>NC_092338.1:30302500-31670000 GCF_046630445.1 Rutidosis leptorrhynchoides | reverse complement strand
GGCGCTCCGATTTTTTTTGTTAAAAAGAAAGACGGATCCCTACGAATGTGCATTGATTATCGTGAACTAAACAAATTGACGGTTAAAAACCGATATCCTCTCCCTCGCATCGATGACCTCTTTGATCAACTACAAGGGTCTTGTGTATATTAGAAAATCGATCTCCGCTCGGGTTATCATCAATTAAGGGTTAAGGGGGAAGATGTCTCCAAAACCACTTTCCGAACTCGTTATGGTAGTTATAAATTCCTTGTCATGCCATTTGGTCTCACTAATGCACTGGCGATGTTCATGGATCTTATGAACCGCGTGTGCAAACCGTATCTCGACAAATTCGTTATCGTGTTCATCGATGATATTTTGGTCTATTCTAAAAACGAAGAAGAACACGAGGAACACCTCCGACTTGTGCTTGAACTTTTAAGACAAGAACGACTCTATGCCAAATTCTCCAAGTGTGAATTTTGGTGGAAGGAAGTTCAATTTCTTGGTCACGTTGTAAGTGACCAAGGTATTAAAGTCGATCCATCAAACATCGAAGCCATTAGTAAATGGGAAACTCCTACTACTCCTACTTACATTCGTCAATTCTTGGGTCTCACAAGATACTATCGTAGATTCATCAAGGATTTCTCTTTGGTTGCTCGTCCCCTAACCGCGTTAACTCACAAGGGAAAGAAATTCGTTTGGGCGACCGAACAAGAATCCGCATTTCAAATCTTGAAAACGAAGCTAACCACCGCTCCTATCTTGTCACTTCCCGAAGGCAACGATGATTTTATTATGTATTGCGACGCTGATGTCGTAGGGGGTGTATACAAAATAGTATTAAATTTTTGCAGGAAATACTATTAAATACGATACATTTTTACACAAGATATTTATTTATTTAGAGAACGGATATACTTAAACCTTGCTACAACACTTATAGGCAGTGTACTTAATCGTACAGTAGTGTAGTTTTTAGTAAGTCCGGTTCGTTCCACAGGGAATCTTTTTTAAACAAAGCTCAACGCTATATTAGTTTACTTTTATAAAAATACAAACATATATATAAGTAATATTATTATTATGAAGGGGGGTTTTTACCGTTTAATGACCGGTTTGTCGATTTTAAAACTTTAGTCGCAGTTAAAACCTAATGTAAAATATTAAATAAATAAAAGACTTAATTTAAAGCGTAAAATAAATAACGATAATGAAATTGCAATAAAAGTGCGATAAAATAAAATTGCGATAATTAAAAAGTACGATAATTAAAAGTGCGATTAAATAACAATAAATAAAAGTGCGATAATTAGAAGTGCAATTAAATATAAAATAAAGGAAATTAAATATGAAATAAAGAATTATGCTTATTTAAACTTCCGTAATCATGATGTTTGACGTGTTGATTTTAGTTTTATGCTCATTGGTTAATTGTCCTTTGTCCTGGATTATTTAATATGTCCGTCTGGTTTTTGTCCATAACAGTCCATCAGTCATAAATATAAAGTGCCAGTGTCCTCGTCAAATTATTCTTATACCCGAAGTTAAATATTCCAACTAATTGGGGATTCGAATTGTAACAAGGTTTTAATACTTTGTTTAATGAATACACCAGGTTATCAACTGCGTGTAAACCAAGGTTTTACTACTTTGTTAGCAATTACACCAATTACCCTTGAATGTAATTTCACCCTTGTTTTAATTATTCTAGTGGCTATTAATCCATTCCCATGTCCGGTTAAATGAACGATTATTCGTACATATAAATACCCCGCCCATCGTGTCCGATCGAGTGTATATGGTAATTTATAGGGACGCCCAATTGTAAATCTTTATATTAACATTAACAAACTATCATTTAGTTAAACAAATATAAAGCCCATTAATAGCTCATAGTCTAATTTCCACAAGTGTCGTTCTTTTGTCCAAACCCCAATTATGGTACAAAGCCCAATTACCCAATTTTAGTAATTAGCCCAACATCATGATTACTTCGTTTTAAATAAGCATAATAATAACTTAGCTACGAGACATTAATGTAAAAAGGTTGAACATAACTTACAATGATTAAAAATAGCGTAGCGTTACACGGACAGAATTTCGACTTACACCCTTACAATATTCGCTAACATACCCTTATTATTAGAATTATAATTAAAATTAAAATTAAAATATAAATTATATATATATATTTTACGTATATATATGAGAGAAGAAGAAAAAGATTATGATTTGCGATCAAAATTCGGTTGCTTTTATAGGAAAAGTCGACTTTTGGGGCTCCGCGACTCGCGGCATTTTTGCCTTCAAACTCCGCGAGTCGCTGAGAATGAAATTACAGCTCAGTCCCTTGGAGTCTTTCTCTGCCGACGGTTTTTATTTATAAATATAATATATATATAATTAATATAATTAATTATATATTATATTATATTTATATACATAGTTAACTTGTAATTTTTAGTCCGTTGCGTCGAGCGTTAAGAGTTGACTCTGGTCCAGGTTCCGGATTTTCGAACGTCCTTGCGTACAATTTTATATTTTGTACTTTGCGTTTTGAATCTTGTACTCTTGTAATTTCGAGACGTTTCTTATTAATAATTGGAACCTCTTTGATTGTCTTTTGTTCTTTTGAGCTTTTTGGTCGTTTGCATCTTCAATTCGTCGAATCTGTCTTTTGTCTTCACCTTTTATTATTTAAACGAATATTACTTGTAAATAGAACAATTGCAACTAAAAGCTTGTCTTTCTTGAGGAATAATGCTATGAAATATATGTTCGTTTTTAGCATTATCAAATATTCCCACACTTGAGCGTTGCTTGTCCTCAAGCAATATCGTCTTAAAATACTAGAATCACTTCTTTATTCTTCACACTTTGTACATCAGTGATTTCTATATGGCGGTATAAACAATGGTAGTAACGATATGGTTTACAGTCCCACATGACTATAAAAATTTAGATCCATTAAGGAAATTGGATCTTTATGAAAACATTTGATCTTTTGAAATCTAGTTTTTACCCTAGATAAGTTTTCCGGAATAACCCTTTACCGGTGTTTGCAAAATATTTTTGTGGGTTTGGTGGGTTTCAGATTTGAAAATTTTAGCTCAAAACTTATGGTTTTGTGTCACCCACTTGCTAACCTTGTATTTGGAAAGCAACACGTCCAGTTTACTTGTCCCGTATGTTACCTTTCGGTAAACTACCGTCCGGTTGTAAAGGAAAGCGATGAACAAGCAACTGTTAAGGCAATGTCCCCTGACATGCTTTTAATTATGGTCTATAACGTGTCGGACGCAATTACTATCCTTGGTAGGAGCAATAGTAAAGCTCACCCTTATGATTTTTTGGTCTGGTACAAGGTCCTGTCTTTGACCATGCTATGCAATCACCGTTCTTACGGTTGACACCCGATTTGGTTCAGGTGACCTAATGAATTCCTAGGTGAATTCCTAGGATTTTACGTTCAATGGTAATGAACGCATTGAAAATAGGGTTTTCAGAAAACAAATCGATTTGTAATTTTGATCAAAATATTTTCTCGTTCAAGCTCGAGTTTAGATATCATTGAATTCCATGAGTTTGAATTCTCAATCTTTAAGGTCAATCTCAAGGATTGAGTTATATCAGTCTTAAAAGCTGATTTTTAATCTTTAAGGAGATTATCCTTTCTGGGGATCTGATTCATTAGTCTTATCAAGCTAATTTGCACGGCGCCCTCCCCATTTTACGAGACAGATCCTCTCATGGTTAGGATAATTCTGACCACATGGCGACCCTGTTTGATGCTGAGGTCCGTGGATTTCCTGCTGATTTTAGAGATGACTTTTCTAGATTTTTCGTCAACCTACAGCTAGTCTGGACGACAACTTCATGACCTAAATCAAGAAGCGCGTGTCTTTTTCGGAAGACTTTACTTCCTTTTAATGATGGAATTGATTCATCGTGTAGATCCATCTTTTCTTTTCTTTCATTTGGTAAAACAGTTTAGTTTAGTCCAAAGCAAAAGTATTTTCAGTTATTTGTTATAGATATATGTGACATATGTTTAAGATAACTTGGTAAATTTTCCCACACTTGGCTTTTATTTTCCTTTTTATCGTCCTCTATTCCATTTTAAATGAATTTTAACATTTTAGTTTGTTTCTCAATTTATGTCCTTTCTGAGGTAACAATAATTTCGGTGTTAACACCTAGTTTTATCGTTCATAAATATGTATAAACATGATTTTGAGTTCATTTAATTGAAAATTTTGAAAAATTTTACTAGAATTGGGTAATCAGTATATAAGACTAGGGCTGTTCTTCTTTATCAGAGAGCACTAGATTCTAATACAACTACTGCTTTACTAGTATTTTTAATGGTAACCAAGTGTTTAAGATAAAAATTTTAAAATCCGAAAGAATTTAACCCCTTCCCACACTTAAGATCTTGCAATGCCCTCATTTGCAAGAAATCAGTAACAATTTAAATTATTGAGGGTGATTTGTGTGAAAATGATTAAATTTTTACCAAATTTTCCAAATATATTGGCGTTTGTTTGCTGAATGATAAATGGTGCACATCATTTGTTCATTCCGTCTTGTTGTTATTTCACATATATTTTGCATCTTGTCGTCAAAATTAGTTGCTTTTGCTGAACTTAATGCCAGTCTTTGAAAATGCGCTGTTTTACCCTGTTGTGTACATAAGATAAACTGCAAACATATATATATATATATATATATTTTTGAAGTTTGGTATATTACCCCACATTCAAAAATTATTAAAATCTAAGAATAAAAGTTAGATAATTATAAAAATGATTACAATATTAACAAAAGTATTAAACGTATCAATAATTACAAATTACAAAATAAATAAAACTAAGTATACTAGGGATGATACTGGTACCAATAGGGGTTCCAGGCATAACCATAGGTGCTATAGAATGCTTCGGCAGGGTTATACGTAGGATATGGTGGCTGCATCTCTATAGACCAGGGAGGGAAGATGGGTTTCGGTGTAGGAATATAGTTTCTACCTATATGTTGGCAATGAGCTATGATTTGGTTCTGATGAACTTGCCAATCTTCAAATGCTCTCTGTCTAGCATTTTCGTATTCCTGAGAAGCTATAAACCTTTGCATTTCTTGCATCTCATTCCCCCCTCCTACATTACCTTGCTGTTGGTTTCTCTCCACCTGTGGATGTCTACCATGGTATTGTACTGCGGCGTTATTTCGCCTCTTCAAAACTTTCGCACCATGGTATACATTTAAACCTATAGTATCGCGGGGTTCCGGTTCTTCTACTAATAATCCCCCCGACTTATATCCACACCGAGATATTCACCAATCAAAGTAATAAAAATACCACCTCCTATTATGCTATGCGGTCGCATCCCCCGAACCATAGCTGATAAATAATAACCCACACAATATGGTATACTTACAGCGCTTTGTGGGTCTCGAATACACATATGGTAAAATAAATCCTGTTCATTTACTTTTTCCTTGTTCTTACCCCTTTGTGTAATCAAATTAGCTAAAAACCTATGAATCACTCTTAATTCGGCTCTATCTATATCCAAATAAGAGTAATTTTCCCCTTTGAAACGGTGATGGCTTGTCATTTGACTCCACACACCGTGTGTATCAAAATTTTCATCTATCTTTCTACCGTTTAGTATCAACCCTCTACAATTGGCAGATGCTAACTCCTCAGGCGTATATATACGTAAAGCCTGAGCCATGTCTAGTAAATACATGTGGCGCATCGAACCGCCTAACAAAAATCTAATAAAAGAACGATCGGTTAAACTAGCTACCTGATCATTCAACTCTATACTACATAATAATTCTTCACACCATACTTTATATACAGGTCTACGCATGGTGAATAAACGTACCCAGTCATTAAAAGAAGAATTACCATACCTCTGTACAAGTAATTCCCTAATTGGCCCGGCCAATTCTACAGCTTCTAAGGGTCCCCATTCTATGACCCTCGGTACCTCAACAACCTTAGAATGAAGAGTATGCAAACCCCTTTGATATTTTGGATAATCTATCCAAAGTCTGTCAAATCTCAGGTTCGGGTGCAACTCTTCCAAGTGCATATCAGAAAAGGTCATGACTGGATGAGGTATATCCTGCTTGTAGTAGTTATCCACCTCCTGTTGTTCCATATTCTCAGCAGGAGCATTGCGGGCTTGGGATGAAGATTCTCCCCTTTCAGTCTGTGAAATAGATTTCTTAGTTATATGATCTATCCCATTCATAAGATAGTCGGTTTAATTGGTTTTCCATGGCTACATAGGCGTAACCTCGAGCATTCAGTGTCTTTTCTTCTAAACATATGAACGGTCCGTCTCTGCATAAAGTAACAAATTCAGTGTTTGAATAGGTTTGATTATTTGAACATTTACCTCCATGTGACCATTTTCCGCATTTGTGACATCTTTCTAGGTGTCGTGCTCTTCTTTTTGCTGCGGATTTTGATTTTCCTTTACCAAATTGTAACTTATTATCTTCGCATCTGGATTTTTTTCTAACTCCGTCCATTCTTTCTCTGATTACTGATACTATTTCACTCGGTAGTATGTCATTATTACGTTTAGTGATCAAAGCGTGTAGCATTAGACCATGGTTTAGTTCACAGGCAGTCTTCATTTTGTAAAAACCTAAAAAAAATAAAAATTCATAATGGGGGGAGAAGACTAGTTCTTTAGGGTCTGCTAGGGAAAGACCATTCGGGTTCTATTTTCGAGAACTACATGAAAACAGACAATCTAACTCTAACAGAAATACATATTATCCTTTAAAGACTTGATTCTCCCCACACTTAGTTAGCTGTGGTATCGAAATTGTGATTAACTTCGTTGTCGACTTCCATCGGACCATGTATGTAATGTTTAACTCTGTGACCATTAACTTTAAATTCAATCCCATTTGAATTTATTAATTCTATCGTTCCGTATGGGAAAACTCTTTTGACTATGAATGGTCCAGACCATCTTGATTTCAATTTTCCAGGAAATAGCTTGAATCGTGAATTGAAAAGAAGAACTCTGTCTCCTTCTTTAAATTCTTTTGAACTTCTGATTCTTTTATCATGCCATTTCTTCGTTCTTTCTTTATAGATTAACGAATTATCGTATGCTTCATGTCTTAATTCTTCTAATTCGTTTAGTTGACTTAATCGTAGACGTCCAGCTTCATGTAAATCAAGATTACATGTCTTCAAAGCCCAAAATGCTTTGTGTTCAATTTCTACTGGAAGATGACATGCTTTTCCATAAACAAGTCTAAAAGGTGTGGTTCCAATTGAAGTTTTGTAGGCTGTTCTAAAAGCCCAGAGTGCATCCTCCAATTTAATGGACCATTCCTCCGGATTTGATCCTACGGTTTTCTCTAGGATACGTTTTAAAGCTCGGTTGGTGTTTTCAACTTGTCCACTTGTTTGTGGATGATATGCGGTGGAGATTTTATGAGTTACTCCATATCTTTTAAGAACTTTCTCAAGTTGATTATTACAGAAATGAGTACCCCGATCACTTATTAAAGCTTTCGGTGTTCCAAACCTTGCAAAAAGACGTTTTAAAAAGTTGACTACAACTCGTGCATCGTTAGTTGGGAGAGCTTGTGCTTCCGCCCATTTAGATACATAATCAATGGCTACGAGTATATATAGATTATTATGAGATTTCAGAAATGGACCCATAAAGTCAATACCCCAAATGTCAAATACTTCACATACTTGGATGACATTTTGTGGCATTTCATCACGTTGACTTATTTTTCCGGCCCTTTGACATGCATCACAGGATTTGCAAAGAAGGTGTGCGTCTTTGTAAATTGTAGGCCAATAGAATCCAGCTTCATAAACTTTTCTTGCTGTTAGTTGAGGCCCATAATGCCCTCCTGTTGGTCCTGTGTGACAATGGTTTAAAATTTTACTAGCTTCATCTCCAAATACACATCGGCGTATTATTCCATCGGGACAACTTTTAAACAGATGTGGATCTTCCCAGAAATAGTGTTTTATATCACTGAAGAATTTCTTTCGTCTTTGGTACGATAATCCTTTTTCAAGGAATCCACATACTAAATAATTTGCATAGTCTGCAAACCATGGGATTTCTTTATAATCTATCTTCAATAGATATTCATCAGGAAAGTTTTCTTGTATGGCTGATTCATTTAGAACTTCTAATTCGGGATTTTCAAGACGAGAAAGATGATCAGCGGCGAGATTTTCTGCTCCTCTTTTATCTCGGATTTCAATATCAAACTCTTGTAAGAGTAAGATCCAACGGATTAATCTTGGTTTAGCATCTTGTTTTGAAAATAGGTATCTAAGAGCAGAATGGTCGGTATAGACCACCGTTTTTGCTAGAACGAGATATGATCGAAATTTGTCAAAAGCAAAGACAATAGAAAGGAGTTCTTTTTCAGTAGTTGTATAGTTTGTTTGTGCTCCTTGTAACGTCTTACTAGCATAATATATAGGTTGAAATCGTTTTTCAATCCTTTGTCCTAAAACGACTCCCATTGCAAAATCACTTGCATCGCACATTAGTTCAAATGGTAGATTCCAATTTGGTGTTATCATGATCGGCGCATTAGTGAGTTTCTCTTTAAGAATATTAAAAGATTTGATGCATTCATCCGAAAAGATGAATGGAGCATCCTTTTCTAGGAGTTTATTCATAGGAGTGGCAATTTTAGAAAAATCTTTTATGAAACGTCGGTAAAAACCGGCATGCCCTAGAAAACTCCTAACTCCTCTAACATTGGTGGGATGTGGAAGTTTAGAAATTACATCTACTTTAGCTCTATCCACTTCAATTCCTTTCTTTGAAATTTTATGACCAAGAACGATGCCTTCTTTAACCATGAAATGGCATTTCTCCCAATTAAGAACTAGATTTGACTGCTCGCATCTAATAAGCATTCGTTCAAGATTAACTAAACATGATTCAAAAGTATCACCGAAGACTGAAAAGTCATCCATGAAAACTTCCATGCATTCTTCTATCATGTCGTGAAAAATCGCCATCATGCACCTTTGAAAGGTTGCAGGGGCGTTGCAAAGTCCAAATGGCATTCTTTTGTAAGCAAAAGTACCATAAGGGCATGTGAATGTGGTTTTCTCTTGATCTTCGGGTGCTATTGGAATTTGAAAGTATCCGGAAAAACCATCTAGAAAACAATAGTAACTGTTTTCGGCTAACCTTTCCAACATTTGATCAATGAAAGGTAAGGGAAAGTGATCTTTTCTGGTGGCGTCATTTAATTTTCTATAATCAATACACACACGCCATCCTGTTGCAGTCCTAGTAGGAATAAGCTCATCTTTTTCATTTGTGATGACAGTTATGCCACCCTTCTTAGGTACACATTGAACTGGGCTTACCCATGGACTATCGGAAATTGGATAAATTAAACCTGCATCTAGCAGTTTAATAATTTCTTTCTTAACAACATCTTGCATATTTGGATTTAGTCTTCGTTGGCGTTGCACATACGTTTTATGACCTTCTTCCATAAGGATTTTATGTGTGCAATACGAAGGACTTATTCCTTTAATATCATGAATCTTCCATGCAATGGCTGGTTTATGAGCTTTCAACACAGAAATGAGTTGTGATTTCTCATTTTCAGTAAGAGAAGACGATATTATTACAGGTAATTCAGATTCACCATGTAAATAAGCGTATTCCAAATGGTTTGGAAGTGGCTTTAACTCTAATTTCGGAGGTTCTTCTATCGATGATTTGTATCGATATCTGTCTTCTTCTTTTAGCATTTGGATTTCTTCTGTTGTTGGTTCATATCCATTAGCTATAAGTGTAGCTAACATTTCAGCTTCATCAATTGGTTCATTACCTTCTCCTAAAGAACATTCTCCTGTTCCTTGTAGTTCTGGAAATTCTTCTAATAATTCTGCATGTGCATCTATAGTTTGAATATAATAACATGTATCATCTGCAGATTGTGGTTGTTGCATTGCTCTATCAACTGAAAAGGTAACACTCTCATCCTCTATACTTAGGGTCAGTTTCTTACCGAACATGTCTATCATTGCTTTAGCCGTGTTTAAGAATGGTCTTCCTAATATGAGAGGAACTTGAGAATCTTCTTCCATGTCCAGAACAACAAAATCTACTGGAAATACTAAAGTACCAACTTTAACTAGCATGTTCTCCATTATCCCTCTAGGATATTTTATTGATCTATCGGCTAGTTGTATGCTTATTCTGGTTGGTTTTAATTCTCCAAGGTCTAGTTTAGCGTATAGTGAATACGGCATTAGATTTATACTAGCACCTAAGTCTGCCAATGCTTCTATTGAACTAAGACTACCCAGAAAACATGGAATTGTGAAACTTCCTGGATCAGATAGTTTTTCTGGTATCTTATTCAACAGCACTGCTGAACAATTAGCATTCATAGTAACAGCCGAGAGTTCTTCCATTTTCTTTCTATTTGAGATTAGATCTTTCAAGAATTTAGCATATCTAGGCATTCCTGAAATCACATCAATGAAAGGAAGATTTACATTTATCTGTTTAAACATATCCAAGAATTTGGATTGCTCGGCTTCAAGTTTCTCTTTCTTCATTTTACTCGGGTAAGGAAGTGGTGGTTGATATGGTTTAACATAAGGTTTATCCTTAACTATGTTATCTTCATTAACCTTTTCAACTACCGGTTCTTTTTACTTATCTTGATCAGGTTGTGGTTCTTGTGGAGTAGGAATAGCTTTATCAGAAGTTACAGGTATTTCAGGTGGTTTAAGTGTTGTACCACTTCTTGTGGTAATGGCTTTAGCTGTTTCATTTCGGGGATTAGCATTTGTATCACTAGGTAGACTTCCCGGTTTTCTTTCACCTATTAACCTTACTAGGTTACTTACTTCTTGTTCCAGATTTTGAATAGAAGCTTGTTGATTTCTAAATGCTTGAGCATTTTGTTCATTGGTTTGTTTCTGAGATGTGAAAAACTGCGTTTGAGTTTC
Organism: Rutidosis leptorrhynchoides; assembly: GCF_046630445.1. Classification (NCBI taxonomy): domain Eukaryota; kingdom Viridiplantae; phylum Streptophyta; class Magnoliopsida; order Asterales; family Asteraceae; genus Rutidosis; species Rutidosis leptorrhynchoides. The sequence continues at coordinate 31,659,004 of NC_092338.1, read as the reverse complement.
AACTAGCTTCGTCATCATATCTTCTAAATTTGGCTTTTTATCATTGGTTTGTTGTGGTGGTTTGTTTTGAAAATTAGGTCTTTGCTGATTGTAAGTATTATTAGATACTTGTTGATTGGTAGGACCTTGTTGGTTGTTGTATGGAATATTTCTGTTATAATTCTGGTTTTGATTGTAAATCGGTCTTGGCGGTTGATATTTATTCTGATAATTATTTCCAGGCCTTTGGTTTATGTATGAAATATTCTCTCTTTGTTCCATTGTTAATTCAATACTGAGACAATCTTTTGTCAAATGTGGTCCTCCACACTGCTCACAACTAATTCGTATTGAGTGAATATCCTTAGTCATCTTTTCCATTCGTCTCTCCACAGCATCTATCTTTGCGGAAATGGAATCTAAGTCATGGCTAGAATCGGCTCTAGCTGCTTTAGATGATCTAACGATGTCTTTTTCTTGGTGCCACTCATGTGAGTGGGAAGCAGTGTTATCAATAATTTTGTAAGCATCAGTTTCGGTTTTCTTCATAATAGAACCACCAGCTGCTATATCTATGTCTTTCCTTGTAGTGATGTCGCATCCTTGGTAGAATATTTGTACTATTTGACAGGTGTCTAAACCATGTTGCGGACATCCTCTTAACAACTTTCCATATCTTATCCACGCCTCATATAGAGTTTCATTTGGTTTCTGTGTAAACGTAACAATTTCTGCTTGAAGTCTTACGGCTTTAGATGCAGGAAAGAATTGTTTAAGAAATTTGTCAACTAAAACATCCCATGTATCAATCGCCCCTTCAGGTAACGATTCTAACCAATCTTTGGCTTCTCCCTTTAAAGTCCAGGGAAATAACATGAGATATATCTGTTCATCCTCCACTTCTCGGATTTTAAATAGTGTGCAGATCCTATTAAAGGTACGTAGATGTTCATTTGGATCTTCCTTCGGCGCACCACTAAATTGGCATTGATTAGTTACCATGTGTAGAATTTGTCCTTTGATTTCATAATCTGGCGCATTAATGTCTGGATGAGTAATTGCGTGACCTTGGCCAGTGTGTTTAGCTCTCATTCGGTCTTCCATACTTAAAGGTTCCAGATTCTCCATAATTGAATTTGTTGAATCGGTATCACTAGATGATTCTGATTTAATGGTTCGTTCCTCAACAATCTCTGTTTGAATGATTGGTGGCTCCGGAGGAAAGTTTAGTGGTTCGGGATCTACGAACCGTTCCTGAATATTCTCCGGATTCTCAATTGTGAGGTCGGGTTCAAAAAATGGATTATCGGAAATTTGAACTAAAGTACTTGGTCTACTGGATGACGATTCTAAAGAAAAATCAACGGCGGTTATATTTGCTAAATGTCTTGATCTAGTTACAGGTGATGAACGTACAAAAGGTGGTGAACGTCTTGCTCGGTGCATTCACTGAATATCCTATTAGTTTTAAAAAGGAAAGAAAAATTATAATAAGTTATCCAATCAATAGACTTTTCTGATTTTGCCCACGTTTCGAATAGCCAAAAGATGCAGTAGAGGGGCAGGATTCGTTTGGTCTCAATATAATTGAGGACTGTTTGGCTCCAATAACCCGGTCCACGTACAAATCCAACTATTACTACGAACCAGAAAATTTTGATGTCTATCAATTTAACCACTCAAAATAAATTTTTGTAATTTTAAGAAATTTAGATAAGAAGTAGAATAAAAATCTATGTCCTAAAACTAGAATAGCGAGAAATAAGAAAGAAAAAGAGTTCGTCGAAAAAGGTAGAAAAAGAAAAAATGGTTGAAAAATAAAAGGTGACGAAAAAATAAAAGAAACTTATAAAACTTAAAAATACTTGACTAACCTAACCTTATTACTACAACTAACTTAAAATTATAATCGCAAATTGAAATTACTAATTGGAATGATAATTGATACATAGGTAAAAGTCGTCTAAAAATATTAAAGCTTACAGGAAAAACTAAATCCCAAATGGAAATAACTTAAAAAGAAACTAAAACTTAAAAAGGCGTCGCAAAATTCTAAAGTACCTAAATCTTAGTCTAAAGAAAAAGCACTTAAGGAATTCTACGGCAAAGCCTAAAAATCTAGGAGTAAAAATGACTATGGCAAAAACTAAGTTTAAAATTAAATATGAGCGAAAAATACAAATATTACGCTACAATGATTAAAAAGGGACAAAATATAAAAATATATAAAAAGTTGTAAAAATTACAATTTTTATAAAAATATTATTTTTATATTATTTATTTAATAAAACTACTAATTTTACAATTTAATTAAACTAATTAAACAAAATATAAAATAAATAAAAAGTAAAACTAAAATTAAAACTAATTATAAAAACTAGGGTTAATAATAATAATAATAATTAATCACCCGTAATTAATGCTAATTTAGGGTTTTGTCGCCTGTCAGATAATCTCCGCGACTTGCGGTATTCAAAACATCAAACCCCGCGACTCGCGGGGTTCCAAAATTCAGCTGACAGGTTATTTTAAATTCGACGCGTTTTTCTTTATTTTTTTTTATTATTTTATTTTCTGTTTTTAAATATGTGTATTAATAAAACTTTATATTTAAAACTTAAATAAAAATAGAATCACTTTATAATTTTATAAATAAAAATCTTAAATCCCCGGCAGCGGCGCCAAAAATACTTGATGTCGTAGGGGGTGTATACAAAATAGTATTAAATTTTTGCAGGAAATACTATTAAATACGATACATTTTTACACAAGATATTTATTTATTTAGAGAACGGATATACTTAAACCTTGCTACAACACTTATAGGCAGTGTACCTAATCGTACAGTAGTGTAGTTTTTAGTAAGTTCGGTTCGTTCCACAGGGAATCTTTTTTAAACAAAGCTCAACGCTATATTAGTTTACTTTTATAAAAATACAAACATATATATAAGTAATATTATTATTATAAAGGGGGGGTTTTTACCGTTTAATGACCGGTTTGTCGATTTTAAAACTTTAGTCGCAGTTAAAACCTAATGTAAAATATTAAATAAATAAAAGACTTAACTTAAAGCGTAAAATAAATAACGATAATGAAATTGCAATAAAAGTGCGATAAAATAAAATTGCGATAATTAAAAAGTACGATAATTAAAAGTGCGATTAAATAACAATAAATAAAAGTGCGATAATTAGAAGTGCAATTAAATATAAAATAAAGGAAATTAAATATAAAATAAAGAATTATGCTTATTTAAACTTCCGTAATCATGATGTTTGACGTGTTGATTTTAGTTTTATGCTCATTGGTTAATTGTCCTTTGTCCTGGATTATTTAATATGTCCGTCTGGTTTTTGTCCATAACAGTCCATCAGTCATAAATATAAAGTGCGAGTGTCCTCGTCAAATTATTCTTATACCCGAAGTTAAATATTCCAACTAATTGGGGATTCGAATTGTAACAAGGTTTTAATACTTTGTTTAATGAATACACCAGGTTATCAACTGCGTGTAAACCAAGGTTTTACTACTTTGTTAGCAATTACACCAATTAACCTTGAATGTAATTTCACCCTTGTTTTAATTATTCTAGTGGCTATTAATCCATTCCCGTGTCCGGTTAAATGAACGATTATTCGTACATATAAATACCTCGCCCATCGTGTCCGATCGAGTGTATATGGTAATTTATAGGGACGCCCAATTGTAAATCTTTATATTAACATTAACAAACTATCATTTAGTTAAACAAATATAAAGCCCATTAATAGCCCATAGTCTAATTTCCACAAGTGTCGTTCTTTTGTCCAAACCCCAATTATGGTACAAAGCCCAATTACCCAATTTTAGTAATTAGCCCAACATCATGATTACTTCATTTTAAATAAGCATAATAATAACTTAGCTACGAGACATTAATGTAAAAAGGTTGAACATAACTTACAATGATTAAAAATAGCGTAGCATTACACGGACAGAATTTCGACTTACACCCTTACAATATTCGCTAAAATACCCTTATTATTAGAATTATAATTAAAATTAAAATTAAAATTAAAATTATATATATATATTTTACGTATATATGAGAGAAGAAGAAAAAGATTATGATTTGCGATCAGAATTCGGTTGCTTTTATAGGAAAAGTCGACTTTTGGGGCTCCGCGACTCGCGGCATTTTTGCCTTCAAACTCCGCGAGTCGCGGAGAATGAAATTACAGCTCAGTCCCTTGGAGTCTTTCTCTGCCGACGGTTTTTATTTATAAATATAATATATATATAATTAATATAATTAATTATATATTATATTATATTTATATACATAGTTAACTTGTAATTTTTAGTCCGTTGCGTCGAGCGTTAAGAGTTGACTCTGGTCCCGGTTCCGGATTTTCGAACGTCCTTGCGTACAATTTTATATTTTGTACTTTGCGTTTTGAATCTTGTACTCTTGTAATTTCGAGACGTTTCTTATTAATAATTGGAACCTCTTTGATTGTCTTTTGTTCTTTTGAGCTTTTTGGTCGTTTGCATCTTCAATTCGTCGAATCTGTCTTTTGTCTTCACCTTTTATTATTTAAACGAATATTACTTGTAAATAGAACAATTGCAACTAAAAGCTTGTCTTTCTTGAGGAATAATGCTATGAAATATATGTTCGTTTTTAGCATTATCAGACGCCTCGAAACATGGTTTTGGGTGTGTGTTGATGCAACAAATGAAAGTCATTTCTTATGCTTCTCGACAACTCAAAATTCATGAACGAAACTACACGACACATGATCTTGAACTCGGAGCCGTTGTCTTTGCACTTAAAATGTGGAGACACTATCTTTATGGAACCAAGAGTACCATCTTCACCGATCACAAAAGTCTCCAACACATCTTTGATCAAAAGCAACTAAACATGAGACAACGACGGTGGATTGAAACTTTAAACAATTATGATTGTGAGCTTCGTTACCATCCCGGAAAGGCAAACATAGTGGCCGATGCCTTAAGTCGAAAAGAAAGAGCGGTGCCTCTTCGTGTCCGAGCCTTAAACATCACTATCCACACAAACCTTAATAGCCAAATTCGAGTAGCCCAAGATGAGGCTCTCAAGGATGAAAACGTTTCACACGAGCTCTTGAACATTCTCGTCTCTCGATTCGAAATTAGGGAGACCGGACTCCGATATTTCGCCGGAAGGATTTGGGTGCCTAGATATGGGGACCTACGAAGCCTTAATTTAGATGAAGCCCATAAGTCACGATACTCGATTCACCCCGGTGCCAATAAGATGTACCACGACCTTAAAGAACAATATTGGTGGCCGAACATCAAAAGGGACGTAGCTACTTATGTTGCCAAGTGTTTGACATGTTCCAAAGTCAAAGCCGAACACCAAAGACCGTTCGGGTTACTTCAACAACCCGAAATTCCGCAATGGAAGTGGGAAAGAATAACGATGGACTTCATCACCAAGTTACCAAAGACAACGGGCGGTTATGATACCATTTGGGTTATTGTTGACCGTCTCACCAAATCCGCACACTTTCTCGCCATGAAAGAGACCGACAAAATGGAGAAACTTGCACAACTTTACATCAAGGAGATCGTAGCCCGACACGGTGTACCTTTATCAATTATCTCCGACCAAGATAGCCGTTTTGTTTCTAGATTTTGGCGTACCTTGCAAGAAGCGTTGGGAACGCGTTTAGACATGAGCACCGCATATCACCCTCAAACCGATGGACAAAGCGAACGCACAATTCAAAACTTGGAGGACATGTTACGAGCTTGCGTGGTTGATTTTGGAAAAGCTTGGGACAAGCATTTACCTCTCGCCGAGTTCTCTTACAACAATAATTATCACGCGAGTATTAAAGTCACGCCTTTTGAAGCGCTATATAGCCGAAAATGTCGTTCACCTCTTTGTTGGGCCGAGGTAGGCGACGTGCAAATCACCGGACCTGAACTCATTCACGAAACCACCGAGAAGATCGTAAAAATTCGAGATAGGCATCGGACGGACCGGAGTCGTCAAAAGTGCTATACTGACAAAAGATACAACGACCTCGAATTTCAAGTCGGTGACCGAGTAATGTTAAAAGTCTCGCCTTGGAAAGGTGTAATCAGTTTTGGGAAACGCGGGAAGCTAAATCCAAGGTATATTGGTCCTTTCGAAATCTTGGAGCGTATTGGAACCGTTGCTTATCGTTTAGATCTTCCGCCTCAATTGAGCTCCGTTCATCCTACCTTTCATGTATCTAACTTGAAAAAGTGTCTTGCCGAACCCGATATCGTCATCCCTCTCGAGGAACTTACTATTGATGACAAACTTCATTTTGTGGAGGAACCGGTTGAAATTGTGGACACCTCCGTCAAGACATTGAAACAAAGCCGAATTCCGATTGTTAAAGTCTGTTGGAATGCCAAAAGAGGACCCGAGTTTACTTGGGAAAGGCAAGATCAAATGCAAAGGAAATACCCTCATCTATTCCCGGTTCTGGAAACGCAAGATTCCGAGGAAGAAACAACGACTACTACGCCTACTTAAATTTCGGGACGAAATTTATTTTAAGGAGTAGGTAATGTAACATCCCGCCTTTTTCCGTTTACTTTTCCGTTTAACTATTTAAATTCCGTTATATGTTTATAACATCTCCCGTTGATACGCGTTTTAAAAATATCTCGTTTAGGTAATTCACGCACCCGCAACCGAACTCGAGGGACTAGTTTCGCCAAAGATCCAAAGAGGTTACTAGCATTTGACTAGTCAACCCTACCTCCTTTCTTTTTCATTTTCATTTTCTTTTTCTTTCACTACTTCTCCATTTTCTTTTAATTATCCATTTCAAAGAATCATCATCTAAATCCAAGCTAGTGGGTGTCTTGCAAAACAAATTACATATTTGGAATCCTTGCAACTTCCTCTTCGATTCCATACCGATTTCATCAAGTTTGGGTAACTTTCTAAAATCACTAGATTTTGTGTTCTTGATGTTTTTAAATTAAAAAGTTGTTAATTAGTGTCTATGGCTCAAGTCTAACATGAATATATGATTTATATGTTCGATTTGGTTATTTGAAGTAACTAGCATGAACATAAACTTTGGTGTGTTTGATTGGTGATTTGGTTGTTTGGATGATGTTAAATGTTATAAATGCATGTATTAAATGTGTTCCAAACATCACTAGCTTCAATTTGATGTGTAGGTTGTTTTAGAAAACTTCATAAACATGATTAGTGATTTTGATGTTATTGGTTAGGGTTTGATAGAATTGAATGTGAACATTTAATGTATTGAATGCCATGAATTGTTGTTAGTAAGTAGTTAGTTGTATTGTATGCTTGATTACCTACGAAACGGCGCGTTATATGGATGCATTTAATTCCCAAATCCTATTTTGTGCATTTATGAACTTGAGCATTTATGGTAAACATTAATTGATCATTTATTTTGGAAAGCCGATTGTTACAAATGATGTTTTTGGTTGGTGAAATGTATTTAGTTGTGTTCTTTGTCAAATTACATTTCTAACGATATAAGATACGAGTTCTAAGTGTTCACGATTTGTGTTTTATGTTTGTTTGAATTTTGGGTTGAGACTTAGAAAACTGAAACTGGCCAGGTACCAGCTCGCGTGTTATGCCGCAGCGCGGCCAGCCTTTGTCGCGACGCGACATAAGGCATGTCCAGCCTCTGACCACCTTGTCAGTTATATGAAAAATGTTTGGCACGCTATGGACCTCCGATTCACATGTAACTTGCTCTAACATGCTTATATATGAATAAAAACCTCAGAAAAATAGTTCGGGACCCGACCCGAACATGTTGACTTTTTCGTTGACTTTGACCGACCAAAGTTTGACTTTTTGTCAAACTTAACCAAATGATTATGCAATCTTTCTAACTTGTTTCTATACTTGTATCTTGCATGAAACCTGGACAATTTGATTCACATGCTACATAATCGAGTCGTAACGAGCCATAGGACTAATTGAACATCTTTGACCTATCGCGTTTATCGATATTGATACGACCTATTTGTTTAGGTCAAGACTAGCATTGTTCTTTGCACACGTTACTTTGTGAAGTACTTTTCATACGTGCACTCAAGGTGAGATCATAGCCTCACTTTTCAAATACTTTTATACTTTTAAAATCGTGGGATGAGAAAACATATACATTATATACTTATATATACTTTTCACATGTATATATATATACTTTTCATACTTTGATTCTTTGAATACTATACGAAAGCAAAGATACATACGAGTTTGAACGAAAATCCTCAAGTCCAATTATCATTAGTTACACTTGTAGGGTGTAAGCGAGAAATTAGGTTGTGTGGCCATGCGGGTTTGATGAACCCTCATTCAGATGAATGAAACGTACTTTCGATGTATAGTGTAGGTTCTAACACTATTATGCAGAGGTAAGATTCAAGCTTGATAATTGGGTGCTCGTGATACAAACACATATTTTGAGATGTATACGCTTGATAAATGATTTATACTAAACCTTGTGATACAAATATACTTTATGCATACAACTATGATTTCACCAACGTTTTCGTTGACAGATTCTTTTATGTTTTTCTCAGGTCCTTGAATGCTTAATGATACATGCTTCCGCTCATTACTTTTGATACTTGCTTGGATGTCGAGTATACATGCATACGTGGAGCGTCTTTTGACTACTTTCAAATTGTGTCGCATATGTTTCATTTGTACTTTAAACTTTGTTATGTAACTAGTTGTCGAACTATTTTTGTAAACCTTGAAACATCTCTACTTTTGAAATGAATGCGACATACTTTTGGTCAAACGTTGTTTTAAAGACTTATGACCATGTAACAGGACCTAAGTAGACGGCGCCATCAATGACGATTTTGTCAGGTCGCTACATCATTCATCGATTTCATTGCGAGGTATTTGACCTCTATATGATACGTTTTGTAAACATTGCATTCTTTTGAAAAGGCACACCATAAATGAATATTTAAATCAAAGGTTTTCGACATCTGATGATTTCTACATATAGACAATCACCGTAAATAATAGTTTACAATAGTAATTCCATTGACAATGCAGTCAAAATAAGATACATGGTGATGATTTGGTGAATGCAACGTTTCCTTGATAAATATGCCATGTAAGACTCCATGCACATAGCTTGTCTAACATATAAGCAAACAGCGGAAGACTTCTAGGGAACCTGAGAATAAACATGCTAACAAGTGTCAACACAAAGGTTGGTGAGTTCATAGTTTTAGTGTTTCGCATAATCTGTATATAAAGGTGGATCACAAGATTTCAGTTGTTTCATCCGAAACGTGTATCAAAATATTCTACGAGATTGAGCACCCTGGTAACTAAACTTAATGTATATTTAATTTATACCCTTTGTATAATCATCTTAATAATACACGTAAACCAACGTGTACGCTTCTCAAATAGCATACGTCCGTTAAAAGGCTAGTGCTCTAGCTCGGACGGGGATATCAAGCCCTATGGATCCATATACAACTACTCGCGCCCACCAGTTCTTATAACCGGTAGTTACTAGTTACCAAAGCTAAGGGATTTTCGGTTCAAACTCAGTGTAGAATTTAGTATGTACTTGTGTCCATTGCATTTAAAATAAAGTGCATGTATTCTCAGCCCAAAAATATATATTGCAAAAGCATTTTAAAAAGGGAGCAAATGAAACTCACCTTAGCAGCACATAAGGTCATTCATCAAAAAGTGACCGTAACTCGGAATGCAAGATTAACCGTAGCTCTCAACCTAGAGAACATATGTTGGTCAATACATGTCTAATAAACTAGGTTGGGTTATAGTGTATCACAATCCTAATGCTCGAGATCGACATACAAAAGTTATGAAAAGTCATTTCAAAAAGTCAATTTTGACAATTGTTCAACAAAACGAGACGTGCCTTATATAAGGATTCATTTACTTGGCTAGTAGTATTTTATCAATCTCATAAACAGGTTGTTTAAATATTAATTGTAGATTCAAAAGCAATTCCAATTAACGTCAATTATAATTCAGTTGACCATATCTTTTGATTCGTTCATCGAAATTACGCGATTTCTAAATGAAAAGTTATTGATTTTTCGCCAGCTTTCCGAAAACATGTATATCATATACCTTTTACCAGTAATATATGTATTTAATTCGTGATTCATTATAAACTGTTTAACGACGAAATTTAGCATACAAGCATGTATAAATATATACTCGAGCACTAGACATGTATACACTATTAATATATAAAAGATAAGATATGAATGCTCACGTATCAATATTGAGATTCAATATTGCAGGAAAGTACGTAGACGCAACAGAGATGATAAATACTATGTTTGACTTGCAAACAATACCTATGAACATTACCCATAACCTCCATAGCTATAACCCATAATTTCCTTAGTTCTATCCCGTTTGAAGCTTGTTTTGAAAGTGACACGCTCATGACCTCGTCGTAATATTTTATGTATAATATTACTAAAAATATTAAGATTAATAATAATAATAATCTTAATAATAATAATAATAATAATAATAATAATAATAATAATAATAATAATAATAATAATAATAATATAAATACATACGGAGTAATATGTGTAAAAAAACATGCGCAAGAAACCTGGTATTTATAGCCATAATTCCTGATTCTGATGCCCATGCGATCACATGGGTTTTATGCCTATTTCTCATGCGATCGCATGGCCGTCAGATCCAGCTCACATATTTTTTGTTTTCTTGTTTGTCGACATAATTAAATATAATATATATAATATATATAATTTAAATAATTAATTATATATTATATTAAATTCATGTGCATAGTTGACTTGTAATTTTCGTTCCGATGACTCGTACGTTGTCACTCGACTTATGTCCCGGTTCCGGTTTCTCGAACGCATTTTCGTACGCTTAGAAAACTCGCAATTTACGTTTTGTGACTCGTACTTTTGTCAAAATATAGTCTTAAATTATCAATAAACTATATCATTCAAAGTGTATCTTAAACTTTCGAGTGTTTTGGTCATCTACTTCTATAAATCATTGTCTCGCTATTTGTTAATATATATATATATATAATAACAAATCGTTTTATGACCAAGTTAATATATATTTTCAACATTCATAAACACGTTTTAAATATATGTTGTAAGTTATTCATACAATTAATATTCCAACTTATCATATATATTCAAATAAATATTTAAACCAATAAGTTTAATGTACGGTATCAAAAAAATTAATACATTGTTACGTTTTCAAGTTATAGTATATATATATGTATCTATATACATATAATTGTTCGCGAATCGTCGAGACACAACCGAAAGGTATTTGAATATATGAAAATAGTTCAAAAATTTTGAGATTCAGTTTTACAGACTTTGTTTATCGTGTCGAAAATGTTAATCATACAAAGATTAAGTTTAAATTTGGTCAGAAATTTCCGGGTCATCACAGTACCTACCCGTTAAAGAAATTTCGTCCCGAAATTTGAGTGAGGTCGTCATGACTAACAATAAAAATATTTCCATGTCGTATATGTGTTGATAAATAGAGTTTTATCACCGTTGAATAATATGGATAAAACAATCCGATTATTCGAAGCGTATGAGAGAAGTTATCGTAAAAGAGTGAAATGGAGAATAGAGATTCGTCTTAACTCTTGACGTATTAACGATTGATTTCCGTAATTTAAGGAATAAAAAATTTTCATAATCTAAATAAGATTTGATTCTTCGGAATTTAAGGAAATTAAGATTTCTTTTGATTAAATGCGTAATTTTCCTCTATTGCTATGTTTGATATTTCGCTATAAATTGACCTCTTCCGTTTCATTATTTTCATCACTCTTACATCTTCTTCCTCATTTCCTATTTTCAAAAGATTGTAAAAATGCTTCATCCAGTTCTGATTCTTGATATACTCCTAACTTTCATATCTGTCATTCTTCTTTTTCATCTACCACCGGAGGGGGGTTATAGTGTTTTTCATTCTCCCGTGTCTTTATGTTGCTATACGCATTGATATACACGGTTTGTAATTTCTGGGTGGTTGTTGGGTTTTATATCTTCCCTTATATTTTGATGTCTCTGCTTCTGTCTTTCCATAATCATTGACATCCACAGTTAATACTCTCTCCAATTTACTGTGATTTATATATACTCCCATTGATATTTTGAAGCTTCATGCTTTTGTTTTATCTTCCCGACTTTAAATCAAGCGAATAATGGTCCAGAATTCGTAGGTATGAATTTCGGAATGAACATAATTAATGTTCTAAAAAAAACGGTAATAGCACAATCTGACTTGTCAAATTACCAGAATATCTCGAAAAAGACCGAATCATTAAGAAAATATTTTCTTAATAGTTTAGAGGTTAAATAGAATGAAAGAGTTATGTAACATGGTTTATAATGAGGGTATGATCTGTGAACCTTTATCACGTTCCATTAGAAACTCAGCATGACTTACTGTAATATAATCACGTTGATCAAGTGTCATTATATTATACTAACTCATGCTTCAGTTCCCAACACCACTTCAAAAATATTCATATTTTAAACTCGAAGGTTTCAGAATTTAGAAACTAAAATAGTTTCTTTTATGATGTTACACAGATATCGCAAGGAGAAAATTGATTTCTGATGAGAATGATTATGAAATTATCTCCAGAAATATGGAGGATATTTATAATGAAAGATACGATGATATCTTAGAATTTCTAATATCAGAGGATGATGAAGAATATTGTCCGCAAGGGTTTAGATTCGGAAGTAAGGTATTCGTTAATGGCTTCAGCAGATACTGAATAATTTGGATTCTTTGAAGGCAGGTTTAGTCTTTGTGATTTATCCACATCCTCCTTCATACTTTGCTAAATCCATTTTCCAGTTCCAAACCTTCTCTTTTTCTGAGCTTTGCCAACACACTATTCTTTATCATCAAACTTTTGGCTATTAAGGTCATTTACAGTTTTTGCTGCTTCAATAGCATTCAAAGTTATCATAACCGAATCGTTGGTTATCAATCCGAGGTGTTTTCAAAAGTTTGAAGGGTTTGCATGAAGATTGTAATTGTCAAGATACATATGATGTTCTAGAATTTTGAACGATACAAATTTTTTTTCCTTTTTTTTTTCTGGGTTTATGAATAGAAGTGATGTTCTAGCACAGTTTTGAAGTTAAAGTATAGCATTTGAATGATATAAGAATCTAAGAGTGATGTTTTCTGGTAAATCTTGGCTTGGATTCTGATTTTTTAAAATCAGAATATGTAATTGAATTTGTATGGAAACGATTGTATATCGCTGTGAGCATAGTTAATAATTTTTGAATCAAAGTTGAAGAATGTACAGTATAACATATTAATTGTGAACTTATATATTTCCCGAGTATTACCTACCCGTTAAAGATTTCACAATTAATACTTTGTACAAAAGAATTTTTTTATTACCGTATTTATGAAAATATATGTATGTATATCTTCTTCAGATATAATACAGATTTGATGAGTTAATATCATATTAAGCTCATTTGATTTTTGAATTGAATGAATAATCTCTAAAACATTAAGGATTACATAATCTTCGCGGAGTATTTCACTAATGAAATCAATACTTCATTATTTATTCTTATTCCTCGGTGAAGGATGTTGATGCTCGTGGAATTCTTATGAACTTCATAAGATATAAATGATGTTTTCTAGAAAGTTTCGAGTACATCGAAGATAAAAGTGTAAAATCAAACATGTAATTGATTAATACACTAAGTTCATTATGAAATGGAATTCATTGAGTTGAAACAGATATTTGTAGTTAAAGATGGTTAAGTTGTTAACGAATGATGTACATCATAGCATATTAGTAATATGAATTAACCGAGTAGTATCTACCCCTTAAAATTCACACGTAATAGCTTAGTACGAAAAGATTCATGATGGTTTTAAAATTTATATATATAAGATATGCATATAAATTCTTTAGATGAATTGAGTTATTACTTCATAACTCATTGATACAATATACTCGTTGTTGACTCGTAATGATGTCCACGGTGCTTTCTTGAACTGACGGAGGTTGTGATGTTAGAGGTGCTGCTGATTCTGACGATGTTGACAGCACTGACTGTGCTGGTGAGGCTAAGGGTACTGTTGATGCCGTTGGTAAAACAAGTCTAGCTTGTATCTTACACCATTCGGATAAGGGTTTCTACTCTATCTGATTTAGGGTTAAGGCTAGAATAGATAATCTCTAAACTTTAGAAATTACATATTCGCCATAGAATGTTTCTCCGATGAATTTATGAATCTATACTTCATCGTTTGTCGTTGCTGGTACTTCTTGGTACCTATGGTGCGTATGATGTTGATATCCGAGGTACAAATTGTGATGTTGAGGCGTGTGTTGCGGATGTGGTTGTTGGTGGTGGTAATGATCCTATTGGTGTGGATGATGGTGGTACCGATTATGCTGAGGGTGCTGTTGCTGGTGTTCGTAACCCTTGCACCATATTCTCCAAAGCCACTACCCGAGCACGAAGCTCATTGACTTCTTCTATTATACCGGGCTGATCGGTGGTTCGGACGATCGGATAAATAAGATTTATAATATGGGATAGTATATAATCATGATGAGATACTCTGGAAATGAGAGAGAAAATAGTATTACGAATAGGTTTGCCGGTAAGTGCTTCAGGTTCTTCGCCAAGAGGTGAATGTGGTGGATGGAAGGGATCACCTTCTTCTTGTCTCCAATGATTAAGTAGGCTACGAACCCATCCCCAATTCAACCAGAATAGGTGATGGCTGATTGGTTGATCCATTCCGGTTACACTTTCTTCAGAGTTTAGGTGAATATCCATATCGGAATAGTTGTCGGAATTTAAGGAATTTGAACTAGATACGGGATCCATCTTGTATAATTAGAGAGATGATTTTTGATATGAAATAGATTATAGATTTTGATTGGTACTCTTCAATACATAATTTACATATGTATATATAATACTAAAATCCCGTAAATTACGGAGAAATTTTCGGAAAATGGCAGTCAAAGTTTACTGTAATAGATATGCCAAGATATGAATTTTGTCTATACACTATCTATGCAATCAATGCAATAAGACACATTTAGACTTAAGATGATAGATAGGTAATTTCTGACAAGAAATGATAAGCAAAACTTTTGACATGCAGACACAGTCGAAGTCCAGACTTACTAATGCATCCTAACAACTATCAGTTAGACACACTTATGCAAGACCTGGTTTACTAGGACCAACGCTCTGATACCAACTGAGACAATCGCTCCAAATCCATATGGACGAACACGTCATTTGTAACATCCCGCCTTTTTCCGTTTAACTATTTAAATTCCGTTATATGTTTATAACATCTCCCATTGATACGCGTTTTAAAAATATCTCGTTTAGGTAATTCACGCACCCGCAACCGAACTCGAGGGACTAGTTTCGCCAAAGATCCAAAGAGGTGACTAGCATTTGACTAGTTAACCCCACCTCCTTTCTTTTTCATTTTCATTTTCCTTTTCTTTCACTACTTCTCCATTTTCTTTCAATTATCCATTTCAAAGAATCATCATCTAAATCCAAGCTAGCGGGTGTCTTGCAAAATAAATTACATATTTGGAATCCTTGCAACTTCCTCTTCGATTCCATACCGATTTCATCAAGTTTGGGTAACTTTCTAAAATCACTAGATTTTGTGTTCTTGATGTTTTTAACTTAAAAAGTTGTTAATTAGTGTCTATGGCTCAAGTCTAACATGAATATATGATTTATATGTTCGATTTGGTTATTTGAAGTAACTAGCATGAACATAAACTTTGGTGTGTTTGATTTGGTGATTTGGTTGTTTGGATTATGTTAAATGTTATAAATGCATGTATTAAATGTGTTCCAAACATCACTAGCTTCAATTTGATGTGTAGGTTGTTTTAGAAAACTTCATAAACATGATTAGTGATTTTGATGTTATTGGTTAGGGTTTGATAGAATTGAATGTGAACATTTAATGTATTGAATGTCATGAATTGTTGTTAGTAAGTAGTTAGTTGTATTGTATGCTTGATTACCTACGAAACGGCACGTTATATGGATGCATTTAATTCCCAAATCCTATTTTGTGCATTTATGAACTTGAGCATTTATGGTGAACATTAATTGATCATTTATTTTGGAAAGCTGATTGTTACAAATGATGTTTTTGGTTAGTGAAATGTATTTAGTTGTGTTCTTTGTCAAATTACCTTTCTAACGATATAAGATACGAGTTCTAAGTGTTCACGGTTTGTGTTTTATGTTTGTTTGAATTTTGGGTTGAGACTTAGAAAACTGAAACTGGCCAGGTACCAGCTCGCGTGTTATGCCGCGGCGCGGCCAGCCTTTGTCGCGGTGCTACATAAGGCGTGTCCAGCCTCTGACCACCTTGTCAATTATATGAAAAATGTTTGGCACGCTATGGACCTCCGATTCACATGTAACTTGTTCTAACATGCTTATATATGAATAAAAACCTCATAAAAATAGTTCGGGACCCGACCCGAACGTGTTGACTTTTTCGTTGACTTTGACCGACCAAAGTTTGACTTTTTGTCAAACTTAACCAAACGATTATGCAATCTTTCTAACTTGTTTCTATACTTGTATCTTGCATGAAACCTGGACAATTTGATTCACATGCTACATAATCGAGTCGTAACGAGTCATAAGACTAATTGAACATCTTTGACCTATCGCGTTTATCGATATTGATACGACCTATTTGTTTAGGTCAAGACTAGCATTGTTCTTTGCACACGTTACTTTGTGAAGTACTTTTCATACGTGCACTCAAGGTGAGATCATAGCTCCACTTTTCAAATACTTTTATACTTTTAAAATCGTGGGATGAGAAAACATATACATTACATACTTATATATACTTTTCACATGTATATATATATATATATATATATATATACTTTTCATACTTTGATACTTTGAATACTATACGAAAGCAAAGATACATACGAGTTTGAATGAAAATCCTCAAGTCCAATTATCATTAGTTACACTTGTAGGGTGTAAGCGAGAAATTAGGTTGTGTGGCCATGCGGGTTTGATGAACCCTCATTCAGATGAATGAAACGTACTTTCGATGTATAGTGTAGGTTCTAACACTATTATGTAGAGGTAAGATTCAGTTAAGCTTGATAATTGGGTGCTCGTGATACAAACACATCTTTTGAGATGTATACGCTAGATAAACGATTTATACTAAACCTTGTGATACAAATATACTTTTATGTTTTTCTCAGGTCCTTGAATGCTTAATGATACATGCTTCCGCTCATTACTTTTGATACTTGCTTGGATGTCGAGTATACATGCATACGTGGAGCGTCTTTTGACTACTTTCAAATTGTGTCGCATATGTTTCATTTGTACTTTAAACTTTGTTATGTAACTAGTTGTTGAACTATGTTTGTAAACCTTGAAACATCTCTACTTTTGAAATGAATGCGACATACTTTTGGTCAAACGTTGTTTTAAAGACTTATGACCATGTAACGGGACCTAAGTAGACGGCGTCGTCAATGACGATTTTTTCTGGTCGCTACAGTTGGTATCAGAGCATTGGTTGTAGGGATTTAGAGTTCATTGGTGTCGACCCCGAGTCATAGGGTACATTGGTGAGTCTAGACTACAACCGGCATATAGACTTGAAGTAGGAATTACTTGACTACTTGTGCATTTATACTCGAACTCTCATACTCATATCTATTCTTATTCTATCTTAATCTCACGTTGTTTAAGTTGATTGACACGCCACCTTGACTATATGAAGTAATGTCGAATGCACATATGAATTAGGGTAATATAATTTCCGGGATTATATTACGGTGACTCATATGAACGTTCCGACACTATGACGTAAAGAATTTAAGGCGAGTCAAGGAAAATTTTCTCTCTATCTTTATTCCATATCACGGTTAGTATTATTTAGAATACTAACCAACGGTATTCTTTTGTTTTGAAGGAACAATGCCTCCTCGCCGTGTGCCATGCCGTGAAACTCCCGAACAAGCACTACAACGAATGGTGGCCATCACCGGTCATTCCACCACCAACAACAACAATAACAACTACCACAACAACAACAACCAAGGAGCCGGTAACTCTAGCAAAGGGTGCTCCTACAAGGCTTTTATGGGGTGCAAACCTCACACTTATGATGGAACCGGGGGACCGGTTACACTCACTCGATGGTTCGAACAAACATAGGCCGTCTTTAGCATAAGCGGTTTTCGGGACCAAGATAAGGTCAAATACTCCACTCACACTTTCGCCGGTTTCGCCCTCACGTGGTGAAACACCTATGTTCAATCGGTGGGTATCGATGAAGCTCATGCCCTCTCTTGGGCCGATTTAAGGGAGAAGATGATTGTTGAATACTTCCCTCGCGAAGAAACCCGAAAGCTCAAACAAGAGCTAAGAACTTTGAAGGCGGTCGGAAACGATCTCAAGGCCTATAACCAATGCTTCGCCGAGCTATCCTTGATGTGTCCTAATCTCGTGAACCCCGAATCTCAAAGGGTTGAACTCTATATGGATGGTCTTCCAAAGAGCATCAAACAAGGTGTGATGTCCTCCAAACCCGCTAATCATCAAGCCGCTTTGAACATGGCCCACCAATTGATAGAAACGGTGGATGAAGTAGTAGTACCGGCTCCTAAGGTCGAGGATAAAACGGGCGGCAACTAAAGAAAGTGGGAACCCTCTCAATCAAGCAACAACAACAAAAACCCCGCCAAGAAACCTTTCACTCCCGACGGTAAGAAAGGTTATGCCGGAACTTTACCGTTTTGAAACAAGTGCCACAAACATCATTTGGATGAATGTGGAAGGCCGTATTGCATCAAGTGTCAAAAGAGTGGCCATTTGGCCCACGAATGTAGAAACACCGCTCCCGTTGCTCAAAAGGGGCCCAATGCACCAAGATCGGGTGTTTGTTATGAATGTGGCCAACCGGGTCACTATAGAAATGCATGCCTGAAGAAGAAAGCCAACCCCAACACACGTGGCCAAGCTTTCAACATCAACACCGAGGAAGCCCGAGATGACAATGAATTAGTCACGGGTACGTTTCTCCTCAACAACACTTATGTTACTTGTTTATTCGATTCGGGTGCCGATAAGAGTTTTGTATCCAAGACTTTGACTCATTCTTTTAGCACTCCACCACTTCCACTAGATACCACTTATACCATTGAAGTGGCCAACGGGAAACTATTGAGTGCTGACACATATTACCGGGGGTGTACGTTAAACATTTTGGGCAATGAGTTTGAAATTGACTTGATACCCATGGAACTAGGAAGCTTCGATGTAATAATCGGTATAAATTGGCTAGCCAAAATGAAATCTCACATCCTTTGTGATCTTAACGTAATCCGAATTCCTATCGAGAATGGTGGACCCTTGATTGTTTATGGCGATAAGAGTTGCACCGGACTCAACCTCGTTTTGTGTATTAAAGTTAGAAAACTACTCCGTAAGAGTTGTTTTGCGATCCTTGCTCACGTTAAGAAAGTCGAGTCCAATGAGAAGCACATCGATGATGTGCCAATTGTTAGTGACTATCCCGATGTATTTCCCGACGAATTGCCGGGTCTTCCACCTCATCGACCGGTTAATTTCCAAATCGATCTTATTCCGGGAGCCGCACCCGTAGCACGTGCACCATATAGACTCGCTCCATCCGAAATGCAAGAATTGCAAAGTCAAATCCAAGAACTACTTGATCGTGGTTTTATCCAACCTAGCCATTCACCTTGGGGCGCTCCGATTTTGTTTGTTAAAAAGAAAGACAGATCCCTACGAATGTGCATTGATTATCGTGAACTAAACAAATTGACGGTTAAAAACCAATATCCTCTCCCTCGCATCGATGACCTCTTTGATCAACTACAAGGGTCTTGTGTATATTCGAAAATCGATCTCCGCTCGGGTTATCATCAATTAAGGGTTAAGGGGGAAGATGTCTCCAATACCGCTTTCCGAACTCGTTATGGTAGTTATGAATTCCTTGTCATGCCATTTGGTCTCACTAACGCACCGGCGGTGTTCATGGATCTTATGAACCGCGTGTGCAAACCGTATCTCGACAAATTCGTTATCGTGTTCATCGATGATATTTTGGTCTATTCTAAAAATGAAGAAGAACACGAGGAACACCTCCGACTTGTGCTTGAACTTTTAAGACAAGAACTACTCTATGCCAAATTCTCCAAGTGTGAATTTTGGTTGAAGGAAGTTCAATTTCTTGGTCACGTTGTAAGTGACCAAGGTATTAAAGTCGATCCATCGAAAATCGAAGCCATTAGTAAATGGGAAACTCCTACTACTCCTACTCACATTCGTCAATTCTTGGGTCTCGCCGGATACTATCGTAGATTCATCAAGGATTTCTCTTTGGTTGCTCGTCCCCTAACCGCGTTAACTCACAAGGGAAAGAAATTCGTTTGGCCGACCGAACAAGAATTCGCATTTCAAATCTTGAAAACGAAGCTAATCACCGCTCCTATCTTGTCACTTCCCGAAGGCAACGATGATTTTGTTGTGTATTGCGACGCCTCAAAACATGGTTTTGGGTGTGTGTTGATGCAACAAATGAAAGTCATTTCTTATGCTTCTCGACAACTTAAAATTCATGAACGAAACTACACGACACATGATCTCGAACTCGGAGCCGTTGTCTTTGCACTTAAAATGTGGAGACACTATCTTTATGGTACCAAGAGTACCATCTTCACCGATCACAAAAGTCTCCAACACATCTTTGATCAAAAGCAACTAAACATGAGACAATGACGGTGGATTGAAACTTTAAACGATTATGATTATGAGCTTCGTTACCATCCCGGAAAGGCAAACATAGTGGCCGATGCCTTAAGTCGAAAAGAAAGAGTGGTGCCTCTTCGTGTCCGAGCCTTAAACATCACTATCCACACAAACCTTAATAGCCAAATTCGAGTAGCCCAAGATGAGGCTCTCAAGGATGAAAACGTTTCACACGAGCTCTTGAACATTCTCGTCTCTCGATTCGAAATTAGGGAGACCGGACTCCGATATTTTGCCAGAAGGATTTGGGTGCCTAGATATGGGGACCTACGAAGCCTTAATTTAGATGAAGCCCATAAGTCACGATACTCGATTCACCCCGGTGCCAATAAGATGTACCACGACCTTAAAGAATAATATTGGTGGCCGAACATCAAAAGGGACGTGGCTACTTATGTTGCCAAGTGTTTGACATGTTCCAAAGTCAAAGCCGAACACCAAAGACCGTCCGGGTTACTTAAACAACCCGAAATTCCGCAATGGAAGTGGGAAAGAATAATGATGGACTTCATCACCAAGTTACCAAAGACAACGGACGGTTATGATACCATTTGGGTTATTGTTGACCGTCTCACCAAATCCGCACACTTTCTCGCCATGAAGGAGACCGACAAAATGGAGAAACTTGCACAACTTTACATCAAGGAGATCATAGCCCGACACGGTGTACCTTTATCAATTATCTCTGACCGAGATGGCCGTTTTGTTTCTAGATTTTGGCGTACCTTGCAAGAAGCGTTGGGAACGCGTTTAGACATGAGCACCGCATATCACCCTCAAACCGATGGACAAAGCGAACGCATAATTCAAACCTTGGAGGACATGTTACGAGCTTGCGTGGTTGATTTTGGAAAAGCTTGGGACAAGCACTTACCTCTCGCCGAGTTCTCTTACAACAATAATTATCACGCGAGTATTAAAGCCGCGCCTTTTGAAGCGCCATATGGCCAAAAATGTCGTTCACCTCTTTGTTGGGCCGAGGTAGGCGACGTACAAATCACCGGACCTGAAATCATTCACAAAACCACCGAGAAGATCGTACAAATTCGAGATAGGCTTCGGACGGCCCGGAGTCGTCAAAAGTGCTATACCGACAAAAGAAGCAACGACCTCGAATTTCAAGTCGGTGATCGAGTAATGTTAAAAGTCGCGCCTTGGAAAGGTGTAATCCGTTTTAGGAAATGCGGGAAGCTAAATCCAAGGTGTATTGGTCCTTTCGAAATCTTGGAGTGTATTGGAACCGTTGCTTATCGTTTAGATCTTCCGCCTCAATTGAGCTCCGTTCATCCTACCTTCCATGTATCTAACTTAAAAAAGTGTCTTGCCGAACCCGATATCGTCATCCCTCTCGAAGAACTTACTATTGATGACAAACTTCATTTTGTGGAGGAACCGGTTGAAATTGTGGACACCTCCGTCAAGACATTGAAATAAAGCCGAATTCCGATTGTTAAAGTCTATTGGAACGCCAAAAGAGGACCCGAGTTTACTTGGGAAAGGCAAGATCAAATGCAAAGGAAATACCCTCATCTATTCCCGGTTCCGAAAACGCAAGATTCCGAGGAAGAAACAACGACTACTATTGAAAGGACCCGTCCTAATCCACCCGGACGAAGTCCATATCGATTATAAATGATTCCCAACAGTTGATTACATCACGAGGTACTTGACCTCTATATGATACATTTTACAAACATTGCATTCGTTTTGAAAAGACAATCTTTCATTACATCTGAAATTGACAGACATGCATACCATTTCATAATATATCCAACTATAATTGACTTAATAATGATCTTGATAAACTCAATGACTCGAATGCAACGTCTTTTGAAATATGTCATGAATGACTCCAAGTAATATCTTTAAAATGATCAAATGCACAGCGGAAAATTTCTTTCGTACCTGAGAATAAACATGCTTTCAAGTGTCAACCAAAAGGTTGGTGAGTTCATTAGTTTAACATAAAAAAATCATTTCATAATTTTAATAGACCACAAGATTTCATATTTCCATTTCTCATAAGCATACGTCCCATGCATAGAGACAAAAATATCATTCATATGGATTGAACACCTGGTAACCGACATTAACAATATGCATATAAGAATATCCCCATCATTCCGGGATCCTCCTTCGGACATGATATATATTTCGAAGTACTAAAGCATCCGGTACTTTGGATGGGGCTTGTTGGGCCCGATAGATCTATCTTTAGGATTCGCGTCAATTAGTAGATCGGTTTACTAATTCTTAGATTACCAGACTAAATAGAAAGGGGCATATTCGATTTCGATAATTCAACCATATAATGTAGTTTCGATTACTTGTGTCTATTTCGTAAAACAGTTACAAAAACAGCGCATGCATTCTCAGTCCCAAAAATATATATTGCAAAAGCATTTAAAAAGGGAATAATGAAACTCACCTAATGTATTTTGTGGTAAAAATACATATGACTATATTGAACAATGCAAGGTTGGCCTCGGATTCACGAACCTATATCCATTATATTTATTAACACATATAATTGTAATCGAACAAATTATATATGTATTCATGAGTCATTTCATTTTATAGTTTATATGTTTCATTAAATTATTAATATAGTTATGTTGTACGTATTGAGTATATTTTTATATAATATTACTTGTTTTAAAATAATAGTTATAATAATAATACTTTTATTAATAATGATAATAATAAAAATGTTACTTTTAATAAAAATGATAGTTTTTAAGAAAAATGATAATAATAATAGTAATAATAATAATAATAATAATAATAATAATAATAATAATCATAATAATAATAATAATAATAATAATAATAATAATAATAATAATAATAATAATAATAATAATAATAATAATAGTAATATTAAGTAATAAGTAAACTACCTCAAAGAAGTAGCCCTTTAAAGATGTCCAAGTCCGGGTTTGAACCCGCGACGTCCCGCTAACCCGATAACGTCCTTTTAACCTAATATCTGACTACCTTATTCTTCTTCATCATCTATTTAACTTCCTAACCCAAATCATCATTATTTATGTTCATTGTTTCATGAATCATAACATCATAACTCATTATTACGATCATCATCTTCATATCCGTCATCATCATCAAGTCATCACCGTATCATCAAATATTTTTATCATAATCACCACTTTATTAATCTTGATCAAAAATTTTACTCTTATACTACTTATCATCATTATCATTAACTGTCCGACTAACTGTGACCAAAGTGAGGTTCGGCCCAATAGAGAGTATTAGTCCTCGGCCTAACAGAGTCCACGGCCCAAATAACCAATAATGGCCTAACAGTTTTCTTTTTTTTTCTCATTTTCATAATCTATCACTAATCTAAGTCATCATCCTATATCCTTGTTTCATTATTAACATATAAGTTTTATCATAATCTTAATCATTATCCAATTATCATAGTTATCATATCACATCATCATCATACTCATCACCATCTTATGAACATCATCATCATTTTGATCATAATCATCATCTGTATCCTAATTAACATGAACCGAATAACCAAAACTATATATAACAAAAAGTTTTTCGTGGGTTTTGCATGAATAATCAGCCCAGCATGTAAACGAGACTTGGATCACAACCCAAATATTATAAGTTGGATCTCAATCCAACAAGATGACGTGGCCCAACAGAGAAAGGAAATCGAATCAGTTAGTTTAATAGGAAAAGGATCCAGCCCACAAGAATACTTGTATTGATCGACTTCTCTAGTTACCTCATACATCATCATCATGTCACATTCCATTATCATATTTGTAATAGACAGTTACCAACTAAATTGATAATACTTGGTATAACACAAAAGTCTCAATTCCTTTACAGCTCATAATCAATCCTAATTACTTTTTTGTTTCAACACCGAATTACACGTAATTATCATCATGAATATTTTATTTTCGTTATCATCTAACAGAAGCAAGGACGGTGCAGTTCAAGTGTAACCAGAAACTCAAGTTGCAGCAGGTTTTCGATTGTAATGGGATTAATGGTTGTCGAATCCAAAACAGAAAGATATTAAAGTCTTTAATGGTGGTGTGGTGATTTAGGGGGTTGAAGTGGCGACGGTTTGATGATGGTGGTGGTTCTAAGTGTTGGGTGGCGGCAGTAGTAGAGGCAACAATATAGAAGAAAATCTTGGGTTTTAAACATTTATGTTCGAATGAAAATAGAAATTGTAACATTAAAGGTGGTGGGTTTGATCAGAATAAATAGCAGCTACAAGTGGTGTTTTGTAGTGATAGTAGGGTGGTTCGATGAAGGTTTTGGTGGTTACAGTAATACCAACAACAATAAAGTAGGGATGATCGTGATAGAAACAGAAAGTATAAGCAACAACAAGCTGTAGTAATAGTTACCTTACATCAAGGTAACGGCTTTGGGTCTGTTTGAATTGAAAAGAGATCACAGCAGCAGCAGTAAGTTTTCAAGTGATATTATTTGTTAGAAGATGATGGGTCGATGGTGAACTGGTCTCGTTCAAGCAACAGAAGGGATAGGAAAAAGATAGTGATGATGACTGATGGTTTGAGATTTGTTTAATCGTGAAAACAGAAAAAAATATAGAAAGGTGGTGAAGTGGTGATTTGTACCCGGAAATAGTAGTAATAGGTATAGGAACAAATGGTGACCGTTTGTTGTTTAATTTGATGAAGATAATGAGATTGATGATTTGTGATATGGTGATGGTTGATATCGTGGTCGATGGTGAATGTTTGTAGTCATGGGTGGTGATGGAAAATGAAGAAGATGGTGATGTTGTGGAGATCATATTCATAGGGATTGTGGTAGTAATGGGTTGAGGAGGGTAATTAAAGATGGTAATAAAGAAGTGGTGGGGATGGTTGAAGAGAATGATCATGGTGGCGAGCAGGAGTAGCAACTCAAAAATGGGTTTTCATATCTTTGTATGTGATGTATGCATATGTATATATTTAAAAGATATGTAGATATAATAAGATAGATAAAAGATAGATAAAGTGATGAAGTGGTGTCGATGGAATTAGAAACAGATACTAGTTTTTGGGTTGTTGGGTATGTGTAATCATATATTCATATATATATATATAATATTGTAAGGGAATCAAAAAGCATAGTAATCCTAATTACATCATATACAGTAGTTGATTGATATATGTAACAAATTTTATTGGATGTAAGTGTTTGTAAAGAATAAATATATGATTATATTAATAATAATATAAAGTAATACTACAATAACAATCATGAAATAAAATCGTGCCAACTTAATTATTATATGCCGACAATTTAATTTCGAATAGTATATCGTGGTCCGTTGATAATCAGTGGTGAATAAAAGTGTTCAGAATAAAAAACCCTATATTCTTAAATTAACTATATTTATTTATTTTGTTATTATGGTATAAAATTCAATCATTAACTATTAAATAAAAATTACATTAATTATTCACTCCCAATCCCAAGTAAAATATAAAAAATTTTAAAATTTAATAACTAGGTCCTAAATACATTTTTAGTAAGCCTAAAGTTTATAGAACTCATTTTCGGATCACCGTTTATTTTAAAATCATATAAGTTCAAATTTCACTTCTCTAATTAAGAAATCGAAACTTCCAACAAGTATATTAAATAATTATATACAATATATATATTCACTTTAATAATAAACTTTATTTTATCTTATATTATTTTATTTTACAAAAATTAATTCCAATAACTAATTAATATAATATTTCAAATTATATTTCGAATTAATACACATATCTATACTTTTAAATATATATGCATCTATTTACAAATAGTTGATTCGTGAATCTTTGGAAACAGTCAAAGGTCAATTGATTATATGAAACAGTTCAAAATCTTGTGACGTAACATAAAGGACTTTGCTTATCGTGTCGGAAACATATAGAGATTAAGTTTAAATTTGATCGGAAATTTTCGGGTCATCACAGTACCTACCCGTTAAAGAAATTTCGTCCCGAAATTTGAGTGAGGTCGTCATGGCCAATAATAAATATGTTTTCCTGACGAATATGAGCTGATAAATAGAGTTTTATCATTATTGATTAAGATAGATAAAATGATTCGATTATGTGAAGCGTACGAGAGAAGCTATCACAAAAGATTGAGATGAGTAAATGCAGGTTTATCTTAACCGGTGATGTAGTCATGGTTGATTTCCGGAATTCAAGGGATTTAAAAAAAATCTCCGAAATCTAAAAGATTTGATTCTTCGGGATTTATGGAAATTAAGATCTCTATAATTAAATACGGTGATCTGGCTTGATTACTCTGTCTGATATTTCCATTATAAATTTACCTTTTCCGTTCCATTTGTTTTCACCACTTCTATACTAAATTCCCAAATTCAAAAGATTTATGAAAATGCTTAACCCTGTTTTGATCCTTGTTCTTATTCTAACTATCGCAATGATCGTTCTTCTTTTCCAACTCCCATCTGAAGAATCTGTTTGTTTCTATTATGCTCTAGGGATTATTGTATTCATAATCCTCCCGTGTCTTTATGTGGTGATAAACATTGATATACACGGTTTGTAATTCCTATATTTGTGAACGGCTTTATATTTTTCCTTTATTTTTCGGAGCTCCATGCTCTTGTTTTCTCTTCCCGACTCCAAGTCAAGCGAATAATAGTCCAGAATTTGTAGATATAGAGTTCTAAATGATTATAATGTTCTAAGCAGGGTGGAACGTGATAGCACGATTTGATTTTCAAATTTATCAAAAATACAGACGATAGAACTATCAAGAATATATTCTTCTTGATATGTTCGGAGGTTATGTAGAATGAAAGAGTTATGTGCATGACACATGATGATGGTATAATCTACTGTGAACCATCATCAGGTTTCATTAGAAACTCAGCATGACTTACTGTAATATAATCACGTTGATCAAGTGTCATTATATTATACTAACTCATGCATCAGTTCCCAACACTACTTCAAAAACATTCATATTTTAAGCTCAAAAGTTTACAGAATATAAAAACTAACGGTTTCTATATGATGTAACATTGATAGCACGAATAGATTATTGATTTCAGATAAGAATAGTTATGAACATATCTTCAGAAATATGGAGAATATTTATAATGAAAGATACGATGATATCTTGGAATTTCTAATATCGATGGATGATGAAGAAGATTTATCTGTAAGGGTTTAGATTCAGAAGCAAGGTATTCACCAATGATTTCATCAGAAATGGAATCATTTGGATTCTTTGAAGTCAAACTTATTCTTTGTGATTTGTTCACGGCTTCCTTCATAGTTTCGCATAATCCGCTTTTCGGTACTAAATTTTCCATTGAATGTTTCCAACATAATGATACACAGGAAGCACGAAGAGGTACATAATTTCGGACGAGAATATTTATGAAAATATCCTCAGAAATATCGAAGATATTGATGATGATATTTTGGAATTTCTATGTTCGATGGTTGATGAGGAAGATTTTCCGCAAGATTTTAACATGAGTACAGAGCAAGATACTCGTTGAAGGTTTCATCGGATCCAGAATTACCTGGATTCTTTGAATATATGGTATGATCCTTGTATTTGTCCTTGGTCTCCTTCGGGGTTAGTTCAATCCGTTTTTTGTTTTGTTTTTGTTTTTGTTTTTTTTTTTTCAGTTCCAACTTTTCTGAGCTTTTCCAACATACTATTCTTTATCATCAAACTTTCGATGATTATGGTCGTTTATGGTTGTCTATGGTTTCTGCTGCTTCATTCAGCTTTTTCAACATTCAGAGTATTGATTTGTGACTGAGTGCTTTTCAGGATTTCAGAATGAGAGATCATAATTCTTAGAAATAAATGTCATACATATAACTGTTGATGTAGATATGCTGTGAGTTTTCAAAGTACTGATTGCTGATTCCTGGTAATTGGTATGGCAGTTCTCGTTACAAGATGCGGATGATTATATGATAGGGTTTCAATGAATATAATGATTTGTCAGAGAGATTTAAGCCAAGAAGCAACGAGGCTGCTAGTACATCTGCTGGTAATATTATGGAATATAAAAGAATTCTCTGGTATCAAAAGGGTAATCGTATATATCAGGATTATAGTAAGGCTACTTCGAATGAAAAGTCGAAGTTGACTTGCTGGAGCTGTGACAAAATTTGCTACTTTGAAAGGGATTACCAAGTTATTTTTGGGTATTAATAATGCTAAAAGAGCTAACACAGATACGGGTTAAACGTTTTACTCAGGTTTCGAGTATTTTCAGGTGCATAACTATATGCGTCAATCTCTTCTTTCGTAAATGAAGTGCGGTTGGTTCATACTCTCGATTGAGGTGTTTTCAAGAATCATGAAAGGTTTGAACGTTGATTGTAATCGTCGAGATACAATGAGGTTTAAGATGAGATCAAGTGGCAACTTGAAGAGTTGTTTAGTTTCATATGTTATAATCAATATTTTTAATTCATTTTAATTGTTTAATGTTATTAATTCACAGTCGATAGTCCACAGTTGACAGTCTAATAATTCATATATATAGTTTAATATATAATATTCGAATTAATTAATACGTGTCGTAACCCGTATACGTCTCAGATTCGACCACAACTCAAACTATATATATTACTGTAGAATCAACCTCAACCTTGTATAGAGAACTCGATCATTACTGCATATAGAGTGTCTATGGTTATTCCCAATAATATATATAGATGCGTCGATATGATATGTCAAAACCTTGTATACGTGTCCCGATATTTAAAATGCGTAAAATAAATAACAGAAATTAAATGACGATAAATAAAGTGCGTAAAGTAAATAACAGAAATTAATTGATGATAAATAAAATTGCGATAATTAAATTGCGATAAATAAACTGCGATAAATAAAATGTATTAAGGAATTAACAGTTAGCTAGGGTTTTGTTAGCGTGATTTCTTAACAAAATTTCTCATAGTTAATTTGTTTGTTTCTAACAAATTTTATTTTGTCCAATGTTTTTCTTCATTAGGCCACTTGTTGGATTCTGATAGATCAAAATCCAAATATGAAATTGAATGAAAATGGTTATTATGTGGTGAACGGATACGTATATCGGTGGTTGTAAATAGGATAGTAAATGACTGTTGAATCAGATTCGAAGAATGTACGGTGTAACTTATTAATGTGGAATCTAAATATTTCTCGGGTATTACCTACCCGTTAAAATATTTTCACCATTAACAGTTTGTACCAAAAGAATTTTTAATTACAATCTTTATGAAAATATATTTACATATATATTTTCTTCAGATATAATCATGGATTTAATGAGTTAATATGATATTAAACTCATTTGGTTTATCGTTAAAACAAGAATATATAATCTCTAAAACATTAAAGATTACATAATCGCCATGTCGAACGAAGGTAACTGATGTAGAACGATTCGTAGGACGATGGTTATACTCGAGGTACAGGATGAGATGTTGAGGCATGGATTGTTGAAACTTGGGTTATTGGTGGTACTGGTGCTGTTACTGATGATACTGTAGATACTGGTGATGTTGCTGAAGCTGGTACATTTTGCACCATACTCTTCAAATTGATTATTAGAACGCGAAGTTCGTTGACTTCTTCCATTATTCCAGAGTGATTGTCGGTCGTAACGAGCGAATGAATAAGATCTAAAATTGTGGATAGAATATAATCGTTGTGGGATATCCTGGCAATGAGGGTGAATATGGTGTTTCGAATAGATTCGCCGGTAAGTGCTTCAGGTCTTTCACAAAGAGGTGAATTCGGTTAGTGGAAAGGATCGACTTATTCTCGTCTTCATTGATTAAGTTGACTACGAATCCATCAGATGAATTGGGGATGGCTGATTGGTTAATTCATTCTGGTGACGTTGCTTCCGGAGCTTAGGTGAATATCCATGTCGTAATAGCTGTCGGAATAACTATCGGAATAGCTATCGAAATTTGAGGGATTCATCTCGTACGATCAGATGAAGGATTTTCGATAAGAAATAGATTATAGGATGTAGATTAGTACCCTGCAATACATAATTTACATATGCATATATAATACTAAAATCCCATAAGTTATGGAGGAATCTACGGAAGTTGTCCGGCAAAGTCTACAGTAACAGATATGCTAAGATATGAATTTTGTCTATACACTATTCATGCAGTCAATGCAGTAAAACGTGTCTAGACTAAGAATAATGAGCAGGTAATTTCCTAAGGATGATAAGCAGATGATTTTCGACAAAAACGATAAGCAAAACTTTTGACATGCAGGCACGGTCGAAGTCCAGACTCACTAATGCATCCTAACGACTATCAGTTAGACACACTAATGCAAGACCCAGTTCACTAAAACCTGGCTCTGATACCAACTAAAAGGACCCTTCCTAATCCACCCGGACGAAGTCCATATCGATTATAAACGATTCCCAACAGTTGATTACATCGCGAGGTACTTGACCTCTATATGATACATTTTACAAACATTGCATTCGTTTTGAAAAGACAATCTTTCATTACATCTGAAATTGACAGACATGCATACCATTTCATAATATATCCAACTATAATTGACTTAATAATGATCTTGATAAACTCAACGACTCGAATGCAACGTCTTTTGAAATATGTCATGAATGACTCCAAGTAATATCTTTAAAATGATCAAATGCACAGCGGAAGATTTCTTTCGTACCTGAGAATAAACATGCTTTCAAGTGTCAACCAAAAGGTTGGTGAGTTCATTAGTTTAACATAAAAAAATCATTTCATAATTTTAATAGACCACAAGATTTCATATTTCCATTTCTCATAAGCATACGTCCCATGCATAGAGACAAAAATATCATTCATATGGATTGAACACCTGGTAACCGACATTAACAATATGCATATAAGAATATCCCCATCATTCTGGGATCCTCCTTCGGACATGATATATATTTCGAAGTACTAAAGCATCCGGTACTTTGGATGGGGCTTGTTGGGCCCGATAGATCTATCTTTAGGATTCGCGTCAATTAGTAGATCGGTTTACTAATTCTTAGATTACCAGACTAAATAGAAAGGGGCATATTCGATTTCAATAATTCAACCATATAATGTAGTTTCGATTACTTGTGTCTATTTCGTAAAACAGTTATAAAAACAGCGCATGCATTCTCAGTCCCAAAAATATATATTGCAAAAGCATTTAAAAAGGGAATAATGAAACTCACCTAATGTATTTTGTGGTAAAAATACATATGACTATATTGAACAATGCAAGGTTGGCCTCGGATTCACGAACCTATATCCATTATATATATTAACACATATAATTGTAATCGAACAAATTATATATGTATTCATGAGTCATTTCATTTTATAGTTTATATGTTTCATTAAATTATTAATATAGTTATGTTGTACGTATTGAGTATATTTTTATATAATATTACTTGTTTTAAAATAATAGTTATAATAATAATACTTTTATTAATAATGATAATAATAAAAATGTTACTTTTAATAAAAATGATAATAATAATAGTAATAATAATAATAATAATAATAATCATAATAATAATAATAATAATAATAATAATAATAATAATAATAATAATAATAATAATAATAATAATAGTAATATTAAGTAATAAGTAAACTACCTCAAAGAAGTAGCCCTTTAAAGATGTCCAAGTCCGGGTTTGAACCCGCGACGTCCCGCTAACCCGATAACGTCCTTTTAACCTAATATCTGACTACCTTATTCTTCTTCATCATCTATTTAACTTCCTAACCTAAATCATCATTATTTATGTTCATTGTTTCATGAATCATAACATCATAACTCATTATTACGATCATCATCTTCATATCCGTCATCATCATCAAGTCATCACCGTATCATCAAATATTTTTATCATAATCACCACTTTATTAATCTTGATCAAAAATTTTACTCTTATACTACTCATCATCATTATCATTAACTGTCCGACTAACTGTGACCAAAGTGAGGTTCGGCCCAACAGAGAGTATTAGTCCTCGGCCTAACAGAGTCCACGGCCCAAATAACCAATAATGGCCTAACAGTTTTCTTTTTTTTCTCATTTTCATAATCTATCACTAATCTAAGTCATCATCCTATATCCTTGTTTCATTATTAACATATAAGTTTTATCATAATCTTAATCATTATCCAATTATCATAGTTATCATATCACATCATCATCATACTCATCACCATCTTATGAACATCATCATCATTTTGATCATAAGCATCATCTGTATCCTAATTAACATGAACCGAATAACCAAAACTATATATAACAAAAAGTTTTTCGTGGGTTTTGCATGAATAATCAGCCCAGCATGTAAACGAGACTTGGATCACAACCCAAATATTATAAGTTGGATCTCAATCCAACAAGATGACGTGGCCCAACAGAGAAAGGAAATCGAATCAGTTAGTTTAATAGGAAAAGGATCTAGCCCACAAGAATACTTGTATTGATCGACTTCTCTAGTTACCTCATACATCATCATCATGTCACATTCCATTATCATATTTGTAATAGACAGTTACCAACTAAATTGATAATACTTGGTATAACACAAAAGTCTCACTTCCTTTACAGCTCATAATCAATCCTAATTACTTTTTTGTTTCAATACCGAATTACGCGTAATTATCATCATGAATATTTTATTTTCGTTATCATCTAACAGAAGCAAGGACGGAGTAGTTCAAGCGTAACCAGAAACTCAAGTTGCAGCAGGTTTTCGATTGTAATGGGATTAATGGTTGTCGAATCCAAAACAGAAAGATATTAAAGTCTTTATTGGTGGTGTGGTGATTTAGGGGGTTGAAGTGGCGACGGTTTGATGATGGTGGTGGTTCTAAGTGTTGGGTGGCGGAAGTAGTAGAGGCAACAATATAGAAGAAAATCTTGGGTTTTAAACATTTATGTTCGAATGAAAATAGAAATTGTAACATTAAAGGTGGTGGGTTTGATCAGAATAAATAGCAGCTGCAAGTGGTGTTTTGTAGTGATAGTAGGGTGGTTCGATGAAGGTTTTGGTGGTTACAGTAATACCAACAACAATAAAGTAGGGATGATCGTGATAGAAACAGAAAGTATAAACAACAACAAGCTGTAGTAATAGTTACCTTACATCAAGGTAACGGCTTTGGGTCTGTTTGAATTGAAAAGAGATCACAGCAGCAGCAGTAAGTTTTCAAGTGATATTATTTGTTAGAAGATGATGGGTCGATGGTGAACT
This sequence comes from Rutidosis leptorrhynchoides, assembly GCF_046630445.1. Classification (NCBI taxonomy): domain Eukaryota; kingdom Viridiplantae; phylum Streptophyta; class Magnoliopsida; order Asterales; family Asteraceae; genus Rutidosis; species Rutidosis leptorrhynchoides. The sequence continues at coordinate 31,624,793 of NC_092338.1, read as the reverse complement.
GGTCTCGTTCGAGCAACAGAAGGGATAGGAAAAAGATAGTGATGATGACTGATGGTTTGTGATTTGTTTAATCGTGAAAACAGAAAAAAATATAGAAAGGTGGTGAAGTGGTGATTTGTACCCGGAAATAGTAGTAATAGGTATAGGAATAAATGGTGACCGTTTGTTGTTTAATTTGATGAAGATAATGAGATTGATGATTTGTGATATGGTGATGGTTGATATCGTGGTCAATGGTGAATGTTTGTAGTCATGGGTGGTGATGGAAAATGAAGAAGATGGTGATGTTGTGGAGATCATAGGGATTGTGGTAGTAATGGGTTGAGGAGGGTAATTAAAGATGGTAATGAAGAAGTGGTGGGGATGGTTGAAGAGAATGATCATGGTGGCGAGCAGGAGTAGCAACTCAAAAATGGGTTTTCATATCTTTGTATGTGATGTATGCATATGTATATATTTAAAAGATATGTAGATATAATAAGATAGATAAAAGATAGATAAAGTGATGAAGTGGTGTCGATGGAATTAGAAACAGATACTAGTTTTTGGGTTGTTGGGTATGTGTAATCATATATTCATATATATATATATATATATATATATATATATATATATATATATATATATATATATATATATATATATATATATATATATATATATATATATATAATATTGTAAGGGAATCAAAAAGCATAGTAATCCTAATTACATCATATACAGTAGTTGATTGATATATGTAACAAATTTTATTGGATGTAAGTGTTTGTAAAGAATAAATATATGATTATATTAATAATAATATAAAGTAATACTACAATAACAATCATGAAATAAAATCGTGCCAACTTAATTATTATATGCCGACAATTTAATTTCGAATAGTATATCGTGGTCCGTTGATAATCAGTGGCGAATAAAAGTGTTCAGAAAAAAAAACCCTATATTCTTAAATTAACTATATTTATTTATTTTGTTATTATGGTATAAAATTCAATCATTAACTATTAAATAAAAATTACATTAATTATTCACTCCCAATCCCAAGTAAAATATAAAAAATTTTAAAATTTAATAACTAGGTCCTAAATACATTTTTAGTAAGCCTAAAGTTTATAGAACTCATTTTCGGATCACCGTTTATTTTAAAATCATATAAGTTCAAATTTCACTTCTCTAATTAAGAAATCGAAACTTCCAACAAGTATATTAAATAATTATATACAATATATATATTCACTTTAATAATAAACTTTATTTTATCTTATATTATTTTATTTTACAAAAATTAATTCCAATAACTAATTAATATAATATTTCAAATTATATTTCGAATTAATACACATATCTATACTTTTAAATATATATGCATCTATTTACAAATAGTTGATTCGTGAATCTTTGGAAACAGTCAAAGGTCAATTGATTATATGAAACAGTTCAAAATCTTGTGACGTAACATAACGGACTTTGCTTATCGTGTCGGAAACATATAGAGATTAAGTTTAAATTTGATCGGAAATTTTCGGGTCATCACAACTACGCCTACTTAAATTTCGGGACGAAATTTCTTTTAAGGAGTAGGTAATGTAACATCCCGCCTTTTTCCGTTTACTTTTCCGTTTAACTATTTAAATTCCGTTATATGTTTATAACATCTCCCGTTGATACGCGTTTTAAAAATATCTCGTTTAGGTAATTCACGCACCCGCAACCGAACTCGAGGGACTAGTTTCGCCAAAGATCCAAAGAGGTGACTAGCATTTGAGTAGTCAACCCCACCTCCTTTCTTTTTCATTTTCATTTTCCTTTTCTTTCACTACTTCTCCATTTTCTTTCAATTATCCATTTCAAAGAATCATTATCTAAATCCAAGCTAGCGGGTGTCTTGCAAAACAAATTACATATTTGGAATCCTTGCAACTTCCTCTTTAATTCCATACCGATTTCATCAAGTTTGGGTAATTTCTAAAATCACTAGATATTGTGTTCTTGATGTTTTTAACTTAAAAAGTTGTTAATTAGTGTCTATGGCTCAAGTCTAACATGAATATATAATTTATATGTTCGATTTGGTTATTTAAAGTAACTAGCATGAACATAAACTTTGGTGTGTTTGATTTGGTGATTTGGTTATTTGGGTGATGTTAAATGTTATAAATGCATGTATTAAATGTGTTCCAAACATCACTAGCTTCAATTTGATATGTAGGTTGTTTTAGAAAACTTCATAAACATGATTAGTGATTTTGATGTTATTAGTTAGGGTTTGATAGAATTGAATGGGAACATTTAATATATTGAATGCCATGAATTGTTGTTAGTAAGTAGTTAGTTGTATTGTTGGCTTGATTACCTACAAAACGGCACGTTATATGGATGCATTTAATTCCCAAATCCTATTTTGTGCATTTATTGAAATGTCCCGTTCTTATTGATTAAAAACGTTCCATATTAATTGATTTCGTTGTGAGGTTTTGACCTCTATATGAGACGTTTTTCAAAGACTGCATTCATTTTAAAACAAACCATAACCTTTATTTCATCAATAAAGGTTTAAAAAGCTTTACGTAGATTATCAAATAATGATAATCTAAAATATCCTGTTTACACACGATCATTACATAATGGTTTACAATACAAATATGTTACAACAAAATAAGTTTCTTGAATGCAGTTTTTACACAATAACATACAAGCATGGACTCCAAATCTCGTCCTTATTTAAATATGCGACAGCGGAAGCTCTTAATAATCACCTGAGAATAAACATGCTTAAAACGTCAACAAAAATGTTGGTGAGTTATAGGTTTAACCTATATATATCAAATCGTAACAATAGACCACAAGATTTCATATTTCAATAGACATCCCATACATAGAGATAAAAATCATTCATATGGTGAACACCTGGTAACCGACATTAACAAGATGCATATATATAACAATATCCCCATCATTCCGGGACACCCTTCGGATATGATATAAATTTCGAAGTACTAAAGCATCCGGTACTTTGGATGGGGTTTGTTAGGCCCAATAGATCTATCTTTAGGATTCGCGTCAATTAGGGTGTCTGTTCCCTAATTCTTAGATTACCAGACTTAATAAAAAGGGGCATATTCAATTTCGATAATTCAACCATAGAATGTAGTTTCACGTACTTGTGTCTATTTTGTAAATCATTTATAAAACCTGCATGTATTCTCATCCCAAAAATATTAGATTTTAAAAGTGGGACTATAACTCACTTTCACAGATTTTTACTTCGTCGGGAAGTAAGACTTGGCCACTGGTTGATTCACGAACCTATAACAATATATACATATATATCAAAGTATGTTCAAAATATATTTACAACACTTTTAATATATTTTGATGTTTTAAGTTTATTAAGTCAGCTGTCCTCGTTAGTAACCTACAACTAGTTGTCCACAGTTAGATGTACAGAAATAAATCGATAAATATTATCTTGAATCAATCCACGATCCAGTGTATACGTATCTCAGTATTGATCACAACTCAAACTATATATATTTTGGAATCAACCTCAACCCTGTATAGCTAACTCCAACATTCACATATAGAGTGTCTATGGTTGTTCCGAAATATATATAGATGTGTCGACATGATAGGTCGAAACATTGTATACGTGTCTATGGTATCTCAAGATTACATAATATACAATACAAGTTGATTAAGTTATGGTTGGAATAGATTTGTTACCAATTTTCACGTAGCTAAAATGAGAAAAATTATCCAATCTTGTTTTACCCATAACTTCTTCATTTTAAATCCGTTTTGAGTGAATCAAATTGCTATGGTTTCATATTGAACTCTATTTTATTAATATAAACAGAAAAGTATAGGTTTATAGTCGGAAAAATAAGTTACAAGTCGTTTTTGTAAAGGTAGTCATTTCAGTCGAAAGAACGACGTCTAGATGACCATTTTAGAAAACATACTTCCACTTTGAGTTTAACCATAATTTTTGGATATAGTTTCATGTTCATAATAAAAATCATTTTCTCAGAATAACAACTTTTAAATCAAAGTTTATCATAGTTTTTAATTAACTAACCCAAAACAGCCCGCGGTGTTACTACGACGGCGTAAATCCGTTTTACGGTGTTTTTCGTGTTTCCAGGTTTTAAATCATTAAGTTAGCATATCATATAGATATAGAACATGTGTTTAGTTGATTTTAAAAGTCAAGTTAGAAGGATTAACTTTTGTTTGCGAACAAGTTTAGAATTAACTAAACTATGTTCTAGTGATTACAAGTTTAAACCTTCGAATAAGATAGCTTTATATGTATGAATCAAATGATGTTATGAACATCATTACTACCTTAAGTTCCTTGGATAAACCTACTAGAAAAGAGAAAAAATGGATCTAGCTTCAATGGATCCTTGGATGGCTCGAAGTTCTTGAAGCAAAATCATGACACGAAAACAAGTTCAAGTAAGATCATCACTTGAAATAAGATTGTTATAGTTATAGAAATTGAACCAAAGTTTGAATATGATTATTACCTTGTATTAGAATGATAACCTACTGTAAGAAACAAAGATTTCTTGAGGTTGGATGATCACCTTACAAGAATGGAAGTGAGCTAGCAAACTTGAAAGTATTCTTGATTTTATGAAACTAGAACTTTTGGAATTTATGAAGAACACTTAGAACTTGAAGATAGAACTTGAGAGAGATCAATTAGATGAAGAAAATTGAAGAATGAAAGTGTTTGTAGGTGTTTTTGGTCGTTAGTGTATGGATTAGATATAAAGGATATGTAATTTTGTTTTCATGTAAATAAGTCATGAATGATTACTCATATTTTTGTAATTTTATGAGATATTTCATGCTAGTTGCCAAATGATGGTTCCCACATGTGTTAGGTGACTCACATGGGCTGCTAAGAGCTGATCATTGGAGTGTATATACCAATAGTACATACATCTAAAAGCTGTGTATTGTACGAGTACGAATACGGGTGCATACGAGTAGAATTGTTGATGAAACTGAACGAGGATGAAATTGTAAGCATTTTTGTTAAGTAGAAGTATTTTGATAAGTGTATTGAAGTCTTTCAAAAGTGTATAAATACATATTAAAACACTACATGTATATACATTTTAACTGAGTCGTTAAGTCATCGTTAGTCGTTACATGTAAATGTTGTTTTGAAACCTTTAGGTTAACGATCTTGTTAAATGTTGTTAACCCAATGTTTATAATATCAAAAGAGATTTTAAATTATTATATTATCATGATATTATGATGTATGAATATCTCTTAATATGATATATATACATTAAATGTCGTTACAACGATAATCGTTACATATATGTCTCGTTTCAAAATCATTAAGTTAGTAGTCTTGTTTTTACATATGTAGTTCATTGTTAATATAATTAATGATATGTTTACTTATCATAATATCATGTTAACTATATATATAACCATATATATGTCATCATATAGTTTTTACAAGTTTTAACGTTCGTGAATCACCGGTCAACTTGGGTGGTCAATTGTCTATATGAAACCTATTTCAATTAATCAAGTCTTAACAAGTTTGATTGCTTAACATGTTGGAAACATTTAATCATGTAAATATCAATCTCAATTAATATATATAAACATGGAAAAGTTCGGGTCACTACAGTACCTACCCGTTAAATAAATTTCGTCCCGAAATTTTAAGCTGTTGAAGGTGTTGACGAATCTTCTGGAAATAGATGTGGGTATTTCTTCTTCATCTGATCTTCACGCTCCCAGGTGAACTCGGGTCCTCTATGAGCATTCCATTGAACCTTAACAATTGGTATCTTGTTTTGCTTAAGTCTTTTAACCTCACGATCCATTATTTCGACGGGTTCTTCGATGAATTGAAGTTTTTCGTTGATTTGGATTTCATCTAACGGAATAGTGAGATCTTCTTTAGTAAAACATTTCTTCAAATTCAAGACGTGGAAAGTGTTATGTACAGCCGCGAGTTGTTGAGGTAACTCAAGTCGGTAAGCTACTGGTCCGACACGATCAATAATCTTGAATGGTCCAATATACCTTGGATTTAATTTCCCTCGTTTACCAAATCGAACAACGCCTTTCCAAGGTGCAACTTTAAGCATGACCATCTCTCCAATTTCAAATTCTATATCTTTTCTTTTAATGTCAGCGTAGCTCTTTTGTCGACTTTGGGCGGTTTTCAACCGTTGTTGAATTTGGATGATCTTCTCGGTAGTTTCTTGTATAATCTCCGGACCCGTAATCTGTCTATCCCCCACTTCACTCCAACAAATCGGAGACCTGCACTTTCTACCATAAAGTGCTTCAAACGGTGCCATCTCAATGCTTGAATGGTAGCTGTTGTTGTAGGAAAATTCTGCTAATGGTAGATGTCGATCCCAACTGTTTCCGAAATCAATAACACATGCTCGTAGCATGTCTTCAAGCGTTTGTATCGTCCTTTCGCTCTGCCCATCAGTTTGTGGATGATAGGCAGTACTCATGTCTAGACGAGTTCCTAATGCTTGCTGTAATGTCTGCCAGAATCTTGAAATAAATCTGCCATCCCTATCAGAGATAATAGAGATTGGTATTCCATGTCTGGAGATGACTTCCTTCAAATACAGTCGTGCTAACTTCTCCATCTTGTCATCTTCTCTTATTGGCAGGAAGTGTGCTGATTTGGTGAGACGATCAACTATTACCCAAATAGTATCAAAACCACTTGCAGTCCTTGGCAATTTAGTGATGAAATCCATGGTAATGTTTTCCCATTTCCATTCCGGGATTTCGGGTTGTTGAAGTAGACCTGATGGTTTCTGATGCTCAGCTTTGACCTTAGAACACGTCAAACATTCTCCTACGTATTTAGCAACATCGGCTTTCATACCCGGCCACCAAAAATGTTTCTTGAGATCCTTGTACATCTTCCCCGTTCCAGGATGTATTGAGTATCTGGTTTTATGAGCTTCTCTAAGTACCATTTCTCTCATATCTCCAAATTTTGGTACCCAAATCCTTTCAGCCCTATACCGGGTTCCGTCTTCCCGAATATTAAGATGCTTCTCTGATCCTTTGGGTATTTCATCCTTTAAATTTCCCTCTTTTAAAACTCCTTGTTGCGCCTCCTTTATTTGAGTAGTAAGGTTATTATGAATCATTATATTCATAGATTTTACTCGAATGGGTTCTCTGTCCTTCCTGCTCAAGGCATCGGCTACCACATTTGCCTTCCCCGGGTGGTAACGAATCTCAAAGTCGTAATCATTCAATAATTCAATCCACCTACGCTGCCTCATATTCAGTTGTTTCTGATTAAATATGTGTTGAAGACTTTTGTGGTCGGTATATATAATACTTTTGACCCCATATAAGTAGTGCCTCCAAGTCTTTAATGCAAAAACAACCGCGCCTAATTCTAAATCATGCGTCGTATAATTTTGTTCGTGAATCTTCAATTGTCTAGACGCATAAGCAATCACCTTCGTTCGTTGCATTAATACACAACCGAGACCTTGCTTTGATGCATCACAATAAATCACAAAATCATCATTCCCTTCAGGCAATGACAATATAGGTGCCGTAGTTAGCTTTTTCTTCAATAACTGAAACGCTTTCTCTTGTTCATCATTCCATTCAAATTTCTTCCCTTTATGCGTTAATGCAGTCAAGGGTTTTGCTATTCTGGAAAAGTCTTGGATGAACCTTCTGTAGTAACCAGCTAGTCCTAAAAACTGGCGTATGTGTTTCGGAGTTTTCGGGGTTTCCCACTTTTCAACAGTTTCTATCTTTGCCGGATCCACCTTAATACCTTCTTTGTTCACTATGTGACCGAGAAATTGAACTTCTTCCAACCAAAATGCACACTTTGAAAACTTAGCGTACAATTCTTCCTTCCTCAATACTTTTAACACCTTTCTCAAATGTTCACCGTGTTCTTGGTCATTCTTTGAGTAAATAAGTATGTCATCAATGAAAACAATGACAAACTTGTCAAGGTATGGTCCACACACTCGGTTCATAAGGTCCATGAACACAGCTGGTGCATTAGTTAAACCAAACGGCATGACCATAAACTCGTAATGACCGTAACGTGTTCTGAAAGCAGTCTTTGGAATATCATCTTCTTTCACCCGCATTTGATGATACCCGGAACGTAAGTCAATCTTTGAATAAACAGACGAGCCTTGTAGTTGATCAAATAAGTCGTCGATTCTCGGTAGTGGGTAGCGGTTCTTGATGGTAAGTTTGTTCAACTCTCGGTAGTCGATACACAACCTGAATGTACCATCTTTCTTCTTGACAAACAAAACAGGAGCTCCCCACGGTGATGTGCTTGGTCGAATGAAACCACGCTCTAAAAGTTCTTGTAATTGGCTTTGCAGTTCTTTCATCTCGTTGGGTGCGAGTCTGTAAGGAGCACGAGCTATTGGTGCAGCTCCTGGTACAAGATCTATTTGAAATTCAACGGATCGCTGTGGGGGTAATCCCGGTAATTCTTTCGGAAATACATCGGGAAATTCTTTTGCAATGGGAACATCATTGATGCTCTTTTCTTCAGTTTGTACTTTCTCGACGTGTGCTAGAACAGCATAGCAACCTTTTCTTATTAGTTTTTGTGCCTTCAAATTACTAATAAGATGTAGCTTCGTGTTGCCCTTTTCTCCGTACACCATTAAGGGTTTTCCTTTTTTTCGTATAATGCGAATTGCATTTTTGTAACAAACGATCTCTGCTTTCACTTCTTTCAACCAGTCCATACCGATTATCACATCAAAACTCCCTAACTCTACTGGTATCAAATCAATCTTAAATGTTTCGCTAACCAGTTTAATTTCTCGATTCTGACATATATTATCTGCTGAAATTAATTTACCATTTGCTAAATCGAGTAAAAATTTACTATCCAAAGGCGTCAATGGACAACTTAATTTAGCACAAAAATCTCTACTCATATAGCTTCTATCCGCACCCGAATCAAATAAAACGTAAGCAGATTTATTGTCAATAAGAAACGTACCCGTAACAAGCTCCGGGTCTTCCTGTGCCTCTGCCGCATTAATATTGAAAACTCTTCCGCGGCCTTGTCCATTCGTGTTCTCCTGGTTCGGGCAATTTCTAATAATGTGGCCCAGTTTTCCACATTTATAACAAACTACATTGGCATAACTTGCTCCGACACTACTTGCTCCGCCATTACTCGTTCCGACACCATTTGTTCCTTTCGTTCTATTAACCCCTGGTCCGTAGACCTCACACTTCGCCGCGCTATGACCATTTCTTTTACACTTGTTGCAAAATTTGGTGCAGAACCCCGAGTGATACTTTTCACACCTTTGGCATAGCTGCTTCTGATTGTTGCTGTTGTTGCGGTTATTATTGTTGTTGGGATGATTGTTGTAGTTGCTGTTGTTGTTGTTGTTGTTGGGCCGTTTGTTGTAGTTGCGATTGATGTTGCGATTGTTGGGATAATTGTTGCGATTATTGTTGTAATTGTTGTTGTTGTTGTATTGGTGATTCTTATCACCGTTTTCCTCCCACTTTCTTTTGACTTGCTTCACATTGGCCTCTTCAGCAGTCTGTTCTTTAATTCTTTCTTCAATCTGGTTCACTAGTTTGTGAGCCATTCTACATGCCTGTTGTATGGAGGCAAGCTCGTGTGAACTTATATCTTCTTGGATTCTTTCCGGTAATCCTTTCACAAACGCGTCGATCTTCTCTTCCTCATCTTCGAATGCTCCCGGACACAATAGGCATAATTCTGTGAATCGTCTTTCGTACGTGGTAATATCAAATCCTTGGGTTCGTAACCCTCTAAGTTCTGTCTTGAGCTTATTGACCTCGGTTCTGGGACGGTACTTCTCGTTCATCAAGTGCTTGAATGCTGACCACGGTAGTGCGTAAGCATCATCTTGTCCCACTTGCTCTAGATAGGTATTCCACCATGTTAACGCAGAACCTGTGAAGGTATGCGTAGCGTACTTCACTTTGTCCTCTTCAGTACACTTACTTATGGCAAACACCGATTCGACCTTCTCGGTCCACCGTTTCAATCCGATCGGTCCTTCGGTTCCATCAAATTCCAAAGGTTTGCAGGCAGTGAATTCTTTGTAGGTGCATCCTACACGATTTCCTGTACTGCCAGATCCAAGGTTATTGTTGGTATGTAGCGCAGCCTGTACTGCGGCTATGTTTGAAGCTAGAAAAGTACGGAATTCCTCTTCATTCATATTCACGGTGTTTCGAGTAGTCGGTGCCATTTCCTTCAAAATAGTCAAATGGAACAAGTTAATCATACAGAATATTAAGAGTAGTTAATAGTATTTCGTAGCATAATATGAACTCATTTATAAAAGCTTTTTCTTCATATTAGCGTTTTATAAGTTTAAATTCGGGTAGTACCTACCCGTTAAGTTCATACTTAGTAGCTAATATACAATTCAACTACTACAATTCTATATGAAAAACTGATTATAATAATATTTCGCGTTCAAACTTTTACACAATATTTTACAAACTTACAATACCGCTTATTTTACATATAGCATGAAATATAGCACACAATAAATTTGATACAAGATGGTTGTGAAGATAATTCTAGCTAGTACACAAGTCGTTCAGCAAAGGCAATAAAGACACGTAATTCATACGTCCAGAAACAAGTCATGCATTCTGGTTTTACTAGGATTACTTCCCATCCTTGGTCTTGTGGAACATAACCGTTATGGCCGTTGATAAGACAGCGTGTTGTAACGTCATCAAAGGGACGAGGGTTATGTAATGTCCAACAGTCCTTTAACAATCTAAAAACCTCATTTCTTACCCCAATTACCGACTCCGTCACTTGTGGGAACGTTTTGTTTAATAGTTGTAGCCCGATGTTCTTGTTCTCACTTTGGTGAGAAGCGAACATTACTAATCCGTAAGCATAACATGCTTCTTTATGTTGCATGTTAGCCGCTTTTTCTAAATCACGAAGTCCTATATTCGGATATACTGAGTCAAAATAATTTCTTAACCCGTTGCGTAAAATATCATTTGGGTTCCCCGCAATATATGCGTCAAAGTAAACACATCGTAACTTATGGATTTCCCAATGTGATATCCCCCATCTTTCGAACGAAAGCCTTTTGTAAACCAAGGCATTCTTGGAACGTTCTTCGAATGTCTTACAAACTGATCTCGCCTTAAATAGTTGTGCCGAAGAATTCTGACCGACTCTAGACAAGATTTCATCAATCATGTCTCCGGGTAGGTCTCTTAAAATATTGGGTTGTCTATCCATTTTGTGTTTTTATACTGTAAAATAGACAAGAGTTAGATTCATAAAAAAAATACTTATTAATACAAGCAATTTTTACATATATCATAAAGCATAAGCACACTATATTACATATATTACACCACACGAATACAACTATCTTATTCCGACTCGCTTGTTTCTTCTTCTTCGGTTTTGGATCGTTTTGCCAAGTTTCTAGGGATATATGATGTTCCCCTAATACGAGCCGTCGTTGTCCACATTGGTTTAGAAAAACCTGGTGGTTTAGAGGTTCCCGGGTCATTGTTACAACTTAAGGACTTCGGGGATTGACGATACATATAAAGTTCATCGGGGTTGGAATTAGATTTCTCTATTTTTATGCCCTTTCCCTTATCATTTTCTTTTGCCTTTTTAAATTCAGTTGGGGTAATTTCTATAACATCATCGGAATTCTCGTCGGAATCCGATTCATCGGAGAATTGGTAATCCTCCCAATATTTTGCTTCCTTGGCGGAAACACCATTGACCATAATTAACCTTGGTCGGTTGGTTGAGAATTTTCTTTTACTTAACCGTTTTATTATTTCCCCCACCGGTTCTATTTCTTTATCCGGTTCCGATTCTTCTTCTGGTTCCGATTCTTCTTCCGGTTCCAACTCTTCTTCCGGTTCCTCTTCGGGAACTTGTGAATCAGTCCACGAATCATTCCAATTTACATTTGACTCTTCATTATTATTAGGTGAGTCAATGGGACTTGTTCTAGAGGTAGACATCTATCACATAATATCAAACGCGTTAAGAGATTAATATATCACATAATATCACATGTTAAAAATATATAGTTTCCAACAAAATTTGTTAAGCAATCATTTTTCAAGTAAACACGGTCGAAGTCCAGACTCACTAATGCATCCTAACAAACTCGATAAGACACACTAATGCAAAATTCTGGTTCTCTAAGACCAACGCTAAGATACCAACTGAAATGTCCCGTTCTTATTGATTAAAAACGTTCCATATTAATTGATTTCGTTGCGAGGTTTTGACCTCTATATGAGACGTTTTTCAAAGACTGCATTCATTTTAAAACAAACCATAACCTTTATTTCATCAATAAAGGTTTAAAAAGCTTTACGTAGATTATCAAATAATGATAATCTAAAATATCCTGTTTACACACGACCATTACATAATGGTTTACAATACAAATATGTTACAACAAAATAAGTTTCTTGAATGCAGTTTTTACACAATAACATACAAGCATGGACTCCAAATCTCGTCCTTATTTAAATATGCGACAGCGGAAGCTCTTAATAATCACCTGAGAATAAACATGCTTAAAACGTCAACAAAAATGTTGGTGAGTTATAGGTTTAACCTATATATATCAAATCGTAACAATAGACCACAAGATTTCATATTTCAATACACATCCCATACATAGAGATAAAAATTATTCATATGGTGAACACCTGGTAACCGACATTAACAAGATGCATATATATAAGAATATCCCCATCATTCCGGGACACCCTTCGGATATGATATAAATTTCGAAGTACTAAAGCATCCGGTACTTTGGATGGGGTTTGTTAGGCCCAATAGATCTATCTTTAGGATTCACGTCAATTAGGGTGTCTGTTCCCTAATTCTTAGATTACCAGACTTAATAAAAAGGGGCATATTCGATTTCAATAATTCAACCATAGAATGTAGTTTCACGTTCTTGTGTCTATTTTGTAAATCATTTATAAAACCTGCATGTATTCTCATCCCAAAAATATTAGATTTTAAAAGTGGGACTATAACTCACTTTCACAGATTTTTACTTCGTCGGGAAGTAAGACTTGGCCACTAGTTGATTCACGAACCTATAACAATATATACATATATATCAAAGTATGTTCAAAATATATTTACAACACTTTTAATATATTTTGATGTTTTAAGTTTATTAAGTCAGCTGTCCTCGTTAGTAACCTACAACTAGTTGTCCACAGTTAGATGTACAGAAATAAATCGATAAATATTATCTTGAATCAATCCACGACCCAGTGTATACGTATCTCAGTATTGATCACAACTCAAACTATATATATTTTGGAATCAACCTCAACCCTGTATAGCTAACTCCAACATTCACATATAGAGTGTCTATGGTTGTTCCGAAATATATATAGATGTGTCGACATGATAGGTCGAAACATTGTATACGTGTCTATGGTATCTCAAGATTACATAATATACAATACAAGTTGATTAAGTTATGGTTGGAATAGATTTGTTACCAATTTTCACGTAGCTAAAATGAGAAAAATTATCCAATCTTGTTTTACCCATAACTTCTTCATTTTAAATCCGTTTTGAGTGAATCAAATTGCTATGGTTTCATATTGAACTCTATTTTATTAATCTAAACAGAAAAGTATAGGTTTATAGTCGGAAAAATAAGTTACAAGTCGTTTTTGTAAAGGTAGTCATTTCAGTCGAAAGAACGACGTCTAGATGACCATTTTAGAAAACATACTTCCACTTTGAGTTTAACCATAATTTTTGGATATAGTTTCATGTTCATAATAAAAATCATTTTCTCAGAATAACAACTTTTAAATCAAAGTTTATCATAGTTTTTAATTAACTAACCCAAAACAGCCCGCGGTGTTACTACGACGGCGTAAATCCATTTTACGGTGTTTTTCGTGTTTCCAGGTTTTAAATCATTAAGTTAGCATATCATATAGATATAGAACATGTGTTTAGTTGATTTTAAAATTCAAGTTAGAAGGATTAACTTTTGTTTGCGAACAAGTTTAGAATTAACTAAACTATGTTCTAGTGATTACAAGTTTAAACCTTCGAATAAGATAGCTTTATATGTATGAATCGAATGATGTTATGAACATCATTACTACCTTAAGTTCCTTGGATAAACCTACTGGAAAAGATAAAAAATGGATCTAGCTTCAATGGATCCTTGGATGGCTCGAAGTTCTTGAAGCAAAATCATGACACGAAAACAAGTTCAAGTAAGATCATCACTTGAAATAAGATTGTTATAGTTATAGAAATTGAACCAAAGTTTGAATATGATTTTTACCTTGTATTATAATGATAACCTACTGTAAGAAACAAAGATTTCTTGAGGTTGGATGATCACCTTACAAGAATGGAAGTGAGCTAGCAAACTTGAAAGTATTCTTGATTTTATGAAACTAGAACTTTTGGAATTTATGAAGAACACTTAGAACTTGAAGATAGAACTTGAGAGAGATCAATTAGATGAAGAAAATTGAAGAATGAAAGTGTTTGTAGGTGTTTTTGGTCGTTGGTGTATGGATTAGATATAAAGGATATGTAATTTTGTTTTCATGTAAATAAGTCATGAATGATTACTCATATTTTTGTAATTTTATGAGATATTTCATGCTAGTTGCCAAATGATGGTTCCCACATGTGTTAGGTGACTCACATGGGCTGCTAAGAGCTGATCATTGGAGTGTATATACCAATAGTACATACATCTAAAAGCTGTGTATTGTACGAGTACGAATACGGGTGCATACGAGTAGAATTGTTGATGAAACTGAACGAGGATGTAATTGTAAGCATTTTTGTTAAGTAGAAGTATTTTGATAAGTGTATTGAAGTCTTTCAAAAGTGTATAAATACATATTAAAACACTACATGTATATATATTTTAACTGAGTCGTTAAGTCATCGTTAGTCATTACATGTAAATGTTGTTTTGAAACCTTTAGGTTAACGATCTTGTTAAATGTTGTTAACCCAATGTTTATAATATCAAAAGAGATTTTAAATTATTATATTATCATGATATTATGATGTACGAATATCTCTTAATATGATATATATACATTAAATGTCGTTACAACGATAATCGTTACATATATGTCTCGTTTCAAAATCATTAAGTTAGTAGTCTTGTTTTTACATATGTAGTTCATTGTTAATATACTTAATGATATGTTTACTTATCATAATATCATGTTAACTATATATATAACCATATATATGTCATCATATAGTTTTTACAAGTTTTAACGTTCGTGAATCACCGGTCAACTTGGGTGGTCAATTGTCTATATGAAACCTATTTCAATTAATCAAGTCTTAACAAGTTTGATTGCTTAACATGTTGGAAACATTTAATCATGTAAATATCAATCTCAATTAATATATATAAACATGGAAAAGTTCGGGTCACTACATTTATGAACTTGAGCATTTATGGTAAACATTAAATGATCATTTATTTTGGAAAGCCGATTGTTACAAATGATGTTTTTGGTTGGTGAAATGTATTTAGTTGTGTTCTTTGTCAAATTATCTTCTAACGATATAAGATACGAGTTCTAAGTGTTCACGGTTTGTGTTTTATGTTTGTTTGAATTTTGGGTTGAGACTTAGAAAACTGAAACTGGCCAGGTACCAGCTCGCGTGTTATGCCGCAGCGCGGCCAGCCTTTGTCGCGAGGCGACATAAGGCGTGTCCAGCCTCTGACCACCTTGTCAATTATATGAAAAATGTTTGGCACTCTATGGACCTCCGATTCACATGTAACTTGTTCTAACATGCTTATATATGAATAAAAACCTCAGAAAAATAGTTCGGGACCCGACCCGAACGTGTTGACTTTTTCGTTGACTTTGACCGACCAAAGTTTGACTTTTTGTCAAACTTAACCAAATGATTATGCAATCTTTCTAACTTGTTTCTATACTTGTATCTTGCATGAAACCTGGACAATTTGATTCACATGCTACATAATCGATTCGTAACGAGCCATAGGACTAATTGAACATCTTTGACCTATCGCGTTTATCGATATTGATACGACCTATTTGTTTAGGTCAAGACTAGCATTGTTCTTTGCACACGTTACTTTGTGAAGTACTTTTCATACGTGCACTCAAGGTGAGATCATAGCCCCACTTTTCAAATTCTTTTATACTTTTAAAATCGTGGGATGAGAAAACATATACATTACATACTTATATATACTTTTCACATGTATATATATATACTTTTCATACTTTGATACTTTGAATACTATACGAAAGCAAAGATACATACGAGTTTGAACGAAAATCCTCAAGTCCAATTATCATTAGTTACACTTGTAGGGTGTAAGCGAGAAATTAGGTTGTGTGGCCATGCGGGTTTGATGAACCCTCATTCAGATGAATGAAACGTACTTTCGATGTATAGTGTAGGTTCTAACACTATTATGCAGAGGTAAGATTCAGTTAAGCTTGATAATTGGGTGCTCGTGATACAAACACATCTTTTGAGATGTATACGCTTGATAAACGATTTATACTAAACCTTGTGATACAAATATACTTTATGCATACAACTATGATTTCACCAACGTTTTCGTTAACAGATTCTTTTATGTTTTTCTCAGGTCCTTGAATGCTTAATGATACATGCTTCCGCTCATTACTTTTGATACTTGCTTGGATGTCGAGTATACATGCATACGTGGAGCGTCTTTTGACTACTTTCAAATTGTGTCGCATATGTTTCATTTGTACTTTAAACTTTGTTATGTAACTAGTTATCGAACTATTTTTGTAAACCTTGAAACATCTCTACTTTTGAAATGAATGCGACATACTTTTGGTCAAACGTTGTTTTAAATACTTATGACCATGTAACAGGACCTAAGTAGACGGCGCCATCAATGACGATTTTGTCAGGTCGCTACATCATTCATCGATTTCATTGCGAGGTATTTGACCTCTATATGATACGTTTTGTAAACATTGCATTCTTTTGAAAAGGCACACCATAAATGAATATTTAAATCAAAGGTTTTCGACATCTGATGATTTCTACATATAGACAATCACCGTAAATAATAGTTTACAATAGTAATTCCATTGACAATGCAGTCAAAATAAGATACATGGTGATGATTTGGTGAATGCAACGTTTCCTTGATAAATATGCCATGTAAGACTCCATGCACATAGCTTGTCTAACATATAAGCAAACAATGGAAGACTTCTAGGGAACCTGAGAATAAACATGCTAACAAGTGTCAACATAAAGGTTGGTGAGTTCATAGTTTTAGTGTTTTGCATAATCTGTATATAAAGGTGGATCACAAGATTTCAGTTGTTTCATCCGAAACGTGTATCAAAATATTCTACGCGATTGAGTACCCTGGTAACTAAACTTAACATATATTTAATTTATACTCTTTGTATAATCATCTTAATAATACACGCAAACCAACGTATACACTTCTCAAATAGCATACGTCCGTTAAAAGGCTAGTGCTCTAGCTCGGACGGGGATATCAAGCCCTATGGATCCATATACAACTACTCGCGCCCACCAGTTCTTATAACCGGTAGTTACTAGTTACCAAAGCTAAGGGATTTTCGGTTCAAACTCAGTGTAGAATTTAGTATGTACTTGTGTCCATTGCATTTAAAATAAAGTGCATGTATTCTCAGCCCAAAAATATATATTGCAAAAGCATTTTAAAAAGGGAGCAAATGAAACTCACCTTAGCAGCACATAAGGTCATTCATCAAAAAGTGACCGTAACTCGGAATGCAAGATTAACCGTAGCTCTCAACCTAGAGAACATATGTTGGTCAATACATGTCTAATAAACTAGGTTGGGTTATAGTGTATCACAATCCTAATGCTCGAGATCGACATACAAAAGTTATCAAAAGTCATTTCAAAAAGTCAATTTTGACAATTGTTCAACAAAACGAGACGTGCCTTATATAAGGATTCATTTACTTGGCTAGTAGTATTTTATCAATCTCATAAACAGGTTGTTTAAATATTAATTGTAGATTCAAAAGCAATTCCAATTAACGTCAATTATAATTCAGTTGACCATATCTTTTGATTCGTTCATCGAAATTACGCGATTTCTAAATGAAAAGTTATTGATTTTTCGCCAGCTTTCCAAAAACATGTATATCATATACCTTTTACCAGTAATATATTAATTTAATTCGTGATTCATTATAAACTGTTTAACGACGAAATTTAGCATACAAGCATGTATAAATATATACTCGAGCACTAGACATGTATACACTATTAATATATAAAAGATAAGATATGAATGCTCACGTATCAATATTGAGATTCAATATTGCAGGAAAGTACGTAGACGCAACAGAGATGATAAATACTATGTTTGACTTGCAAACAATACCTATGAACATTACCCATAACCTCCATAGCTATAACCCATAATTTCCTTAGTTCTATCCCGTTTGAAGCTTGTTTTGAAAGTGACACGCTCATGACCTCGTCGTAATATTTTATGTATAATATTACTAAAAATATTAAGATTAATAATAATAATAATCTTAATAATAATAATAATAATATAATAATAATAATAATAATAATAATAATAATAATAATAATAATAATAATTTCTCTACTCTTGGGAGTGTTACACTCGGGGTGGAGAAATGATCGCTCTTTATTCTAGGATAGAGGAAGGATTGTCTACGATCAACCTCCCCCATACCCCACATTGGTGGGATTGGGTATTGTTGTTGTTGTTGTTGTTGTAATAATAATAATAATAATAAATACATACGGAGTAATATGTGTAAAAAAACATGCGCAAGAAACCTGGTATTTATAGCCATAATTCCTGATTCTGATGCCCATGCGATCGCATGGGTTTTATGCCTATTTCTCATGCGATCGCATGGCCGTCAGATCCAGCTCACATATTTTTTGTTTTCTTGTTTGTCGACATAATTAAATATAATATATATAATATATATAATTTAAATAATTAATTATATATTATATTAAATTCATGTGCATAGTTGACTTGTAATTTTCGTTCTGATGACTCGTTCGTTGTCACTCGACTTATGTCCCGGTTCCGGTTTCTCGAACGCATTTTCGTACGCTTAGAAAACTCGCAATTTACGTTTTGTGACTCGTACTTTTGTCAAAATATAGTCTTAAATTATCAATAAACTATATCATTCAAAGTGTATCTTAAACTTTCGAGTGTTTTGGTCATCTACTTCTATAAATCATTGTCTCGCTATTTGTTAATATATATATATATATATAATAACAAATCGTTTTATGACCAAGTTAATATATATTTTCAACATTCATAAACACGTTTTAAATATATGTTGTAAGTTATTCATACAATTAATATTCCAACTTATCATATATATTCAAATAAATATTTAAACCAATAAGTTTAATGTACGGTATCAAAAAAATTAATACATTGTTACGTTTTCAAGTTATAGTATATACATATGTATCTATATACATATAATTGTTCGCGAATCGTCGAGACACAACCGAAAGGTATTTGAATATATGAAAATAGTTCAAAAATTTTGAGATTCAGTTTTACAGACTTTGTTTATCGTGTCGAAAATGTTAATCATACAAAGATTAAGTTTAAATTTGGTCAGAAATTTTTGGGTCATCACAGTACCTACCCGTTAAAGAAATTTCGTCCCGAAATTTGAGTGAGGTCGTCATGACTAACAATAAAAATATTTCCATGTCGTATATGTGTTGATAAATAGAGTTTTATCACCGTTGAATAATATGGATAAAACAATCCAATTATTCGAAGCGTATGAGAGAAGTTATCGTAAAAGAGTGAAATGGAGAATAGAGATTCGTCTTAACTCTTGACGTATTAACGATTGATTTCCGTAATTTAAGGAATAGAAAATTTTCATAATCTAAATAAGATTTGATTCTTCGGAATTTAAGGAAATTAAGATTTCTTTTGATTAAATGCGTAATTTGCCTCGATTGCTATGTTTGATATTTCGCTATAAATTGACCTCTTCCGTTTCATTATTTTCATCACTCTTACATCTTCTTCCTCATTTCCTATTTTCAAAAGATTGTAAAAATGCTTCATCCAGTTCTGATTCTTGATATACTCCTAACTTTTATATCTGTCATTCTTCTTTTTCATCTACCACCGGAGGGGGGTTATAGTGTTTTTCATTCTCCCGTGTCTTTATATTGCTATACGCATTGATATACACGGTTTGTAATTTCTGGGTGGTTGTTGGGTTTTATATCTTCCCTTATATTTCGATGTCTCTGCTTCTGTCTTTCCATAATCATTGACATTCACAGTTAATACTCTCTTCAATTTACTGTGATTTATATATACTCCCATTGATATTTTGAAGCTTCATGCTTTTGTTTTATCTTCCCGACTTTAAATCAAGCGAATAATGGTCCAGAATTCGTAGGTATGAATTTCGGAATGAACATAATTAATGTTCTAAAAAAACGGTAATAGCACAATCTGACTTGTCAAATTACCAGAATATCTCGAAAAAGACCGAATCATTAAGAAAATATTTTCTTGATAGTTTAGAGGTTAAATAGAATGAAAGAGTTATGTAACATGGTTTATAATGAGGGTATGATCTGTGAACCTTTATCACGTTCCATTAGAAACTCAGCATGACTTACTGTAATATAATCACGTTGATCAAGTGTCATTATATTATACTAACTCATGCTTCAGTTCCCAACACCACTTCAAAAATATTCATATTTTAAACTCGAAGGTTTCAGAATTTAGAAACTAAAATAGTTTCTTTTATGATGTTACACAGATATCGCAAGGAGAAAATTGATTTCTGATGAGAATGATTATGAAATTATCTCCAGAAATATGGAGGATATTTATAATGAAAGATACGATGATATCTTAGAATTTCTAATATCAGAGGATGATGAAGAATATTGTCCGCAAGGGTTTAGATTCGGAAGTAAGGTATTTGTTAATGGCTTCAGCAGATACTGAATAATTTGAATTCTTTGAAGGCAGGTTTAGTCTTTGTGATTTATCCACAGCCTCCTTCATACTTTGCTAAATCCGTTTTCCAGTTCCAAACCTTCTCTTTTTCTGAGCTATGCCAACACACTATTCTTTATCATCAAACTTTTGGCTGTTAAGGTCATTTACAGTTTTTGCTGCTTCATCAGCATTCAAAGTTATCATAACCGAATCGTTGGTTATCAATCCGAGGTGTTTTCAAAAGTTTGAAGGGTTTGCATGAAGATTGTAATTGTCAAGATACATATGATGTTCTAGAATTTTCAACGATACAAATTTTTTTTCCTTTTTTTCTGGGTTTATGAATAGAAGTGATGTTCTAGCACAGTTTTTGTAACGACCCGTCAAAATCGCTATTGACGCGGCACGTTAATCATTGATTCCACAGTGAGGTTTTGACCTCTATATGATACGTTTTGATAAAATATTGCATTCATTAAAATAAGTGACTTTCTAAACATAGAAAGTTATAAACATGTGGGCGAGTGCTTAGGTATAAGCAAAACCCCAAAATACATAAGTCTTTAATTTACAGGTTGACATCACAGTCCAATTATTTATTACACAACGCAGTTTTATTTTGAATGCAATAAACTTTGTACAAAGCATGAGAGACTCCATGCAGGCAACAAGCACATCACAACGGAAGCAGTCTAAGGACCTGAGAATAAAACATGCTAAAAAGTCAACACGAATGTTGGTGAGTTATAGGTTTAATTGCTCGAGTCATAAACATATATAAAGATAGACCACAAGATTTCATCAAAAGTTTATCAATAGATTCTACGTAATAGAGCACCCTGGTAACTAAACTTAACGCTATAGTGATAATTACCCCATTCGTTTTAATACACGCAAACCAATGTGTCTTAAACTCAAATAACATACGTCCGTTAAAAGGCTAGCGCTCTAGCTCGGACGGGGATGTCAAGCCCTATGGATCCATATACAATTATTCGCGCCCACCAGTCCATATCCTATGTACTGGCAGCTACTAGTTACCAAAGCTAAGGGATTTTCAGTTTAACTCAGTGTAGAATTTTGTATGTACTTGTGTCTTATTGCGTTTAAAATAAATTGCATGTATTCTCAGCCCAAAAATATTTAAAGTATTTAAAAAGGGAGACTATAACTCACAGTTCAATATTGTGATTCAATATTGTAGGCAAATTGCGTAGACGTAATGATGGTAGACGACTGTATGGTTTGCCTTGGATTCAAGAACAATACCCCGAATAATACCCAATATTTCCTTAGCTTAAAGCGGTTTGAAACCCGAATTAAAAACATCCGCGTATATACCTTATTATTATTAAACTTTAAATTATAAATTATAAATATTATTATGGATTGCAGAAGAAAGAAAGAAAATAAATATGATAAACTCGTCCAAATTCTTGGCTATTTATAGCACTTGGCCAGAATTTTGGGGCCATGCGATCGCATGGCTTTCCAGGCCATTTCCCATGCGATCGCATGGGGTGGTCTGCCAGCTCATTTGTGATTTGTTTTCTAGTTCGTCGATATCAAATAGTGTTTACTGTAGCAAATAGTGTTACTGTAGCAAATAGTGTTTTACTGTAGCAAGTCATTTTCACTGTAGCAATGTAGCAAAATACGGTTTCACTATAGCAAATAGTGTTTACTGTAGCAAATAGTGTTTTACTGTAGCAAAGTAATTTTTACTGTAGCAAATAGGGTTTTACTGTAGGAAAGTCGTTTTTACTTGTACATATATATATATATATATATATATATATATATATATATATATATATATATATATATATATATATATACATATACATATACATATAATTGTTCATGAATCGTCGAGAGTAATCAAAGGTAATTGTATATATGAAACAGTTCTAAAATTTTGAGACTCAATCTAACAGACTTTGTTTAACGTGTTAAAATAATAAATCGTATAGAGAATTGGTTAAAATAAGTCAAAAAATTTCGGGTCATCACAGTACCTCCCCGTTAAAGAAAATTTCGTCCCGAAATTTTGAGTAGTACCTGTTTCATGAGCGATATCAGTGAACAAATGTGGATACTTTTGCTTCATTTGATCTTCACGTTCCCAAGTAAACTCGGGTCCTCGTCTTGCGTTCCAACGAACCTTAACTATCGGTATTTTGCTTTGCTTTAATTGTTTGACCTCACGGTCCATGATTTCAACAGGTTCTTCGATAAAATGGAGTTTATCATTGATTCATATTTCGTCAAGAGGAATTACGACATCCTCTTCAGCTAAACATTTCTTCAAATTTGACACGTGAAATGTGTTGTGAACACTACTAAGTTCTTGCGGTAGCTTTAATCGATAAGCAACTATTCCAATTCTTTCGGTGATTTCAAAGGGTCCTACGTACCTAGGACTTAGCTTTCCTCGTTTACCGAATCGTATATCGCCTTTCCAGGGTGACACTTTCAACATGACTTTGTCGCCCACTTGAAATTCTAGCGGTTTTCTTCTTACATCAGCATAACTCTTTTGGAGACTCATGGTCGTTTTCAATCGCTGTTGTATTTGAATGATCTTTTCGGTGGTTTCGTGAATAATTTCTGGTCCAGTAAGTTGTCTTTCTCCAACTTCACTCCAACATATAGGAGATCTGCACTTTCTACCGTAAAGTGCTTCAAATGGCACTGCGTTGATGCTTGTATGATAGCTGTTATTGTATGAAAATTCTACCAACGGTAAGTGTCGATCCCAACTGGTTCCAAAGTCAATCACGCATGCCTGTAACATGTCTTCCCATGTTTGTATTGTTCTTTCACTTTGACCATCTGTCTGTGGGTGATAAGCGGTGCTCATATCTAATCGAGTTCCCAATGCTTTTTGTAATGATTGCCAAAAACATGATGTGAATCGGGTGTCACGATCAAATATGATGGAGATGGGTACACCATGCCTGGAAACTACTTCCTTCAAATATAGGCGTGCTAATTTCTCCATACTGTCTGTCTCCTTTATTGGTAGGAAGTGAGCTGATTTAGTTAGACGATCAACTATCACCCAAATAGTATCATGACTACTTGTAGTCCTTGGCAATTTCGTAATGAAATCCATGGTTATTCTTTCCCATTTCCACTGCGGAATTTCTGGTTGTTGCAGTAATCCTGACGGCTTTTGGTGCTCAGCTTTGACCTTTGCACACGTCAAACATTTGCTTACATAAGTAGCAATTTCTGTCTTCATATTAGGCCACCAATAAAACTTCTTGAGATCGTGGTACATTTTCCCATTTCCTGGGTGAATTGAGTACCTCGTTTTGTGTGCTTCATCCAGTACTAGTTGCCTTAGATTACCATGTTTTGGTACCCATATCCTATCAGCAAAATACAGGGTTCCGTCAGCTTTTACTTCAAGCTGTTTTTCTAACCCTCTGCTCATTTCGCCTTTTACATTTTCTTCTTTTAAAGCCTCTAACTGTGCTGCTTGAATTTACTTTGTGAGATCAGTACGAATTGTAATATTCAAAGCTCGGACCCTAAGAGGTTTTACTCTCTCTTTCCGACTTAGGGCGTCAGCTACAACATTAGCCTTTCCGGGGTGCTAACGGATTTCATAATCGTAATCGTTTAACAACTCTACCCAGCGACGTTGCCTCATATTGAGTTGTTTTTGATCAAAAATATGCTGAAGACTCTTATGGTCGGTGTACACTGTACACTTGGTGCCATATAGATAGTGTCTCCATATTTTGAGTGCAAAAACTACTGCTCCAAGTTCCAAATCGTGCGTCGTATAGTTCTTTTCATGAATTTTTAGTTGTCGTGAGGCATATGCGATAACTTTTCCTAAACCTTGGCGCGAAGCGTCACAATAGATCACGAAATCATCATTTCCTTCTGGTAATGACAAAATGGGTGCAGACGTTAACTTCTTCTTTAATAACTGGAATGAGGATTCCTGTTCTGTGGACCAATCATACTTCTTTCCCTTTTGAGTCAATGCAGTTAAGGGTTTGGCGATTCTAGAGAAATCTTGAATGAATCTTCGGTAGTAACCAGCAAGACCTAAGAATTGGCAGATTTGTGTTGGAGTCTTCGGTGTTTCCCATTTACTAATGGCTTCGATCTTGGCGGGGTCAACTTTAATTCCATGTTTACTGACAACATGGCCCAAAAATTGTACTTCTTGTAACCAGAAATCACACTTCGAAAATTTTGCGTACAATTCTTCTTTCTTGAGTATCTCTAGTACCAGTCTTAAGTGTTGCTCATGTTCTTCCTTGTTCTTCGAGTAAATCAATATGTCAATTATAAAAACAATGACAAATTTGTCTAAATACGGTCTACAGATGCGATTCATTAGATCCATGAATACTGCTGGAGCATTAGTCAATCCAAAAGGCATGACTAAAAATTCATAGTGACCGTAACGGGTTCTGAACGCGGTTTTAGGAACATCTTCTTCCTTCACTCTCAGCTGATGATATCCGGAGCGTAGATCAATCTTAGAATAAACACTTGATCCTTGCAATTGATCAAACAAATCATCAATCCTCGGTAACGGGTACCGATTCTTGATCGTTAATTTGTTTAATTCTCGGTAATCTATGCACATTCTCATAGATCCATCCTTCTTCTTGACGAACAGAATAGGAGCACCCCAAGGTAAAAAACTGGGACGAATAAATCCACGGTCCGATAATTCTTGCAACTGGTCTTGTAATTCTCGCATTTCTGAAGGTGCAAGTCTATATGGAGATCGGGCTACAGGTGCAGCTCCTGGTATGAGATCAATCTGGAATTCTACACATCTGTGTGGAGGTAGCCCCGGTAATTCTTCTGGAAATACTCCGGGATATTCTCTTACAACCGGCATGTCATCAATGCTTCTTTCTTCAGTATTGATCTTCTTTACGTGTGCCAGAATAGCATAACAACCTTTTCTTATAATTTTCTGGGCCTTCATACAGCTGATAAAGTTCAGCTTTGAGTTGCTCTTCTCCCCATAAATCATTAATGACGTTTCATCCTTACGAGGGATGCGGATTGCTTTCTCAGCGCAAACAACTTCCGCTCTTGTTTTGGACATCCAGTCCATGACAACGATTACGTCAAAACTTCCTATTTCTACAGGTATCAAATCGATTTTGAAGGTTTCACCAGCGAGATTTATTTCGCAACCATGGCAAATTTTATCGGCTTTTATCAGTTTACCATTAGCTAATTCAATAGTATACTTATCGTCTAGAGGCAATGATGCACATTTTAGTTTAGAACTAAAGTCTTTACACATATAACTTCTATCAGCACCCGTATCAAACATAATAGAAGCTAGTTGATTATTTGTAACAACCCGACTTCATAAACTCAAAACGCGTACCAAAAAAAAAAAAAAAAAAATTTGTATGTCAGTGCATCTGGACGGCGTCCAGAATCCTGGACGGCGTCCAGCTCAGAAATGTGGGACGGCGTCCAAAGTTTGGGACGGCGTCCAGCTCAACACAACTGGGACGGCGTCCAATCAATTGGGACGGCGTCCCAATGGCCTTCCAGCTACTGATCACGGGTCCAACTCACACGAGCGGAAAACCCGCTTCCCGACATTTTCAAACGAAAACCTTTTTACCACAAGTCAATATAAGTGAAACTAAGAGATTTTCATCATCAAATCAAGCTTTACATCAACGGGCCCACATCGCCCATTTTACGAGTTTCGTTCAAAAATAAAAGTTTCGACCAAATATAAGTTTAAGTTCCAAACGACACTAGAGCATGGTGTTTGGGGTTAAACTACCCAATCTCGGTCGAACTCCAAAAGCTAACACCCAAAAGCATCCCCTAACAAAACAAGCGGGAGATCACTAATCCAATTGAACGCTCTTACCCTTGTCAACGCCCGAGCCTATAAAAAAAGGTAAACAACGAGAGGGTAAGCAAGGCTTAGTGAATGCAATAATTATACGAATACATATATAATTATACCTACTTGCATACACTTACACAACCGCAAACATGCTAGCAAACAACATTAGCTTATCGTCGCAATAACAAGCTATAATTCACCAATACCCCCAAGCTAGCATAACATCCGCATATAAATATAACTCGAATAATATAATATGCTTACAACACAAATAACCATGGTTAACCAATAGTACAAGGGAACGGCGCTCGCGAAAACACCATCGGTGTTCACAACATCCGTTAGGGCACTTAACACCTCGCACCACAAACCCCTAGGGTGGCACCTTAACACCTCGGCACTTCACCCCGAGTAGCATCTTAACACCTCGATTCTTCACTCATTATTTTACGGAGTGGTGTCTTAACACCTCGACACTACACTCCTAGGTGGCATCTTAACACCTCGATGCTACACCGAGTGGCATCTTAACACCTCGATGCTACACTCTTCACGTGAAACGTGGTGTCTTAACACCTCGACACTACACATTTCACGCTACAACAAATAGATACATTATATACCTACGCATATAATTATTCCACTCACCTCAAAGTCTTCGTGTAAGATAACCGAACTTGCAACGTCAATGTAACGTACCTATTACATTTTAGCACATAATCAATTCACAACTCAAGTCGGTCAAGCAACTCACTCAACAATCTAGAGTCTTTTGACCCTAAGTGCAATCCCGATCCATTTTGCACCTTTAACCCTAATAATGGGTTAACTTCACCAAAAACCCTAATTCTAGCCATTTAAGGTCTTAACACGCATTTAAACACCAAGTTGACTCATTTTCACGCATGCAAGACAACCTAGGTCATCAAAGACCCATTTGACCCATTTCAAGGTCAACATACCCATTTGGGTCACCCACAACCCAAATGAATCCCACTAACACTAACTATAGGTGTACTAGTGATCTATTAGGCCTTTAAGACCCATTTACACATTTCAACATTTCAAAACCCTAAGTTAGTCACCATTTGGGTCTTCATGACCCAAACTTACCCAAAACCCCCAAATCACTCATACATGGGTTTTATGTACAACGTTAACCCAAACCATAACCCTTAAACATATTTACTAGAGAAATCAATTTTAGGGCTTACCACCACAATCAAAACGAAGCTAACGAGGAGATGAACAACTTCAATGCTCGAGCTAGAACCCGAAACAAGCTTCTTCCTCTCCTATTTGAGCTTTCTCACACTTAAGAGCACTCTCTCTCTAGAATTAAAGTAGATGATGTTTGGTGATTGTGAATGGAGTAATGAGACTCCCAAAACTGATCTGGGGCTTTAAAATTCGTCCAAGAAGTAAAATTACCAAAATACCCATCTAAAATAATTAATAGCAAAAAGACATGCCTGCCAGCCATTCTGGACGGCGTCCAAAATGTTGGACGGCGTCCAGGTCTTCAAACTGGGACGGCGTCCCAAATGTTTGGACGGCGTCCAAACCCAAAAAGAAAACAGGATCTTACAACTCTCCCCCACTTGAACCGGATTACGACCTCGCAATCCACGCCGCATGACAAGCAGGAAGATAAACCAAAACAAACTCTTCGGGCTCCCAAGTAAACTCGGAGCCTATACTTCGACGCCATTGGACTTTAAAAGTCCTCACCTCCTTATTTCTCAATTTCTTAACCTTTTCATCAAGTATAGCAACCGACTCCTCAACATACTCTAACTTATTATTTAGCTCAATCTCGTCTAACGACACCCACGAAGAATCATCCGCAAGACACTTACGGAGATGGGAAACATGAAATGTATTATGGATCCCCGCAAGTTCTTCGGGTAATTCCAAACGATAAGCAACTTTGCCAACACGAGCTAAAACTTTGAATGGCCCAATAAACCGAGGAGCTAACTTTCCCCGTTTTCAAAATCGAATAATACCTTTTCATGGCGAAACCTTAAGCATCACCATGTCACCTTCTTGAAATTCGATTGTTCGTCTACGTTTATCGGCATACGACTTTTGTCTATCTTGAGCCTTCTTCAAGTGATCCCGAATAATATCAATCTTGTTGTTCGTCTCCAAAACCAAATCGGTACTCCCGATTTCCTTTTGTCCCACTTCACCCCAACAAATTGGGGTTCGACACCTACGCCCATAAAGCATCTCATATGGCGGCATCCCGATACTAGTATGATAACTATTATTGTACGAGAATTCCACCAAAGGTAAGTGCTCGTCCCAACTACCGCCGAAATCAATAATGCACGCCCGTAACATATCCTCCATGGTTTGATTCGTGCGTTCGGTTTGACCGTCCATTTGAGGATGATATGCCGTGCTCAACTTTAATTGTGTACCCATATCCTCATGAAACTTTTCCCAAAATCGAGATGTAAAACGGGTGTCTCGATCCGAAATAATAGATATAGGAACCCCATGTCGCGAGACCACTTCCTTGATAAACAATTTAACCAAGGCCTCCGACGATATTGCTTCCTTAATGGGAAGAAACAAAGCACTTTTCGTTAAACGATCAACTATCACCCAAATCGAATCAAATTGGGTTCTCAACGTCTTAGGTAGCTTTGTGATGAAATCCATGGTAATGTGCTCCCATTTCCACTTCGGGATTTCTAACGGTTGCAATTTACCATACGGCTTTTGGTGCTCGGCTTTAACTTGCAAACAAGTAACACATTGCTCAACATATTTTACAACATCACACTTCATGCCAGGCCACCAATAATCTTTCTTCAAGTAAAGATACATTTTCGTCGCGCCCGGGTGAATATAATATTTTGACTTATGTGCTTCATCTAGTAGCACCTGTCGGTAATCACCCATCTTAGGCACCCACACCCTTCCTTGAAAAGACAACAACCCACGAGAACCCATAGTAATAAACTCCGATTGGCCCACGATTCGCTCCGTATGCTTGTTGTGAACGTAAGCCTCTATTTGAATCTCACCAAGCTTCACAAGAAAATCATTAGTAATAATCAAACGTAACGATCCTACATGTATCGCCGGATGTTGACTCTTTCGACTCAACGCATCCGCGACAACGTTCGCCTTACCCGGATGATAAAGTATCTCACAATCATAGTTTTTCACCACATCCATCCATCTACGTTGGCGATAATTCAAATCTCATTGATTAAAGAGATGTTTCAAACTCTTATGATCCGAATAAATCGTACACTTGACACCATAAAAGTAATGGCGCTAAATTTTCAACGCATGCACAACCGCCGCCAACTCAAGATCATGAGTCGGATACCTCGTTTCATGTTCCTTTAATTGTCGAGAGGCATAAGCGATGACTTTACCTCTTTGCATTAGAACACACCCGAGACCATTTAAGGAAGCATCACAATAAACCACCATATCTTCTACCCCTTCCGGCAACACTAACACCGGAGCTTGACACAACTTCTCTTTTAACAATTGAAAAGCAATCTCTTGCTCGTTCTCCCAATTAAATCTTGCATTCTTTCTTGTCAATTTCGTCAATGGAGAAGCGATCTTAGAAAAATCTTGGATAAACCGACGATAATAACCGGCCAATCCGAGAAAACTTCGGATTTCCGTAGGCGTAGTCGGTCGTCCCCAACTCTTCACCGTCTCGATCTTCCCCGGATCTACTTGGATACCGTTTTCGTTCACAATATGACCAAGGAATTGAACTTCCCTTAGCCAAAATTCACATATGGAGAACTTTGCATACAACTTCTCCTTTCGTAGCGTCTTCAATACTTCACGCAAATGACGTTCATGCTCGTTCATACTTTTCGAGTAGACTAGTATGTCGTCAATGAACACTATTACCGACTTGTCCAACATAGGTTGGCACACTCGGTTCATAAGATCCATGAATGCCGCCGGTGCATTCGTAAGGCCAAAAGGCATCACCACAAACTCAAAATGCCCATACCGCGTTCTAAAATCCGTTTTCTCAATATCTTCCTCACGGACCCGCATTTGGTGATAGCCGGACCGTAGGTCGATCTTAGAGAAATACGTTGCACCTTGAAGTTGATCAAATAAATCGTCAATCCTGGGTAATGGATAACGATTCTTGATCGTCACTTTATTCAACTCACGAAAATCAATGCATATACGCATACTACCATCTTTCTTTTTCACAAATAACACCGGAGCGCCCCACGGTGAAGCACTCGGTCGAATAAAACCCTTCTCGAGCAATTCTTGAATTTGATTTAATAACTCTTACATCTCCGTTGGCGCTAAACGATAAGGAGTTTTAGCAATGGGGGTAGCCCTCGGAACCAACTCGATGCGAAATTCAACTTGTCTTTCCGCCGGAACACCCGGTAATTCGTCCGGAAAAACGTATTCGAAATCACTAACAACCGGAATTCCACGAATGGGTGGCGGCTCATCACGAGTATCAACAACATGAGCAAGGAAAGCCATGCCGCCGGTAACAACATGACGATGTGCCCGTGCAAAAGTGCATATCGGCACCGGTCTCCTCCGCCTATCACCATGAATAATCAACTTTCCCCCACTTGGGGTCTTCACACGAATAAACTTATCATGGCATGCAATATCGGCTCTATAACGATCAAGCCAATCCATACCAACGATAATATCAAAGTCGCCCAAGGTCATTGGAATAAGATTAATTTTAAAGGTTTCGGCACCAAAAACAACATCACAATTTTCACACACATCAACCACTAGCACCGTCTTGCCGTTCGTTATTTCGACTTCTACCGGACGACTCAACTTAGCTAATGGTCTATCAAGTTTAGGCACAAATTTAGTAGACACAAACGACAAATTTGCACCGCTATCAAAAAGAATCCTCGCCGGATTAGAATTAACCATGAAAGTACCTGAGACAACTTCGTTCAATTGTTTGGCTTCATCATTAGTCATCAAGTAGTTGCGACCCCTAGCCGTACCCGCCGCCTTCTCTAACCGCTTCACATTATCATTTCGCAAATCTGGACACTCCGGCTTCTTATGCCCCTCTTTGCCGCAATTAAAACAAGTGATTTTGTTTCCGGAACGTGGTTTCGGACACTCACGAGCCATATGACCAGGTTGCCCATAGTTTTAGCACGTATAAGAAAACCCACCGGTAGTGCCCTTCTTCGCACTATTGACACTTTCGGCCCCCCTCTTGCTCTTGCTCTTCTTGCTTGAGGCGTTAGAGTAACTAGAACCTTCAAACTTTCTTTTGGAAAACATGAAATCACTCTTCCTTGGAACCTCCGGCTCAAATCCCCGAGCCAACTCGAACAATTCATCAAAAGACTTAGCCATACCCCGACTAATCTTCCCCTTGTACTCATCATTCAAAGTACGGTAGAAATCCTTCATGAGCTTATGATCATCACCCACATATTCCGGGCAAAAACGAGTCTTTGCCAAGAATGTAGACTTGAGGGTAACCAAATCCATGGAACCTTGTTGCAAATGGTGCAACTCGTCCCGGATTCTATCGAGATCGGATGAAGTTCGGTATTCTCTGAAAAATTCTTTCTTGAACTCCTCCCATGTCAAGCCCATACATTGTTCTTCACCATACAAGTTGATTTTATCGTCCCACCATAACTTAGCTTCTTCACGTAACATGCTAGAACCATACCTCGTCTTCTTTTCGGGAGGACATTCCGCGGTACGGAAAGCTCCCTCAATATTGGAGATCCAACATGTACTTTTTAAAGGATCCCGCACCCCATTAAACATCGGGGGTTGAGCATCCTTGAAGTTCTTGTAGTGGAAGTCCCGCCTTCCTTTACCTCCTTCACCGCGAGGGTAGATATTCCTAGCGTCAAGGGCCTCTTCGATAGTGGCCTTCATTCGTTCATTAATTAGATCGGTTATTTTCTCATCAACCGAATCTTGGAAGACCTTTCGAACGTCCGCAAGAAAATCCGATTTTAACTTCTTAAAGATGGCCTCAACCTTGGTTGAGAACTCGGCGTCCCCGCTTGTACTTCCATTATCATGTTCGGGACCGTTTCTCGTCTTCATTCTATAAAACGAATTAGGTTAAACCACAAAATGGAAGGACAGATTACATATATACATACATATACGCCACACTACTCCATCTCGCTCAACAATCGTCGTACATTACTTGTTTGACACGATTTTCACTCGTAGTGATGGTAGCTAGTCATTACTACGCGAGCACGTCGCGTTAACTCGCTAGTACAACGTCCATCTCGCTTGATGATTGCTAAACACACACAACAAATAGCGCATGATTAGTTCACATAAACCTATGCACTAACCATCCCGATCCGACCCAAGGTCCTACAAGTCCCGCATAAACGCGCACACAAAAAGTCTAAGTCTAGGCGCCTATCTCAAGTCACCTAAATCCCTTAGACCATGCTCTGATACCACTTGTAACAACCCGACTTCATAAACTCAAAACGCGTACAAAAAAATAATAATAATAATTTGTATGTCAGTGCATCTGGACGGCGTCCAAAATCCTGGACAGCGTCCAGCTCAGAAATGTGGGACGGCGTCCAAAGTTTGGGACGGCGTCCAGCTCAACACAACTGGGACGGCGTCCAATCAATTGGGACGACGTCTCAATGGCCTTCCAGCTACTGATCACGGGTCCAACTCACACGAGCGGAAAACCCGCTTCCCGACATTTTCAAACGAAAACCTTTTTACCACAAGTCAATATAAGTGAAACTAAGAGATTTTCATCATCAAATCAAGCTTTACATCAATGGGCCCACATTGCCCATTTTACGAGTTTCGTTCAAAAATAAAAGTTTCGACCAAATATAAGTTTAAGTTCCAAACGACACTAGAGCATGGTGTTTAGGGTTAAACTACCCAATCTCGGTCGAACTCCAAAAGATAACACCCAAAAGCATCCCCTAACAAAACAAGCGGGAGATCACTAATCCAATTGAACGCTCTTACCCTTGTCAACGCCCGAGCCTATAAAAAAAGGTAAACAACGAGAGGGTAAGCAAAGCTTAGTGAATGCAATAATTATACGAATTCATATATAATTATACCTACTTGCATACACTTACACAACCGCAAACATGCTAGCAAACAACATTAGCTTATCGTCGCAATAACAAGCTATAATTCACCAATACCCCCAAGCTAGCATAACATCCGCATATAAATATAACTCGAATAATATAATATGCTTACAACACAAATAACCATGGTTAACCAATAGTACAAGGGAACGGCGCTCGCGAAAACACCATCGGTGTTCACAACATCCGTTAGGGCACTTAACACCTCGCACCACTAACCCCTAGGGTGGCACCTTAACACCTCGGCACTTCACCCCGAGTGGCATCTTAACACCTCGATGCTTCACTCATTATTTTACGGAGTGGTGTCTTAACACCTCGACACTACACTCCTAGGTGGCATCTTAACACCTAGATGCTACACCTGAGTGGCATCTTAACACCTCGATGCTACACTCTTCACGTGAAACGTGGTGTCTTAACACCTCGACACTACACATTTCACGCTACAACAAATAGATACATTATATACCTACGCATATAATTATTCCACTCACCTCAAAGTCTTCGTGTAAGATAACCGAACTTGCAACGTCAATGTAACATACCTATTACATTTTAGCACATAATCAATTCACAACTCAAGTCGGTCAAGCAACTCACTCAACAATCTAGAGTGTTTT
The DNA here is from genome assembly GCF_046630445.1 of Rutidosis leptorrhynchoides. NCBI lineage: Eukaryota > Viridiplantae > Streptophyta > Magnoliopsida > Asterales > Asteraceae > Rutidosis > Rutidosis leptorrhynchoides. The sequence goes on along the minus strand of NC_092338.1, from coordinate 31,590,067 downwards.
GACCCTAAGTGCAATCCCGACCCATTTTGCACCTTTAACCCTAATAATGGGTTAACTTCACCAAAAACCCTAATTCTAGCCATTTAAGGTCTTAACACGCATTTAAACACCAAGTTGACTCATTTTCACGCATGCAAGATAACCTAGGTCATCAAAGACCCATTTAACCCATTTCAAGGTCAACATACCCATTTGGGTCACCCACAACCCAAATGACTCCCACTAACACTAACTATAGGTGTACTAGTGATCTATTAGGCCTTTAAGACCCATTTACACATTTCAACATTTCAAAACCCTAAGTTAGTCACCATTTGGGTCTTCATGACCCAAACTTACCCAAAACCCCCAAATCACTCATACATGGGTTTTATGTACAACATTAACCCAAACCCTAACCCTTAAACATATTTACTAGAGAAATCAATTTTAGGGCTTACCACCACAATCAAAACGAAGCTAACGAGGAGATGAACAACTTCAATGCTCGAGCTAGAACCCGAAACAAGCTTCTTCCTCTCCTATTTGAGCTTTCTCACACTTAAGAGCACTCTCTCTCTCTAGAATTAAAGTAGATGATGTTTGGTGGTTGTGAATGGAGTAATGAGACTCCCAAAACTGATCTAGGGCTTTAAAATTCGTCCAAGAAGTGAAATTACCAAAATACCCATCTAAAATAATTAATAGCAAAAAGACATGCCTGCCAGCCATTCTGGACGGTGTCCAAAATGTTGGACGGCGTCCAGGTCTTCAAACTGGGATGGTGTCCCAAATGTTTGGATGGCGTCCAAACCCAAAAAGAAAACAGGATCTTACATTATTAACGGTAAACGTACCCGTGACAAGATTAGGATCCTCACGTGCTTCACTGGTACTAACATTAAATGCCCTCCCACGTGCGGGTTCTTTGTTCTTCTCCTTATCAGGGCATTAATTTATAAAGTGACCAGACTTCCCGCATCCAAAACATTTCTTGACATCGGTCGGTTTTGTCTTTACTTCAGAAACGGTGGCATAACAATCTTTCGCCACATGTCCTTTCTTGTTGCACTTATCACAGACCACTTGGCAATAACCTACATGATGTGTGTAACATCTTTTGCAGAACGGATGGGGTCCCTTATAGTTTGGACTTGCAGTTGCCCCATCTTGTTTACCTTTAAAAGTTTCTTGTTTCTTCAGTTGAGTACTTTTGCCCTTATAGTCTTCCCATTTCCTCTTTCCTTCAGTTGTCTTGACTTCGGTAATTGGTGCCTTAATCGAACTCTCTGTGATCTGGTCCATGAGTTGGTGTGCCATTGTCATGGCTTCCTGCATCATATTCGGTTTGGACGATGTAACATTTCCTTTGATATTGATCGATAAACCGTCAATATACATTTCTATCTTTCATTTCTCGTTTGGCACCAATTCGGGACACAAAAAGGCTAGTTCCATGAAATGCTTTTCATAGTTATTGAGATTCGCGCCGATAACCTTCAGATTACGTAACTCAGATTCCATTTTTCTGATCTCGTTTCGAGGACAGTACTCCTCGATTAGCATCTTTTTCAGTTCTTCCCAAGAGATATCATATGCCGTATCTATTCCTTCTGCTTTAGCATAATTGTTCCACCAAGTAAGTGCACCGTCTTGCAACGTGCACGAAGCATACTTTGACTTGTCTCCCTTCGCACAATTACTGATTTTGAAAACGGACTCCATCTTTTCAAACCATCGGGTTAGACCGACTGGTCCCTCGGTTCCACTAAACGTCTGTGGTTTGCATCCTTGAAAAGTTTTGTATGAGCATCCGTTTCGTGAGTTTGTGTTTACGGCTGCTGCTTTGGCTGCTGCTTCGGCTGTTGCTTTTGCTACCTCGGCTGCAGCAATTCTTTCATTCACACATTTCTCGACTAGTTGCTCAAACTCAGCATCCGACATTTGAGACATGTTTCGTCAATAAACACAACAGATATAATTTAATCATATATAATATTATAGGTAAAATGAGTTGTCAATAGTTAATCGTAGCATATTAATAATATGAACCGATTATTATAAAAGACTTTTCTTCTTATTAGCATTTTATAATTATTTCTAGGGTATTACCTACCCGTTAAGTTCATACATAATAGCTAGTACAAGAAATTAACTACTAAAATCCTAATAATATTCCACTATGAAAAATTATAGCGAGTTACTACATTATTATGTAATAATAATAATAAGAAGTAGTATTAATACAAATAATCATAATCATTCCATGAATTTATTATTAATAAACCAAAATAATACAATACCATACAATACTGATATTTTTCATATGCTTATTTTACATAACAAGATAGAGTAGCACACATAAGCAATAGAATAGCACATGGAAGATTTATGGTTGCGAGGTCGTTTATTCAGAACTATCAGAAACTTCTTCCCATTTGGTTCTCTCTGCCAATTGTTTGTGTGCACATGGTCCAACAGACATTCTGGCTGTGTATTTTATTTTTGGTTGGGGTTTTGAGGTACCCGTTGCCTCAGTGGGTTTAATACAATAAGGGTGGTTACGGATCGAATGATCATGTTCCTTTTTAATAATTAAGGACTTTTTATTATTGTGGTTGTTTTTATTATCTATAGCAAGTTGAAATTTCTCCTTAGTGACCTCTTTTATTTCATTAGCGAAATCCTCTGTAGCGACCCCGACAAATCGTCAAGTGACGGCGTCGGCTACGTGGGTCCCATTACCTGATTATAAGTCTTTAAGATAACGTTTGACCAAAATATGTCGCCTTCATTTCAAAATAAAGATTATTTCAAAGTTTACAAGAATTGTTCAACCAAAAGTTAAGTTACAACGTTATAGATACGATTGAAATCTAGGCGACACGGTTTAAAGTAAAGTCAAAAGACGCTCCATGGAATGCATGTATACTCGACATCGGATGCAAGTATCAAATAGTAAGCGGAAGCATGTTTCACATATCGTGCAAGACCTGAGGAAAACATAGAAATCTGTCAACGAAAACGTTGGTGAAATCATAGGTTTAAGTAAGTAAGTACAAGTGAACCACAAGATTTGCATCAATGAAATAATAGTAATACATTCCAAAAGTTTGTTTCACGAGCACCCAATTATCAAAGCTTAACATTCCTTCCATTGTATACCCCATCACTTAGTGCTAGAACAAACACTGATTCTCGAAAATATATTTCATCCGTAGACGGTAGCTAACCGTCAAAGATGAGGGTTGTCAACCCATATGGCCATATAACATAAGTTCTCGCTTACACCCGGCAAGTGTAACTAATGATAATCGAATTGAGGATTTTTGTTCTAAACTCGTAGGTAGAATGTTTGTTTTCCCGTTCTTGTGTTCACTTAGTTCAAAAGAATCATTTATGTTTTCTCATCCCAGTATAAGTTCAAAAAGAGTAAAAGTGGGACTATGATCTCACCTTGAGTGCACGAGTAGTAAAGTACTTCAACAAGTAAACGTGTGCAAAGAACAATGCTAGTCTTGACCTAAACAATAGGTTTGTATCAATAACGGTAAACACGATAGGTCAAAGATGTTCAATTAGTCCTATGGCTCGTTAAGACTCGATCATAATAGCATGTGAATCAAATTGTCATGTTTCATGCAAGGTACAAGTATAAAAACATGTTAGAACGATTGCACAATTATTTGGTTAAGTTTGATTAAAAGTCAACTTGGTCGGGTCAAAGTCAACAGAAAAGTCAACGGGGTCGGGTTGGGTATCCGACAATTTTTCTAAGTTATATAATCATATATGAGCATGTTGGCCAAATTTCATGTTAATCGGAGGTCCGTAGCATAGCAAACATTTTTATGTCAAATGACCAAGGTAACAGCCAGTTTTAGCACAATGGGACGGCGTCCCAAATTGCTAGACGGCGTCCCGTTTTTAAGGTTGGGACGGCGTCCCGATAAGCTAGACGGCGTCCCGTTTTTAAGTTTGGGACGGCGTCCTGAGTTTCTGGACGGCGTCCTGGTTGGTTTCCAGGCCCTGTTTGCTGCAACTCTAAATGCACGAACCAACAATCAAACCAACCCAAATTACAAACCGCAAACAATTAGAACATGTATTTTATATCACCGGAAAGGTAATTTGACGAGGAAAACACCTATACACATTTCATCAAGCAATTCAACACTTACACACCCCAAAACCTTATTTAAACGTCCATAATCAAAGTTCAAGTTCCAAATATGCATTTCATGATTCGGGCAACCGAATTACATGAACAATATGCCGTTTCGAAGGTAATTAAGCATACAACACAACCTAACACTTACAACTAACATTCCATGTCATTCAAATCATTAAAAGTCCATTTTAAGTTCGTGAAACCTTAACCTAAATTCACCAAATTTCATAATCAAGTTTAGGAGGTTTCATTAATCGAACTATACATCATAATGAAGCTAATGATACTAATAACACTTTTAAAACATGCACATTAACAATCTAATAACATTTGATCATCCAAAATCAAGGGTTAAGCACACCCATTTCAAGTTCATGCTAGTTACTCCAAAAACAACAAATCGAGTAAACCAAACATATATTCATGTTAGACTCGAGCCATAGACACTAACTAACACCATTTCAAATCAAAAACACGAATTTAGAGAAATCTAGAGTTTTAGAAATGTTACCCAAACGAGATGAAGTTGGTATCAAATTGTAGAGGATGAAGAGAGGATTCCAAATATGTAATCGGATTTGTTGTGAGCTTCCAAGATTGAATTTAGATGATGAATGAATGGAATGGGTTTGTGTGTGTGTTCTTGAGATGGAGAGAAAAGGGATGAGGGAGATGATGGAATGGATGAAATGGGTTGACTAGTTGACCTAGTCAACTAGTTTGCCCATTTGGCAACTCCGGTCCCTCGAGTTTCAAAGCGGGTGCGGGATTTAACCGATCGAATATTTTTAAAACGCAAGTTAACGAGAGATGTTATAATTAAATGACGGAATTATTATGAACGTTAGTCAACGAAAACTACGAATTTAAATAACGAAAGGTATTATTTAAAAGAAAAAGACGGTGTTAAAAATAAATTTAACGGAAAAACGCGGGATGTTACATTATCCACAACTCAAAAGAAATTTCGTCCCGAAATTTAGTTGGAAGTAGTAGTCGATATCTCTTACTCGAGACTTTACGTTGTCAATGCTATGAATAAGTGAAAGTACGTTCTTGAGGGTTCTCATGAATTTGGATAGTCAGGGTTTTACGTTGCATTAAGGTTCGGTTTTTTTTTTTTTTTTTTTTACGATCCCCAGTTTCAACTGGTTTTCCTATGAAGAGAAGTTTGTCATCGATAGTTGATGTATCCAGCAGGATTGCATGTTCCTGTTCCGCAGGACACGTTTCTAAGTTTGTTACACGAAATGTAGGGTAAACGGAAACTTAATTGAGTCGGAAGTTCTAAACGGTAGGGAGCGGTTCCAATACGCCCCAAGGTTTCAAAAGGGTTAACATGTCGCGGGTTTAACTTTCCCTGATTCCCGAAACGGATTACACCCTTCCAAGGTGCGGGTTCTCAATACTACGCGGTTACACACTGGGATTTGTGAGGTTCTCCTCTAAGTTTGGTATAACTCTTCTGGCGACAATGGGTTGTCTCGAGCCCTTCTCGGACTTGAACGATCTCAATTGTTGTTTCTTGATGGAGTTCAGATTTCGGTGGTTGATGCTTTGGTTAAATGAACAGGGGTATGACATTAGCGGTCATATAAGGTTTCGAAAAGTGCGCGTGAACACACGAGTGGTAACTACTGTTGTAAGAGTGATCTACTAAAGGTGACAATACGAGTTTGTGAGATGTCTTTCCAAGACGTAAATCGTTCATTTGCTCGGTTCGTCAGTTTGTGGGTGGTACGCGGTACTCATGTCTAAGCGGGTTCCCAAGGTTTCTTGTAAAACTAGAAGTGAAACGAGTATTTCGATACAGAATAATTGACAAAGATACACCGTGTTGGAATAGAATATCTTAAGATACGTTTGAACAAGTTAGTTAGGGTTCGAAAAATGTTCGTTAGGACTATTCACCCTCGTGGCGAATACTTATGTAATATGAGGAGTTTCTCTATCCATGGAGAAATGTTACAAGGAGTTTCTTTAAACGGAAATGCGAACGGTAAAGATAGTAGTGAAATGAGGACTTAGAATAGGATGAGTTTACATCTCGAGGTTGCTATAACGTGCCTCTAGTTGTCAAAAGTTGAAGTCTGAAAGAGAAACGAGGTAGTACACGTAGTTGTATAGTTCGGGGTTGAATAATAGTTGACCGATTATCAGAAACACAAGGGCGTTAAGTCAAAGAAGAGTGAAGTATCGTTGGATTGTGTGTTATCTTAATTTCCAGTAATATCAGACGGTAACGGTGAAATAACAGAGGTATGTAGTGTGGTACGTGATGACAAGAATATTGATCGGATCCACAATTTAGTATTCGAATTCTTCGTGCAAAATAACGAATTTCCGTCCCGTTGATTTCGAGTCGAGGGAGTATGCCTTTCGGCGTCCAAGTAGAAATATTTCCATATTTGAGTCCCATCTGGTGTTGTACGAATTTAGCTAGAAATGTTGGTGTGAAGAATCACGCTCAAGGTTCGATCGCGGAGAGATTAAAGTCGTGTAATACGAGAAAAGTCAGAAATGAATCTTCGGTAACAACCGGTGAGATCTAAGATTTTTACGAATACAAGTCTGAGTTGAGAGAGTTTCCTGATTACATGCGGCTTGATTTCGAGATTGATTGTAATGTCTTGACCATTAACTTCATGGTCTAGAAAATTGGACTTCGTTCAACAGAAATTCTCACTCGGAGAATTTGGTATAAAGTTGTTCTTTTCTCAAAAGTTCGAGCGTAAGATGGTGATGTTGTTCGTTTTCCTTCTTTACTTAAATAAGTTAAGATGTCATCTATAAATACGATAACAGGTTAGTCTATATGAATTTGCATACGCGGTTCAAGAGGTTTATGGATACGGGCGAGCCCTAAATAAATCAAGCGGTACTAAGAGAGATTTACAACTAACGTTGCGAGTTCGGAAAGTGGCTTAGGAGACATCGTCTCACTTAACCCCCAATTGATGATAACCGGAACGGAGGTCTATTTGGAACATACGGGATTCGTGCAAATAATCATGAGGTCATGGATGCGAGGGAGAGGGTATCGGTTTCCAACCGAAAATTACTCAGTTCACAATAATCTATACAAGTTGATGGGGAAACCTTTTTTTTTTTTTTTTTTTTTTTTTTAACGAATAGGTTCCGAGCTCCCTAGTTCTATATGTGTCAAGTCAAAAGTCTTAACGTATTTCCTCCAATAAAAATTATAGGCACACAATATTTTTCCGTCGGTCACTTAAATCGTCTAAGTAGTATCTGGGGGAAAGAGGTGGAATATAAAGAGCATGAGTCAAATCCTTGGTTATAAAACGTCTAGCGGTAATCGAATCGAACAAGTATGAAATATACGGTTTGTTGTGAAGAAACGTACCCGTTACTAGTCCATCGTCGTTCCGGGCATCCTTGGTGTCGATGTCGAAGGTTCAACGGCGTGCGTTGGGGTTGATTTTCTTATTTGGGCACACATTCCTAAAATGACCCAGTTGGCCACATTCGAAGCAAGCACCCGTTCTGTGCGCGTTGGGCATCTTTCGAGCGACGGGTCCTTGGTGCCGGTGGCGAAACCTGCCACATCCTTCAAAGTGATGCTTGTGGCATTCGTCACAAAAAGGCAGTTTTCCGGCATAGCCTTTCTTGTCGTTGGAGGTAAAAGGCTTCTTGGCGGGGTTGTTGTTATTGTTGTGGTTGCTTGATTGAGAGGCTTCCCATGTTCTTTTGTTGTTACTCGGGTGGTTCTCGACCATTGGTGCCGGTGCTTCCATTTCATTCACCGTTTCTAAGGCTTGGCGGGCCATTGTTAAAGCCTCTTGTAGGTTAGTGGGTTGAGATGTCATTACCTTGTGTTGAATGCTCTTAGGGAGGCCATCCATGTAAAGTTCGACTCTTAGGGATTCGGGAGTCATGAGAATTGGACACATCGAGACTAGTTCGGTAAACCGTTGATTATAAGCCTTGAGGTCATTTCCGGCCGTTTTTAAGTTCCTTAGACCCTGTTCGAGCCTTCGAGTCTCGTCGCGCGGGAAGTATTCGGTGATCATTCTTTCTCTTAATTCGGTCCAAGAGAGTGTGTGGGCTTCATCGCTTCCCACTAATTGTACATACGTGTTCCACCATGAGAGAGCAATACCGGTGAAAGTGAGGGTGGAAAACTTGACCTTATCTTGGTCTCGACAACCGCTTGTGTTAAAAACGGTCTCCATTTGTTCAAACCATCGGGTGAGAGTAACCGGTCCCCCGGTTCCATCGAAAGTGGGAGGATTGTACTTCATGAAGTTCTTGTAGGAGCAACCTTCGATTGAATTTCCGGCTCCATGATTGTTGTTGTTAGAAAAGTGATCGGCCACGGCCGTACCCACGGCGGTGGTTATCATTCGTTGAAGAGCTTGTTCTAGAGTTTCGAGAGGAGTATTGTGTTGACCTTGTTGAGCCATTGTTCCTTCATGAGACAAGAATATCGTTGGTTAGTATTTTCAACAATACTAACCGTGGCATGGAATAAGGATAGAGAGAAAATTTTTCCTTGACTCGCCTTAAATTCTCTATGTCATAATGTCGGAACGTCCATGTGAATCACCGTAATATAATCCCGGAAATTATATTACCCTGATTCTCATGTGCATTTAACATTACTTCATAAAGTCAAGGTGGCGCACCAACAAAATTTTCAACGTAAGATCAAGATCGAATACGAGTTAGATATGATAGAAGAGTTCGAGTATAAATGCACAATTAGTCAAATAATTCCTACTTCAGTCTATATGCCGGTTGTAGTCTAGATTCACCTATGTACCCTATGACTCGGGGTGAACACAAATGAACTCTAAATCCCTACAACCAAGGCTCTGATACCACCTGTAGCGACAGATGGGGTAGAAACCCACCCAGTGCCTTTCCAGCTAACCGCTTGGTGACCACTGAGTGTACCTCAGACACTGATTTTACGGCCCGCATTTCTGCCAAACTGCCAACCCTCAAATTCCAAGGGATCGCAAGGGGTAAGAGCCAATGCTTCGTCACAGGTAACACTGTGAGAACCCCCTCTACGATTAACCCGCCAAAAAGCATAGTCCGTATGAGTGCCCGGCCTGACATCCGGCGCGCGTGACTACCTTTACGGCTAAGGTTAAACCAGCTCTGATACCACCTGTAGCGACCCCGACAAATCGTCAAGTGACGGCGTCGGCTACGTGGGTCCCATTACCTGATTATAAGTCTTTAAGATAACGTTTGACCAAAATATGTCGCCTTCATTTCAAAATAAAGATTATTTCAAAGTTTACAAGAATTGTTCAACCAAAAGTTAAGTTACAACGTTATAGATACGATTGAAATCTAGGCGACACGGTTTAAAGTAAAGTCAAAAGACGCTCCATGGAATGCATGTATACTCGACATCGGATGCAAGTATCAAATAGTAAGCGGAAGCATGTTTCACATATCGTGCAAGACCTGAGGAAAACATAGAAATCTGTCAACGAAAACGTTGGTGAAATCATAGGTTTAAGTAAGTAAGTACAAGTGAACCACAAGATTTGCATCAATGAAATAATAGTAATACATTCCAAAAGTTTGTTTCACGAGCACCCAATTATCAAAGCTTAACATTCCTTCCATTGTATACCCCATCACTTAGTGCTAGAACAAACACTGATTCTCGAAAATATATTTCATCCGTAGACGGTAGCTAACCGTCAAAGATGAGGGTTGTCAACCCATATGGCCATATAACATAAGTTCTCGCTTACACCCGGCAAGTGTAACTAATGATAATCGAATTGAGGATTTTTGTTCTAAACTCGTAGGTAGAATGTTTGTTTTCCCGTTCTTGTGTTCACTTAGTTCAAAAGAATCATTTATGTTTTCTCATCCCAGTATAAGTTCAAAAAGAGTAAAAGTGGGACTATGATCTCACCTTGAGTGCACGAGTAGTAAAGTACTTCAACAAGTAAACGTGTGCAAAGAACAATGCTAGTCTTGACCTAAACAATAGGTTTGTATCAATAACGGTAAACACGATAGGTCAAAGATGTTCAATTAGTCCTATGGCTCGTTAAGACTCGATCATAATAGCATGTGAATCAAATTGTCATGTTTCATGCAAGGTACAAGAATAAAAACATGTTAGAACGATTGCACAATTATTTGGTTAAGTTTGATTAAAAGTCAACTTGGTCGGGTCAAAGTCAACAGAAAAGTCAACGGGGTCGGGTTGGGTATCCGACAATTTTTCTAAGTTATATAATCATATATGAGCATGTTGGCCAAATTTCATGTTAATCGGAGGTCCGTAGCATAGCAAACATTTTTATGTCAAATGACCAAGGTAACAGCCAGTTTTAGCACAATGGGACGGCGTCCCAAATTGCTAGACGGCGTCCCGTTTTTAAGGTTGGGACGGCGTCCCGATAAGCTAGACGGCGTCCCGTTTTTAAGTTTGGGACGGCGTCCTGAGTTTCTGGACGGCGTCCTGGTTGGTTTCCAGGCCCTGTTTGCTGCAACTCTAAATGCACGAACCAACAATCAAACCAACCCAAATTACAAACCGCAAACAATTAGAACATGTATTTTATATCACCGGAAAGGTAATTTGACGAGGAAAACACCTATACACATTTCATCAAGCAATTCAACACTTACACACCCCAAAACCTTATTTAAACGTCCATAATCAAAGTTCAAGTTCCAAATATGCATTTCATGATTCGGGCAACCGAATTACATGAACAATATGCCGTTTCGAAGGTAATTAAGCATACAACACAACCTAACACTTACAACTAACATTCCATGTCATTCAAATCATTAAAAGTCCATTTTAAGTTCGTGAAACCTTAACCTAAATTCACCAAATTTCATAATCAAGTTTAGGAGGTTTCATTAATCGAACTATACATCATAATGAAGCTAATGATACTAATAACACTTTTAAAACATGCACATTAACAATCTAATAACATTTGATCATCCAAAATCAAGGGTTAAGCACACCCATTTCAAGTTCATGCTAGTTACTCCAAAAACAAGAAATCGAGTAAACCAAACATATATTCATGTTAGACTCGAGCCATAGACACTAACTAACACCATTTCAAATCAAAAACACGAATTTAGAGAAATCTAGAGTTTTAGAAATATTACCCAAACGAGATGAAGTTGGTATCAAATTGTAGAGGATGAAGAGAGGATTCCAAATATGTAATCGGATTTGTTGTGAGCTTCCAAGATTGAATTTAGATGATGAATGAATGGAATGGGTTTGTGTGTGTGTTCTTGAGATGGAGAGAAAAGGGATGAGGGAGATGATGGAATGGATGAAATGGGTTGACTAGTTGACCTAGTCAACTAGTTTGCCCATTTGGCAACTCCGGTCCCTCGAGTTTCAAAGCGGGTGCGGGATTTAACCGATCGAATATTTTTAAAACGCAAGTTAACGAGAGATGTTATAATTAAATGACGGAATTATTATGAACGTTAGTCAACGGAAACTACGAATTTAAATAACGAAAGGTATTATTTAAAAGAAAAAGACGGTGTTAAAAATAAATTTAACGGAAAAACGCGGGATGTTACATCCTCCTCCTTACTGATTTCATCTGATGACGAACTGTCTGAGTCATGTGTAGGAGAATATGATGACGAACTACGAGAATATGTACCGGTGGTCATGAACCGAAATCTGCCAGGCGTAATCGGCACAACCCGCCCGTCGGCGGTATATCTGGACCAATGTCCATATTTGTTTAGAAATGGACGATCCTCGTTTACTCCAGGGATCATGGGTCCATGCCAACGATACTGTGGCTCCGGAAAACTAGAGTTGGGTGGAGATGGAACCTCCTCTGGGTTTACCGGGAGTTGAGATTCCCCGGCTAACACAATTTCTTCTTTAATAGGTATTAGAACGCCCTTTTCAGTTGTGGATAGAATAGATTCAGTGTCCGATTCCGAGTCGTACAAAATAATAGGATTAGAAGAAGTCATCTATCACATAATTGAAACAACAATTACGTTAGTATATAAATATATCACATATAATGTTTTTGACCAAATGATAAGCAAAAATCAGTAAAAACAGATATGATCATAGTCCAGACTCACTAATGCATCCTAAAAATTACCAGTTAAACACACTAATGTAATTTCTGGTTCCCTATGACCTCAAGCTCGGATACCAACTGTAACGACCCGTCAAAATCTCTATTAACGCGGCACGTTAATCATTGATTCCACAGTGAGGTTTTAACCTCTATATGATACGTTTTGATAAAATATTGCATTCATTAAAATAAGTGACTTTCTAAACATAGAAAGTTATAAACATGTAGGCGAGTGCTTAGGTATAAGTAAAACCCCAAAATACACAAGTCTTTAATTTACAGGTTGACATCACAGTCCAATTATTTATTACACAACGCAGTTTTATTTTGAATGCAATAAACACCCGCGTATATACCTTATTATTATTAAACTTTAAATTATAAATTATAAATATTATTATGGATTGCAGAAGAAAGAAAGAAAATAAATATGATAAACTCATTCGAATTCTTGGCTATTTATAGCACTTGGCCAGAATTTTGGGGCCATGCGATCGCATGGCTTTCCAGGCCATTTCCCATGCAATCGCATGGGGTGGTCTGCCAGCTCATTTGTGATTTGTTTTCTAGTTCGTCGACATCAAATAGTGTTTAATGTAGCAAATAGTGTTTAATGTAGCAAATAGTGTTTACTGTAGCAAAGTCGTTTTCACTGTAGCACTGTAGCAAAATACGGTTTCACTGTAGCAATAGTGTTTTACTGTAGCAAATAGTGTTTTACTGTAGCAAAGTAATTTTTACTGTAGCAAATAGGGTTTTACTGTAGGAAAGTCGTTTTTACTTGTACATATATATATATATATATATATATATATATATATATATATATATATACATACATACATACATATAATTGTTCATGAATCGTCGAGAGTGATCAAAGGTAATTGTATATATGAAACAGTTCTATAATTTTGAGACTCAATCTAACAGACTTTGTTTAACGTGTTAAAATAATAAATCGTATAGAGAATTGGTTTAAATAAGTCAAAAATTTTCGGGTCATCACAGTTTTAAAGTCAAAGTATAGCATTTGAAAGATGTAAGAATCTAAGAGTGATGTTTTCTGTTAAATCTTGGCTTGGATTCTGATTTTTCAAAATCAGAATATGTAATTGAATTTGTATGGAAACGATTGTATATCGCTGTGAGCATAGTTAATAATTTTTGAATCAAAGTTGAAGAATGTACAGTATAACATATTAATTGTGAACTTATATATTTCCCGAGTATTACCTACCCGTTAAAGATTTCACAATTAATACTTTGTACAAAAGAATTTTTTTATTACCGTATTTATGAAAATATATGTATGTATATATTCTTCAGATGTAATACAGATTTGATGAGTTAATATCATATTAAGCTCATTTGATTTTTGAATTGAATGAATAATCTCTAAAACATTAAGGATTACATAATCTTCGCGGAGTATTTCACTAATGAAATCAATACTTCATTATTTATTCTTATTCCTCGGTGAAGGATGTTGATGCTCGTGGAATTCTTATGAACTTCATAAGATATAAATGATGTTTTCTAGAAAGTTTCGAGTACATCGAAGATAAAAGTGTAAAATCAAACATGTAATTGATTAATACACTAAGTTCATTATGAAATGGAATTCATTGAGTTGAAACAGATATTTGTAGTTAAAGATGGTTAAGTTGTTAACGAATGATGTACATCATAGCATATTAGTAATATGAATTAACCGAGTAGTATCTACCCCTTAAAATTCACACGTAACAGCTTAGTACGAAAAGATTCATGATGGTTTTAAAATTTATATATATAAGATATACATATAAATTCTTTAGATGAATTGAGTTATTACTTCATAACTCATTGATACAATATACTCGTTGTTGACTCGTAATGATGTCCACGGTGCTTTCTTGAACTGACGGAGCTTGTGATGTTAGAGGTGCTGCTGATTCTGACGATGTTGACAGCACTGACTGTGCTGGTGAGGCTAAGGGTACTGTTGATGCTGTTGGTAAAACAAGTCTAGCTTGTATCTTACACCATTCGGATAAGGGTTTCTACTCTATCTGATTTAGGGTTAAGGCTAGAATAGATAATCTCTAAACTTTAGAAATTACATAATTGCCGTAGAATGTTTCTCCGATGAATTTATGAATCCATACTTCATCGTTTGTCGTTGCTGGTACTTCTTGGTACCTATGGTGCGTATGATGTTGATATCCGAGGTACAAATTGTGATGTTGAGGCGTGTGATGCGGATGTGGTTGTTGGTGGTGGTAATGATCCTGTTGGTGGGGATGATGGTGGTACCGGTTATGCTGAGGGTGCTGCTGCTGGTGTTCGTAACCCTTGCACCATATTCTCCAAAGCCACTACCCGAGCACGAAGCTCGTTGACTTCTTCTATTATACCGGGATGATCGGTGGTTCGGACGATCGGATAAATAAGATTTATAATATGGAATAGTATATAATCATGATGAGATACTCTGGAAATGAGAGAGAAAATAGTATTACGAATTGGTTTGCCGGTAAGTGCTTCAGGTTCTTCGCCAAGAGGTGAATGTGGTGGATGGAAGGGATCACATTCTTCTTGTCTCCAATGATTAAGTAGGCTACGAACCCATCCCCAATTCATCCAGAATAGGTGATGGCTGATTGGTTGATCCATTCCTGTTACACTTTCTTCAGAGTTCAGGTGAATATCCATATCGGAATAGTTGTCGGAATTTAAGGAATTTGAACTAGATACGGGATCCATCTTGTATAATTAGAGAGATGATTTTTGATATGAAATAGATTATAGAATTTGATTGGTACTCTTCAATACATAATTTACATATGTATATATAATACCAAAATCCAGTAAATTACGGAGAAATTTTCGGAAGATGGCAGTCAAAGTTTACTGTAATAGATATGCCAAGATATGAATTTTGTCTATACACTATCTATGCAATCAATGCAATAAGACGCGTTTAGACTTAAGATGATAGACAGGTAATTTCTGACAAGAAATGATAAGCAAAACTTTTGACATGCAGAAACAGTCGAAGTCCAGACTTACTAATGCATCCTAACAACTATCAGTTAGACACACTTATGCAAGACCTGGTTCACTAGAACCAACGCTCTGATACCAACTGAGACGATCGCTCCAAATTCATATGGATGAACACGTCATTTGTAACATCCCGCCTTTTTCCGTTTACTTTTCCATTTAACTATTTAAATTCCGTTATATGTTTATAACATCTCCCGTTGATACACGTTTTAAAAATATCTCGTTTAGGTAATTCACGCACCCGCAACCGAACTCGAGGGACTAGTTTTGCTAAAGATCCAAAGAGGTGACAAGCATTTGACTAGTCAACCCCACCTCCTTTCTTTTTCATTTTCATTTTCCTTTTCTTCCACTACTTCTCCATTTTCTTTCAATTATCCATTTCAAAGAATCATCATCTAAATCCAAGCTAGCGGGTGTCTTGCAAAACAAATTACATATTTGGAATCCTTGCAACTTCCTCTTCGATTCCATACCGATTTCATCAAGTTTGGGTAACTTTCTAAAATTACTAGATTTTGTGTTCTTGATGTTTTTAACTTAAAAAGTTGTTAATTAGTGTCTATGGCTCAAGTCTAACATGAATATATGATTTATATGTTTGATTTGGTTATTTGAAGTAACTAGCATGAACATAAACTTTGGTGTGTTTGATTTGGTGATTTGGTTGTTTGGATGATGTTAAATGTTATAAATGCATGTATTAAATGTGTTCCAAACATCACTAGCTTCAATTTGATGCGTAGGTTGTTTTAGAAAACTTCATAAACATGATTAGTGATTTTGATGTTATTGGTTAGGGTTTGATAGAATTGAATGTGAACATTTAATGTATTGAATGCCATGAATTGTTGTTAGTAAGTAGTTAGTTGTATTGTATGCTTGATTACCTACGAAATGGCGCGTTATATGGATGCATTTAATTCCCAAATCCTATTTTGTGCATTTATAAACTTGGGCATTTATGGTGAACATTAATTGATCATTTATTTTGTAAATCCGATTGTTACAAATGATGTTTTTGGTTGGTGAAATGTATTTAGTTGTGTTCTTTGTCAAATTACCTTTCTAACGATATAAGATACGAGTTCTAAGTGTTCACGGTTTGTGTTTTATGTTTGTTTGAATTTTGGGTTGAGACTTAGAAAACTGAAACTGGCCAGGTACCAGCTCACGTGTTATGCCGCGGCGCGGCCAGCCTTTGTCGCGGCGCGACATAAGGCATGTCCAGCCTCTGACCACCTTGTCAATTATATGAAAAATGTTTGGCACGCTATGGACCTCCGATTCACATGTAACTTGTTCTAACATGCTTATAAATGAAAAAAAATCTCAGAAAAATAGTTTGGGACCCGACCCGAACGTGTTGACTTTTTCGTTGACTTTGACCGACCAAAGTTTGACTTTTTGTCAAACTTAACCAAATGATTATGCAATCTTTCTAACTTGTTTCTATACTTGTATCTTGCATGAAACCTGGACAATTTGATTCACATGCTACATAAGCAAGTCGTAACGAGCCATAGGACTAATTGAACATCTTTGACCTATCGCGTTTATCGATATTGATACGACCTATTTGTTTAGGTCAAGACTAGCATTGTTCTTTGCACACGTTACTTTGTGAAGTACTTTTCATACGTGCACTCAAGGTGAGATCATAGCCCCACTTTTCAAATACTTTTATACTTTTAAAATCGTGGGATGAGAAAACATATACATTACATACTTATATATACTTTTCACATGTATATATATATACTTTTCATACTTTGATACTTTGAATACTATACGAAAGCAAAGATACATACGAGTTTGAATGAAAATTCTCAAGTCCAATTATCATTAGTTACACTTGTAGGGTGTAAGCGAGAAATTAGGTTGTGTGGCCATGCGGGTTTGATGAACCCTCATTCAGATGAATTGTAACGACCCGGCAAAATCGTCATTGACGGCGCCGTTAACTTAGGTCCCGTTGCGTGGTCATAGTCCCTATATGAGACGCGTTTGACCAAAATTATGTCGCATTCATTTGAAACGTACAAGACTTACAAAGTTTAGTTTACCAAACGGTTCGACAAACAAGTTTAAGTTTACAAAAGTTGTAGAGTATAAATGAAATAACTTGCGACATAATATAAGTTGAAAATCACAGTTGCTATAAATAGCGTAAGTATGTATGCTTTAAGTTTGAATCCAAAAGTGCTATCACTGGCGTATGCATGTATGCTTGACCTCAAGCAAGTAATCAAAGTGTGCGGAAGCATGTATCAAGTAGCTGAGTATGAACCTGAGAAACATATAGAAAACTGTCAACGAAAAACGTTGGTGAAATCATAGGTGTATTTGTAAACGTTATATTTTGAACCACAAGATTTAGTATTTCCAATATATTGATTATCCAAATCGTTTGCATTCCAAAAGTTTGTTCGCGAGCACCCAATTATCAAGACTTAACGTTTCCTTCCATAGAACCCCATCACAATAGTGTTAGAACATACACTGTTTCTCGAAAATATATTTCATCCGTAGACGGTAGCGAACCGTCCGAAATGAGGGTTTGTCAAACCCGTATGGCCACACAATATAAGTTCTCGCTTACACCCTGCAAGTGTAACTAATGATAATCGAATTGAAGATTTTTGTTCTAACTCGCTGTGGAATCTTTGTTTCATCGTACTTGTGTTCAAAGTATAAAAGTAAGTAGTACAAAATGTAACAAAGTATATGTTTCTCAGCCCACAATTTAAAAGTATAAAAAGTTGTTGAAAAGGTGGGACTATGATCTCACCTCGAGTGCACGAGTATAAATATACTTCACAAAGTAAACGTGTGCATGAAAGTTGCTTAGTCTTGACCTAAATAAGTAAGTTGTATCAATTAACCGGTTACGACACAAGGTCGGGCGAAATGTGTTCAATTAGTCCTATGGCTCGTTACGACTCGATTATGTAGCATGTGAATCACGTTGTCAAGTTTCATGCAAGAATCAAGTATAAAATAAGATTAGAATGATTGCATAAGTGTTTTGTTAAGTTTGACTAAAAGTCAAACTTGGTCAAAGTCAACGAAAAAGTCAACGGGGTCGGGTCGGGTCCCGAACTATTTTCCTGAGCTTAGAAATCATATATGAGCATGTTGTCCAAGTTTCATGTTGATCGGGGGTGTGTAGCATGCTTAGAATTGAACGAAAATTGACCAAAATGGGCAGTCTGCCTCAGATGCGCCGCATCTGAGGCAGATGCGCCGCATCTGCAGCTGTATCAGCAATTCTGGGGCAGTTTTCACTTATACGATTTCAACTTCAAACAACCATAACTTTTGACTCGTTAACATTCAAAACACGTATCTTATATCGTTGAAAAGGTAATTTAAATAGGAATACAACTAAACACATTTCATGAATCAAATCCATCACTAACAACAATGAAAACCTCATCAAATGATCATTAAACGTTCAAAATTAAATTTTCAAGTTCACAAAACGCATTTCTTGACTCTGGAATCCAATTTACACATACGATACATAGTTTTGAAGGTAATGAAACATATAATACAATTAAACACTTACTAACAACATTAACAAGCATTCAATGCATCAAAATCCCATTTTAAAGTTCATCAAACCCTAATCAAAATCATGAATTCAACAATTTTTTAAATGAAGCTTTTCTAAATCAACCTATACATCAATTTGAAGCTAATGATGCTAGTAACACTTTTAATACATGAACTTTAACATTTAAACAACATTAACTCATCCAAAATCAAAGATTAAGCAAGCACTTTTCATGTCCAAGCTAGTTACACCAAAAACAATAAATCGAGCAAACAAAACATATATTCATGCTAGACACGAGCCATAGACACTAACTAACAACATTTCAAGTCAAAAACACGCATTTATAGAAATCTAGAGTTTTAGAAATGTTACCCAAATGTGATGAAATTGGTACCAAAATGTAGAGGATGAAGAGAGGATCACGAAAATGTAATTTGTTTTGATGTTTGCTTCTTGATTCGAATTTAGATGATGATTTTGTGAGTTGGGTGTTTGAGTTCAAAAAATGGAACTAGAGAGAAAATGGGGAGGTGGAGGATGGAGTGAATGAATGGTGGAGAGTGGGGTTTGAATAGTTGACCTAGTCAACTAGTTTGGCCCCTTTGCAACTTTGGTCCCTCAAGTTTGAAAGCGGGTGCGGGAATTAACCAAACGAATATTTTAAAAACGCTCGAGTAAACGAGTGATGTTATAATTAAATAACGGGAATATTATGAACGTTAGTCAAAGAAGGATACGAATTTAGGTAACGAAAGATATTACAAAAAAAAGACGGTGTTAAAATAAATTTAACGGAAAAACGCGGGATGTTACATTACCTACACCTTAAAAGAAATTTCGTCCCGAAATTTAGTTGGAAGTAGTAGTCGTTGTTTCTTCTTCGAAACCTTGCATAATTCTACGAATAAGTGAAGGTACTTCCTCGGGCATTTCAACGAACTTTGACAGTCGGGGTTTTACGTTGTTTCAGAGTTTGGTTCCATGATTTAAAATTTCAACCGGTTCTCCTAGGAAGTGAAGTTTGTCATCGATAGTATGTTCATCAAAAGGAATAGCAAGTTCTTGTTCGGCAAGACACTTCTTCAAGTTTGATACATAGAATGTAGGATGAACGGAGCTCAAATGAATCGGAAAATCTAAATGGCTAGCAACGGGTCCAAAACGCCCCAAGATTTTTAAAAGGATCAAAATATCACGGATTTAGCTTTCTACGTTTCCCAAAACGGATTACACCTTTATAAGGTGCGACTTTCAACGTTACGTGGTTACCCACTTGGAATTTGAGAGGTTTGCGTCTAACATCTGCATAGCTCTTTTGGCGACTACGAGCCGTCTTGAGTCTTTCTTGGATTTGAACGATTTTAACGGTTATTTCATGAATGAGTGCGGGTCTGGTGATTCGATTATCATTTACTTGGTTCTACAAAAGGAGAATGACGTTTCCGGTCACATAAGATTTGCTTTGTTCGTCGGTTTGTGGGTGATACGCGGTGCTCATGTCTAAACGTGGTCCCGAGGCTTTTTTTTTTTTGTAAGGCACTCCAAAAGCTTGAAGTGAAACGAGAATCTCGATCCGAGACGAGGTACATTTCTGTAAGGTATATTCGAACAAGTTTGTTAGGACTTAAAAACATTTGTTAGAACAAGTTTCTGTTTCTCGAGAATTTCACGCCGCGAAAGATTTATCGGTTTCCAAAAACGTTCGTTAGGACTATTCATCCTCGTGGCGAATACTAGTATAACGTGAAGAGTCTCTCCCTCCATTGAGAATTTAGATAAAATATTTTCCTTAAACGGAAGTACGAGTGTAATACGAGAGAAATTTCCGACTCGATGTGGGCATATCAAGCATATTGTAGTTCTTCGATGAAACCGTGCGAAGACGAGATAGTATACGCGTATAACATATGTTTGAAGTTGAAAGAATTTTCCATTCATTCGGAAGCATAAATATGGTTCGACAATAATCGAAGATGTGTCCCGGGTATGGTTGTTATCAATATTCTCGGAGTTTTCGGATATCCAAACAAGAAAAGTGAAGTCATGTACATGGCACATGGTGGTGATTAGGTTGATCGAGTCCAACCACCATCACGTGTCATTAGAACTTTGGTATGACTTACCGTAATATAACTACGTTGATCAAATGACGTTATATTACGCTAACTCATACCTCCATTCCCACATCACTCCATAGAATCAAGTTCGTGTAATCGTGAAAATTTAAAATAAACAAAGTGTAACGACGTCTCTAACGTGATTCGTATTGAATCGAAAGAATTAGTGCAACTCTAAAGAAGCGTTCCCTGAGGGAAGTGTATAAATGATTGTTCACGTCAATGTGGTTCAAGTCAAACAATAATGCATTTAGGTACTAAAAGAGTAATGCATCATGATAACGAATAGTACGCAACCGTAGTGATAAGTAGTGACGACGATACTCACCTAGAGTAGTGATGGTAGTAACACGAAATAGTAGATAGTAAGAAACACCGGTGGGAAACCGATAGTAAGTTAAAACGGTGGCGAATAACAATCCGGGAGACAGAGTTCCCCAACAAGTGTGACTAATGAAGTCGTCGTCATCCATACGTGTATGAATCTTGAATTTACGCGTGTTACCAGAAAGTTGCAGAATACGAGTTCGTATGATGAAAACTTGGTACCATTAAAAAGTTTGCCTAAGAATGATTCAAGTATAATGC
The DNA here is from genome assembly GCF_046630445.1 of Rutidosis leptorrhynchoides. Classification (NCBI taxonomy): domain Eukaryota; kingdom Viridiplantae; phylum Streptophyta; class Magnoliopsida; order Asterales; family Asteraceae; genus Rutidosis; species Rutidosis leptorrhynchoides. The sequence goes on along the minus strand of NC_092338.1, from coordinate 31,568,506 downwards.
ACAAGTAGTCAAGTAAGTGCTATCTATAGCAAATGTATGTCAGAATGCAATGATTAACTATCCGGTTGTAGTCTAGATTCACTAATGCGTCCTAACGACTCTGTCAGACACACTAATGCATATCCTAGTTCCCTACAACCAACGCTCTGATACCATCTGTAACGACCCGGCAAAATCGTCATTGACGGCGCCGTTAACTTAGGTCCCGTTGCGTGGTCATAGTCCCTATATGAGACGCGTTTGACCAAAATTATGTCGCATTCATTTGAAACGTACAAGACTTACAAAGTTTAGTTTACCAAACTGTTCGACAAACAAGTTTAAGTTTACAAAAGTTGTAGAGTATAAATGAAATAACTTGCGACATAATATAAGTTGAAAATCACAGTTGCTGTAAATAGCGTAAGTATGTATGCTTTAAGTTTGAATCCAAAAGTGCTATCACTGGCGTATGCATGTATGCTTGACCTCAAGCAAGTAATCAAAGTGTGCGGAAGCATGTATCAAGTAGCTGAGTATGAACCTGAGAAACATATAGAAAACTGTCAACGAAAAACGTTGGTGAAATCATAGGTGTATTTGTAAACGTTATATTTTGAACCACAAGATTTAGTATTTCCAATATATTGATTATCCAAATCGTTTGCATTCCAAAAGTTTGTTCGTGAGCACCCAATTATCAAGACTTAACGTTTCCTTCCATAGAACCCCATCACAATAGTGTTAGAACATACACTGTTTCTCGAAAATATATTTCATCCGTAGACGGTAGCGAACCGTCCGAAATGAGGGTTTGTCAAACCCGTATGGCCACACAATATAAGTTCTCGCTTACACCCTGCAAGTGTAACTAATGATAATCGAATTGAGGATTTTTGTTCTAACTCGCTGTGGAATCTTTGTTTCATCGTACTTGTGTTCAAAGTATAAAAGTAAGTAGTACAAAATGTAACAAAGTATATGTTTCTCAGCCCACAATTTAAAAGTATAAAAAGTTGTTGAAAAGGTGGGACTATGATCTCACCTCGAGTGCACGAGTATAAATGTACTTCACAAAGTAAACGTGTGCATGAAAGTTGTTTAGTCTTGACCTAAATAAGTAAGTTGTATCAATTAACCGGTTACGACACAAGGTCGGGCGAAATGTGTTCAATTAGTCCTATGGCTCGTTACGACTCGATTATGTAGCATGTGAATCACGTTGTCAAGTTTCATGCAAGAATCAAGTATAAAATAAGATTAGAATGATTGCATAAGTGTTTTGTTAAGTTTGACTAAAAGTCAAACTTGGTCAAAGTCAACGAAAAAGTCAACGGGGTCGGGTCGGGTCCCGAACTATTTTCCTGAGCTTAGAAATCATATATGAGCATGTTGTCCAAGTTTCATGTTGATCGGGGGTGTGTAGCATGCTTAGAATTGAACGAAAATTGACCAAAATGGGCAGTCTGCCTCAGATGCGCCGCATCTGAGGCAGATACGCCGCATCTGCAGCTGTATCAGCAATTCTGGGGCAGTTTTCACTTATACGATTTCAACTTCAAACAACCATAACTTTTGACTCGTTAACATTCAAAACACGTATCTTATATCGTTGGAAAGGTAATTTAAAGAGGAATAAAACTAAAAACATTTCATGAATCAAATCCATCACTAACAACAATGAAAACCTCATCAAATGATCATTAAACGTTCAAAATTAAAGTTTCAAGTTCACAAAACGCATTTCTTGACTCGGGAATCCAATTTACACATACGATACATCGTTTTGAAGGTAATGAAACATATAATACAATTAAACACTTACTAACAACATTAACAAGCATTCAATGCATCAAAATCCCATTTTAAAGTTCATCAAACCCTAATCAAAATCATGAATTCAACAATTTTTTAAATGAAGCTTTTCTAAATCAACCTATACATCAATTTGAAGCTAATGATGCTAGTAACACTTTTAATACTTGAACTTTAACATTTAAACAACATTAACTCATCCAAAATCAAAGATTAAGCAAGCACTTTTCATGTCCAAGCTAGTTACACCAAAAACAATAAATCGAGCAAACAAAACATATATTCATGCTAGACACGAGTCATAGACACTAACTAACACCATTTCAAGTCAAAAACACGCATTTATAGAAATCTAGAGTTTTAGAAATGTTACCCAAATGTGATGAAATTGGTACCAAAATGTAGAGGATGAAGAGAGGATCACGAAAATGTAATTTGTTTTGATGTTTGCTTCTTGATTCGAATTTAGATGATGATTTTGTGAGTTGGGTGTTTGAGTTCATAAAATGGAACTAGAGAGAAAATGGGGAGGTGGAGGATGGAGTGAATGAATGGTGGAGAGTGGGGTTTGACTAGTTGACCTAGTCAACTAGTCTGGCCCCTTTGCAACTTTGGTCCCTCAAGTTTGAAAGCGGGTGCGGGAATTAACCAAACAAATATTTTAAAAACGCTCGAGTAAACGAGTGAGGTTATAATTAAATAACGGGAATATTATGAACGTTAGTCAACGAAGGATACGAATTTAGGTAACGAAAGATATTACAAAAAAAAAAGACGGTGTTAAAATAAATTTAACGGAAAAACGCGGGATGTTACATGAATGAAACGTACTTTCGATGTATAGTGTAGGTTCTCACACTATTATGCAGAGGTAAGATTCAGTTAAGCTTGATAATTGGGTGCTCGTGATACAAACACATCTTTTGAGATGTATACGCTTGATAAACGATTTATACTAAACCTTGTGATACAAATATACTTTATGCATATAACTATGATTTCACCAACATTTTCGTTGACAGATTCTTTTATGTTTTTCTCAGGTCCTTGAATGCTTAATGATACATGCTTCCGCTCATTACTTTTGATACTTGCTTGGATGTCGAGTATACATGCATACGTGGAGCGTCTTTTGACTACTTTCAAATTGTGTCGCATATGTTTCATTTGTACTTTAAACTTTTTTATGTAACTAGTTGTCGAACTATTTTTGTAAACCTTGAAACATCTCTACTTTTGAAATGAATGCGACATACTTTTGGTCAAACGTTGTTTTAAAGACTTATGACCATGTAACGGGACCTAAGTAGACGTTGTCGTCAATGACGATTTTGTCGGGTCACTACAGATGGTATCAGAGCATTGGTTGTAGGGATTTAGAGTTCATTGGTGTCGACCCCGAGTCATAGGGTACATTGGTGAGTCTAGACTACAACCGGCATATAGACTTGAAGTAGGAATTACTTGACTACTTGTACATTTATACTCGAACTCTCATATTCATATCTATTCTTATTCTATCTTAATCTCACGTTGTTTAAGTTGATTGACACGCCACCTTGACTATATGAAGTAATGTCGAATACACATATGAATTAGGGTAATACAATTTCCGGGATTATATTACGATGACTCATATGAACGTTCTGACATTATGACGTAAAGAATTTAAGGCGAGTCAAGGAAAATTTTCTCTCTATCTTTATTCCATATCACGATTAGTATTATTTAGAATACTAACCAATGGTATTCTTTTGTTTTGAAGGAACAATGCCTCCTCGCCGTGTGCCATGCCGTGAAACTCCCGAACAAGCACTACAACGAATGGTGGCCACCGCCGTAGAGGCGGCCATGGCCGGTCACTCCACCAACAACAATAACAATAACAACAACCACAACAACAACAACAACCAAAGAGCCGGTAACTCTAGCGAAGGGTGCTCCTACAAGGCTTTTATGGGGTGCAAACCTCACACTTATGATGGAACCAGGGGACCGGTTACACTCACTCGATGGTTCGAACAAACGGAGGCCGTATTTAGCATAAGCGGTTGTCGAAACCAAGATAAGGTTAAATACTCCACTCACACTTTCGCCGGTGTCGCCCTCACGTGGTTGAACACCTATGTTCAATCGGTGGGTACCGATGAAGCTCATGCCCTCTCTTGGGCTGATTTAAGGGAGAAGATGATTGTTGAATACTTCCCTCGCGAAGAAACCCGAAAGCTCGAACAAGAGCTAAGAACTTTAAAGGCGGTCGGAAACGATCTCAAGGCCTATAACCAACACTTCGCCGAGCTATCCTTGATGTGTCCTAATCTCGTGAACCCCGAATCTCAAAGGGTTGAACTCTAGATGGATGGTCTTCCAAAGAGCATCAAACAAGTTGTGATGTCCTCCAAACCCGCTAATCATCAAGCCGCTTTGAACATGGCCCGCCAATTGATAGAAATGGTGGATGAAGTAGTAGTACCGGCTCCTAAGGCCGAGGATAAAACGGGCGGCAACTAAAGAAAGTGGGAACCCTCTCAATCAAGCAACAACAACAACAACCCCGCCAAGAAGCCTTTCACTCCCGACGGTAAAAAAGGTTATGCCAAAACTTTACCGTTTTGCAACAAGTGCCGCAAACATCATTTGGGTGAATGTGGAAGGCCGTATTGCATCAAGTGTCAAAAGAGTGGCCATTTGGCCCACGAATGTAGAAACACCGCTCCCGTTGCTCAAAAGGGGCCCAATGCACCAAGACCAGGTGTTTGTTATGAATGTGGCCAACCGGGTCACTATAGAAATGCATGCTCGAAGAAGAAAGCCAACCCCAACACACGCGACCAAGCTTTCAACATCAACACTGAGGAAGCCCGAGATGACAATGAATTAGTGACGGGTACGTTTCTCCTCAACAACACTTATATTACTTGTTTATTCGATTCGGGTGCCGATAAGAGTTTTGTATCCAAGACTTTGACTCATTCTTTTAGCACTCCACCACTTCCACTAGATACCACTTATACCATTGAAGTGGCTAACGGGAAACTATTGAGTGCCGACACATATTACCGGGGGTGTACGTTAAACATTTTGGGTAATGAGTTTGAAATTGACTTGATACCCATGGAACTAGGAAGCTTCGATGTAATAATCGGTATGAATTGGCTAGCCAAAACGAAATCTCACATCCTTTGTGATCTTAAAGCAATCCGAATTCCTATCGAGAATGGTGGACCCTTGATTGTTTATGGTGATAAGAGTTGCACCGGACTCAACCTCGTTTCGTGCATTAAAGTTAGAAAACTACTCCGTAAGGGTTGTTTTGCAATCCTTGCTCACGTTAAGAAAGTTGAGTCCAATGAGAAGCACATCGATGATGTGCCAATTGTTAGTGACTATCCCGATGTATTTCCCGACGAATTGCCGGGTCTTCCACCTCATCGACCGGTTAATTTCCAAATCAATCTTATTCCGGGAGCCGTACCCGTAGCACGTGCACGATATAGACTCGCTCCATCTGAAATGTAAGAATTGCAAAGTCAAATCCAAGAACTACTTGATCGTGGTTTTATCCAACCTAGCCATTCACCTTGGGGCGCTCCGATTTTGTTTGTTAAAAAGAAAGACGGATCCCTACGAATGTGCATTGATTATCGTGAACTAAACAAATTGACGGTTAAAAACCGATATCCTCTCCCTCGCATCGATGACCTCTTTGATCAACTACAAGGGTCTTGTGTATATTCGAAAATTGATCTCCGCTCGGGTTATCATCAATTACGGGTTAAGGGGGAAGATGTCTCCAAAACCGCTTTCCAAACTCGTTATGGTAGTTATGAATTCCTTGTCATGCCATTTGGTCTCACTAACGCATCGGCGGTGTTCATGGATCTTATGAACCGCGAGTGCAAACCGTATCTCGACAAATTCGTTATCGTGTTCATCGATGATATTTTGGTCTATTCTAAAAACGAAGAAGAACACGAGGAACACCTTCGACATGTGCTTGAACTTTTAAGACAAGAACGACTCTATGCCAAATTCTCCAAGTGTGAATTTTGGTTGAAGGAAGTTCAATTTCTTGGTCACGTTGTAAGTGACCAAGGTATTAAAGTCGATCCATCGAAAATTGAAGCCATTAGTAAATGGGAAACTCCTACTACTCCTACTCACATTTGTCAATTCTTGGGTCTCGCCGGATACTATCGTAGATTCATCAAGGATTTCTCTTTGGTTGCTCGTCCCCTAACCGCGTTAACTCACAAGGGAAAGAAATTCGTTTGGGCGACCGAACAAGAATCCGCATTTCAAATCTTGAAAACGAAGCTAACCACCGCTCCTATCTTGTCACTTCCCGAAGGCAACGATGATTTTGTTGTGTATTGCGATGCCTCGAAACATGGTTTTGGGTGTGTGTTGATGCAACAAACGAAAGTCATTTCTTATGCTTCTCGACAACTCAAAATTCATGAACGAAACTACACGACACATGATCTCTGTAGTGACCCGAACTTTTCCATGTTTATATATATTAATTGAGATTGATATTTACATGATTAAATGTTTCCAACATGTTAAGCAATCAAACTTGTTAAGACTTGATTAATTGAAATATGTTTCATATAGACAATTGACCACCCAAGTTGACCGGCGATTCACGAACGTTAAAACTTGTAAAAATGACATGAAGATATATATATGGATATACATATGGTTAACATGAGATTATGATAAGTAAGTATCTCCATAAGTATATTAACAATGAGTTATATACATATAAACAAGACTACTAACTTAAGGATTTTGAAACGAGACATATATGTAACGATTATCGTTGTAACGACATTTAAATGTATATATATCATATTAAGATATATTAATATATCATAATATCATGATAATATAATAATTTAACATCTCATTAGATATAATAAACAATGGGTTAACAACATTAATTGAGATCGTTAACTTAAAGGTTTCAAAACAACACTTACATGTAACGACTAACGATGACTTAACGACTCAGTTAAAATGTATATACATGTAGTGTATTTAGATGTATTAAAATACTTTTGGAAGACTTCAAGACATATATCAAAACACTCATACTTAACGAAAATGGTTACAGTTACTTTTCCATTCTTTTCTTTCATCAAGAATTCTAGTCGTATTCTTACCCGTATTATACACAGCTTCAAAATGTACTTACTGTGAGTATATACCAATAGGAACTAGCATGGGATTCCACTCTTGATTATGTCATGTATGACTAATCAATTTTAACTTCTACCATGAGCTAGTCAACTAACTAGAACTCCTTTTAACCCCACTCACCACTCACCAATTACCACTCATCATTCACTCCATTTCACTTCCAATTCTCTTTCTAATTCTCTCTCAACACACACACACTATTATGAACGTATTTTTACAGTAGTTAATCATCATATTCATCAAAAATCACTTCAAGAATCAAGCTATAATCATCATAGGAAGAACACTTCAAGAACACTTCAAAAATCCCTTCAAGTTTACTAATTTACTTCCAAGCTTTCTAATCCATTCCAAGTAATCATCTAAGATCAAGAAACCTTTGTTATATACAGTAGGTTATCTTTCTTATTCAAGGTTTTATTCATATTCAAACTTTGATTCAATTTCTATAACTATAAACTATCTTAATTCGAGTAAAAATCTTACTTGAACTTGTTTTTGTGTCATGATCCTACTTCAAGAACTTTCAAGCCATCCAAGATCCTTTGAAGCTAGATCATTTTTTGTCACTTCCAGTAGGTTTACCTACTAAACTTGAGGTAGTAATGATGTTCATAACATCATTCGATTCATATATATAAAACTATCTTATTCGAAGGTTTAAACTCGTAATCACTAGAACATAGTTTAGTTAATTCTAAACTTGTTCGCAAACAAAAGTTAATCCTTCTAACTTGACTTTTAAAATTAACTACACACATGTTCTATATCTATATGATATGCTAACTTAATGATTTAAAACCTGGAAACACGAAAAAACACCATAAAACCGGATTTACGCCGTCGTAGTAACACCGCGGGCTGTTTTGGGTTAGTTAATTAAAAACTATGATAAACTTTGATTTAAAAGTTGTTATTCTGAGAAAATGATTTTTATTATGAACATGAAACTATATCCAAAAATTATGGTTAAACTCAAAGTGGAAGTATGTTTTCTAAAATGGTCATCTAGACGTCGTTCTTTCGACTGAAATGACTACCTTTACAAAAACGACTTGTAACTTATTTTTCTGACTATAAACCTATACTTTTTATGTTTAGATTCATAAAATAGAGTTCAATATGAAACCATAGCAATTTGATTCACTCAAAACGGATTTAAAATGAAGAAGTTATGGGTAAAACAAGATTGGATAATTTTTCTCATTTTAGCTACGTGAAAATTGGTAACAAATCTATTCCAACCATAACTTAATCAACTTGTATTGTATATTATGTAATCTTGAGATACCATAGACACGTATACAATGTTTCGACCTATCATGTCGACACATCTATATATATTTCGGAACAACCATAGACACTCTATATGTGAATGTTGGAGTTAGCTATACAGGGTTGAGGTTGATTCCAAAATATATATAGTTTGAGTTGTGATCAATACTGAGATACGTATACACTGGGTCGTGGATTGATTCAAGATAATATTTATCGATTTATTTCTGTACATCTAACTGTGGACAACTAGTTGTAGGTTACTAACGAGGATAGCTGACTTAATAAACTTAAAACATCAAAATATATTAAAAGTGTTGTAAATATATTTTAAACATACTTTGATATATATGTATATATTGTTATATGTTCGTGAATCAACCAGTGGCCAAGTCTTACTTTCCGACGAAGTAAAAATCTGTGAAAGTGAGTTATAGTCCCACTTTTAAAATCTAATATTTTTGGGATGAGAATACATGCAGGTTTTATAAATGATTTACAAAATAGACACAAGTACGTGAAACTACATTCTATGGTTGAATTATCGAAATCGAATATGCCCCTTTTTATTAAGTCTGGTAATCTAAGAATTAGGGAACAGACACCCTAATTGACGTGAATCCTAAAGATAGATCTATTGGGCCTAACAAACCCCATCCAAAGTACCGGATGCTTTAGTACTTCGAAATTTATATCATATCCGAAGGGTGTCCCGGAATGATGGGGATATTCTTATATATATGCATCTTGTTAATGTCGGTTACCAGGTGTTCACCATATGAATGATTTTTATCTCTATGTATGGGATGTGTATTGAAATATGAAATCTTGTGGTCTATTGTTACGATTTGATACATATAGGTTAAACCTATAACTCACCAACATTTTTGTTGACGTTTAAAGCATGTTTATTCTCAGGTGAATACTAAGAGCTTCCGCTGTTGCATACTAAAATAAGGACAAGATTTGGAGTCCATGTTTGTATGATATTGTGTAAAAACTGCATTCAAGAAACTGATTTCGATGTAACATATTTGTATTGTAAACCATTATGTAATGGTCGTGTGTAAACAGGATATTTTAGATTATCATTATTTGATAATCTACGTAAAGCTTTTAAACCTTTATTTATGAAATAAAGGTTATGGTTTGTTTTAAAAATGAATGCAGTCTTTGAAAAACGTCTCATATAGAGGTCAAAACCTCGCAACGAAATCAATTAATATGGAACGTTTTTAATCAATAAGAACGGGACATTTCAATCTCGAACTCGGAGCCGTTGTCTTTACACTTAAAATGTGGAGACACTATCTTTATGGAACCAAGAGTACCATCTTCACCGATCACAAAAGTCTCCAACACATCTTTGATCAAAAGCAACTAAACATGAGACAACGACGGTGGATTGAAACTTTAAACGATTATGATTGTGAGCTTCGTTACCATCCCGGAAAGGCAAACGTAGTGGCCGATTCCTTAAGTCGAAAAGAAAGAGCGGTGCCTCTTCATGTCCGAGCCTTAAACATCACTATCCACACAAACCTTAATAGCCAAATTCGAGTAGCCCAAGATGAGGCTCTCAAGGATGAAAACGTTTCACACGAGCTCTTGAACATTCTCGTCTCTCGATTCGAAATTAGGGAGACCGGACTCCGATATTTCGCCGGAAGGATTTGCGTGCCTAGATATGGGGACCTACGAAGCCTTATTTTAGATGAAGCCCATAAGTCACGATACTCGATTCACCCCGATGCCAATAAGATGTACCACGACCTTAAAGAACAATATTGGTGGCCGAACATCAAAAGGGACTTAGCTACTTATGTTGCCAAGTGTTTGACATGTTCCAAAGTCAAAGCCGAACACCAAAGACCGTCCGGGTTACTTCAACAACCCGAAATTACGCAATGGAAGTGGGAAAGAATAACGATGGACTTCATCACTAAGTTACCAAAGACAACGGGCGGTTATGATACCATTTGGGTTATTGTTGACCGTCTCACCAAATCCGCACACTTTCTCGCCATGAAGGAGACCGACAAAATGGAGAAACTTGCACAACTTTACATCAAGGAGATCGTAGCCCGACACGGTGTACCTTTATCGATTATCTCCGACTGAGATGGCCGTTTTGTTTCTAGATTTTGGCGTACCTTGCAAGAAGCGTTGGGAACGCGTTTAGACATGAGCACCGTATATCACCCTCAAACCGATGGACAAAGCGAACGCACAATTTAAACCTTGGAGGATATGTTACGAGCTTGCGTGGTTGATTTTGGAAAATCTTGGGACAAGCACTTACCTCTCGCCGAGTTCTCTTACAACAATAGTTATCACGCGAGTATTAAAGTCGTGCCTTTTGAAGCGCTATATGGCCGAAAATGTCGTTCACCTCTTTGTTGGGCCGAGGTAGGTGACGTGCAAATCACTGGACCCGAACTCATTCACGAAACCACCGAGAAGATCGTACAAATCCGAGATAGGCTTCGAACGGCCCGGAGTCGTCAAAAGTGCTATACCGACAAAAGACGCAACGACCTCGAATTTCAAGTCGGTGACCGAGTAATGTTAAAAGTCACGCCTTGGAAAGGTGTAATCCGTTTTGGGAAACGCAGGAAGCTAAATCCAAGGTATATTAGTCCTTTCGAAATCTTGGAGCGTATTGGAACCGTTGCTTATTGTTTAGATCTTCCGCCTCAATTGAGCTCCGTTCATCCTACCTTCCATGTATCTAACTTGAAAAAGTGTCTTGCCGAACCCGATATCGTCATCCCTCTCGAGGAACTTACTATTGATGACAAACTTCATTTTGTGGAGGAACCGGTTGAAATTGTGGACACCTCCGTCAAGACATTGAAACAAAGCCGAATTCCGATTGTTAAAGTCCATTGGAACGCCAAAAGAGGACCCGAGTTTACTTGGGAAAGGCAAGATCAAATGCAAAGGAAATACCCTCATCTATTCCCGGTTCCGGAAACGCAAGATTCCGAGGAAGAAACAACGACTACTACGCCTACTTAAATTTTGGGACGAAATTTCTTTTGAGGAGTAGGTAATGTAACATCCCGCCTTTTTCTGTTTACTTTTCTGTTTAACTATTTAAATTTCGTTATATGTTTATAACATCTCCCATTGATACACGTTTTAAAAATATCTCGTTTAGGTAATTCACGCACCCGCAACCGAACTCGAGGGACTAGTTTCGCCAAAGATCCAAAGAGGTGACTAGCATTTGACTAGTCAACCCCACCTCCTTTCTTTTTCATTTTCATTTTCCTTTTCTTTCACTATTTCTCCATTTTCTTTCAATTATCCATTTCAAAGAATCATCATCTAAATCCAAGCTAGCGGGTGTCTTGCAAAACAAATTACATATTTGGAATCCTTGCAACTTCCTCTTCGATTCCATACCGATTTCATCCAGTTTGGGTAACTTTCTAAAATCACTAGATTTTGTGTTCTTGATGTTTTTAACTTAAAAAGTTGTTAATTAGTGTCTATGGCTCAAGTCTAACATGAATATATGATTTATATGTTCGATTTGGTTATTTGAAGTAACTAGCATGAACATAAACTTTGGTGTGTTTGATTTGGTGATTTGGTTGTTTGGATGATGTTAAATGTTATAAATGCATGTATTAAATGTGTTCCAAACATCACTAGCTTCAATTTTATGTGTAGGTTGTTTTAGAAAACTTCATAAACATGATTAGTGATTTTGATGTTATTGGTTAGGGTTTGATAGAATTGAATGTGAACATTTAATGTATTGAATGCCATGAATTGTTGTTAGTAAGTAGTTAGTTGTATTGTATGCTTGATTACCTACGAAACGGCGCGTTATATGGATGCATTTAATTCCCAAATCCTATTTTGTGCATTTATGAACTTAAGCATTTATGGTGAACAATAATTGATCATTTATTTTGGAAAGCTGATTGTTACAAATGATGTTTTCGATTGGTGAAATGTATTTAGTTGTGTTCTTTGTCAAATTACCTTTCTAACGATATAAGATACGAGTTCTACGTGTTCACGGTTTGTGTTTTATGTTTGTTTGAATTTTGGGTTGAGACTTAGAAAACTGAAACTGGCCAGGTACCAGCTCGCGTGTTATGCCGCGGCGCGGCCAGCCTTTGTCGCGGTGCGACATAAGGCGTGTCCAGCCTCTGACCACCTTGTCAATTATATGAAAAATGTTTGGCACGCTATGGACCTCCGATTCACATGTAACTTGTTCTAACATGCTTATATATGAATAAAAACCTCAGAAAAATAGTTCGGGACCCGACCCGAACGTGTTGACTTTTTCGTTGACTTTGACCGACCAAAGTTTGACTTTTTGTCAAACTTAACCAAACGATTATGCAATCTTTCTAACTTGTTTCTATACTTGTATCTTGCATGAAACCTGGACAATTTGATTCACATGCTACATAATCGAGTCGTAACGAGCCATAGGACTAATTGAACATCTTTGACCTATCGCGTTTATCGATATTGATACGACCTATTTGTTTAGGTCAAGACTAGCATTGTTCTTCGCACACGTTACTTTGTGAAGTACTTTTCATACGTGCACTCAAGGTGAGATCATAGCCCCACTTTTCAAATACTTTTATACTTTTAAAATCGTGGGATGAGAAAACATATACATTACATACTTATATATACTTTTCACATGTATATATATATATATACTTTTCATACTTTGATACTTTGAATACTATACGAAAGCAAAGATACATACGAGTTTGAACAAAATCCTCAAGTTCAATTATCATTAGTTACACTTGTAGGGTGTAAGCGAGAAATTAGGTTGTGTGGCCATGCGGGTTTGACGAACCCTCATTCAGATGAATGAAACGTACTTTCGATGTATAGTGTAGGTTCTAACACTATTATGCAGAGGTAAGATTCAGTTAAGCTTGAAAATTGGGTGCTCGTGATACAAACACATCTTTTGAGATGTATACGCTTGATAAACGATTTATACTAAACCTTGTGATACAAATATACTTTATGCATACAACTATGATTTCACCAACGTTTTCATTGACAGATTCTTTTATGTTTTTCTCAGGTCCTTGAATGCTTAATGATACATGCTTCCGCTCATTACTTTTGATACTTGCTTGGATGTCGAGTATACATGCATACGTGGAGCGTCTTTTGACTACTTTCAAATTGTGTCGCATATGTTTCATTTGTACTTTAAACTTTGTTATGTAACTAGTTGTCGAACTATTTTTGTAAACCTTGAAACATCTCTACTTTTGAAATGAATGCGACATACTTTTGGTCAAACGTCGTTTTAAACACTTATAACCATGCAACGGGACCTAAGTAGACGGCGCCGTCAATGACGATTTTGTTGGGTCGCTACATCATTCATTGATTTCATTGCGAGGTATTTGGCCTCTATATGATACGTTTTGTAAACATTGCATTCTTTTGAAAAGGCACACCATAAATGAATATTTAAATCAAAGGTTTTTGACATCTGATGATTTCTACATATAGACAATCACCGTAAATAATAGTTTACAATAGTAATTCCATTGACAATGCAGTCAAAATAAGATACATGGTGATGATTTGGTGAATGCAACGTTTCCTTGATAAATATGACATGTAAGACTCCATGCACATAGCTTGTCTAGCATATAAGCAAACAGTGGAAGACTTCTAGGGAACCTGAGAATAAACATGCTAACAAGTGTCAACACAAAGGTTGGTGAGTTCATAGTTTTAGTGTTTCGCATAATCTGTATATAAAGGTGGATCACAAGATTTCAGTTGTTTCATCCGAAACGTTTATCAAAATATTCTACGAGATTGAGCACCCTGGTAACTAAACTTAACGTATATTTAATTTATACCCTTTATATAATCATCTTAATAATACACGCAAACCAACGTGTACACTTCTCAAATAGCATACGTCAGTTAAAAGGCTAGTGCTCTAGCTCGGACGGGGATATTAAGCCCTACGGATCCATATACAACTATTCGCGCCCACCAGTTCTTATAACCGGTAGTTACTAGTTACCAAAGCTAATGGATTTTCGGTTCAAACTCAGTGTAGAATTTAGTATGTACTTGTGTCCATTGCATTTAAAATAAAGTGCATGTATTCTCAGCCCAAAAATATATATTGCAAAAGCATTTTAAAAAGGGAGCAAATGAAACTCACCTTAGCAGCACATAAGGTCATTCATCAAAAAGTGACCGTAACTCGGAATGCAAGATTAACCGTAGCTCTCAACCTAGAGAACATATGTTGGTCAATACATGTCTAATAAACTAGGTTGGGTTATAGTGTATCACAATCCTAATGCTCGAGATCGACATACAAAAGTTATCAAAAGTCATTTCAAAAAGTCAATTTTGACAATTGTTCAACAAAACGAGACGTGCCTTATATAAGGATTCATTTACTTGGCTAGTAGTATTTTATCAATCTCATAAACAGGTTGTTTAAATATTAATTGTAGATTCAAAACTAATTCCAATTAACGTCAATTATAATTCAGTTGACCATATCTTTTGATTCGTTCATCGAAATTACGCGTTTTCTAAATGAAAAGTTATTGATTTTTCGCCAGCTTTCCGAAAACATGTATATCATATACCTTTTACCAGTAATATATGTATTTAATTCGTGATTCATTATAAACTGTTTAACGACGAAATTTAGCATACAAGCATGTATAAATATATACTCGAGCACTAGACATGTATACACTATTAATATATAAAAGATAAGATATGAATGCTCACGTATCAATATTGAGATTCAATATTGCAGGAAAGTACGTAGACGCAACAGAGATGATAAATACTATGTTTGACTTGCGAACAATACCTATGAACATTACCCATAACCTCCATAGCTATAACCCATAATTTCCTTAGTTCTATCCCGTTTGAAGCTTGTTTTGAAAGTGACACGCTCATGACCTCGTCGTAATATTTTATGTATAATATTACTAAAAATATTAAGATTAATAATAATAATAATAATCTTAATAATAATATAATAATAATAATAATAAATAAATAAATAAATACATACGGAGTAATATGTGTAAAAAAACATGCGCAAGAAACCTGGTATTTATAGCCATAATTCCTGATTCTGATGCCCATGCGATCACATGGGTTTTATGCCTATTTCTCATGCGATCGCATGGCCGTCAGATCCAGCTCATATATTTTTTGTTTTCTTGTTTATCGACATAATTAAATATAATATATATAATATATATAATTTAAATAATTAATTTTATATTATATTAAATTCATGTGCATAGTTGACTTGTAATTTTCGTTCCGATGACTCGTATGTCACTCGACTT
This sequence comes from Rutidosis leptorrhynchoides, assembly GCF_046630445.1. Classification (NCBI taxonomy): domain Eukaryota; kingdom Viridiplantae; phylum Streptophyta; class Magnoliopsida; order Asterales; family Asteraceae; genus Rutidosis; species Rutidosis leptorrhynchoides. Next base: position 31,552,871 of record NC_092338.1, on the reverse strand, counting down.
ATGTCCCGGTTCCGGTTTCTCGAACGCATTTTCGTACGCTTAGAAAACTCGCAATTTACGTTTTGTGACTCGTACTTTTGTCAAAATATAGTCTTAAATTATCAATAAACTATATCATTCAAAGTGTATCTTAAACTTTCGAGTGTTTTGGTCATTTACTTCTATAAATCATTGTCTCGCTATTTGTTAATATATATATATATATAATAACAAATCGTTTTATGACCAAGTTAATATATATTTTCAACATTCATAAACACGTTTTAAATATACGTCGTAAGTTATTCATACAATTAATATTCCAACTTATCATATATATTCAAATAAATATTTAAACCAATAAGTTTAATGTACGGTATCAAAAAAATTAATACATTGTTACGTTTTCAAGTTATAGTATATATATATATATATGTATCTATATACATATAATTGTTCGCGAATCGTCGAGACACAACCGAAAGGTATTTGAATATATGAAAATAGTTCAAAAATTTTGAGATTCAGTTTTACAGACTTTGTTTATCGTGTCGAAAATATTAATCATACAAAGATTAAGTTTAAATTTGGTCAGAAATTTTCGGGTCATCACACATTACGAGTTTCTCGTGATGCCGTTCGGATTAACCAACGCACCAGCCGTGTTCATGGACCTCATGAATCGTGTATGCAAGCCATATCTGGATAAGTTCGTTATCGTCTTCATAGATGATATCCTCATCTACTCCAAGAGCGAAGAAGAACATGAGCAACATCTTCGGTTAGTGCTTGAACTCTTGAGATGAGAGCAGCTTTATGACAAATTCTCCAAGTATGAATTTTGGCTGAAGGAAGTCCAATTTCTGGGTCATATTGTGAGTGATCAAGGTATCAAAGTTGACCCCGCCAAGATTGAAGCTATCAGCAAGTGGGAGACACCCACTACTCCGATTCACATCCGCCAATTTTTAGGTCTTGCCGGTTACTACAGAAGTTTTATTGAAGGTTTTTCGTTGATTGCGCGTCCTTTGACCGCACTGACTCACAAAGGAAAGAAGTTCATTTGGGAAACCGAACAAGAAGCAGCATTTCAAACCCTGAAGCAGAAGTTAACCACCGCACCTATCTTATCTCTTCCCGAAGGCAGTGACGACTTCGTTGTGTACTGCAATGCTTCGAAGAATGGTTTTGGTTGTGTATTGATGCAAAGAACGAAGGTCATTGCTTATGCATCTCGTCAGCTGAAGATTCATGAGCGAAACTACACTACCCACGATCTCGAACTTGGAGCCGTTGTCTTCACGTTGAAGTTATGGAGACACTATCTCTATGGAACAAAGAGTACCATCTTCACCGATCACAAAAGTCTCCAACACATCTTTGACCAGAAACACCTGAATATGAGACAACGTCGATGGATCGAGACGCTGAACGACTATGATTGTGAACTCTGTTACCACCCTGGCAAAGCCAATGTTGTAGCCGACGCTCTGAGTCGAAAGGAGAGAACGGTACCTCTTCGTGTTCGGACTCTGAACATCACCATTCATTCGAACCTCCATAGCCAGATCCGAGTAGCCCAAGAAGAGGCTCTCAAGGAGGAGAACATATCTCGTGAATACCTGAACATCCTGTTCTCTAAATTCGAGGTTAAGGAGTCTGGACTCCGATGTTATGCCGGAAGAATTTGGGTACCTCGTTATGGGGATTTACGAAGCCTTTTACTTGATGAAGCCCACAAGTCGAGATATTCGATTCATCCAGGAGCCGGAAAAATGTACCATGATCTTAAGGAACAGTATTGGTGGCTAAATCTTAAGAAGGATGTTGCAACTTATGTTGGGAGGTGTTTGACTTGCTCGAAGGTTAAGGCTGAACATTAGAGGCCATCTGGATTACTCCAACAACTAGAAATCCCATAATGGAAATGGGAAGCAATTATGATGGATTTCATCACGAAGCTATCAAAAACGGTGGGAGGATACGATACAATCTGGGTTATCGTTGACTGTCTTACTAAATCAGCTCATTTTCTAGCAATGAAGGAAACAGATACAATGGAGAGACTTTCTCAACTGTACATCAAAGAGGTTGTGTCTCGTCATGGTGTACCTCTATCAATTATCTCAGATCGTGATCCCCGTTTTGCTTCCAGATTCTGGCGTTCTTTGCAAGAAGCCTTTGGAACTCGTCTCAACATGAGCACCGCGTATCACCCCCAGACCGACGGTCAGAGCGAACGAACGATTCAGACTTTGGAGTACATGTTGCGTGCCTGTGTTATTGACTTCGGAAAGTCTTGGGAAAGGCATCTGCCGCTAGCCGAATTCTCTTACAACAACATTTATCATTCGAGTATTAAACCCGCACCTTTTGAAGCGTTGTATGGTCGCAAGTGCGGTTCTCCTATTTGTTGGGCCGAGTTAGGCGAAGTGCAAATCACCGGACCCGAGATAGTCCATGAAACGACGGAGAATATTTCTCAGATTCAAGCGAGACTTAAGACGGCCCGTGATCGCCGAAAGAGTTATGCTGACCTTAAACGTAAGACTTCGAATTCAACGTAGGTGACCGTGTGATGTTGAAAGTCGCACCTTGGAAGGGTGTAATCCGCTTTGGAAAGCATGGAAAGTTAAACCCGTGATATATTGGTCCTTTTGAAATTTTGGAACGTGTTGGACCCGTTGCTTATCGGCTGGATCTTCCGACTCAGTTGAGTGATGTTCATCCAACCTTCCATGTATCAAATTTGAAGAAGTGCCTTGCTCTACCGGAACTTGTCATACCATTGGAAGAACTTATGATTGATGACAAACTCTACTTCGTGAAAGAGCCTGTCGAAATTATGGACCGTGAGGTCAAAACCTTGAAACGCAATAAGATTCCAATTGTCCGAGTTCGATGGAATGCCAACAAGAGGATCAAATGATGCAGAAGTATCCTCACCTTTTCCCGACTCCATCACCATCAGCTTAAATTTCGGGACGAAATTTCCAATAATAGGTGGGTAATGTAACGACCAGACTTTTTCGACTTGCTTTCGTGCATTGTATTTTTGCGAAACTGCGATTTGTGCGTACTATGCTACTTTATACTCTGGAAACTTGATATACGTGGTTTACTTCCAATTATATGTTAAAAGGTGCCTTAGAGTACGTAGGATACTTAACTTGTTTACCGGAAGCCTTTATAACCGTTAGTTTTACTTGACGTTTCGAATAAACCGCGGACTGCGCACACGTTTGACTTTTGTCGTAACGGGAATATTATGACTGCGAAATATTAATTATTATTTTATAATGATAATTACCTGGGTTTTTGGATGCTTAATTACGCGTAGGAATTTAATTAAGCTTACTAGTTAGTCTTGTTGGACTTTCTACCTTGTTGGACTTAAGCCCACCCTACTCTAGCTAGTAGTCCAATTAATTAGCCCAAGTATTATTTACTAGTGACCCATAATAAATAAAATAAATGCCCATTTAATTAGATGAGTCATACTAGCATTTGGATAAGGATTATCCATAATGTTACATGGGATCCTAGCATAAGTACCTACTTTAGACAACCACTAACCAAAAAGCAAGATTTTGTCCCCCCCCCCTCCCCCTTGAAAATCACGGCCATAAGGCCCCTCCACCTCACCAATCCATGTCAAAATTTGCCTATAAATACTAGCCATATTCCTCTCATTTTACACTTGCTTCCATTTGTATTTCACACACACTTATTCTCCTATCTTCTTTCTAGTCTTTCTCACTCTAGAAACTTGTAAGTATTTAATTTTTCTTCTTCCTTTCTTCCTTTCTAATTCGTGAACATCATCATCATCATGGAAGATCAAGCTCTTTAGCTTTGATCTTGATTATATCTTGTTGATTCAAGCATAAATCCTTCAAGAACATGGAAGATTCAAGCTTTCTAGCTTTGAATCTTCACCAACTTTGTAGATCTATATTTTTCTTACTTTAATCTTGTTATTTTGTTATAAAGATTCAAACTTGTGTTTGTAATCTTCATGTATCTTAAAGATCCAAGCTTTATGCTTCAAGATCTTCAAGAACAACCAAGATGCAAGCTTTCTAGCTTGAATCTTCATATCTTGTTGTTGGATCTAAGTTTTCTAGCTTATAATCTTGTTGTTTTGTTATAAAGATCAAAACTTGTGTTTATGGTCTTCATGAAACTTAAAGATCCAAGCTTTATGCTTCAAGATCTTCAAGAACAATAAAGGTTCAAGCGTTCTAGATTTGCAACCTTGTAACTTGTGTGAATAGGATCCAAGCTCTCTAGCTTAGGGTTCCATCACCTGATTTGACTTAGATTGTGCTCATACTTGTTTGATTGATGTAAAGTTTGTAACTTTGTTTGTAAATAGGACTTGTATTTGTGTTAAGACTAAGGATATGATGTAACCTTGGTTCATCATCCATCTAAGACTCTTAAATGAGTTGGGTTACCACTTGGTCTTAAAATATTTTGTATTAATGGTAGAATCTTGGTCAAAAGTGATGCTAAACCATCAACGAGTTGTACACTTGAAGCTACAAGCATCAAGGATGAGAACCGTGATGATCATCAAGCACCAAGAACCCCACTGGAGCACTTGTCCACTAATTTTCGTATCTGATCAGGTCACCTGGGCTACTGTAAAATTTATTTTCAGTTATTTCGGTTCGAGTAGATGATTTTCCATTTAGGCCTCGTCTTAATCCGAGTTACGGTTTAGGATTTATGGCCCTCCGAGAGTCACTACACCCTATTAACGTTGTGCTGAAATTTCTGACCTACTTGCACTTAAACCGTCGCCACGGTCAAACGAAGACGAGTTAGGTTCTGAAAATTGGTCAGCGGTTAGGGGACTCATATACGGAGCTATAGCCACTGACTATGCATCTTTTTGATTTACATAGAGGTCGTAGCAACTGACCGAAGTCAGCCTATTGTTTCGATCCCTATTCTTGCCAAACTTACTTAGCTTTTATGATGATGAATGATGATGATGATGACACTTAAACTTATTTTATGCACTATTAGAATTTATAAAGACAACCTACTGACCTAGTAACCCTTGATATAGGTTGACAACCTTTCGGACCGACTTACTACTTGCGTACTTTCATTACCGACTTTACTGCTTTTATCACTGTGAGTTATAGCATCCCTTTTTACTTTAACTATGTTGGGACTGAGAATACATGCGTTTTTTACATTTTACATACTAGGCACGAGTACTTAAACTTTATATGTGTGTGGGTTATACAACGGCATAAACATTCCCCTTAGCACGGTAACGTTTAGTCATTGGTTTTTGAACCGGTGAACGCGAATCTTAGATATGGATCCATAGGGTTTGACATCCCCACTCGGGCTAGTTGCGCTAGCATTTAACGGGTGTTTAATACTTCGTGAACATACGCACTCACCAAGTGTACTTTCAGGGGGTTATAAACGTTAAGTCTAGTTACCGGGTGCCCACGGTTATACATATACTTTTCATACTGTTTGTTACACTGAAATCTCGTGGCCTACCTTACGTTACTATTACAATTTAAACTATAGCTCACCAACATTCGTGTTGACTTTTAAGCGTGTATTTCTCAGGTGCCTAGAGGTTTCTTGCTTCCGCTGTTAGATTTGCTGTCTTGATGCTATTGAATTGCCGTTAAGGACCTGCTGTATTAGTTATCCGCTGCATTACTAGAGATGTCTCATTCATGGAACTTTTCTGCTGCATTCGTAGTTTATGTTAATTTCAAACAATGGCTTTGTAACGACCTTAGGGTTAAATACTTATGTTTAAGCTCCTATTCGTAGGATGCACGTTATCTTTTGTAAAACGCTATCGTTTATGAATGCAAACTGGTTTTCAAACAGCATATAGTGTTTGACCGTGTGAAGATCCTGTTGTTGACGAATCGTACACGATGGTTTGTACGGGGCGTCACACAACATGTATCCGTGTCAGATCCTTTAGCATTATTATTACCCAAAATAACTTTACAATCCCTTTTCAAAATAGAGAATTTTTTCACAGCTCCAAAAAGACAACTTCGACTTTTCATCCGGAGTAGCCTTATTATAACCTTGATATATACGTTGTCTTTTCTCCATCGTTATCGGGGAACCTTTTATATTCCACCACATTAGTAGTAAGCTTACCAGCAACTTTATTGCTCTTTGACTTAAATCTCTCTGAAAGATCACTATAAAACCTTTTCATGTACCCATCTATATCTTGTAACAATAATTGCCATACCAAACCCTAGGAAGCATCAATAATTATTCTTGAATCTCACATCATTTCTGAATATACATATAACGTTATCTCCTGGAATTATAATTCTGATATCCGGAATAGTACTTTAGCCTACGAATCAGTACTATGAAGTTTTGAAAAAGCTGAAAGAAGCAGCAGAAACTGTAGACAACCGTAACAGTTAAAAGTTGATGATAAAGAATATTGTGTTAGCAAAGCACAGAAAAAGAGAAAGTTTGGAACTGGAAAACGGATTGAGCAAACCCTGAAGGAGGCTGTGAAAAAATCACAAGGACTAAATCTGCCTTCAAAGAATCCAAATGATTCAGTGTCTGCTGAAGTCTTTAGCGAATACCTTACTCCTTACTCTAAACCCTTGTGGACAATATTCTTCATCATCCTCTGATCTTAGATATTCTAAGATATCATCGTATCTTTCATTATAAATATCCTCCATATTTCTGAAGATATTTTCATAACTATTCTTATCTGAAATATTTCATCTTTTCGCGCTATCTATGTTTGATGTTACGCGAGGGGTATATGAAATAGTTTAATTTTTACAAGGAAATACTATTAAATACGATACAATTTTTACACAAGTGATTTATTTATTTATAGAGTGGATATACTTAAACTTTGCTACAACACTTATAGGCAGTGTACCTAATCGTACAGTAGTGTAGTTTTTAGTAAGTCCGGTTCGTTCCACAGGGAGACTTAGCCAAGTTTAACGCTATATTTTTTTTACTTATAATTGTAAAAATACAAAAAAATATATATAAGTAGTATTATTATTATAAAAGGGGGTTTTTACCGTTTAATGACCGGTTTGTCGATTTTAAAACTTTAGTCGCAGTTAAAACCTAATGTAAAATATTAAAAATAAATATAACTTAATTTAAAGCGTAAAGTAAATAACGATAATGAAATTGCGATAAATAAAAAGTACAACAATTAAAGAGTATGATAATTAAAAGTGCATTTAAATATAATGACAATAAATAAAAGTGCGATAATTAAAAGTGCAATTAAATATGAAATATATAAATTATGCTTATTTAAACTTCCGTAATCATGATGTTTGACGTGTTGATTTTAGTTTTATTACCATGGGTTAATTGTCCTTTGTCCTGGATTATTCGATATGTCCATACGGATTTGTCCATAATAGTCCATCAGTCATAATCATAAAGTGCGAAAGTCTTCGTCAAATTATTCTTATTCCCGAAGTCAAATATTCCAACTAATTAGGGATTCGAATTGTAACAAGGTCTTAATACTTTGTTTAATAAATACACCAGGTTATCGACTGTGTGTAGACCAAGGTTTTACTACTTTGTTAACAATTACACCAATTACCCTTGAATGTAATCCACCCCTGTTTCAACAAGTCTATTAACTATTAATCCAGTTCCGTGTCCGGTAAAATGAATAATTATTGGTATTTATAGATATCCCGCCCACCGTACCCAGTCAAGCGTATGTGGTTATATATAAATACGTCAAATTATAAGTCTATATATTAAATCAACGAGGTATCATTTAGTTAATATAAAACCCATTAATAGCCCATGGTCTAATTTCTACAAGTGTCGTTCTTTTGTCTAAACCTCAATTATGGTCCAAAGCCCAATTACCCAATTTTAAAATTTAGCCCAACATTACGATTACTTCGGTATTAAATAAGCATAATAATAACTTAGCTACGAGACATTAATTTAAAAATAACATTAACCATAACTTACAGTGGTTAAAAATAGCGTAGCGTTACACGGACAGAATTTCGACTTACACCCTTACAACATTCGCTAACATACCCTTATTATTAGAATTTAAAATTAAAATATAATATATATATATATATATATATATATATATATATATATATATATATATATATATATATATATATATATATATATATATATATATATATATATATATATATATATATATATATATATATATATCTGTGTGTGTGTGTGTGTGTGTGTGTGTGTGTACGAGTGAGAGATAGATAGATGGTATTATGATCAACCAAAACTGCGAAATTTATAGGCATGTGGCCAACTTTTCAGGGCCATGCGATCGCATGGCTTTGATGCCTGATTTCCATGCGATCGCATGGAGGTAGGTAACAGCTCACATGATTTTGTTTTCTTGCTTGCCGACGTTTATAATATATAATATAATATATATATTAATTTTAAGAATTAATTATATATTATATTATATTCATGTGCATAGTTGACTTGTAATTTTTAGTCCGTTGCGTCGAGCGTTGAGAGTTGACTTTGGTCCCAGTTCCGGATTTTCGAACGTCCTTGCGTATAATTTAATATCTTGTATTTTGCATTTCGCGTCTTGTACTCTTGTAATTTTGAGACGTTTCTCATCAATAATTTGAACCACTTTGATTGTACTTTGTACTTTTGAGCTTTTTGGTCATTTGCGTCTTCAATTCGTCAAATCTGTCTTTTGTCTTCACCTTTTATTATTTAAACGAATATTACTTGTAAATAGAACAATTGCAACTAAAAGCTTGTCTTTCTTGAGGAATAATGCTATGAAATATATGTTCGTTTTTAGCATTATCAAATATTCCCACACTTGAGCGTTGCTTGTCCTCAAGCAATATAGTCTTGAAATAAAAACATACTAGAATCACTTCTTTATTCTTCACACTTTGTACATCAGTGATTTCTATACGGCGGTATAAACAATGATAGTAACGATGTGGTTTACAGTTCCACATGACTATAAAAATTTAGATCCTTAAGGAAATTGGATCTTTATGAAAACATTTGATCTTTTGAAAATACAATCTAGCTTTTACCCTAGATAAGTTTTTCGGAATAACCCTTCACCGGTGTTTACAAAATATTTTTGTGGGTTTGGTGGGTTTCAGATTTGAAAATTTTAGCTCAAAACTTATGGTTTTGTGTCACCCACTTGCTAACCTTGTATTAGGAAAGCAACACGTCCAGTATACTTGCTCCGTATATTACCTTTCGGTAAACTACCTTCCGGTTGTAAAGGAAAGCGTTGAACAAGCAACTGTTAAGGCAATGTCCCCTGACATGCTTTTAATTATGGTCTATAACGTGTCGAACGCAATTACTATCCTTTGTAGGAGCAATAGTAAAGCTCACCCTATAATTTTTCGGTCTGGCACAAGGTCATGTCTTCGACCATGCTATGCAACCACCATTCTTACGGTTGACACCCGATTTGGTTCAAGTGACCTAATGAATTCCAGGTGAATTCCTAGGATTTTACGTTCAATGGTAATGAACGCATTGAAAATGGGTTTTCAGAAAACAAATCGGTTTGTAATTTTGATCAAAATATTTTCTCGTTCAAGCTCGAGTTTAGATATCATCGAATTCCATGAGTTTGTAATTCGCAATCTTTAAGGTCAATCTCTAGGATTGAGTAATATCAGTCTTAAAAGCTGATTTTTAATCTTTAAGGAGATTATCCTTTCTGGGGGTCTGATTCATTAGTCTTATCAAGCTAATTTGCACGGCGTCCTCCCCATTTTATGAGACAGATCCTCTCATGGTTAGGATAAGTCTGACCACTTGGCGACCCTGTTTGATGCTGAGGTCCGTGGATTTCCAGCTGATTTTCGAGAAAACTTTTCAAGGTTTTTCGTAGACTCTACAAATGGTCTGGACGACAACTTCCTGACCTAAATCAAGAAGCGCGTTTCTTTTTCAGAAGACTTTACTTCCTTTTAATGATGGAATTGATTCATCGTGTAGATCCATCTTTCTTTCAAATATATTATAAGAAATTGGGTAAAACGGTTAATTTTGTCCAAAACAAAAGTATCCTCAGTTATTTGTACAAAAATATGTGATATATGTTCAAAATAACTTGGTAAATTTTTCCCACACTTGGCGTTTATTTTCCTTTCTTTGCCTTTTTATTGTCCTCTATTCCATTTTAAATGAATTCTAACATTTTAGGTTGTTTCTCAATTTATGTCCTTTCCGAGGTATCAATAATTTCGGTGTTAACACCTAGTTTTATCGTTCATAAATATGTATAAACATGATTTTGAATTCATTTAATTGAAAATTTTGAAAAATTTTACTAGAATTGGGTAGTCAGTATATAAGACTAAGGCTGTTCTTTATTATCAGAGAGCACTAGATTCTAATACAACTACTGTGTTACTAGTATTTCTAATGGTAACCAAGTGTTTAAATTAAAAAAAAAATTTAAAATCCGAAAGAATTTAACCTCTTCCCACACTTAAGTTCTTACAATGCCCTCATTTGCAAGAAATCAGTAACAATTTAAATTATTGAGGATGATTAGCGTAGAAAAATGATTAAATTTTACCAAAGTTTCCAAACATATTGGCGTTTGTTTGCTGAATGATAAATGGTGCACATCATTTGTTCATTCCGTCTTGTTGCTACATCAAATTTGTTTTTCGTTTTGTCATCAAAATTAGTAGCTTTTGCTGAACTTAATGTCAGTCTTTGAAAATGCGTTGTTTTACCCTGTTATGTACAATTGACAATATACATACATACAATACAAATATAAACATGCATGGTAATTTGAAATGGGACTTAAAATCCCACTTTCAAATCAAATATGAAATATTAGTACAAAATAATAAAATTTTTAAACAATACATTAATGTATCACAATATCATATGTTTAAACATAAATAAATAAAAATAATAAAAAGATAAAAATCATAGAAATCACCAACAGAAACTATATCAATCTGGATAGGGGTTCCAGTTCATGTCGTCGTCCGGGTTCCATGGTTGGTGATAGGTGTACTGATAGGCCTAGTTAGGGTCATAGAGAGTATATGGTGGTCTCATCTCGGGCTGGTGTGGAGGATAGTAAGCGGGTCGGGTCGGAACGTAGTGATCCTAAGGTGACAGCCAGCTCATAATCTGACGCTGATGATAGTCCCATCTATCATGCTGTCATTGCCTGGAATGCTCGTAATCATTCCGGGCTTGCCACTGCTCCATACGACGAAATCTCTCCCCGTTTGTCATATCTACCTCATCTACACGCTGGTAGACGTCAGTCATAGCCTCCCGAATGACATCCCTAATGTCATCCGCTTCCTCCATTTCCTCATCTGAAACTCTCTCTACCTGAGGATGACTACCTTCATAGGGTACTGCCTGGTTGCGTCTGCTCTTCAATACCTTAGGAACCTGATAGACCTTTAATCCTAAAGGCTCAACCTGTTCCCTACATACCATAAGTGGACCCCCTTAGTCCCTATCTACACCTAAATACTCTCCAATGAGAGTAACAAAAATACCTCCTCCTATCCCCCTTCCTATATTCCTTCCACCATCTTAGACAAATAAAAACCAACACAGTAAGGGATATTAACAAAGTTTCTTGGGTCTCGAATACACTTTAGGTAAAATAAATCATGTAAGGTCATTTTCTCCTTGTTGTGACCTCTCTGTGTAATCGAGTTAGCCAAAAATTTATGAATTATACGAAGCTCGGCTTTGTTAATATGTAAGTAGGAGTGTTTTCCTCCTAGTGTAAAAACATTATAGTTTGACATACACCTCCAGACGGCGTTCGCGTCAAAATTCCTATCTACCCTTTCACCACGATAAATCAAATTCATACAATCGGGTAGTAGCAATTCACTAGGAGTGTAAATCTGTAATGCCATGGCCATATCCAGCATGGACATCCTGTACATCCTACGGCCAAGTATAAATCTAAGAAAACTTCTATCATCTATTCTATCTACATCTACATTTAATGCTATAGTACTCATCAGCTCAACACACCATTCCTTATATACAGGTCTACGAATGGTGAATAGACGTTCCCAATTGGTAAAAGAAGAACTGCCATACCTTTGGATCAGATGCTCCCTAACTGAGTTAGCTAGTTGGACCCTTTTTCAAAGGATCCCAATCAATTACCCTTGGCACTTCTACATTTTTCGGTATTAGTTTGAATTTGTTACTTTGATATGCCGGGTAATCCCTCCAGCTTCTATCGAATTTCAGATTAGGATGCAACGTATGTTCAGGAATCATTGGGTATTCTACTGGCGGATGTATCGGAAATACTATGAAGGCATCAACAAATTGTAGCGGATCATAATAAGGTACGTGTTGATCAGGTTGTTGTTGTGGTTCCTGTTGTTGTTCTTGTTCAGGTTCATATTGCATTTCAGGTTCAGGTTCTGGAGCAGGTTGCCTGGATGATGATGTTGCACCATCAGTATCTGTAAATATCTACAAAACACATTAAACACAAAATTTGTGCATCCAAATATGCATTAGTGTTAGCAAAATAACAAATTAACACAATTACAATAACATGTTAAATCAAAATTAAACTTATACACATTTTCACAATTTTAACAATTCTACACTTTTTCAAATAAGCATATATGAAAATGTATACAAAGTTCATAAGCATTTAACTCAAATAACATGTTAAAACAACCATTACTAGCAATTAAACAAGTCTCGAATGGCGATTATATCAAATTAATCAAGTTCATGAATTTTATACCTAAAAAGTCCACTTTAATCTTCAAAAATCATGTTTAGGATCAAAGTTTGGATCATTTAGCTACCTAAACATGTTACACTACTTAATTTAGCAATAATTCATGACAAAAATCAGCCATAACCTGTTTATATCAAAAAGCCTCAAATTGCTCAAGAACACAAACCCTAGATTTCTAAAAATTTTGAAGTTTTTGGCTTCAAATCATGTTAAATTGCATCAATCTAGGTTATACATGCATAAAATACTAACAATTTAACTCTAATTACACTAGAAACTAACAAAATTAAATTAGGAAAAATATAGCTCAAGAACACTAAAAATCAAATTTAAAGATGTTTAGGGATGTAATTGTTACCTTTCTTGATAAACTTCTGAACAATTTCATGTTTAGAGCGGATTGTAGCAAGAAATTTGGTGAATTTTTGTGAAAAAATGATGAAATTTGAGAGGGTTTTGGGAGAGTTTTCGTGTATTATGTGTGTGTTGTGGTGAAGAGCAGAACTGCTCGAGCTTTTGTTCCTGGCCAGAATTTCAGCTCCATGCGATCGCATGGACTGAAAGGCCAAAACTCATGCGATCGCATGGGGTCCCGGGTACAGTACTTTTAGCTTTTTTTTTTTTTTTTTTTATGAAAACCTTATACTTAATAAAACATATAATTAAATTAAATTTTAAAAATTTGTTTCTTTTTAGAATGAGGGCGTTTCGGAACGATGTCCTAGTCCGTCCCTCGACAAAATTTTAAAATTTGCAAATTCAAAGCGCGGTTTTTAAAAGTAAAGATTTTTGGGTTTTTTTATGTTTTTGGTATACCTTAATTCAATAAGATTAAAAATAATGATAATAAAAGTTCTCGTCCCTCCCTTGGGTAAAGCAATTTCGGTTCAATGACCTAGTCTTCAACTTACGACGAATTTTAAAAATCATATTTTCAACTTAACGAAATAAAATAAATTTTTGTCTTTAAATTCACACAAAACTTAAATTTAAAATGCATAAAATTAAAAATTCATATTATAAAAATTATAAGTTCACACGAAACTTTTATTATATTTTTGTTTTTATACATACAAACTTATATTAAAAATATAAAAAAAAATTTCAAATATTTATAAACTTAAATATATTGATTTTAAAAAGTTCACAATATTAATTTAATTTATAAATATTAATTTTAAAAACAAAGTAAAAATAAAATTTAAAATCTTTTTGATCTTTTATCCCACTTTAATCAATCAAATATTATCAAAAGTATACGCCCCTCTTTTCGGTAAAGTAATTTCGGCTATATTACCTAGTTTTACTCTTGACGAATTTCTGAAATATTTTGGGTTGATTGATTAAAGATATTTATACCTTAAGAATAAATGGTAAATTTCGCAGTGATGTAATAAATTTTTGTATGATATCAATAATTTCGGTTACGCATACCTAATTTTATTGAATACCAATTTAATACTTTATAGCGAATAATTTAGCATTTATTATCAAAAGGTTAAAAATAATAAAATAAAAATAAAAACTGTACATACTTACCTGTGAAATAGTATTCTCAGTGACCTGTTTTAGCCCATTCATAAGATAGTCGGACTAATTGGTTTTCCATAGCTACATAGGCGTAACCTCGAGCATTCAACGTTTTTTCTTCGAAACATATGAAGGGTCCATCTCTGCATAAAGTAACGAATTCGGTATTGGAATATATCTGATTCATCAAGCATTTTCCTTCGTGTGACCATTTTCTGCATTTGTGACATCTTTCAAGGTGTCGTGCTCTTCTTTTCGCTGCGGATTTCGATTTTCCTTTACCAAAATGTAATTATTATTTTCGTTCCTGGATTCTTTTCTTACTCCGTCCAATTTGCCTCTGATTAATGATACCAATTCACTTGGAAGGGTGTCATTATTACGTTTAGTGTTCAAAGCATGTAGCATTAGACCATGGTTTAGTTCACAGGAAGTCTTCATCTCGTAAAACCTAAAAAAAATAAAAATTCAGAATGGGGGGAGAAGGCTAGTTCTTTAGGGTCTGCTAGGGAAAGACCATTCGGATTCCATTCTCGAGAACTACATGAAAACAGAATATCTAACTCTAACAGAAATACATATTATCCTTAAAAGACTTGATTCTCCCCACACTTAGTTAGCTGTGGTGTTAAAATTGTGATTAACTTCATTTTCAATTGGATCACTAACAACTTGTATATCTCTGACTTTTGCTTCAATCCATTTGTTGATTTCCTCCGTAACTTTCACAAATTCAACTAACATTGCCTTTTCTTTTGGTGATAAATTGGATACTAATCGGTTACATAACTTAAAGTTTCCCTTAATCTTAGCATCGTGAATTCGTTTATAAAGTTTCTTCGTTGAACTGTTAAAAACGGGTTCATCTAATTTTGTATCATCAACGGGGTTCTTTGTGATTGGATCATCATTAAGTGTTTCTTCATCTTCCCCACACTTATGTATTTTTATTGGTCTAACAGTTTTGGTTGGTGGAGATCTAAACTTTCGGTTCACAAAGGTGATTGATTTATCACCATCCCTAAGTGTCATTCTACCTTCTCTTACATCAATGAATGCCTCGGTGGTTGCTAAAAATGGGCAACCTAAAATTAGAGGAATATCAAGGTTTTCCTCCATATTACTCACTATGAAGTTTGCAACAAAAGTCAAACTTCCCACGTTAACAAGTAAATTATTTGCTATTCCAACCGGGTGTTTAATGGTTAGGTCAAATGATTGAACACCTATTTTGGTTGGTTTTAATTTACCTATACCTAATCTTTTATATAAGGAAAGAGGCATAATATTTGCACTTGCTCCTAAATCTGCGAGTCCATTATATACAGCACCATCATTAAGCAAGCAAGAAATGATAAATTCACCTGGGTCTCCTGCTTTAGTAAGTCGAGTTGGTTTGTAAACCTTTTTTGGGTGTTCTTTTCTTGCTTCTTTCACTTATATTTGAACTTCTTGTTCACATTTTTCTTCGTTTCTTGGAATGGGAGGTTTGTATAAGAATTCTTCTTCATCACTCCAATTTGAATCCTCCCTATTTTCCAATTTTGATTTTTCATATGTTGTTGATAACATATTTATGTTTTCATTTTGAAGGTTTTCTTGGGTGGTGAAATTATGATTGACTTCATTGTCAACTTCCATCGGACCATGTATGAAATGTTTAACTCTGTGACCATTAACTTTAAATTCAATCCCATTTGAATTTATTAACTCTACTGTTCCATTTGGGAAAACTCTTTTGACTATAAATGGTCCAGACCATCTTGATTTCAATTTTCCAGGAAATAGCTTGAATCGTGAATTGAAAAGAAGAACTCTGTCTCCTTCTTTAAATTCTTTTGAACTTCTGATTCTTTTATCATGCCATTTTTTCGTTCTTTCTTTATAGATTAACGAATTTTCGTATGCTTCAAGTCTTAATTCTTCTAATTCGTTTAGTTGACTTAATCGTAGACGTCCGGCTTCATGTAAATCAAGATTACATGTCTTCAAAGCCCAAAATGCTTTGTGTTCAATTTCTACTGGAAGATGACATGCTTTTTCGTAAACGAGTTTAAAAGGTGTGGTTCCAATTGGAGTTTTGTAGGCTGTTCTAAAAGCCCAGAGTGCATCCTCCAATTTCATGGACCATTCCTTCGGATTTGATCCTACAGTTTTCTCTAGAATACGTTTTAAAGCTCGGTTGGTATTTTCAACTTGTCCACTTGTTTGTGGATGATAAGCGGTGGAGATTTTATGAGTTACTCCATATCTTTTGAGAACTTTCTCAAGTTGATAGTTACAAAAATGAGTACCCCGATCACTTATTAAAGCTTTCGGTGTTCCAAACCTTGAAAAAAGACGTTTTAAAAAGTTGACTACAACTCGTGCATCATTAGTCGGGAGAGCTTGTGCTTCCGCCCATTTAGATACATAATCAATGGCAACGAGAATGTAGAGATTATTATGAGATTTTGGAAATGGACCCATAAAGTCAATACCCCAAACGTCAAATACTTCACATACTTGAATGACATTTTGTGGCATTTCATCACGTTGACTTATTTTTCCGACCCTTTGACAAGCATCACAGGATTTGCAAAGAAGGTGTGCGTCTTTGAAAATTGTAGGCCAATAGAATCCAGCATCGTAAACTTTTCTTGCTGTAAGTTGAGGCCCATAATGCCCTCCTGTTGGTCCTGTATGACAATGGTTTAATATTTGACTGGCTTCATCTTCGAATACACATCGGCGTATTATTCCATCGGGACAACTTTTAAACAAATGTGGATCTTCCCAGAAATAGTGTTTTATATCACTAAAGAATTTCTTTCGTTTTTGGTACGACAACCCTTTTTCAAGGAATCCACATAATAAGTAGTTTGCATAGTCTGCAAACCATGAAATTTCATTATAATCTATCTTCAATAGATATTCATCAGGAAAGTTGTCTTGTATGGCCGATTCATTTAGAACTTCTAATTTGGGATTTTCAAGACGAGAAAGATGATCAGCGGCGAGATTTTCTGCTCCCTTTTTGTCTCGGATTTCAATATCGAACTCTTGTAAGAGTAAGATCTAACGGATTAATCGTGGTTTAGCATCTTGTTTCGAAAATAGGTATCTAAGAGCAGAATGGTCGGTATAGACCACTGTTTTAGCTAGAACGAAATTTGTCAAAAGCAAAGACAATAGCAAGGAGTTCTTTTTCAGTAGTTGTATAGTTCGTTTGTGCTCCTTGTAACGTCTTACTAGCATAATAAATAGGTTGAAATCATTTTTCAATCCTTTGTCCTAAAACGGCTCCCATTGCAAAATCACTTGCATCGCACATTAGTTCAAACGGTAGATTCCAATTTGGAGTTATCATGATCGGCGAATTAGTAAGTTTTTCTTTAAGAATATTAAAAGATTTGATGCATTCATCTGAAAAGATGAATGGAGCATCCTTTTCTAGGAGTTTATTCATAGGAGTGGCAATTTTAGAAAAATCTTTTATGAAACGTCGGTAAAAACCGGCATGCCCTAGAAAACTCCTAACTCCTCTAACATTAGTGGGATGTGGAAGTTTGGCAATTACATCTACTTTAGCTCTATCCACTTCAATTCCTTCCTTTGAGATTTTATGACCAAGAACGATGCCTTCTTTAACCATGAAATGGCATTTCTCCCAATTAAGTACTAGATTTGATTGTTCGCATCTAATAAGCATTCGTTCAAGATTAACTAGACATGTTTCAAAATTATCACCGAAGACTGAAAAGTCATCCATGAAAACTTCCATGCATTCTTCTATCATGTCGTGAAAAATCGCCATCATGCACCTTTGAAAGGTTGCAGGGGTGTTGCAAAGTCCAAATGGCATGCGTTTGTAAGCAAAAGTACCATAAGGGCACGTGAATGTGGTTTTCTCTTAGTCCTCAGGTGCTATTGGAATTTGAAAATATCCGGAAAAACCATCAAGAAAACAATAGTAACTATTTTCGGCTAATCTTTCCAACATTTGATCAATAAAAGGTAAGGGAAAGTGATCTTTTCTGGTGGCGTCATTTAATTTTCTATAATCAATACAAACACGCCATCATGTTACCGTCCTAGTAGGAATAAGCTCATTTTTCTCATTTGTGATGACAGTCATGCCACCCTTCTTAGGTACGCATTGAACTGGGCTTACCCATGGACTATCAGAAACTGGATAAATTAAACCTGCATCTAGCAGTTTAATAATTTCTTTCTTACCAACATCTTGCATATTAGGATTTAGTCTTTGTTAGCGTTGCACATACGTTTTATGACCTTCTTCCATAAGAATTTTATGTGTGCAATACGAAGGACTTATTCCTTTAATATCATGAATCTTCCATGCAATAGCTGGTTTATGAGCTTTTAACACAGAAATGAGTTGAGATTTTTCAGTTTCAGTAAGAGAAGACGATATTATTACAGGTAATTCAGTTTCACCATGTAAATAAGCATATTCCAAATGGTTTGGAAGTGGCTTTAACTCTAATGTCGGTGGTTCTTCTATCTATGATTTATATCGATATCTGTCTTCCTCTTTTAGCATTTGAATTTCTTCTGTTGTTGGTTCATATCCATTAGCCATAAGTGTAGCTAACATTTCAGTTTCATCAATTGGTTCAGTTCCTTCTCCTAAAGAACATTCTCCTGTTCCTTGTAATTCTGGAAATTCTTCTAACAATTCTGCATGTGAATCTATAGTTTGAATATAATAACATGTATCATCTGCAGATTGCGCTTGTTGCATTGCTCTATCAACAGAAAAGGTAACACTCTCGTCCTCTATACTTAGGGTCAGTTTCATACCAAACACGTCTATTATTGCTTTAGCCGTGTTTAAGAATGATCTTCCTAATATGAGAGGAACTCGAGAATCTTCTTCCATGTTCAGAATAACAAAATCTACTGGAAATACTAAAGTACCAACTTTAACTAGCATGTTCTCCATTATCCCTCTAGGATATTTTACTGATCGATCGGCTAGTTGTATACTTATTCGTGTTGGTTTCAATTCTCCAAGGTCTAGTTTAGCGTATAGTGAATACGGCATTAGATTTATACTAGCACCTAAGTCTGCCAATGCTTCTATTGAACTAAGAATACCCAGAAAACATGGAATTGTGAAACTTCCTGGATCTGATAATTTTTCTGGTATCTTATTCAAAAGCACCGCAGAACAATTAGCATTCATAGTAACAGCCGAGAGTTCTTCCATTTTCTTTCTATTCGTGATTAGATCTTTCAAGAATTTATCATATCTAGGCATTCCTGAAATCACATCAATGAAAGGAAGATTGACATTTATTTGTTTAAACATATCCAAGAATTTAGATTGCTCGGCTTCAAGTCTTTCTTTTCTCATTTTACTCGGGTAAGAAAGTGGTGGTTGGTATGGTTTAACATAAGGTTTAGCCTTAACTGTGTTATCTTCATTAACCTTTTCAACTACCGATTCTGTTTCCTTATCTTGATCAGATTGTGGTTCTTGTGGAGTAGGAATAGCTTCATCAGAAATTACAGGTATTTCAGATGGTTTAAGTGTAATACCACTTCTTGTGGTAATGGCTTTAGCTGTTTCATTCTGGGGGTTAGCATTTGTATCACTAGGTAGACTTTCCGGTTTTCTTTCACCTATTAACCTTGCTAGGTTGCTTACTTCTTGTTCCAAATTTTGATTAGAAGCTTGTTGATTTCTAAATGCTTGAGCATTTTGTTCATTGGTTTGTTTCTGAGATGTGAAAAACTGAGTTTGAGATTCAACTAGCTTTGACATCATATCTTCTAAATTTGGCTTTTTATCATCGGTTTGTGGTGGTTTGTTTTGAAAAATAGGTCTTTACTGATTGTAAGTATTATTGGATACTTGTTGATTGCTTGGACCTTGTTGGTTGTTGTATGGAACATTTCGGTTATAATTCTGATTTTGATTGTAGATTGGTCTTGGCGGTTGATAATTATTCTGATAATTATTTCCAGGCCTTTGGTTTATGTATGAAACATTCTCTCTTTGTTCCATTGTTAGTTCAATACTGAGACAATCTTTTGTTAAATGTGGTCCTCCACACTGCTCACAACTAATTCTTATTGAGTGGATATCTTTAGTCATCTTTTCCATTCGTCTCTCGACAGCATCTATCATTGCGGAAATAGAATCTAAGTCATGGCTAGAATCGGCTCTAGCTGCTTTAGATGATCTAACGATATCTTTTTCTTGATGCCACTCATGTGAGTGGGAAGCAGTGTTATCAATAATTTTGTAAGCGTCAGTTGCTGTTTTCTTCATAATGGAACCACCAGCTGCTATATCGATGTCTTTTCTTGTAGTGATGTCGCATCCTTGGTAGAATATTTGTACTATTTGACAAGTGTCTAAACCATGTTGCGAACATCCTCTTAATAGCTTTCCAAATCTGGTCCATGCCTCATATAGAGTTTCGTTTGGCTTTTGTGTGAACGTAACAATTTTTCCTTGAAGTCTTACGGCTTTAGATGCCGGAAAGAATTGTTTAAGAAATTTTTCAACTAAAACGTCCCATGTATCAATCGCCCCTTCAGGTAACGATTCTAACCAATCTTTGACTTCTCCCTTTAAAGTCCAGGGAAATAACATGAGATATATCTGTTCATCCTCCACTTCTCGGATTTTAAATAGTGTACAGATCCTATTAAAGGTACGAAGATGTTCGTTTGGATCTTCCTTCGGCGCACCACTAAATTGGCATTGATTAGTTACCATGTGTAGGATTTGTCCCTTGATTTCATAATCTGGCGCATTAATGTCTGGTTGAGTAATTGCGTGACCTTGGCCAGTGCGTTTAGCTCTCATTCGGTCTTTCATATTTAGAGGTTCCAGATTTTCCATGATTGAATTTGTTGAATCTGAATCACTAGCGGATTCTGATTTAATGGTAGGTTCCTCAACAATCTCTGTTTGAATGATTGGTGGTTCCGGAGGAAAGATTAGTGGTTCAGGATCTCTGATTTGTCCCTGAATATCCTCCGGGTTCTCAATTGTGAGGTCGGGTTCAAAAAATGGATTATCGGAAATTTGAATTTGAGTACTTAGTCGACTGGATGACGATTCTAAAGAAAAATCAACGGCAACAATATTTGCTAGATATCTTGATCTGGTTACAGGTGGTGAACGTACAAAAGGTGGTGAACGTTTTGCTCGGTGCATTCACTGAATATCCTATTAGTTATAAAAGATAAAAATTATTTAAGTTATCAAAATAATAGACTTTTCTGCTTTTGCCCACGTTTTGAATAGCCAATAGATGCAGCAGGGAGCCAGAACCCTTTAAATCGGAAGCTCACAACTCAGCCATTAACAAATCCAACTATTACTACGAAGCAGAAAATTTGGATGTCTATCAATTTAACCACTTAAAATAATTTTTCGTTGAAATTTAAAGAAATTTTAGAGAAGAAATAGAAAAAAATCTAAGTCCTAAAAACTAGAGCGGCGAAAAATAAGAAAGAAAAAGAGCGCGTCGAAAAATGTCGAAAAATAAATAGTAGAAAAATAATAGACGTCGAAAAATAAAAATAAGAAAGTAGCGCGTCGATACTTAAAAAGAAACTAAAAACTAAGAATTAAAAGTTGCGTCTAAAAATATTAAAACTTAAAAGAAATACTATATCTCAAATGGCAATAACTTAAAAAGGTACTAAAATTTATAAAACGGCGTCGCAAAATTCTAAAGCACCTAAATCTTAGTCTAAAGAAAAAGCACTTAAGGGATTTTACGGCAAAGCCTAAAAATCTAGAAATAAAAATAACTATGGTAAAAACTATGATTTAGATCTAATTACGAGCAAAAAATACAAATATTACGCTAAAATGAATAAAAAGATACAAAATATAAAAATAAACTTAAAGTTGTAAAAAGTACAATTTTTATAAAAATATTATTTTTATATTATTTATTTTATAAAAGTATTAATTTTATATATTTATAAAACTAATTACACTTAATAATACAAATTAATTAAAAACTAAAACAAATAATTATTAAATATAACCCTAATTAGGGTTTTAATTATAATAATTATAATTAAACTAAACCCTAAACAGTCGGCTGAGGTTACCAGGCCTGTCAAGTCAAGCCATGCGATCGCATGGTTTGATAGTTAAAACCTCATGCGATCGCATGAGGTAGGATTTCGGGCCATGATCTGGACTGCTACAGTAACGGGCCAAGAGTGTTTTTATATTTTTTTTCTGTTTTTCTGTTTAAATAAAAAATATTTATATAAAAATTATATTTTTACAAACTAAAATAAAAATAAAGAAACTTTATAAAACTTATATATTTAACAAACTCTTAAATATATATATATTTTTTTGTTTTTCTTTTTATATTTTTGAATATTTAAAACGTATTTTTATAAAAGTAAACTAAAAATTAATAAAAAACTTTTTTTTATATATATATATATAGCGTTTCGCTTCCGGCGTTTAAGCAATTTTCCCGGCAGCGGCACCAAAAATACTTGATGTTACGCGAGGGGTATATGAAATAGTTTAATTTTTACAAGGAAATACTATTAAATACGATACAATTTTTACACAAGTGATTTATTTATTTATAGAGTGGATATACTTAAACCTTGCTGCAATACTTATAGGCAGTGTACCTAATCGTACAGTAGTGTAGTTTTTAGTAAGTTCGGTTCGTTCCACAGGGAGACTTAGCCAAGTTTAACGCTATATTTTTTTTTACTTATAATTGTAAAAATACAAAAAAAAATATATAAGTAGTATTATTATTATAAAAGGGGGTTTTTACTGTTTAATGACCGGTTTGTCGATTTTAAAACTTTAGTCGCAGTTAAAACCTAATGTAAAATATTAAAAATAAATATAACTTAATTTAAAGCGTAAAGTAAATAACGATAATGAAATTGCGATAAATAAAAAGTACGACAATTAAAGAGTACGATAATTAAAAGTGCATTTACATATAATGACAATAAATAAAAGTGCGATAATTAAAAGTGCAATTAAATATGAAATATATAAATTATGCTTATTTAAACTTCCGTAATCATGATGTTTGACGTGTTGATTTTAGTTTTATTACCATGGGTTAATTGTCCTTTGTCCTGGATTATTCGATATGTCCATACGGATTTGTCCATAATAGTCCATCAGTCATAATCATAAAGTGCGAAAGTCTTCGTCAAATTATTCTTATTCCCGAAGTCAAATATTCCAACTAATTGGGGATTCGAATTGTAACAAGGTCTTAATACTTTGTTTAATAAATACACCAGGTTATCGACTGTGTGTAGACCAAGGTTTTACTACTTTGTTAATAATTACACCAATTACCCTTGAATGTAATCCACCCCTGTTTCAACAAGTCTATTAACTATTAATCCAGTTCCGTGTCCGGTAAAATGAATAATTATTGGTATTTATAGATATCCCGCCCACCGTACCCAGTCAAGCGTATGTGGTTATATATAAATACGTCAAATTATAAGTCTATATATTAAATCAACGAGGTATCATTTAGTTAATATAAAACCCATTAATAGCCCATAGTCTAATTTCTACAAGTGTCGTTCTTTTGTCCAAACCTCAATTATGGTCCAAAGCCCAATTACCCAATTTTAAAATTTAGCCCAACATTACGATTACTTCGGTATTAAATAAGCATAATAATAACTTAGCTACGTGACATTAATTTAAAAATAACATTAACCATAACTTACAGTGATTAAAAATATTGTAGCGTTACACGGACAGAATTTCGACTTACACCCTTACAACATTCGCTAACATACCCTTATTATTAGAATTTAAAATTAAAATTAAAATTAAAATATAATATATATATATATATATATATATATATATATATATATATGTGTGTGTGTGTGTGTGTGTGTGTGTGTGTGTGTGTGTGTACGAGTGAGAGATAGATAGATGGTATTATGATCAATCAAAACTGCAAAATTTATAGGCATGTGGCCAACTTTTCAGGGCCATGCGATCACATGGCTTTGATGCCTGATTTCCATGCGATCGCATGGAGGTAGGTAACAGCTCACATGATTTTGTTTTCTTGCTTGCCGACGTTTATAATATATAATATAATATATATATTAATTTTAAGAATTAATTATATATTATATTATATTCATGTGCATAGTTGACTTGTAATTTTTAGTCCGTTGCGTCGAGCGTTGAGAGTTGACTTTGGTCCCGGTTCCGGATTTTCGAACGTCCTTGCGTATAATTTAATATCTTGTATTTTGCATTTCGCGTCTTGTACTCTTGTAATTTTGAGACGTTTCTCATCAATAATTTGAACCACTTTGATTGTACTTTGTACTTTTGAGCTTTTTGGTCGTTTGCGTCTTCAATTCGTCGAATCTGTCTTTTGTCTTCACCTTTTATTATTTAAACGAATATTACTTGTAAATAGAACAATTGCAACTAAAAGCTTGTCTTTCTTGAGGGATAATGCTATGAAATATATGTTCGTTTTTAACATTATCAATGTTACATCATAAAAGAAACTATTTTAGTTTCTAAATTCTGGTACCTTCGAGTTTAAAATATGAATGTTTTGAAGTAGTGTTAGGAACTGAAGCATGAGTTAGTATAATATAATGACACTTGATCAACGTGATTATATTACAGTAAGTCATGCTGAGTTTCTAAATGGAATGTAATGATTCACAGACCATAACGTCATCATGTGCCATGTTACATGACTCTTACATTCAATCTAATCTCTAAACATATCAAGAACATATTCTATTGATAGTTCTATCTTTTCATTTGCATTCTGGTAATTTCACAAGTCAAATTGTGCTATTACAATTTCTCTCTTAGAGCATTAGCTATGTTCATTCCGAATTTCATATCTATGAATTCTAGACCATTATTCGCTTGACTTGAAGTCGGGAAAAGAAGACGGAAACATGAAACTCCAAAATATAAGGAAAAATATAAGCACGAAGACAACGCAGAAATTACAAACCGTGTATATCGATGCGTATAGCAAAATAAAGACACGAAAAAACTAAGAACACTATAAACCCAAGAGCATAGTAGAAATTAACGGATTCATCCGGTGGAAGATGAAAAAGAAGAATGACAGATGTGATAGTCAAGAATATATCAAGAATTCAAACTGGATGGAGCATATTGATGAATGTTTTGGAAGTACGAAGAAAGGAAAAAAGTATAAAAGATGGGAGATGTGGAAATAAGGAAACGTAGGAGGTTGATTTATAGTAAAATATCCGACAGAGAAATCGAGACAGATTATTGCATTAAATCGAAGAGGATCATAATTTCCTTAATCGCCGAAGAATCAAATCTTATATAGATTACAAAGATTTTCTTTAATCCGGAGATTAACCGTGATGACGTCAAAAGATAAGACGAATCCCTATTTTCTCATTTCACTCTTTTACGATAGCTTCACTCATACGTTTCGAGTAATCGAATTATTTTTGTGACAACCCGGAAATTTCCAACCAAATTTAAACTTTATCTTTATATTATCCCGACACGATAAGCAAAGTTTGTTAAGTTAAATCTCAAGAATTTTAAATTGTGTTCATACATTCATTATAACCTCGACCAAATTCCGACGATTCACGAACCGTTATATATAAATAAATATGTATATATATGTATATATATATTATAACTTGAGAATATTAATAAAGTATTAAACGTATAATACTTTACATGAACGTATTTGTTTCAATATGTTTATCGATGGTATTAGAAGATAATATCAAATGATTGATTTATCAGATACATTATGATATCATTACGGGTCTATGTTATGAGGTCCACTGTGATTTAAGAAATCTATTCTTTTTGACAACATTCGGAAAATGGTAAAGTGATTTATAAGTAAGAACGTGAAGTGTAAATAACTTAGATGTTGGATATCGACAAGTTAAGTAACTCGACATTTTTCATTAAGATGATTTCATACGTTTATTTAACCTTTGAACTTTATCCCATGCTTCACCAACAAACTGTAATTTAAAAACTTGAAACCTATTATGAATATATATGATTCTACTTTTCTAAAATATTTTATGATATATAACGATTTCCATTATTTTAACCTTTAAACAAAATGATTCTTAAAAATATATTTGGTTTTGGAAAACAAAATTATTATATTTATTTGATTTAGTTTCAAACGTACAAAAACGTTTTCAGTTTAAAAAGAACTTTATTATTAAAACGTATATAACTTTTATAAATATCTAGAACCACTTTTGACAACTCATTACTTAACCAGTATGATAAAGATAATGATATTTATATTTTATTTTATTAAATATATATAACGATTTAAATTAATATTATATATATTTATACGCGTATTATACGTACATAGTTTTATACTTTTACTATACTTAAACTTTATCTTTACTTTATTTTTACTTTACTTTAACTTTAATAATTCACTTTAATAATTCATACTTTAATAATTCATACTTTAATAATTCACTTTAATAATTCATACTTTAATAATTTACTTTAATAATTTACTTTAATAATTCATACTTTAATAATTCACTTTAATAATTCAAAAATCTATTATAAATAGAATTCAATAGGTTTCATTATTTCATAGAAACTTGAAAATATTTTTTCTCTAAACTCTAAACTCTCTCAATCGATTTACATATATATATTTACTCCGTATTATTTCAAGATATTATTAGTATACATAAAATATTACGTCAGAGTGTTGTCCGAGTGATTTCGAAATTGTTTTTCGAGTGGGATTGGATTAAGAAAATTATGGGTTATAGCTATGGAGGTGATTGGGTATGGTTCATGGGTATGCTGGTGAGGTCAATATAGTGTTTATCATCTCCGTTGCGTCTACGTACCTTTCCTGCAATATTGAATCTCAATATTGATACGTGAGTACTCATAATTTAACTTTTACATACTAACAGTGTATCCTTGACTAGTGCTCGAGTATATAGGATTATGCATGTTTGTACTTTTGATATTGCCTTTAGTTAGGTTATGTTGAATCCTGAATTAGTTATATATGCGACTGAGATAAGGTATAAGATATGCATGTCGTTGGAAAGCTAGTGAAAAATTAAGAACTTTTCATTTAGATATCGAATGATTTCGATGAACGGATTTGAAGTTATAGTCCCACTTTTAAAATCTAATATTTTTGGGATGAGAATACATGCAGGTTTTATAAATGATTTACAAAATAGACACAAGTACGTGAAACTACATTCTATGGTTGAATTATTGAAATCGAATATGCCCCTTTTTATTAAGTCTGGTAATCTAAGAATTAGGGAACAGACACCCTAATTGACGCGAATCCTAAAGATAGATCTATTGGGCCTAACAAACCCCATCCAAAGTACCGGATGCTTTAGTACTTCGAAATTATATCATGTCCAAAGGAGGATCCCGGAATGATAGGGGATATTCTTATATGTATCTAGTTAATGTCGGTTACCAGGTGTTCACCATATGAATGATTATTTTTTGTCTCTATGCATGGGACGTATATTTATGAGAAATGGAAATGAAATTCTTGTGGTCTATTAAAAAGATGGAAATAAATGATTATGATAAACTAATGAACTCACCAACCTTTTGGTTGACACTTTAAAGCATGTTTATTCTCAGGTGTTAAAGAAATCTTCCGCTGTGCATTTGCTCATTTTAAAGATATTACTTGGAGTCTTTCATAGCATATTTCGAAGAACGTTGCATTCGAGTCATTGAGTTCATCAAAGATTATTATTA
Source organism: Rutidosis leptorrhynchoides (assembly GCF_046630445.1). Classification (NCBI taxonomy): domain Eukaryota; kingdom Viridiplantae; phylum Streptophyta; class Magnoliopsida; order Asterales; family Asteraceae; genus Rutidosis; species Rutidosis leptorrhynchoides. The sequence goes on along the minus strand of NC_092338.1, from coordinate 31,524,774 downwards.
AATCAATTTATAGTTGGATAGTGGATATTATGAAATGGTATGCATGCCTGTCAATTTTTGATGTAAAGAAAGATTGTCTTTTAAAAACGAATGCAATGTTTGTAAAATGTATCATATAGAGGTCAAATACCTCGCAATGTAATCAACTATTGTGAATCGTTTATAATGTATATGAACGGGTCCTTTCAGTTGGTATCAGAGCGGTGGTCTTAGCGAACCAGGTCTGCATTAGTGTGTCTAACTGATAAGTCGTTAGGATGCATTAGTGAGTCTGGACTTCGACCGTGTCTGCATGTCAAAAGTTTTGCTTATCATTTCTAGTCGGAAATCATCTGCTTATCATCCATAGGAAATTACCTGCTTATCATTATTAGTCTAGACACGTCTTGCTACATTAATTGCATGAGTAGTGTATAGACAAAATTCATATCTTAGCGTATCTGCTAAATCATATCTTATCGTATCTGTTACTTTAAACTTTGCCTGACATATCCCGCAAATTCCTCGGTAATCTATGAAATCTTTTGATCTCTATATATAGATATCCTATGTAAATAGAATACCACCCGATAACTAAAAAATCATTTTTATATCGAAAATCCTTTATCCAATCGTACGAAATGGAATTTGTCATCAGTTCAAGTCACTCGGATTCTGAAATGGAATCTCACTCAAGCTCCAAAAGCAGTGTGACCGGAATGGATTAACCAATCAGACATCACCTATTCTGGATGAATTGGGGATGGGTTCGTAGCCTCCTCAATCATTAGAAACAAGAAGAAGGCGATCCTTTCCATCCACCACATTGCCCTCTTGGCGAAGAACCTGAAGCACTTACCGGCGAACCTGTTCGAGACACCATTTTCTCTCTCATTTCCAGGGTATCTCGTCACGATTATATACTACATCAAATTCTAGATTTTATTTATCCGCTCGTTCCGACCGACAATCATCCTGGAATAATAGAAGAAGTCAACGAACTTCGCGCTCGGGTAGTGGCTTTGGAGAATATGGTGCAGAGATTACAAACACCAGCAGCAGCACCAGTAGCATAACCAGTACCACCATCATCAACGCTAACAGTACCATTACCACCTCCAACCACAACCGCGTTGTAAACCTCAACTTCACAATCTATCCCACGAGCATCAACGTCATACGCACCATAGATACCAAGGAGTACCAACAACAATAACTAACGAAGTATTAATTCATAACTTCATTGGAGAAACATTCCGCGGTGATTATATAATCTCTAAAGTCTTAGAGATTATCTAATCTAGCCCTAACCATAAATCAGTTAAGCGAACCAAAATGATAGAAGGAAGAGTAGAAACCCTGATAAAAACTTTACCAACAGCATCAACAGTACCGTCAACGTCACCAGCATCGTCAGTACAGTCAACATCAGAATCAACAACACCTATAACATCACAAACTCCGTCAGTTCAAGAATCACTGTGGACATCATTACGAATCAATAACGTGTATATTGTATCAACAAGTTATGAAGAATTAACTCATTCCCTCTGAAGAAATTATATATATATATATTTTGAAATAAAAAATAAATCTTTCCGTGCTAAGCTATTGTGTGTGAATCTTAATTACTCGGTTAATTCATATTACAAATATGCAATAATGTACGTCCCTCACCCGCGACTTAACCATCGTTAACTACAATCTCTGTCTCAATTCAACAAATTCCAATTCCTAATAAATCAAGTATATATTTGATTTTACACTTCATCATTGATGTAACCGAAACTTTTCAGATAACATCATTCGTACTTTGCGAAGTTCACAAGAATTTAACGAAAACCAACATCACATCTCAACAAATAACGAAGTATTGATTCATAATTTCAATATTATTGAAGAAATACTTATGTAACCTCTAAAGCCTTCAAGGAATTATTCAATTCTAGTTCCAACCATAAATCGAATGAGTTTAATTTAGTATTAACTCATTAAAATATATGTTACATCTGAGGAGAATATATACATATATATTTTCATAAAGACTGTAATAAAATTCTTATGTACAAAATATTAATTGTGAAAATTTTTTTAACGGGTAGGTAATACCCGAGAGATATATATAAATTCACAATTAATATGTTACATTCTTCGAAACAGATTAAGCAAATTATCAATTATACTTCCTACTTTCACAATAATATACATTCTTTCATAGAAATCAAAACAATCATACTCATTCAAACCCAATTACATATTCTGCTTTTAAAATCTCAGAATTCAATTCGAGATATAACCGGTACCATCACTTTTAGATTCCTACATCTTTCAAAGCTATTCTTTGACTTCAAAAGTGTGTTAGAACATCAAATGTATACAAACGATTACAATCTGTGTTCAAACCCTTCAAAAATCTCTGAAGACACTTCAAATAATGAGCAATCGAGATGATGATCCAACCACATATTACCCACAGTTATGTACTTAAAAAGCTCTCGAAACCAAAGTCATAATTCAACACATATCTGTGTCAGATCTTTTGGCATTTATTAGCAAAACTAACCTTGCAATTCCTTTGCAAAGTAGCAAATTATATCACAGCTCCAGCAAGACAACTTCGATTTTTTCATTCGGAGTAGCCTTATCATAATTTTGATATATGTGATGTAATGACCCGCACTTTTTCGATCATTCTATACTTGTAAGATTAATATTTACATAAATTAAACCTTACCAACATGATAAGCAATCCAAATTGTTAAGATTTATGTTTTTGAAAAGAGTTTTACACAACGTTTGACCGTCTAGTTTGACCGATGATATCACGAACTATATAACATATGATAATTATACGTTTGTGTATATATATGTATATATACATATTTAACATGATCTAAGAATATTTTAATATCTCATTTTGTATTAATAACAATAAGTTATATGTATATTTTGAAACTACTAACTTAAGTTTTCAAAACGATAACCATACGCAACATTATTTGACTTAAATACTTATGACCTATAATGTTTATACATATATCGTATAAGTAATGAATTTAATCACTTTTAAGAACTTAAATACATAAAACCATATAAGTGTATTCACAAAAGATAGCTATATTTGAATCCTCATTCCATTTTTCACAAAATTTCTATACGTATATCTAGAGTATATGTACTCGTATCATACGCAGCTTCTAGATGTATTTACTATTGGTATATACCAATAAAAATCTGCTCCTTAGCAGCCTTAAATGATTAAGAAACATGTGGAACCAACCATTTGTCAAGTAGCATGAATTATTTAGCAAGAAAACAAAGTTAGGTATCTTTTTTTTCCTTTATAACCTAAAAACGTTTTTATGCATGCACACCATTTCTTCACCCCATTTTCTCATACTTACACTTCCATTTCTCTCTCAAAATACTCTTAACTTCATACTTGATCATCTCCAAGCATTTTCTCCATCATTTAGCTTCAAAAACAACACTTAAATCTCATAAGAAAACCTTACAAAAACACTTCAAGAAATCCTTCCAAGAACACAAACTTACTTCCAATCTTTCATCCAATTCCATCACCCTTTTGGTTCTAGGTTCTTACTCCTCTTTTACAGAAACCTTGTCCAAGGAACTTGAGGTAGTATCTATGTTCATAACCTTATTCGATTCATATATATATAGCTATCATATTTTGTGGTATACAATTTTAACAACAAGAACATAGTTTGAATGTTTTCAAACTTGTTTGCAAACTAAATAGATCCTTCTAACTTAACTTTTAAAATACTTCAAGACCTGTAATATAACTTAAATATATGCTAATTTAACAAGGTATAACTTGGTTTTTCAAAGAACACCTTAAAAACTGTTTTTACGACGTCGGAGTGTAACCGGGGGCTGTTTTGGGTTGGATAATTAAAAACCATCTTAAACTTTGAATTGAAGGTTTATGTTCTGGAAAAATGATTTTTACTATGAATATGGTAACACATAAAAATTTCATGATTTAATTCAAAGTATAAGTATTTTTAGAAAAATAATCATTTAAGGTTGCCTACATAAAGGAAAAGGTTTAACTTCATAAGTTTCACTAAAGTTTTACCTATGCCGTGTGATTTTGAATACAAACTAAGATATTTACAGTTCATAGTCTTAAAGAGGAACTCAATCCAAGGAGATGGCAAGTTGAATCAACGAAAACGGAGTTGTAACGAAGAAACTATGACCGAAACAAAATTGGCTATCCAAGACTAGTTTAACTTCGGGATTAATTGAAGAAAATTAAAATAAATCACATCTTTTTAAGATAACATGATATTTTATATATATGTACTCATAATTCAATTTTATATGGTTCAGGATCACCCGTAAACAACACGAGAAGATTAATCATAAGATCCCATGTTTGTACGCAACACGTCATTTGACAACACCGGTACTTTATGTACGCAACACGTCATTTGACAACACCGGTACCGTGGGTCAAGATTAATCTCGACCAATACATATACGATGGGGTTTTATTTATTTCGTTGGGGGTTTTATTTATTTCATTGCGGGTATATTAAACATCTAAAAATGAACCATTAAAATTGAATTACTAACAACGAACTGCTAACTACGGACTAAGGAATTATTCAAAGTATTAAAAGTATAACAAGTATATATATGTGACGTTTGTTTAAAAAGAAAAGGTATTGATATATTATATATGGATAGGTTCGTGATATCAACCGGGAGACCAAGTCAAAATATATATATCTTCAAGACGAAAGTGAGTATATAGTCCCACTTTTAAACTCTAAATATTTCGGGATGAGAATACATGTATTTTATGTTTTACGTTATGGACACAAGTAACTGAAAAATATATATTCTACGTTGAGTTGTACCACTGGCATACTTCCCTGTAGCTTGGTAACTGTTATTTACAGCGGTATTGTAAACGCGAATCCTGTTGATAGATCTATCGGGCCTGACAACCCCAACCGGACTGGACGACCAGTATTCAACGGTTGCACATTACTTCGTTTCGTGACTACACTTGGTACGGTGTAGTAAGATTTCATAATAAAGGGAATATGCGACGTGATTAAATGTTAAGTATGGTTACCAAGTGCTCAACCACTTAGAATATTTTTATTAAAATGTTTATATATGAAATCTTGTGGTCTATATATATATTGCTGCCGGCATTAAACCTATATCTCACCAACTTTATGTTGACGTTTTAAGCATGTTCATTCTCAGGTGATAATTAGAAGCTTCCGCTGCAACATGTTGAATGTAAACAAGATCTTGAGTATGCATATTTGTGTCAAAAATAAAACTGCATATCGGAGGATTTGTAATGTAAAATATGCTAGAAATCGTATTGTTATCATCACATGTAAAGTTTGTAAGTCTAAGATTATCGCTAAACGATAATCATCTTTATATTGTCTAAAGCTTGTATTATCATAAGAGTTATGGTTTGTAATGTAAAATAAATGCAGTTGTTCTTTTAAAAATGTCGCATATAGAGGTCAATACCTCTCAATGAAATCATACGTTATCTAACACGTTCTTATGGTTAAGGACGGGTTATGACATGTGGTATCAGAGCGGTGGTCTTAGCGAACCAGGTTTGCATTAGTGTGTCTAACTGATAAGTCGTTAGGATACATTAGTAAGTCTGGACTTTGACCGGGTCTGATTTAAAAACCATTGCTTATCATTGTTGGTTAAAATTTATATGTAAATATTATGTAGTACTAATGGGTTAGTTGTTGTGTGATAGATGTCGGGATCAAAACTTGTTATCACATTCAGCGACTCCGAACCAGAATCTTCAGATGGTGTTCCAGTCATTAACCTATCCGATGACGAAAATAATATCTTTGGGGAAGACTCACAAATTCCGGATGAACCGACTATAGAGAACCCGGAAAGTGAACCCGAGGAGGAAAGTGAACCCGAGGAGGAAAGTGAACCCGAGGAGGAAAGTGAACCCGAGGAAGAAATACAGGAAATTACAAAAGACGAGTTCGAACTAGGAAAGAAACGAAAGGCTAATGAATTAGAAAATTCAAATCCCGAGTTTAGTAAGGATGATGTGGCACCAACTCCACTAGACACTACCACCCCTATTCCCGCTATTCCTATTCGTTCTATCCCGGCATCCAGTTCTTCAGTCCCAAAGCCAAAATATAGGCAGACAGCCAGGATAAGCGTTAAGCGATTCTTTGAACCTAAACGTCCTAGAAAATAGACCAAACGATGCGCTGCCTTATTAAACCATGGGATCATATAATGTTTTGTATAATATTATTAGTGTGGTTTGCTTAATGTTTGATGTAAGATAAGCATATGTAAAATAGTGAAGTGTGAAATGCAATAATTTTCCATGGTTAAGTATTATTTAGATGGTAGTAATTGATTCTGTACTAAGCTATTAAGTATGGACATTAACGGGTAGGTACTACCCTAGATATAATTATAAAACGCTAATAAGAAGAAAAGGCTTTTATAATAATACCTCGTTCATATAATTAATAAGCTATAATGTACTGTAAATATACACTACATCTATAATATTCCATGTGAATAATTATTTTCTTTTCATTCTTATAGAAGAATATGGCGCGATTGAACCGAATGACGGAACAAGAAATCCAGGAACTCATCAATCAGCGAGTGAACGACAGAATGTTATGGGTCGAGGCTGCAAGAGGTGCTGCAGTTAACCCAAATCCTCGTGTGGGGTGCACTTACAAAACTTTTCAAGCTTGCAAGCCCTCATCATTCAGTGGAACAGAAGGACCGATCGGTTTAACCCGGTGGATAGAAAAGATGGAAACTGTGTTCAAAATCAGTGGTTGTGTTGAAAAGGACATGACCAAATACGCATCGTGCACTTTACAAGATAGTGCACTCACGTGGTGGAAAAATTATGTGAAGGCTGTAGGAGGAGATGTAGCTTATGATACTCCGTGGGAAGAATTCAAAACAATGTTAATCAATGAATATTGTCCAAGGAACGAGGTTAGGAAGTTGGAAGATGAGTTACGAAGTCTGAAGGTTGTTGGTACAGAAATCACCAACTACAATCAGCGATTCATGGAATTAGTTTTGCTATGTCCTGAATTGGTCCCAACCGAAGAACGGAAGATTGAAATGTACAAAGATGGTTTGCCCAAAAAGGTCAAGGCAAATGTTACAGCATCGAAACCTAAGACAATTCATGAAGCTATAACCATGGCAAACGAGCTAATGGATCAGGTCATCATGGATAAGAAAGTATCCAATACTGATGTGAAGGTATCAGGTAACAAAAGAAAGTGGAATGGAAATTATGATCGAGGTAACCAACAACAATCTTTTAAGAAACAAGAAAACATGCAAGGTACGGGTAGTGGTTTAAGCTTTGGTTATAAAGGACAAAATCCTTTATGCAACCGATGCCACAAACATCACTCTGGTTACTGTAATGTGGTATGCAACAAATGTAATCGAAAGGGTCATCTTGCTGAAGATTGTAGGGCTCTCGTTACAAATACAAATGGTACCAAGACTCCTGCCACCAATGCAAATAGAACTGCTTTGGCTACCATTACTTGTTTTGGGTGTGGAAAACAAGGTCACTATAAGAGCCAGTGCCCGAATCCAGAGAAGAATATCAGACCTGCACGTGGAAGAGAATTTGTTATTAATGCTAAAGAGGCATGTGAAGACCCGGAGCTTGTTACGGGTACGTTTACCATTAATAACTTATCCGCATCTATTATATTTGATACTGGTGCTGATAGAAGTTACGTGTGTAGAGACTTTCACGCTAAATTGAATTGTTCATCATTACCTCTCGATTCTAAGTACATGATTGAGTTAGCTAATGGTAAACTAATTAAAGCCGATAAAATTTGCCGTGATTGTAAAATAAATTTAGCTGGAGAAACATTTAAAATTGACTTGATACCCGTAGAATTAGGAAGTTTTGATGTAATAGTCGGCATGGACTGGATGTCCAAAATAGGAGCTGAAGTTGTGTGTGCCAAGAAGGCAATTCGCATTCCTCGTAAGGATAAAACGCCAGTAATGATTTATGGAGAGAAGGGTAACTCAAAGCTAAAACTCATTAGTTATTTGAAAGCTCAAAAGTGCTTGAAGAAAGGGTTCTATGCTATCTTAGCACATGTTAATAAAGTCGAAACAAAGGAAAAAGTGAAGAGCATCAATGACGTGCCTGTGGCAAGAGATTTTCCTGAAGTCTTTCCGGAAAAGTTGCCGGGATTACCTCCATTTAGATCTGTAGAATTTCAAATAGATTTAGTACCAGGAGCTGCACCAGTGGCTCGTGCTCCATATAGACTTGCACCGTCCGAGTTAAAAGAACTTCAGAGTCAGTTAAAAGAATTACTGGATCATGGATTCATACGACCAAGTACTTCACCGTGGGGAGCTCCGATTCTATTTGTTAAAAAGAAAGATGGATCTTTTAGGATGTGTATAGATTATCGTGAATTAAATAAGTTAACTATCAAGAATCGGTATCCACTACCGAGAATTGACGACTTATTTGATCAACTCCAAGGATCATGTGTGTACTCAAAAATTGACTTAAGGTCGGGCTATCATCAATTACGTGTCAAAGAAGAGGACATTCCGAAAACTGCTTTTCGGACACGTTATGGTCATTACGAATTTTTGGTCATGCCGTTTGGGTTGACAAATGCGCCAGCTGTATTCATGGACCTCATGAATCGAGTTTGTAGTCCATATTTAGATAAGTTTGTTATCGTTTTCATTGATGATATTCTTATCTATTCCAAGAGTGAGCAAGAGCATGAGCAGCATTTAAGGTTGATATTAGAGTTGTTGAGAAAAGAACAGCTATATGCTAAATTTTCTAAATGTGCTTTCTGGTTGAAAGAAGTGCAATTTCTTGGCCACGTTGTTAGTAGCAAAGGAATTCAGGTTGATCCAGCAAAAATTGAAGCCATTGAAAAATGGGAGACTCCTAAGACACCAACGCAGATACGTCAATTTTTGGGTTTAGCCGGTTATTATAGAAGGTTTATTCAAGATTTTTCCCGAATAGCTAAGCCGTTGACAGCGTTAACGCAAAAAGGGAAGAAATATGAATGGACTTCTGAGCAGGAGAGTGCATTTCAATTACTAAAGAAGAAGTTAACTACGGCGCCTATTTTATCGTTACCATAAGGGAACGATGATTTTGAAATATATTGTGACGCTTCGCGACAAGGTTTTGGTTGCGTTCTTATGCAACGAAAGAAAGTTATTGCATACGCATCCCGACAATTGAAGATTCACGAGCGGAATTATACGACGCATGATCTAGAACTGGGAGCAGTCGTGTTTGCATTGAAGATATGGAGACACTACTTGTATGGGGTTAAATGCACTGTGTTTACTGATCATAAAAGCCTTCAACATATTTTTGATCAGAAACAGCTGAACATGAGACAACGTAGGTGGGTCGAGTTAATAAACGACTATGATTGTGAAATTCGTTATCATCCCGGGAAGGCGAACGTGGTGGCCGATGCTTTAAGCAGAAAGGAACGAGAACCAATTCGAGTACGAGCGATGAACATAAAAATTTGCATGAATCTCAACTCACAAATCAAAGAAGTTCAACGAGAAGCACTTACTAAAGAAAATATAGGAAATGAAATAATGAAGAAGTATGAGAAGCAACTCGTTATGCGGGAAGATGGAATTCGATATTTTACAAATCGTATTTGGGTACCGAAGTTGGGTGGATTAAGGAAGTTGATATTAAATGAGGCACATAAGACAAGATACTCGATACATCCTGGAGTTGGAAAGATGTACCAAGATCTTAAGACACATTATTGGTGGCCTAATTTAAAGACAGACGTTGCAACATATGTTGGGGAATGTTTAACTTGTTCCAAAGTCAAAGCTGAACACCAGAAGCCGTCAGGGTTACTTCAACAACCAGAAATCCCAGAATGGAAATGGGATGGTATTACCATGGATTTCATCACGAAGTTACCAAAGACTGCCTGGGGATACGACACCATTTGGGTGATTGTTGATCGTCTCACCAAGTCTGCACACTTCTTGCCTATAAAGGAAACGGATAGAATGGAGAAACTATTACGATTGTATATAAAGGAAGTTGTTTCAAGGCATGGAATACCTATTTCCATTATATCCGATCGTGATAGTAGATTTACATCAAAGTTCTGGCAATCACTACAGGAGGCCCTAGGAACTCGTTTGGATATGAGTACCGCGTATCATCCGCAAACCGACGGGCAGAGTGAAAGAACGATTCAGACTCTTGAAGACATGCTCAGGGCATGTGTGATCGATTTTGGAAACGGATGGGATAAATATCTACCATTAGCAGAATTCTCGTATAATAATAGTTATCATGCGAGCATTAAAGCTGCGCCATTCGAAGCATTGTACGGAAGGAAGTGTAGATCTCCTATTTGTTGGAATGAAGTAGGAGATCGACAATTAACTGGTCCCGAGATCATACACGAAACGACTGAGAAGATAGTACAAATCAAGGAGAGATTGAAAACAGCCCGTAGTCGCCAAAAGAGCTACGCCGATGTTCGAAGGAAACCATTAGAGTTTCAGATCGGTGACATGGTTATGTTAAAGGTGTCACCTTGGAAAGGTGTAATACGTTTTGGAAAAAGGGGTAAACTAAACCCAAGGTATGTAGGCCCGTTCAAGATCATCGAACGCATTGGACCGGTAGCTTATCGACTCGAGTTACCGCAACAACTCGCCGGAGTACATAATACCTTTCACGTCTCAAACCTTAAGAAGTGTCTTGCAAAGGAAGACCTCACCATTCCTCTTGAAGAAATCCATGTCGACGAGAAACTACAATTCATCGAAGAACCAATCGAAATCATGGATCGTGAAGTTAAACGGCTCAAGCAGAGCAACATACCGATCGTTAAGGTTCGTTGGAATGCTCGAAGGGGTCCCGAGTTTACTTGGGAACGAGAGGATCAAATGAAACAAAAGTATCCACACTTGTTTCCCGATGACGCAAAATAGGTACAATTTTAAAATTTCGGGACGAAATTTATTTAACGGGTAGGTACTGTAATGACCCGCACTTTTTCGATCATTCTATACTTGTAAGATTAATATTTACATAAATTAAACCTTACCAACATGATAAGCAATCCAAATTGTTAAGATTTATGTTTTTGAAAAGAGTTTTACACAACGTTTGACCGTCTAGTTTGACCGATGATATCACGAACTATATAACATATGATAATTATACGTTTGTGTATATATATGTATATATACATATTTAACATGATCTAAGAATGTTTTAATATCTCATTTTGTATTAATAACAATAAGTTATATGTATATTTTGAAACTACTAACTTAAGTTTTCAAAACGATAACCATACGCAACATTATTTGACTTAAATACTTATGACCTATAATGTTTATACATATATCGTATAAGTAATGAATTTAATCACTTTTAAGAACTTAAATACATAAAACCATATAAGTGTATTCACAAAAGATAGCTATATTTGAATCCTCATTCCATTTTTCACAAAATTTCTATACGTATATCTAGAGTATATGTACTCGTATCATACGCAGCTTCTAGATGTATTTACTATTGGTATATACCAATAAAAATCTGCTCCTTAGCAGCCTTAAATGATTAAGAAACATGTGGAACCAACCATTTGTCAAGTAGCATGAATTATTTAGCAAGAAAACAAAGTTAGGTATCTTTTTTTTCCTTTATAACCTAAAAACGTTTTTATGCATGCACACCATTTCTTCACCCCATTTTCTCATACTTACACTTCCATTTCTCTCTCAAAATACTCTTAACTTCATACTTGATCATCTCCAAGCATTTTCTCCATCATTTAGCTTCAAAAACAACACTTAAATTGAAATGTCCCGTTCTTATTGATTAAAAACGTTCCATATTAATTGATTTCGTTGCGAGGTTTTGACCTCTATATGAGACGTTTTTCAAAGACTGCATTCATTTTTAAAACAAACCATAACCTTTATTTCATAAATAAAGGTTTAAAAAGCTTTACGTAGATTATCAAATAATGATAATCTAAAATATCCTGTTTACACACGACCATTACATAATGGTTTACAATACAAATATGTTACATCGAAATCAGTTTCTTGAATGCAGTTTTTACACAATATCATACAAACATGGACTCCAAATCTTGTCCTTATTTTAGTATGCAACAGCGGAAGCTCTTAATATTCACCTGAGAATAAACATGCTTTAAACGTCAACAAAAATGTTGGTGAGTTATAGGTTTAACCTATATATATCAAATCGTAACAATAGACCACAAGATTTCATATTTCAATACACATCCCATACATAGAGATAAAAATCATTCATATGGTGAACACCTGGTAACCGACAATAACAAGATGCATATATAAGAATATCCCCATCATTCCGGGACACCCTTCGGATATGATATAAATTTCGAAGTACTAAAGCATCCGGTACTTTGGATGGGGTTTGTTAGGCCCAATAGATCTATCTTTAGGATTCGCGTCAATTAGGGTGTCTGTTCCCTAATTCTTAGATTACCAGACTTAATAAAAAGGGGCATATTCGATTTCGATAATTCAACCATAGAATGTAGTTTCACGTACTTGTGTCTATTTTGTAAATCATTTATAAAACCTGCATGTATTCTCATCCCAAAAATATTAGATTTTAAAAGTGGGACTATAACTCACTTTCACAGATTTTTACTTCGTCGGGAAGTAAGACTTGGCCACTGGTTGATTCACGAACCTATAACAATATATACATATATATCAAAGTATGTTCAAAATATATTTACAACACTTTTAATATATTTTGATGTTTTAAGTTTATTAAGTCAGCTGTCCTCGTTAGTAACCTATAACTAGTTGTCCACAGTTAGATGTACAGAAATAAATCGATAAATATTATCTTGAATCAATTCACGACCCAGTGTATACGTATCTCAGTATTGATCACAACTCAAACTATATATATTTTGGAATCAACCTCAACCCTGTATAGCTAACTCCAACATTCACATATAGAGTGTCTATGGTTGTTCCGAAATATATATAGATGTGTCGACATGATAGGTCGAAACATTGTATACGTGTCTATGGTATCTCAAGATTACATAATATACAATACAAGTTGATTAAGTTATGGTTGGAATAGATTTGTTACCAATTTTCACGTAGCTAAAATGAGAAAAATTATCCAATCTTGTTTTACCCATAACTTCTTCATTTTAAATCCGTTTTGAGTGAATCAAATTGCTATGATTTCATATTGAACTCTATTTTATGAATCTAAACAGAAAAAGTATAGGTTTATAGTCGGAAAAATAAGTTACAAGTCGTTTTTGTAAAGGTAGTCATTTCAGTCGAAAGAACGACGTCTAGATGACCATTTTAGAAAACATACTTCCACTTTGAGTTTAACCATAATTTTTGGATATAGTTTCATGTTCATAATAAAAATCATTTTCTCAGAATAACAACTTTTAAATCAAAGTTTATCATAGTTTTTAATTAACTAACCCAAAACAGCCCGCGGTGTTACTACGACGGCGTAAATCCGGTTTTACGGTGTTTTTCGTGTTTCCAGGTTTTAAATCATTAAGTTAGCATATCATATAGATATAGAACATGTGTTTAGTTGATTTTAAAAGTCAAGTTAGAAGGATTAACTTTTGTTTGCGAACAAGTTTAGAATTAGCTAAACTATGTTCTAGTGATTACAAGTTTAAACCTTCGAATAAGATAGCTTTATATGTATGAATCGAATGATGTTATGAACATCATTACTACCTTAACTTCCTTGGATAAACCTACTGGAAAAGAGAAAAATGGATCTAGCTTCAATGGATCCTTGGATGGCTCGAAGTTCTTGAAGCAGAATCATGACACGAAAACAAGTTCAAGTAAGATCATCACTTGAAATAAGATTGTTATAGTTATAGAAATTGAACCAAAGTTTGATTATGATTATTACCTTGTATTAGAATGATAACCTACTGTAAGAAACAAAGATTTCTTGAGGTTGGATGATCACCTTACAAGATTGGAAGTGAGCTAGCAAACTTGAAAGTATTCTTGATTTTATGAAACTAGAACTTTTGGAATTTATGAAGAACACTTAGAACTTGAAGATAGAACTTGAGAGAGATCAATTAGATGAAGAAAATTGAAGAATGAAAGTGTTTGTAGGTGTTTTTGGTCGTTGGTTTATGGATTAGATATAAAGGATATGTAATTTTGTTTTCATGTAAATAAGTCATGAATGATTACTCATATTTTTGTAATTTTATGAGATATTTCATGCTAGTTGCCAAATGATGGTTCCCACATGTGTTAGGTGACTCACATGGGCTGCTAAGAGCTGATCATTGGAGTGTATATACCAATAGTACATACATCTAAAAGCTGTGTATTGTATGAGTACGAATACGGGTGCATACGAGTAGAATTGTTGATGAAACTGAACGAGGATGTAATTGTAAGCATTTTTGTTAAGTAGAAGTATTTTGATAAGTGTATTGAAGTCTTTCAAAAGTGTATAAATACATATTAAAACACTACATGTATATACATTTTAACTGAGTCGTTAAGTCATCGTTAGTCGTTACATGTAAGTGTTGTTTTGAAACCTTTAGGTTAACGATCTTGTTAATTGTTGTTAACCCAATGTTTATAATATCAAATGAGATTTTAAATTATTATATTATCATGATATTATCATGTATGAATATCTCTTAATATGATATATATACATTAAATGTCTTTACAACGATAATCGTTACATATATGTCTCGTTTAAAAATCATTAAGTTAGTAGTCTTGTTTTTACATATGTAGTTCATTGTTAATATACTTTATGATATGTTTTCTTATCATAGTATCATGTTAACTATATATATATCCATATATATGTCATCATATAGTTTTTACAAGTTTTAACGTTCGTGAATCACCGATCAACTTGGGTGGTCAATTGTCTATATGAAACATATTTCAATTAATCAAGTCTTAACAAGTTTGATTGCTTAACATGTTGGAAACATGTAATCATGTAAATATCAATCTCAATTAATATATATAAACATGAAAAAGTTCGGGTCACTACAGTACCTACCCGTTAAATAAATTTCGTCCCGAAATTTTAAGCTGTTGAAGGTGTTGACGAATCTTCTGGAAATAGATGCGGGTATTTCTTCTTCATCTGATCTTCACGCTCCCAGGTGAACTCGGGTCCTCTACGAGCATTCCATCGAACCTTAACAATTGGTATCTTGTTTTGCTTAAGTCTTTTAACCTCACGATCCATTATTTCGACGGGTTCTTCGATGAATTGAAGTTTTTCGTTGATTTGGATTTCATCTAACGGAATAGTGAGATCTTCTTTAGCAAAACATTTCTTTAAATTCGAGACGTGGAAAGTGTTATGTACAGCCGCGAGTTGTTGAGGTAACTCTAGTCGGTAAGCTACTGGTCCGACACGATCAATAATCTTGAATGGTCCAATATACCTTGGATTTAATTTCCCTCGTTTACCAAATCGAACAACGCCTTTCCAAGGTGCAACTTTAAGCATGACCATCTCTCCAATTTCAAATTCTATATCTTTTCTTTTAATGTCAGCGTAGCTCTTTTGTCGACTTTGGGCGGTTTTCAACCGTTGTTGAATTTGGATGATCTTCTCGGTAGTTTCTTGTATAATCTCCGGACCCGTAATCTGTCTATCCCCCACTTCACTCCAACAAATCAGAGACCTGCACTTTCTACCATAAAGTGCTTCAAACGGCGCCATCTCAATGCTTGAATGGTAGCTGTTGTTGTAGGAAAATTCTGTTAACGGTAGATGTCGATCCCAACTGTTTCCGAAATCAATAACACATGCTCGTAGCATGTCTTCAAGCGTTTGTATCGTCCTTTCGCTCTGCCCATCAGTTTGTGGATGATAGGCAGTACTCATGTCTAGACGAGTTCCTAATGCTTGCTGTAATGTCTGCCAGAATCTTGAAATAAATCTGCCATCCCTATCAGAGATAATAGAGATTGGTATTCCATGTCTGGAGACGACTTCCTTCAAATACAGTCGTGCTAACTTCTCCATCTTGTCATCTTCTCTTATTGGTAGGAAGTGTGCTGATTTGGTGAGACGATCAACTATTACCCAAATAGTATCAAAACCACTTGCAGTCCTTGGCAATTTAGTGATGAAATCCATGGTAATGTTTTCCCATTTCCATTCCGGGATTTCGGGTTGTTGAAGTAGACCTGATGGTTTCTGATGCTCAGCTTTGACCTTAGAACAAGTCAAACATTCTCCTACGTATTTAGCAACATCGGCTTTCATACCCGGCCACCAAAAATGTTTCTTGAGATCCTTGTACATCTTTCCCGTTCCAGGATGTATTGAGTATCTGGTTTTATGAGCTTCTCTAAATACCATTTCTCTCATATCTCCAAATTTTGGTACCCAAATCCTTTCAGCCCTATACCGGGTTCCGTCTTCCCGAATATTAAGATGCTTCTCCGATCCTTTGGGTATTTCATCCTTTAAATTTCCCTCTTTTAAAACTCCTTGTTGCGCCTCCTTTATTTGAGTAGTAATGTTATTATGAATCATTATATTCATAGATTTTACTCGAATGGGTTCTCTATCCCTCCTGCTCAAGGCATCGGCTACCACATTTGCCTTCCCCGGGTGGTAACGAATCTCAAAATCGTAATCATTCAATAATTCAATCCACCTACGCTGCCTCATATTCAGTTGTTTCTGATTAAATATGTGTTGAAGACTTTTGTGGTCGGTATATATAATACTTTTGACCCCATATAAGTAGTGCCTCCAAGTCTTTAATGCAAAAACAACCGCGCCTAATTCCAAATCATGCGTCGTATAATTTTGTTCGTGAATCTTCAATTGTCTAGACGCATAAGCAATCACCTTCGTTCGTTGCATTAATACACAACCGAGACCTTGCTTTGATGCGTCACAATAAATCACAAAATCATCATTCCCTTCAGGCAATGACAATATAGGTGCCGTAGTTAGCTTTTTCTTCAATAACTGAAACGCTTTCTCTTGTTCATCATTCCATTCAAATTTATTCCCTTTATGCGTTAATGCAGTCAAGGGTTTTGCTATTCTGGAAAAGTCTTGGATGAACCTTCTGTAGTAACCAGCTAGTCCTAAAAACTGGCGTATGTGTTTCGGAGTTTTCGGGGTTTCCCACTTTTCAACAGTTTCTATCTTTGCCGGATCCACCTTAATACCTTCTTTGTTCACTATGTGACCGAGGAATTGAACTTCTTCCAACCAAAATGCACACTTTGAAAACTTAGCGTACAATTCTTCCTTCCTCAATACTTCTAACACCTTTCTCAAATGTTCACCGTGTTCTTGGTCATTCTTTGAGTAAATAAGTATGTCATCAATGAAAACAATGACAAACTTGTCAAGGTATGGTCCACACACTCGGTTCATAAGGTCCATGAACACAGCTGGTGCATTAGTTAAACCAAACGGCATGACCATAAACTCGTAATGACCGTAACGTGTTCTGAAAGCAGTCTTTGGAATATCATCTTCTTTCACCCGCATTTGATGATACCCGGAATGTAAGTCAATCTTTGAATAAACAGACGAGCCTTGTAGTTGATCAAATAAGTCGTCGATTCTCGGTAGTGGGTAGCGGTTCTTGATGGTAAGTTTGTTCAACTCTCGGTAGTCGATACACAACCTGAATGTACCATCTTTCTTCTTGACAAACAAAACAGGAGCTCCCCACGGTGATGTGCTTGGTCGAATGAAACCACGCTCTAAAAGTTCTTGTAATTGGCTTTGCAGTTCTTTCATCTCGCTGGGTGCGAGTCTGTAAGGAGCACGAGCTATTGGTGCAGCTCCTGGTACAAGATCTATTTGAAATTCAACGGATCGATGTGGGGGTAATCCCGGTAATTCTTTCGGAAATACATCGGGAAATTCTTTTGCAATGGGAACATCATTGATGCTCTTTTCTTCAGTTTGTACTTTCTCGACGTGTGCTAGAACAGCATAGCAACCTTTTCTTATTAGTTTTTGTGCCTTCAAATTACTAATAAGATGTAGCTTCATGTTGCCCTTTTCTCCGTACACCATTAAGGGTTTTCCTTTTTCTCGTATAATGCGAATTGCATTTTTGTAACAAACGATCTCCGCTTTCACTTCTTTCAACCAGTCCATACCGATTATCACATCAAAACTCCCTAACTCTACTGGTATCAAATCAATCTTAAATGTTTCGCTAACCAGTTTAATTTCTCGATTCCGACATATATTATCTGCTGAAATTAATTTACCATTTGCTAATTCGAGTAAAAATTTACTATCCAAAGGCGTCAATGGACAACTTAATTTAGCACAAAAATCTCTACTCATATAGCTTCTATCCGCACCCGAATCAAATAAAACGTAAGCAGATTTATTGTCAATAAGAAACGTACCCGTAACAAGCTCCGGGTCTTCCTGTGCCTCTACCGCATTAATATTGAAAACTCTTCCACGACCTTGTCCATTCGTGTTCTCCTGGTTCGGGCAATTTCTAATAATGTGGCCTGGTTTTCCACATTTATAACAAACTACATTGGCATTGCTTGCTCCGACAATACTTGCTCCGCCATTACTCGTTCCGACACCATTTGTTCCTTTCGTTCTATTAACCCCTGGTCCGTAGACCTCACACTTCGCCGCGCTATGACCATTTCTTTTACACTTGTTGCAAAATTTGGTGCAGAACCCCGAGTGATTCTTTTCACACCTTTGGCATAGTTGCTTCTGATTGTTGTTGTTGTTGCGGTTATTATTGTTGTTGGGATGATTGTTGTAGTTGCTGTTGTTGTTGTTGTTGTTGGGCCGTTTGTTGTAGTTGCGATTGATGTTGCGATTGTTGGGATAATTGTTGCGATTATTGTTGTAATTGCTGTTGTTGTTGTATTGGTGATTCTTATCACCGTTTTCCTCCCACTTTCTTTTGACTTGCTTTACATTGGCCTCTTCAGCAGTCTGTTCTTTAATTCTTTCTTCAATCTGGTTCACTAGTTTGTGAGCCATTCTACATGCCTGTTGTATGGAGGCGGGCTCGTGTGAACTTATATCTTCTTGGATTCTTTCGGGTAATCCTTTCACAAACGCGTCGATCTTCTCTTCCTCATCTTCGAATGCTCCCGGACACAATAGGCACAATTCTGTGAATCGTCTTTCATACGTGGTAATATCAAATCCTTGGGTTCGTAACCCTCTAAGTTCTGTCTTGAGCTTATTGACCTCGGTTCTGGGACGGTACTTCTCGTTCATCAAGTGCTTGAATGCTGACCACGGTAGTGCGTACGCATCGTCTTGTCCCACTTGCTCTAGATAGGTATTCCACCATGTTAACGCAGAACCTGTGAAGGTATGCGTAGCGTACTTCACTTTGTCCTCTTCAGTACACTTACTTATGGCAAACACCGATTCGACCTTCTCGGTCCACCGTTTCAATCCGATCGGTCCTTCGGTTCCATCAAATTCCAAAGGTTTGCAGGCAGTGAATTCTTTGTAGGTGCATCCTACACGATTTCCTGTACTGCTAGATCCAAGGTTATTGTTGGTATGTAGCGCAGCCTGTACTGCGGCTATGTTTGAAGCTAGAAAAGTACGGAATTCCTCTTCATTCATATTCACGGTGTGTCGAGTAGTCGGTGCCATTTCCTTCAAAATAGTTAAATGGAACAAGTTAATCATACAGAATATTAAGAGTAGTTAATAGTATTTCGTAGCATAATATGAACTCATTTATAAAAGCTTTTTCTTCATATTAGCGTTTTATAAGTTTAAATTCGGGTAGTACCTACCCGTTAAGTTCATACTTAGTAGCTAATATACAATTCAACTACTACAATTCTATATGAAAAACTGATTGTAATAATATTTCGCGTTCAAACTTTTATACAATATTTTACAAACTTACAATACCGCTTATTTTACATAAAGCATGAAATATAGCACACAATAACTTTGATACAAGATAGTTGTGAAGACAATTCTAGCTAGTACACAAGTCGTTCGGCAAAGGCAATAAAGACACGTAATTCATACGTCCAGAAACAAGTCATGCATTCTGGTTTTACTAGGACTACTTCCCATCCTTGGTCTTGTGCAACATAACCGTTATGGCCGTTGATAAGACAGCGTGTTGTAACGTCATCAAAGGGACGAGGGTTACGTAATGTCCAACAGTCCCGTAATAATCTAAAAACCTCATTTCTTACCCCAATTACCGACTCCGTCACTTGTGGAAACGTTTTGTTTAATAGTTGTAGCCCGATGTTCTTGTTCTCACTTTGGTGAGAAGCGAACATTACTAATCCGTAAGCATAACATGCTTCTTTATGTTGCATGTTAGCCGCTTTTTCTAAATCACGAAGTCCAATATTCGGATATATTGAGTCAAAATAATTTCTTAACCCGTTGCGTAAAATAGCATTTGGGTTCCCCGCAATATATGCATCAAAGTAAACACATCGTAACTTATGGGTTTCCCAATGTGATATCCCCCATCTTTCAAACGAAAGTCTCTTATAAACCAAGACATTCTTGGAACGTTCTTCGAATGTCTTACAAACTGATCTCGCCTTAAATAGTTGTGCCGAAGAATTCTGGCCGACTCTAGACAAGATTTCATCAATCATGTCTCCGGGTAGGTCTCTTAAAATATTGGGTTGTCTATCCATTTTGTGTTTTTAAACTGTAAAATAGACAAGAGTTAGTTTCATAAAAAAATACTTATTAATACAAGCAATTTTTACATATATCATAAAGCATAAGAACACTATATTACATATATTACACCACACGAATACAACTATCTTATTCCGACTCGCTCGTTTCTTCTTCTTCGGTTTTGGTTCGTTTTGCCAAGTTTCTAGGGATATATGATGTTCCCCTAATACGAGCCGTCGTTGTCCACATTGGTTTAGAAAAACCTGGTGGTTTAGAGGTTCCCGGGTCATTGTTACAACTTAAGGACTTCGGGGGTTGACGATACATATAAAGTTCATCGGGGTTGGAATTAGATTTCTCTATTTTTATGCCCTTTCCCTTATTATTTTCTTTTGCCTTTTTAAATTCAGTTGGGGTAATTTCTATAACATCATCGGAATTCTCGTCGGAACCCGATTCATCGGAGAATTGGTAATCCTCCCAATATTTTGCTTCCTTGGCGGAAACACCATTGACCATAATTAACTTTGGTCGGTTGGTTGAGGATTTTCTTTTACTTAACCGTTTTATTATTTCCCCCACCGGTTCTATTTCTTCATCCGGTTCCGATTCTTCTTCCGGTTCCGATTCTTCTTCCGGTTCCGACTCTTCTTCCGGTTCCTCTTCGGGAATTTGTGAATCAGTCCACAAATCATTCCAATTTACATTTGACTCTTCATTATTATTAGGTGAGTCAATGGGACTTGTTCTAGAGGTAGACATCTATCACATAATATCAAACACGTTAAGAGATTAATATATCACATAATATTCATATGTTAAAAATATATAGTTTCCAACAAAAATGTTAAGCAATCATTTTTAAAGAAAACACGGTCGAAGTCCAGACTCACTAATGCATCCTAACAAACTCGATAAGACACACTAATGCAAATTTTCTGGTTCTCTAAGACCAACGCTCGGATACCAACTGAAATGTCCCGTTCTTATTGATTAAAAACGTTCCATATTAATTGATTTCGTTGCGAGGTTTTGACCTCTATATGAGACGTTTTTCAAAGACTGCATTCATTTTTAAAACAAACCATAACCTTTATTTCATAAATAAAGGTTTAAAAAGCTTTACGTAGATTATCAAATAATGATAATCTAAAATATCCTGTTTACACACGACCATTACATAATGGTTTACAATACAAATATGTTACATCGAAATCAGTTTCTTGAATGCAGTTTTTACACAATATCATACAAACATGGACTCCAAATCTTGTCCTTATTTTAGTATGCAACAGCGGAAGCTCTTAATATTCACCTGAGAATAAACATGCTTTAAACGTCAACAAAAATGTTGGTGAGTTATAGGTTTAACCTATATATATCAAATCGTAACAATAGACCACAAGATTTCATATTTCAATACACATCCCATACATAGAGATAAAAATCATTCATATGGTGAACACCTGGTAACCGACAATAACAAGATGCATATATAAGAATATCCCCATCATTCCGGGACACCCTTCGGATATGATATAAATTTCGAAGTACTAAAGCATCCGGTACTTTGGATGGGGTTTGTTAGGCCCAATAGATCTATCTTTAGGATTCGCGTCAATTAGGGTGTCTGTTCCCTAATTCTTAGATTACCAGACTTAATAAAAAGGGGCATATTCGATTTCGATAATTCAACCATAGAATGTAGTTTCACGTACTTGTGTCTATTTTGTAAATCATTTATAAAACCTGCATGTATTCTCATCCCAAAAATATTAGATTTTAAAAGTGGGACTATAACTCACTTTCACAGATTTTTACTTCGTCGGGAAGTAAGACTTGGCCACTGGTTGATTCACGAACCTATAACAATATATACATATATATCAAAGTATGTTCAAAATATATTTACAACACTTTTAATATATTTTGATGTTTTAAGTTTATTAAGTCAGCTGTCCTCGTTAGTAACCTATAACTAGTTGTCCACAGTTAGATGTACAGAAATAAATCGATAAATATTATCTTGAATCAATCCACGACCCAGTGTATACGTATCTCAGTATTGATCACAACTCAAACTATATATATTTTGGAATCAACCTCAACCCTGTATAGCTAACTCCAACATTCACATATAGAGTGTCTATGGTTGTTCCGAAATATATATAGATGTGTCGACATGATAGGTCGAAACATTGTATACGTGTCTATGGTATCTCAAGATTACATAATATACAATACAAGTTGATTAAGTTATGGTTGGAATAGATTTGTTACCAATTTTCACGTAGCTAAAATGAGAAAAATTATCCAATCTTGTTTTACCCATAACTTCTTCATTTTAAATCCGTTTTGAGTGAATCAAATTGCTATGATTTCATATTGAACTCTATTTTATGAATCTAAACAGAAAAAGTATAGGTTTATAGTCGGAAAAATAAGTTACAAGTCGTTTTTGTAAAGGTAGTCATTTCAGTCGAAAGAACGACGTCTAGATGACCATTTTAGAAAACATACTTCCACTTTGAGTTTAACCATAATTTTTGGATATAGTTTCATGTTCATAATAAAAATCATTTTCTCAGAATAACAACTTTTAAATCAAAGTTTATCATAGTTTTTAATTAACTAACCCAAAACAGCCCGCGGTGTTACTACGACGGCGTAAATCCGGTTTTACGGTGTTTTTCGTGTTTCCAGGTTTTAAATCATTAAGTTAGCATATCATATAGATATAGAACATGTGTTTAGTTGATTTTAAAAGTCAAGTTAGAAGGATTAACTTTTGTTTGCGAACAAGTTTAGAATTAGCTAAACTATGTTCTAGTGATTACAAGTTTAAACCTTCGAATAAGATAGCTTTATATGTATGAATCGAATGATGTTATGAACATCATTACTACCTTAATTTCCTTGGATAAACCTACTGGAAAAGAGAAAAATGGATCTAGCTTCAATGGATCCTTGGATGGCTCGAAGTTCTTGAAGCAGAATCATGACACGAAAACAAGTTCAAGTAAGATCATCACTTGAAATAAGATTGTTATAGTTATAGAAATTGAACCAAAGTTTGATTATGATTATTATCTTGTATTAGAATGATAACCTACTGTAAGAAACAAAGATTTCTTGAGGTTGGATGATCACCTTACAAGATTGGAAGTGAGCTAGCAAACTTGAAAGTATTCTTGATTTTATGAAACTAGAACTTTTGGAATTTATGAAGAACACTTAGAACTTGAAGATAGAACTTGAGAGAGATCAATTAGATGAAGAAAATTGAAGAATTAAAGTGTTTGTAGGTGTTTTTGGTCGTTGGTGTATGGATTAGATATAAAGGATATGTAATTTTGTTTTCATGTAAATAAGTCATGAATGATTACTCATATTTTTGTAATTTTATGAGATATTTCATGCTAGTTGCCAAATGATGGTTCCCACATGTGTTAGGTGACTCACATGGGCTGCTAAGAGCTGATCATTGGAGTGTATATACCAATAGTACATACATCTAAAAGCTGTGTATTGTACGAGTACGAATACGGGTGCATACGAGTAGAATTGTTGATGAAACTGAACGAGGATGTAATTGTAAGCATTTTTGTTAAGTAGAAGTATTTTGATAAGTGTATTGAAGTCTTTCAAAAGTGTATAAATACATATTAAAACACTACATGTATATACATTTTAACTGAGTCGTTAAGTCATCGTTAGTCGTTACATGTAAGTGTTGTTTTGAAACCTTTAGGTTAACGATCTTGTTAATTGTTGTTAACCCAATGTTTATAATATCAAATGAGATTTTAAATTATTATATTATCATGATATTATCATGTATGAATATCTCTTAATATGATATATATACATTAAATGTCTTTACAACGATAATCGTTACATATATGTCTCGTTTAAAAATCATTAAGTTAGTAGTCTTGTTTTTACATATGTAGTTCATTGTTAATATACTTTATGATATGTTTTCTTATCATAGTATCATGTTAACTATATATATATATCCATATATATGTCATCATATAGTTTTTACAAGTTTTAACGTTCGTGAATCACCGATCAACTTGGGTGGTCAATTGTCTATATGAAACATATTTCAATTAATCAAGTCTTAACAAGTTTGATTGCTTAACATGTTGGAAACATGTAATCATGTAAATATCAATCTCAATTAATATATATAAACATGAAAAAGTTCGGGTCACTACATAAATCTCATAAGAAAACCTTACAAAAACACTTCAAGAAATCCTTCCAAGAACACAAACTTACTTCCAATCTTTCATCCAATTCCATCACCCTTTTGGTTCTAGGTTCTTACTCCTCTTTTACAGAAACCTTGTCCAAGGAACTTGAGGTAGTATCTATGTTCATAACCTTATTCGATTCATATATATATAGCTATCATATTTTGTGGTATACAATTTTAACAACAAGAACATAGTTTGAATGTTTTCAAACTTGTTTGCAAACTAAATAGATCCTTCTAACTTAACTTTTAAAATACTTCAATACCTGTAATATAACTTAAATATATGCTAATTTAACAAGGTATAACTTGGTTTTTCAAAGAACACCTTAAAAACTGTTTTTACGACGTCGGAGTGTAACCGGGGGCTGTTTTGGGTTGGATAATTAAAAACCATCTTAAACTTTGAATTGAAGGTTTATGTTCTGGAAAAATTATTTTTACTATGAATATGGTAACACATAAAAATTTCATGATTTAATTCAAAGTATAAGTATTTTTAGAAAAATAATCATTTAAGGTTGCCTACATAAAGGAAAAGGTTTAACTTCATAAGTTTCACTAAAGTTTCACCTATGCCGTGTGATTTTGAATACAAACTAAGATATTTACAGTTCATAGTCTTAAAGAGGAACTCGATCCAAGGAGATGGCAAGTTGAATCAACGAAAACGGAGTTGTAACGAAGAAACTATGACCGAAACAAAATTGGCTATCCAAGACTAGTTTAACTTCGGGATTAATTGAAGAAAATTAAAATAAATCACATCTTTTTAAGATAACATGATATTTTATATATATGTACTCATAATTCAATTTTATATGGTTCAGGATCACCCGTAAACAACACGAGAAGATTAATCATAAGATCCCATGTTTGTACGCAACACGTCATTTGACAACACCGGTACTTTATGTACGCAACACGTCATTTGACAACACCGGTACCGTGGGTCAAGATTAATCTCGACCAATACATATACGATGGGGTTTTATTTATTTCGTTGGGGGTTTTATTTATTTCATTGCGGGTATATTAAACATCTAAAAATGAACCATTAAAATTGAATTACTAACAACGAACTGCTAACTACGGACTAAGGAATTATTCAAAGTATTAAAAGTATAACAAGTATATATATGTGACGTTTGTTTAAAAAGAAAAGGTATTGATATATTATATATGGATAGGTTCGTGATATCAACCGGGAGACCAAGTCAAAATATATATATCTTCAAGACGAAAGTGAGTATATAGTCCCACTTTTAAACTCTAAATATTTCGGGATGAGAATACATGTATTTTATGTTTTACGTTATGGACACAAGTAACTGAAAAATATATATTCTACGTTGAGTTGTACCACTGGCATACTTCCCTGTAGCTTGGTAACTGTTATTTACAGCGGTATTGTAAACGCGAATCCTGTTGATAGATCTATCGGGCCTGACAACCCCAACCGGACTGGACGACCAGTATTCAACGGTTGCACAGTACTTCGTTTTGTGACTACACTTGGTACGGTGTAGTAAGATTTCATAATAAAGGGAATATGCGACGTGATTAAATGTTAAGTATGGTTACCAAGTGCTCAACCACTTAGAATATTTTTATTAAAATGTTTATATATGAAATCTTGTGGTCTATATATATATTGCTGCCGGCATTAAACCTATATCTCACCAACTTTATGTTGACGTTTTAAGCATGTTCATTCTCAGGTGATAATTAGAAGCTTCCGCTGCAACATGTTGAATGTAAACAAGATCTTGAGTATGCATATTTGTGTCAAAAATAAAACTGCATATCGGAGGATTTGTAATGTAAAATATGCTAGAAATCGTATTGTTATCATCACATGTAAAGTTTGTAAGTCTAAGATTATCGCTAAACGATAATCATCTTTATATTGTCTAAAGCTTGTATTATCATAAGAGTTATGGTTTGTAATGTAAAATAAATGCAGTTGTTCTTTTAAAAATGTCGCATATAGAGGTCAATACCTCGCAATGAAATCATACGTTATCTAACACGTTCTTATGGTTAAGGACGGGTTATGACATGTGATTACCCTTTTGTTACCGGAGAACCTTTCATATTCCACCACATTAGAAATAAACTTACCAACAACTTCACTGATCTTGGGCATTCCGAAGAATCTTTATATTTATCGAAACCTCATCATTTACTCATCTGCCTCTTGTAACGAGAATTGCCATACGAATCATTGGGAATTAGCAATCAGTATTTTGAAATCTCACAGCATGTTGACGCCAACAGTTATACATAACGTCTATTTCCAAGGCTTACATACTTCGAATGTGAAGTTTCTGAAAAACACTCTGAACCGCGAACTAGTTCTCGAAATGCTGATGAAGCAACAAAAACTGTAAACGACCTTAGTAGTAAAAAGTTTGATGATAAAGATTAGTGTATTAACAAAGCTCAGAAATAGAGAAGTTTTGGAACTGGAAAACGGATTGAGCAAAGTATGAAGGAGGCTGTGGACAAATCACAAAGACTGAACCTGCCTTCAAAGAATTCAAATGATTCAGTGTCTGCTGAATTCATTAACAAATACCTTGCTCCTGATACAAAACCCTTACAGACAATATTCTTCATCATTCTCTGATATTAGAAATTTTAAGATATCATCGTATCTTTAATTATAAATATCCTCCATATTTCTGAAGATATTTCCGTAACTATTCTTATCTGGAATCATTTATCTCTTTGCGCTATTTGTATTACATCAAAAAGGAAACTGTTTAGTTCCTATACTCTGTAAACCTTTGAGTTTAAAATATGAATGTTTTTGAAGTGGTGTTGGAAACTGAAGCATGAGTTAGTATAATATAATGACACTTGATCAACGTGATTATATTACAGTAATTCATGCTGAGTTTCTAAATGGAACGTGATGATTCACAGATCATAACATCATCATGTGCCATGTTATACGACTCTTTTATTCTATTTAACCTCTAAAATATCAAGAAAATATTTCTTGATGATTCGGCCTTTTCCAAGGTATTCTAGTAATTTGACAAGTCAAGATCGTGACATCACAATTTCCTTCCTAGAACATTAACAATGTTCATTCCGAAATTCATATCTGTGAATTCTGGACCATTACAAGCGGTGCTTAATCGCAAGAAAAAGAAACGAAAGGACAAAACTCCGAAATAGAAATTGGGGTATAAATTGCAGCAAATAAAAGAGAGCATTAACTATGGATACCAATGATTATAAAAGATAGAAACAGAGACTTTGAAATATAAGGGAAGATATAAAGCCCAACGACAAACCAAAAAAATTATAAATCATATATATCGATGCATATAGCAATATAAAGACACGGGAGAACTAGAAACACTATAAACCCAAGAGTATAGTAGAAGTAAATAGATTCTTTCGGCGGTAGATGAAAAAGAAGAATGACCGATATGAAAGTTATAAGTATATCGAGAATCAGAACTGGATGGAGCATACTGATGAATACTTTAAAATATGAGTTGAGGGGGAAAGAATAGAAGGTGATGAAACATGACTAGGAACTTAGAAATCAACAGATTTAACTCACACAATGACGAAATAAGTTAATCAAACCCTCTAGTGAATAGGTTAAGCTTTTTGGGATTAATTTAGTCATACCACAACTAAATCAAGTGTGATTAGATCAACACCTAGAGCTATTATTCACCACCTGGGTGATTTGGGTTGAGAGAGAATTAGAGGAGCTCACCATATCTGAGTGTGTGTAACAAATGAGAGGCTTAACCTAAAATGAAGAACATAAGACTTTATATACCCCTGCTGTTGACTCACCCGTACGATTCATCCAACACACATACGAGTTGGCTTCATCAGCCGTACGGGTGATCACTCACTCGTGTCTTCTCATTTTGGTTGTAATTGTGACTTAGCTCAGCATCAACCGTGCGTATGAGCCTGTCATCCGTACGAGTGAGGCTTCAATCGGACGTCTGACTAAGTCTAACATAGTCAAACATCTAAATCTCCTTCCTGTAGTTGCTGTAACCACATACAAACACGGATAGGATAATAACGAACGATCATGGTGGCCTATAAACTGTTGTACCTGCAATGGATGTGGGTAGATGTCCAGGGACTTGCATAAAATGCATCAACAGAAGGTGTGAGTTGTAAGAAAACGAAGGAGGTGAATTTATAAGAAAATCTCCGACAGAACAATTAAAATGGACGATCGCATTTAAAGTGAATCCTAATTCCTTTTGTTACCGGAGAATCAAATCTTATTACAAAGATTTTCTTCAAATCCCTTGAAATCTGGAAATCAATCATATCTACGTCAAATGATAAGATGAATCTACACTTACTCATTTCACTCTTCTATGTTAGCTTCATTCGTACTCTTCATATAAATGGATTGTTTATCTAAATTATTCGCTGATGATAAAACTCTAATTTTCAGCCTGTATGCATCATGAAAACATAATTATTATCATTCACGACCTTTCCACTCAAATTTCGGGATGAAATTTCTTTAACGGGTAGGTACTGTGACAACCCGGAAATTTCCAACCAAATTTAAACTTTATCTTTATATTATCCCGACACGATAAGCAAAGTTTGTTAAGTTAAATCTCAAGAATTTTAAATTGTGTTCATACATTCATTATAACCTCGACCAAATTCCGATGATTCACGAACCGTTATATATAAATAAATATGTATATATATGTATATATATATTATAACTTGAGAATATTAATAAAGTATTAAACGTATAATACTTTACATGAACGTATTTGTTTCAATATGTTTATCGATGGTATTAGAAGATAATATCAAATGATTGATTTATCAGATACATTATGATATCATTACGGGTCTATGTTATGAGGTCCACTGTGATTTAAGAAATCTATTCTTTTTGACAACATTCGGAAAATGGTAAAGTGATTTATAAGTAAGAACGTGAAGTGTAAATAACTTAGATGTTGGATATCGACAAGTTAAGTAACTCGACATTTTTCATTAAGATGATTTCATACGTTTATTTAACCTTTGAACTTTATCCCATGCTTCACCAACAAACTGTAATTTAAAAACTTGAAACCTATTATGAATATATATGATTCTACTTTTCTAAAATATTTTATGATATATAACGATTTCCATTATTTTAACCTTTAAACAAAATGATTCTTAAAAATATATTTAGTTTTGGAAAACAAAATTATTATATTTATTTGATTTAGTTTCAAACGTACAAAAACGTTTTCAGTTTAAAAAGAACTTTATTATTAAAACGTATATAACTTTTATAAATATCTAGAACCACTTTTGACAACTCATTACTTAACCAGTATGATAAAGATAATGATATTTATATTTTATTTTATTAAATATATATAACGATTTAAATTAATATTATATATATTTATACGCGTATTATACGTACATAGTTTTATACTTTTACTATACTTAAACTTTATCTTTACTTTATTTTTACTTTACTTTAACTTTAATAATTCACTTTAATAATTCATACTTTAATAATTCATACTTTAATAATTCACTTTAATAATTCATACTTTAATAATTCACTTTAATAATTCATACTTTAATAATTTACTTTAATAATTTACTTTAATAATTCATACTTTAATAATTCACTTTAATAATTCAAAAATCTATTATAAATAGAATTCAATAGGTTTCATTATTTCATAGAAACTTGAAAATATTTTTTCTCTAAACTCTAAACTCTCTCAATCGATTTACATATATATATTTACTCCGTATTATTTCAAGATATTATTAGTATACATAAAATATTACGCCAGAGTGTTGTCCGAGTGATTTCGAAATTGTTTTTCGAGTGGGATTGGATTAAGAAAATTATGGGTTATAGCTATGGAGGTGATTGGGTATGGTTCATGGGTATGCTAGTGAGGTCAATATAGTGTTTATCATCTCCGTTGCGTCTACGTACCTTTCCTGCAATATTGAATCTCAATATTGATACGTGAGTACTCATAATTTAACTTTTACATACTAACAGTGTATCCTTGACTAGTGCTCGAGTATATAGGATTATGCATGTTTGTACTTTTGATATTGCCTTTAGTTAGGTTATGTTGAATCCTGAATTAGTTATATATGCGACTGAGATAAGGTATAAGATATGCATGTCGTTGGAAAGCTAGTGAAAAATTAAGAACTTTTCATTTAGATATCGAATGATTTCGATGAACGGATTTGAAGTTATAGTCCCACTTTTAAAATCTAATATTTTTGGGATGAGAATACATGCAGGTTTTATAAATGATTTACAAAATAGACACAAGTACGTGAAACTACATTCTATGGTTGAATTATTGAAATCGAATATGCCCCTTTTTATTAAGTCTGGTAATCTAAGAATTAGGGAACAGACACCCTAATTGACGCGAATCCTAAAGATAGATCTATTGGGCCTAACAAACCCCATCCAAAGTACCGGATGCTTTAGTACTTCGAAATTATATCATGTCCGAAGGAGGATCCCGGAATGATAGGGGATATTCTTATATGTATCTAGTTAATGTCGGTTACCAGGTGTTCACCATATGAATGATTATTTTTTGTCTCTATGCATGGGACGTATATTTATGAGAAATGGAAATGAAATTCTTGTGGTCTATTAAAAAGATGGAAATAAATGATTATGATAAACTAATGAACTCACCAACCTTTTAGTTGACACTTTAAAGCATGTTTATTCTCAGGTGTTAAAGAAATCTTCCGCTGTGCATTTGCTCATTTTAAAGATATTACTTGGAGTCTTTCATAGCATATTTCGAAGAACGTTGCATTCGAGTCATTGAGTTCATCAAAGATTATTATTAAATCAATTTATAGTTGGACAGTGGATATTATGAAATGGTATGCATGCCTGTCAATTTTTGATGTAAAGAAAGATTGTCTTTTAAAAACGAATGCAATGTTTGTAAAATGTATCATATAGAGGTCAAATACCTCGCAATGTAATCAACTATTGTGAATCGTTTATAATGTATATGAACGGGTCCTTTCAATTTTATCCATATTTCTCAATCATGATAAAACCGTATGAATCAAATTATATTCGTCATAATAACATTCTTATTGTTAGCCATGACGACCTCAATCAAATTTCGGGACAAAATTTCTTCAACGGGTAGGAACTGTGACGACCCGAAAATTTCCGACCAAATTTAAAGTTAATCTTTATATAATTCCAACTTGATAAGCAATGAATTTTAATAAATCTTGAACCTCCGGAAAGAGTTTTACACAAGATTTTGGTCACCCTTTTATTCCGACGATTCACGAACGTCATAACTTGATTTAATTGTTTAATTGTTTAATTATTGTGTATATATATGGCTTTATATATATTTAACTTGAAAATATGATAATTAAATATCTCATTAAGTATATTAACAAAGTATTTTATATATATATATATATATATATATATATATATATATATATATATATATATTCATACTACTAATTTAAAGAGTTTTTGAACAATATATATGTTACTATTTAAACGACGAAATTAACTTATGTTAAAATGTATTTACATATAATGTATTACGAGTGTAAATACATCCTTACAAGTATTGAATACACTTTATAATATACCAATACATATAAAGGATAGCTATACTCGTATTTCTGTTCAATTTCCTCAAGAATTCTACTCGCATTCATATGGTATTTTTACCTGTATTATACACAGCTTCTAGAAGTATTTACTATTGGTATATACCAATAGAAATCTGCAATTATTTGTGTAATATGTCATCCATGACTTAATCAATTTAATATGTCATGCATGACTTAATATAATTTAACTTATCTTAGATATTTTCACTAAAAGCCAAAATTATAAGCTTATAAATAAGGACCATTTTAATCCATTTTTACTCCATATTTTCTTAAACTAAAAACACACACTTGAATGCTCTCATATCATACTTCAATCTCAGCAACTTTCCTCTTCATAATCAAGGTAAAATACTTCTCAAAATCCTTGTTCAATCCCTTATATAGTTGCTATCTTATTATGCTTATAAAACTTGTACAAACTAGAACTTGTTTTGGTGAACACCAAGTTTGTTTGAAAACTAAGTTAATCCTTCTAACTTAACTCTAATAACATTTATTTATATGTATTATGATGTTATATTAAGTTAACATAAGAACTTATAACTTTTACATATGAAGAACACCTTGAAACTTAACAAATATCCTTTAATCTCCATTCGGTAAAAAGCGGGCTGTTTTGGGTTGGGAATTAAAAACCTATCTTAGACTTTGAGTTCGTGGCTAAGACTTTGGAAATATGTTAATATATGTAAATAAGACTTCCAGTATTTTTTTCATGATTTTAGACAAAGTGGAAGTATTTTATCAAAAATCATATATTGGGTGGATGCCGGGATTTTTCCAAATCTGTCCACCGACACAAAAAGAGGGTAAAGCTCTAAAAATTACTACTTGGGATGAAATTTTCGAATTGATTTTGTAAAATTCACTTCTTAAGGAATCCATAGCACTTTGATTCACTTTAAACGGAGTTCTAATGAATATTTGGCGAGCAAAACAAAATCTGCTAAAATTAACGTTGTATGGACGAAATTTATATTACAAAAACTATATTAAACATATTCTTGTTAACTTTTCCTATATCCTATATATATTTGGACATGTTATTAGTAGTATAACAAAATATTATAATCTTGGTTAATTCTGTGATTGTATATATGTATAATAATATTCTTGGTACGTCCTAACACAATAAGTATACAATACGTTTTGATAAATCCTAAGACAATACGTACACAATACGTCTTAGTTAATTCTAAGACAATACGTATACAATACGTCTCTGGGTTGATGCAAAGACAATATGTATACAATACGTCGTGGGGTAATTCTAAGATTATATATATATAATATATATATATATATATATATATATATATATATATATATATATATATATATATATATATATATATATATATACCGATTATTGGACTGTTGGACTTTTCGGACTATTTTGGACTACTAACAAAGGACTACTAACAATGGACTACTAACATAAAATGTTAAAAATTATTATATAAGTATTCTATGAACTTACTTTATTTTATTCATATGTCGTATCATTATCTGAATCGTTATTATTGTTATAGGTTCGTGAATCCAAGGACGACGGTCATATTTTTAATAAGTTGAAAACTTATTATTAATATATTTTTACTACTGTGAGTATATAGTCTCATTTTTAAACTCTAAAAATATTTTGGGATGAGAATACATGCATTTTATGTTTTACGCCATAGATACAAGTACTTGAAATATATTCTACGTTGAGTTGTACCACCTTGCATATCTTCCCTAATAGCTTGGTAACTAATATTTACATGTTGTAAGAACATGTAAGCGCGAATCCTATTGATAGATCTATCGGGCTAGACAACCCCAACCGGGCTAGTCGCTCTAGTATCGTAAACGGTTGCATAGTACTTCGTTTTTACTACACTTGGTACAGTGTAGGGAGATTTCATAATAAAGAGAATATGCTACATTAATGGTTAAGTATGGTTACCGAAGCGCTCAACAACTTATAGAATACTTTTATACACTTGCGAGTGTACATATATTTATAACTATGAAATCTTGTGGTCTATATTTATATCGATGTCAAACCTATATATCTCACCAACCTTTGTGTTGACTGTTTAAGCATGTTTATTCTCAGGTCCTTAAGAAAATCTTCCGCCGTTGCATTATATGAGCAAGCTGTGTATGGAGTCTCATGCTTTTGTTTAAATGAAATGTTGCATTCAATAAAACCTTTGTCATGTATTATATTCGACTGTTATATCACGTGTGTAATATTTGGAAACCGATGTATTATGAGGATTATTTCTTAAATAATCGTCCACTTGTTTAAAACATGCATTATTTTATGAAACCGACTGTTATTTTATGTTTAAAACATGCATTAAAACATGCATTATAATAATAGTGTGCTTTTTATGAAACGAATGTAATATTTTCTAAAACGTATCATATAAAGATCAAATACCTCGCTATGGGACTAATGAATAACGTACTACGTTTATAGTAATATAGACGAGTCGTTTCATTTAGAGTCTAGTCTTATCACTCATTTACATTAGGCCTCTATAACACCTATTGTGTTGTAAAAATCATATTTGAATTGGGTCGTAATAAATGATATGATTGACAACTCAAAGTTGTAGATTATCATTTTGGAACAAGAGATCCAAAAGCAGACTATCATTTTAGGGGTCCGATCTAATTAATCAAAATTGGTCCAAAACTCGGTCAACCATCGATCAAATAGAATAGAAATTAGAAATTAATAAGTCAAAGTAGCGACTAATCAGTCACATAAATGAGGGAATAATCGGGTTTGACTAGTCAAGGTTGAAATTAATTGGCCAAAATTAATCGAAGTCAAACTTAGTAGCCAATAATCGGGGTTTGCCAATTACTCCATCCCTCCCTCCAAGGACCTAGCTAATTAATCCCCAATATCGATTTCTGCAACCTTGACCGTGTTTAGTATCTTGAAATGTGGCACAAATAAATGTAGTAGAAAAACATAGCATAAAACACAGCAAGGCAGGTAAGATAATCGCACTACAGAGCATGACGTAGGTTCAAAACAATACAGAAATAAAGTTTCACTCAAATGTTAAAAGCATAAGTTGGATAGTAGCATAATAAAGAAACTAAAGACGGCATTTAGAAACAAACTAGACCCATATAAAACCAAGCTTCATCCCGAAGATCCGTCTTTCACATACAAACTCCTCTGCAAGAAGATGATACTCATGAAGAAAGATTGGTAGAAGCCACAGTACAGTCTTATGTTGATTTCCCTACTTGGATCTTTGTCTCATCTTTCGGCGCTTCCTCTTTAGCCTCCTCATTCTCTTCTTCTTCCACTACAAAACATTTAAATTCATTAACTTGGTACAACTCATCTTACAATAATTAATATTAATATCTAAACACAAAACAAATCCCTAATTGATTTACACCATTTGCCTAAATATACACCTAACAATGCATAACCAATTTCAGCGGTACAACAAAGCGCCTAACGATGCATAACAAATTTCACTTGTAATATACATGTGTAAAAGAACTAGTTATAATATGCTCACTTCAAACATAATATAGTTAACTCGTCGTTTGATAATAATGAAAGTCTGTTTAGCTTAATTTAAGAAACTCGAGCTCGTTTAATAAACATCTTCAATATATACTCCTATCTTCTAATAAACCATCTTCAATTTTAATGAGTAGAGCTCGAGCAGCTAGCGAATAGCTGGAATCATCTAAACCCTAGTTTGAAGTTGTATGCATTAAGAATGTATTTAGGTCTTTATTTAATTTATATCGCATTTATTTCAAAGGATAATTTGAGTAGTTTTATATATACTACTCGTTTAGGGTTCACAGCTTCATCAAAAGCTACTTTTTACAAATCCTTAACAGCCTCAGCTCAAATCGATCGACTTGATAAATAAAAACAATGACAAAAAAGACATGAACACATATAAATAAACACCTCATATCAATTGATAGAAATCATACTTACATAAGTGTTACAAACTTCATTTTCTAGCACAAATAATTAACTAGACAAACAATTATATAATAATCTAGACTAAACAAATTACAAATATATAAAATGAAAGAATAAAAAAAAATGAATGTAGATTTACCTTGGCACGCATCTTGGCGAAAGCTTGATGTGGTCTGATTTACTCCGAGTTTATGTTTTGCAGAAGCGGCTAACGATGAAATAAAATGTAGAGGATATAGGATTGTTGTATTTATAGCTAGGGCAACACTAGCTGAATGGGCCGGGCGTTATTATCATCATGGATTATTGGGTGATTAGTAACTTCATGGTTAGCCCAACTTCAGTTCGCATGAACGAGCTGATTAAAGTGAAATTCTTCATGAATTTGATTTGATGGTTCATATAATCATTGATCTAATCTAATCTAAAATCTGAAATCTAAATAATTTTTTAGCTAACATGAAAATATATCATCGGTTGAAATGTACACAAAATTATTTACATGTGAAAATGAACTATAATAACCATGCAGGAGTGGCCACCGAGTTGCCCAATGAAACACATAATTCAGGTTCGATTCTTGACTATGCAAAATCGTTCAGAAAGATAATGTGACTACAGGGTGCGTATAATGCGCAATTCACCCGGTACACGGTCTCAGATCGAAGGGTTTGATTACCTGAGGTTTACCCTATATGGGAGAGCTATTGTGCTCGTTTATAGGGAGGTTTTCTTGCTAATTCAAAAAGAAAAGTGAACTATAATTTTACAGGGTTTTGGTAATTAGTACTATTAGAGTTAGATGTGCACCGATTAGAAATTAATTATAATTTTTGAGTCGTAAGTTTATATGAGTTCGTAATATACATAATTGAATTTTATTTGTGACTGTTATGTTCTTTCAAATATGAATTAGAGTTTGATTAATATGATTCTTAGTTGTTTAGATTAGACCAAACGATGATAATATGTTTAACTAAAGTATTTCGTTAAATAATACGGTTGATAATAAAATTAGAACATGTGAGTTAGACCATATGTTTGAGGTTCAGGTGAATTTATAATACACTCGCTCATCAATCAACTTGAAACTAAGCTAATATTGTGTACTTCAAAATAAGAATATGCCACGGAGCAACTTTTAGAGGGTTGGATGGGAAAATTTATGGAATGAACTAAAAAATAAAACAGGAAAAGTGTTGGTAAGAGATCAACTTAAAAACTATACGGACTCGATGAAGAGAGGCTGGAAGTTATATGATCGACTAACGAGAATTGAAGTTATTAAAGGTACACATGTGAGAGCTATTGACGGTAGATAATAATCAACTTAGTAACCTACAAAGCTTGCTTATAATTACCTAATACCTTGTGCTTATTGAATTGCATTGGACCTATTTATGGTACACATGTGAGAGCGCCTGCTCCAGAGCATGAACAAACTAAATCTATAGGTAGAAAAGGATATCCAACTAAAATATTATGGCATCATGTGATTTTTAACATGTGTTTTACATTTTCCTAGGCGGGTGAGGAAGGTACGACATATGATTTCAAGAATTTTTCTAGAAGCGTTATGGAGGCAAGAAGTGAATTTTCCACGTCCAATGGGAGGTTAGTTAATTTATGTATTTTAATATCATGTTTTTTTTTTTTTGTTATTGTTTATATTTAGTTATGTATATACCAATAATGTTCTATTTATTTCATAATAGATAAATACTATGTTGTTAATGTTGGCTATTTAACTACAAGGGATATCTTGTTTCGTATAAAGGAAACAATATTCATTATCATATACCAGATTTTCGTCGCGGTGAAACGGCTGCCAAGCGTGCTCCTAAAGGAACGAAAGAGACATTTAACTATAACCACTCATCATTAAGAAATGTGATTGAACGAACGTTTAGAGTATGGAAGGCAATATGGACAATATTAAAAGACACGCATGTAAATTACTAATATGAAACACAAGTTAATAATGTAATAGCATATGTGGCAATTCATAATTATATCATAATGAAAGGTCATATTAAGCATTTGACACGGGACAACAAGAAAATTATCTTCCAACTCAGGATTTAGATATAGGATCGTCTACTAGTAGTAATGTAACTCAAGGAGAGCCCGATACACAATGTAGAAATGATGATTTATATATGAGTGATAGTAAGAGAGAATTGTAAGAGATCTTATGAAGTCTAGGAATAATTACCATTGTATGAAAGAATATAATATAAAGACAAAATTACTCTGTTAGTCCTTGTGGTTTGTTGCGTGATAGCTCCTGAACTTTTTTTCGATGTGACTGGTCACCCGTA
Organism: Rutidosis leptorrhynchoides; assembly: GCF_046630445.1. Lineage (NCBI taxonomy): Eukaryota > Viridiplantae > Streptophyta > Magnoliopsida > Asterales > Asteraceae > Rutidosis > Rutidosis leptorrhynchoides. The sequence continues at coordinate 31,485,754 of NC_092338.1, read as the reverse complement.
TTTGCAAAAGTCATGTGGTTGGTCTTTAAGTATAACGTTCATTAGCGACCTACCATTAAGTCACCCCATGTGCGTGGAACATGAGGGTATTTATATCATTTTCATCAATTATTAACATCATACGGATAAATGCGTATCTTCTTGAAACTTTCGTCTTTCATTCTTCATCTTCTTCCCAAATGAAAACACCAAAACTCATTTTCATCCTAAAATGACATACAAATCATAGTTAATTACAAATCAATTTTTAAATCCAAAATTAATTAAAAAATATAGTTGTCCTATTAAAAGTTGTTTACGTTCCCAATATTGTTGATCAAAATGAATTTCAACAAACCAATTTCCAAATCAAAATCAATTTCAACAAACCTATATGTATGTCAAAAATTCAACAATTCAAACTCAGTCTTCAAACCCAACCTCACAATGCATTTCACACCACAAAATCAAAATCATATGCTCTTACATCGTGCACTATGATGTTGTAGTTGGCGAATCGGTGGTGACCATTTAATTTTTAAAGTTGAAGAGAGCCCTTCATATGGATTAATAACAATTTAGTAACATATGAAGATTCTCACATAGATGAAGATTTTAACGAGTTTTTACGGCAGTTGTTGGAGCTAATCGGTTGATGAGTGTCCCACATCGAATACGTGAAGAAACATTGTGTGCATAGGAACCTCCCTCTACTAACATATGGTTTTAGAGTACTAGGGAACTCAAAGGCTTATATGCAGAATGATCATATACATAGTATTGTATATGTATATTTTATTGGCTAAAGGCCAAAGGCAAAACTACGCGAATTATAATGCAAAGCTATGGAATATTCGCTGAAAGTAAGTACAGCGGTTATGTTTTCGCATTAATACAAGACCGCGGTTTAATCCGCTGAGTTTCCGCGGATAGTTAAGTAATTCACAAACCGCGGATAGTTAAGTAATTCGCAAACCGCGGATATTTCGAATACTATAAATAGGGAGCTTGGCCTCTCATTTATGGGTTGTTGATTCTCTACCATTTTGCCCAAGCCTTTGTAATTTCCACTTGTGATCTTGCCCAAGGGATTTTTACATCCCGCAAAGGTGAAATATGCTAATTAACAATCAAGACCGGGTCGGGGTGGTTGATCACTTGATAGTTAAAGTGAAAGACGATCATCGGGGCCCAAAATAATCATCAAACATTCCATCCTCCATTATAATCTTATTGCACTCAATCCGTAATTAAGTAACATCATTAATTAAGGATTGATCAATTGACGCCATCCGTGGGACACGTTTTACAAATTAAATTGAAAATTTTTTGTTTCGTGCCATCAAACAATTAATTTGTCGGTTTAATTTCAATCGTGTTTTTGTTGTGATGATTTGCAGGTGCATACATCTAAAATCGGCGGTGAATTGCTTGATTGCTTAGAATAATGTGTAATATTGGAAATAATAGTGATGTAGTAGTCGCTGTGCGAGCGAATGCCCAAAAAAGAGGAAAAAAGCGAAAGTCCGCTAAAATGTATCATAATTGGCAATTTGCGCCAATTAGATTTCCGAAAATGCAGAGCGATGATTTTTCTGAAATGCCGATAGTAGTATCGTGCAAAATCGCGGACGCTGACAATGGCAGTAGCGTCGATATTATTTACGAACAATGCTTCGCTCAATTGCCAGAAAGTATTAAAACAAACCTGCAAACAACCGCAGTTTCGCTAACCGGTTTTGCAGGAGAATCTTCATTACCTATAGGTGTTCTGCCATTAAACATCGAGTTAGCTGATGTTAATGATGACGCTTTGGTGCGACAAGCGCGATTAGATTTTTATGTTATGCGAGCCTCATCTCGCTATAACATGTTGCTGGGAAGAATCGCTATAAGTAAATTTGGAATTGTCCCGTCCACAATTCATGGCATGATTAAGTTTCTAACATATAAGGGAGTCGCCACAATATGTTCAATGAGCATAATGCCTATTTGTGCGGCTGTTAACGTAAAAACCGCAGGGAAAGAACCTGTTGATGGTGCGGATGCTATGGAAAGAATTAATCCCGCATATCTAGAGCAGAAAATCAAAGTAGGACAATTTGACAAGTTGCGAAAAATAAACATGAAGCTTAATCCGCTAAAATGTGGTTTTGGCGAAACGGAGGGGAAATTTTTGGGATATCTTGTTACAGAACAAGGTATTCAAACTAATCCAAAAAAGATCGCGGCCATAGAAAATATGACCGCGCCAAAAACGGTTAAGGAAGTGCAAAGTTTGACGGGCAAATTAGCAGCATTAACGCGTTTCTTGTCTAAAGTCGCTGAAAGGCAGTTGCCATTTTTCAAAACCCTAAAAGGATGCTTGAAGCAAAAGAATTTTGTTTGGTCCAGCGAAGCAGAATCTGCGTTTCAAGAGATGAAAAAGTTGTTAAAAACTTTGCCTACACTAACAGCGCCGGTTCATGGCGAAACTCTTTATCTTTATATCTCAGTAGCAAACGAAGCTTTTGGCTCAGTTTTGATCGCGGAAAGAAACAAAATACAAAAGCCAGTGTATTTTGTTAGTAAAGCTCTTACGGGAAGTGAAATAAACTATGCGCCGATTGAAAAGTTTGTGTATGCGCTCATTTTAACAACGCGAAGGCTACGAAGATATTTTCAAGGGCATCCGGTGCATGTATTAACTGATCTGCCAATCAGGCAAGTCTTAACAAAGCCAGAGATATCTGGTAGACTCGCATTATGGGTGGTAGAATTAGGTGCTTATCAAATATCTTACCTTCCGCGTAGCGCTGAAAAAGGACAAGTTATGGCGGATTATCTCGCTGAACTATCTAGAGAGTTGGAGGTGATTAACGAGCGAACCGCACTAAAACCTGAACACGGTGACACTTGGGATTTATTTACTGATGGTGCTTCGTGTACAGAAGGTGCAGGTGCGGGTTTAGTTTTGGCAAGTTCAAATGGTGAGGAGCATACTTACGCATTACGATTTAATTTTGACGTGACAAACAATGAGGCAGAGTATGAGGCATTGCTTGCAGGCTTAAATATTGCGCGAAAGATGAATATTGTTAAGTTGCGTGCATTCACGGATTCACAGCTAGTATCAAATCAGTTTAGCGGAACTTTTGAAGCACATGATCCTTCTATGCAGAAGTACTTGCAGTTATTAAAGGAACTGCAGCGTGTTTTGAACATTTTGAACTCGCGCAAGTGCCAAGAAGTCAAAACAAGAAAGCGGATGCTTTAAGCAAATTAGCCGCTTTAACTTTTTCGCATTTTCAAAAGCAAGTATGGGTTGAAAAATTGCCAAGTAAGTCGATAGATAGTGACTTGATGGTTGCATCTGTTATAGAAGAACAGCCAAACTGGATGGAGCCAATCCTACAATATATCCGCAGTAATATTCTGCCAGAGGATAGTCGCGAAGCTCGATAAGTGCGAGAGCGAGCGCCAATGTATATCATTCAAGATGATATCTTATATCACAAATCATACTGCGGACCAATGATGCGATGTGTTGGCCCAATCGAGGCAGAAATGATTGTTGAAGAAGTACATAATGGTACTTGTGCACTGCATTCTGGTTACAAAACTATCGCAGCAAAAATTATGCGGATGGGATACTTTTGGCCATCCCTATACCGCGATGTAGCTAAAATTGTTAAACGCTGTAAAAGTTGCCAACGGCATGCTCCGCAGAATCGAATGCCACGACATGACATGATCCCCGTTAATTTGCCGTGACCATTTAATAAATGGGCTATTGACATTGTAGGGCCATTTCCTGCAGGGCCCGGCAATGTTAAATTTCTCATCGTTGCAATCGATTATTTTGCCAAATGGGTTGAAGCTAAGGCGGTTCGCACTATTACTGGTGTGCAAGTGCGAAATTTTGTTTGGGAGTACATTGTTTGCAGGTTTGGTATTCCGCGGGAATTGGTTAGCGATAACGGTGCACAAATAGCGAAAGATCCTTTCAAGACATGGTGCGCTGATCTAAATATAATACAAAAGTTTACGTCAGTGGCGCACCCGCAAGCCAATGGACTGTGCGAAGTAACCAACCGCGATATTGTCAGCGGTATTAAAAAGAGGTTATGTGAAAGGCGAACTGGTTGGGTAGATGAATTACCCAATGTGTTATGGGCACATCGCACTACTTTCAAAAAGAGTACAGGCGAAACACCTTTTAGTTTGGTGTATGGTTATGAGGCAGTAATCCCCGCAGAAATTCTGGTACCAACGCATCAAATTGCTAACTTTGATGACGAAGCAAATGATGTTGCGTTGAGCGAAAATCTAAATTTCATAGAAGAGCGGAGATTAATGGCGGCTATCAGAGAAGCGAATAATAAACAGCAAATCGCTAAATATTTTAATAAAAGAGTGCGTGCTTTATCCTTCGCTATAGGTGAATGGGTGCTGCGAAATAATGAAGCAAGCAGAGCAGAAAAGCCAGGTAAATTGGGTCCTAATTGGGAAGGCCCTTATCAGATTGTGGCAATTAATGCGGCAGGATCATATAAGCTTGCAGATATGGAAGGGCGAACTTTACCTAATGCATGGCATGCTGTTTTGTTAAAGCGATATTATGCATAGTTTTGCTTAAACTATCAGATATATATGTATAAAGTGCGAAATTGGATACAAGGCATATGGCTAATGTACTTATTAAGTGTTCTTGTTTTTAATTTTTTGCAAGTCTTGATCACACTTGACGAAATTTCAAAAATAAACACTTATAAAAGTATGCGAAAAGCTTATATATGAAATGAGAATAGTTATGAAACATTTTGCAGTCTGTTTCATAATGTTATAGTATTTCGCAGTGTTTAAAAAGCAAAGTGATGAAATTGCCCACTTTAGCATGCAAATTATTGCGAAAAGAGTGATATATCCTAAATATTTGATCTTGCCAATATTTAGATGCTTTGCAATGCTAATTAATAGCCTAAGGATCGTTTCGGTGGACTTAGAAGATTCATAACGTATACGCATATACGCATACAAATTGTTTCGCAAAAGTACGCGCTTATTATGTACACAATAATAAGAGCTGGAAATTGCAAAGGACAAGTTTGTGTTATGAATATTGTTGATAAAAGCGCTATATAAATAAAGAGTACTAGCGAATAAATATGAAAAAATAAAGTTGCATTAATAACGGCGCAGAGATAGCTGCGCGCTAATTTCTACAATATTTTATTCTAGCTTAGACAAGTCAAGATCAAAGATGTCTTTTAAAGTGGCATCATCTTGTTGACTTATTGCAGTAACTTTGTCGATTGGAATATCCGCTAAGCTTACTTGTGCGGTAGCAGCTGCTTCGCGTACATCTGTAAGTGAACAAACGCGATCTCCAATGGCGGGAGGTAGTGGATCTGGTATGGTGCAATGTGGAGCAATTTCATCCAGAAACTCTACTCTCTCGCGCAGTCGTAAAGCAGCTGCATAAGTGGAAAACAGAACATTCACGGGACGTGAATTGAGAACCTTTTTAGCAAACTCCGGTAGGTGTTGGCGGAGTTGCGTGAACTCAAGCTTCGCGGAAGCTACTGCGGCCACAGCGGTGTCTCTCTCTACAGTAAGCCTTGAAACCTCCTCTTGCAATGAAGAGATTGTGGTTTCAAAATTCTTTTGTTTGTCAGCTGCAGTAGACACCTGTAGTTTTAATTCATCTACCGCGGTTTTGGCCGCGGTAAGCTCGTAGGAGAGGTCAACACAGTGTTTCTCGCTGTTTTCAGCCTTGATCCTCTCAGCATTTTACTTTTGCTGTTCAGCTCCAAGCACATTGAAAAATTGTTCTTGCCGGCATATCATATCGTACGCCGAGTTGAAGCACATATAGAAGTTTTGCATGAAACGGTTGTGCGCATCAAGCGCAGAAAGTTTGGAGAATTCGCGGCGAAGCTCGCCGAGAATTGCTAATTTCATTTGCTGACGCTGATCCAGAGCAGCGCTAGCAGATGCATAGATATAACCGGATAGGCCGTCAATCCGCACTCCATAAGAATCAGGGGGAGTGCGGAGTAGCTCGGTGATTTGTGCCGCAGAATCTGGGCTAGGAAACACCGGGTTAAAGGGCGAGTCTCCTGCAAAAAATGCAAATGTTATATCAATAAACGTACATATTTCATAAAATGATATGCGCTAAACATGATTGATTCATACCAGTTTGCTGGCCTCCTTCATAATTCGTTATGACCGGATTATCGTATAAAGGAGTGCTTTGCTTGAGCTTCTTGCTCTGCATTGATGGCGGTGTTTGAAATGGTCATTTTGCAGAGCCTGTTTGTGATGACGGTGACTTTGTCGTCAAATCAACAAGGGGAATGGCCTGTTTCTCCTGTTTGATTTGATGACCGGAGGATGTCGCCGATTTAGCCTCCGGACTAGTTAGCAATTTGTTAATCAAGGCCTTGGGGGTCCACCTTGCGATCGACTTCGTCAATCTTCATTTTTAATTAAAGTGGAGAGGTTGTGATTGAAGAATTCGTAAGGGTTAAGCGTGAAGGTATGTAATTGCGAATTGTGGTGAGGAAAGCAGATGGAGAATTAAGTGATTATGAGGCACGGTATATATAGGGGAAATAAGGACGGTAATTGATTGCGTTAATTAACCGTTGTGACAACTCAAACGGTAATACTGGCCGCAATGGATAAAAACGGTAACTTTTTCCTATAACGGTAACTAGGTTAATGCGAAATTCCTCAATGCGAATATTGGCTGCGATAACTGCGAATTTTTAGAGTTTATCATGATACATTTGTTTCGCAATATGTATCATAATAAACTGGGGGGACTTGATCATATACATAGCATTGTATATGTATATTTTATTGGCTAAAGGCCAAAGGCAAAACTACGCGAATTATAATGCAAAGCTATGGAATATTCGCTGAAAGTAAGTACAGCGGTTATGTTTTCGCATTAATACAAGACCGCGGTTTAATCCGTTGAGTTTCCGCGGATAGTTAAGTAACTCGCAAACCGCGGATATTTCGAATACTATAAATAGGGTGCTTGGCCTCTCATTTATGGGTTGTTAATTCTCTGCCATTTTGCCCAAGCCTTTGTAATTTTCACTTGTGATCTTGCCCAAGGGATTTTTACATCGCGCAAAGGTGAAATATGCTAATTAACAATCAAGACCGGGTCGGGGTGGTTGATCACTTGATAGTTAAAGTGAAAGACGATCATCGGGGCCCAAAATAATCATCAAACATTCCATCCTCCATTATAATCTTATTGCACTCAATCCGTAATTAAGTAACATCATTAATTAAGGATTGATCACAGAACATGTTGGTGGGCCTAAAACGATTCTACAAGTTGGTATTAGAGCGATACGACACTGTAACATCTCGTTTTCCCGTACGTATCGAAAGGTACTTACTTAATCATTTGTACGTTTATAACTCGTTAGCTTATGCGTAAATGTATGAATATATGTGTAGATATATATATATATATATATATATATATATATATATATATATATATATATATATATATATATATATATATATATATATATATACATACATATATGTATACTTGATAATGTGTGCATGTATAAGTTTAAACATGGGTTTGGTTAGCGTTAAGTCTTGTGAGACTATTGTTGAAGGCTAGGTGAATAAAGGAAGCGGGTTTGGAATGTACAAATTAAATAAAATCGATAATTGTTTAAGTTGGTCGAGCTGTTCAGATACAGCCTTAGGCCGTGCCGCGACAATTGAGTCCGCGCCGCGGCATATCAAGCAAATCTGGATCAGAAGTTGGGTTAAAAGGGGTCGTTTTTCCTTTGATAAGTCGCGCCGCGACAAACGGGCCGCGCCGCGGCATCTCTGCTGTTCTGACTCCGATTTCTACTCAATTTAAAAGGGTTTTAGGGGTAATTTGGTCTTTTTGCTTGTAGATCAGATTGGAGCATTAAATCACAGCCACTTATTCCATTTATTTCATTTCCTTTTCTCTTTTCTTTCCAATTTCTCTCCCAAAACACAAAACCCACTTAGAATAAACTTAAGATTTGGAGGTGAAGATTTGTGGATCAATCCTAGGAGCAAGAGTTAAAGTTGTTCTCCTTGTTGTTAGCTACAAGAGGATAGTCTTGGTAAGTTCTAACCTTATGTTTTAAGTTTTAATTGGTTAATGGCTAGGGTTTTGGTTACTAGAGATTTTTATGACCCATTTGAGGGTAAAATGGGTGAATTTGGGTTGTGTTGTTGTAATGAAACCCTAATAGCCACAATCTAGGGTTTTGGCATTAGGATTTGAGGTTGTAAGTGTCAAATGGTGTTGTTAGTCACTAATGCACTTTAAGATTAATGAAAGAAGTGTAAATGGGTAAGTTTGACTTGATTGTGAGTCTAAGTAATATAAATGGGTCAAAATGTACTAGTTGACCTAATTAGATGAAATGGGTATGGATTACCCTAAGTTTTGTGTTAATTGAAGTTAGTAGACTTTAATTCACTAGCCTTAGTGATTAAAGTCGAGTCTTGGCCATTTATGGGCGGTTGTGTGTAGTTGAGTCAATTAATGCAAATTGGGTCATTAAATGCTCAAGTGGAAGTATCGTGGTTAATCCCACTAGTTGTGAAATTGAATGTGCACTTAATGATTTAGGTACATTGCGTTGAAACTCAAAAGTGCTAAATCATCATCCTTGTGACAAGGTGAGTGGAGTAATTATACGTGTGTGTATATAGCGTATTTATTTGTGAATGTTATGGTATGAACCACCGAGCCGGTAGTGCCATAACATGTGTGGGTTAGGATGTGAACCACGAGCCGGTAGCATCGAGTGTGAACCACGAGCCTGTAGCACTATAAACTAAGATGTGAACCACGAGCCGGTAGCATCGAGTGTGAACCACGAGCCGGTAGCACTATAAACGAGTATGACTCAAAAGCGTATGGTGTGAACCACGAGCCGGTAGCACCATAGCGATATTGGTTAACCATATTGAGATTGTTGTTTTGTTTAGCATATTATAGATATATATTGAGTTGAGTATATGTTAATGAAGTGGTGTGATAATGTACGACTTGTTAGTGTTACGGGTATGTTGACATGCTATTTGAGTTACAAGTTCGTATGAGGTATTTGGTATTGTTATTGCAAATGGATAGGTTATATATATGTATGTATAATTGTTGCACTCACTAAGCATTGCTTACCCTCTCGTTGTTTATCATTTTATAGGTTCTGGCTTGGACAAGGGTAAGGGCATACGGTTGGATTAGTTGTCTCCCGTTTATGTTGACAGGGGGTGCTTTTGGTGTTAGCTTTTGAAGTTGGCCTAACGTTTTGGGTAGTTTAGCCCCAAACCGTGCTCGAGTGTCGTTTAGATTATAAACTATCATTGTAGTGGGTCAAACTTGTATAAAACTTAATTAATGGCCTTCGTGCCTTTTGTAAACATTTAAATTGATGTACGTTTAAATGGAACTTGTGGAATAGTTTACATATTTAATTGGCGCGTAAATGTGTATTATATAAAAAAAAATTATCGTATGGAATACGGGTTGGGTTGTTTCAAGTGGTATCAGAGCATGGTCTAAGGGGTTTAGGCGACTTGAGATAGGTGCCTAGACTTAGACTTTATTGTGTGAGCGCTTTATGCGGGACTTGTAGGACTTTGGGTCTAATCGGGAATTGTTAGTGCTTTGGTTTATGTGAGCTAACCTGGTGCTAATTGTTTTGTGTTGTGTTTAGCAATCATCAAGCAAGACGGACGTTGTACTAGCAAGTTAATGTGACGTGCTCACGTAACAACGATTAGCTACCGTTGTTACGGGTGCAAATCGTGTCAAACGAGTAATGTACGACGATTGTTGAGCAAGATGGAGTAGTGTGGTGTGCATGTATATACTTACGTGTTATGCCTTTCGTTCATGGTTTAACCTTTTTCGTTTTATAGAATGAAGACGAGAAACGGACACGATAACGATATCGGTGGTACAAGCGAGGACCCCAAATTCACGGCCAAAGTTGAGGCCATCTTGAAGAACTACAAGGAGAATTTTCTTGTTAGCGTGAGAAAAGTTTTCAAGGAATCGGTTGACGAGCAGATAATCGATTTAATTAATGAACGAATGAAGGCCACTGTCGATGAGGCTCTTGATGCTAGAAACATTTATCCTCGTGGTGAAGGAGGTGAAGGAAGGCGGGACTTCCACTACAAAAACTTCAAGGATACTCAACCTCCGATGTTTAATGGGGTGAGGGATCCATTGAAAAGCACTTGATGGATTTCCGATATCGAGGGGGCGTTCTGTACCGCGGAGTGTCCTCCCGAGAAGAAGACGAGGTATGGGTCTAGCATGTTACGTGAAGAAGGCAAATTATGGTGGGACGATAAAATCAATTTATATGGTGAAGAGCAATGCATGAGCTTGACATGGGATGAGTTTAAGAAGGAATTTTTCCAAGAATACCGAACTTCTTCCGACCTTGATAGAATCCGGGACGAGTTGCATCATTTGCAACAAGGTTCAATGGACTTGGTTACTCTCAAGTCTACCTTTTTGGCAAAGACTCATTTTTGCCCGGAATATGTTAGTGACGATCACAAGCTAATGAAAGATTTCTACCGTACCTTGAACAATGAGTTAAAGGGTAAGATTAGTCGGGGAATGGCTAAGACCTTTGAAGAGCTATTCGAGTTGGCTCGGGGTTTTGAGCCGGAGGTTCCAAGGAAGAGTGATTTCACTTTTTTAAAGAGAAAGTTTGAAGGTTCGAGTATAGTGTGAAGAAGGGTACTTCCGGGGGTTTCGGACCCACGTGTTATAATTGTAACCAAAGAGGGCACATGGCCCGTGATTGCACCAAGGCGTCGACCAAAATCACTTGCTTTAATTGTGGTAAAGAGGGGCACAAGAGGCCGGAATGCCCCGATTTGAATAATGATCATGCTAAGAAGTTAGAGAAGGCGGCGGGCACGGTTAGGGGTCGCAACTACTTGATGACCAATGACGAAGCCAAACAATCCAACGAAGTTGTCTCAGGTACTTTTATGGTTAACTCTAATCCGGAAAGGATTTTATTTGATAGCGGTGCAAATTTGTCGTTTGTGTCTCCAAAATTTGTGCCTAAACTTGATAGACCGTTAGCTAAGTTAAGTCGTCTGGTAGAAGTTGAAATAGCGGACGGCAAGATGGAGCTAGTGGTTGATGTGTGTAAAAATTGTGATGTTGTTTTTGGTGCCGAAAACTTTAAAATTGATCTTATCCCTATGACCTTGGGCGACTTTGATATTGTTGTGGGCATGGATTGGCTCGATCACAATAGAGCCGATATTGCATGCCATGAGAAGTTTATTCGTGTGAAGACCCCTAGTGGGGGAGAGTTAATTATTCACGGCGATAAACGAAGAAGACTTGTGCCGATATGTTCTTTTGCACGGGCACGTCGTTTTCTTGTTAGTGGTTGAAAGGACCCTTCCTAATCCATCCGGACGAAGCCCATATCGATTATAAACGATTCACAACAGTTGATTACATCGCGAGGTACTTGACCTCTATATGATACATTTTACAAACATTGCATTCGTTTTTGAAAAGACAATATTTCATTACATCGAAAGTTGACGGCATGCATACCATTTTATAATATCTAACTATAATTGACTTAATAATAATCTTGATGAACTCAACGACTCGAATGCAACGTCTTTTGAAATATGTCATGAATGACTCCAAGTAATATCTTTAAAATGAGCAATTGCACAGCGGAAGATTTCTTTCATACCTGAGAATAAACATGCTTTCAAGTGTCAACCAAAAGGTTGGTGAGTTCATTAGTTTATCATAATGAATCATTTCATAATTTTAATAGACCACAAGATTTCATATTTCCATTTCTCATAAACATACGTCCCATGCATAGAGACAAAAATATCATTCATATGGATTGAACACCTGGTAACCGACATTCACAATATGCATATTAGAATATCCCCATCATTCCGGGATCCTCCTTCGGACATGATATAAATTTCGAAGTACTAAAACATCCGGTACTTTGGATGGGGCTTGTTGGGCCCGATAGATCTATCTTTAGAGTTCGCGTCAATTAGGGTGTCTGTTCCCTAATTCTTAGATTACCAGACTTAATAAAAGGGGCATATTCGATTTCGATAATTCAACCATAGAATATAGTTTTAAGTACTTGTGTCTATTTCGTAAATCAGTTATAAAAACATCGCATGTATTCTCAGTCCCAAAAATATATATTGCAAAAGCATTTAAAAAGGAATTAATGAAACTCACGCATATAAATATTGTAAAAACAATTAATAAAGCATTTGCATGTATTCTCAGTCCAAAAATGTAAAGAGTAAAAGGAGCAAATGAAACTCACAGTAATGTATTTTGTAGTAAAAATACATGTGATGACATGGAACAATGCAGGGTTGGCCTCGGATTCACGAACCTATATTAATTTCATTTCTATCAAAACATATAATGGAAATATCATAATTTTATTTATTAATATGTATTATCTATATATATTGTATAGTTATATAAGGTTTATACTAGTTTTCTTTTTAAGAAACATATACCTTATGTTATATCCTAAATTATATGTTATATATTTATTTTGTATATGTATTTAAAGTGATAAATATAGTTATATTAATATCTATATATAATTGGGATTATATATATATATATATATATATATATATATATATATATATGTATATATATAAAGTACCAAATTTGTTGTATGTAAGTTTTATATAAGTGTTGTTATTAATAAAAAGGATACTAACAATATTAATATAGTTTTAGTGATAACAAGATGTTAATCATACAATAATACTTATTGGTACTACTTAATAACAAAACAATATTCCTAATTATAATTATTCTAATGATAATATTAAAAATACTTGATAATGTTAATAAGTGGTAACTTTTAGGAATGCACCTATACTAGTAATAATAATTATAATTATGATACTTGTGATGATAACAATAATTTATATTATTATCTATAATAATAACAATAATTATGATTAATAACAATAATAATAAAAATAAAGAAAGATAGACTACCTCATGTGATGACCCGGAAATTTCTGATCAAATTTAAACTTAATCTTTGTATGATTAACATTTCTGACGTGATAAGCAAAGTCTGTAAAACTGAATCTAAAAATTTTTGAACTACTTTCATATATTCAAATACCTTTCGGTTATTTTCGACGATTCGCGAACAATTATATGTAAATAGATACATATATACTATAACTTGAAAAGGTAACAATGTATTAATTGTTTGATACCGTACATTAAACTTATTGGTTTAAATATCTATTTGAATATATATGATAAGTTGAAATATTTATTATTAAAATTTATTTATAAATAACTTCCAATGTGTATTTAAAAACTGATTTATGTATATTAAAAAGATATATACATATATATAATTTCAAGTTATTTAGTAAACGATAGTAACATTCGTTTATTGATTCGATTGATATTTAGATAAGTTAACTAAAGCATTTAAGATGAACCAGTAAAACACTAATTTGCTACAGTATTTTCAAATTGCTTACAGTACCCAAAATGCTACAGTGTTTTCGAAAATCACTATTTGCTACAGTGAATTGCTACAGTGAAATGTATTTAAAATGTATTTTAACAAATAGCGAGACGATGATTTATAGATGTAAATGACCAAAACACTCAAATGTATAAGTTATATTTTGAGTGATATAATTTAGGGATAATTTAAGGCTATATTTTGACTAAGGTACGTGTCCCAAAATGTAATGTACAAGTTTTCTCAGCGTACGAAGGGACATTCGAAAAACCGGAACCGGGACATAAGTCGAGTCACGACGTACGACTTATCGAAACAAAAATTACAAATCAACTATGCACGAGAATAAAATATAATATATAATTAATTAATTTAAATTATATATTATATATATTATAAAAATATGTCGACGAGCTAGTTGCCAAAACATTGTGAGCTAGAAAAGTTTCCCATGCGATCGCATGGGAATTACACTCCCCATCCATGCGATCGCATGGAAGTGGAAATCAGGCCAGGTCTATAAAGCTCGCAAGTTTTGTTCGAATATATTTACTTTTTTCTCAAAATCTCTCTGTCTCTCAAATATATATATATATATATATATATATATATATATATATATATATATATATATATATATATATTATTAAGATTAATATTATTATTATTATTATTAATCTTATTATTTTATTAGTAATATTATTAGTATTATACATAAAATACTACGACGAGGTTATGTCCAAACGATTTCAAAACAAGTTTACGAGCAAGCTAGAGTTAAGAAAATTATGGGTTATTGCCAAGGAGGTTATGGGTAATGTTCGGGGGTATATTTGTGAATCAAACCTAGTGTTTATCATCTCCGTTACGTCTACGTACTTTTCTACAATATTAAATCTCAATATTGATACGTTGAGATCTATGGTTATTCGATACTCTGAGTTTCGATGACATTACGATGAATGACTTTATATGCTGATAAGGTGAGTTTCATATGATCCCTTTTACCCTTTACATTTTTGGGCTGAGAATACATGCAAATGCTTTAATAACTGTTTTACAATAATTATAAAGTGTGAGTTTCATTTGCTCCCTTTTTAATTGCTTTTGCAATCTATATTTTTGGGCTGAGAATACATGCACTTTATTTTAAACGCAATGGATACAAGTACATACTAAATTCTACACTGAGTTTGAACCGAAAATCCCTTAGCTTTGGTAACTGTTAACTGCCAGTTATAAGAACTGGTGGGCGCGAGTAGTAGTATATGGATCCATAGGGCTTGATATCCCCGTCCGAGCTAGAGCACTAGCCTTTTAACGGACGTATGCTATTTGAGAAGCGTACACGTTGGTTTGCGTGTATTATTAAGATGATTATACAAAGGGTACAAATTATATATACGTTAAGTTTAGTTACCAGGGTGCTCAATCTTGTAGAATATTTTGATAAACGTTTCTGGATGAAACAACTGAAATCTTGTGATCCACCTTTATATACAGATTATACGAAACATTAAAACTATGAACTCACCAACCTTTGTGTTGACACTTGTTAGCATGTTTATTCTCAGGTTTCCTAGAAGTCTTCCGCTGTTTGCTTATATGTTAGACAAGCTATGTGCATGGAGTCTTACATGGCATATTTATCAAAGAAACATGCATTCACCAAATCATCACCATGTATGTTATTTTGACTGCATTGTCAATGGAAGTACTATTGTAAACTTATTTACGGTGATTGTCTATATGTAAAAATTATCAGATGTCGAAAACCTTTGATTTAAATATTCATTTATGGTGTGCCTTTTCAAAAGAATGCAATGTTTACAAAACGTATCATATAGAGGTCAAATACCTCGCAATGAAATCGATGAATGACGTGTTCGTCCATATGGATTTGGAGCGATCGTCACACCTCAAGGTGTTTAAAAAAAAAAATAACAGACCAGGTAGCCCAGGTAGAGACTCGAACTCGCGACCATTAGCTCACACACCAACAACCATGACCATCAAACCAATTTTATTTTTCTGATATTAATCTCATCAGTTTATCTATAACCCGTATATTCACTGTTATCTTTCTTCTTCTTCTTTAACACAAGATCGACTGAGAACTAACTTCATAAACCAAATAATGAATTTAAACTTTTGTCTAAGACTTATAAATAACCTGTAAAGTACATATATGTGTTCACAAACGAAAAAAATAAAAATAAAAACAAAATTAAAGAGCACCGCTGCTTCGGTAATGAAGTGAGAAAAAAAAAATCAAATTTGATTTCGAGATCAATTTAGACATAACTCATAACATGAAATAGGTTTCAGTACACTCCTAGAATCTTTCCCAAACATCAATTTAACTTGAATCATAAAAACGAATTCGAATTTCGTTGAAGAACAATTGTTGACTTTTACATTTTTAAACTATGACTTTGAAATTCAAGCTTGATTTGAGGAATTAAAGATTGAGAATTTACAGAGAGATTAAAGAGATGTTTCCTAAGACATCTGCATTTAAAAATTTTGAAGATTGGTTCGAAATCGAGATTTGGCCAAAAAGTGTGGAACCGTCGGTTAAAAAAAAATAATAAAAAAATATAAATGAACAAATAATCTCTTCTCCAATTCTGTTTGTAGGTGACATCTGTGACAACCCGGAAATTTCCAACCAAATTTAAACTTTAATCTTTATATGTTTCCGACACGATAAGCAATATTTGTTAAGTTAAATTTCAAGAATTTTAAACTATGTTCATACATTCATTCAACCTCGACCAAGTTCCAACGATTCACGAACCATTAAACGAATATGATTATATATGTATATGTGTATATATATTATAACTTGAAACGTAAACAAAATATTAGATTAAATACTTTATATGATTGTATCTATTTCAAAATGTTTATCAATGGAATTAGAAGATAAGATCAAATGATTGAATTATCAGATATATTGAATTATGATTACAAGTCTCTGTTGAAAGGCCCACGTTGATTTGAGAAATCTTTCTATTTTAACAATATTCGGAAAATGGTAAAGTGATTTATAAATAAGAACAAATTGTTAATCATTGAGAACTAGACAAAGGATAGTGGAAGATTGAATCTCATAAAGACTCGATTGATCTATTTAGTTTCAAACGTACAAAAACGTTTTCAATTTAAAAAGAACTTTATTATTAAAATGTATATAACTTTTATAAATATCTAGAACCACTTTTGACAACTCATTACTTAACTAGTATGATAAGATAACGATATTTATATTTTATTTTATTAAATATATATAATGATTTAAATTAATATTATATATATTTATACGCGTATTATACGTATTATGTAGTTTTATACTTTACTATACTTAAACTTTACCTTTACTTTATTTTTACTTTACTTTAACTTTAATAATTCACTTTAATAATTCATATTTTAATAATTCACTTTAATAATTCATACTTTAATAATTCACTTTAATAATTCATACTTTAATAATTCACTTTAATAATTCATACTTTAATAATTCACTTTAATAATTCACTTTAATAATTCAAAAATCTATTATAAATAGAATTCAATAGGTTTCATTATTTCATAGAAACTTGAAAATATTTTTCTCTAAACTCTCTCAATCGATTTACATATATATATTTACTTCGTATTATTTCAAGATATTATTAGTATACATAAAATATTACGACGGAGTGCTGTCCGAGTGATTTTGAAATTGTTTTTCGAGTGGGATAAGATTAAGGAAATTATGGGTTATACCTATGGAGGTGATTGAGTATGGTTCATGGGTATGCTCGTGAGGTCAATATAGTGTTTATCATTTCCGTTGCGTCTACGTACCTTTCCTGCAATATTGAATCTCAATATTGATACGTGAGTACTCATAATTTAACTTTTACATACTAATAGTGTATCCCTGACTAGTGCTCGAGTATTTAGGATTATGCATGCTTGTACTTTTAATATTGCCCTTAGACAGGTTAGGTTGAATCTTGAATTAGTTACACTTGCGGTTGAGATAAGGTATAAGATATGCATGTCCTTAGAAAGCTAGCGAAAAATTAAGAACTTTTCCTTTAGATATCGAATGGTTTCGATGAACGGATTAGAAGTTATAATCAATTGAATTTTCGATATTTTTATTAAAAATGATTATTATTATCGTCGTTTTTATCGTCGTTCTAGTTTTATCTTATTATTATCATTATTATTATCTTTATCAATAAAAGGGATTTATCATTAAAAATTGTTATTTTTTATTATTATTATCGTTAAAGTTATAATTAGTATTATTATTATTATCCAATTATTATTATTATTATTATTATTGGTATTATTATTATTATTATCATTATTAATATATATATATCATTATTTAAAAATAGTTATTGTTATTGTTATTATTATTATTACTATATTATCATTAAGATAATTATTAGTATTATCGTTAATAATGTTATAGTGACTATCATTATTAATATTAGTGTAATTAAAACAAATATTTGTAACACCTAATTATTTTGATTACTATTATTATCATTATTATGAACACGATATAAAAGACGATTAAAAGCTATTAAACGAAACGATTAGGAAATAATGGGTAAGAGTTTCATGATGAAATTAAAATATTATAAGATATTGATTTAGATAAAATTATCGTTCTTATTATTTTTATCATTACTATTATTATTAAAAGTATCGTTAGTATTAAAACTATCATTTTAACAAAAATTATCATTTTAATAGAAATGTCATTGTTACTATAAAATATCATTATTATTATTATTATTTTAAATAGAATTATTATTTTAAAGATAATATTAAAAATTATCGTAAATATTAAAGTTATCATAATTAGAATTATCGTTTTATCATAATATCATCTTAGTAATTATAAATATTGATATTTTTATAATAATAATTATTATTACAAAATAATACAACTTTTACTTACTATCATTATAGATATTATTTTATCAAATAAATATGTGATACAAACATATTTTACTACGTGTAATAACTTACTTTAATAATACCTATCATATTATCTTTATGATATTAAATGAACCCTATAAATTTTATTACTTAAATATATATAAAAGTATATTTTATTATATAAATTTAATATAAAATTTTATTTATTAATAAATAAATTATATTATTTACTCTAATAAATCTTTTAAAAATATTTAAAAATATAAAACGACGATATTTAAACTATATATTAATCATGTATAGATTTTTGGAAATTATTTTGAGTCAAATTTACTTTTGTTGACTTTTGCATATTAGTCTCGAGCATTAGGATTGTGGTACACTATGACTTGACCTAATTTGTTAGACAAATATTGACCAACACATAAATATATATAATTAATTTAGGTTCGTGAATCCGAGGCCAACCTCGCACTTGTTCAATGACGTTATATGTATTTTTACTACGAAATACAGTATGGTGAGTTTCATTTGCCTTTTTACCCTTTATATTTTTGGGACTGAGAATACATGCGCTTTTATAAATGTTTGACGAAATAGACACAAGTAATTGAAACTACATTCTATGGTTGAATTATCGAAATCGAATATGCCCCTTTTTATTAAAGTCTGGTAATCTAAGAATTAGGGAACAGACACCCTAATTGACGCGAATCCTAAAGATAGATCTATTGGGCCTAACAAACCCCATCCAAAGTACCGGATGCTTTAGTACTTCGAAATTTATATCATGTCCGAAGGAGGATCCCGGAATGATAGGGGATATTCTTATATGTATCTAGTTAATGTCGGTTACCAGGTGTTCACCATATGAATGATTATTTTTGTCTCTATGCATGGGACGTGAAATGTCCCGTTCTTATTGATTAAAAATATTCCATATTAATTGATTTCGTTGCGAGGTTTTGACCTCTATATGAGACGTTTTTCAAAGACTGCATTTATTTTTAAAACAAACCATAACCTTGATTTCATAGATAAAGGTTTTAAAAAGCTTTACGTAGATTATCAAATAATGATAATCTAAAATATCCTGTTTACACACGACCATTACATAATGGTTTACAATACAAATATGTTACAACAAAATAAGTTTCTTGAATGCAGTTTTTACACAATATTATACAAGCATGGACTCCAAATCTCGTCCTTATTTAAGTATGCGACAGCGGAAGCTCTTAATAATCACCTGAGAATAAACATGCTTAAAACGTCAACAAAAATGTTGGTGAGTTATAGGTTTAACCTATATATATCAAATCATAATAATAGACCACAAGATTTCATATTTCAATACACATCCCATACATAGAGATAAAAATCATTCATATGGTGAACACCTGGTAACCGACATTAACAAGATGCATATATAAGAATATCCCCATCATTCCGGGACACCCTTCGGATATGATATAAATTTCGAAGTACTAAAGCATCCGGTACTTTGGATGGGGTTTGTTAGGCCCAATAGATCTATCTTTAGGATTCGCGTCAATTAGGGTGTCTGTTCCCTAATTCTTAGATTACCAGACTTAATAAAAAAGGGGCATATTCGATTTCGATAATTCAACCATAGAATGTAGTTTCACGTACTTGTGTCTATTTTGTAAATCATTTATAAAACCTGCATGTATTCTCATCCCAAAAATATTAGATTTTAAAAGTGGGACTATAACTCACATTCACAGATTTTTACTTCGTCGGGAAGTAAGACTTGGCCACTGGTTGATTCACGAACCTATAACAATATATACATATATATCAAAGTATGTTCAAAATATATTTACAACACTATTAATATATTTTGATGTTTTAAGTTTATTAAGTCAGCTGTCCTCGTTAGTAACCTACAACTAGTTGTCCACAGTTAGATGTACATAAATAAATCGATAAATATTATCTTGAATCAATCCACGACCCAGTGTATACGTATCTCAGTATTGATCACAACTCAAACTATATATATTTTGGAATCAACCTCAACCCTGTATAGCTAACTCCAACATTCACATATAGAGTGTCTATGGTTGTTCCGAAATATATATAGATGTGTCGACATGATAGGTCGAAACATTGTATACGTGTCTATGGTATCTCAAGATTACATAACATACAATACAAGTTGATTAAGTTATGGCTGGAATAGATTTGTTACCAATTTTCACGTAGCTAAAATGAGAAAAATTATCCAATCTTGTTTTACCCATAACTTCTTCATTTTAAATCCGTTTTGAGTGAATCAAATTGCTATGGTTTCATATTGAACTCTATTTTATGAATCTAAAAAGAAAAAGTATAGGTTTATAGTCGGAAAAATAAGTTACAAGTCGTTTTTGTAACGGTAGTCATTTCAGTCGAAAGAACGACGTCTAGATGACCATTTTAGAAAACATACTTCCAGTTTGAGTTTAATCATAATTTTTGGATATAGTTTCATGTTCATAATAAAAATAATTTTCGCAGAATAACAACTTTTAAATCAAAGTTTATCATAGTTTTTAATTAACTAACCCAAAACAGCCCGCGGTGTTACTACGACGGCGTAAATCCGGTTTTACGGTGTTTTTCGTGTTTCCAGGTTTTAAATCATTAAGTTAGCATATCATATAGATATAGAACATGTGTTTAGTTGATTTTAAAAGTCAAGTTAGAAGGATTAACTTTTGTTTGCGAACAAGTTTAGAATTAACTAAACTATGTTCTAGTGATTACAAGTTTAAACCTTTGAATAAGATAGCTTTATATGTATGAATCGAATGATGTTATGAACATCCTTACTACCTTAAGTTCCTTGGATAAACCTACTGGAAAAGAGAAAAATGGATCTAGCTTCAATGGATCCTTGGATGGCTCGAAGTTCTTGAAGCAGAATCATGACACGAAAACAAGTTCAAGTAAGATCATCACTTGAAATAAGATTGTTATAGTTATAGAAATTGAACCAAAGTTTGAATATGATTATTACCTTGTATTAGAATGATAACCTACTGTAAGAAACAAAGATTTCTTGAGGTTGGATGATCACCTTACAAGATTGGAAGTGAGCTAGCAAACTTGAAAGTATTCTTGATTTTATGAAACTAGAACTTTTGGAATTTATGAAGAACACTTAGAACTTGAAGATAGAACTTGAGAGAGATCAATTAGATGAAGAAAATTGAAGAATGAAAGTGTTTGTAGGTGTTTTTGGTCGTTGGTGTATGGATTAGATATAAAGGATATGTAATTTTGTTTTCATGTAAATAAGTCATGAATGATTACTCATATTTTTGTAATTTTATGAGATATTTCATGCTAGTTGCCAAATGATGGTTCCCACATGTGTTAGGTGACTCACATGGGCTGCTAAGAGCTGATCATTGGAGTGTATATACCAATAGTACATACATCTAAAAGCTGTGTATTGTACGAGTACGAATACGGGTGCATACGAGTAGAATTGTTGATGAAACTGAACGAGGATGTAGTTGTAAGCATTTTTGTTAAGTAGAAGTATTTTGATAAGTGTATTGAAGTCTTTAAAAAGTGTATAAATACATATTAAAACACTACATGTATATACATTTTAACTGAGTCGTTAAGTCATCGTTAGTCGTTACATGTAAGTGTTGTTTTGAAACCTTTAGGTTAACGATCTTGTTAAATGTTGTTAACCCAATGTTTATAATATCAAATGAGATTTTAAATTATTATATTATCATGATATTATCATGTATGAATATCTCTTAATATGATATATATACATTAAATGTCTTTACAACGATAATCGTTACATATATGTCTCGTTTAAAAATCATTAAGTTAGTAGTCTTGTTTTTACATATGTAGTTCATTGTTAATATACTTAATGATATGTTTACTTATCATAGTATCATGTTAACTATATATATATCCATATATATGTCATCATATAGTTTTTACAAGTTTTAACGTTCGTGAATCACCGGTCAACTTGGGTGGTCAATTGTCTATATGAAACATATTTCAATTAATCAAGTCTTAACAAGTTTGATTGCTTAACATGTTGGAAACATTTAATCATGTAAATATCAATCTCAATTAATATATATAAACATGGAAAAGTTCGGGTCACTACAGTACCTACCCGTTAAATAAATTTCGTCCCGAAATTTTAAGCTGTTGAAGGTGTTGACGAATCTTCTGGAAATAGATGCGGGTATTTCTTCTTCATCTGATCTTCACACTCCCAGGTGAACTCGGGTCCTCTACGAGCATTCCATCGAACCTTAACAATTGGTATCTTGTTTTGCTTATGTCTTTTAACCTCACGGTCCATTATTTCGACGGGTTCTTCGATGAATTGAAGTTTTTCGTTGATTTGGATTTCATCTAACGGAATAGTGAGATCTTCTTTAGCAAAACATTTCTTCAAATTCGAGACGTGGAAAGTGTTATGTACAGCCGCGAGTTGTTGAGGTAACTCTAGTCGGTAAGCTACTGGTCCGACACGATCAATAATCTTGAATGGTCCAATATACCTTGGATTTAATTTCCCTCGTTTACCAAATCGAACAACGCCTTTCCAAGGTGCAACTTTAAGCAAGACCATCTCTCCAATTTCAAATTCTATATCTTTTCTTTTAATGTCAGCGTAGCTCTTTTGTCGACTTTGGGCGGTTTTCAACCGTTGTTGAATTTGGATGATCTTCTCGGTAGTTTCTTGTATAATCTCCGGACCCGTAATCTGTCTATCCCCCACTTCACTCCAACAAATCGGAGACCTGCACTTTCTACCATAAAGTGCTTCAAACAGCGCCATCTCAATGCTTGAATGGTAGCTGTTGTTGTAGGAAAATTCTGCTAACGGTAGATGTCGATCCCAACTGTTTCCGAAATCAATAACACATGCTCGTAGCATGTCTTCAAGTGTTTGTATCGTCCTTTCACTCTACCCATCAGTTTGTGGATGATAGGCAGTACTCATGTCTAGACGAGTTCCTAATGCTTGCTGTAATGTCTGCCAGAATCTTGAAATAAATCTGCCATCCCTATCAGAGATAATAGAGATTGGTATTCCATGTCTGGAGATGACTTCCTTCAAATACAGTCGTGCTAACTTCTCCATCTTGTCATCTTCTCTTATTGGCAAGAAGTGTGCTGATTTGGTGAGACGGTCAACTATTACCCAAATAGTATCAAAACCACTTGCAGTCCTTGGCAATTTAGTGATGAAATCCATGGTAATGTTTTCCCATTTCCATTCCGGGATTTCGGGTTGTTGAAGTAGACCTGATGGTTTCTGATGCTCAGCTTTGACCTTAGAACACGTCAAACATTCTCCTACGTATTTAGCAACATCGGATTTCATACCCGGCCACCAAAAATGTTTCTTGAGATCCTTGTACATCTTCCCCGTTCCAGGATGTATTGAGTATCTGGTTTTATGAGCTTCTCTAAGTACCATTTCTCTCATATCTCCAAATTTTGGTACCCAAATCCTTTCAGCCCTATACCGGGTTCCGTCTTCCCGAATATTAAGATGCTTCTCCGATCCTTTGGGTATTTCATCCTTTAAATTTCCCTCTTTTAAAACTCCTTGTTGCGCCTCCTTTATTTGAGTAGTAATGTTATTATGAATCATTATATTCATAGATTTTACTCGAATGGGTTCTCTGTCCTTCCTGCTCAAGGCATCAGCTACCACATTTGCCTTCCCCGGGTGGTAACGAATCTCAAAGTCGTAATCATTCAATAATTCAATCCACCTACGCTGCCTCATATTCAGTTGTTTCTGATTAAATATGTGTTGAAGACTTTTGTGGTCAGTATATATAATACTTTTGACCCCATATAAGTAGTGCCTCCAAGTCTTTAATGCAAAAACAACTGCGCCTAATTCCAAATCATGCGTCGTATAATTTTGTTCGTGAATCTTCAATTGTCTAGACGCATAAGCAATCACCTTCGTTCGTTGCATTAATACACAACCGAGACCTTGCTTTGATGCATCACAATAAATCACAAAATCATCATTCCCTTCAGGCAATGACAATATAGGTGCCGTAGTTAGCTTTTTCTTCAATAACTGAAACGCTTTCTCTTGTTCATCATTCCATTCAAATTTCTTCCCTTTATGCGTTAATGCAGTCAAGGGTTTTGCTATTCTGGAAAAGTCTTGGATGAACCTTCTGTAGTAACCAGCTAGTCCTAAAAACTGGCGTATGTGTTTCGGAGTTTTCGGGGTTTTCCACTTTTCAACAGTTTCTATCTTTGCCGGATCCACCTTAATACCTTCTTTGTTCACTATGTGACCGAGGAATTGAACTTCTTCCAACCAAAATGCACACTTTGAAAACTTAGCGTACAATTCTTCCTTCCTCAATACTTCTAACACCTTTCTCAAATGTTCACCGTGTTCTTGGTCATTCTTTGAGTAAATAAGTATGTCATCAATGAAAACAATGACAAACTTGTCAAGGTATGGTCCACACACTTGGTTCATAAGGTCCATGAACACAGCTGGTGCATTAGTTAAACCAAACGGCATGACCATAAACTCGTAATGACCGTAACGTGTTCTGAAAGCAGTCTTTGGAATATCATCTTCTTTCACCCGCATTTGATGATACCCGGAACGTAAGTCAATCTTTGAATAAACAGACGAGCCTTGTAGTTGATCAAATAAGTCGTCGATTCTCGGTAGTGGGTAGCGGTTCTTGATGGTAAGTTTGTTCAACTCTCGGTAGTCGATACACAACTTGAATGTACCATCTTTCTTCTTGACAAACAAAACAGGAGCTCCCCACGGTGATGTACTTGGTCGAATGAAACCACGCTCTAAAATTTCTTGTAATTGGCTTTGTAGTTCTTTCATCTCGCTGGGTGCGAGTCTGTAAGGAGCACGAGCTA
This sequence comes from Rutidosis leptorrhynchoides, assembly GCF_046630445.1. Taxonomy (NCBI): domain Eukaryota; kingdom Viridiplantae; phylum Streptophyta; class Magnoliopsida; order Asterales; family Asteraceae; genus Rutidosis; species Rutidosis leptorrhynchoides. The sequence goes on along the minus strand of NC_092338.1, from coordinate 31,460,315 downwards.
TTGGTGCAGCTCCTGGTACAAGATCTTTTTGAAATTCAACGGATCGATGTGGGGGTAATCCCGGTAATTCTTTCGGAAATACATCGGGAAATTCTTTTGCAATGGGAACATCATTGATGCTCTTTTCTTCAGTTTGTAATTTCTCGACGTGTGCTAGAACAGCATAGCAACCTTTTCTTATTAGTTTTTGTGCCTTCAAATTACTAATAAGATGTAGCTTCGTGTTGCCCTTTTCTCCGTACACCATTAAGGGTTTTCCTTTTTCTCGTATAATGCGAATTGCATTTTTGTAACAAACGATCTCTGCTTTCACTTCTTTCAACCAGTCCATACCGATTATCACATCAAAACTCCCTAACTCTACTGGTATCAAATCAATCTTAAATGTTTTGCTAACCAGTTTAATTTCTCGATTCCGACATATATTATCTGCTGAAATTAATTTACCATTTGCTAATTCGAGTAAAAATTTACTATCCAAAGGCGTCAATGGACAACTTAATTTAGCACAAAAATCTCTACTCATATAGCTTCTATCCGCACCCGAATCAAATAAAACGTAAGCAGATTTATTGTCAATAAGAAACGTACCCGTAACAAGCTCCGGGTCTTCCTGTGCCTCTGCCGCATTAATATTGAAAACTCTTCCACGGCCTTGTCCATTCGTGTTCTCCTGGTTCGGGTAATTTCTAATAATGTGGCCCGGTTTTCCACATTTATAACAAACTACATTGGCATAACTTGCTCCGACACTACTTGCTCCGCCATTACTCGTTCCGACACCATTTGTTCCTTTCGTTCTATTAACCCCTGGTCCGTAGACCTCACACTTCGCCGCGCTATGACCATTTCTTTTACACTTGTTGCAAAATTTGGTGCAGAACCCCGAGTGATTCTTTTCACACCTTTGGCATAGCTGCTTCTGATTGTTGTTGTTGTTGCGGTTATTATTGTTGTTGGGATGATTGTTGTAGTTGCTGTTGTTGTTGTTGTTGTTGTTGGACCGTTTGTTGTAGTTGCGATTGATGTTGCGATTGTTGGGATAATTGTTGCGATTATTGTTGTAATTGCTGTTGTTGTTGTATTGGTGATTCTTATCACCGTTTTCCTCCCACTTTCTTTTGACTTGCTTCACATTGGCCTCTTCAGCAGTCTGTTCTTTAATTCTTTCTTCAATCTGGTTCACGAGTTTGTGAGCCATTCTACATGCCTGTTGTATGGAGGCGGGCTCGTGTGAACTTATATCTTCTTGGATTCTTTCCGGTAATCCTTTCACAAACGCGTCGATCTTCTCTTCCTCATCTTCGAATGCTCCCGGACACAATAGGCACAATTCTGTGAATCGTCTTTCGTACGTGGTAATATCAAATCCTTGGGTTCGTAACCCTCTAAGTTCTGTCTTGAGCTTATTGACCTCGGTTCTGGGACGGTACTTCTCGTTCATCAAGTGCTTGAATGCTGACCACGGTAGTGCGTACGCATCGCCTTGTCCCACTTGCTCCAGATAGGTATTCCACCATGTTAACGCAGAACCTGTGAAGGTATGCGTAGCGTACTTTACTTTGTCCTCTTCAGTACACTCACTTATGGCAAACACCGATTCGACCTTCTCGGTCCACCGTTTCAATCCGATCGGTCCTTCGGTTCCATCAAATTCCAAAGGTTTGCAGGCAGTGAATTCTTTGTAGGTGCATCCTACACGATTTCCTGTACTGCTAGATCCAAGGTTATTGTTGGTATGTAGCGCAGCCTGTACTGCGGCTATGTTTGAAGCTAGAAAAGTACGGAATTCCTCTTTATTCATATTCACGGTGTGTCGAGTAGTCGGTGCCATTTCCTTCAAAATAGTTAAATGGAACAAGTTAATCATACAGAATATTAAGAGTAGTTAATAGTATTTCGTAGCATAATATGAACTCATTTATAAAAGCTTTTTCTTCATATTAGCGTTTTATAAGTTTAAATTCGGGTAGTACCTACCCGTTAAGTTCATACTTAGTAGCTAATATACAATTCAACTACTACAATTCTATATGAAAAACTGATTATAATAATATTTCGCGTTCAAACTTTTACACAATATTTTACAAACTTACAATACCGCTTATTTTACATAAAGCATGAAATATAGCACACAATAACTTTGATACAAGATAGTTGTGAAGATAATTCTAGCTAGTACACAAGTCGTTCATCAAAGGCAATAAAGACACGTAATTCATACGTCCAGAAACAAGTCATGCATTCTGGTTTTACTAGGACTACTTCCCATCCTTGGTCTTGTGCAACATAACCGTTATGGCCGTTGATAAGACAGCGTGTTGTAACGTCGTCAAAGGGACGAGGGTTACGTAATGTCCAACAGTCCCGTAATAATCTAAAAACCTCATTTCTTACCCCAATTACCGACTCCGTCACTTGTGGAAACGTTTTGTTTAATAGTTGTAGCCCGATGTTCTTGTTCTCACTTTGGTGAGAAGCGAACATTACTAATCCGTAAGCATAACATGCTTCTTTATGTTGCATGTTAGCCGCTTTTTCTAAATCACGAAGTCCAATATTCGGATATATTGAGTCAAAATAATTTCTTAACCCGTTGCGTAAAATAGCATTTGGGTTCCCCGCAATATATGCGTCAAAGTAAACACATCGTAACTTATGGGTTTCCCAATGTGATATCCCCCATCTTTCAAACGAAAGTCTCTTATAAACCAAGACATTCTTGGAACGTTCTTCGAATGTCTTACAAACTGATCTCGCCTTAAATAGTTGTGCCGAGGAATTCTGGCCGACTCTAGACAAGATTTCATCAATCATGTCTCCGGGTAGATCTCTTAAAATATTGGGTTGTCTATCCATTTTGTGTTTTTAAACTGTAAAATAGACAAGAGTTAGATTCATAAAAAAATACTTATTAATACAAGCAATTTTTACATATATCATAAAGCATAAGAACACTATATTACATATATTACACCACACGAATACAACTATCTTATTCCGACTCGCTCGTTTCTTCTTCTTCGGTTTTGGTTCGTTTTGCCAAGTTTCTAGGGATATATGATGTTCCCCTAATACGAGCCGTCGTTGTCCACATTGGTTTAGAAAAACCTGGTGGTTTAGAGGTTCCCGGGTCATTGTTACAACTTAAGGACTTCGGGCGTTGACGATACATATAAAGTTCATCGGGGTTGGAATTAGATTTCTCTATTTTTATGCCCTTTCCCTTATTATTTTCTTTTGCCTTTTTAAATTCAGTTGGGGTAATTTCTATAACATCATCGGAATTCTCGTCGGAATCCGATTCATCGGAGAATTGGTAATCCTCCCAATATTTTGCTTCCTTGGCGGAAACACCATTGACCATAATTAACCTTGGTCGGTTGGTTGAGGATTTTCTTTTACTTAACCGTTTTATTATTTCCCCCACCGGTTCTATTTCTTCATCCGGTTCCGATTCTTCTTCCGGTTCCGATTCTTCTTCCGGTTCCGACTCTTCTTCCGGTTCCTCTTCGGGAACTTGTGAATCAGTCCACGAATCATTCCAATTTACATTTGACTCTTCATTATTATTAGGTGAGTCAATGGGACTTGTTCTAGAGGTAGACATCTATCACATAATATCAAACGCGTTAAGAGATTAATATATCACATAATATTCACATGTTAAAAATATATAGTTTCCAACAAAATTTGTTAAGCAATCATTTTTCAAGTAAACACGGTCGAAGTCCAGACTCACTAATGCATCCTAACAAACTCGATAAGACACACTAATGCAAAATTCTGGTTCTCTAAGACCAACGCTCGGATACCAACTGAAATGTCCCGTTCTTATTGATTAAAAACGTTCCATATTAATTGATTTCGTTGCGAGGTTTTGACCTCTATATGAGACGTTTTTCAAAGACTGCATTCATTTTTAAAACAAACCATAACCTTGATTTCATAGATAAAGGTTTTAAAAAGCTTTACGTAGATTATCAAATAATGATAATCTAAAATATCATGTTTACACACGACCATTACATAATGGTTTACAATACAAATATGTTACAACAAAATAAGTTTCTTGAATGCAGTTTTTACACAATATTATACAAGCATGGACTCCAAATCTCGTCCTTATTTAAGTATGCGACAGCGGAAGCTCTTAATAATCACCTGAGAATAAACATGCTTAAAACGTCAACAAAAATGTTGGTGAGTTATAGGTTTAACCTATATATATCAAATCATAATAATAGACCACAAGATTTCATATTTCAATACACATCCCATACATAGAGATAAAAATCATTCATATGGTGAACACCTGGTAACCGACATTAACAAGATGCATATATAAGAATATCCCCATCATTCCGGGACACCCTTCGGATATGATATAAATTTCGAAGTACTAAAGCATCCGGTACTTTGGATGGGGTTTGTTAGGCCCAATAGATCTATCTTTAGGATTCGCGTCAATTAGGGTGTCTGTTCCCTAATTCTTAGATTACCAGACTTAATAAAAAAGGGGCATATTCGATTTCGATAATTCAACCATAGAATGTAGTTTCACGTACTTGTGTCTATTTTGTAAATCATTTATAAAACCTGCATGTATTCTCATCCCAAAAATATTAGATTTTAAAAGTGGGACTATAACTCACATTCACAGATTTTTACTTCGTCGGGAAGTAAGACTTGGCCACTGGTTGATTCACGAACCTATAACAATATATACATATATATCAAAGTATGTTCAAAATATATTTACAACACTATTAATATATTTTGATGTTTTAAGTTTATTAAGTCAGCTGTCCTCGTTAGTAACCTACAACTAGTTGTCCACAGTTAGATGTACATAAATAAATCGATAAATATTATCTTGAATAAATCCACGACCCAGTGTATACGTATCTCAGTATTGATCACAACTCAAACCATATATATTTTGGAATCAACCTCAACCCTGTTTAGCTAACTCCAACATTCACATATAGAGTGTCTATGGTTGTTCCGAAATATATATAGATGTGTCGACATGATAGGTCGAAACATTGTATACGTGTCTATGGTATCTCAAGATTACATAACATACAATACAAGTTGATTAAGTTATGGTTGGAATAGATTTGTTACCAATTTTCACGTAGCTAAAATGAGAAAAATTATCCAATCTTGTTTTACCCATAACTTCTTCATTTTAAATCCGTTTTGAGTGAATCAAATTGCTATGGTTTCATATTGAACTCTATTTTATGAATCTACACAGAAAAAGTATAGGTTTATAGTCGGAAAAATAAGTTACAAGTCGTTTTTGTAAAGGTAGTCATTTCAGTCGAAAGAACGACGTCTAGATGACCATTTTAGAAAACATACTTCCACTTTGAGTTTAATCATAATTTTTGGATATAGTTTCATGTTCATAATAAAAACCATTTTCGTAGAATAACAACTTTTAAATCAAAGTTTATCATAGTTTTTAATTAACTAACCCAAAACAGCCCGCGGTGTTACTACGACGGCGTAAATCCGGTTTTACGGTGTTTTTCGTGTTTCCAGGTTTTAAATCATTAAGTTAGCATATCATATATATATAGAACATGTGTTTAGTTGATTTTAAAAGTCAAGTTAGAAGGATTAACTTTTGTTTGCGAACAAGTTTAGAATTAACTAAACTATGTTCTAGTGATTACAAGTTTAAACCTTTGAATAAGATAGCTTTATATGTATGAATCGAATGATGTTATGAACATCATTACTACCTTAAGTTCCTTGGATAAACCTACTGGAAAAGAGAAAAATGGATCTAGCTTCAATGGATCCTTGGATGGCTCGAAGTTCTTGAAGCAGAATCATGACACGAAAACAAGTTCAAGTAAGATCATCACTTGAAATAAGATTGTTATAGTTATAGAAATTGAACCAAAGTTTGAATATGATTATTACCTTGTATTAGAATGATAACCTACTGTAAGAAACAAAGATTTCTTGAGGTTGGATGATCACCTTACAAGATTGGAAGTGAGCTAGCAAACTTGAAAGTATTCTTGATTTTATGAAACTAGAACTTTTGGAATTTATGAAGAACACTTAGAACTTGAAGATAGAACTTGAGAGAGATCAATTAGATGAAGAAAATTGAAGAATGAAAGTGTTTGTAGGTGTTTTTGGTCGTTGGTGTATGGATTAGATATAAAGGATATGTAATTTTGTTTTCATGTAAATAAGTCATGAATGATTACTCATATTTTTGTAATTTTATGAGATATTTCATGCTAGTTGCCAAATGATGGTTCCCACATGTGTTAGGTGACTCACATGGGCTGCTAAGAGCTGATCATTGGAGTGTATATACCAATAGTACATACATCTAAAAGCTGTGTATTGTACGAGTACGAATACGGGTGCATACGAGTAGAATTGTTGATGAAACTGAACGAGGATGTAGTTGTAAGCATTTTTGTTAAGTAGAAGTATTTTGATAAGTGTATTGAAGTCTTTCAAAAGTGTATAAATACATATTAAAACACTACATGTATATACATTTTAACTGAGTCGTTAAGTCATCGTTAGTCGTTACATGTAAGTGTTGTTTTGAAACCTTTAGGTTAACGATCTTGTTAAATGTTGTTAACCCAATGTTTATAATATCAAATGAGATTTTAAATTATTATATTATCATGATATTATCATGTATGAATATCTCTTAATATGATATATATACATTAAATGTCTTTACAACGATAATCGTTACATATATGTCTCGTTTAAAAATCATTAAGTTAGTAGTCTTGTTTTTACATATGTAGTTCATTGTTAATATACTTAATGATATGTTTACTTATCATAGTATCATGTTAACTATATATATATCCATATATATGTCATCATATAGTTTTTACAAGTTTTAACGTTCGTGAATCACCGGTCAACTTGGGTGGTCAATTGTCTATATGAAACATATTTCAATTAATCAAGTCTTAACAAGTTTGATTGCTTAACATGTTGGAAACATTTAATCATGTAAATATCAATCTCAATTAATATATATAAACATGGAAAAGTTCGGGTCACTACAGGACGTATATTTATGAGAACTGGAAATGAAATTCTTGTGGTCTATTAAAATGATGGAAATAAATGATTATGATAAACTAATGAACTCACCAACCTTTTAGTTGACACTTTAAAGCATGTTTATTCTCAGGTGTTAAAGAAATCTTCCGCTGTGCATTTGCTCATTTTAAAGATATTACTTGGAGTCTTTCATAGCATATTTCGAAGAACGTTGCATTCGAGTCATTGAGTTCATTAAAGATTATTATTAAATCAATTTATAGTTGGATAGTGGATATTATGAAATGGTATGCATGCCTGTCAATTTTCGATGTAAAGAAAGATTGTCTTTTAAAAACGAATGCAATGTTTGTAAAATGTATCATATAGAGGTCAAATACCTCGCAATGTAATCAACTATTGTGAATCGTTTATAATGTATATGAACGGGTCCTTTCAGTTGGTATCAGAGCGGTGGTCTTAGCGAACCAGGTCTGCATTAGTGTGTCTAACTGATAAGTCGATAGGATGCATTAGTGAGTCTGGACTTCGACCGTGTCTGCATGTCAAATGTTTTGCTTATCATTTTGTGTCCAAAATTAACTACTTATCATCCTCCGGAAATTACCTGCTTATCATTTTTAGTCTAAGACACGTCTTGCTGCATTGATTGCATGAATAGTGTATAGACAAAAATTCATATCTTAGCATATCTGCTAAATCATATCTTATAATATCTGTTACTTTAAACTTTGCCTGACATATCCCGCAAAGTCCTCCGTAATCTACGAAATCTTTTGATCTATATATATATATATATATATATATATATATATATATATATATATATATTCTATGTAATTAGAATACCATTCGATAGCCAAAAAATCATTTCATATCGAAAAACCCTTTATTCAATCGTATGAAATGGAATTCGTCATTAGTTCAAGTTCCTCAGATTATGAAATGGAATCCCACTCAAGATCCGAAAGCAGTGTGACCGGAATGGATCAACCAATCAGTCATCACCTATTCTGGATGAATTGGGGATGGGTTCGTAGCCTCCTCAATCATTGGAGACAAGAAGAAGGTGATCCCTTCCATCCACCACATTGTCCTCTTGACGAAGAACCTGATGCACTTACCGGCGAACCTGTCCGAAACACTATTTTCTCTCTCATTTCCAGATTATCTCGTCACGATTATATACTACATCAAATTCTAGATTTTATTTATCCGCTTGTCCCAACCGACAATCATCCCGGTGTAATAGAAGAAGTCAACGAGCTTCGCGCTCGGGTAGTGGCTTTGGAGAATATGGTGCAAAGGTTACAAACACCAGCAGCAGCACCAGCAGCATAATCAGTACCACCAACATCAACGTCAACAGTACCATTACCACCCCCAACCACAACTGCGTCGTAAACCTTAACTCCACAATCTGTCCCACGAGTATCAAGGTCATACGTCCTATAAATAACATGGAAGACCAACAACAACAAACGATGAAGTATTAATTCATGACTTCATCGGAGAAATATTTTACGGTGATTATGTAATCTCTAAAATTTTAGAGATTACTTATTCTAGATCTAACCATAAATCAGATGAGTGGACCGAAATGATAAAAGAAATCCTGACCAGAATGGTGCACGATTTACAAACTAGACTTGTTTTACCAACAGCATCAACAGTACCGCCAGCATCACCAGCATCGTCAGTGTTGTCAGCATCAGCATTAGCAGCACCTATAACCTCATAAGCTCCGTCAGTTCAAGAATCACCGCGGACATCATTATGAATCAACAACGAGTATATTGTATCAACGAGTTATGAAGAATTAACTCATTTCCACTGAAGGATTTATATGTATATCTTATATATAAATCTTTAAACCATAATAAATCTTTCCGTACTAAGCTATTATGTGTGAATCTTAACTACTCGGTTAATTCATATTACTAATATGCAATAATGCACGTCCTTCGTCCGCAACTTAACTATCGTTAACTACAACCTCTGTCTCAATTCAATAAATTCCAATTCATAATAAATCAAGTGTATTATTCAAATATATGTTGATTTTACACTTTCGTCATCAATGTACTCGAAACTTTTCAGATAACATCATTCGTACTTTGCGAAGTTCACAAGAATTTAATGAAAACCAACATCATGCCCCAACAAATAACGAAGTATTGATTCATAATTTCAATATTATTGAAGTAATACTTATGTAATCTCTAAAGCCTTTAAGGGATTATTCAATTCTAGTTTCAACCGTAAATTAAATGAGTTTAATTTAATATTAACTCATTAAATCGATATTACATCTGAAGAAAATATACATACATACATATATATATATATATATATATATATATATATATATATATATATATATATATATATATATATATATTTCAAAAAGACTGTAATAAAAATTCTTTTGTACAAAATATTAATTGTGAAATATTTTTTTAACGGGTAGGTAATACCCGAGAGATATATAAATTCACAATTAATATGTTACATTCTTCGAATCTGATTCAGCAATCATCAACTATACTCACTATTTTCTCAAACAATATATATTCTTTTATAGAAATCAAAACAACCATACTCATTCAAAATTTAATTGCATATTCTGATTTTGAAATCTCAGAATTCAACTCGAGATATGACCGAAATCATCACTCTTAGATCCTTACATCTTTCACAAGCTATACTTTGACTTCAAAACTGTGTTAGAACATCATATGTATATTAACGATTACAATCTGTGTTCAAAACCCTTCAAAATTCCTGAAGACACTTCAAATAATAAACAATCGAGATGATGATCCAACCACATATTAACCACAGTCTTGCATCTGAAAAACTCTCGAAACCAGAGTCACAATTTAACACGTATCCGTGTCAGACCCTTTGGCATTTATTAGCAAAAATAACTTTGCGATTCCTTTTCAAATTAGTCAGTTTTGTCACAGCTTTAGCAAGTCAACTTCGACTTTTCAGTTGAAACAGTCTTATTATAACCTTGATATAGACGTTGCCCTTTCATTATCGTTACCGGAGAACCTTTTATGTCTCACCACATTAAAAATAAACTTACCAACAACTTCACTGATCTTTGACTTTCCGAAAAGTCATTATATTTATCGAAACTCCATCATTTACTCATCCGCATCTTGTAACAAGAATTGTCATGCCAATTACTGGGAATCAGCAATTAGTATTTTGAAATCTTGCAGCATGTCTCTGCCAATAGTTATAGGTGTATATATAACGTCTATCTCCTAGACTTATGTACTTTGAATGTGAAGTTTCTGAAAAACACCCTAAACTGCGAACTAGTTCTCCGAAGTTTGGAAAATGCTGATGAAGCAGCAAAAACTGTAAACGACCTTAACAGTCAAAAGTTTGATAATAAAGGATAGTGTGTTGGAAAAGCTTAGAAAAAGAGAAGGTTTGGAACTGGAAAACGGATTAAGCAAACCATGAAGGAGACTATGGACAAATCACAAAGACTAAACCTGCCTTCAAAGAATCCAAATGATTCAGTGTCTGCTGAAATTATTATCAAATACCTTACTCCTGACTCTAAACCCTTGTGAATAATATTCTTCATCATCCTCTGATCTTAGATATTCTAAAATATCATCATATCTTTCATTATAAATATCCTCCATATTTCTGAAGATATTTTCTTAATTTTTCTTATTTGAAATCATTTACCTCTTCGCGCTATCTGTATTACATCATAAAAGAAACTATTTTAGTTTCTAAATTCTGAAACATTCAAGTTTAAAATAGAAATATTTTGAAGTAGTGTTGGGAACTGAAGCATGAATTAGTATAATATAATGACACTTGATCAACGTGATTATATTACAGTAAGTCATGCTGAGTTTCTAAATGGAACGTGATGATTCACAGATCATAACATCATCATGTGCCATGTTATACGACTCTTGTATTCTATTTAACCTCTAAAATATCAAGAAAATATTTCTTGATGATTCGGCCTTTTCCAAGGTATTCTAGTAATTTGACAAGTCAAGATCGTGCAATCACAATTTCCTTCCTAGAACATTAACAATGTTCATTTCGAAATTCATATCTGTGATTCTGGACCATTACAAGCGGTGCATAATCGCAAGAAGAAGAAACGAAAGGACAAAACTCTGAAATAGAAATTGGGGTATAAATTGCAGCAAATAAAAGAGAGCATTAATTGTGAATGATAATGATTATAGAAGACAGAAGCAGAGACTTTGAAATATAAGGGAACATATAAAGCCCAACGATAAACCTTAAATTATAAACCATATATATCGATGCATATAGCAATATAAAGACACGGGAGAACTAGAAACACTATAAACCCAAGAGTATAGTAGAAGTAAATAGATTCTTCCGGCGGTAGATGAAAAAGAAGAATGACCGATATGAAAGTTAGAAGTATATCAAGAATCAGAACTGGATGGAGCATATTGATGAATACTTTAAAATATGAGTTGAGGGGGAAAGAATAGAAGGTGATGAAACATGACTAGGAACTTAGAAATCAACAGATTTAACTCACACAATGGCGGAATAAGTAAATCAAATCCTCTAGTGAATAGGTTATGTTTTTTTTGATTAATTTAGTCAAATCACAGCTAAATCAAGTGTGATTAGATCAACACCTAGAGCTATTATTCACCACCTGGGTGATTTGGACTGAGAGAGAATCGGAGGAGCTCACTAGATCTGAGTGTGTGTAACAAATGAGAGGCTTAACCTAAAATGAAGAACATAAGACTTTATATACCCCTGCTGTTGACTCACCCATACGATTCATTCATCACACGTACGAGTTGGCTTCATCAGCCGTATGGGTGATCACTCACTCGTGTCTTCTTATTTAGGTCGTAATTGTGACTTAGCTCAGCATCAACCATGCGTATTAGCCTGTCAGCTGTACTAGTGAGGCTTTACTCGTATGTCTGACTAAGTCTAACATAGTCAAACATCTAAATCTCGTTCCTGCAGTTCCTGTAACCACATACAAACACGGATAGTATAATAACGAACAATCATGGTGGCCTGTAAACTGTTGTACCTGCAATGGACGTGGGTAGATGTCTAGGGACTTGCATAAAATGCATCAACATAAGGTGTGAGTTGTAAGGAAACGAAGGAGGTGAATTTATAAGAAAATCTCCGACAGAACAATTACAATGGACGATCGCATTTAAAGCGGATCCTAATTCCCTTGATTACCGGAGAGTCAAATCTTATTAAGAAGATTTTCTTCAAATCCCTTGAAATCTGGGAATCAATCATATCTACGTCAAATGATAAGATGAATCTACACTTACTCATTTCACTCTTCTATGTTAGCTTCATTCGTACTCTTCATATAAATGGATTGTTTATCCAAATTATTCGCTGATAATAAAACTCTAATTTTCAGCCCGTATGCATCATGAAAACATACTTATTATCATTCACGACCTTTCCACTCAAATTTCGGGATGAAATTTCTTTAACGGGTAGGTACTGTGACAACCCGGAAATTTCCAACCAAATTTAAACTTTAATCTTTATATGTTTCCGACACGATAAGCAATATTTGTTAAGTTAAATTTCAAGAATTTTAAACTATGTTCATACATTCATTCAACATCGACCAAGTTCCAACGATTCACGAACCATTAAACGAATATGATTATATATGTATATGTGTATATATATTATAACTTGAAACGTAAACAAAATATTAGATTAAATACTTTATATGATTGTATCTATTTCAAAATGTTTATCAATGAAATTAGAAGATAAGATCAAATGATTGAATTATCAGATATATTGAATTATGATTACAAGTCTCTGTTGAAAGGCCCACGTTGATTTGAGAAATCTTTCTATTTTAACAATATTTGGAAAATGGTAAAGTGATTTATAAATAAGAACAAATTGTTAATCATTGAGAACTAGACAAAGGATAGTGGAAGATTGAATCTCATAAAGACTCGATTGATCTATATAGTTTCAAACGTACAAAAACGTTTTCAATTTAAAAAGAACTTTATTATTAAAACGTATATAACTTTTATAAATATCTAGAACCACTTTTGACAACTCATTACTTAACTAGTATGATAAGATAACGATATTTATATTTTATTTTATTAAATATATATAATGATTTAAATTAATATTATATATATTTATACGCGTATTATACGTATTATGTAGTTTTATACTTTTACTATACTTAAACTTTACCTTTACTTTATTTTTACTTTACTTTAACTTTAATAATTCACTTTAATAATTCATACTTTAATAATTCACTTTAATAATTCATACTTTAATAATTCACTTTAATAATTCATACTTTAATAATTCACTTTAATAATTCATACTTTAATAATTCACTTTAATAATTCATACTTTAATAATTCACTTTAATAATTCAAAAATCTATTATAAATAGAATTCAATAGGTTTCATTATTTCATAAAAACTTGAAAATATTTTTCTCTAAACTCTCTCAATCGATTTACATATATATATTTACTCCGTATTATTTCAAGATATTATTAGTATACATAAAATATTACGACGGAGTGCTGTCCGAGTGATTTCGAAATTGTTTTTCGAGTGGGATAGGATTAAGGAAATTATGGGTTATAGCTATGGAGGTGATTGAGTATGGTTCATGGGTATGCTCGTGAGGTCAATATAGTGTTTATCATTTCCGTTGCGTCTACGTACCTTTCCTGCAATATTGAATCTCAATATTGATACGTGAGTACTCATAATTTAACTTTTACATACTAATAGTGTATCCCTGACTAGTGCTCGAATATTTAGGATTATGCATGCTTGTACTTTTGATATTGCCCTTAGACAGGTTAGGCTGAATCTTGAATTAGTTACACTTGCGGTTGAGATAAGGTATAAGATATGCATGTCCTTAGAAATCTAGCGAAAAATTAAGAACTTTTCCTTTAGATATCGAATGGTTTCGATGAACGGATTAGAAGTTATAATCAATTGAATTTTCGATATTTTTATTAAAAATGATTATTATTATCGTCGTTTTTATCGTCGTTCTAGTTTTATCTTATTATTATCATTATTATTATCTTTATCAATAAAAGGGATTTATCATTAAAAATTGTTATTTTTTATTATTATTATCGTTAAAGTTATAATTAGTATTATTATTATTATCCAATTATTATTATTGGTATTATTATTATTATTATCATTATTAATATATATATCATTATTTAAAAATAGTTATTGTTATTGTTATTATTATTATTACTATATTATCATTAAGATAATTATTAGTATTATCGTTAATAATGTTATAGTAACTATCATTATTAATATTAGTGTAATTAAAACAAATATTTGTAACACCTAATTATTTTGATTACTATTATTATCATTATTATGAACACGATATAAAAGACGATTAAAAGCTATTAAACGAAACGATTAGGAAATAATGGGTAAGAGTTTCATGATGAAATTAAAATATTATAAGATATTGATTTAGATAAAATTATCGTTCTTATTATTTTTATCATTACTATTATTATTAAAAGTATCGTTAGTATTAAAACTATCATTTTAACAAAAATTATCATTTTAATAGAAATGTCATTGTTACTATAAAATATCATTATTATTATTATTATTATTATTTTAAATAGAATTATTATTTTAAAGATAATATTAAAAATTATCGTAAATATTAAAGTTATCAAAATTAGAATTATCGTTTTATCATAATATCATCTTAGTAATTATAAATATTGATATTTTTATAATAATAATTATTATTACAAAATAATACAACTTTTACTTACTATCATTATAGATATTATTTTATCAAATAAATATGTGATACAAACATATTTTACTACGTGTAATAACTTACTTTAATAATACATATCATATTATCTTTATGATATTAAATGAACCCTATAAATTTTATTACTTAAATATATATAAAAGTATATTTTATTATATAAATTTAATATAAAATTTTATTTATTAATAAATAAATTATATTATTTACTCTAATAAATCTTTTAAAAATATTTAAAAATATAAAACGACGATATTTAAACTATATATTAATCATGTATAGATTTTTGGAAATTATTTTTAGTCAAATTTACTTTTGTTGACTTTTGCATATTAGTCTCGAGCATTAGGATTGTGGTACACTATGACTTGACCTAATTTGTTAGACAAATATTGACCAACACATAAATATATATAATTAATTTAGGTTCGTGAATCCGAGGCCAACCTCGCACTTGTTCAATGACGTTATATGTATTTTTACTACGAAATACAGTATGGTGAGTTTCATTTGCCTTTTTACCCTTTATATTTTTGGGACTGAGAATACATGCGCTTTTATAAATGTTTGACGAAATAGACACGAGTAATTGAAACTACATTCTATGGTTGAATTATCGAAATCGAATATGCCCCTTTTTATTAAAGTCTGGTAATCTAAGAATTAGGGAACAGACACCCTAATTGACGCGAATCCTAAAGATAGATCTATTGGGCCTAACAAACCCCATCCAAAGTACCGGATGCTTTAGTACTTCGAAATTTATATCATGTCCGAAAGAGGATCCCGGAATGATAGGGGATATTCTTATATGTATCTAGTTAATGTCGGTTACCAGGTGTTCACCATATGAATGATTATTTTTGTCTCTATGCATGGGACGTATATTTATGAGAACTGGAAATGAAATTCTTGTGGTCTATTAAAATGATGGAAATAAATGATTATGATAAACTAATGAACTCACCAACCTTTTGGTTGACACTTTAAAGCATGTTTATTCTCAGGTGTTAAAGAAATCTTCCGCTGTGCATTTGCTCATTTTAAAGATATTACTTGGAGTCTTTCATAGCATATTTCGAAGAACGTTGCATTCGAGTCATTGAGTTCATCAAAGATTATTATTAAATCAATTTATAGTTGGATAGTGGATATTATGAAATGGTATGCATGTCTGTCAATTTTCAATGTAAAGAAAGATTGTCTTTTAAAAACGAATGCAATGTTTGTAAAATGTATCATATAGAGGTCAAATACCTCGCAATGTAATCAACTATTGTGAATCATTTAAAATGTATCATCAAAGATTATTATTAAATCAATTTATAATGTAATCAACTTTTAAAAAGAGTTGTTAAATCAAATCCAAGAGCTACTTGAAAAGGGTTTTATCCGACCAAGTGCTTCGCCATGGGGCGCTCCGGTTTTATTCGTGAAGAAGAAAAATGGTAGTATGCGGATGTGCATCGATTATCGGGAGTTGAACAAAGTGACGATCAAGAATCGTTATCCATTGCCTAGGATTGACGATTTGTTCGACCAACTCCAAGGTGCAACGTATTTCTCTAAAATCGACCTACGGTCCGGCTATCACCAAATGCGGGTCCGTGAGGAAGACATCGAGAAAACGGCTTTTCGAACACATTATGGGCATTTTGAATTCGTAGTTATGCCTTTTGGTCTTACGAATGCACCGGCGGCATTCATGGATCTTATGAACCGAGTGTGCCAACCTATGTTGGACAAGTCGGTAATTGTGTTCATCGATGACATACTTGTCTATTCGAAGAGTATGAAGGAACATGAACATCATTTGCGGAGTGTGTTAAAGACATTGCGGAAGGAGAAGTTGTATGCTAAATTCTCCAAATGTGAATTTTGGCTAAGGGATGTTTAATTCCTTGGCCACATTGTGAACGAAAATGGTATTCAAGTAGATTCGGGGAAGATAGAGACGGTAAAGAGTTGGGGACGACCGACTACGCCTACTAGTATTGGGTTGCCACCTTATGAGATGCTTTATGGGCGTAGGTGTCAAACCCCGATTTTTTGGGGTGAAGTGGGACAAAAGGAAATCGGGAGTACCGATTTGGTTTTAGAGACGAATAGCAAGATTGATATATTCGAAAGCATTTGAAGAAGGCTCAAGATAGGAAAAAGTCGTATGCCGACAAACGTAGACGAACGATCGAATTTCAAGAAGGTGACATGGTGATGCTTAAGGTTTCGCCATGGAAAGGTATTATTCGATTCCGGAAACGAGGAAAGTTAGCTCCTCGGTTTATTTGACCATTTAAGGTTTTAGCTCGTGTTGGTGAAGTCGCGTATCGTTTGGAATTACCAAAAGAGCTTGCGGGGATCCATAATACATTTCATGTTTCCCATCTCCGTAATGTCTTGCGGATGATTCATCTTGGGTGCCATTAGACGAGATTGAGCTAAATAATAAGTTAGAGTATATCGAGGAACCGATTGCCATACTTGATGAGAAGGTCAAAAGGTTGAGGCATAAAGAGGTTAGGACTTTTAAAGTTCAATGGCGTCGTAGTAAGGGTTTCGAGTTTACTTGGGAGCCCGAAGAGTTTGTGTTGGTTTATCTTCCTTCTTGTCATGCGGCTTGGATCGCGAGGACGCGCTCCGATTCAAGTGGGGGAGAGTTGTAACATCCCGTTTTCCCGTACGTATCGAAAGGTACTTACTTAATCATTTGTACGTTTATAACTCGTTAGCTTATGCGTAAATGTATGAATATATGTGTAGATATATATATATATATATATATATATATATATATATATATATATATATATACATATATGTATACTTGATAATGTGTGCATGTATAAGTTTAAACATGGGTTTGGTTAGCGTTAAGTCTTGTGAGACTATTGTTGAAGGCTAGGTGAATAAAGGAAGCGGGTTTGGAATGTACAAATTAAATAAAATCGATAATTGTTTAAGTTGGTCGAGCTGTTCAGATACAGCCTTAGGCCGCACCGCGACAATTGGGTCCGCGCTGCGGCATATCAAGCAAATCTGGATCAGAAGTTGGGTTAAAAAGGGTCGTTCTTCCTTCGATAAGTGGCGCCGCGACAAACGGGCCGCGCCGCGGCATCTCTGCTGTTCTGACTCCGATTTCTACTCAATTTAAAAGGGTTTTAGGGGTAATTTGGTCTTTTTGCTTGTAGATCAGATTGGAGCATTAAATCACAGCCACTTATTCCATTTATTTCATTTCCTTTTCTCTTTTCTTTCCAATTTCTCTCCCAAAACACAAAACCCACTTAGAATAAACTTAAGATTTGGAGGTGAAGATTTGTGGATCAATCCTAGGAGCAAGAGTTAAAGTTGTTCTCCTTGTTGTTAGCTACAAGAGGATAGTCTTGGTAAGTTCTAACCTTATGTTTTAAGTTTTAATTGGTTAATGGCTAGGGTTTTGGTTACTAGAGATTTGTATGACCCATTTGAGGGTAAAATGGGTGAATTTGGGTTGTGTTGTTGTAATGAAACCCTAATAGCCACAATCTAGGGTTTTGGCATTATGATTTGAGGTTGTAAGTGTCAAATGGTGTTGTTAGTCACTAATGCACTTTAAGATTAATGAAAGAAGTGTAAATGGGTAAGTTTGACTTGATTGTGAGTCTAAGTAATATAAAATGGGTCAAAATGTACTAGTTGACCTAATTAGATGAAATGGGTATGGATTACCCTAAGTTTTGTGTTAATTGAAGTTAGTAGACTTTAATTCACTAGCCTTAGTGATTAAAGTCGAGTCTTGGCCATTTATGGGCGGTTGTGTGTAGTTGAGTCAATTAATGCAAATTGGGTCATTAAATGCTCAAGTGGAAGTATCGTGGTTAATCCCACTAGTTGTGAAATTGAATGTGCACTTAATGATTTAGGTACATTGCGTTGAAGCTCGGAAGTGCTAAATCATCATCCTTCTGACAAGGTGAGTGGAGTAATTATATGTGTGTGTATATAGCGTATTTATTTGTGAATGTTATGGTATGAACCACCGAGCCGGTAGTGCCATAACATGTGTGGGTTAGGATGTGAACCATGAGCCGGTAGCATCGAGTGTGAACAGCGAGCCGGTAGCACTATAAACCAAGATGTGAACCACGAGCCGGTAGCATCGAGTGTGAATCACGAGCCGGTAGCACTATAAACGAGTATGACTCAAAAGCGTATGGTGTGAACCACGAGCCGGTAGCACCATAGCGATATTGGTTAACCATATTGAGATTGTTGTTTTGTTTAGCATATTATAGATATATATTGAGTTGAGTATATGCTAATGAAGTGGTGTGATAATGTACGACTTGTTAGTGTTACAGGTATGTTGACATGCTATTTGAGTTACAAGTTCGTATGAGGTATTTGGTATTGTGATTGCAAATGGATAGGTTATATATATGTATGTATAATTGTTGCACTCACTAAGCATTGCTTACCCTCTCGTTGTTTATCATTTTATAGGTTCCGGCTTGGACAAGGGTAAGGGCATACGGTTGGATTAGTTGTCTCCCGTTTATGTTGACAGGGGGTGCTTTTGGTGTTAGCTTTTGAAGTTGGCCTAACGTTTTGGGTAGTTTAGCCCCAAACCGTGCTCGAGTGTCGTTTGGATTATAAACTATCATTGTAGTGGGTCAAACTTGTATAAAACTTAATTAATGGCCTTCGTGCCTTTTGTAAACATTTAAATTGATGTACGTTTAAATGGAACTTGTGAAATGGTTTACATATTTAATTGGCGCGTAAATGTGTATTATAAAAAAAAAAAAAATTATCGTATGGAATACGGGTTGGGTTGTTTCAGACACAGTTGTAATCATTGTGGCAACGGGGAACCGAGATGACTGTGGACGTGGTCGGGGGAGGTCGGGTGGTCCGGGAAGAGTCAAGATGGTGTTGAACGGGTCCGAGAAAAAGCCACATTATATGATACAAGTGCATGAACAAACCGATTATGGTGGTGATTGTTTGAGCTAATTGGTTAATGGGTGTCCCATATCGGATATGAGAAGAAACAAATGTGTGCATATAAGTCTAGGGGAGCCTCACTCCACTACCAATTGATTTTGGAGTACTTAGGAACTTATTGACGTATATGTAGGACATGTTGGTAGGCCTAAAACGATCCTACAACGATGACGATTTAACCTTTGAGATCAGTTAATTAGGATGAGGAAACTAAAATTGCTACAATTATTTCATATCTTGAGTGTTATAGCAAATGGAACAATTTGTTTTTTAAATTGATGAATGTTGGTGGAAAACAATGTATCTTGAGTAATAGTGAGGTAATAAAATTGATTTTAGTTGGTGGTGGGTGAGAACTAAATCGAAGCGGATAAATAATTATATTCAAAGATAGAAATGGGTAGAAAGATGTGAGGGTGAGAATCGTTAGATATGAAAAAGTTAGGTTTTTGATAAAAACGAGGGGAAGAAAGATGTGAAGGAAAAGAAGAAAAATCAAATGTTGAAAATACCCTCACATGGATGACACGTGACTGAATTTAACGGATTGTTTTGATAGATGCTTGACTCAATGAACAACTGCATAACTTTTGCAAAGTGAAGTGACTAGCCATGTTAGAAAAAAGTTTAGGGGCTATCACATAATTTGCAGCAAACTACAGGGATCAACGACGTAATTTTCTCAAATAGTGAGTATAAAATAAGTAATACTATATGGGCCTTAAGCCCAATTTCAAAACCGGCTTTTGGTCCACGAGTAGACAATTTGGGGCCCGGAATGTGTTGCCGTAAGAAATGCGCTATACAATTGGGTTACCGGGAGTCCGGAGGAGATCACCGCCATGGCGTTCCCGGCCGTCGACGGTGATGGTATAATCTAATGTACAGAATGCTCCACGTCAGATAGACTTTTACCGCGGTAATCCGTAATCCATTGCATGTATTATCGTTAAATATCGTGCATTTTAATATGTCATGTTTTCATTTATATTCCGTATAAGATATAAATATTCTCAGATTTCGCTTGATCAATTTTAAACTAATTTGTAATCACGCAATTTACCTAAACTGAATTCTATATGTAATTAACTAATGATGTACAGTAGTCATTATAGATAGTCTCTAAACTACTGGTAGCTAGCTAGGTTGAGGTGATTGTTAATTTGTTACAGAGTATTTAATAATGATGTTATAATGGAAAGTAACTGTTTGTGTTATACAGAGTCCGGGTTTCCTCCATGGCAGTAGTTGGGGGCGGGTTATGCAACTACGAGATATGAACGCGTGGGTGGTTAAGTCCCCTGGGTGATCCCAAATCGATGTCAAAAAAAAATAAAGTTGTTCAACTACTTCAAAACTACAAAACCTATAGTTTAATTATGGCAGGTGTTACTCGGTCTCTGCATTTGTTAATCTACTAGTCTACATTCCTCTTGTCAATGGCAATACTTAGGTTGATAAACTGCTTGCAACAAACTAATAGCTGAAGCCTTTGAATTGATGTGCAGATTTCAAACCAACCAAATAAACAGTCATAATACAGCCTAACAGTTTTTATTTATTTATTTATAATATTAAAGTTATAATCCCTTCAAACATTCTCTATATATAATTCTGACCTTTGTGGCATCTTCTTTCAAGTTAAGCAATATCATTTCTTTCTACCTCTCAAACACTCTCTTGTCTTCTTAATCTAATCGCGACAATCCCACCATGGCTTCCACCAACTACTTTTACATTCTTGTTCTTGCGGTATTCTTCCTTACAAACAACGAAATGTCTTATGCTTCACGAAATTTGTAGCAAGCAACTCCAACACTGCCACAACCACAAATACCAAACATGCCAACATTACCGCAACCACAGATGCCCTCAATCCCAACTCTCCCACAGCCACAAATGCCCACCATTCCATCACTTCCACAACCACAAATACCCACCATCCCGAACATGCCCAAGGTTTCATTGCCGCCATTGCCATCTATGCCAACCACAATGCCTACAATCCCAAACTTCCCTAATACTCCTTTTTTCGCTCCACCACCATCCAAGAAGTAGATGATGGAAAATGCAATACTACTACATAAGAAGAAACACGGTGTTACGTATTAATATATATATATGCTCAGCTTTAGCTAATATTGCTGTTATTGGGGGTCTTTTGTTCCAGTTGTTTATATTTCCATTGTAGCTTTTACATGTGTGATTGGTTGCTAGGTTTTCATTGACGGAAAGTGTTATTGTCTATTCCGTATGTCTTTGTGTACTACGTGTTGTTGTAAAAGATTATTTTGTAATATTTCGATGCTGCAAAATTGAATGATTTGATTATTACAAGATAGATTCTTACATCCTCTCTTTTATACTGTGGAGTAGGTGGATAGTTGACTGCTGTAACTTTTCTAACTAACTGGATCCGTTTAACACTAACAAGATTATTCAATATAGACTTAGATAAGTAATAGATATCATGGTAGAACCATATAACGGTCGATCATTAGGCCAAAACATCATGTCACTTTACAAACTGAACTTTCTAATATATAATAAAATCCTTTCTTCTTGATCTGGGGAATAAATATGAAATTATTAAATCGTATCAAAATAGAATTACTGAAGATGTTAGTGTCTCTGAATTATAAGACGGTTTGAGAAGGTGATTTAGTCTCAGCGATAGTCTCGAAATACTGGTAGGTAGATTGAGATGGTTCTGTTAGAGTTCTGTGTCATGATGAAAAGAACGCATGTGGGGTTTTAGTCATGATGATGAAACAGTTCTTAATTTATGTTAACTAAGTACATGAATGATGCAGGCTATGAGTGGAGTCCTTTGATTGTATTATAAATGGACATGCTAATAGGGGAAAGTCGGTTGCTTATACTGATCTAATCGTTTTGAGGATCCTTCGTTAAATTGTTTACATATAATTTGATAGTACTGTTTTTTCACATATGGGACATGTTTACATGATTGGTGAGTATTTCTTATGTGTTAACAGCTCGAAACCTATACTTGAATTGTTTTTATAACAGGTCACCAGGTGTCATTGTTTTTTCTGCATTTGCTTATCTACTTGAATGTTTTTCCCTTGACCTCGACTTGTGAATATATAGCTAGGTTGATAAACTGCTTACAACTGTTAAGAGTTTTAATTAATGAATTTAGGATTTGCAGACATGTGATATGTGTCAAGTTAAGTGATTTGTTATTAATTGGACTACATGGGAAGAATACAGTAGAGATTGTTGCTAAAGTCAGTGAGTTTTGAGGTTGTTTAACAAATTCCAACCTAGAATACATAACAACAAATCTCTATTTCTGTGGCAAAAAAATGCTGATAGGCTAGGTACAACCATCAATATTGACTTGCAACCTGCATCATATCCAACCAACCAAAGTAAAGTCTTAACAAAGTACTAATGACCTTTTCATATAGTTTTATATTCATTCATAGTTATCTCCTACTTTTCCTATATATACTTGCTGATAACTTATGCAAACTCATTCACAAATTGATCAAGTTCATTGATCTCCAGTCTTTTCCTCTAAAAAACTCTCGAGCCGTCTAAGTATCTTCCAGTCATCCAACAATGGCTTCCACGTACCACATTTACATTTTTACACTTGTACTATTCTCCATCACAACTAATGAGATGTGTTCTGCTCGCAATTTGTTGCAAGCAACCCCATCACTGCCACAACCACAGATACCGACAATCCCAACGCTGCCACAACCACAAATGCCCACAATCCCGACACTGCCACAACCACAGATACCCACAATGCCAACGCTACCGCAGCCACAGATGCCCACCATCCCAACAATCCCTAATATGCCCAAACTTTCATTTCCTCCATTGCCTTCTATGCCTACCATCCCCAACCTTCCAACAAGTCTTCCAAATATTCCTTTCTTTGCTCCACCGCCTTCAAACAACTAGACTTTCAGCAAATGTGTTGCTTCTAATTTGATGAATTTGGTAGCTTCTGCTGATCTGGTCATCAGAAGGGTTCCCGATTCTACTATTTTTACCTATATTTTTCTTTCTGTTGTGTTTCCACATATGGGATACCTCGATAGACTACATTTGTTTGGCTATATGATTTGCGAGTGTATTATTGTGTATACTGTTTTTCTTTTTCTGCAGTTTGATATACTTTATTGTAATATATTGTTAATTTCATATATTATATTCTATTATTTTGATCTGAACTCCTGGCATGATCTGAGACATCCTCTTTGAAAGCAATATCCCAATCTAAATAGTTAGGGCTATTGACCAAAACGCCCATTTAACCAACGAACTATAACAATTCGCTGTCCAAAAAAAAGAAAATTGCCAAAATGCCCTCGCAAGCCGCAAGGTGGCTCGCAGACCTTGCGACTTGGATGAATATATGTAATAAGCTTTGTAAACTTTGAAATGTCATATCTTTTGACTCGTGCTCTGATTTACGCACTTTTTTTAATTGAAATCGTGTATCTTTTTGAGTCCAATCCGTTGGCAAACGGCCGAAGGCGGTTTGTCTGAATTTTTTTTCTAAATATGGTCTCGAAGACCTTTGATTTTGCCGTTTTTCGTTGTTTTTACTTTAAAACGCACTTTGACTGCTCTTAAGTTACAATAGAACATTCTAATTTGTGATTCGTTTAATTCTACACCTTCATTGACTAAAACTAAATGAATCCCTCAATCATTTTGAACAAAATTACAATCGCAATTTGTAACACGTGGTCAATTTTTAATTAAAATTGGAACTTTAGTTTTAATAAAAACATATAGATCTCTAAAGATTATACACTTAAAAAAAAAACGGTGCCTAAATACGAGCCACGGATTAAAAGTTATCGCGTTATGAAATTTCGATCCCGCCCGGTCCAGCCAGTCGCAAGGTGCCTTGCCGAGCATTGCGACTGGGTCATGCGAGGAAATTTTGGCAATTTTATTTTTTGAGGGCGAATCGTCATAGTTCGTTGGTAAAATGGGCGTTTTGGTCAATAGCCCAAATGGTTAATGTATTAAAAGAAAGTAGTGCGTCTGTTCCATAACCATGCTGCTCAAAAAATTCATAAGTTTGCAATACCAACTCTTCCAACAAATATTTTTGAATTACTTTTCTATTTTTTCCTTTTTTTTTTCTAGTCTGAGCAATAAGAAAAGTTCACCATTCAATGACCATGCTTCTTCTAATGCAGGTAAGAACATAAATCAATTAATAATCTCAAAATCAAACATTTCTTCGATCGTCAAACCTTATAATTACACGAGGTGTGTTATAAAGGGTGAATTGTAGCGACATCGTAGATTGTCTCAAAATCCTACTTATAACTTATAAGAGGTTATTACTACAGAGTTGGTCTGCATACGATGACCAGCCTATTTTATGTTTTATGTTAACATATGTATGCAAAATATACGAAGAGTATAGAGGTATCTGTCCTAAATAAGATAGACCAAGTCCCTTGCAAGTATTGTTATTATTGCCTTTCCATTCCCGGATGTATATAAATTAATAAGGGATAAAAAAACATATAAAGAAAGGCGAACAAAATTTCAAGTATCTTTATGGAGTAAACCTGTGCTTGCGTTGTTTTTAGGAACACCAATTCAATAATACAAGTACGTACAGATCGAGGTTGTTGAACAACTTAAAACCTATACTTGTGTTGTTTTTATACCAGCTGTCATTGTTTTTGTATGCATTTGCTTATATACTTGAATGTCATTCCTTTGACTTGTGAATATATAGGTTGATAAACTGCTTACAACTGTTAAGAGTTTTGCCACCTTTGAGATTCCAACCAACCACTTAATACTTCAACCATAATCATCTTAAACATTCTCTATATATATTCAGTTCATTTGTGCATTCTTCTTCACATTTAATCAAGTTGTACAGAAAAAGTTCCAAGCCTTCTTTAGCTAATCAATATATATCCTGCAATGGCTTCAACCAGCTACATTTACATTTTAGTCCTTGCAGTAGTACTATTCCTTACAAACAACGAGGTGTGTTATGCTTCACGTAATTTATTGCAGGCAACACCGACACTCCCACAACCACAGATGCCCACAATTCCAACGCTCCCACAACCACAGATGCCCACCATCCCAACACTCCTGCAGCCACAGATGCCGACCATCCCGTCACTACCACAACCACAAATGCCAACAATCCCAACTCTTCCAAACATGCCCAAAGTTTCATTGCCTCCATTGCCTTCTATGCCAACAATCCCAAATTTCCCGACAACTCTTCCTAAAATTCCTTTCTTTGCTCCACCACCTTCCAAGTAATCAACTACTGAAAAACCATTGATGTAAGATCAGATTAAAAGTCATGAATATGATACACATATGCGTTTTCTAGAGATTGGGAGGTTTGATTGATTTGGTTGTTGGAGGGTCTAGGTCTTTGGTTCTATTGTTTTTTTACAGTTATGTATTTCTTATTATGTGAGTCACCAAGTTAGGTTACATGATCAGTGTTTGTTGTATTATGTAGAGTTTGGTTCTATTGTTTTTTTACAGTTATGTATTTCTTATTATGTGAGTCACCAAGTTAGGTTACATGATCAGTGTTTGTTGTATTATGTAGAGTTGTTGATTTATGTACCCTTTATAATTTGTTGCTATACTTTGCTTAAATATAATGTCAATTTTATGTTACAAAATGTGATCAGTTCTGTTCGGCATCCTCGTTCTCTTTCTTATTATAGAGTTAATTTTAGTAGAAAGCAATCTATGAGTGCTTAAGTCTCGTAAATAGAAACAGAAGGCGTATTCAATCCACTTTCTTCATGGTTTAGAACACATAAACTTCAGATATTTTATCGTAACAAGGGTGCTTTAACTTTGTACAAACCCACATAATTTAGTTTAGGGATGCATTTTTAATGAGGTGTTGTGACGATCGCTCCAAATCCATATGGACGAACACGTCATTCATTGATTTCATTGCGAGGTATTTGACCTCTATGTGATACATTTTGTAACATTGTATTCGTTTGAAAAGGTATTTCATAAATGAATATATAAATTCCAGGTTTTTAACATCTGATGATTCCTACGTATAGACAATCACCATTTAAATAGTTTACAATAATACATCTGTTGACAATACAGTCAAAATAAGATACATGGTAATGGTTTGGTGAATGCAAGTTTCTTGTATATAGCATGTATGACTCCAAGCACATATCTTGTATCACGTATAAGCAAACAGCGGAAGACTTCTAGAAACCTGAGAATAAACATGCTTCAAGTGTCAACACAAAGGTTGGTGAGTTCATAGTTTTAATATTACACATAATCCGTATATCAATGTGGATTACAAAAGTTCAGTTGTTTTATTCAAAACGTTTATCAATAGGTTTTACATAAAAGGTGGATCACAAGATTTCAGTTGTTTCATTCGAAACGTTTATCAATCGGTTCTACAAAATTGAGCACCCTGGTAACTAAACTTTAATGTTTATATCATTTGTACCCTTTGTATAATCATCTTAATAATACACGCAAACCAACGTGTACGCTTATCAAATAGCATACGTCCGTTAAAAGGCTAGTGCTCTAGCTCGGACGGGGATATCAAGCCCTATGGATCCATATACTACTACTCGCGCCCACCAGTTCTTATAACTGGCAGTTACTAGTTACCAAAGCTAAGGGATTTTCGGTTCAAACTCAGTGTAGAATTTAGTATGTACTTGTATCCATTGCGTTTAAAATAAAGTGCATATATTCTCAGCCCAAAAATATATTGAGTAAAAGGGATCATATGAAACTCACACTTTATAATTATTGTAAAACAGTTATTAAAGCATTTGCATGTATTCTCAGCCCAAAAATGTAAAGGGTAAAAGGGATCATATGAAACTCACACTTTATAATTATTGTAAAACAGTTATTAAAGCATTTGCATGTATTCTCAGCCCAAAAATGTAAAGAGTAAAAGGGAATCAAATGAAACTCACACATATAAATCTAGTATTTTCAGTATTTATAAACAGTCGCATGTATTCTCAGCCCAAAAATATATTGAGTAAAAGGAATCATATGAAACTCACACAAAATCAGTTTTAGTATTTGTATCCATTTAGTAAAACAGTTTATAAAACTGCGCATGTATTCTCAGCCCAAAAATATAGTTTGAAAAAGGGATCATATGAAACTCACAGTTTAATATTGATATACAATATTGCAGGAAAGCACGTAGACGCATCGGAGATGATAAACACGAGGTTTGATTCACAAAAATACCCCCGAACATTACCCATAATTTCCTTGGCAATAACTCATATTTTCCTTAGCTCTTTCCCGCTCGAAAACATATTTTGAAAATTACTTGGACAGCACTCCGTCGTAATATTTTTTGTACATTATTATTTTTGTATCGCAAAAATAATAACACTAATAATAATAAAAAATAATAAGATTAATAATAATCTTATTAATAATAATAATAATAATAATAATAATAATAATAAATATTAAATAATATTACGGAGTATATATATATATTTGTGTATGTGTGTGATTTAAATCGAGCGAAAACACTGAAATTTATAGATGTGGCCTGAAATCTGGAGTCATGCGACTCGCATGGAAATGGCCTTCTGGCCATGCGACTCGCATGAGGACCAGGGACAGCTCACATTGTTTTGGCTCCTAGCTTGTCGACATAATTAAATATTAATATAATATATATAATTTAAATAATTAATTATATATTATATTAAATTCACGTGCATAGTTGACTTGTAATTTTTGTTCCGATAAGTCGTACGTCATCACTCGACTTATGTCCCGGTTCTGGTTTTTCGAATGTCCTTTCGTACGCTGAGAAAACTTGCATTTTACGTTTCGTGACACGTACCTTTGTCAAGATATAGCCTTAAGTTATCCATAAACTATACCACTCATAGTATATCTTAAACTTTCGAGTATTTTGGTCATTTACTTCTATAAATCATCGTCTCGTTATTTGTAAAAAAATACATTTTAAAATAGTGTTTTACTGTAGTAAAGTTACTGTAGCAAAGTCAAATTTTACTGTAGCAATTCACTGTAGCAAAGTCAATTTCACTGTAGCAAAGTCAATTTCGAAAGCTTGACCCAGTTGACTCAAATTTGAGAATATGGGTCTTAATTGCCAGGTATTAGTATAATCATCTCACAGTATAAGGTCAATGAACACAGTAAAAACAATTCCTTTCTTTAATATGTAGTTTTTGTTTACATATAAGGTTACTCATTCTTTTGCCATTTTCAGTTACTAGATGTTTTGTCTACGCTTAAGTTACTATGTTGTGTTTGACCTCCATTTATAATTTTCTGATGAAAAATTGACTTTTTATTGACCTTCAACTGTAGTTTTAATTAATTTAGGATCTGCATTGACATGTGATAGATGTCAAGTTAAGTAAATTGCTATTGGACTACATGGGAGGAACACATTATATATTGTTGCTAAAGTCAGTGAGTTTGAAGGATGTTTAACAATTTCCAACCCATAACATTATTACAATAAATCTCATCTTTGTGGGAAAAAAAATGCAGATAGACTAGGTACAACCATCAAGATTGACTTGCAACCTGCATCATATTCAACCAACCAAATTAATGTAAAGTCCAAACAAAAGTACTAATGACCTTTATTTCACATGGTTTTATATTCATCATTATCTCCTTACATTTCCTATATATACTTGCTGATCACTTGTGCAATCTCATTCACAAACTGATCAAGTTCATTGGTCTCCACTCTCTTCCGATTATAAACCTTGATCCATCTAAGCAGCTTCCATTTATCCAACAATGGCTTCCACATACCACATATACATTTTCGCACTTGCACTATTTTCCATCACAACTAATGAGATGTGTTCCGCTCGCAATTTGTTGCAAGCAAACCCATCACTACCACAACCACAAATGCCGACAATCCCAACTCTGCCACAACCAAATATGCCAACAATCCCGACACTGCCACAACCACAAATGCCCACAATGCCAACGCTGCCACAACCACAAATGCCTACCATCCCAACATTACCGACCGTCCCCACAATTCCTAATGTGCCCAAGCTTTCCTTCCCTCCATTGCCTTCTATGCCTACCATCCCCAATCTTCCAACAACTCTTCCAAATATTCCTTTCTTTGCTCCACCACCTTCAAACTAGTAGAATTTCGGCAAATGCGTTGTTTTTTCAGAGAAGTTGGTAGCTTCTGCTGATCTGGTCATCAGAAGGGTCCTTGATTCTACTCTTTTTTATCTATATTTTTCTTTATTTTGTGTTTCCACATATGGGATAGACCGATACACTACATTTGTTATGGCAACATGATTTGCCAATGTATTATTGTGTATTATTTTGACTCTTTCTGCAGTTTGATATACTTGCTTGTAATATACTGTTGATTTCATATAAATGTATTCCATTATTTTTATCTGAACTCCTGGCATGGTCTGAGGCGTACGCTTGAAAGAAAGTCTGTTTCGTATTATATAGCTTGTGTCTGTAGATTGATGCTAAAGGTCTCAATAGATTGTGACTCATTTAGGACTCCAATAGTAAGTAGTTACTGAATTTAAATTAAAGTAGTGTCTCTGTTCTATGATCATGCAGCACAAAATTTTGTTGAGTTTGCAAGAGCAACTCTCACAAATTCGATATATTTATTTATTTTTTCCCTTTTCTAAACTAAATCAACAAGAAAAGTGCACTATATAAAGATCATGCTTCTTCTAATGCAGGTATGTACATAAATAAATAAATAAATAAAATAATCTCAAAAACATCTATTCAAGTGTCAAATCATTATAGTTACATGAGGTTTTATAAAGGGTGAATTGTAGCCACGATGTAGATGGTTCCAAAATCCTGCTTGTAAGAGGTAACTACTACAGGTTGGCGTGTATCTGATGACCTGCCTGTTTTATGTTAACATGATAAATGTAGAATTCAAACAAGTGTATATATAACTCGATGAAGTGTGCTAACAAAATACTGCATTTCATACATTAAAGAAAGGTATGCAGTTAAAATATTTACATGGTTAATTACTTGTTTAGCTGTGCCAGTTACGTGAAGCTGTTTTTGAGAAAAATAGATAAACTCTAGCTTTCAGGTTTAGATGTTCTCATGAGAATACTTTATGTTTCTTATCGTGCGCCATTAGTAGTTATTGTTGTATGCTCCTGGCTTTTTTCCTGATTTAATTTTGCATAAGACTGTTTCTAATTTTGACAGTAACGTCAGAGTCAAACGGTGTATTTTTTGGTAATGTGACAACGTCATGAAGTTAAATATAGAGGTGTGTCAAATTTGAGTGTTAAATTTGTGATGGGTGATGTGGTAAAATATGATTGGTAGTTTGGTATAAAATAAATAAATTAATAATATATAAAAAGTAATGTTGGATTCTGATTGGCTGAAAAATCTTTGACAGATTAATTTTTTTCCTTCAGATTCTCAACTGACGCCCCTTCATCGTCAGAGGTGACACCCCGTTAGAGGCGTCAGGGGCGTCAGACATGTGCCATGTGGGATTCCACCTCATTTGACGAAAAAAAAAAATGTCAAGCTCCTTTAGGAATAGTCTAATAATACTCTTTTTAAATCATGATTGGCTTAGTTGTCTCAAATTTAACTTTACTTTAAATGGGTTATATTTACACGTTCAATGACATCAACCGTAAACCAATTGAAAATGTTGACCAATGTAATAATATATGACTCGGTAATGTGTTAGAAAACTTTCTTGGTATATTTAGGAATAACAGGTTACCAATAATTATAGGATGATCAAACAAATAATAGACTCTTCCTGTTTGGAGGTTGTTTAACAACTTCAAGTCTACAAACCCAATAATATCCTAACAATCTAATGCTAAATGTTTTGTTGCAGGTGCTAATATACCGGTGACTTATTTCTGGTAATTGTGATGACTAACCACAACCATCAAGACTTGTCACCTGTAAGACTGTATAGTTTCCAACCAACCAAATCAAAGTCATAACAAATCTCATTGACTTTCTCACAAATATAATATTTTACTTAAATCAACTTCTCTACACATCCCCTATATATATAGTGTTGTAAAAAACCCGATTACTCGCCGATTAATCATTTTTATGAGCAATCCGTTCCGATTTCAAAAAATCCGTTTAATTAAACGGTCAACGTCAATTGATGGATCAAAATCGAATTTGGTAATCAAAGTCAGTCAAAGTTAAAAATGGTTACCATTTTAACATAAATTTAAACAAAAATTTTATAGTTTTGAAACAAAATAAACAATTTTTGACAATTATGTTAAAAATTATCTTTATATTTATGGTTTTTTTCTATAGTTAAACATATAATTTTAAAATTTTAATATTTAAATGTATACAGTACAATCCGATTAATCTCCGATTAATCCCCGAATTTCCGATTAATCATTCCAAAGTCCCGACCGATTAATCCCCGAATAGCGAATTTTGCAACCTTGCCTATATATATACCTACTCCTTTATACATTATCATTCACAACTTAATCAAGATCAAAAGCCTTTTCCCTTCTAAAAAAACACTTGAGCTATCTTTAGCAACTACATACCGTTTATCCTACAATGGCATCTACATGTTACTTTTACATTTTTGCACTTGCACTATTCTCCATTACATGCAATGACATGTGTTGCGCTTCCCGCAATTTGTTGCAAGCAACTCCAGCTCTGCCACAACCACAAATTCCGACAATCCCAACTCTACCACAACCACAGATGCCCGCAATCCCGATGTTACCCCAACCACAAATGCCTACAATCCCGACACTGCCAACCATTCCTACACTTCCTAACATGCCCAAAGTTTCATTGCCGCTATTGCCATCTATGCCAACTATCCCAAACTTTCCTACAACTCTTCCCAATATTCCTTTCTTTGCTCCACCACCTTCCAAGTA
The DNA here is from genome assembly GCF_046630445.1 of Rutidosis leptorrhynchoides. Classification (NCBI taxonomy): domain Eukaryota; kingdom Viridiplantae; phylum Streptophyta; class Magnoliopsida; order Asterales; family Asteraceae; genus Rutidosis; species Rutidosis leptorrhynchoides. The sequence continues at coordinate 31,427,438 of NC_092338.1, read as the reverse complement.
GACTATGAACAGATGTACGATGCTGCTGCATCACGAGACAGCTGGCAGTACTATATATTGTTATTACATGTTCTTCTCCTTAGCATTGTGTTTCTTCACACATGGGATAGAATATACATTTCATAGTTTAAATGAGTGTTGAGTATAAGTTTAAATGAGTGTTGAGTATTTAATCATTGTATTGTTTATTATCTTGTAATCATTGTGTGGTTTGATATACTTTCTTGTACTATACTGTATTTTGTAAATTTTAAATTAAATGAATCCTTTTTTCTAGAGTTCAAAATGGTAGCCGTGTTCTGTAAACCACGTTCTGTCTTTGATGTTATTAATGGATCTGCAAGTGCTGAGCCTTATAATTACATGTAGAATGTACGTAGTTACTTTCTTTTCAGATTAGGAAGTTTAGCACTATGATCACAATACATAAACCATTCCAAAATCAACGTATAATAAAATGACTGTCAACATTTAAGATTACACCAGGCTTGAGTAAGGGATTTAGCTGAATAAGTAATGACCGAACTATACAAAATTAAATATTTTTTGATACTCAGCATCTCTACTTTCTACCTGCACATTCTCTCTCTCTCTCTCTCTCTCTCTCTCTCTCTCTATATATATATATATATATATATATATGCTCCATTATACAATATTAGTGAAATGACCCGTGGAATTACAGGTTTGTTTAAACGAAACAGTTTAATGATATGTTTTATGTATTAAGTGAATGTAAATGTTAAAGTCATTTAGTTTAATGACCCGTGGAACCACGGATTTCGACTAAGAAACTTGTCGTTGTTTTTACAAACATATTGATGTACTTAACTTAGTCAAGATAAATGAACTACATCCATTCTCTCACCACTCTCTTTCAATTTTCATCACAATTATTATTTTCTATGTCATAAGCCTACATTACAACCTTTTATTGAGATATATATTTCGCATACATATATAACGTAATTAATCCCGTAGAGAGAACTCATATTATTAATAGAAATTATAGATAATAATAATAATTATTATTATAATTATAATAATCTATCTATATATATATTCTATATATAATAACAAAACTAAAAATAGGTCATTTTAAAAAGCTAAATTTAATGTTAGCCATTCATTTAATTAATAATCATTAATCTAGACCATTAAATTTTACCTAATCTGAATTGTGGCCTTGATTTATTTGATGACCAAATTACCCCTCTTAAGAAAAAGAAACGCGGACTAATTAAAAAAATAGGGTTCACCTTTGTAGTTCTCATTCGTCAAGAAAAATAGGGCCAGATTCAACCTGAATCCGAAACCCAACTGATTCATCTATACGATCGAATCTATGAAAATCGGATACTTCTTCATCATCAGCAAAAATATGATTCCGTATAAGAGATAATCGGGTGCATAGCGTTTATTTCTTCTGAGTTCTATCTATATACCTAATCAAATTTTGTTTAGGTTTTTTTCTGTATCAGATGCAATCGCAAATCGTATTCAACACCAACGATACAATCAAATCGATTTCTTCAATTCTATCTGTATCAGATGCAATCGCAAATCGTATTCAACACCAACGATACAATCAAATCGATTTCTTCAATTCTATTAGGGTTCTTCAGTGTTGTTGCTATTCTACATCATTAATATCAGGTATGTTGATTTGTTGTCTTTTTATTTAATCTGAATTTGAAAATGTTTGAGAAACCATCTTTCTTCTTTAAAACATCTTAAAAAATGAGGACAAATAAAGTAGGATATGAGATATATTATGATGCAGGTTTGATCCAATATATGGATATTTAATAACTAATAATTTTGTAGTTTGTTTATTTTTTACAGTTAGAAATCAAAGGTAAAAGGTATAAAATCTTAATTAATCAAAATTTCGTTAGAATATGTAATCAACCAATCATTACAACATAAGTATACAAATAGGGTGTGTGTTTGTTTGCTGTTCAAAAAATAAAAGATAACTAAATGGCTTATTAATTCTTATTATTGGTTTTTATGTTTGCCAGTGCACCAAAACGCAACATGCTATACACCCGAAAATATTGGTATAGCACTGAAGACAAAACATTACCGATTTCTCGAGAGGATCCAACAGTAGTTGCAGACTACCAATACCCTCGGGGGATCTGTCTGCTGCTCATTCTACAAGGATCGATGTTCTACCGAATATATGTTGCTGCTGGCTCACAACTCAAAACGTTGGAATCAAAAATGGTGTTTCTGTTTCTGGAAGCACGGCCCACAATCGGATATGGTTCAGTTTCTTCTTTTAGTTGCTTGGAGTGTGACCTGCACCAATTGAACGGAACACTACTCAATGACAATTCTTTGTTCGGTTTTACTACTGGGTCCCATGTCTCAAAACTTTGGTCTATCCTGCTAACTTCACCAATAGTTAGTTCTGGTACGTCTTCATTTATAAAAACTCTTTTACACATAACTTAATGTGGCAATTTCAACCCGTCAAATATAAATGGGTCAATTTCTTTTCTGTGGTGACTATCTCAAATCGGTCAGATTAGCTACTAAGGTAATTGAGTTTGTTATATTCTTTTTATGGTATATGTCAGTATGCCCGGGAGTTTTTTTAGTACTGACATGCTGTTTCACGATGTAACAGTGACAGTTAATGGGGAAGCAGATGGCCTTAAAAAGTCAAATCCATCACTCAACCATGTTGAGTTAGGTATGTTTATGCTGGGGAACTTTCATAATTTTGTTAAATTTATCGAATGTTTGTTTATTTTTGCCTGATATGAGTAATATAAATACTTAAAAAAAATTGTTTACGAGGTTTGTTTATATATATGCAAGAATCTGCCCTGTACAAAGTGATTGTTCCTGAGAGTTGTACTATTTAATCTCATCAAGTGTCAAAATGGGCGAATCTTTTTGGTTGGGTTTCAGGCCGAAACAAGATATTTGAAATGTTTCAAAATGGGCAGGGTTTTTTGGTTAGGTTTCACACCGAAGCAAGATCTTTGAAATGAATCAAAATGACAATATTTGGAATAATTATGAATAAAATGCAGAAAAAAACATCTTAGTAGAGTGTCATAACTGAAAACTCAACTCGTGGAACTTTGTATAAGTATTCCACCACACTTGCATAAATGTAAAGTTAAAGTGGGACATTATGAATTTATGTTTGTCCTTGATCACTTGCAAAAATGTTCCTCCACTGCATTTTTTGTGAATTTATGTTTGTCCTTAACCGTACTTCTTGCATTTTTTTAACCCTACTCCTATTTTTTTCATCCTCTGAAACTGCCTATTAATCAGTATATACATGTTCACATTTTATCTATAGCTAGGTTTTTATTAATTGTAAATGAGATAACTATAATTTAATCAATTAAGTTTGTTCACGCTGTTGTGAGAGGAGCAAATGAAGAGGAAAATGATTGTAAACACTTACGGTTCTGACTTTCCTTTGAAATATGAGTTTGATTGGAAAGTTCTATAGGTACTTATGTATGGTATGTGTAATAATATTTTAACATCTGTGAGTGATACATCCATGACTGTATATAGTAAGATTTTATATCCATGTTTTCAAGTTAATTTGTTTCTTAAGTTAAGCTAGGAATTTAAGGTATCTGGATGTTATGTTGCTTATTACAAGAAATGCTATTGTAAGTGATACTGTTAAATTAGACTTTCTTTCTTTTTTTTTTTTTTTTTTTTAAAGAGGTATGCTCAATTGAACAAGTGTTACTGTCTCTTGATTATTCTTTTTATCCTTTGATGCATTTTCCATTTGTTAAGTTTAAGGTGTTGATAGTACTTTAACCATTAGTTTCTTCTTTTTTTTTTTTTTTTTTTTTTTTTTCTATTTTCTATTTTAGGGTATTTTGTTTATCTAAATTTGTCTTTTCATTTTTTTAGTAGCTGCCATTTTCAGAATATCGGGTTTTCATCTGTTCTTAAGAGGTACACAATTATTATGGGCATCTCTTTTTAGTTAATTTTAATGCAAGTTTATTGGTTTGATAATTTGAATGTTGAAGTCATCTCTAAGGAACTTCTTTTACATAGATGACTTAAACAGGGATCTAGTCCCAAGTATTTAATCATCTTTCATCATACAAATGCTTATGCATTATGGTCTTTTATGTATTCATCATAAATTCAATTTAATTTAAAGTTTTAAGCTTACTATACTTTATTTTTTTATGAAATGCAGGTTACTATACCGTTTTTCGTACAAGAAAAAAATGAACAAACAAAGAATATGTATATCTCTAATTCCTTGATACTATTTTATTATATAACTTTTTCTCGACCAACTTATAACATTTGTAATTCAATTCAGATTGAGTGGTGTCAAAATGGGTCAAAACAAAGGATTCAGAATATAGGTGCAGGTTTGTTCCATGCCTCTATGGAATGAAGTTTTGAATGGATGGAAGTCATGACAATGGCTGAATCTATGGAATTCACGCCACTTAACATGATTAGCAAGGAACAAAACGACTGGAAAGTTAAAATCAAGGTCATCAATCAATGGAACAAAACAGCATATATGAAGCCAGACTCAATATTATCATATGAATTTATCCTTGAGGATTTTGAGGTAAGCAAATTCCATTCATATTTGCATTATACACTATACACTATAATGATTATAATGCATACTTAATTTAGCAATCCGTTCCGATTTCAAAAAATCCGTTTAATTAAACGGTCAACGTCAATTGATGGATCAAAATCGAATTTGGTAATCAAAGTCAGTCAAAGTTAAAAATGGTTACCATTTTAACATAAATTTAAACAAAAATTTTATAGTTTTGAAACAAAATAAACAATTTTTGACAATTATGTTAAAAATTATCTTTATATTTATGGTTTTTTTCTATAGTTAAACATATAATTTTAAAATTTTAATATTTAAATGTATACAGTACAATCCGATTAATCTCCGATTAATCCCCGAATTTCCGATTAATCATTCCAAAGTCCCGACCGATTAATCCCCGAATAGCGAATTTTGCAACCTTGCCTATATATATACCTACTCCTTTATACATTATCATTCACAACTTAATCAAGATCAAAAGCCTTTTCCCTTCTAAAAAAACACTTGAGCTATCTTTAGCAACTACATACCGTTTATCCTACAATGGCATCTACATGTTACTTTTACATTTTTGCACTTGCACTATTCTCCATTACATGCAATGACATGTGTTGCGCTTCCCGCAATTTGTTGCAAGCAACTCCAGCTCTGCCACAACCACAAATTCCGACAATCCCAACTCTACCACAACCACAGATGCCCGCAATCCCGATGTTACCCCAACCACAAATGCCTACAATCCCGACACTGCCAACCATTCCTACACTTCCTAACATGCCCAAAGTTTCATTGCCGCTATTGCCATCTATGCCAACTATCCCAAACTTTCCTACAACTCTTCCCAATATTCCTTTCTTTGCTCCACCACCTTCCAAGTAGACTATGAACAGATGTACGATGCTGCTGCATCACGAGACAGCTGGCAGTACTATATATTGTTATTACATGTTCTTCTCCTTAGCATTGTGTTTCTTCACACATGGGATAGAATATACATTTCATAGTTTAAATGAGTGTTGAGTATAAGTTTAAATGAGTGTTGAGTATTTAATCATTGTATTGTTTATTATCTTGTAATCATTGTGTGGTTTGATATACTTTCTTGTACTATACTGTATTTTGTAAATTTTAAATTAAATGAATCCTTTTTTCTAGAGTTCAAAATGGTAGCCGTGTTCTGTAAACCACGTTCTGTCTTTGATGTTATTAATGGATCTGCAAGTGCTGAGCCTTATAATTACATGTAGAATGTACGTAGTTACTTTCTTTTCAGATTAGGAAGTTTAGCACTATGATCACAATACATAAACCATTCCAAAATCAACGTATAATAAAATGACTGTCAACATTTAAGATTACACCAGGCTTGAGTAAGGGATTTAGCTGAATAAGTAATGACCGAACTATACAAAATTAAATATTTTTTGATACTCAGCATCTCTACTTTCTACCTGCACATTCTCTCTCTCTCTCTCTCTCTCTCTCTCTCTCTCTCTCTCTATATATATATATATATATATATATATGCTCCATTATACAATATTAGTGAAATGACCCGTGGAATTACAGGTTTGTTTAAACGAAACAGTTTAATGATATGTTTTATGTATTAAGTGAATGTAAATGTTAAAGTCATTTAGTTTAATGACCCGTGGAACCACGGATTTCGACTAAGAAACTTGTCGTTGTTTTTACAAACATATTGATGTACTTAACTTAGTCAAGATAAATGAACTACATCCATTCTCTCACCACTCTCTTTCAATTTTCATCACAATTATTATTTTCTATGTCATAAGCCTACATTACAACCTTTTATTGAGATATATATTTCGCATACATATATAACGTAATTAATCCCGTAGAGAGAACTCATATTATTAATAGAAATTATAGATAATAATAATAATTATTATTATAATTATAATAATCTATCTATATATATATTCTATATATAATAACAAAACTAAAAATAGGTCATTTTAAAAAGCTAAATTTAATGTTAGCCATTCATTTAATTAATAATCATTAATCTAGACCATTAAATTTTACCTAATCTGAATTGTGGCCTTGATTTATTTGATGACCAAATTACCCCTCTTAAGAAAAAGAAACGCGGACTAATTAAAAAAATAGGGTTCACCTTTGTAGTTCTCATTCGTCAAGAAAAATAGGGCCAGATTCAACCTGAATCCGAAACCCAACTGATTCATCTATACGATCGAATCTATGAAAATCGGATACTTCTTCATCATCAGCAAAAATATGATTCCGTATAAGAGATAATCGGGTGCATAGCGTTTATTTCTTCTGAGTTCTATCTATATACCTAATCAAATTTTGTTTAGGTTTTTTTCTGTATCAGATGCAATCGCAAATCGTATTCAACACCAACGATACAATCAAATCGATTTCTTCAATTCTATCTGTATCAGATGCAATCGCAAATCGTATTCAACACCAACGATACAATCAAATCGATTTCTTCAATTCTATTAGGGTTCTTCAGTGTTGTTGCTATTCTACATCATTAATATCAGGTATGTTGATTTGTTGTCTTTTTATTTAATCTGAATTTGAAAATGTTTGAGAAACCATCTTTCTTCTTTAAAACATCTTAAAAAATGAGGACAAATAAAGTAGGATATGAGATATATTATGATGCAGGTTTGATCCAATATATGGATATTTAATAACTAATAATTTTGTAGTTTGTTTATTTTTTACAGTTAGAAATCAAAGGTAAAAGGTATAAAATCTTAATTAATCAAAATTTCGTTAGAATATGTAATCAACCAATCATTACAACATAAGTATACAAATAGGGTGTGTGTTTGTTTGCTGTTCAAAAAATAAAAGATAACTAAATGGCTTATTAATTCTTATTATTGGTTTTTATGTTTGCCAGTGCACCAAAACGCAACATGCTATACACCCGAAAATATTGGTATAGCACTGAAGACAAAACATTACCGATTTCTCGAGAGGATCCAACAGTAGTTGCAGACTACCAATACCCTCGGGGGATCTGTCTGCTGCTCATTCTACAAGGATCGATGTTCTACCGAATATATGTTGCTGCTGGCTCACAACTCAAAACGTTGGAATCAAAAATGGTGTTTCTGTTTCTGGAAGCACGGCCCACAATCGGATATGGTTCAGTTTCTTCTTTTAGTTGCTTGGAGTGTGACCTGCACCAATTGAACGGAACACTACTCAATGACAATTCTTTGTTCGGTTTTACTACTGGGTCCCATGTCTCAAAACTTTGGTCTATCCTGCTAACTTCACCAATAGTTAGTTCTGGTACGTCTTCATTTATAAAAACTCTTTTACACATAACTTAATGTGGCAATTTCAACCCGTCAAATATAAATGGGTCAATTTCTTTTCTGTGGTGACTATCTCAAATCGGTCAGATTAGCTACTAAGGTAATTGAGTTTGTTATATTCTTTTTATGGTATATGTCAGTATGCCCGGGAGTTTTTTTAGTACTGACATGCTGTTTCACGATGTAACAGTGACAGTTAATGGGGAAGCAGATGGCCTTAAAAAGTCAAATCCATCACTCAACCATGTTGAGTTAGGTATGTTTATGCTGGGGAACTTTCATAATTTTGTTAAATTTATCGAATGTTTGTTTATTTTTGCCTGATATGAGTAATATAAATACTTAAAAAAAATTGTTTACGAGGTTTGTTTATATATATGCAAGAATCTGCCCTGTACAAAGTGATTGTTCCTGAGAGTTGTACTATTTAATCTCATCAAGTGTCAAAATGGGCGAATCTTTTTGGTTGGGTTTCAGGCCGAAACAAGATATTTGAAATGTTTCAAAATGGGCAGGGTTTTTTGGTTAGGTTTCACACCGAAGCAAGATCTTTGAAATGAATCAAAATGACAATATTTGGAATAATTATGAATAAAATGCAGAAAAAAACATCTTAGTAGAGTGTCATAACTGAAAACTCAACTCGTGGAACTTTGTATAAGTATTCCACCACACTTGCATAAATGTAAAGTTAAAGTGGGACATTATGAATTTATGTTTGTCCTTGATCACTTGCAAAAATGTTCCTCCACTGCATTTTTTGTGAATTTATGTTTGTCCTTAACCGTACTTCTTGCATTTTTTTAACCCTACTCCTATTTTTTTCATCCTCTGAAACTGCCTATTAATCAGTATATACATGTTCACATTTTATCTATAGCTAGGTTTTTATTAATTGTAAATGAGATAACTATAATTTAATCAATTAAGTTTGTTCACGCTGTTGTGAGAGGAGCAAATGAAGAGGAAAATGATTGTAAACACTTACGGTTCTGACTTTCCTTTGAAATATGAGTTTGATTGGAAAGTTCTATAGGTACTTATGTATGGTATGTGTAATAATATTTTAACATCTGTGAGTGATACATCCATGACTGTATATAGTAAGATTTTATATCCATGTTTTCAAGTTAATTTGTTTCTTAAGTTAAGCTAGGAATTTAAGGTATCTGGATGTTATGTTGCTTATTACAAGAAATGCTATTGTAAGTGATACTGTTAAATTAGACTTTCTTTCTTTTTTTTTTTTTTTTTTTTAAAGAGGTATGCTCAATTGAACAAGTGTTACTGTCTCTTGATTATTCTTTTTATCCTTTGATGCATTTTCCATTTGTTAAGTTTAAGGTGTTGATAGTACTTTAACCATTAGTTTCTTCTTTTTTTTTTTTTTTTTTTTTTTTTTCTATTTTCTATTTTAGGGTATTTTGTTTATCTAAATTTGTCTTTTCATTTTTTTAGTAGCTGCCATTTTCAGAATATCGGGTTTTCATCTGTTCTTAAGAGGTACACAATTATTATGGGCATCTCTTTTTAGTTAATTTTAATGCAAGTTTATTGGTTTGATAATTTGAATGTTGAAGTCATCTCTAAGGAACTTCTTTTACATAGATGACTTAAACAGGGATCTAGTCCCAAGTATTTAATCATCTTTCATCATACAAATGCTTATGCATTATGGTCTTTTATGTATTCATCATAAATTCAATTTAATTTAAAGTTTTAAGCTTACTATACTTTATTTTTTTATGAAATGCAGGTTACTATACCGTTTTTCGTACAAGAAAAAAATGAACAAACAAAGAATATGTATATCTCTAATTCCTTGATACTATTTTATTATATAACTTTTTCTCGACCAACTTATAACATTTGTAATTCAATTCAGATTGAGTGGTGTCAAAATGGGTCAAAACAAAGGATTCAGAATATAGGTGCAGGTTTGTTCCATGCCTCTATGGAATGAAGTTTTGAATGGATGGAAGTCATGACAATGGCTGAATCTATGGAATTCACGCCACTTAACATGATTAGCAAGGAACAAAACGACTGGAAAGTTAAAATCAAGGTCATCAATCAATGGAACAAAACAGCATATATGAAGCCAGACTCAATATTATCATATGAATTTATCCTTGAGGATTTTGAGGTAAGCAAATTCCATTCATATTTGCATTATACACTATACACTATAATGATTATAATGCATACTTAATTTAGCAATCCGTTCCGATTTCAAAAAATCCGTTTAATTAAACGGTCAACGTCAATTGATGGATCAAAATCGAATTTGGTAATCAAAGTCAGTCAAAGTTAAAAATGGTTACCATTTTAACATAAATTTAAACAAAAATTTTATAGTTTTGAAACAAAATAAACAATTTTTGACAATTATGTTAAAAATTATCTTTATATTTATGGTTTTTTTCTATAGTTAAACATATAATTTTAAAATTTTAATATTTAAATGTATACAGTACAATCCGATTAATCTCCGATTAATCCCCGAATTTCCGATTAATCATTCCAAAGTCCCGACCGATTAATCCCCGAATAGCGAATTTTGCAACCTTGCCTATATATATACCTACTCCTTTATACATTATCATTCACAACTTAATCAAGATCAAAAGCCTTTTCCCTTCTAAAAAAACACTTGAGCTATCTTTAGCAACTACATACCGTTTATCCTACAATGGCATCTACATGTTACTTTTACATTTTTGCACTTGCACTATTCTCCATTACATGCAATGACATGTGTTGCGCTTCCCGCAATTTGTTGCAAGCAACTCCAGCTCTGCCACAACCACAAATTCCGACAATCCCAACTCTACCACAACCACAGATGCCCGCAATCCCGATGTTACCCCAACCACAAATGCCTACAATCCCGACACTGCCAACCATTCCTACACTTCCTAACATGCCCAAAGTTTCATTGCCGCTATTGCCATCTATGCCAACTATCCCAAACTTTCCTACAACTCTTCCCAATATTCCTTTCTTTGCTCCACCACCTTCCAAGTAGACTATGAACAGATGTACGATGCTGCTGCATCACGAGACAGCTGGCAGTACTATATATTGTTATTACATGTTCTTCTCCTTAGCATTGTGTTTCTTCACACATGGGATAGAATATACATTTCATAGTTTAAATGAGTGTTGAGTATAAGTTTAAATGAGTGTTGAGTATTTAATCATTGTATTGTTTATTATCTTGTAATCATTGTGTGGTTTGATATACTTTCTTGTACTATACTGTATTTTGTAAATTTTAAATTAAATGAATCCTTTTTTCTAGAGTTCAAAATGGTAGCCGTGTTCTGTAAACCACGTTCTGTCTTTGATGTTATTAATGGATCTGCAAGTGCTGAGCCTTATAATTACATGTAGAATGTACGTAGTTACTTTCTTTTCAGATTAGGAAGTTTAGCACTATGATCACAATACATAAACCATTCCAAAATCAACGTATAATAAAATGACTGTCAACATTTAAGATTACACCAGGCTTGAGTAAGGGATTTAGCTGAATAAGTAATGACCGAACTATACAAAATTAAATATTTTTTGATACTCAGCATCTCTACTTTCTACCTGCACATTCTCTCTCTCTCTCTCTCTCTCTCTCTCTATATATATATATATATATATATATATATATATATATATATATATATATATATATATATGCTCCATTATGCAATATTAGTGAAATGACCCGTGGAATCACAGGTTTGTTTAAACGAAACAGTTTAATGATATGTTTTATGTATTAAGTGAATGTAAATGTTAAAGTCATTTAGTTTAATGACCCGTGGAACCACGGATTTCGACTAAGAAACTTGTCGTTGTTTTTACAAACATATTGATGTACTTAACTTAGTCAAGATAAATGAACTACATCCATTCTCTCACCACTCTCTTTCAATTTTCATCACAATTATTATTTTCTATGTCATAAGCCTACATTACAACCTTTTATTGAGATATATATTTCGCATACATATATAACGTAATTAATCCCGTAGAGAGAACTCATATTATTAATAGAAATTATAGATAATAATAATAATTATTATTATAATTATAATAATCTATCTATATATATATTCTATATATAATAACAAAACTAAAAATAGGTCATTTTAAAAAGCTAAATTTAATGTTAGCCATTCATTTAATTAATAATCATTAATCTAGACCATTAAATTTTACCTAATCTGAATTGTGGCCTTGATTTATTTGATGACCAAATTACCCCTCTTAAGAAAAAGAAACGCGGACTAATTAAAAAAATAGGGTTCACCTTTGTAGTTCTCATTCGTCAAGAAAAATAGGGCCAGATTCAACCTGAATCCGAAACCCAACTGATTCATCTATACGATCGAATCTATGAAAATCGGATACTTCTTCATCATCAGCAAAAATATGATTCCGTATAAGAGATAATCGGGTGCATAGCGTTTATTTCTTCTGAGTTCTATCTATATACCTAATCAAATTTTGTTTAGGTTTTTTTCTGTATCAGATGCAATCGCAAATCGTATTCAACACCAACGATACAATCAAATCGATTTCTTCAATTCTATCTGTATCAGATGCAATCGCAAATCGTATTCAACACCAACGATACAATCAAATCGATTTCTTCAATTCTATTAGGGTTCTTCAGTGTTGTTGCTATTCTACATCATTAATATCAGGTATGTTGATTTGTTGTCTTTTTATTTAATCTGAATTTGAAAATGTTTGAGAAACCATCTTTCTTCTTTAAAACATCTTAAAAAATGAGGACAAATAAAGTAGGATATGAGATATATTATGATGCAGGTTTGATCCAATATATGGATATTTAATAACTAATAATTTTGTAGTTTGTTTATTTTTTACAGTTAGAAATCAAAGGTAAAAGGTATAAAATCTTAATTAATCAAAATTTCGTTAGAATATGTAATCAACCAATCATTACAACATAAGTATACAAATAGGGTGTGTGTTTGTTTGCTGTTCAAAAAATAAAAGATAACTAAATGGCTTATTAATTCTTATTATTGGTTTTTATGTTTGCCAGTGCACCAAAACGCAACATGCTATACACCCGAAAATATTGGTATAGCACTGAAGACAAAACATTACCGATTTCTCGAGAGGATCCAACAGTAGTTGCAGACTACCAATACCCTCGGGGGATCTGTCTGCTGCTCATTCTACAAGGATCGATGTTCTACCGAATATATGTTGCTGCTGGCTCACAACTCAAAACGTTGGAATCAAAAATGGTGTTTCTGTTTCTGGAAGCACGGCCCACAATCGGATATGGTTCAGTTTCTTCTTTTAGTTGCTTGGAGTGTGACCTGCACCAATTGAACGGAACACTACTCAATGACAATTCTTTGTTCGGTTTTACTACTGGGTCCCATGTCTCAAAACTTTGGTCTATCCTGCTAACTTCACCAATAGTTAGTTCTGGTACGTCTTCATTTATAAAAACTCTTTTACACATAACTTAATGTGGCAATTTCAACCCGTCAAATATAAATGGGTCAATTTCTTTTCTGTGGTGACTATCTCAAATCGGTCAGATTAGCTACTAAGGTAATTGAGTTTGTTATATTCTTTTTATGGTATATGTCAGTATGCCCGGGAGTTTTTTTAGTACTGACATGCTGTTTCACGATGTAACAGTGACAGTTAATGGGGAAGCAGATGGCCTTAAAAAGTCAAATCCATCACTCAACCATGTTGAGTTAGGTATGTTTATGCTGGGGAACTTTCATAATTTTGTTAAATTTATCGAATGTTTGTTTATTTTTGCCTGATATGAGTAATATAAATACTTAAAAAAAATTGTTTACGAGGTTTGTTTATATATATGCAAGAATCTGCCCTGTACAAAGTGATTGTTCCTGAGAGTTGTACTATTTAATCTCATCAAGTGTCAAAATGGGCGAATCTTTTTGGTTGGGTTTCAGGCCGAAACAAGATATTTGAAATGTTTCAAAATGGGCAGGGTTTTTTGGTTAGGTTTCACACCGAAGCAAGATCTTTGAAATGAATCAAAATGACAATATTTGGAATAATTATGAATAAAATGCAGAAAAAAACATCTTAGTAGAGTGTCATAACTGAAAACTCAACTCGTGGAACTTTGTATAAGTATTCCACCACACTTGCATAAATGTAAAGTTAAAGTGGGACATTATGAATTTATGTTTGTCCTTGATCACTTGCAAAAATGTTCCTCCACTGCATTTTTTGTGAATTTATGTTTGTCCTTAACCGTACTTCTTGCATTTTTTTAACCCTACTCCTATTTTTTTCATCCTCTGAAACTGCCTATTAATCAGTATATACATGTTCACATTTTATCTATAGCTAGGTTTTTATTAATTGTAAATGAGATAACTATAATTTAATCAATTAAGTTTGTTCACGCTGTTGTGAGAGGAGCAAATGAAGAGGAAAATGATTGTAAACACTTACGGTTCTGACTTTCCTTTGAAATATGAGTTTGATTGGAAAGTTCTATAGGTACTTATGTATGGTATGTGTAATAATATTTTAACATCTGTGAGTGATACATCCATGACTGTATATAGTAAGATTTTATATCCATGTTTTCAAGTTAATTTGTTTCTTAAGTTAAGCTAGGAATTTAAGGTATCTGGATGTTATGTTGCTTATTACAAGAAATGCTATTGTAAGTGATACTGTTAAATTAGACTTTCTTTCTTTTTTTTTTTTTTTTTTTAAAGAGGTATGCTCAATTGAACAAGTGTTACTGTCTCTTGATTATTCTTTTTATCCTTTGATGCATTTTCCATTTGTTAAGTTTAAGGTGTTGATAGTACTTTAACCATTAGTTTCTTCTTTTTTTTTTTTTTTTTTTTTTTTTCTATTTTCTATTTTAGGGTATTTTGTTTATCTAAATTTGTCTTTTCATTTTTTTAGTAGCTGCCATTTTCAGAATATCGGGTTTTCATCTGTTCTTAAGAGGTACACAATTATTATGGGCATCTCTTTTTAGTTAATTTTAATGCAAGTTTATTGGTTTGATAATTTGAATGTTGAAGTCATCTCTAAGGAACTTCTTTTACATAGATGACTTAAACAGGGATCTAGTCCCAAGTATTTAATCATCTTTCATCATACAAATGCTTATGCATTATGGTCTTTTATGTATTCATCATAAATTCAATTTAATTTAAAGTTTTAAGCTTACTATACTTTATTTTTTTATGAAATGCAGGTTACTATACCGTTTTTCGTACAAGAAAAAAATGAACAAACAAAGAATATGTATATCTCTAATTCCTTGATACTATTTTATTATATAACTTTTTCTCGACCAACTTATAACATTTGTAATTCAATTCAGATTGAGTGGTGTCAAAATGGGTCAAAACAAAGGATTCAGAATATAGGTGCAGGTTTGTTCCATGCCTCTATGGAATGAAGTTTTGAATGGATGGAAGTCATGACAATGGCTGAATCTATGGAATTCACGCCACTTAACATGATTAGCAAGGAACAAAACGACTGGAAAGTTAAAATCAAGGTCATCAATCAATGGAACAAAACAGCATATATGAAGCCAGACTCAATATTATCATATGAATTTATCCTTGAGGATTTTGAGGTAAGCAAATTCCATTCATATTTGCATTATACACTATACACTATAATGATTATAATGCATACTTAATTTAGTATATACATCTCCTAATGAATATACTTTTGCTATGATTTATTTATGTTATTAATCAAATATGTAATTTGTATATTATGATGTAATTATGATATACTTGTTTATGTTTTTATTTAAAATATGTATATGTATATTATGATGTACTTATGCTATTAATTGTTTAAATTGTTTATGATTTTTTTTAGTATTTATGATGTAATTATGATATAATTGTTTATGGTGTATTTTAAAATCCGAATATTATGATATATTTATTTAGGATATAATTGATTATGGTTTTATTTAGGGTTAGTGTTTAGTTTTAAAGTTTAGGGTTTAGAGATTAGGGTTAGGGTTTAGGGTTTAGGTGTAGGGTTTTGGGCTTATATTTTGGTTTAGAGTTTAGATTCTAGGGTTTAGGGTTTAGGGTTAGGGTTTAGAGTTTTTAGGGTTTAGGGCTAGGGTTTAGAGTTTTTGGGGTTTAGGTTAGGGTTTAGGGTTTAGATTTAGGGTGTAGGGTGTATGGTTTACGTTTAGGGTTTTGGGTTTAGGTTAGGTTTTAGATTTTAGGTTTAGGTTTAGGGTTTAAATTTACGGTTTAGTTTGAGGTTTAGATTATAGGGTTTATATATTAGGGCTTAAGATTTAGGGTTTAGGGTCTCGGTTTAAATTTAGTTTTTAAATCAAAGGATTTAGAAGAGTTTAGGGTTTAACTGAGAAAAAAATTGAGAAACTTTAAAGTCACTCATTTGGCCATCATTTTAATTATTATCCCTTTATGCAACTTTTCAATAATTGTGTATGTCATATCAATTAGATTATCTTCTTAGTTATGACATATGTATCGTAAAAGACAATGTTTATTTTTTTTGTTATGACATACGTTGAGAATCTCGATCTATTTTTATTTGCTCTCTCACCATTTTACTGCGATATTCAACTTAGAAGAAACCAGACATCAATGACGAAAGCAGAGGTATTTGTGTTTAGTTGATTAACCGTAATTTTTAATTGCAATAATAGATGGAAAACATGCTGAAATTATTAGAAGCTCTTTCTGTGTTGGGTTGGAGACTAGGTCAGGTGAATGGTTGATGCAATTAATTATTGAATGGTTGATGCAATTAATTATTGAGTTGTTTTCTAATCAACCTAACAACAAATACTATGTAAATTGCTATTAATGGGACAAATAAAAATTTGATTTGGTGGCTGTTATTTTGAAGTATCACCATTTAGTGGCTGAAATTGGGTTGTTGAACCATACGTTCATGGTGTAGGTACAAATGCCTGCTTTGAGTTTACGTCATTGCATTGGGAAAAAAAATGGAACCGACTGAAGAAGGTGGCTTTCTGGATTAGTTGGTCTTCGAAAAAGACCATGTCAAACAGAGTCATTTTTGGAACTGTTCGTGTCAAAATGGTCATGTTGTATAGGGTTGTGTTAAAATGGGACATTTTTGGAACGGGGCATTGACATTTTCTTATAGTAAGTTCCTTTTTAAATTTTAAAAACCCAAATGTATCTGTTTTTTAAAACTTAGCTGAAAACGTGCCAAAAGGGTTTTTTTTTGTTCAACGGGTCAGAATTCACCAAGTTCTCCAATGCATAATATCTCATTAATTACTTAATTACACGTGTTATTCAAAATTCTGTATTTTTCAATCGTTTCTCTACTTAATACATGAAATCTTGTGATGCAGACTTGGTGAAAGTCAGTAAGTGAAAGGATGCCAAATGAAGTGGATAACAAAAAGTAACTTTAGGCCCACGAAGCATCAAAATCAGTGTTACTAAAACTGATAAAGTTGGTTTTAGTAATTATTCAGTTAAGTAAAGATTATCAAAGTTTCAAGTAGCCAATTACCAGGAAACACGATGAAGGTTTCTCTTAGTAATAAGGGACTAATCGATAGAATCGGTTCCATCTCTTCCCTCCCGTTGGATATTGCAAAGATGGGAAAGCCGGAAAGGTATATTCTTGATTAAAGTACGAGCTCTTACGTTTCATGACATCCAAAAGATATTATTAATCAAACAAAAGGCGTTTTCTATCTTCACAATTCATCAACACATTAAGAGATTACAATCATGGAATAACTTGTGGGAAACAAGTCCTATAGTATAATAGAAATGATAGACTTTGTGTTACTAATATTCGCAGTTTGAATTCTTTTAGTTATGGAAATTCCATATTATCTTTTTACCTTTAACACCAATTATTAAAAATATATATTCACAAACATACACTTAAAAAAACCCCGCGAAGTCGCGGGCTTTAAGCTAGTAAATAGTAATAGTAATAATAATAATAATAAAGTTTGGTTAAAAATTAATTATTTATATTTTAATAATAAATGTCTACTGAAATTTTTTCAAAAATTAAATTATTATATAAAGATTTTACAATATGCTTCAAAGTTTGTACATGTGTTCATGAGGTGTTTTGTGTTTGAATTGATAAAACAATGAGAAGAGTATTGATCGTTTTATTGATTGCTTTGAATTGATAAAACTAGAATTGGTACTTTTATCATTTACAATGGATCCTATATATACAAAGGAGACTAACGGCTATATGCCTACAAGAATGGAAAGAAATTTTCTATCTTTGGAAGGCTGGCTGTATTGATCCATACGTTGCTGTATCCTTGCTGTCATTTGGGGGAAATGATGATAATTTTCTGATCCCCAAAGTTTACAATATTCACACTAATTTTGATTTCTAACACTCCCCCGCAAGTTGAATGGTGGGGTTCCTAATATTCAACTTGAAGAGTATATCTTTGAAGAGTCTCCCATTACCTGACTTGGTTAAAATATCGGCTAGTTGGTCTTCGGATCGAACTGATGGTAGAGATATTATTTCGGCTTCGAGCTTTTCTTTGATGAAGTGTCGGTCAATCTCTATATGTTTGGTTCGATCTTGTTGAACTGGATTTTCGGAGATAGCTATTGCAGCTTCATTATCACACATAATCTTGATAGGAGCCTTCGGAGGAAACCCGATTTCTGTTAAGAGTTTCCTAATCCATAAAGCTTCAGTTACACCTCTAGCAATCCCCCTAAATTCGGCCTCGGCACTTGATAGGGCTACAACCTTTTGTTTCTTGCTTTTCCTTGTGACCAAGTTACCTCCGACGAGAGAAAAATACCCGGATGTTGATTTTCTATCTCCTTTCTCTCCCCCGTACCCGGCATATGTGTATATTTGTGTTTCTAGGTGATTGTTTTTGCTGAATAAAACCCCATCTCCTGTGCTTCCCTTTAGATATTTGATTATCCGCCATACCGCTTCCATATGATGATATTGGGGTTGATGCATGAATTGACTAACGACCCCAACAGCATGAGCAATGTCTGGACGAGTATGGGCAAGATAGATGAGTTTTTCCACGATCCTTTGGTATTGACCTCGATCAGCTAAGCTAGCCTTTTCTTCCATATGAAGTCTTTGATTTGGAATCATCGGAGTGTCAGTTGGTTTGCAATCGATCATACCTGTTTCAGCAAGAAGGTCGAGTATGTATTTCTTTTGACAAATAAAGATCCCTTGATGGGATCTCAAGACTTCAATCCCTAGGAAGTATTTAAGACCGCCCAAATCTTTCATTTCGAATTCTTTAAACAAATTTGCTTTTAACTTTGAAATTTCTTTTTGATCGTTCCCCGTAATAATCATGTCATCAACATAGATTATGAGACACGTGATAAGATTATTTCTTCGTTTCAAGAAAAGTGTATGATCCGAATTACCTTGTTTGAAACCGTATTTTTTCATTGCTATGGTAAACCGCCCAAACCAAGCCCTAGGAGATTGTTTTAAGCCATAAAGAGATTTTTTAAGATGACAAACTTTCCTTTCTTTAAAGATAGACGTGAATCCGGGAGGTCCTTCCATGTACACCTCTTCCTTGAGTTCTCCATGTAGGAAGGCATTTTTTATGTCGAATTGATGAAGTGGCCAATCTTTGTTTGCTGCGATTGAGAAGAGGATTCTGATCGTATCAATCTTGGCTACTGGTGAGAAGGTTTCTGAGTAGTCAACCCCATATGTCTGAGTATATCCTTTTGCAACGAGTCGAGCTTTATATCTTTCAATGGTTCCATCGGCTTTATGTTTGATTGTGAACACCCATCGACATCCAACTGGTTTCTTTGATTCTGGAAGCATGCAATTTTCTCATGTGTTGTTAGCAATAAGAGCTTTCATTTCGTCTTCCATTGCCTTTTTCCAGTTGGGTGATTTTAGGGCTTCCTCAACAGTGTTTGGAATTTTTTCAGAGTATATCGCGGAAGTGAATTGTTTTGCTTCATGTGATAGATTACCTTTGGTAATGTTCGCCATTGGATATATTGACTTTGGATTTTCTCTTTCGGGAGAATACCTTTTTGGTGGAATTCCCCGGTTAATTCTTGAAGGGAGAACATGTGAAGACCCGTCCTAATCCATCCGGACGAAGTCCATATCGATTATAAACGATTCACAACAATTATTACATCGCGAGGTACTTGACCTCTATATGATACATTTTACAAACATTGCATTCGTTTTGAAAAGACAATCTTTCATTTCATCTAAAGTTGACAGACATGCATACCATTTCATAATATATCCAAGTATAATTGACTTAATAATGATCTTGATAAACTCAACGACTCGAATGCAACGTCTTTTGAAATATGTCATGAATGACTCCAAATAATATCTTTAAAATGATCAAATGCACAGCGGAAGATTTCTTTCGTACCTGAGAATAAACATGCTTCAAAGTGTCAACCAAATGGTTGGTGAGTTCATTAGTTTAAGATAAATAATCATTTCATAATTTTAATAGACCACAAGATTTCATATTTCCATTTCTCATAAACATACGTCCCATACATAGAGACAAAAATATCATTCATATGGATTGAACACCTGGTAACTGACATTCACAATATACATAAAAGAATATCCCCATCATTCTGGGATCCTCCTTCGGACATGATATAAATTTCGAAGTACTAAAGCATCCGGTACTTTGGATGGGGCTTGTTGGGCCCGATAGATCTATCTTTAGAGTTCGCGTCAATTAGGGTGTCTGTTCCCTAATTCTTAGATTACCAGACTTAATAAAAAGGGGCATATTCGATTTCGATCATTCAACCATATAATGTAGTTTTGATTACTTGTGTCTATTTCGTAAAAACATTTATAAAAATTGCGCATGTATTCTCAGCCCAAAAATATAAAGAGTAAAAGGGAGCAAATGAAACTCACCTAATGTATTTTGTAGTAAAAATACATATTACGAAACGGAACAACAGAACAATACAGGGTTGGCCTCGGATTCACGAACCTATATCATTCATATATGTATTAAAACATATACTTGTACTCGAATAAATATATATTATTTTTAGTGATGTAATTATTTTATTTGTTAATTTATAGGTTTCATTATTTATTTATATATTTTTATTTTGTACATAATAATATTAATATAGTTAAGTTATGTATTTTAAATATATCTTTATATATATATAATTTTCAATTTTTATACTTATAATCTTACTCATGACTTTTAACTTTTATCTTTATAATTGTAATCGTTTTAATAACAATAGTAATATAGATATTACTGATAATAGTAATAATGATAGTTTTATTGAAAACGAAATGATAGTTTTAGTAATATTGGTCATATTGATATTAATAACAATATTAATAATAATAGTTATGTTAATAATAATAATAATAATGATAATATTTATAATAATACATATGTTACTAATAATAATAATAGATTTTTATTATCTTCATAATAACAATAATCATAATCATAATAATGATTGTAGTAATAATAGTTTTAAGAAAAATAGTAATTTTAGAAAGTTACGATTTTTTTAATAATAATGATTATAACACTACTTATATTTATAATAAGGATACTAAAAATAATATTTATGAAAATATTAACAATTTGTATTATTTCATAATGATAGCAATATTAATAATCCTAATCATAACAATAATAATAATAATAATAATAACTAGTAGTTCATAGTTAATATTAATAATAATTATAATAACACTATTAGTAATAATTATAATACTTGTAATAAAACCAATTAATAATAACAGTATTAATAATAATAATAATAATAATAATAATAATAATAATAATAATAATAATAATAATAATAATGATGATGATGATGATGATGATGATGATGATGATGATGATGATGATGATGATGATGATGATGATGATGATGATGATGATGATGATGGAAATGGAAATGGAAATAAGAATAAGAATTGTATACCCTTCTAAAAATATATTTCTAAAAAGAATTGCTCCAGACGGGTCTCGAACCCGAGACCCTTCGTTCCTCAGCCCAACACTCTGACCACCTGATCTGTCCCGTTTTTCTGTTTTAATCCCATCCCATTAATTTATATTCCGTATTTATTCAGTTTCCATTTTCCTCTTCTTCTTCTACTAACAACTCGATTAAAGCCTCAAAATCAAAATAACAAATTTTGTGATATAAATAAGGACTTGTCATTAAATTAATATTAATCAGTGTTATTTATTTCTGTAAAAAAAAAAATAAAGAAAACAGGAAGCTGTTGCAGTTTGCTGCTTAAAAAAAAATACAGAATTCCATGTTGCGAATGTTTTTAAACAAAGGTTATAAAACGAATTTGTATTTTTGTTTGTGACCTGTAATCATTATAACATAAAAGATATGTGATTGTAAAAAAATAAAAAAAATAAAAAAAAAACTCGAAGAGCAATGATCCTGCTGTCGCTGCAGTTTAAAAAAAAAAAATAATGAATTTTGATTTCAAGAACGAATTAGGCCAAGCTTATAACATGAAAGAAGTTGTAAATCCTTCTTAAAAACTTTAGAAATCGTCAATTGTTTCATAAACTCAAAAACGAACTCGAATTTCTTTATGAACAATTCGTTTGACTTTTTAATTTATATGTTTGACTCAAAAATTCGAGTTCGATACAAGAAATTGAAAGTTGAGATTTTAGATAAAGCTTACATGAACGATTCCTAATACTTCTGCAATATTAGATTTTTGGATTTGATTCGTAATCGAAGCTTTTGGAAAAATGACCCAAGAATGGAGGGAGTAAACAGATTCGATCTAATACTTTCTGTATCCTTCTTTAACTGCAGTTCCTAATCGATATATAACAAATATGTATGTATTAATTCAACATTGGAGCAGTAAACTAACTTGTTGTTTAGTGTTAGTGGTTGACAGGTTTATCACGGGTGGGAACAAGAAGACAGGAGAGAAAGAAAGCAGATAGAGAAAAATAATAAATCTAATAATTGAAAAGAAAAATTACGCGTATGATTTGTATCTGCATCCTATATATCAGAATTTTATATATCTTCCTTTTATATATTACTCTTAATATTTAATAAATATAATAATAATATTAATACTTTTAATATTATAAATATAAATACTACTACATAAAAAAAATGATATTAATAACATAAAAATAACAATAGTACAATATTAATAATAATAACAAAAATAATAATATAGGTTCAACAACAAAATTTTAACTTGAAATAAAAATTTACAATACTAATCTTGTCATTTCTTTTAATATATTAATGTCGCAATTTATTACTTAAGTAGTGTTTACTAATAATATAATATATAAATTAATATTTATATTCTATATATATATTACAATATACCTCTAATCATAATTATACATAGAATTCATATTTATTTAGATTCTTTTTAAATACAAAATAATTATTTTATACTTTGTTTTACATATTTAATTCTAATGTTTAAGTTATATTTTTATGAAATTCAATTTGTTATATATACTTTTGTTTATATTTGCATATATACTTATATACATAAATATATATGTATATATATATATATATATATATATATATATATATGTATATATGTATGTATATATGTATATATGTATATATGTATATATATATATATATATATATATATATATATATATATATACATGTTTATTTACAACAATTGTTCGTTAATCGTCGGGAGTAGTCAAAGTCAAATGCATTCATTAAAAAAAATAGTTCTAACATTTTGAGACTCGGTCTAACAGACTTTTCTTATCGTGTCGGATTTATATAAAGATTACGTTTAAATTTGGTCGGAAATTCCCGGGTCATCACAGAACATATTGTTCATGTGGAGGTTCGGGTTCAGGTTCAGTTGGTTGATCGGGTTGACTTTGTTGGTTAGGTTGTTCCTCAGTCTGACCTATTTCCTGTACTGATGAATCCACCTCATTTTCAAGGTTAGTAATAATAGGTTCAAAGGATTCAGAACTGACCTCAGTCGTATTGGGAAGATCACTGTCGGAAGTACTGGTAGGAGGGTTACTATGAGTCACTTCTTCAGATGACGGCAAATCTAGCCAACTCACAGAGTCACCTGATTCTGAATCCCCCTGACTTGTGTGTTGGGTATAGTAGTACTCAGTCTCCAAGAAGTCGCAATTCATAGAGGTGAACATATGTCTCCTTTTTGGACTGTAACACCTATACCCCTTTTGATTAATCCCGTAGCCCACAAAGACACATTTTTCAGCACAAGGGTCGAGTTTAGTTCTTTCCCCTTTGGGAATATGAACAAAGACCGTGCGTCCAAATATTCTAGGTTTTAGAGTAAGGTTTGACGGGGGTTTTAAAATTTAACAAGAGTTTCAAGGGGATTCTTATACTCTAAGGCTTTGGTTGGAAGTCTGTTAACAAGGTAAGTGGCAGTAGCAAGAGCTTCGGGCCAAAACGACCTCGGAACATTTGACTCTATCATCAAAGCTCGAGTAATTTCAAGAAGGATCCAATTTTTCCTTTCGAAAACACCGTTTTGTTGGGGAGTATGAGGGCACGAAGTTTGGTGAATAACCCCTCTTGTTTCGTAAAAAAGTTTCATTTGAGTGTTGACAAATTCTCCGCCATTGTCAGATCTTAGAATTTGTATTTTAGTTTTAAATTGTGTTTCAATCATGGAATAAAAGGTTTTGAATTTTTCAAATTTTGTTAGTTAAAAAATATGTCCATGTCATTCTCGTGCAATCATCAATAAAGAGTACAAAATATCGAAGGTTATGCCCCCCATTTACCCTTGCGGGTCCCCATACATCTGAATGAACCAAGGTAAAAGGGTGATCAGATTTAGAATCACTAGTTTTAAACGAGTTTTGATGGCTTTTAGCCAAAATACAAATTTCACATTCAATAACTTTATTTGAAAAAAGATTCGAAAATAAAATCTTTAAATAACCAGCAGACGGATGTCCTAGACGTCTATGCCACAACCAACCTTGTCTATTAGGAGTCCCATGAGCTAGCATGATTGTACCATCTTGAGTGACTTCATCCACACAGTATAACCCATCCCGTTCAGTACCACGACCAATGATCTTCCCGGTCCTGATGTCCTGCAAGATACAGAACCTTGGGTGTAATAATACGGTGCAGTTAAGCTCTTTGGTCACGTGGCTAACGGATAAGAGTTTATGTGACAGTGCGGGGGTGTAAAGGCAATTTTTTAATTTTAACGTTGGTGATATTTCAATAGCCCCCCCTCCCTTAACTTGAACACTTCCTCCATTAGCCGTTTTAATTTGAGTTTTATTTGGTTTTGACTCCGAATAAAAATCAGTTTTATCAAATGTCATGGTGTCGGTGGCACCACAATCGATAATTCATTCCTCGTTTTTTGTTTCGTTAGACATAACATTAGCAAATGAAACGTCGTTAGTCGAAAAGGACCTGTTTTGTAAAAAAAATTGACACTTAGGGTTACTTTTGTGCTCATGGGACTGTTCAAGATATTCACAATCTTTGGAGGGGTTGTTGGGTAAATTTAGATTAACCAGGGGTTGTTTTTTGTCAAGAGTTTCACAAGAGGGGTTAATTTCTAAAGGGAAATTAGGTGAGGGGTCTTTATGCAATAAATGATACTTATTTTGGGTTAAATAACCCGTCTCCTCCCCATCCGAATATTGAACGGGTTTGGATGTAAACCCTAACCCTAACCCTAATTTACCTCCACCTGGGAAGATGATGCAGGTTTTTCAGCCGCCATCAACCCAAATCTTCCTTGAGCAGTGGTGGTACCGGAGTTGGTAGTCTCTTGATTGCCTCTGGTTGCCGTCATTCCTGCTGCCATTGATGCTTTTCCCTTTTTGTGACCATCGTTCCACCATTCGGGATACCCAACCCGTCGAAAACATTGATCTTTGGTGTGCCGTTTCATCCCACATTCTTCACATACGAGATTATCTTTATATTTGGATGAAAGGTAATTTGATCTACGCTGGTTTTTGAATACAAGCCTTGGCCATCGGTCTCTTTGGTTTTAGATGCAGGTGCAATTAACCCAGAGGCTATGCCTGAGTGGTTTGTGGACTCGATCTTGTTGTTAAAAATATTCCGGTGAGCATTTTCTTTCCTAATTGCAGCATATGCTGTCTCAACGGTTGGTAAGGGTTCGATTCAAAGCAATTCCCTTTTGATATTATCATGCTTGTGATCCAGAGCGTTTAAAAATTGAAAAAGTTTTTGCTCTGATCTGATATTGTTGTATTTGATAATATCATTTGGGTGTTCCATGGGGTTTGGATCCCTTGTTTCAATCTCACCCCAAATCCCTTGTAATTTTAACCACAGATCTTCGATTGACTTACCTTCCTGCTTAATGTTGTTTGCTTTGACGTGTAGATCAAACGTTTGCAACTTATCTTTGCCTGAACTGTAAGTTGTGATGAGGGCATTCCAAAGAGTCTTTGTAGTTGGGAATTGAGTAAGATTGCTTGCAATTTGTGGTCCAATGTTTTGAATCACCCACGAAAAAACAACCAGGTCATCCTGGTTCCATTTTTGATTATCACTTGCTGGTGGGTCTTCTGTGAGATGTTTAAGGAGGGTCTCGGATTTGCCTCCGATAACAACCTTAATTATCCTAGACCACAATGAAAAATTGGAATTGTTGAGGTTAACATTGATTTCAAAGAATCTGGTAACCTTTGTGTTTGATTGTCATTATTGGACTGAAGTAACCTAGCCAATTGGCTGGTTAGTTCAGTAATAAGCTGGTTGTTGGGATTACTGTCTTCTCCAGACATTGTTGGTTATTCGAAAAAAGATGAATATGATGAAAAAACAGATGTTAAATGATCCAGGATCATTAACAAAGCTCTGATACCATGTTTGAATTGATAAAACAATGAGAAGAGTATTGATCGTTTTATTGATTGCTTTGAATTGATAAAACTAGAATTGGTACTTTTATCATTTACAATGGATCCTATATATACAAAGGAGACCAACGGCTATATGCCTACAAGAATGGAAAGAAATTTTCTATCTTTAGAAGGCTGGCTGTATTGATCCATACGTTGCTGTATCCTTGCTGTCATTTGAGGGAAATGATGATATTTTTCTGATCCCCAAAGTTTACAATATTTACACTAATTTTGATTTCTAACATTTTGTAAAATATTGTACAATTTATTTTAGAGTTTGTAAATATGGTAATGGAAGTGTTTTATCACAATGTTGTACATAATGTTTCAAATATTATACATATAGTCATGGAGGTGTTTTACGATAAGATTGTACATAATACTTCAAATATTATACATATGGTAATGAGTGTATTTTGTTATAAGGTTGTACATGATACTTCATATATTATACAATTAACATATTAATATTATCTAACATATATAAAAAAATAATAAACAATCACACATATTTTTAATCATGTAACTAAACAATCGGTTTAAAATTAAAAATGCAATTGAATAGCCGGATAGGAGTTGCAATTCTAGATAACTTCTAAAAGTTCTAACGTTATCCGTAGAAACAAAGTCAACTTGTTTGTATAGACCGAATACACGTTAAAGTTTTTTGAATAATCTAATAAATCTTAATTTTTTTAATTGTAATTAAATTGATTAATGACATCATCTAGATGTCCTCTAATTTATTATTGTTTGTTTTGAATTATTTTTAACAAAGGAAATAACTTATTTATGATGTTATCAAATTAGAGATTTAATAGATATTATAGATTATAGATAGATAGATATCATCATAATCAGCTCATAAGCCTTTGTCTCTCAAATGATATGCTACATTTAGAAGGTTAAACGATTTTATTTTCTATCAAGTACGAAGTATTATTAGTTACTGTAATCACTCTGATTAATTTGATATACTTTCTTATAATATACTTTTTTTAACGACAATATTGACATTGAATTCTCTCATTATTTGTCACTCACACACACGTTAGGAGAAAACTATTCACACACCATCGCGTCACTGGGTACCTGATGTGCTTTGGATTAAACTAAGAGGTTTAAGGCATGCACCATATCAACCCAACAGAATCCTTGAGAAAACCCCCTCCCAGGATTCGAACCTCCACATATAATTTCAAGGACGTGGCCCGGGATCAACATGGGAGTTGTACCATTCAACAGTGGTGAGTTTACATGGTGTCCCGTGGGGTCACGGGAAACCGTTAGTTCGGAAATTATTGTTAGAAAATATTCTGTAAATTGTGTAGGACACCACTAAATATAACTGGAGAACCCCATATCTTTTTCGAAGTTATATTTTTTTTCCTTTAAAATGTATAGAACACCACTATATTTAACTACTCGGACGCAATATATTTTCCGAACTTCTAGTTTTTTGAAAGTAAATAACATTCAAATATAATTAGTTTTGAAAACAAAATTCATGACCCTATTGAGTTTGTATTCTGGAATCGTCACTGCCACTCAGGCAATGGCTCGGTGATTTCTTATAATATAATGTTGATTTTAGATTGATAGAAATCGTTAGTATTATTTTATAGTAACATAATTTGAAGGGCAAATGGCCCGAAAAGGTAACCTATGTTGTCAAATTTGACAATAAAGGTAACCAAAATTAAAAAGATGCCCGAAAAGGGTTTTAATTTTAAAAACTTCGGAGAAAAGGTAACATCGTCAAATTCATTAACAATCATCAGTCAAAATTACACAATTGATCCCTAAAGTTTGTCAAAAGATTGCACCAATAACCTCTCATCATCTTCAATCCCAATCTTCATCCTCTTTTTCAAAACCTAATTCCATTGCACATTCAAACTACTAAATTTCAAGATTCAGAACCATCGATCATCCTTTTCTGAAATCAACAAACAACCCAAACAAGCATAAATAATCAGTTGAAACATCATCGCAAGCAAAGCTCAAAGTCTGTTTACCTCAATACGTAAAGCTTCAATCAAATATTAGATGACAAATACATGCGGATATATATATACAGAGTACGCCAAATATCAGATCCCCAAAAATTTTTAAAAAATCGAAAAGAACCAAAACGATTAACCTCATCTTCTTCGATTTGTGGCGATGACGATTTGAGATTAACCTCATCTTCTTCGATTTGCGGTGGTGACGGATTGTAATTTTGAATTACCAATACATCATGTTCCAGTTTAGTATCATCATCGTAACCATCCCCTTCAGTTTAATGGTGGTGGTACGGGGTTCATAGACCCGGAAGATATGGCAGTGAAACTCATATCTAATCAATTTATGTCAAAATCCACTCATATTCAAACCAATTTATCTTGATTGTAATTATGAGATTCTAAAACAGATGATGGTGACATGCAAGAAATCGAATGAACAAGGTGATGGCGGCGAGATCTGTTTTAAATTGGATCGAATGAACGATGATGACGAACGATGAACGATGATGACGAACACAATGGCTCTTGTGAGCAGATATGTTTTAAATTAAATTAAAAATTGATTTGTGTGGGTACTGGGATTTGCAATCGGAGTTTCACAACAAAGGTTCTGGGTTTTGGTGAGTATGTTACTCCAACTGAACAATTCTTCGCATCTACAAATCTATCGTCATATCTATATTTATTATATTTATCAAATGTTGTTAAGTACCTGTATAGTTATTAGTAATTAATAAGTTTGATTTTGTTGGAACATATAAATAATTAAGGAACAACATATACATCCAATTGAAATTTTATGATTCTGAATTATAAGATGAAGATGGTGATGAAAGATGATGAAAGAGGATGAGTGGTGCAATTTTTAAACAAACTTTAGGGACCAATTATTTATTTTTATTTAACGATCGTTAATAAATTTAACGAAGGTTACCCCAATTTTAAAATTTTTGAACACGCAATCCTTTTCTTGAGCAACAATAAAATTGAAATCTTTTTCGGGCTTATGCGATTTGGGGGTTACCTTGGTTGTCAATTTAGGTAACTTATGTTACCTTTTCAAACCATTTGCCCTAATTTGAATTTAGAATAATAGTCGTTTAGCACTCTGATCTTGTGTTAAAGACTTAGAAAGAAAACTAGAAAAAATTCCAAAATCATATTAAAAACTAGTCTCAAAATAGGGGCAATTAAGTTTAATTATACATTTGAAGTATGCATGTCACAAATTGACAAATACATACCCATTGATGAGGTAGACAAGCACATACAATTCAATGACTCATTTCAACATCTACAATAAAGCTTTCATCATTCAAAATATTCAAAACGTCGAGTACTTTTATGGTGCGTTTGATACAATTGAATGATTTAGTGCTGAATGATTCAGAATCTGAATGGTCCAGAGTCTCTGAATAAGGTTTGCTCTGAATGAAAATAAGATGTTTGATAATCATTTAGAATGAACGATATGAACTGATTACAACTACCTTATTAACGTGTGACATGAATAAAAAATTTAATATGCTTGTTAGTTATGTGATCAGGATTGAGGAGAATATTATAGATCATTTAGGCTCTTAATGGTTAAGAGAGTGTTTCATCTCTGAATGGTTCAGAGCTGAATTTCAGCACCATATGTCATTCAAATGTCAGAAATAAACGCACTGAATGCTAAATGGTTCAACATTCAGTGCTGAACCATTCCATTAAGAGGCAAACAAACGCACCATTAGTTAGATGTAATTGTTAGCGGACTCTTTTACCACTAGCTCATTGTTATTAGTTTAGCCCATTGTGTTTAGTTTGTAATAGGGCTTACTCTATTATATTGCTATATTTGATCGATGCTGTAACGATTTTAAAGATAAGGAAGACTATTCATTATTTCATGGAACAAGGCTTCACGTCATCCCTTTCCGTTTGTATGGTAATAAAATGGATAAAGTGAATTCTCCGTATTGATGAAATGAGGTGCTTCGGATCGGGAGTAACCACTAGGACCAGGGACAAAATTGGGGGAAGGATAAAAGCCAAGAGAAATGCAAGTCGAACATTGGTTTCGGGGAGCTGGCGGGCAGAAGGAAAAGAGGCTCCTAGCTAAAGGTAGCTTGTCTCGCCTAGGAGGTGAGAAGAGTTGAGAACAAAATGGCGAACGGGTGTGTAGCGCGTGAGAATTTGCCGAACACTTCGGGCCAAGTCCTGAAGAAAGCTAAAAAGCATTGTTTTATGAGCCTGCGTAATGTTAGGTAGTTGGTAAGGCTAACTAGATTATCACGTGACAACACTTTTAACGGTAATCAGTCTAACTCGATTATCACGTGATAACACTTTTAACATCTACAACAATACCACATTATGAACGAGTATTTCAAGCTAGAAGTACGCGCCGTAAACCGTTGAAACATCTACAACACTATCACCTTTATATACTATTCTTCTATTTCTAATAAATTGGGAAGATACCGAGGCATTGTCTGAGTGGTACAACTCTTATGTTGATTTCGAGCCCACGTCCTTGAAATAATAGGTGAGGTTTCGATTCCTCGGAGGGAAGTTTTCTCGAGGACTCTATTGGGGTGATATGGCGCATGCCTTAAGTGTCCTGGTTTAATCCAAAGTACACCGGGTACCCAATGGCCAATGCAGCGATAGTGTATGAAAAGTTTCCTCCTAATGTGTATGTGTGAGATAAATGAGAGAATTCGATTTCGATATCGTCGTTAAAAAAATTTTAATATCTTGTGGCAGTAGAAACCTGTGTTCGAAATAATTCGAATCCCAGCACACACACGTTATTCTTTTACAGGGCATTTTACTGGACCAAATAATTCACTACATTTTAATGGGCTTTATACACTCTCGGCCCAAGATCAGCCCAAAGCTAGAATTAAGGTTCCTCTCAAAACCCTAAATCGAACCAAACAACACAAACTAAAACCCTACTCGATTCGCTATATATGCCGCCACATCCTCCATAACCTACCATTCAGTTTCCACCTGTTATAATAATCATCACGATCCGCGATTTGGTACATCAATATCATTCGATTCGTGAGCTCTCTGTTTCTATTTCGTAATTCACTGTTTTTTTTTCATCATCTAACTTAATTGTAGTTGAAAATGATGTGAATTATTGTCGCCCCAGTCTTATGAGCTTCGTACACGTATGTAGATCACTGGTGATAGACATATTTTTTAATCTGATTCTTTTCAATTTTCTAATTTTAATTTCTAATTCAAATTTATATATGAAAATGATGAGAGTTGTTGTCGCCCCAGTCTCATGAGCTTTGTATAATTACATCGCTCTATGGTGATAGACATAATTAATTGTCTGATTCAATTGAATTTGTATAATTTTACATTTTTAATTTGATTTGATTTTTTTAAACCTGGAGATGAGCTGATTCTGAAGTAATAGATATGATGATTTATTTTACCCATTTATCTCTGTACTATCGAATGATGAACTATAATACATGCACTACCATCTGATCTTTATTTTGTAATCAACCATCTCTGTTTTTTTATAAACGTTATCTTCAATTTGTTTAATTTGTCTTATATATTAATTAGGAATATGGAGTATTGCAATCGATGATGCAAAAGAATTATTTACACTGATGTTTTACTGTGATTAACATTAATTTATCACCATCTTTCGGCTGAGATTGTGCATTAGTATATCAGTTATATGTTTTTATGTAATTAAAATTGAATACTTAATTGTTTGAATGCCTGATGGTATCTGATGCCTTGACTTAATTAATGTTGTAGGCATCTCGTTTTTACAGGCAAATAGCGATGAAAACAAATTTGCGACACAGTTTGCTGTTAATTGTCCAAAGCAAACTGTTATTTATTTCTGTTCACATTTCACTTTTAATTTTACTTTTGATTAAAATAATATTAAAAATTGGTTTTCAAGGGCTGTGATGATAACTTAGGAAAGTCATGCACCACTCTGATTTACTTTGTGATTGATAAACTTTCTCTACCCATATTTTTTTCTGAGCCCTTTTCTCTAATTAAATCTATATAAAATGTAATAAATATAATCTTGCTTCTCACTCTTTATATGATTAAATAAAACTTATTTGTATGTTATTAAATGATGATGAACCAGATGATGGAACCCTCGTTGAGAGTTCAAACCATGATGCGGACCGTATAGCTTTAATTAGCTGTTGGGGATAAATATTTGGTTGCTGATGGTTCTTTAAGTTTTAGCCTAGAAAAATCAAAATATTTGTATATAATGAATAAAATTGTACCTTTGAAAAGCTAAATAAACCTTAAATAGTCTATGAAATACGTAAATTCTTTTTCTTATTAAAAACATTAAGTGGTATTTTTTAGAAATGAATTTTTTAAAAAAATCTCATTCTAATAATCCTTCAAACATTAAACTTCATTTACATTTGAATTATAGCTTTAAGAACATTTTTAACGGTAGGGTGTTGGTGAAGTTTGACATTTTTTTTAATTTCTTTGAAACTAACATTGCATTCAAAAGAAATTTTGTCCCAACATTCTGCGCCTCATCAATTTTATGAACTATTGTCAACTTGTTCGTCCACATCGACCACCTTGACGAAAACAAAAAAGGATCCGACACAGCCAACAAAATAACTTCGCCAGCGAAGCGTTGACCATTAAAATAAACTTAAGCTGTGCACCTCGCACTTTTAACCAAACATGATGGATAAAGCCATTAGCTTTGGCTGATATAGGAGAGACCGATACGAGTTCTGGTGCACAACTCAGAGCACGAGCCAACCCATCGTCACTAAGGCACATCATATAATACAACCTTACAAGCCAAATTTGTTGCAGCGGGTCACCGAAATCTTACGGCTAAGCAGGGAGGATTTCACTTCGCAGGTACAAAGTTCACTAAAAAACTAGAACCTTTGAGGTTAATAACTGCTGAACGTCCACTCAATGAAGATACAAAGGTCATGAAAGCATACCTTCGTGCACACCAAACTTTAACCTATGTTCTAGATCTTGGTTTGTTTACAGATCTTATGTAGTGGATAGTCTTGTTCCTTATCTTGAAAATTCAAGGACAATTTGACACTGAAAATTATTTGCTGTTAAAATTATGTGGGTTATACATAACTAAATTTTATTGAAATAATAGGCCTTAAATTTATATATACTCGTATAACAATAATAACATAGATATTCCAATGTTCAAAAAGAATATTAAAACTTGATAAAATGACATTTTTGGCATGTAGAGATTGCGAATGGCAAGACTCTTTCAGTTCTTTGGGCCGTTTTATTGTGATCTTGTGAATTTCAGCTGAATTGAAAATAAAAAATTACGCACAGCCAAATGCTACCTAATTTGGCGACGTATAATAACGAGTTGAAATG
Organism: Rutidosis leptorrhynchoides; assembly: GCF_046630445.1. NCBI lineage: Eukaryota > Viridiplantae > Streptophyta > Magnoliopsida > Asterales > Asteraceae > Rutidosis > Rutidosis leptorrhynchoides. The sequence goes on along the minus strand of NC_092338.1, from coordinate 31,393,145 downwards.
TGTTTAGTGAAGTGACATTAAATTCAAAGTTATACAAGTTATATATAATTATACTTTTAAAGGAAACTAGAAGCATTGCCCGTGCGTTGCACGGATGTTTTTACGCTTTGCATTTTTTATTTTAAAGTAAAGTATGCGGTTGTCTCGTACGTAATAGTTCTTATTGGGAGGACATATATAATAACGACCATATGAAACAAAGAGTTCTTAACAGTCCATAATAATGCTTTAAAAAAAAGTCCATAATAATCGTAATAAATAAGCAAAAACTTCCACGAACATCAAAATAGGTAATTGATTTGAACTTTTTTAACATATATATTTTTATACTATACTATTTAATAATTAAAAGGATAGAATTGTAAGAAAATTTATATAAGAAATTTAAATTAACTTAAATATATAAATACAATTATACAATATAATAATCACATTATAAACATTAAAAAAAAGAATCTTCGAACGAATTCATCTAACATAGAGCCAACCACGTGTCTTCTTGGCAAGTCTACATTTGACATTTTTTTTTAATTCAATGTTTCTTCAGTAGCTACAAAAACAAACAAACACGCATTATATTTAATTATATAATTATATATGTATATAATTATATATGTGTATATAATTATATATCAATATTATACACACACACATATATATATATATATATATATATATATATATTAAATAATATTTTAAATCGTAAATAATTTACATACTACATATATTATTAAAATAATCAATGAGAGACTTTTGATGATCCGTATATTTAAATATAAAGTGATGTTTTATTCATATAAACATATAAAATGATATAAGTGATGAATGATAACAATTTAATGAAAAACTCAAAAATTATAATTAATATATATATATATATATATATATATATATATATATACACACACACACACACACATATACATATTCAAATACACACACACACACACACACACACACACACACACACATATATATATATATATATATATATATATATATATATATATATATATATATATATATATATATATATATATATATATATATATTAAATAATATTTTAAATCATAAAAGAAAATATAGATTACACATATTTACCTCATGATACATAACTTGAATATTCATCTTTTAGTAATATGGCGTGATCTTCTCATTATATGATTGCTACTGAAAAGTGGAGATGTAGGATACAAAACAAATTACAGTATATATATATATATATATATATATATATATATATATATATATATATATATATATTCTGAAAATATATACTTCATGATTAAATCATTGTTATATATGTACATTTATCTACGTATATATATACATATACATATTTGAATATATATTACATATATTTACCTCATTATACATATCTTGAATATCCATCTTTTAGTAATAATATGATGTGATCTTCCCATTGTATGATTCCTATTGAAAAGTGAAGATGACATACATATTTATAGGCTAGTAAAAAATAAGTTAATTTAGTAAGAAGATGAAAGGTTCGTATATTTATTGTTCATTTTTGGTTTACCATATATTTATTATTTATTTTACTACTATTTAATTCTTTATTTATCATTTAATTGATATTGAATAAATAATAAATATATATTATATGTAAGTTACTAATATTGATTTAATCCGGTTCATAAAATTAATATTAAATCTTATATTCATTTATATATATATATATATATATATATATATATATATATATATATATATATATATATTATTTTATTACAATTATTTAATTTAATTTAAAAATTGTATTTAATACATTAACACATGATTAAGTAAGCTTATTTATTATTCATTTTTTATATATAGATATATTATTTTATTTCATTTATTTAATCTAATTTAATAGGAATTCTATTTAATACACTAACATGATTAAATAAGCTTATTTATGAGTTATGACTCTTGGGGTCACTTTTAAGATTATTTATTTATGAAAGTTTTTTTTTTTTTAAAACTGAATTTATATGTATTTTTTTATAGATTATATGGGTAATAATAGATAATTGAAATAGAATTTAATGTAGCTAATTTATGACACAGTGTGTCAATATTTAGGTAGTAATAGATAATTGGCCTTAAATTTATATATCAATCGAAGTCAGAGATAATAATAAGATAGAAATTTTAACGTTTAAAAAAACATTAAAAATCAGAAAAATATCATTTTCGGCATCTAGATGGCAACACTCTTTTCAAAGAGTGTTGCTCGTTGAGCTGTTTTAGGGTATTTTTGGGAATTTCAACACAATCAACCAATTTAGCGGCGTATAGTGTGTGTGATTAGTGAAGTGACATTAGATTCAAAACTATATGACTAATTAAACTTTTAAGAAAATAATAAGCCTTAAAATTATATATATCATTCTAAGTCATGCGTACACAGAGATAATAATAAGATAAAAATTTCAACGTTTAAAACGAACATTAAAACATAGTAAATTGTCCTTTTTAGCATCTAGACTACCTTGAATGGCAAGACTCTTTGAGAGAGTCTTGCTTGTTGGGTCATTTTATGGTGATCTTGAAAATTTCTGGACAATATGACATCGGAAATTATTCTCCGCCAAATTTTAACCAAATTTGCGGCGTATATTAATGAGTTGAAACGTATGTTTAGTGAAATGACATTAGATTCATAATTATATGAGTTATACATAATTATACTTTTGGGGAAATAATAGGCCTTTACATTATATAAAATAATAAGTCTTTAAATTATATATACCAATCTAAGTCATGTGTACACAAAGATAATAATAATTTAAAAATTCCAACGTTCAAAAAAATATTAAACTCAGTAAATATACGACATACGACATCTAGAAGACCTCGAATGGCAACACTCTTTCAGAGTGTCATGCTCTTATGGCCGTTATAGGGTGGTCTTGTAAATTTCAGCTCATTCTGAAACCGAAAATTATTCGTCGCCAAATACTACCAAATTGACGGCGTATATTAATAAGTAGAAATGTGTGTTTAGAGAAATTAGATTAGATTCAAAATTATATGAGTTATACATAATTACACTTTTGAAAAAATTATAGACCTTAATATTATATATAACATTCATGGGTACATAAAGATAATAATAAGATAGAAAATTTCAACTGTCAAAAATTACATTAAAATTTAATAAAATGTCATTTTCGACGTCTAGACGGCCTCTGAAGGCAAGACTCTTTCAGATAGTCTTGCTCGTTGGGACGTTACGAATTTTAGTTCAATCTGAAACCGAATTAATATGCCTTTAAATTATATATACCGCTCTAAATCATGCGTACACAAAGATAATAATAAGATAAAATTTTCAACTTAAAAAAAACATTAAACTAAGTACAATTTCTTTTGCAGTATTTAGACGACCTCGAATGGCAAGACTCTTTTAAAGAGTCTTGTTCTTTGGGCCTATTTAGGGTGATATTGTGAATATCGGTACAATTAAAACGAAAATTATTCGGCGCCAAATGCTATCCTATTTGGCGTTGTGTATTAATGAGTTGAAATGTGTATTTAATGAAGTGATGTTAGATTCAAAATTATATGAGTTACTAGTGGACAAAGCCCGTGCGTTGCACGATTTGTCCCACGTTTTAATATTTTAATCTTCACAAATAGTTGCATAATCGAGTTAGCTATAATCCTATAAGACCAAGGATGTTACTATAGTCAATGAAAATTTCCTATCATTTTTAAAAGTTACATTGATTGAATAATTCCACATATTCTAAAGTAATGAGAGTAAATTAAAGTGGTTAAATTACTTCTCGAATTCTTATCATGATGGTCTTACACTTTATTAAATGTGACCTTATTACGTATTTATTTTAATAGTTTTAATTCAGATAGTTTAGAATCGCGACATAATAATTAAGATCATGAATTCATAAATGTAATATACTTTCAACTTAACCACTAACATGAGTAGCTTAAGAAATATAACTAACATCAGTTCATAAGTTAATTATTAAGAAAAGACATCAATTAATGACTTGTTTTAGAAACTTACAGGACTAATCAATAAGCGAAGATGAAAAAGTAGTTTTGGTTGGAGAATAATCAACTCATTAACAATTACCCCGTACTATTTACGAAAAACTTCAAATACTTTATATTTAATAATTTGATCTTAAATATCAATTCTATGTTCTTAAATGTCAAGAGTATGTGTTTTTGACGTGTTGATAATACTTTTAACTGTACTATAGTTTGTTTAGTGTTGTAGGACTTTTTGATAAATACGTGTTAGTGTAGTTTTTATTATATTATGGGTATTATTTGTATAGTGATTTCATTGAGTTATATATGGCTTTCACTTTTTGATTAATTCATAATTATCATTATATATATCGAAGATCGATAGTCAAAAATCAGTGTAATAATTTTGTTTTCACATTATCAAAACATTTATAAAGCAAAAAATAATTCAACAATGAAATATTTTAACAAACAATTTATAAAGTAACATTAGAACATGCAAAGTATTATTAAGCTAATACAATCCAAGAAAATCGATAGTGCAACTCACCTTGAAATTTTTGGATAGCTCTTAATTTACTACGATGAGGACATATATGACTTTAGTATATCCACTTCTCGTTCTGTCTCAATCAAACTCATTCTTACATTTTTTTTTTTTTTTTTTTTGTATTTAACTAAAATAATGTACACTTACTTTGAAATGTTCATCTTCTTCCATGACTATTATTGTAAACCTAATGCTAACCAACCCCTTTAACGCTTGCTAACATACTTAACATGAACATGTTTATAACAATATAACACACGAAATTTAACCGATCGGATTCTATAATGTGTACAAAACTGAAATAAGTATTATACCGTTAAACGAAAATAAAAAATGGACTTGTAACCTGCAACCACATGGTGACTAAACAACAACTCGTTTTCCTGTTGATTTTTATCGCTTCTCTCTCAAGTAGTTTGCATTTTAAGTTTCTCTCAACGTCATTTTCTTCTAACATATAACCCATTGTGAATTTGTATATTAAATAATCCAAGTAGAAGGAGTACTGAAAAGGCAAAAATGAGGTTATGATAGCCCTAAGGCCGGTTAATACATAACCTCTCACAACATTCTTAAATTTTCAACCTTTCAATTACATAAGTTATTACTATTACCGTTTTACTGTTTTATTACATAGTTATAGATTATTATATAATTCATAAATACGGAGTAATTCACAAAGAATATGAAAAGCGAAATGTCTATAAGTTCTATTTAATGACACTTAATTTCAAGTTAGATTAGATTTTAAAATATTAAAAAGTTTTACCATATAGTTAAATGCTTATTTTGGGTAAGAAAATCAATAGTAAATGAATTGGATTAATAGGCTTATTTATGACACCTGGAGTCAAAATTTAGATATATATATAGATACATAATCACACTTTTAGAAATATTATAGGCTTTAAAATTATATATGTTAGTCTAAGTCATTTGTACACAAAGATAATAATTAATAATGATAATAATAAAGAAAATAATAATAATAATAATAATAAAAATAATAATAATAATAATAATAATAATAATAATTATAATAGTAATAATAATAATAATAGTTGAATTTAGTTTGTCCACTTATTAACAACCGCTAATCAAAATTCGTTAAATACCCATTTCATCAAATTTCATTACACGGTTGGTCCATGAAATAAAAAAAATTAATAAAAAAATGGTCATTTCGGTATACTTTTTTTATTTAAAAAAAAAGGTTTTTTTATTTTAAAAAAAAATGTTTTTTTATTTTTTATTATTATTTTTATTTATTTAAATATATATTATTTTGTTATTATTTTTATTTATTTAGTTTTATTTTATTATTATTTTAAATTTTGTTTATTTTACTTTTTTATTTACTTTTAAAAATTTTACTGTTTTACAACTTTTATTATTGTTATCTTTTACTTTTTTTATTTTTATTCTGGGAACCAATCGTGTAACGAATTTGAGTACTTATTAAAATTTTATGACTAACGATCGTTAATAGGTTGAACAATATTACCTCAATTTCACACATTTTAAAATCACAAATTTTTTTTTAAATAAATCAAAGGACATTATCCTTTTAAAATATAAAAAATATTATATTAACTTGATTGATAATTTTAAACACTTATATTTAGGGATGGCAAAGAAATTCGTACTCGATGGGAAAACCCGAAACCCGATTATTTTGGGCCGGATTTGGGCTGGTTAAATGGGTATAGGGTCGGGTATGAAGATAGTTTCTAATTTTTCCGTGGGTTCGGGTCCGGATGGTTTTTGACACAAACCCGATTACCCGCCCCGTATAACCGAGAAAAGACCCTAGTCCATACACCCGGACCGTATACCCGATTATTCGCTCCGTTTATCCAACCCGTATACACAATTACCCGACCCGTATACCCGAAAAAAGACTTGAATAATCATGGAATAACTCATTTTATTCAATATATTTAATAGTTCTGACCTTTAAATTCCTTTTGCTATTACCTTTACGTTTGTTGTACTACTCCTATTTGGTGTAATTTGAAGATTATTCCTAGATTTTTAAGAGTTATTGATTGCTAGTCGTAGGAAATATAAATCAATACATCAATATTATATATTATTGGGTTCTCTTAACATAAACATAAATTTTATTACTGTTTTCTGTCTATTTGAAGCTATTAAGCGGCTAGTATTGATTGGCTAGGCTAAGTATACTAAGTTTTCGTTCGAGTAGGATCTTTTAACGATTTAGATTTCTAGTGTTTTATCTGTAGAGTATAGAACGTTCCTTAAGCTTGTTTTTTGTTACGCTACTTGCCAAATTCTTTTTATTTGTGGGCTTTCATATAGATTAACTTTGTTGGTTTTTTCCTTTTTCTGTTTTTTATTTTTATTCGTTCTCGTTTCATAGGGTAAGATAGACGCTAGTCATTCTCATGGTTACCTGAGGTCATGTCCTTCGAGCTCTGGGTCGGGTAGGTTTATAGGATCTAGAAGCGGCAACAGGTTAGTGAAGCCTGTTAGGATTAGAGCGGGTAGTTGGAATGTGGGTACTTTGACCGGCAAACTTTATGAACTAGTGGAGACTTTACGTAAACGTAAAGTGGACATCTTGTGTGTTCAAGAGACTAGATGGAAGGGTCGAGGGGCGGTTAAGATCAAGGACTACAAGCTATGGTTCTCGGGATCGAGAGTAGCTAGAAACGGTGTTGGAATTATTATTGGCCCACCCCATAACGAGAATGTCGTGGATGTGAGCAGACGGGGCGATAGAATTATGTCGGTTAGGTTAGTAATCTAGGAGGTGATCTACACGGTCATTAGCGCTTATGCACCTCATGCGGGCCTTGGCGCAGCTGAAAAGAGACTCTTCTGGGAATCGTTAGACGAGGTTGTGAGGATGTGCCCTCCTGACCATCGATTACTTATTGGGGGAGACCTAATTGGTCATATAGGAACAAATGTCGAGGGTTATCCGGGGCCCATGGGGGTTTTGGGTACGGAGTAAGAAATGAGGAAGGGCTAAGAAATGAGGAAGGGCTCTCTATTCTTGATTTTGCTGTTGCTCACGATTTGGTTTTTGCAAATTCGTTCTTCAAGAAGACGAATGCTCAGTTAGAAACCTTTCATAGCGGGGGTAATAGTACCCAGATTGACTATTTGTTACTTCGCAGAGGGGATCTTAGGACATGTGGGGACTGTAAGGCCCTGACTGACTTGACATGCTCCTCCCAGCACAGATTGTTGGTCATGGATTTGGTTCTCCGGAGACGGGTCACCATGAGTGTAAGGCCCGTCCAACCTATAATCCTATGGAAGAAGTTGAACGGAGAGAAGGCAGAGACTTTTAAGACTTTAGTTGTAGAAAGAGTGGAGGCAGAAGTGGAAATGGTATCTCATGAAGATGCGGACCAGATCAGGAATTGTCTGGAGTCCACCATTAGAGAGGCAACCAACGAAGCCTTGGGTGTGGCAGTAGGAACTTCGAGAGGACATAGGTCGGATAGAGAATCATGGTGGCTTAGTGATGAAGTTCAAAGCAAAGTCGCTCTTAAGCAACTAAGGTAAGGGAGCTCATAACTTGTCGGGAGGGGACCCCGGCGGTTAGAACTAGGGTTGAAGAGAGATATAAAGAAGCCAAAAGAGAAGCTAAGAAGGCCGTAGCACGTGCAAAAGATAAGGCATACGAATATTTGTATAGGAAACTAGACTCCAAAGAAGGAGCTAATGATATCTACAAGATAGCCAAAGCTAGGGAGCGAAGGCGCAGGGACCTAGATAACATCAAGTTTATCAAAAATGAAGCTGGTCAAACCTTAGTAAAGGAAGACGAAATTCGAAAAATATGGGAAGGGTACTTCTCATCCCTTTTCACCGGAGGAAGACCTGAATGTCTCGAAGACCCGCAAGAATCTTAGATAGAACAATCCCAGAACAACATAGATTTTGGGAGGATCAACCACGAGGAAGTGAGATCGGCACTACGAAAAATGGGGAGAAATAAAGCTGCAGGACCTGACCAGATCCCCATTGAGGCGTGGCGGTGCCATGGCGACAATGGTGTTAGGTGGCTGACTTGCCTTTTCAACAAAATGTATTGAAGCTCTAAAATGCCTATGGAATGGAGAGTGAGCGAGACTATTCCCATTTATAAGAACAAGGGGGATGCTCAAACCTGCGGTAACTTTAGAGGCATAAAATTACTTAGCCACACTATGAAACTTTGGGTGAGAGTGATTGAGACTAGACTTCGACGTGTAACAAATGTTTCGGAAAATCAATTTGGTTTCATGCCAGGGCGCTCTTCGATTGAGGCAATCAATATTATTAGGAACCTTATGGAGAAGTATAGAGAAAAGCAAAAGAATCTCGAGATGGTATTCTTAGACTTGGAAAAGGCCTACGATTGCGTCCCACGAAATTTGATTTGGAAGACCCTTAGAGGTAGAAGTATCCCGAGTAGATATATTAGTGTTATTAGGGATATGTACGAAGGGGCGAAGTCTTGCGTTCGAACGCCGGTGGGAAATACAGAAGTTTTCCCAATAGAAGTAGGCCTGCATCAGGGATCGGCCCTTAGCCCTTTTCTTTTCGCTTTGATCCTTGATGAGCTTTCTCGAGGGATACAAGAGTGTATCCCTTGGTGCCTAATTTTTGCCGATGATATTGTGCTTGTTTCCGAATCTAAAGAGGAACTTAATAGAAGACTGGAGCAATGGAGGGTAGCCTTATGTAGCGACCCGACTAAATCATGTTTGACGGCGCCGACTACTTGGGTCCCGTTACGTGGTCATAAGTCTTTAACGTGACGTTTGACCAAAATATGTCGCATTCATTTCATAAGTAAAAGGATGTTTCAAGCTTACAAAAGTAGTTCAATGAATAGTTACATTTCAATGTTGAACGTACAAATGAAACCTATGCGACACAATTTATAAAAGTAGTCAAAAGACGCCCCAACTATGCACGTATACTCGACATCCAAGCAAGTATCAAAAAGTAAGCAGAAGCATGTATCCTTAAGCATTCAAGGACCTGAGAAAACATATAGAAAACTGTCAACTAAAACGTTGGTGAAATCATAAGTGTTTTAGTAAACGTTGTATTTGAACCACAAGATTTAATATAAGATGATTATCAAAATCATTTGCATTCCAAAGTTGTTATTTGTTTCGCGGGCACCCAATTATCAAACTTAACTATTTTGTACCCTGTTACGTAGTGTTAGAACATACACTATACTCGAAAATATATTTCATCCGCTAACGGTAGCGAACCGTCCGAATGAGGCTCGTCAAGCCCATGTGATCACATAATATAAGTTCTCGTTTACACCCTGCAAGTGTAACTAATGATAATTGAATTGAGGATTTTTGTTCAAATCCGTACGTGGAATGTTCGTTTTCGTACTTGTGTTCAAAGCGTAAAAGTATGATACGTATATGTTTCTCATCCCATAGTTTAAAGTATAAAAGTTGTTTGAAAGATGGGACTATGATCTCACCTTGTGTGCACGAGTAATAAGTACTTCAACAAGTAATGTGTGCAAAGAACAATGCTAGTATTGACCTAAACAAATAGGTCGTATCAATAACGGTAACATGATAGGTCAAAGATGTTCAATTAGTCCTATGGCTCGTTACGACTCGATTATGTAGCATGTGAATCAATTTGTCAAGTTTCATGCAAGATACAAGTATAGAAACAAGTTAGAAAGATTGCATAATCATTTGGTTAAGTTTGACAAAAAGTCAAACTTTGATCGGTCAAAGTCAACGAAAAAGTCAACACGTTCGGGTCGGGTCCCGAACTATTTTTCTGTGCTAGTTATTCATATATAAGCATATTAGAACAAGTTTCATGTGAATCAGTGGTCCCTAGCATAGCAAACATTTTTCCTCTAAATGACAAGTTGGTCAGCCCACTTTGGCGTGCCGCGCGGGGTTATGGCGCGCCGCGCCAGTACCTGTACACAGAAATTCTGGCAGTTTTCAAGTTTAATGCACGAACCTAACTTCAAACAATCACCATTTATGACCCGCAAACAACCAAAACATGTATCTTATATCATCGGAAAGGTATTTTGACAAGGAAAACAGCTAAACACATTTCATCAATCACATTTACCTTTTCAACAACCAAAATCACATTCAAAGCTCCTCATTTAATGCATCCAAGTTCATAAATGCAATTCGATGATTCGGCAACTAATTTACATGAACGATATGCCGTTTGGAAGGTAATCAAGCATACAATACAACCTAACACTTACAAATAACATTTCATGTCATTCAAAGCATCAAAAGTCCATTTCAAGCTCATCAAACCCTAACCCAATTTCACCAAAATCACTAATCAAGTTCATGAAGTTTTCTAAAGCAACCTACACATCAAATTGAAGCTAGTGATACTAGGAACACATTTAATACATGCACTTTATCATAACAACAACATTTAAGCAAACAAATCATCAATCAAACACACCAAACTTTCAAGTTCATGCTAGTTACTAAAAATAACAAGATTAAACATATAAATCATATATTCATGTTAGACTTGAGCCATAGACACTAATTAACAACTTTATAAGTTAAAAACATCAAGAATACAAAATCTAGTGATTTTAGAAAGTTACCCAAATGAGATGTAATCGGTATGGAATCGAAGAGGAAGTTGCAAGGATTCCAAAAATGTAATTTGTTTAGATTGAAGCTTGCTAGATTTGAAATGGATGATGATTCTTTGAAATGAAGATTGAGAGAAATTGTGAAAGTAGTAAAAGAAAAGAGAAAAGAAAACGGAATAATGAATGGATGAGGTTGAAGGTTTGACTAGTTGACCTAGTCAAATCTTTGGCCTCTTGGCAAGTTTAGTCCCTCCACTTTGAATCGGGTGGTTGAATTACCTAAACGAGATAATTTAAAACGCGTATTAACGAAGGATGTTATAAACATATAACGGACTTTAAATAATTAAACTGAAAAGTAAACGGAAAAAGGCGGGATGTTACATTACCTACTCCTTAAAAGAAATTTCGTCCTGAAATTTAAGTAGGCGTAGTAGTCGTTGTTTCTTCCTCGGAATCTTGCGTTTTCGGAACCGGGAACAAGTGAGGATATTTCCTTTGCATTTGGTCTTGTCTTTCCCAAGTAAACTCGGGTGCTCTTTTGGCATTCCAACGAACCTTGACAATCAGGATTCGGCTTTGTTTCAACGTCTTGATGGAGGTGTCCACAATTTCAACCGGTTCCTCCACAAAATGAAGTTTGTCATCAATAGTAAGCTCCTCGAGAGGGATGACGATATCGGGTTAGGAAAGACACTTTTTCAAGTTAGATACATGGAAAGTAGGATGAACGGAGCTCAATTGAGGCGGAAGATCTAAACGATAAGCAACGGTTCCAATACGCTCCAAGATTTTGAAAGGACCAATATACCGCGGATTTAGCTTCTCGCGTTTCCCGAAACGGATTACACCTTTCCAAGGTGCGACTTTTAACATTACTCGGTCACCGACTTGAAATTCGAGGTCGTTGCATCTTTTTTCGGTATAGCACTTTTGACGACTCCAGGCCGTCCGAAGCCTATCTCGGATTTGAACGATCTTCTTGGTGGTTTCGTGAATGAGTTCGGGTCCGGTGATTTGTACGTCGCCTACCTCGGCCCAACAAAGAGGAGAACGATATTTGCGGCCTGTAACACTTCGAAAGGTGCGGCTTTTATACTCGCGTGATAACTATTGTTGTAAGAGAATTCGGCGAGAGGTAAGAGCTTGTCCCAAGCTTTTCCAAAATTGACAACACACGCCCGTAACATATCTTCCAAGGTTTGTATTGTGCGTTCGCTTTGCCTGTCAGTTTGAGGATGATATGCGGTGCTCATGTCCAATCGCGTTCCCAACGCTTCTTGTAAAGTACGCCAAAATCTAGAAACAAAACGGCCATCTCGGTCGAAAATAATCGATAAAGGTACACCGTGTCGGGCTACGATCTCCTTAATGTAAAGTTGTGCAAGTTTCTCCATTTTGTCGGTTTCTTTCATAGCGAGAAAGTGTGCGGATTTGGTGAGACGGTCAAAAATAACCCAAATGGTATCATAACCGCCCGTTGTCTTTGGTAACTTGGTGATGAAGTCCATCGTTATTCTTTCCCACTTCCATTGCGGGATTTCGGGTTGTTGAAGTAACCCGGACAATCTTTGGTGTTCGGCTTTGACTTTGGAACATGTCAAACACTTGGCAACATAAGTAGCTACGTCCCTTTTGATGTTCGGCCACCAATATTGTTCTTTAAGGTCGTGGTACATCTTATTGGCACCGGGGTGAATCAAGTATTATGACTTATGGGCTTCGTCTAAAATAAGGCTTCGCAAGTCCCCATGACTAGGAACCCAAATTCTTCCGGCGAAATATCGGAGTCCGGTTTCTTTAACTTCGAATCGAGAGGTGAGGACGTTCAAATGTTTGAGAGAGATGTTTTCATCCTTGAGAGCCTCGTCTTGGGCTACACGAATTTGACTATTTAGGTTGGTGTGAATGGTGATGTTTCAAGCTCGAACACGAAGAGGCACAGCTCTTTCTTTTCGACTCAAGGCATCAGCTACTACGTTTGCCTTCCCGGGATGGTAACGAAGCTGACAATCATAATCGTTTAAAGTTTCAATCCACCGTCGTTGTCTCATGTTTAGTTGCTTTTGATCAAAGATGTGTTGGAGACTTTTGTGATCGGTGAAGATAGTACTGTTGGTTCCATAAAGATAGTGTCTCCACATTTTAAGTGCGAAGACAACGGCTCCGAGTTCGAGATCATGTGTCGTGTAGTTTCGTTCATGAATTTTGAGTTGTCGAGAGGCATAAGCAATGACTTTCTTTCGTTGCATCAATACACACCCAAAACCATGTTTCGAGGCATCGCAGTATACAACAAAATCGTCATTGCCTTCGGAAAGTGAAAGATAGGAGCGGTGGTTAGCTTTGTTTTCAAGATTTGAAATGTCGATTCTTGTTCGGTTGCCCAAGTGAATTTTCTTCCCTTATGAGTTAACGCGTGATGTTATGCGAGGTGTATATAAAATAGCTATTAAATTTTACAAGAAAATACTATAAAATACGATACAATTTTACACAAGATATTTATTTATTTAGAGAATGGATATACTTAAACCTTGCTACAACACTTATAGGCAGTGTACCTAATCGTACAGTAGTGTAGTTTTTAGTAAGTTCGGTTCGTTCCACAGGGAAAATCTTTAAACAAAGCTTAACGCTATATTAGTTTACTTTTATAAAAATACAAATATATATATAAGTAATATTATTATTATAAAGGGGGGTTTTTACCGTTTAATGACTGGTTTGTCGATTTTAAAACTTTAGTCGCAGTTAAAACAAAATTTAAAATATTAAATAAATAAAAGACTTAATTTAAAGCATAAAGTAAATAACGATAATGAAATTGCGAATAATAAAAGTGCGATAAGATAAACTTGCGATAATTAAAAAGTACGATAATTAAAAGTGCAATTAAATATAATAACGATAAAATAAAATACGATAATTAGAAGTGCAATTAAATATAAAATAAAGGAAATTAAATATGAAATAAAAGAATTATGCTTATTTAAACTTCCGTAATCATGATGTTTGACGTGTTGATTTTAGTTTTATGCTCTTGGGTTAATTGTCCTTTGTCCTGGATTATTTAATATGTCCGTCTGGTTTTTGTCCATAACAGTCCATCAGTCATAAATATAAAGTGCGAGTGTCCTCGTCAAATTATCCTTATACCCGAAGTTAAATATTCCAACTAATTGGGGACTTAAATTGTAACAAGATTTTAATACTTTGTTTAATAATTACACTAGGTTATCGACTGCGTGTAACCCAAGGTTTTAATACTCTGTTATCAATTATGCCAAGTGTCCTTGTACATAATTTCACCCCTGTTTTAATAATTCTAGTGACTATTAATCCATTCCCGTGTCCGGTTAAATGAACGATTATTCGTACATATAAATATCCCGCCCATCGTGTCCGATCGAGTGTATATGGTTATTTATAGGGACGTTCAATTGTAAATATTTATATTAAAATTAACAAACTATCATTTAGTTAAACAAATATAAAGCCCATTAATAGCCCATAGTCTAATTTCCACAAGTGTCGTTCTTTTGTCCAAACCCCAATTATGGTACAAAGGCCAATTACCCAATTTTAGTAATTAGCCCAACATCATGATTACTTCGTTTTAAATAAGCATAATAATAACTTAGCTACGAGACATTAATGTAAAAAGGTTGAACATAACTTACAATGATTAAAAATAGCGTAGCGTTACACGGACAGAATTTCGACTTACACCCTTACAACATTCGCTAACATACCCTTATTATTAGGATTAAAATTAAAATTAAAATTAAAATATAAATTATAAATATAAATATTACGTATAGATAGATGGATGGATATATATTGATTTTTTTGCGATCAAACTGCGTTTGCTTTTATAGGCGGTTTCAGAATTTGGGGCTCCGCGACTCGCGGCAATTTTTGCCTTCAAACTCCGCGAGTCGCGGAGTTTGATTTTCCAGCTCACCAACTTTGGAGTCTTTCTTTGCCTACGAATTTTTAATATATTATAATATTTAAATAATTATAAGAATTATTTAAATATTATATTATATTTATGTGCATAGTTGACTCGTAATTTTTAGTCCGTTGCATCGAGCGTTGAGAGTTGACTCTGGTCCCAGTTCCGGATTTTCGAACGTCCTTGCGTACAATTTAATATCTTGTACTTTGCGTTTTGAATCTTGTACTTTTGTAATTTCGAGACGTTTCTTATCAATAATTGGAACCTCTTTGATTGTATTTTGTACTTTTGAGCTTTTTGGTCGTTTGCGTCTTCAATTCGTCGAATCTGTCTTTTGTCTTCACCTTTTATTATTTAAACGAATATCACTTGTAAATAGAACAATTGCAACTAAAAGCTTGTCTTTCTTGAAGAATAATGCTATGAAATATATGTTCGTTTTTAGCATTATCAAATATTCCCACACTTGAGCGTTGCTTGTCCTCAAGCAATATAGTCTTGAAATACTAGAATCACTTCTTTATTCTTCACACTTTATACATCAGTGATTTCTATACGGCGGTATAAGCAATGGTAGTAACGATATGGTTTACAGTCCCACATGACTATAAAAATTTAGATCCATTAAGGAAATTGGATCTTTATGAAAACATTTGATCTTTTAAAAATTAAATCTAGTTTTTACCCTAGATAAGTTTTCCGGAATAACCCTTCACTGGTGTTTGCAAAATATTTTTGTGGGTTTGGTGGGTTTCATATTTGAAAATTTTAGCTCAAAACTTATGGTTTTGTGTCACCCACTTGCTAACCTTGTATTAGGAAAGCAACACGTCCAGTTTACTTGTCCCGTATATTACCTTTCGGTAAACTACCGTCCGGTTGTAAAGGAAAGCGTTGAACAAACAACTGTTAAGACAATGTCTCCTGACATGCTTTTAATTATGGTCTATAACGTGTCGAACGCAATAACTATCCTTGGTAGGAGCAATAGTAAAGCTCACCCTTATGATTTTTCGGTCTGGCACAAGGTCCTGCCTTTGACCATGCTATGCAACCACCGTTCTTACGGTTGACACCTGATTTGGTTCAGGTGACCTAATGAATTCCAGGTGAATTCCTAGGATTTTACTTTCAATGGTAATGAACGCATTGAAAATGGGTTTTTAGAAAACAAATCGGTTTGTAATTTTGATCAAAATATTTTCTCGTTCAGGCTCGAGTTTAGATATCATTGAATTCCATGAGTTTGTAATTCTCAATCTTTAAGGTCAATCTCAAGGATTGAGTAATATCAGTCTTAAAAGCTGATTTTTAATCTTTAAGGAGATTATCCTTTCTGGGGATCTGATTCATTAGTCTTATCAAGCTAATTTGCACGGTGCCCCCCATTTTACGAGATAAATCCTTCTTATGGTTAGGATAAATCTGACCACTTGATGACCCTGTTTTATGCTGAGGTCCGTGGATTTCCTGCTGATTTTAGTGATGACTTTTCTAGATTTTTCGTCAACCTACAGCTGGTCTGGACGACAACTTCCTGACCTAAATCAAGAAGCGCGTGTCTTTTTCGGAAGACTTTACTTCCTTTTAATGATGGAATTGATTCATCGTGTAGATCCATCTTTCTTACATTAAATCAGGTAAAACTTTTTAGTTTAGTCCAAAGCAAAAGTATTTTCAGTTATTTGTACAAAAATATGTGATATATGTTTTGAATAACTTGGAGAATTTTCCCACACTTGGCTTTTATTTTCCTTTTTATTGTCCTCTATTCCATTTTAAATGAATTTTAACATTTTGGTTTGTTTCTCAATTTATGTTCTTTCCGAGGTAACAATAATTTCGGTGTGAACACCTAGTTTTATCGTTCATAAATATGTATAAACATGATTTTGAGTTCATTTAATTGAAAATTTTGAAAAATTTTACTAGAATTGGGTAGTCAGTATATAAGACTAGGGCTGTTCTTTATTATCAGAGAGCACTAGATTCTAATACAACTACTACTTTACTAGTATTTCTAATGGTAACCAAGTGTATAAAGTAAAAATTTTAAAATCCGAAAGAATTTAACCCCTTCCCACACTTAAGATCTTGCAATGCCCTCATTTGCAAGAAATCAGTAACAATTTAAATTATTGAAGGTGATTTGTGTGAAAATGATTAAATTTTACCAAAGTTTCCAAACATATTGCCGTTTGTTTGCTGAATGATAAATGGTGCATATCATTTGTTCATTCCGTCTTGATGTTATATCACATTTATTTTGCATCTTGTCGTCAAAATTAGTTGCTTTTGCTGAACTTAATGCCAGTCTTTGAAAATGCGTTGTTTTACCCTGTTGTGTACATAAGATAAACTGCAAACATATATACATATTTTTGAAGTTTGGTATATTACCCCACATTCAAAAATTATTAAAATCTAATAATAAAAGTTAGAAAATTATAAAAAGTATTACAATATTAACATAAGTATTAAATGTATCAACATTAGGGGTGATCATTAGTACCTAAATACCGAAATCGAACCGATACCGTACCGGTACCGTACCGAACCGGTACCGACCGAATATATACGGTACGGTATTCGGTATTTGATTTTGTATAAATTTGGTATGCGGTACTATGCGGTATGATACCGGTATTTACCGGGTTTCGTACCGGGCCCGATATTATGAGAGATTATTTTTGGGCCGTGTATATTCCTGTACCAAACTTGTATAGTTAACATAAACTGTTAACCCTAGCCTTTTTTATAATATCGTATATTAACTATTCTGTCATTCTGCCGTAAAAAATCCCTAGCTAAAGAATCAGAATTGCTATGATGAACAAGAAACTTGCTTCTACTCTTCAAGATATGAATGAAAGTCAAAATAGTAAGAAAGATTCGGTACGTTTCCTCTTCTTTATATGTTTATAATACTTTATATATGTATATTTATATATATATTTATTTAGATATCTTTAGCCTACTGACATTATGGGAAATTGGGAGTGAGCAAGAATGGTATATAACACTTTGTTTCCTTTTTATATATGATGGTACAGTGTATATATCTATGTGCAGTTGGTAGCTACATTATACATACTGGGCTCATACGACCCCATCGAATTTTACTCACGTATTATTTGAGGTTACCCATTTAGTATAAAGTGAATTGAGTTAGTAGTTCAAGCATCACATGATACTCCATTTTATTGTTGAAATAATTTTAATTTCAAGTAGACCAATCGTAGTGTATATTTTTATGCTCCCATATTATTCTATTAGTATTATTAGTAATATTTAGCAACTAAACTTAATAATGATAACAAAAAAATTACATTTTTATGCTCCATATGCCTTTTGTAGTTTTCATGTGATGATGGCATGATGTATGCATGCATATAATATATATGATATTTTGAGCAGGCGAATTATCAATATGTTTGGTTTTTCTTCATAAATTAATAATTTATGATTAATGGGGTAATGTTATAATAATAATAATAATATAGATATGGATAGTCAATTTTGGTGTATACATATAGTCAATTTTGGTACACAAAGTATGTATTTTTATATTGAGATTTTAGGCTATAAATACTCATGAATGCAAGCATTAAACTTGCACCATTTCTCACACTTACAAAGTGTTTCTTTCTTTCTCTCCATTATCATCATTGTTCTTACACTTCATTATTAGTATTCTAAATCAAGAATCAAATCACTAAAGGTAGTTATAAGCCTACTGAATTATAACATCAAGAATCAAACCACTAAAGGTAGTTATAAGCCTACTGAATTATAACATCAAGAATCAAACCACTAAAGGTAGTTATAAGCCTACTGAATTATAACACGTTATCAGCACGATAATCTTAATACTAAATATGGTTGGCTCTGCCACCAAAATGATATATGGTCGGTTATACCACCAAAATGATATATGGTCGGTTATACCACCAAAATGATATATGGTCGGTTATACCACCAGAATGATATAGGTCGGTTATACCACCTGAAAAAATATATGGTCGACACTGTCGCCAAATTTTCATTTATGTTTACTAATATTTATATTTTTGTTATATAACATTTATTTATGATTACTTACACATGGTCGACACTGTCACCTACTTATCATTTATGTTATATTAAATTTATGTTTAATGTTTATATACTTATGAATATAAATTGACTCTAATTTATCATGATGTTTGTTTTAATTTTTGATAATAGAAAATGTCGAATCTGGAAAAGCTTAAATTTACTCCTTTAGAATCAACTGGAAACAACTACATGCCATGGGTTATAAAAGTAAAAATGCATCTTAAATCAATGGGCATTCTTGAAACCATAAATGAAAACAACACTTGTTCTGAAAAAGAACAAGCTACGGCATGTTGCTTTATTCATCAACATATTGATGAATGCTTACAAAATAATTATGTGACTGTAGAAGATCCCCATGTTTTATGGGAAGGTCTCAAAAGCAGATTCAATAATCAAAGAGAAATTTTACTTCCAGCTGCAATGGAACAATGGAGAACATTAAGGTTCCAAGACTTTAAGAAAGTAAATGAATACAGCTCAGCTCTGTATAATACATGTTCACAACTTAAATTCTGTGGACATGAAATTAGTGATGCAGACATGATGGAGAAAACTTTCTCCACAATGAATGCTGCAAACATCACAGTGCAAAGAAATTTGAGAATGCTAAAGTTCAAAACATATCCTGAACTTAATTCATATCTCTTAGTTGCAGAGCAAAATGATGAGCTATTAATGAAAAATCAGCAATCCCGTCCTACTGGTACACTTGCAATCCCTGAAGCAAATACTGCAAATAATTATAAACAGGGACAAGGACGCGGGCAAGGTCGTGGTTATAATAACCATCACCATCATCATGCCAAAAGCCATAACTATGGTAGAAACCATCCTTATGGTAATGGTAATGGGCGTGGACGTGGTCGTGGTCGTGGCCGTGGTGGTCAAAGAAATAGTAATCCACGAAAATATAAATATCAACCACAAAACAAGCCCATTAAACAAGATGTTGAAGAAAATTCTTCTAAAAATTCTGAAGAATCTTGCTACAGATGTGGTAGAATGGGCCACTGGGCTAATACTTGCCGAACATCTAAACATCTTGTTAAGATGTATCAGGATTCGCTGAAAGGTAAAGAAAAGGAAGTAAATTTTGTGGATAATATTGATCCAACAGTCACTGAGAAACCATCTGATTTATATGAAGATTTCTTGAATGTTTAAGTTGTGTGTCTTTTGAAAAATAAACGATTTAATATCGTCTGTCTTTGTCATTATGTTTGCTAAATGTTTCAGTACTATCTATTTGCGTTTAAAATATTGTGTAATATTAATGTACTCACTATTTATTTCTTATATATGAAGTTCAATATGAATTTTGCTGGAATACAACATCAATCAAGTGGTGGAGATCTCTGTATAGCAGACAGTGGAACTACACACACTATACTTAAATCCGAGAAATATTTTATTGATCTAAAACCAACGGAAGGAACTATACATACAATATCAGGACCTGCTAACTTGATAAAAGGGATAGGAAAGGCAAATTTCATACTACCAAATGGTACAAAATTTTTAATAAATGATGCCTTATTTTCTCCCAAGTCAAGCAGAAATTTATTGAGTTTCTCCGACATATACCTTAACGGGTATGATTATCAGTCAGTGACAACAGAAAATGAGAAATATTTAAGTATCACTGACAAGAGTCATGTGGTTGAAAAACTGCCAAGACTTAGTTCTGGATTACATTATACACATATAAATGTACCAGAAATACATATGGTAGTTAACGAAAAATATATTGATCCTGGTGTATTCAGTTTATGGCATAACAGATTAGGCCATCCAGGATCAACAATGATGAAAAGGATTATTGAATGTACTCATGGACATCCACTAAAGGATAGAAAAATCCATCATGATACAATGGTTCCATGTACATCTTGCTCTCTTGGAAAATTGATAACTAGACCCTCACCACTTAAGGTTGAGAAAGAATCACCAATGTTTCTTGAAAGAATTCAAGGTGATATATGTGGACCAATTCATCCACCATGTGGACCATTTAGATATTTCATGGTTCTAATAGACGCATCTAGCAGATGGTCTCATGTTTGTCTGTTATCAAGCCGTAATGTGGCATTTGCAAAATTTCTTGCCCAAATTATTAAATTGAGAGCTCATTTTCCTGATTACACCATTAAAAGGGTGAGACTTGATAATGCTGGTGAATTTACATCTCAAGCATTTAATGACTATTGCATGTCTATAGGAATTGTTGTTGAACATTCTGTTGCTCATGTGCATACACAAAATGGTTTAGCCGAGTCATTGATTAAACGTTTACAGTTAATCGCTAGACCATTGATAATGAGAACAAAACTCCCTGTATCTATATGGGGTCATGCAATTTTACATGCTGCTGCATTGATTCGCATCAGACCAAGTGCAAGTCATAATTATTCCCCCCTACAACTTGCTTTTGGTCAAGAGCCAAATATTTCCCATCTTAGAACATTTGGTTGTGCAGTGTATGTTCCAATTGCGACACCACAACGTACAAAAATGGGTCCTCAAAGGAGGTTGGGAATATATGTTGGATATGAAACATCTTCAATATTAAGGTATATTGAACCTATGACAGGTGACGTTTTTACAGCACGTTTTGCTGATTGTCATTTTAATGAAACATTGTTCCCTAGATTAGGGGGAGAAATGAAAAATAAAGAAAATGATGTTTCATGGTGTGAACCTCAATTAAAGTATCTTGATCCTCGCACAAAAGAATGCGAGACAGAAGTTCAAAAGATAATGCATATACAAGAACTTGCAAATCAATTGCCTGATGCATTTACAGATACAAAAACGGTGACAAAATCATATATACCAGCAGTAAATACTCCAGCTCGAATTGAAATTCCAAAAGCTGGCAATAACGTCACTCATGAATCTTTGCCACGTCAGAAACGTGGAAGACCAATCGGTTCAAAGGATAAAAATCCTCGAAAAAGAAAATCAGCTGATAATGAAGTAAAAGAAAGTGTTCAAGAAGAACCACAAATCAGTACTCCTACTGCAGAGGAGAATGATGATGTCAATACAGAAATTGCAATCAATTATGCATATTCAAAAATATTATGGAACCGAAATGAAATGAAAAATCTTGATGAGAAATTTTCATTTAATGTTGCATATGACATCATGAATAATGATGATGATCCAGAACCAACATCTATGGTTGAATGTCAAAATAGACATGATTGGGCTCAATGGAAAGAAGCAATACGAGCTGAATTAGAATCACTCAATAAAAGAAAAGTTTTTGGATCCATCATTCTCACTCCTAAAGATGTGAAACCTGTAGGATACAGATGGATTTTTGTCCGAAAAAGAAATGAGAAAAATGAAGTTACAAGGTATAAAGCTAGACTTGTAGCTCAAGGTTTTTCTCAAAGACCGGGAATTGATTATGAAGAAACTTATTCTCCTGTTATGGATGCAATTACTTTTAGGTACTTAATCAGTCTGGCAGTTTCTAAAAAATTTAGAAATGCATCTCATGGATGTTGTGACTGCTTATCTATATGGATCACTTGATAGTGATATATATATGAAGATACCTGAAGGATTTAAGGTACCAGAAGCATCAAATGCAAAACCCAAAGAAATGTATTCGATTAAATTACAAAGATCTTTATATGGGTTAAAACAATCGGGACGTATGTGGTATAACCGATTGAGTGATTACTTGATAAGCAAAGGGTATACAAATAATCTTACTTGCCCTTGTGTTTTCATTAAGAAAACAACATCCGGATATGTGATCATAGCTGTTTATGTTGATGATCTTAACATCATAGGTACAAATAAAGAGATCCATGAAGCCATTCAACTTCTAAAGAAAGAATTTGAAATGAAAGATCTCGGAAAAACCAAGTATTGCCTTGGTTTACAAATTGAGCATATGCCTAATGGTTTACTTGTACATCAAACAACATATACTGAAAAGATTTTGAAACGTTTCAATATGGACAAGGCAAAACCATTAAGTACTCCTATGGTTGTTAGATCACTCAATGTTGAAGCTGATCCATTTCGTCCATGTGAAGATCAAGAAGACATTCTTGGACCAGAAGTACCATATCTTAGTGCAATTGGAGCTCTTATGTATCTTACAAATTGTACAAGACCTGACATTTCTTTTGCAGTTAATTTGTTGGCAAGGTTCAGCTCTGCTCCTACCAAAAGACACTGGAATGGGATCAAACACATATTTCGATACCTTCGAGGAACTACTGATTTAGGATTATTTTATTCTAACGAATCAAAACAAGATTTGGTTGGTTATGCAGATGCAGGTTATTTATCTGATCCACATAAAGCTAAATCTCAAACTGGATATGTATTCCTAAATGGAGGTACTGCAATATCATGGCGTTCTCAAAAACAAACACTTGTTGCTACATCGTCAAATCATGCCGAAGTGATTGCATTACATGAAGCTACTCGAGAATGTTTTTGGTTGAGATCAATGACACAACTCATTACTGATTCTTGTGGACTAGAACGCGATAAAAGTCCAACAACTATCTATGAAGATAATGCAGCTTGCATAGCACAGATGAAAGAAGGGTATATCAAAAGTGACCGAACAAAACACATACCACCTAGATTCTTCTCATACACTCAAAATCTCATTAAGGACAACCAGATTGAAATGAGATATGTGCAATCTAGCAAAAACTCTGCTGATCTTTTCACGAAAGCACTTCCAACTGCTATTTTCAGAACACACGTTCATAACATTGGCATGAGACATGTTCAAAAGATGTAACAGCTGAAGCGATGTCTACTTGAGGGGGAGTCAACTCCATGCTGCACTCTTTTTCCCTTAGCTAAAGTTTTTTCCCACTGGGTTTTCTTTAGCAAGGTTTTTAACGAGGCAGTAATTTATAGTTGATCTTCAACAAAATAAAATTGCTATCCAAGGGGGAGTGTTATAATAATAATAATAATATAGATATGGATAGTCAATTTTGGTGTATACATATAGTCAATTTTGGTACACAAAGTATGTATTTTTATATTGAGATTTTAGGCTATAAATACTCATGAATGCAAGCATTAAACTTGCACCATTTCTCACACTTACAAAGTGTTTCTTTCTTTCTCTCCATTATCATCATTGTTCTTACACTTCATTATTAGTATTCTAAATCAAGAATCAAATCACTAAAGGTAGTTATAAGCCTACTGAATTATAACATCAAGAATCAAACCACTAAAGGTAGTTATAAGCCTACTGAATTATAACATCAAGAATCAAACCACTAAAGGTAGTTATAAGCCTACTGAATTATAACAGGTAAGACATATTTATGTATGTATGGGACTTAGGTGTCATGTCGGTGAATTTTTCTCTTGGTTACCGTTTGTAAATTATTAATATGAACCCTTATTGTCTTCCTTATTTATGATTATGTAATACTTATACTTTGTATATGTATATACAGGGAGATACAGTTGTTGGTGAAACACCATTTGAGGTTATAGAATCGGATTCGGATTCGGGTGATGAGACAAGTCACAAAGTGGACGATGGATATAAAAATGGTAAAAAAAAGAGCATAAACAATATAAATGAATCACATAGTAAAGCTCAAAAAGTGCAAGAAGGAGATGGAGAAGGTAACGGGAGGGAGAGAGCCGAGTGTTGGAAACATTATGAAAAACTTTTTCTAGAAGAAGAAGACGGAGTAAAACGGAAATATGGAAAGTGCAAGTATTGTGACACTTTCATAAGAGCCGATCCCATTAGAAACGGTACTACCGGTCTTAATAAGCATTTGAAAGGTTGTACAAAAAATCCTGAAAATATTGCTAAAACGACACAAAGTACCTTAACGATAGAAAAGGGGGCTAATGGGGAATGTAGTTTCCATAATTGGAGGCATGATGATGCTAGAATTAAAAAGGCTATATTAAACATGTTTGTCGTTGCCGAGTTACCATTTAAACTCATCGAGCATGAAGCTTTTGTTGAGTTAGTTAATTCTTTAAATGGGAAGGTTACCTTGCAATCACGCCACACAATATCTAGGGATGTTGGAAAATATTATATAGATGAACGAAACAAGTTGTTGTCTTATTTAAGCAAACCGACGAATGCCGTTCACCTAACTACAGATACTTGGACATCTTCTTGTCAAAGGGTGAATTATATGGTTCTTACGGCTCATTTTATAGATGATGACTGGGTGATGCATAAACGGATTATTAACTTTAAACGAATTAATAGTCATAAGGGAGATGATATAGGTCGTGACTTGTTAGAGTGTATACATGGTTGGGGGATAAAAAATGTCATGACTATGACGGTTGATAATGCTTCTAGTAATGACAAGGCACTCGAGTATTTGGTGAGAAAGTTGCCTAATTTGTATGATCACGGGAAGCATTTTCATGTTAGGTGTATGGCTCATATTCTAAACCTTATTGTGAAAGACGGTTTAAAGGAGAATAATTACCACATAGATTGTGTTACAAAGGCGATCAAGTATATTAGAAATTCGTCACAAAGAATCACCAAATTTAAAAAGTGTATGAAAGATTCGGGAAATGAATCAAAGAAGTTTTTGTGTGGTGATTGTCTTACGAGATGGAACTCCACTCATGACATGTTAAAGATTGCTGTTGAGTTGAGAGAAGTCTTTTTTGCTTATGAACTTGTGGATAATAGTTATTGTCATGATCTTCAATGAGTGCCCGAGCATTCAGATTTTGGTGTTTGTAAAGAAGTGGTTGATTTTCTGGAGAAATTTAAAAATAAAACGGAAATTGTTTCATCCACATCGAAGCCCTTAGCTCATATGTTCTTCGGTGAAATTCTTGATGTAGATAAACATCTACGGGAATGGGAGACTAAACTAAATTTTTGTCATATGGGTGCAGCAATGCGAGTTAAATATGATAAATATTGGGGAAAGTTTGATAAGCTTAACGATTATATGTATTTTGCTGTTTTATTGGATCCTACTATGAAATCACCTTTTCTTGCACACGCATTTAAAAAGATGATTTCGTATTCCATAACGGAGGAGAATCCGATGTCAAAACATAATCTTGACCGTAAGGTGTTGACGATGGTGAAAGATGTTGAGGGTAGGATGGAAGAGTTATTTAAAATTTACCAAGCTCGCTTTGACAATGTTGAGTATAATTTGGGATCTCAAGATGTTTGTAATGAAGCTGCAACGGATGTTGGTAATGACTTTCTAGGTGAATTTTTAAGTGGTGAAGGAACTAGCCTGGAATCATATGAATCCGAATTGAAGAGATATTTAAAAGAACCCAAAATTAACTTAACTACCGGATTTGACATACTTAGGTGGTGGAAACTAAATGCCATTAGATTCCCACTGGTATCTCGCATGGCTAAAGGTAACTTATTATAACATTATATATATATATATATATATATATATATATATATATATATATATATATATATATATATATATATATATATATATATGTGATGACCCGGAAATTTCTGACCAAATTTAAACTTAATCTTTAACGTTTCCGACACGATAAGCAAAGTCTATGAATTTGAATCCCAAAATTTTGAACTATACAATTACCCTTCGACTGTTCTCGATGATTCGCGAACAATTATATGTAAATAGATACCTATATATACTATAACCTGAAAGCGTAATAAGGTATTAATTGTATGATACCGTACATTGAACTTATTGGTTTATATATCTATTTGAATATATATGATAAGTTGGAATAGTAATTGTATGAATAACTTGCGACGTATATTTAAAACGTGGTTATGAATTTTGAATATAATTAGTTCTAGAAAACTAAATTTTATAATATTTATATATGAAATGATAAAAATTTACTATTAAACGATGCTTTTTCTATTTAAAATTTTTACGTATTAAGTCGTTTTATTTTTATGATATAATTTTTGTAATTTTTTTTAAGAAACGAAGTTAAATTAAAAATGTACAATTTGTAAAGCATAACGTACAACAACGTGTAGCTTAAATAGTTGAATTTAAATTAATTCATTTACTATTCATTGAATAGTAAATGAAACGAAATTAATTAATTTATATTCACATGAAAGCGACATGATAGAAATTATTAATTATAAGTTACATAATATAACCCTGAAGTATTTAATAAATACGACTTTTTTTAAACATTTACGATTCAAATTTGATTCTAAATATATTATTATATTATTATATTTTATTTCAATATTATTATATTATTATATATATTATATTTAAATATGTCGACAAGGAAAACAACAAAAATGATTATTATTTTATTATTTTATTATATTATATTAATGTTTTATTATATTATTAAATTTAAAATATCTACATCTATATCTCTATATATATACGCATATGGATAGATAGATGGATTACACTCAATCATTTTTTTTTATAAAACACACTTGTTACTTCATAGTATCAATATTTTATTATTATACTTAATATTATTATTATCAATTTTATTACTATTAGTATTATTATTTTTATGATACAAAAATAATAATATACATAAAATACAACGACGGGGTTATGTTCGGGTGATTTTGAAAACGAGTTTCAAGTGGGTTATAGCTAAGGAGGTTATGGATAATGTTCGGGTGTATTGTTCGTGAATCTCAGACCAACTATGCATTCGTTGTTGTCATTGCATCTACATATTTTGCCTACAATATTGAACCACAATATTGAAATGTGAGTTTCATAAGAACCCTTTTTCTCTCAATATTTTTGGGCTGAGAATACATGCAAATGCTTTATTAACTGATTTACAATATTTATATGGGTGAGTTTCATAAGAACCCTTTTTCTCTCAATATTTTTGGGCTGAGAATACATGCAAATGCTTTATTAACTGATTTACAATATTTATATGGGTGAGTTTCATACGATCCCTTTTTAATTGCTTTTGCAATATATATTTTTGGGCTGAGAATACATGCACTTTATTTTAAACATAATGGATACAAGTACATACTAAATTCTACACCGAGTTTGAACCGAAAATCCCTTAGCTTTGGTAACTGTTAACTGCCAGTTATAAGAACTGGTGGGCGCGAGTAGTAGTATATGGATCCATAGGGTTTGACATCCCCGTCTGTTCCAGGTATAGAAATCCTATCCTGAACTATAAAACAGACGTATGCTATTTGAGTGTATTGTACATGTTGGTTGCATGTTAAACGAGGGGTACTTATTATATAGACGTTAAAGCTTAGTTACCAGGGTGCTCATTCTTGTAGAATATTTTGATAACCATTTATGGAAGAAACAACTGAAATCTTGTGATCCATCTTTATATACAGATTATGCGAAACATATAAACTATGAACTCACCAACCTTTGTGTTGACACTTGTTAGCATGTTTATTCTCAGGTTCCCTAGAAGTCTTCCGCTGTTTGCTTATATGATATACAAGCTATGTGCATGGAGTCTTACCTGACATATTTTTCAAGAAAACGTTGCATTCACCAATTCATCACCATGTACCTTATTTGACTGTATTGTCAACGAAAGCACTATTGTAAACTATTATATACGGTGATTGTCTATATGTAGAAATCATCAGTTGTCGAAAACCTTTGATTTAAATATACATTTATGGTGTTCCTTTTCAAAAGAATGCAATGTTTACAAAACGTATCATATAGAGGTCAAATACCTCGCAATGAAATCAACGAATGACGTGTTCGTCCATATGGATTTGGAGCGATCGTCACAGTTGGTATCAGAGCGTTGGTCTTAGCGAATCAGGTCTTGCATTAATGTGTCTAACTGATAGATGTTAGGATGCATTCGTAAGTCTGGACTTTGACCGTGTCTGCATGTAAAAAGTTTTGCTTATCATTTCTTGTCGGAAATTACCTGTTTATCAATCTTACGTCTTGACACGTGTTTTTGCATTTATTGCATACACGGTGTATATACAAATCATATCCTATCATATCTACTACAGTGAATCTTATTTGGCGCTTTTCGAAATTTCCTCCGTAAATTACGGAATCCTTTTACTATATATACGTATGCGAGAAGACGAAGGTATCATCCAGTATTCAACCCTCAATTTATACCAAGAATCATTTCATAACTTTCTGTGAACACGTAAGATGGCCTCCTCGAATAGACCAAGTCCCTCCAACTCCGAAGACAGCGTGACGGGACCGCATCGACCGATCAACTACCGTGATTTCTTTAGAAAGTGGAGATGGGTTAGCGAAATACTTACCCTATGGAGAAATGAAGAAGGTACTCCATACCACGAGCCGAACCTACCGCCTAACGTCGGAGTACTCGATCCACTTACTGGCGAACCTGTTCGCAACACCGTTTATACTCTTTTTGCGAGAATTTTTCATCTTGAAGCTACCATTAACGGAACCAGAAAAGATATCCGACCTCACACCGATAACCAACCAGGGTTAGTAGAAGAAGTTAAAGAACTTCGAGCTCGAGTGTTAACTTTAGAGAGCACGGTACACAATTTACAAACACCAGCAGTATCACCAACACCAGTAACATCACCATCCTCAGCACCAACAGCACTAGTACCACTGACAACAACACCAACAGTACCATTACCACCACCAACAACATCCACATCACACGCCTCAACATCACGATCTGTACCTCGGATATCAACATCATACGCACCATAGATACCAAGGAGTATCAACAACAATAAACGATGAAGTATTGATTCATAACTTCATCGGAGAAACATTCTACGGCGATTATGTAATTTCTAAAGTTTAGAGATTATCTATTCAAGCCTTAACCATAAATCAGATAGATTAGAAACCTTGATCGGAATAGTGAATGATCTACAAGTTAGACTTGTTATATCACAATAACAACAATACCCTTAGCCTCACCAGCACAGTCAGTGCTGTCAATATCGTTAGAATCATCAGCACCTCTAACATCACAAGCTCCTCTAGGTCAAGAATTACCGTGGACATCATTACGAATCAATAACGCGTATATTGAATCAACGAGTTATAAAATAATAACTCATTCCCTCCGAAGAAATTATATGTATATCTTATATATATATAAATTTTAAACCCTAATAAATCTTTCTGTGCTAAGCTATTATGTATGAAACTTAACTACTCTGTTAATTCATATTACTAATATGATATGATGTACAACCTTCGTTAACTACAATCTCTGTTTCAATTCAATGAATTTCGTTTCATAATAAACCAAGTGTATTATTCAATAACATGGTTGATTTTACACTTTCATCTTCGATGCACTCAAAACTTTCTAGAAAACATCAATTGCACCTTGCAAAGTTAGCAAGAATTCCACGAATACCAACATCCTTTATTGAGGAATATTAATAAGAATAAATAATGAAGTATTGATTTCATTAGTGAAATACTCCGCGAAGATTATGCAACCTCTAATGTTTTAGAGATTATTCATTTCTAATTCAAGCCAAAAATCAAATGAGCTTAATATGATATTAACTCATTAAATCTGTATTACATCTGAAGAAAATATACATACATATATTTTCATAAAGACTGTAATAAAAATTCTTTTGTACAAAATGTTAATTGTGAAATCTTTAACGGGTAGGTAATACTCGGGAAATATATAAGTTCGCAATTAATATGTTAGATTGTACATTCTTCAACTTTGATTCACAAATCTATTAATCATGCTCACAATGATACCCAATCATCTCATACAAATTCAATTACACATTCTGATATTGACGGATCAGAATCCAATTCATAACTCTGAACCGGTGACATCATTCTTAGATCTCTACATCTTTCAAAGCTATACTTTGACTTCAAAACCGTGCAAGATCCTTTAGCGTTGTTTTTACCGAAAATAATCTTGCAATTCCTTTTCAAGGTATCTAGTGTTATCACCCTTGCAACTAGTAAATTTCGACCTTTCAGATTTGTAACCTTGACATATATGATATTGTTACCGGGGAACCTTTTATGTTCCACCACATTTACCAACAACTTCATTTGTTCTTGACCTTCTGAAAAATCCGTATACTCATTATAACCCTATCATGTACTCATCCACATCTCTTAACAATAATTGCCATACGAATTAAAGGAAATTAGCAATCAGTATTTTGAAATCTTGCAGCACCTCTACGCCAACAGTTACATACTTTGAATGTGAAGTTTTTGAAAAACACCCTGAACTGCGAACTAGTTCTAGAAATGCTGATGAAGCAGCAAAAACTGTAAACGACTTTAACAGTCAAAAGTTTGATGATAAAGAATGGTATGATGGTAAAGCTGAGAAAAGAGGAGGTTGGAACTGGAAAACGGATTGAGCAAAGTATGAAGGAGGATAAATCACAAAGATTGAACCTGCCTTCAAAGAATTCAAATGATTCAGTATCTGCCGAAGCCATTAACGAATACCTTACTCCTTACTCTAAAACCCTTACGGATAATATTCTTCATCATCATCTTATCTTGAATATTCTAAGATATCATCGTATCTTTCATTATAAATATCCTCAATATTTCTGAGGATAATTTCGTGACTATCTGAAATTATTCATTCCTTCACGCTATCTGTGTTACATCATAAAAGAAACTGTGTAATTTCTAAATTCTGAAAAATTCAAGTTTAAAATATGAATGTTATGAAGTAGTGTTGAGAACTGAAGCATGAATTAGTATAATATAATGACGTCAGGCCAACGTGATTATATTACAGTAAGTCATGCTGAGTTTCTAATGGAACGTGATGAAGGTTCACAGATCCCACCCTCATCATGAACCATGTTACATAACTCTTTCATTCTATTTAGCCTCTAAAATTATCAAGAAAACATATTTCTTGATGATTCGGCCTTTTCCAGATATTCTGGTAATTTGACAAATCAAGATCGTGCCATTACAATTTCTTTCCTTGAACATTAATTATGTTCATTCCGAAATCCATACCTACGAATTCTGGACCATTATTCGCTTGACTTAAAGTCGGGAAGAGAGAACGAAAGCATGGAGCTCCGAAATATAACGGAGGATATAAAACCCTGGAACAACCCCGAAATTACAAACCGTGTATATCAATACGTATAGCAATATAAAGACACGGGAGAATGAAAAACACTATAACCCCAAGGTAATGGTAGAAGAAAGTAACTTCCTCTGGTGGTAGATGAAAAAGAAGAATGACAGATATGAAAGTTAGGAGTATATCAAGAATCAGAACTGGATTAAGCATTTCACAATCTGTTGAAAGTATGAAATAAGGAAGAAGATTATAGGAGTGGTGAAAATAAATGAAACGGAAGTGGTCAATTTATAGCGAAATATCAGATATAGCAATCGAGGTAGATTACGCATTCAATCAAAGGAAAACTTAATTTCCCTAATTCCCGAAGAATCAAATCTTATTTAGATTATGAAGATTTTCTATTCCTTAAATTTCGGAAATCAATCGTTACTACATCAAAAGTTAAGACGAATCTCTATTCCTTCAAATTCACTATTATGCGATAACTTCTCTCTTACGCTTCGAGTAATCGGATTGTTATATCCATATTATTCAACGGTGATAAAACTCTATTTATCGACTCATATACGTCATGAAAACATTGTTATTGTTAGCCATTACGACCTCACTCAAATTTCGGGACGAAATTTCTTTAACGGGGGGATACTGTGATGACCCGGAAATTTCTGACCAAATTTAAACTTAATCTTTAACGTTTCCGACACGATAAGCAAAGTCTATGAATTTGAATCTCAAAATTTTGAACTATACAATTACCCTTCGACTGTTCTCGATGATTCGCGAACAATTATATGTAAATAGATACCTATATATACTATAACCTGAAAGCGTAATAAGGTATTAATTGTATGATACCGTACATTGAACTTATTGGTTTATATATCTATTTGAATATATATGATAAGTTGGAATAGTAATTGTATGAATAACTTGCGACGTATATTTAAAACGTGGTTATGAATTTTGAATATAATTAGTTCTAGAAAACTAAATTTTATAATATTTATATATGAAATGATAAAAATTTACTATTAAACGATGCTTTTTCTATTTAAAAATTTTACGTATTAAGTCGTTTTATTTTTATGATATAATTTTTGTAATTTTTTTTAAGAAACGAAGTTAAATTAAAAATGTACAATTTGTAAAGCATAACGTACAACAACGTGTAGCTTAAATAGTTGAATTTAAATTAATTCATTTACTATTCATTGAATAGTAAATGAAACGAAATTAATTAATTTACTATTCACATGAAAGCGACATGATAGAAATTATTAATTATAAGTTACATAATATAACCCTGAAGTATTTAATAAATACGACTTTTTTTAAACATTTACGATTCAAATTTGATTCTAAATATATTATTATATTATTATATTTTATTTCAATATTATTATATTATTATATATATTATATTTAAATATGTCGACAAGGAAAACAACAAAAATGATTATTATTTTATTATTTTATTATATTATATTAATGTTTTATTATATTATTAAATTTAAAATATCTACATCTATATCTCTATATATATACGCATATGGATAGATAGATGGATTACACTCAATCATTTTTTTTATAAAACACACTTGTTACTTCATAGTATCAATATTTTATTATTATACTTAATATTATTATTATCAATTTTATTACTATTAGTATTATTATTTTTATGATACAAAAATAATAATATACATAAAATACAACGACGGGGTTATGTTCGGGTGATTTTGAAAACGAGTTTCAAGTGGGTTATAGCTAAGGAGGTTATGGATAATGTTCGGGTGTATTGTTCGTGAATCTCAGACCAACTATGCATTCGTTGTTGTCATTGCATCTACATATTTTGCCTACAATATTGAACCACAATATTGAAATGTGAGTTTCATAAGAACCCTTTTTCTCTCAATATTTTTGGGCTGAGAATACATGCAAATGCTTTATTAACTGATTTACAATATTTATATGGGTGAGTTTCATAAGAACCCTTTTTCTCTCAATATTTTTGGGCTGAGAATACATGCAAATGCTTTATTAACTGATTTACAATATTTATATGGGTGAGTTTCATACGATCCCTTTTTAATTGCTTTTGCAATATATATTTTTGGGCTGAGAATGCATGCACTTTATTTTAAACATAATGGATACAAGTACATACTAAATTCTACACCGAGTTTGAACCGAAAATCCCTTAGCTTTGGTAACTGTTAACTGCCAGTTATAAGAACTGGTGGGCGCGAGTAGTAGTATATGGATCCATAGGGTTTGACATCCCCGTCTGTTCCAGGTATAGAAATCCTATCCTGAACTATAAAACAGACGTATGCTATTTGAGTGTATTGTACATGTTGGTTGCATGTTAAACGAGGGGTACTTATTATATAGACGTTAAAGCTTAGTTACCAGGGTGCTCATTCTTGTAGAATATTTTGATAACC
Organism: Rutidosis leptorrhynchoides; assembly: GCF_046630445.1. Taxonomy (NCBI): domain Eukaryota; kingdom Viridiplantae; phylum Streptophyta; class Magnoliopsida; order Asterales; family Asteraceae; genus Rutidosis; species Rutidosis leptorrhynchoides. Next base: position 31,358,433 of record NC_092338.1, on the reverse strand, counting down.
ATTTATGGAAGAAACAACTGAAATCTTGTGATCCATCTTTATATACAGATTATGCGAAACATATAAACTATGAACTCACCAACCTTTGTGTTGACACTTGTTAGCATGTTTATTCTCAGGTTCCCTAGAAGTCTTCCGCTGTTTGCTTATATGATATACAAGCTATGTGCATGGAGTCTTACCTGACATATTTTTCAAGAAAACGTTGCATTCACCAATTCATCACCATGTACCTTATTTGACTGTATTGTCAACGAAAGCACTATTGTAAACTATTATATACGGTGATTGTCTATATGTAGAAATCATCAGTTGTCGAAAACCTTTGATTTAAATATACATTTATGGTGTTCCTTTTCAAAAGAATGCAATGTTTACAAAACGTATCATATAGAGGTCAAATACCTCGCAATGAAATCAACGAATGACGTGTTCGTCCATATGGATTTGGAGCGATCGTCACAATATATATATATATATATATATATATATATATATATATATATATATATATATATATATATATATATATATATATATATATAGGGGCACGATCCATGGATAAGCTTAAAAGGAGTACAAACCGGATAAGCAAAATAAAATTTTTTTTTTTTTTGAATTTTTTTTACATTCATAAATCTGCATTAAAATGCACCTCTAATCAATTTTTTCATAAAAAAAAAAGTTCAAAATCTTTCAAAAATCGATGATGAATGGTAAAATTAACCATTCATCGGGTTAATTTATCATTCATCTTGTTTACGATTAATGATAAAATTAATCAATGCTAAAAAAAACCAGATGAATGGTTAAATTAACCATTCATCTGTTTTTTTATCATTCATCATAAACAGATGAATGGTTAAATTAACCATTCATCTGCTTTTTTTTAGCATTAATTAATTTTATCATTCATCGCGAACAAAAATGAATGATAAATTAACCAGATGAATGGTTAATTTTACCATTCATCATCAATTTTTACCATTCATCATCGATTTTCGAACGATTTTGTTCAAAAAATTTTTAAAATTTTTTCGTTTTATTCTATTTGCATATTAAAGGATCATTTTTTTTTTTTTTAAATTTGAAATTTTACTTATTCAGTTTGTGCCCCATTTAGTGCTTATCCATGGATTGGTCCACTATATATATATATATATATATATATATATATATATATATATATATATATATATATATATATATATATATATATCAATCTCTTAGAATATTATTGTTTATAAAGTTTTTATTTACCAGATATATTAGCAATACAAATTTCAACCGTGGCATCCGAGTCAGCATTTAGCACGAGTGGTCGTGTTCTAGACCCATATAGAATAAGTTTGTCACCTCCCATTGTTGAGGCACTAATTTGCACACAAGATTGGGTGAGAAAGTCGAGAAAGCCAATAATTGATGACATCGATGACTTATTAAGAGATGATGATATTGCTATTGGTAATTAAAATTAATTACTAACTTACTTTATCCTTTTATTTTATCTTTATATATTCATTGTTATGCTATTATTATTTTTGCATTTAACTGTAGGAATTGAAGATATGATAAACAAACAAAATGCGAGAGGAAAAGGGAAACAAATAATCGAGGATTAATTGCTATTGAAAGGGGTCGATTTGTGTTTTGAATTTTCATACAATTTAGTTAAAGATTGCACGAGTTAATACTTTTACGGGTGTTGATTAAATAATATGTTGTTTACATTAAGTTTAATTTACTCTTTATATTATTTATTTCCTTTGAATATGTTTCATTAAAGCCTGTGACATTCACTGGTGCAACCTCTTTACATCATGTTAATATGTAACTGTCTAGTAGTTCCAGTGAGTTTTGTTTGCACATCTCATTGGCATTGTGGTGCTACACTATATTCAACTTTGCTTGATAATAATAGATCGATATTTTGCTTTTAAAAATACTTTCGTTATTTTTCCTTTTTTATTTTCGGTACCAACCGGTATAGTACCTATTTTTACCGTACCGATACCGAAACCGTACCGGTACCAAACCGATTATTTCGGTACGGTATTCGGTACTCATTTTTGGGTAAAAAAAGATAGCGGTACCAACCGGTTCGGTACCGGTACAGTACCACGCTCACCCCTAATCAACATTACAAATTATAAAATAAATAAAACTAAGTAGACTATGGATGATACTGATACCAGTAGGGGTTCCATGCATAACCGTATGTGTTATAGAATGCTTCGGCTGGGTTATACGTAGGATACGGTGGTTGGATCTCTATAGACCAGGGAGGAAATACGGGCGATTGAGTAGGAATATAGTTTCTACCTATTTGTTGGCAATAAGCTATGATTTGGTTTTGATGAACTTGCCAATCTTCAAATGCTCGATGTCTAGCATTTTCATACTCTTGTGAAGCTATAAACCTTTGCATTTCTGTCATTTAATTTCCCCCTCCCACATTACCTGGCTGTTGGTTTCTCTCAACCTGTGGATGTCTACCATGGTATTGTACTGCGGCGTTATTTCGCCTCTTCAAAACCTTCGCACCATGGTATACATTTAAACCTATTGTATCGCGGGGTTCTGGTTCTTCGACTAATAATCCCCCCCCCGACTTATATCCACACCGAGATATTCAGCAATCAAAGTAATATATATACCACCTCCTATTATGCTACGCGGTCTCATCCCCCTAACCATAGCTGATAAATAATAACCCACACAATAAGGTATACTTACAGCGCTTTGTGGGTCTCGAATACACATATGGTAAAACAAATCCTGTTCACATATGGTAAAACAAATCCTGTTCATTTACCTTTTCCTTATTCTTACCTCTTTGTGTAATCGAATTAGCTAAAAACCTATGAATTACTCTTAACTCTGCTCTATCTATATCCAAATAAGAGTAATTTCCCCCTTTAAATCGGTGATGGCTAGTCATTTGACTCCATACACCATGCGTATCAAAATTTTCGTCTATCTTTCTACCATTTAGTATCAACCCTCTACAATCGGCAGATGCTAACTCCTCAGGCGTATATATAGGTAAAGCCTGAGCCATGTCTAGTAAAGACATGTGGCGCATCGAACCTCCTAACAAAAATCTAATAAAAGATCGATCGGTTAAACTAGCTACCCGATCATTCAACTCTATACTACACAACAATTCTTCACACCATACTTTATATACAGGTCTACGCATGTTGAATAACCGTACCCAATCGTTAAAAGTAGAATTACCATACCTCTGTGCAAGTAATTCCCTAATTGGCCCGGCCAATTCTACAGCTTCTAATGGTCCCCATTCTATGACCCTAGGTACTTCAACAGCTTTAGAATGAAGAGTATGCAAACCCCTTTGGTATTTTGGATAATCTATCCAAAGTCTGTCAAATCTCAGGTTCGGGTGCAAATCTTCCAAGTGCATATCAGAAAATGTCATGACTGGATGAGGTATATCTTGTTTGTAGTAGTTATCCACCTCCTGTTGTTCCGTATTCTCAGCAGGAGCATTGCGAGCTTGGGATGAAGATTCACCCCTTTCAGTCTGCAAAACACATCAAACACAATTTTTGTGCATCCAAATATGCATTAGTATCAGCAAAATCATCAGTCTTCATAATTACAATGACATGATCAATTTATATCAAACTTAAGCTCATTTTCATATTTTCATCAAATCTACACTTTTTCAAATAAGCATATACGAAAATGTTCGCCAAGTTCATAAGCTTTCAACTCAAATAACATGTCAAAATAATCATTACTAGCAATTAAACAAGTTTCAAATGGCATTATCTCTCAAAAATCAAGTTCATGAATTTTAGACTTGAAAAAGTCCACTTTAATTCTCAAAATCATGTTTAGGCTCAAAGTTTGGATCATTTAACTACCTAAACATGTTACACTACTTAATTTAGCAACAATTCATGACAAAAATCGGCCATAACCTGTTTATATCAAAAAGCCCCAAATTTGCTCAAGAACACAAACCCTAGATTACTCAAAATTTGAAGTTTAAGGCTTCTAATCATGTTAAATAGCATCAATCTAGGTTATACAAGTATAATACATAAACAATTTAAACATAATTACACTGAAAAGCATCAAAATCAAATTGGGTATAAAATTGCTCAAGAACACTAATTTTCGGATAAAATGGTGTTTAGGTGTAGAAATTTACCATTTTTCTTGAGTAATTCCTTGATAGCATCCTTCTCAACATGATTTTAGTAAAATATTTGATGATTAACGGTTAAAAATTGCGAATTTGGTGTGTGTTTTTCGGGTATTTTCGGGTTTATTTCGCAGTTTATGTGGTGTGGGGATGGGGACTGATCAGTTCAGCTCGTTTTATTTTTTTTCTGGGTTTTGGATCCTCCGCGACTTGCGATGTTTTTACCCTTCAAACTCCGCGAGTCGCGGAGTTTGTACTTTTTTTTTTTTAACATCTTATACTAATTAAAACAATTAAGTAATTAATTTTAAAATTTTGTTTCCCTTGTTATTTAGGACGAGGTAGTTTCGGATCGATGTCCTAGTCCGTCCTTCGACAAAATTTTAAAATTTGTCTTTTTGTAGCGATTGTTTTAAAAGCTAAGATTTTTGGATTTTTTTTAATGTTTTTGGCATACTTTAATTCAATAAGATTAAAAATAATGATAATAAAAGTTCTCGTCCCTCCCTCGGGTAAAGCAATTTTGGTTCAACGACCTAGTCTTCAACTTACGACGAATTTTAAAAATCATATTTTTAACTTAATGAGATAAAGTAAATTTTTGTTTTTAAATTCACACAACTTAAATATAAAATTCAAAATTAATATTAAAAATTCACACCAAACTTAAAATTTAAAATGCATAAAAATAAAATTCATATTTTAAAAATTAAAAATTCACACCAAACTTAATTTAAAAATTCATATTATAAATTCACACCAAACTTATATTAATTTTTCAAATATTTACAATTTTAAATATATTGATTTTACAAAGTTTACAATATTAATTTAAGATTTATATATTAATTTTAAAAATATGGTAAAAATAAAATTAAAAATCTTTTTGGCTTTTTATCCCACTTTAATCAATCAAATATTATCAAAAATATGCGCCCCTCTTTTCGGTAAAGTAATTTCGGTTCCATGACCTAATTTAACTCATGACGAATTTTTGAAATATTTTGGGTTGATTGATTAAAGATATTTATACCTTAAGAATAAACGTTAAATTTCGCCGTGATGTAATAAATTTTTGAATGATATCAATAATTTCGGTCGCCAAACCTAATTTTATTCAATACCAATGTAATACTTTATAGCGAATAAATTGGCATTTATTATCAAAAGGTTAAAAATAAAAATAAAAATAAAAACTGTACAGACTTACCTGTGAGATAGTATTCTTAGTTATACGATCTATCCCACTCATAAGATAGTCGGTTTAATTGGTTTTCCATAGCTACATAGGCGTAACCTCGAGCATTCAGTGTTTTTTCTTCTAAACATATGAACGGTCCGTCTCTGCATAAAGTAACAAATTCGGTATTTGAATAGGTTTGATTATTTGAACATTTACCTCCATGTGACCATTTTCCGCATTTGTGACATCTTTCTAGGTGTCGTGCTCTTCTTTTCGCTGCGGATTTTGATTTTCCTTTACCAAATTGTAACTTATTATCTTCGCATCTGGATTCTTTTCTTACTCCGTCCAATCTTTCTCTGATTACTAATACTATTTCACTCGGTAGTGTGTCATTATTACGTTTAGTGATCAAAGCATGTAGCATTAGACCATGGTTTAGTTCACAGGCAGTCTTCATTTCCTAAAAAAAATAAAAATTCAGAATGGGGGGAGAAGACTAGTTCTTTAGGGTCTGCTAGGGAAAGACCATTCGGGTTCCATTTTCGAGAACTACACGAAAACAGACAATCTAACTCTAACAGAAATACATATTATCCTTTAAAGACTTGATTCTCCCCACACTTAGTTAGCTGTGGTATCAAAATTGTGATTAACTTCATTGTCGAATTCCATCGGACTATCTATGTAGTGTTTAACTCTGTGACCATTAACTTTAAATTCAATCCCATTTGAATTTATTAATTCTATCGTTCCGTATGGGAAAACTCTTTTGACTATGAATGGTCCAGACCATCTTGATTTCAATTTTCCAGGAAATAGCTTGAATCGTGAATTGAAAAGAAGAACTCTGTCTCCTTCTTTAAATTCTTTTAAACTTCTGATTCTTTTATCATGTCATTTCTTCGTTCTTTCTTTATAGATTAACGAATTTTCGTATGCTTCATGTCTTAATTCTTCTAATTCGTTTAGTTGACTTAATCGTAGACGTCCAGCTTCATGTATATCAAGATTACATGTCTTCAAAGCCCAAAATGCTTTGTGTTCAATTTATACTGGAAGATGACATGCTTTTCCATAAATGAGTCTAAAAGGTGTGGTTCCAATTGGAGTTTTGTAGGCTGTTCTAAAAGCCCAGAGTGCATCCTCCAATTTAATGGACCATTCCTTCGGATTTGATCCTACGGTTTTCTCTAAAATACGTTTTAAAGCTCGGTTGGTATTTTCAACTTGTCCACTAGTTTGTGGATGATATGCAGTGGAGATTTTATGAGTTACTCCATATCTTTTAAGAACTTTCTCAAGTTGATTATTACAGAAATGAGTTCCCCGATCACTTATTAAAGCTTTCGGTGTTCCAAACCTTGCAAAAAGACGTTTTAAAAAGTTGACTACAACTCGTGCATCGTTAGTTGGGAGAGCTTGTGCTTCCGCCCATTTAGATACATAATCAATGGCTACGAGAATATGGAGATTATTATGAGATTTTGGAAATGGACCCATAAAGTCAATACCCCAAATGTCAAATACTTCACATACTTGTATGACATTTTGTGGCATTTCATCACGTTGACTTATTTTTCTGGCCCTTTGACATGCATCACAGGATTTACAAAGAAGGTGTGCGTCTTTGTAAATTGTAGGCCAATAGAATCCAGCTTCATAAACTTTTCTTGCTGTTAGTTGAGGCCCATAATGCCCTCCTGTTGGTCCTGTGTGACAATGGTTTAAAATTTTACTAGCTTCATCTCCGAATACACATCGGCGTATTATTCCATCAGGACAACTTTTAAACAAATGTGGATCTTCCCAGAAATAGGGTTTTATATCACTGAAGAATTTCTTTCATTTTTGGTACGACAATCCTTTTTCAAGGAATCCGCAAACTAAGTAGTTTGCATAGTCTGCAAACCATGGGATTTCATTATAATCTATCTTCAATAGATATTCATCAGGAAAGTTGTCTTGTATGGCCGATTCATTTAGAACTTCTAATTCAGGATTTTCAAAACGAGAAAGATGATCAGCGGCGAGAATTTCTGCTCATTTTTTATCTCGGATTTCAATATCAAACTCTTGTAAGAGTAAGATCCAACGGATTAATCTTGGTTTAACATCTTGTTTCGAAAATAGGTATCTAAGAGCAGAATGGTCGGTATAGACCACCGTTTTTGCTAGAACGAGATATGAACGAAATTTGTCAAAAGCAAAGACAATAGCAAGGAGTTCTTTTTCAGTAGTTGTATAGTTCGTTTGTGCTCCTTGTAACGTCTTACTAGCGTAATAAATAGGTTGAAATCGTTTTTCAATCCTTTGTCCTAAAACGGCTCCCATTGCAAAATCACTTGCATCGCACATTAGTTCAAATGGTAGATTCCAATTTGGTGTTATCATGATCGGCGCATTAGTGAGTTTCTCTTTAAGAATATTAAAAGATTTGATACATTCATCTGAAAAGATGAATGGAGCATCCTTTTCTAGGAGTTTATTCATAGGAGTGGCAATTTTAGAAAAATCTTTTATGAAACGTCGGTAAAAACCGGCATGCCCTAGAAAACTCCTTTTTTTGAAATTTTATGTCCAAGAACGATGCCTTCTTTAACCATAAAATGGCATTTCTCCCAATTAAGAACTAGATTTGATTGTTCGCATCTAATAAGCATTCGTTCAAGATTAGCTAGACATGTTTCAAATGTATCACCGAAGACTGAAAAGTCATCCATGAAAACTTCCATGCATTCTTCTATCAGGTCGTGAAAAATCGCCATCATACACCTTTGAAAGGTTGCAGGGGTGTTGCAAAGTCCAAATGGCATGCGTTTGTAAGCAAAAGTACCATAAGGGCACGTGAACGTGGTTTTCTCTTGGTCTTCGGGTGCTATTGGAATTTGAAAATATCCGGAAAATCCATCTAGAAAACAATAGTAACTATTTCCGGCTAATCTTTTCAACATTTGATCAATGAAAGGTAAGGGAAAGTGATCTTTTCTGGTGGCGTCATTTAATTTTCTATAATCAATACACACACGCCATTCTGTTGCAGTCCTAGTAGGAATAAGCTCATTTTTTTCATTTGTAATGACAGTCATGCCACCCTTCTTAGGCACGCATTGAACTGGGCTTACCCATGGACTATCAGAGATTGGATAAATTAGACCTGCGTCTAGCAGTTTAATAATCTCTTTCTTAACTACATCTTGCATATTAGGATTTAGTCTTCGTTGGCGTTGCACATACGTTTTATGACCTTCTTCCATAAGGATTTTATGTGTGCAATACGAAGGACTTATTCCTTTAATATCATGAATTTTCCATGCAATGGCTGGTTTATGAGCTTTCAACACAAAAATGAGTTGTGATTTCTCATTTTCAGTAAGAGAAGACGATATTATTACAGGTAATTCAGATTCACCATGTAAATAAGCGTATTCCAAATGGTTTGGAAGTGGCTTTAACTCTAATTTCGGAGGTTCTTCTATCGATGATTTATATCGATATCTGTCTTCTTCTTTTAGCATTTGAATTTCTTCTGTTGTTGGTTCATATCCATTAGCTATAAGTGTAGCTAACATTTCAGCTTCATCAATTGGTTCATTACCTTCTCCTAAAGAACATTCTCCTGTTCCTTTTAATTCTGAAAATTCTTCTAATAATTCTGCATGTGCATCTATAGTTTGAATATAATAACATGTATCATCTGCAGATTGTGGTTGTTGCATTGCTCTATCAACTGAAAAGGTAACACTCTCATCCTCTACACTTAGGGTCAGTTTCTTACCTAACACGTCTATCATTGCTTTAGCCGTGTTTAAGAATGGTCTTCCTAATATGAGAGGAACTTGAGAATCTTCTTCCATGTCCAGAACAACAAAATCTACTGGAAATACTAAAGTACCAACTTTAACTAGCATGTTCTCCATTATCCCTCTAGGATATTTTATTGATCTATCGGCTAGTTGTATACTTATTCTGGTTGGTTTCAATTCTCCAAGGTCTAGTTTAGCGTATAGTGAATACGGCATTAGATTTATTGATGTTTGCAGCGGGGTATATGAAATAGCTTATATTTTTACAGGAAATACTATTAAATACGATACAATTTTACACAAGATATTTATTTATTTAGAGAATGGATATACTTAAACCTTGCTACAACACTTATAGGCAGTGTACCTAATCGTACAGTAGTGTAGTTTTTAGTAAGTCCGGTTCGTTCCACAGAGAAATCTTTAAACAAAGCTTAACGCTATATTAGTTTACTTTTATAAAAATACAAATATATATAAGTAATATTATTATTATAAAGGGGGGTTTTTACCGTTTAATGACCGGTTTGTCGATTTTAAAACTTTAGTCGCAGTTAAAACCAAATGTAAAATAATAAATATAAATACAAGACTTAAATTAAAGCGTAAAGTAAATAACAATAATGAAATTGCGAATAATAAAAGTGCGATAAAATAAACTTGCGATAATTAAAAAGTACGATAATTAAAAGTGCAATTAAATACAATAACAATAAAAATGCGATAATTAAAAGTGCAATTAAATATAAAATAAAGGAAATTAAATATGAAATAAAAGAATTATGCTTATTTAAACTTCCGTAATCATGATGTTTGACGTGTTGATTTTAGTTTTGTGCCCATGTGTTAATTGTCCTTTGTCCTGGATTATTTAATATGTCCATACGGATTTTGTCCATAATAGTCCATCAGTCATAAATATAAAGAGCGAAAGCCTTCGTCAAATTATTCTTATTCCCGAAGTCAAATATTCCAACTAATTGGGGATTCGAATTGTAACAAGGTTTTAATACTTTGTTTAATGAATACACCAGGTTATCGACTGCGTGTAAACCAATGTTTTACTACTTTGTTAACAATTACACCAATTACCCTTGAATGTAATTCACCCCTGTTTCAACAAGTCTATTAACTATTAATCCAGTTCCGTATCCGGTAAAATGAATAATTATTGGTATTTATAGATATCCCGCCCACCGTACCCAGTCAAGCGTATGTGGTTATATATAAATACGTAGAATTATAAGTTTGTATATTAAATTAACAAGGTATTGTTTAGTTAATATAAAACCCATTAATAGCCCATAGTCTAATTTCCACAAGTGTCGTTCTTTTATCCAAACCCCAATTATGGTACAAAGCCCAATTACCCAATTTTAGTAATTAGCCCAACATCATGATTACTTCGGATTAAATAAGCATAATAATAACTTAGCTACGAGACATTAATGTAAAAAGGTTGAACATAACTTACAATGATTAAAAATAGCGTAGCGTTACACGGACATAATTTCGACTTACACCCTTACAACATTCGCTAACATACCCTTATTATTAGGATTAAAATTAAAATTAAAATTAAAATATAAATATAAATATATACGATATAGATAGAGAGATGGATATATGATGGATTAAAAATGATCAGAATTCGGTTAGCTTTATAGGGAGTTTCAATTTTTGGGGCTCCGCGACTCGCGGCCTATTTTGCCTTCAAACTCCGCGAGTCGCGGAGTTTGTAAATACAGCTCACCAGCTTTTGGAGTCTTTCTTGTCGACGATTTATTTATAAATATAATATATATATAATTAATATAATTAATTATATATTATATTATATTTATATACATAGTTAACTTGTAATTTTTAGTCCGTTGCGTCGAGCGTTGAGAGTTGACTCATGTCCCGGTTCCGGATTTTCGAACGTCCTTGCGTACAATTTAATATCTTGTACTTTGTGTTTTGAATCTTGTACTCTTGTAATTTCGAGACGTTTCTTATCAATAATTGGAACCTCTTTGATTGTATTTTGTACTTTTGAGCTTTTTGGTCGTTTGCGTCTTCAATTCGTCGAATCTGTCTTTTGTCTTCACCTTTTATTATTTAAACGAATATCACTTGTAAATAGAACAATTGCAACTAAAATCTTGTCTTTCTTGAGGAATAATGCTATGAAATATATGTTCGTTTTTAGCATTATCAAATATTCCCACACTTAAGCGTTGCTTGTCCTCAAGCAATATCGTCTTGAAATACTAGAATCACTTCTTTATTCTTCACACTTTGTACATCAGTGATTTCTATACGGCGGTATAAACAATGGTAGTAACGATATGGTTTACAGTCCCACATGACTATAAAAATTTAGATCCATTAAGGAAATTGGATCTTTATGAAAACATTTGATCTTTTGAAAATTAAATCTAGTTTTTACCCTAGATAAGTTTTCCGGAATAACCCTTTACCGGTGTTTGCAAAATATTTTTGTGGGTTTGGTGGGTTTCAGATTTGAAAATTTTAGCTCAAAACTTGCGGTTTTGTGTCACCCACTTGCTAACCTTGTATTTAGAAAGCAACACGTCCAGTTTACTTGTCCCGTATATTACCTTTCGGTAAACTACCGTCCGGTTGTAAAGGAAAGCGTTGAACAAGCAACTGTTAAGGCAATGTCCCCTGACATGCTTTTAATTATGGTCTATAATGTGTCGGACGCAATTACTATCCTTGGTAGGAGCAATAGTAAAGCTCACCCTTATGATTTTTCGGTCTGGCACAAGGTCTTGTCTTTGACCACTATGCAACCACCGTTCTTACGGTTGACACTCGATTTAGTTCAGGTGACCTAATGAATTCCAGGTGAATTCCTAGAATTTTACGTTCAATGGTAATGAACGCATTGAAAATAGGGTTTTCAGAAAACAAATCGGTTTATAATTTTGATCAAAATATTTTCTCATTCAAGCTCGAGTTTAGATATCATTGAATTCCATGAGTTTGTAATTCTCAATCTTTAAGGTCAATCTCAAGGATTGAGTTATATCAGGCTTAAAAGCTGTTTTTTGATCTTTTAAGGAGATTATCCTTTCTGGGGATCTGATTCATTAGTCTTATCAAGCTAATTTGCATGGTGCCCCCCCCATTGTACGAGATAAATCCTTCTCATGGTTAGGATAAATCTGACCACTTGGCGACCCTGTTTAATGCTGAGGTCCGTGGATTTCCTGCTGATTTTAGTGATGACTTTTCTAGATTTTTCGTCAACCTACAGCTGGTCTGGACGACAACTTCCTGACTTAAATCAAGAAGCGCATTTCTTTTTCGGAAGACTTTACTTCCTTTTAATGATGGAATTGATTCATCGTGTAGATCCATCTTTCTTACAGTAAATCAGGTAAAACTTTTTAGTTTAGTCCAAAGCAAAAGTATTTTCAGTTATTTGTACAAAAATATGTGATATATGTTTTGAATAACTTGGTAAATTTTCCCACACTTGGCTTTTATTTTTCTTTTTATCGTCCTCTATTCCATTTTAAATGAATTTTAACATTTTGGTTTGTTTCTCAATTTATGTCCTTTCTGAGGTAACAATAATTTCGGTGTTAAAACCTAGTTTTATTGTTCATAAATATGTATAAACATGATTTTGAGTTAATTTAATTGAAATTTTTTTTTTTTTAAAATTTTACTAGAATTGGGTAGTCAGTATATAAGACTAGGGCTGTTCTTTATTATCAGAGAGCACTAGATTCTAATACAACTACTGCTTTACTAGTATTTTTAATGGTAACCAAGTGTATAAAGTAAAAAATTTTAAAATCCGAAAGAATTTAACCCCTTCCCACACTTAAGATCTTGCAATGTCCTCATTTGCAAGAAATCAGTAACAATTTAAATTATTGAGGGTGATTTGTGTGAAAATGATTAAATTTTTACCAAAGTTTCCAAATATATAGGCGTTTGTTTGCTGAATGATAAATGGTGCACATCATTTGTTCATTCCGTCTTGTTGTTATTTCACATATATTTTGCATCTTGTCGTCAAAATTAGTTGCTTTTGCTGAACTTAATGCCAGTCTTTGAAAATGTATTGTTTTACCCTATTGTGTACATAAGATAAACTGCAAACATATATACATATTTTTGAAGTTTGGTATATTACCCCACATTCAAAAATTATTAAAATCTAAGAATAAAAGTTAGAAAATTATAAAAACTATTACAATATTAACATAAGTATTAAACGTATCAACATTACAAATTACAAAATAAATAAAACTAAGTAGACTAGGGATGATACTGATACCAATAGGGGTTCCAGGCATAACCATAGGTGCTATAGAATGCTTCGGCAGGGTTATACGTAGGATATGGTGGTTGCATCTCTATAGAACAGGGAGGGAATATGGGTTTTGGTGTAGGAATATAGTTTCTACCTATATGTTGGCAATGAGCTTTGATTTGGTTTTGATGAACTTGCCAATCTTCAAATGCTCTCTGTCTAGCATTTTCGTACTCCTGTGAAGCTATAAACCTTTGCATTTCTTGCATCTCATTTCCCCCTCCTACATTACCTTGCTGTTGGTTTCTCTCAACCTGTAGATGTCTACCATGGTATTGTACTACGACGTTATTCCGCCTCTTCAAAACTTTCGCACCATGGTATACATTTAAACCTATAGTATCGCGGGGTTCTGGTTCTTCGACTAATAATCCCCCCCGACTTATATCCACACCGAGATATTCAGCAATCAAAGTAATAAAAATACCACCTCCTATTATGCTATGCGGTCTCATCCCCCTAACCATAGCTGATAAATAATAACCCACACAATAAGGTATACTTACAGCGCTTTGTGGGTCTCGAATACACATATGGTAAAACAAATCCTGTTCATTTACCTTTTCCTTGTTCTTACCTCTTTGTGTAATCGAATTAGCTAAAAACCTATGAATCACTCTTAATTCAGCTCTATCTATATCCAAATAAGAGTAATTTCCCCCTTTGAAACGGTGATGGCTTGTCATTTGACCCCACACACCGTGTGTATCAAAATTTTCATCTATCTTTCTACCATTTAGTATCAACCCTCTACAATCGGCAGATGCTAACTCCTCAGGCGTATATATACGTAAAGCCTGAGCCATGTCTAGTAAAGACATGTGGCGCATCGAACCTCCTAACAAAAATCTAATAAAAGATCGATCGGTTAAACTAGCTACCCGATCATTCAACTCTATACTACACAACAATTCTTCACACCATACTTTATATACAGGTCTACGCATGGTGAATAAACGTACCCAGTCATTAAAAGTAGAATTACCATACCTGTACAAGTAATTCCCTAATTGGTCCGGCCAATTCTACAGCTTCTAAGGGTCCCCATTCTATGACCCTAGGTACCTCAACAACTTTAGAATGAAGAGTATGCAACCCCCTTTGATACTTTGGATAATCTATCCAAAGTCTGTCAAATCTCAGGTTCGGGTGCAAATCTTCCAAGTGCATATCAGAAAATGTCATGACTGGATGCGGTATATCTTGCTTGTAGTAGTTATCCACCTCCTGTTGTTCCGCATTCTCAGCAGGAGCATTGCGAGCTTGGGATGAAGATTCACCCCTTTCAGTCTGCAAAACACATCAAACACAATTTTTGTGCATCCAAATATGCATTAGTGTCAGCAAAATCATCAATCAAAATAATTACAATGACATGATCAATTTATATCAAACTTAAGCTCATTTTCATATTTTCATCAAATCTACACTTTTTCAAAATAGCATATACGAAAATGTTCGCCAAGTTCATAAGCATTCAACTCAAATAACATGTCAAATTAATCATTACTAGCAATTAAACAAGTTTCAAATGGCATTATCTTTCAAAAATCAAGTTCATGAATTTTAGACTTGAAAAAGTCCACTTTAATTCTCAAAATCATGTTTAGGTTCAAAGTTTGGATCATTTAACTACCTAAACATGTTACACTACTTAATTTAGCAACAATTCATGACAAAAATCGGCCATAACCTGTTTATATTAAAAAAAACCCCAAATTTGCTCAAGAACACAAACCCTAGATTACTCAAAATTTGAAGTTTAAGGCTTCTAATCATGTTAAACAGCATCAATCTAGGTTATACAAGCATAATACATAAACAATTTAAGCCTAATTACACTAAAAAGCATCAAAATCAAATTGGGGAAAAAATTGCTCAAGAACACTAATTTTCGGATTAAATGGTGTTTAGGTGTAGAAATTTACCGTTTTTCTTGAGTAATTCCTTGATAGCATCCTTCTCAACATGATTTTAGTAAAAGATTTGATGATTAACGGTTAAAAATTGTGATTTTGGGGGTTTTTTTTCGTGTATTTTCGAGGGTTTTCGCAGCTGTTCTTCGCAGTATGTTTTTGTGGGGTGTGGTTTGAGCTGTTCGTTCAGCTTTATTTTTTTTCTCTATAAATTGGTCCCTCCGCGAGTCGCGGAGATTTACCTTTCAAACTCCGCGAGTCGCGGAGTTTTTTTTTTTTTTATAATCTTTAACTTATAAAATAATTAAGTAATTAATTTTTAAAATTTTGTTTCCCTTGTTATTTAGGACGAGGTCGTTTCGGATCGATGTCCTAGTCCGTTCCTCGATAAAATTTTAAAATTTTTCTTTTTGTAGCGATTGTTTTAAAAGCTAAGATTTTTAGTTTTTTAATGTTTTTGGCATGCTTTAATTCAATAAGATTAAAAATAATGATAATAAAAGTTCTCGTCCCTCCCTTGGGTAAAGTAATTTCGGTTCAAAGACCTAGTCTTCAACTTATGACGAATTTTAAAAATCATATTTTTAACTTAATGAGATAAAGTAAATTTTTGTTTTTAAATTCACACAATTTAAATATAAAATTCAAAATTAATATTAAAAATTCACACCAAACTTTAAAATTTGAAATGCATAAAATTAAAAATTCATATATTTTTTTTAAAAATTAAAAATTCACACCAAACTTAATTTTAAAAATTCATATTATAAATTCACACCAAACTTAATTTAAAAATTCATATTATAAATTCACACCAAACTTATATTAATTTTTTCAAATATTTACAATTTTAAATATATTGATTTTACAAAGTTTACAATATTAATTTAAGATTTAAATATTAATTTTAAAAACATGGTAAAAATAAAATTAAAAATCTTTTTGGCTTTTTATCCCACTTTTATCAATCAAATATTATCAAAAATATGCGCCCCTCTTTTCGGTAAAGTAATTTCGGTTCCAAGACCTAATTTAACTCATGACGAATTTTTGAAATATTTTGGGTTGATTGATTAAAGATATTTATACCTTAAGAATAAACGTTAAATTTCGCAGTGATGTAATAAATTTTTGAATGATATCAATAATTTCGATCGCCAAACCTAATTTTATTCAATACCAATTTAATACTTTATAGCGAACAAATTAGCGTTTATTATCAAAAGGTTAAAAATAAAAATAAAAACTGTACAAACATACATGTGAAATAGATTTCTTAGATATATGATCTATCCCATTCATAAGATAGTCGGTTTAATTGGTTTTCCATAGCTACATAGGCGTAACCTCGAGCATTCAGTGTCTTTTCTTCTAAACATATGAACGGTCCGTCTCTGCATAAAGTAACAAATTCGGTGTTTGAATAGGTTTGATTATTTGAACATTTACCTCCATGTGACCATTTTCCGCATTTGTGACATCTTTCTAGGTGTCGTGCTCTTCTTTTCGCTGCGGATTTTGATTTTCCTTTACCAAATTGTAACTAATTATCTTCGCATCTGGATTCTTTTCTAACTCCGTCCATTCTTGTCATAACCCGACCTTAACCATAAGGACGAATACAATAACATATGATTTCATCGCGAGGTATTGACCTCTATATGCGACATTTTTCAAAAACTGCATTCGTTTTTACAATACAAACCATAGCTTTTATTACAAATACAAGGTTTAAACAACTTAATAATGATTATCGTTTAGCGATAATCTTAGACTTACAAACTTTACATGTGATAATAACAATACGACCTCCAACATATTTTACATTACAAATCCTCCGATATGCAGTTTTATTTTTGACACAAATATGCATACTCAAGATCTTGCTTAAATTCAACATGTTGCAGCGGAAGCTTTTAGTTATCACCTGAGAATAAACATGCTTAAAACGTCAACATAAAGTTGGTGAGATATAGGTTTAATGCCGGCAGCGTTATAAATATAGACCACAAGATTTCATATATAAACGTTTTAATAAAGATATTCTAAGTTGTTGAGCACTTGATAACCATACTTAACATTTAATCAACATCGCATATTCCCTTTATTATGAAATCTTACTACACCGTACCAAGTGTAGTCACCGAAACGAAGTACTGTGCAACCGTTGAATACTGGTCGTCCAGTCCGGTTGGGGTTGTCAGGCCCGATAGATCTATCAACAGGATTCGCGTTTACAATACCTCATGTAAATAGTAGTTACCAAGTTACAGAGAAGTATGCCAGTGGTACAACTCAACGTAGAATATATATTTTTAATCACTTGTGTCCATAACGTAAATCATAAAATGCATGTATTCTCATCCCGAAATATTTAGAGTTTAAAAGTGGGACTATATACTCACCTTTTCCTTGAAGGTATTTAACTCGACTTGGTCTCCGATAGATATCACGAACCTAACCATATATATAATATATCAATATATTTTCTTTTTAAGTAATCGTTACATATATATATATATATATATATATATATATATATATATATATATATATATATATATATATATATATATATATACATATACTTTTAATACTTTTAATATTTTCTTAGTCCGTAGTTAGCAGTCCGATGTTAGTGGTCCACAATTAGTTGCTTAAATAAAATAAATAAAGACCCCATCGTATTCGTATTGATCAGAATTAATCTCGACCCATGGTACCATGTTGTCAAGTGACGTGTTGCGTACATAAAGTACCGTGTTGTCAAATGACGTGTTGCGTACAATCATGAGGTCTTATGATTAATCTTCTCGTGTTGTTTACGGGTGGTCCTGAAATATATAAAATCAAATCATAAGTAAATATATATGAAATATCATATTAATTAGAAATATATGATTAATTTAATTTTTCTCCAAATATTTTCGTAGCTAAACTAGCTTCGGATACCCGATCTTGTTTTAGTCGTAGTTTCTTCATTACAACTCCGCTTTTGTTGGTTCAACTTGCCACTTCCTTGGATCGAGTCAAATTTTAAGAATATGAACTGAAAATACCTTAGGTTGTATTCGAAATCACATGTTATAGGTCAAACTTTGGTGAAACTTATGAAAGTGATCATTTTCCATCATAAAAACAACATTTAATGATTATTTTTCTAAAAATACTTACACTTTGAGTTAAACCATGAAATTTTTATGCGTTAACATATTCATAAGAAATATCATTTTTCCAGAACATGAACTTCTAATTCAAAGCTTAAGATGGTTTTTAATTATCCAACCCAAAACAGCCCCGGGTTGCACTCCGACGACGTAGATTCAGTTTTTAAGATGTTCTTTGTAAAACTAAGTTATATCTTGTTAATTTAGCATATCATTATGATATATTATAGGTCTTAAAGTGTTTTAAAAGTTAAGTTAGAAGGATCTATTTAGTTTGCAAACAAGTTTGAAATCATTCAAACTATGTTCTTGTTGTTAAAATTTTACAACATAAAATAAGATAGCTATATAAATATGAATCTAATAAGGTTATGAACAAGGTTACTACCTCAAGTTACTTGGACAAAGTTACTGTAAAAGATGAGAAAAATCCTAGAACCAAAAGAGTGGTGGAGTTGGATCAAAAGGTTGGAAGTAAACTTGTATTTTTGGAAGGATTATTGAAGTTTTCTTGTAAGGAATTTATTATGATGATTAAGGCTTGTTTTTGAAGCTAGATCTTCATGGTTATTTGCTGAGATTGTGAAGAACACTTAAGGTTCCTAAGAGTGTGTTTTTGGTTAGAGAAAATGTGTAGTAAAAATGAAATTGGAATGGAGTATAAATGGTGGTGAAAAGATGTATAAATTTGTAATATTGTGCAAAAGTCTTGTAATATGCCAAATTGATTAATCATGCATGCTAAGATCCAAAATTGGCTGACTCATGGCTGCTAATAAAGTGATTGTGATGTGTATATACTAATAGTAAATATGTATAGGAGCTGGGTATGATACGAGTACATATACTCTAGGTATACATGTAGAAATTTTGAGGAAACGGAACGAGAATTCAAATATAGCTATCTTTTGTAAATATACTTATATTGTTTTATATATATAAGCCCTTTAAAAGTGATTAAATACATATTTATATGATACTTGTATAAGTATTATAGGTTAAAGGTATATATGTCAAATAACATTACGTATAGTTATCATTTTGAAAACTTAAGTTAGTAGTCTCAAAGTATACTTATAACTTATTGTTATTAGTACACAATAAGATGTTAAACCATTCTTAGATCATGTTAAATATATATAAATACATATATATACACAAACGTATAATTATCGTTTATTATATAGTTCGTGATATCATCGGTCAAATTGGACGGTCAAACGTTGTGTAAAACTCTTTTTAAAAACATAAATCTCAACAATTTAGATTACTTATCATGTTGGTAAGGTTTAATTTATGTAAATATTAATCTCATAGGTATAAAATGATCGGAAAAATCCGGGTCGTTACAGTACCTACCCGTTAAATAAATTTCGTCCCGAAATTTTAAAATTGTACCTATTTTGCGTTCTCGGGAAACAAATGTGGGTACTTTTTTTTCATCTGATCCTCTCGTTCCCAAGTAAACTCGGGACCCCTTCGAGCATTCCAACGAACCTTAACGATCGGTATGTTGCTCTGCTTGAGTTGTTTAACTTCACGGTCCATGATTTCGACTGGTTCTTCTATGAATTGTAGTTTCTCGTCGACTTGGATTTCTTCAAGAGGAATGGTGAGATCTTCCTTTGCAAGACATTTCTTAAGGTTTGATATGTGAAATGTATTATGTACTCCGGCGAGTTGTTGCGGTAACTCGAGTCGATAAGCTACCGGTCCAATGCGTTCGATGATCTTGAACGGGCCTACATACCTTGGGTTCAGTTTACCCCTTTTTCCAAAACGTATTACACCTTTCCAAGGTGACACCTTTAGCATAACCATGTCACCGATCTGAAACTCTAATGGTTTCCTTCGGACATCGGCGTAGCTCTTTTGGCGACTACGGGCTGTTTTCAATCTCTCCTTGATTTGCACTATCTTCTCAGTAGTTTCATGGATGATCTCGGGACCAGTTAATTATCGATCTCCTACTTCATTCCAACAGATAGGGGATCTACACTTCCTTCCATACAGTGCTTCGAATGGTGCAGCTTTAATGCTCGCATGATAACTATTATTATACGAGAATTCTGCTAATGGTAGATATTTATCCCATCCATTTCCAAAATCGATCACACATGCCCTGAGCATGTCTTCAAGAGTCTGAATTGTTCTTTCACTCTGCCCGTCAGTTTGCGGATGGTATGCGGTGCTCATATCCAAACGGGTTCCCAGGGCCTCCTGTAGTGATTGCCAAAACTTTGATGTAAATCTACTATCACGATCGGATATAATGGAAATAGGTATTCCATGCATTGAAACAATTTCCTTTATGTATAATCGTAATAGTTTCTCCATTCTATCCGTTTCCTTTATAGGCAAGAAATGTGCAGATTTGGTGAGACGATCAACTATTACCCAAATGGTGTCATAACCCCAGGCAGTCTTAGGTAACTTTGTGATGAAATCCATGGTAATACCATCCCATTTCCATTCTAGGATTTCTGGTTGTTGAAGTAACCCTGACGGCTTCTGATGTTCTGCTTTGACTTTGGAACAAGTTAAACATTCCCCAACATATGTTGCAACATCTGTCTTTAAATTAGGCCACCAATAATGCGTCTTAAGATCTTGATACATCTTTCCAACTCCAGGATGTATCGAGTATCTTGTCTTGTGTGCCTCATTCAATATCAACTTCCTTAATCCACCCAACTTCGGTACCCAAATACGGTTTGAAAAATATCGAATTCCGTCTTCCCGCATAACGAGTTGCTTCTCATACTTCTTCATTATTTCATTTCCTATGTTTTCTTTAGTAAGAGCTTCTCGTTGAGCCTCTTTGATTTGTGAGTTGAGATTCATGCGAATTTTTATGTTCATTGCTCGTACTCGAATTGGTTCCCGTTCCTTTCTGCTTAGAGCATCGGCTACTACATTCGCTTTCCAGGGATGATAGCGAATCTCACAATCATAGTCGTTTATCAGCTCGACCCACCTACGTTGCCTCATGTTCAGCTGTTTCTGATCGAAAATATGTTGAAGGCTTTTATGATCAGTAAACACAGTGCATTTAACTCCATATAAATAGTGTCTCCATATCTTCAATGCAAACACTACTGCCCCCAATTCTAGATCATGCGTCGTATAATTCCGCTCGTGAATCTTCAATTGTCGAGATGCGTATGCAATAACTTTCTTTCGTTGCATAAGGATGCAACCAAAACCTTGTCGCGAAGCGTCACAATATATCTCAGAATCATCGTTCCCTTCAGGTAACGATAAAATAGGTGCCGTGGTCAACTTCTTCTTGAGTAATCGAAATGCACTCTCCTGCTCAACGGTCCATTCGTACTTCTTCCCTTTTTGTGTTAACGCTGTCAATTGTTTAGCTATTCGAGAAAAATCTTGAATAAACCTTCTATAATAACCGGCTAAACCCAAAAATTGGCGTATCTGCGTTGGTGTCTTAGGAGTCTCCCATTTTTCAATGGCCTCAATTTTAGCTGGGTCAACCTGAATTCCTTTGCTACTAACAACATGGCCAAGAAATTGCACTTCTTTCAACCAAAAAGCACACTTAGAAAATTTAGCATATAGTTGTTATTTTCTTAACAGCTCTAATATCAACCTTAAATGCTATTCATGCTCTTGTTCACTCTTGGAATAGATAAGAATATCGTCAATGAAAACGATAACAAACTTATCTAAATACGGACTACAAACTCGATTCATGAGGTCCATGAGTACAGCTGGCGCATTTGTCAATCCAAACGGCATAACCAAAAATTTGTAATGACCATAACGTGTCCGAAAAGCTGTTTTCGGAATGTCTTCTTCTTTGACACGTAATTGATGATAGCCCGATCTGAGGTCGATTTTCGAGTACACACTTGATCCTTGCAATTGATCAAATAAGTTTTCAATTCTCGGTAATGGATACCGATTCTTGATAGTTAACTTATTTAATTCACGATAATCTATACACATCCTAAAAGATCCATCTTTCTTCTTAACAAATAAAATTGGAGCTCCCCACGGTGAAGTACTTGGTCGTATGAATCCACGGTCCAGTAATTCTTTTAACTGACTCTGAAGTTCTTTTAACTCGGACGGTGCAAGTCTATATGGAGCACGAGCCACTGGTGCAGCTCCTGGTACTAGATCTATTTGAAATTCTACAGATCTAAATGGAGGTAATCCCTGTAATTCTTCCGGAAAAACATCGGGAAAATCTCTTGCCACAGGCACGTCGTTGATGCTCCTCACTTTTTCCTTCATTTTGACTTTATTAACATGTGCTAAGATAGCATAGCACCCTTTCTTCAAGAACTTTTGAGCTTTCAAACAACTAATGAGTTTTAGCTTTGAGTTACCCTTCTCTCCATAAATCATTACTGGCGTTTTATCCTTACGAGGAATGCGAATTGCCTTCTTGGCGCACACAACTTCAGCTCCTATTTTGGACATCCAGTCCATGCCGACTATTACATCAAAACTTCCTAATTCTATGGGTATCAAATTAATCTTAAATGTTTCTCCGGCTAAATTTATTTTACAATCACGGCAAATTTTATCGGCTTTAATTAGTTTACCATTGGCTAACTCAATCATGTACTTAGCATCTAGAGGTAATGATGAACAATTCAATTTAGCGTAAAAGTCTCTACACACGTAACTTCTATCGGCACCAGTATCAAATATAATAGATGCGGATAAGTTATTAATGGTAAACGTACCCGTAACAAGCTCCGGGTCTTCGCACGCCTCTCTAGCATTAATAACAAATGCTCTTCCACGTGCAGATCCGTTATTCTTCTCTGGATTCGGACACTGGCTCTTATAATGACCCTGTTTCCCACACCCATAACAAGTAACAATGGCCAAGGCAGTTCTATTTGCATTGGTGGCAGGAGTCTTGGTACCGTTTGTATTTGTAGCGGAAACCCTACAATCTTCAGCAAGATGACCTTTTCGATTACAATTGTTGCACACCACATTACAATAACCAGAGTGATGTTTGTGGCATCTGTTACATAAAGGATTTCGTCCTTTGTAACCTGAGTTTGAACCGCTACCCGCACCTTGCGTGGTTTCTTGTTTCTTGTTGGATTGTTGATGATTACCTTCCCACTTTCTTTTGTTTCCCGATGTCTTGACATCGGTGTTTTTTATCCAGAATAATCTGGTCCATCAACTCGTTCGCCATGGTGATAGCTTCATGAATAGTCTTGGGTTTGGATGCTGTAACATTTGCCTTGACCTTTTTAGGCAAACCGTCTTTGTACAGTTCAATCTTCCGTTCTTCGGTTGGTACCAATTCGGGACATAGCAAAGCTAATTCCATGAATCGCTGATTGTAGGTGGTGAGTTCAGTACCAATAGCTTTCAGGCTCCGTAATTCAGCTTCCAACTTCCTAACCTCGTTCCTTGGACAATATTCGTTGATTAGCATTGTTTTGAATTCTTCCCAAGGAGTATCATAAGCTACATCTCCTCCTACGGCCTTCACATAGTTTTTCCACCACGTGAGTGCACTATCTTGTAGGGTACACGATGCATACTTGGTCATATCCTTCTCAATACAACCACTGATTTTAAACACAGACTCAATCTTTTTGATCCACCGGGTTAAACCGACCGGTCCTTCTGTTCCACTGAATGATGAGGGCTTGCAACCTTGAAAAGTTTTGTAAGTGCACCCCACACGAGGATTTGGGTTAACTGCAGCACCTCTTGCAGCCTCGACCCATAACATTCTGTCGTTCACTCGCTGATTGATGAGTTCCTGGATTTCTTGTTCCGTCATTCGGTTCAATCGCGCCATAATCTTCAATAAGAATGAAAAAGAAATAATTATTCACATGGAATATTATAGATGTAGTATGTATTTACAGTACATCGTAGCTTATTAATAATATGAACCAGTTATTATTATAAAAGCCTTTTCTTCTTATTAGCATTTTATAATTATATCTAGGGTAGTACCTACCCGTTAAAGTTCATACTTAATAGCTTAGTACGAAAATCAATTACTACCACCTAAATAATACTTAACCATGGAAAATTATTGCATTTCACACTTCACTATTTTACATATGCTTATCTTACATCAAACATTAAGCAAACCACACTAGTAATATTATACAAAACATTATATGATCCCATGGTTTAAAACAACAGCGCATCATTTAACCCAAAGCGTTTGTGTTCAAAGAAATCGCTTAAAGGTTATCCTGGTTGTCTCCCTGCATTTTGGCTGAGGAACCGAAGAACTGGATGTCGGGATAGAACTAATAGGAATAGCGGAAATAGGTGTGGAAGTATCTGGTGGAGTTGGTGCCACAACATCCTCTCTAGACTCGGGATTTGGATTTTCCATTTCAGTAGCCTTTCGTTTCTTTCCTCGTTCGAACTTGTCTTTCGTAATTTCCTGTATTTCTTCCTCCTCAGGATCACTTTCCGGTTCCTCTTCAATTGATTCATCCGGAACTTGTGAGTCTTCCCCAAAGGTGTCGTTTTCATCATCGGATAGGTTAATGACTGGAACACCATCTGAAGATTCTGGTTCGGAGTCGCTGAATGTGATAACAAGTTCTAAGCTAGACATCTATCACATAACAACTAGCATGTTAGTATCACATAATATTTACATATTAATTTTTTTAACCAACAGGGATAAGCAATAGTTTTCTAAATCAAACACGGTCAAAGTCCAGACTCACTAATGCATCCTAACAAACTCGATAAGACACACTAATGCAAATTTTCTGGTTCTCTAAGACCAACGCTCAGATACCACATGTCATAACCCGACCTTAACCATAAGGACGAATACAATAACATATGATTTCATCGCGAGGTATTGACCTCTATATGCGACATTTTTCAAAAACTGCATTCCTTTTTACAATACAAACCATAGCTTTTATTACAAATACAAGGTTTAAACAACTTAATAATGATTATCGTTTAGCGATAATCTTAGACTTACAAACTTTACATGTGATAATAACAATACGACCTCCAACATATTTTACATTACAAATCCTCCGATATGCAGTTTTATTTTTGACACAAATATGCATACTCAAGATCTTGCTTAAATTCAACATGTTGCAGCGGAAGCTTTTAGTTATCACCTGAGAATAAACATGCTTAAAACGTCAACATAAAGTTGGTGAGATATAGGTTTAATACCGGCAGCGTTATAAATATAGACCACAAGATTTCATATATAAACGTTTTAATAAAGATATTTTAAGTTGTTGAGCACTTGATAACCATACTTAACATTTAATCAACGTCGCATATTCCCTTTATTATGAAATCTTACTACACCGTACCAAGTGTAGTCACCGAAACGAAGTACTGTGCAACCGTTGAATACTGGTCGTCTAGTCCGGTTGGGGTTGTCAGGCCCGATAGATCTATCAACAGGATTCGCGTTTACAATACCTCATGTAAATAGTAGTTACCAAGTTACAGAGAAGTATGCCAGTGGTACAACTCAACGTAGAATATATATTTTTAATCACTTGTGTCCATAACGTAAATCATAAAATGCATGTATTCTCATCCCGAAATATTTAGAGTTTAAAAGTGGGACTATATACTCACCTTTTCCTTGAAGGTATTTAACTCGACTTGGTCTCCGATAGATATCACGAACCTAACCATATATATAATATATCAACATATTTTATTTTTAAGTAATCGTTATATATATATATATATATATATATATATATATATATATATATATATATATATATATATATATATATATATACTTTTAATATTTTCTTAGTCCGTAGTTAGCAGTCCGATGTTAGTGGTCCACAATTAGTTGCTTAAATAAAATAAATAAAGACCCCATCGTATTCGTATTGATCAGAATTAATCTCGACCCATGGTACCATGTTGTCAAGTGACGTGTTGCGTACATAAAGTACCGTGTTGTCAAATGACGTGTTGCGTACAATCATGAGGTCTTATGATTAATCTTCTCGTGTTGTTTACGGGTGGTCCTGAAATATATAAAATCAAATCATAAGTAAATATATATGAAATATCATATTAATTAGAAATATATGATTAATTTAATTTTTCTCCAAATATTTTCGTAGCTAAACTAGCTTCGGATACCCGATCTTGTTTTAGTCGTAGTTTCTTCATTACAACTCCGTTTTTGTTGGTTCAACTTGCCACTTCCTTGGATCGAGTCAAATTTTAAGAATATGAACTGAAAATACCTTAGGTTGTATTCGAAATCACAGGTTATAGGTCAAACTTTGGTGAAACTTATGAAAGTGATCATTTTCCATCATAAAAACAACATTTAATGATCATTTTTCTAAAAATACTTACACTTTAAGTTAAACCATGAAATTTTTATGCGTTAACATATTCATAAGAAATATCATTTTTCCAGAACATGAACTTCTAATTCAAAGCTTAAGATGGTTTTTAATTATCCAACCCAAAACAGCCCCCGGTTGCACTCCGACGACGTAGATTCAGTTTTTAAGATGTTCTTTGTAAAAATAAGTTATATCTTGTTAAGTTAGCATATCATTATGATATATTATAGGTCTTAAAGTGTTTTAAAAGTTAAGTTAGAAGGATCTATTTAGTTTGCAAACAAGTTTGAAATCATTCAAACTATGTTCTTGTTGTTAAAATTTTACAACATAAAATAAGATAGCTATATAAATATGAATCGAATAAGGTTATAAACAAGGTTACTACCTCAAGTTACTTGGACAAAGTTACTGTAAAAGATGAGAAAAATCCTAGAACCAAAAGAGTGGTGGAGTTGGATCAAAAGGTTGGAAGTAAACTTGTATTTTTGGAAGGATTATTGAAGTTTTCTTGTAAGGAATTTATTATGATGATTAAGGCTTGTTTTTGAAGCTAGATCTTCATGGTTATTTGCTGAGATTGTGAAGAACACTTAAGGTTCCTAAGAGTGTGTTTTTGGTTAGAGAAAATGTGTAGTAAAAATAAAATTGGAATGGAGTATAAATGGTGGTGAAAAGATGTATAAATTTGTAATATTGTGCAAAAGTCTTGTAATATGCCAAATTGATTAATCATGCATGCTAAGATCCAAAATTGGCTGACTCATGGCTGCTAATAAAGTGATTGTGATGTATATATACTAATAGTAAATACGTATAGGAGCTGGGTATGATACGAGTACATATACTCTAGGTATACATGTAGAAATTTTGAGGAAACGGAACGAGAATTCAAATATAGCTATCTTTTGTAAATATACTTATATTGTTTTATGTATATAAGCCCTTTAAAAGTGATTAAATACATATTTATATGATACTTGTATAAGTATTATAGGTTAAAGGTATATATGTCAAATAACGTTACGTATAGTTATCATTTTGAAAACTTAAGTTAGTAGTCTCAAAGTATACTTATAACTTATTGTTATTAGTACACAATAAGATGTTAAACCATTCTTAGATCATGTTAAATATATATAAATACATATATATACACAAACGTATAATTATCGTTTGTTATATAGTTCGTGATATCATCGGTCAAATTGGACGGTCAAACGTTGTGTAAAACTCTTTTTAAAAACATAAATCTCAACAATTTAGATTACTTATCATGTTGGTAAGGTTTAATTTATGTAAATATTAATCTCATAGGTATAAAATGATCGGAAAAATCCGGGTCGTTACAATTCTTTCTCTGATTACTGATACTATTTCACTCGGAAGTGTGTCATTATTACGTTTAGTGATCAAAGCGTGTAGCATTAGACCATGGTTTAGTTCACAGGCAGTCTTCATTTCCTAAAAAAAATAAAAATTCAGAATGGGGGGAGAAGACTAGTTCTTTAGGGTCTGCTAGGGAAAGACCATTCGGGTTCCATTTTCGAGAACTACACGAAAACAGACAATCTAACTCTAACAAAAATACATATTATCCTTTAAAGACTTGATTCTCCCCACACTTAGTTAGCTGTGGTGTCGAAATTATGATTAACTTCATTGTCGACTTCCATCGGACTATGTATGTAGTGTTTAACTCTGTGACCATTAACTTTAAATTCAATCCCATTTGAATTTATTAATTCTATCGTTCCGTATGGGAAAACTCTTTTGACTATGAATGGTCCAGACCATCTTGATTTCAAATTTCCAGGAAATAGCTTGAATCGTGAATTGAAAAGAAGAACTCTGTCTCCTTCTTTAAATTCTTTTGAACTTCTGATTCTTTTATCATGCCATTTCTTCGTTCTTTCTTTATAGATTAACGAATTTTTGTATGCTTCATGTCTTAATTCTTCTAATTCGTTTAGTTGACTTAATCGTAGACGTCCGGCTTCATGTAAATCAAGATTACATGTCTTCAAAGCCCAAAATGCTTTGTGTTCAATTTCTACTGGAAGATGACATGCTTTTCCATAAACAAGTCTAAAAGGTGTGGTTCCAATTGGAGTTTTGTAGGCTGTTCTAAAAGCCCAGAGTGCATCCTCCAATTTATTGGACCATTCCTTCGGATTTGATCCTACGGTTTTCTCTAGAATACGTTTTAAAGCTCGGTTGGTATTTTCAACTTGTCCACTTGTTTGTGGATGATATGCGGTGGAGATTTTATGAGATACTCCATATCTTTTAAGAACTTTCTCAAGTTGATTATTACAAAAATGAGTACCCCGATCACTTATTAAAGCTTTCGGTGTTCCAAACCTTGCAAAAAGACGTTTTAAAAAGTTGACTACAACTCGTGCATCGTTAGTTGGGAGAGCTTGTGCTTCCGCCCATTTAGATACATAATCAATGGCTACGAGTATATATAGATTATTATGAGATTTTGGAAATGGACCCATAAAGTCAATACCCCAAATGTTAAATACTTCACATACTTGGATGACATTTTGTGGCATTTCATCACGTTGACTTATTTTTCCGGCCCTTTGACAAGCATCACAGGATTTGCAAAGAAGGTGTGCGTCTTTGTAAATTGTAGGCCAATAGAATCCAGCATCATAAACTTTTCTCGCTGTTAGTTGAGACCCATAATGCCCTCCTGTTGGTCCTGTGTGACAATGGTTTAATATTTTACTAGCTTCATCTCCAAATACACATCGGCGTATTATTCCATCGGGACAACTTTTAAACAGATGTGGATCTTCCCAAAAATAGTGTTTTATATCACTGAAGAATTTCTTTCGTCTTTGGTACGATAATCCTTTTTCAAGGAATCCACAAACTAAGTAGTTTGCATAGTCTGCAAACCATGGAATTTCTTTATAATCTATCTTCAATAGATATTCATCAGGAAAGTTGTCTTGTATGGCCGATTCATTTAGAACTTCTAATTCGAGATTTTCAAGACGAGAAAGATGATCAGCGGCGAGATTTTCTGCTCTTCTTTTATCTCGGATTTCAATATCAAACTCTTGTAAGAGTAAGATCCAAAGGATTAATCTTGGTTTAGCATCTTATTTTGAAAATAGGTATCTAAGAGCAGAATGGTCGGTATAGACCACCGTTTTTGCTAGAACGAGATATGATCGAAATTTGTCAAAAGCAAAGACAATAGCAAGGAGTTCTTTTTCAGTAGTTGTATAGTTCGTTTGTGCTCCTTGTAACGTCTTACTAGCATAATATATAGGTTGAAATCGTTTTTCAATCCTTTGTCCTAAAACGGCTCCCATTGCAAAATCACTTGCATTGCACATTAGTTCAAATGGTAGATTCCAATTTGGTGTTATCATGATCGGCGCATTAGTGAGTTTCTCTTTAAGAATATTAAAAGATTTGATACATTCATCTGAAAAGATGAATGGAGCATCTTTTTCTAGGAGTTTATTCATAGGAGTGGCAATTTTAGAAAAATCTTTTATGAAATTTCGGTAAAAACCGGCATGTCCTAGAAAACTCCTAACTCCTCTAACATTGGTGGGATGTGGAAGTTTAGCAATTACATCTACTTTAGCTCTATCCACTTCAATTCCTTCTTTTGAAATTTTATGACCAAGAACGATGCCTTCTTTAACCATGAAATGGCATTTCTCCCAATTAAGAACTAGATTTGATTGTTCGCATCTAATAAGCATTCGTTCAAGATTAACTAGACATGATTCAAATGTATCACCGAAGACTGAAAAGTCATCCATGAAAACTTCCATGCATTCTTCTATCATGTCGTGAAAAATCGCCATCATACACCTTTGAAAGGTTGCAGGGGCGTTGCAAAGTCCAAATGGCATGCGTTTGTAAGCAAAAGTACTATAAGGGCACGTGAATGTGGTTTTCTCTTGGTCTTCGGGTGCTATTGGAATTTGAAAATATCCGAAAAATCCATCTAGGAAACAATAGTAACTATTTTCGGCTAATCTTTCCAACATTTGATCAATGAAAGGTAAGGGAAAGTGATCTTTTCTGGCGGCGTCATTTAATTTTCTATAATCAATACATACACGCCATCCTGTTACAGTCCTAGTAGGAATAAGCTCATTTTTCTCATTTGTAATGACAGTCATGCCACCCTTCTTAGGCACGCATTGAACTGGGCTTACCCATGGACTATCAGAAATTGGATAAATTAGACCTGCATCTAGCAGTTTAATAATCTCTTTCTTAACTACATCTTGCATATTAGGATTTAGTCTTCGTTGGCGTTGCACATACGTTTTATGACCTTCTTCCATAAGGATTTTATGTGTGCAATACGAAGGACTTATTCCTTTAATATCATGAATCTTCCATGCAATGGCTGGTTTATGAGCTTTCAACACAGAAATGAGTTGTGATTTCTCATTTTCAGTAAGAGAAGACGATATTATTACAGGTAATTCAGATTCACCATGTAAATAAGCGTATTCCAAATGGTTTGAAAGTGGCTTTAACTCTAATTTCGGAGGTTCTTCTATCGATGATTTATATCGATATCTGTCTTCTTCTTTTAGCATTTGAATTTCTTCTGTTGTTGGTTCATATCCATTAGCTATAAGTGTAGCTAACATTTCAGCTTCATCAATTGGTTCATTACTTTCTCCTAAAGAACATTCTCCTGTTCCTTGTAATTCTGGAAATTCTTCTAATAATTCTGCATGTGCATCTATAGTTTGAATATAATAACATGTATCATCTGCAGATTGCGGTTGTTGCATTGCTCTATCAACTGAAAAGGTAACACTCTCATCCTCTATACTTAGGGTCAGTTTCTTACCAAACACGTCTATTATTGCTTTAGCCGTGTTTAAGAATGGTCTTCCTAATATGAGAGGAACTTGAGAATCTTCTTCCATGTCCAGAACAACAAAATCTACTGGAAATACTAAAGTACCAACTTTAACTAGCATGTTCTCCATTATCCCTCTAGGATATTTTATCGATCTATCGGCTAGTTGTATGCTTATTCTGGTTGGTTTCAATTCTCCAAGGTCTAGTTTAGCGTATAGTGAATACGGCATTAGATTTATACTAGCACCTAAGTCTGCCAATGCTTCTATTGAACTAAGACTACCCAGAAAACATGGAATTGTGAAACTTCCTGGATCAGATAGTTTTTCTGGTATCTTATTCAACAGCACTGCTGAACAATTAGCATTCATAGTAACAGCCGAGAGTTCTTCCATTTTCTTTCTATTTGAGATTAGATCTTTCAAGAATTTAGCATATCTAGGCATTCCTGAAATCACATCAATGAAAGGAAGATTTACATTTATCTGTTTAAACATATCCAAGAATTTGGATTGCTCGGCTTCAAGTTTCTCTTTCTTCATTTTACTCGGGTAAGGAAGTGGTGGTTGGTATGGTTTAACATAAGGTTTAGCCTTAACTGTGTTATCTTCATTAACCTTTTCAACTACCGGTTCTTTTTCCTTATCTTGATCAGGTTGTGGTTCTTGTGGAGTAGGAATAGTTTCATCAGAAGTTACAGGTATTTCAGGTGGTTTAAGTGTTGTACCATTTCTTGTGGTAATGGCTTTAGCTGTTTCATTCCGGGGGTTAGCATTTGTATCACTAGGTAAACTTTCCGGTTTTCTTTCACCTATTAACCTTGCTAGGTTACTTACTTCTTGTTCCAGATTTTGAATAGAAGCTTGTTGATTTCTAAATGCTTGAGCATTTTGTTCATTAGTTTGTTTCTGAGATGTGAAAAACTGCATTTGAGTTTCAACTAGCTTTGTCATCATATCTTCTAAATTCGGCTTTTTATCATCGGTTTGTAGTGGTGGTTTGTTTTGAAAATTAGGTCTTTGCTGGTTGTAAGTATTATTGGATACTTGTTGATTGTTAGGACCTTGTTGGTTGTTGTATGGAATATTTCTGTTATAATTCTGGTTTTGATTGTAAATTGGTCTTGGCGGTTGATAATTATTCTGATAATTATTTCCAGGCCTTTGGTTTATGTATGAAATATTCTCTCTTTGTTCCATTGTTAATTCAATATTGAGACAATCTTTTGTCAAATGTGGTCCTCCACACTGCTCACAACTAATTCGTATTGAGTGAATATCCTTAGTCATCTTTTCCATTCGTCTCTCCACAGCATCTATCTTTGCGGAAATGGAATCTAAGTCATGGCTAGAATCGGCTCTAGCTGCTTTAGATGATCTAACGATATCTTTTTCTTGGTGCCACTCATGTGAGTGTGAAGCAGTGTTATCAATGATTTTGTAAGCATCAGTTTCGGTTTTCTTCATAATAGAACCACCAGCTGCTATATCTATGTCTTTCCTTGTAGTGATGTCGCATCCTTGGTAGAATATTTGTACTATTTGACAGGTGTCTAAACCATGTTGCGGACATCCTCTTAATAACTTTCCATATCTTGTCCACGCCTCATATAGAGTTTCATTTGGTTTCTGTGTAAACGTAATAATTTTTGCTTGAAGTCTTACGGCTTTAGATGCCGGAAAGAATTGTTTAAGAAATTTGTCAACTAAAACGTCCCATGTATCGATCGCCCCTTCAGGTAACGATTCCAACCAATCTTTGGCTTCTCCCTTTAAAGTCCAGGGAAATAACATGAGATATATCTGTTCATCC
This sequence comes from Rutidosis leptorrhynchoides, assembly GCF_046630445.1. NCBI lineage: Eukaryota > Viridiplantae > Streptophyta > Magnoliopsida > Asterales > Asteraceae > Rutidosis > Rutidosis leptorrhynchoides. The sequence continues at coordinate 31,324,825 of NC_092338.1, read as the reverse complement.
TCCACTTCTCGGATTTTAAATAGTGTGCAGATCCTATTAAAGGTACGTAGATGTTCATTTGGATCTTCCTTCGGTGCACCACTAAATTGGCATTGATTAGTCACCATGTGTATAATTTGTTCTTTGATTTCATAATCTGGCGCATTAATGTCTGGATGAGTAATTGCGTGACCTTGGCCAGTACGTTTAGCTCTCATTCGGTCTTCCATACTTAAAGGTTCCAGATTCTCCATAATTGAATTTGTTGAATCGGAATCACTAGAGGATTCTGATTTAATGGTTCGTTCCTCAACAATCTCTGTTTGAATGATTGGTGGTTCCGGAGGAAAGTTTAGTGGTTCAGGATCTACGAATCGTTCCTGAATATTCTCCGGATTCTCAATTGTGAGGTCGGGTTCAAAAAATGGATTATCGGAAATTTGAACTGAAGTACTTGGTCGACTGGATGATGATTCTAAAGAAAAATCAACGGCAGTAATATTTGCTAAATGTCTTGATCTAGTTACAGGTGGTGAACGTACAAAAGGTGGTGAACGTCTTGCTCGGTGCATTCACTGAATATCCTATTAGTTTTCAAAAGGAAAGAAAAATTATAATAAGTTATCCAATCAATAGACTTTTCTGATTTTGCCCACGTTTCGAATAGCCAAAAGATGCAACAGAGGGGCAGGATTCGTTTGGTCTCAATATAATTGAGGACTGTTTGGCTCCAATAACCCGGTCCACGTACAAATCCACCTATTACTACGAACCAGAAAATTTTGATGTCTATTAATTTAACCACTTAAAATAAATTTTTGTAATTTTAAGAAATTTAGATAAGAAGTAGAATAAAAATCTATGTCCTAAAACTAGAATAGCGAGAAATAAGAAAGAAAAAGAGCTCGTCGAAAAAGGTCGAAAAAGAAAAATGGTTGAAAAATAAAAGGTGACGGAAAAATAAAAGAAACTTATAAAACTTAAAAATACTTGACTAACCTAACCTTATTACTACAACTAACTTAAAATTATAATCGCAAATTGAGATTACTAATTGGAATGATAATTGATACATAGGTAAAAGTCGTCTAAAAATATTAAAGCTTACAGGAAAAACTAAATCCCAAATGGAAATAACTTAAAAAGAAGCTAAAACTTAAAAAGGCGTCGCAAAATTCTAAAGTACCTAAATCTTAGTCTAAAGAAAAAGCACTTAAGAAATTCTACGGCAAAGCCTAAAAATCTAGAAGTAAAAATAACTATGGCAAAAACTAAGTTTAAAACTAAATATGAGCTAAATATTACAAATATTACGCTAAAACGATTAAAAAGGGATAAAATATAAAAATATACAAAAAATTGTAAAAAGTACAATTTTTATAAAAATATTATTTTTATATTATTTATTTTATAAAACTATTAATTTTAAACTTTAATTAAACTAATTTAACTAAATAAAACAAATTAAATAAAATAAAATTTAAAATAAAACTTAATTATAATAATAATAGATAATTAGGGTTAAATAATAATAATAATAATTAATTACCCGTAATTAATGATGTTTAGGGTTTCTGTCGGTGTCAGAGTTTCTCCGCGAGTCGCGGTATTCCAAGCAACAAACCCCGCGAGTCGCGGGGTTCCAGTTTTCAACTCTGGAACAGTTTTAAATTTTACGCGTTTTTTTTATGTTTTCTAATTTTCTGTTTTTATATAAATAAAAGATATTTAAATAAAACTTATATTTTTATAAACTAAAATAAAAATAAAGAAACTTATAAAACTTTTAACAAACTCTTAAAAATATATAAATTTTTGTTTTTCTTTTTATATTTTCGAATATTTAAAACGTACTTTTATAAAAACGAATTTTAATAAAAGTAAACTAAAAATCTTTTTTTTTTATATTAGCGTTGTGCTTCCGGCTTTTAAGAGTTCCCCGGCAGCGGCGCCAAAAATACTTGATGTTTGCAGCGGGGTATACGAAATAGCTTATATTTTTACAGGAAATACTATTAAATACGATACAATTTTACACAAGATATTTATTTATTTAGAGAATGGATATACTTAAACCTTGCTACAACACTTATAGGCAGTGTACCTAATCGTACAGTAGTGTAGTTTTTAGTAAGTCCGGTTCGTTCCACAGGGAAATCTTTAAACAAAGCTTAACGCTATATTAGTTTACTTTTATAAAAATACAAATATATATAAGTAATATTATTATTATAAAGGGGGGTTTTTACCGTTTAATGACCGGTTTGTCGATTTTAAAACTTTAGTCGCAGTTAAAACCAAATGTAAAATAATAAATATAAATACAAGACTTAAATTAAAGCGTAAAGTAAATAACAATAATGAAATTGCGAATAATAAAAGTGCGATAAAATAAACTTGCGATAATTAAAAAGTACGATAATTAAAAGTGCAATTAAATACAATAACAATAAAAATGCGATAATTAGAAGTGCAATTAAATATAAAATAAAGGAAATTAAATATGAAATAAAAGAATTATGCTTATTTAAACTTCCGTAATCATGATGTTTGACGTGTTGATTTTAGTTTTATGCCCATGGGTTAATTGTCCTTTGTCCTGAATTATTTAATATGTCCATACGGATTTTGTCCATAATAGTCCATCAGTCATAAATATAAAGAGCGAAAGCCTTCGTCAAATTATTCTTATTCCCGAAGTCAAATATTCCAACTAATTGGGGATTCGAATTGTAACAAGGTTTTAATACTTTGTTTAATGAATACACCAGGTTATAGACTGCGTGTAAACCAAGGTTTTACTACTTTGTTAACAATTACACCAATTATCCTTGAATGTAATTCACCCCTGTTTCAACAAGTCTATTAACTATTAATCCAGTTCCGTATCCGGTAAAATGAATAATTATTGGTATTTATAGATATCCCGCCCACCGTACCCAGTCAAAAGTATGTGGTTATATATAAATACGTCGAATTATAAGTTTGTATATTAAATTAACAAGGTATTGTTTAGTTAATATAAAACCCATTAATAGCCCATAGTCTAATTTCCATAAGTGTCGTTCTTTTATCCAAACCCCAATTATGGTACAAAGCCCAATTACCCAATTTTAGTAATTAGCCCAACATCATGATTACTTCGGATTAAATAAGCATAATAATAACTTAGCTACGAGACATTAATGTAAAAAGGTTGAACATAACTTACAATGATTAAAAATAGCGTAGCGTTACAAGGACATAATTTCGACTTACACCCTTACAACATTCGCTAACATACCCTTATTATTAGGATTAAAATTAAAATTAAAATTAAAATATAAATATAAATATATACGATATAGATAGAGAGATGGATATATGATGGATTAAAAATGATCAGAATTCGGTTGGCTTTATAGGGAGTTTCAATTTTTGGGGCTCCGCGACTCGCGGCCTATTTTGCCTTCAAACTCCGCGAGTCGCGGAGTTTGTAAATACAGCTCACCAGCTTTTGGAGTCTTTCTTGCCGACGATTTATTTATAAATATAATATATATATAATTAATATAATTAATTATATATTATATTATATTTATATACATAGTTAACTTGTAATTTTTAGTCCGTTGCGTCGAGCGTTGAGAGTTGACTCATGTCCCGGTTCCGGATTTTCGAACGTCCTTGCGTACAATTTAATATCTTGTACTTTGCGTTTTGAATCTTGTACTCTTGTAATTTCGAGACGTTTCTTATCAATAATTGGAACCTCTTTGATTGTATTTTGTACTTTTGAGCTTTTTGGTCGTTTGCGTCTTCAATTCGTCGAATCTGTCTTTTGTCTTCACCTTTTATTATTTAAACGAATATCACTTGTAAATAGAACAATTGCAACTAAAAGCTTGTCTTTCTTGAGGAATAATGCTATGAAATATATGTTCGTTTTTAGCATTATCATTTATACTAGCACCTAAGTCTGCTAATGCTTCTATTGAACTAAGACTACCCAGAAAACATGGAATTGTGAAACTTCCTGGATCAGATAATTTTTCTGGTATCTTATTTAACAGCACTGCTGAACAATTAGCGTTCATAGTAACAGCTGAGAGTTCTTCCATTTTCTTTCTATTTGAGATTAGATCTTTCAAGAATTTAGCATATCTAGGCATTCCTGAAATTACATCAATGAAAGGAAGATTTACATTTATCTGTTTAAACATATCCAAGAATTTGGATTGCTCGGCTTCAAGTTCTCTTTCTTCATTTTACTCGGGTAAGGAAGTGGTGGTTGGTATGGTTTAACATAAGGTTTAGCCTTAACTGTGTTATCTTCATTAACCTTTTCAACTATCGGTTCTTTTTCCTTATCTTGATCAGGTTGTGGTTCTTGTGGAGTAGGAATAGCTTTATCAGAAGTTACAGGTATTTCAGGTGGTTTAAGTGTTGTACCACTTCTTGTGGTAATGGCTTTAGCTGTTTCATTCCGGGGGTTAGCATTTGTATCACTAGGTAAACTTCCCGGTTTTCTTTCACCTATTAACCTTGCTAGGTTACTTACTTCTTGTTCCAAGTTTTGAATAGAAGCTTGTTGATTTCTAAATGCTTGAGCATTTTGTTCATTAGTTTGTTTTTGAGATGTGAAAAACTGCGTTTGAGTTTCAACTAGCTTCGTCATCATATCTTCTAAATTCGGCTTTTTATCATCGGTTTGTTGTGGTGGTTTGTTTTGAAAATTAGGTCTTTGCTGATTGTAAGTATTGTTGGATACTTGTTGATTGCTAGGACCTTGTTGGTTGTTGTATGGAATATTTCGGTTATAGTTCTGGTTTTGATTGTAAATCGGTCTTGGCGGTTGATAATTATTCTGATAATTATTTCCAGGCCTTTGGTTTATGTATGAAATATTCTCTCTTTGTTCCATTGTTAATTCAATACTGAGACAATCTTTTGTCAAATGTGGTCCTCCACACTGCTCACAACTAATTCGTATTGAGTGAATATCCTTAGTCATCTTTTCCATTCGTCTCTCGACAACATCTATCTTTGCGGAAATGGAATCTAAGTCATGGCTAGAATCGGCTCTAGCTGCTTTAGATGATCTAACGATATCTTTTTATTGGTGCCACTCATGTGAGTGGGAAGCAGTGTTATCAATAATTTTGTAAGCATCAGTTTCTGTTTTCTTCATAATAGAACCACCAGCTGCTATATCGATGTCTTTCCTTGTAGCGATGTCGCATCCTTGGTAGAATATTTGTACTATTTGACAGGTATCTAAACCATGTTGCGGACATCCTCTTAATAACTTTCCAAATCTTGTCCACGCCTCATATAGAGTTTCATTTGGCTTCTGTGTGAACGTAACAATTTCTCCTTGAAGTCTTACGGCTTTAGATGCCGGAAAGAATTGTTTAAGAAAATTTTCAACTAAAACATCCCATGTATCAATCGCCCCTTCAGGTAACGATTCCAACCAATCTTTGGCTTCTCCCTTTAAAGTCCAGGGAAATAACATGAGATATATCTGTTAATCCTCAACTTCTCTTATTTTAAATAGAGTGCAGATCCTATTAAAGGTAGGAAGATGTTCATTTGGATCTTCCTTCGGCGCACCACTAAATTGGCATTGATTAGTCACCATGTGTAGAATTTGTCCTTTGATTTCATAATCTGGCGCATTAATGTCAGGATGAGTAATTGCGTGACCTTGGCCAGTGCGTGTAGCGACCCGACCAAAACATGTTTGACGGCGCCGTCTACTTAGGTCCCGTTACGTGGTCATAAGTCTTTAAAACAACGTTTGACCAAAAGATGTCGCATTCATTTCAAAAGTAAAGATTGTTCCCCAGTTTACAAGAATTGTTCATCCAAAAGTTACGTCACAAAGTTAAGTACAAACGAAATCCTATGCGACACAGTTTTAAATAAAGTCAAAAGACGCTCCATGTATGCACATATACTCGACATCCAATGCAAGTATCAAACAATGAGCGGAAGCATGTATCATGTATCGTTCAAGGACCTGAGAAAAACATAGAAATCTGTCAACGAAAACGTTGGTGAAATCATAGGTTTAAGTAAGTAAGTACAAGTGAACCACAAGATTTGCATCAATGAAATAATAGTAATACATTCCAAAAGTTTGTTTCACGAGCACCCAATTATCAATGCTTAACATTTCCTTCCATTGAACCCCATCACTTAGTGCTAGAACATACACTGTTTCTCGAAAATATATTTCATTCGTAAACGGTAGCGAACCGTTTGAATGAGGGTTTGTCAAACCCATATGGATCCATACAACATAAGTTCTCGCTTACACCCGGCAAGTGTAACTAATGATAATCGAATTGAGGATTTTGTTCTAAACTCGTATGTAGAATGTTTGTTTTTCCTGTACTTGTGTTCACTTAGTAAAGAAATGTTTATGTTTTCTCATCCCAAATGTAAGTTCAAAAAGAGTAAAAGTGGGACTATGATCTCACCTTGAGTGCAAGAGTTAATAAAGTACTTCAACAAGTAGACGCGTGCAAGGACAAAGCTAGTCTTGACCTAATCATATAGGTTGTATCAATAACGGTAAACACAAACGGTCAAAGATGTTCAATTAGTCCTATGGCTCGTTACGACTCGATTAATATAGCATGTGAATCAATTAGTCAAGTTTCATGCACGATACAAGTAACTAAGCATGTTAGAACGATCGTATAATTGTTTGGTTAAGTTTGACTAAAAGTCAAACTTGGTCAAAGTCAAGGTCAACGGGGTCGGGTCGGGTATCCGACAATTTTCCCATGATGAGAAATCATTTATGAGCAGAATGGCCAAGTTTCATGTTAATCGGAGTTACGGTTAAGCGGGAAACATTTCGTGAAAGGAAAAATAAAAACAAAAATGAGCTGGGCATATGCGCGGCGCGCACCCAAGTGTAATTCCTGGTCAGAACTTAACCAAAGGGGGTAAATATCTGGGATTTCTGTTTTGCGCGGCGCGCGGGTATATGCGCGGCGCGCAATACCTGGGAAACATGCAGTTTGCAGAAAAATGGTCCAAGTCACGAACCAAAATGCAAACAATCACATTTTATGATCCGCAAACAATTAGAACATGTATCTTATATCATCGGAAAGGTATTTTTACAAGGAATACAACTAAACACAATTCATCAATCACAAACATCATTTACAATAGCCGAAATCTCATCAAGTGATCAATAAAAGTCCATTTTCAAAGTTTCGAGTTCGTAAAACGTATTTTATGATTCGGGAATCCAATTTACACATACGATATGCCGTTCCGAAGGTAATTAAGCATACAATGTGTCTAAACACTTACTAACAACATTAACAAGCATTCAACGCAACAAAAGTTCATTTCAAAGTCTATCAAACCCTAACCAAAATTCACAAAAATCAATAATCATGTGTTTGAAGTTTTCTTAATCAACCTACGCATCAAAACGAAGCTAGTGATACTAGTAACACAATTAAAACATCAACTTTTAACATCTAACAACATATGATCATCCAAAATTCAAGAACAACACACCAAAATTCAAGTTCATGCTAGTTACACTAAAACAACGAGATCGAGCATATAAATCATATATTCATGTTAGACTTGAGCCATAGACACTAATTAACACTTTTATAAGTTAAAAACATCAAGAACACAAAATCTAGTGATTTTAGAAAGTTACCCAAATGAGATGAAGTTGGTACCAAAACGAAGAGGATGAAGAGAGGATCACGAATATGTAATTTATTTTGTTGTAAGCCTCCTAGATCGAATTTAGATGATGATTGAATGAATATGGTTTTGGGTGTGTGTGTTCTTGCTAGAGAGAAAGAGAGAGAGAGATGAGGATGAAATGAATGGGTGAAAGGGGTTTGACCCTTTGACCTAGTCAAGGGTTTGATCCCTTGTCAAGTTTAGTCCCTCAACTTTCGTTCGGGTGCGGGAATTACCTAAACGAGATAATTTAAAACGCGTATCAACGGGAGATGTTATAAACATATAACGGACTTTATATTAGTATAACGGAAAAAGAAAACGGAAAAAGGTGGGATGTTACATTACCTACTCCTTAAAAGAAATTTCGTCCCGAAATTTAAGTAGGCGTAGTAGTCGTTGTTTCTTCCTCGAGATCTTGCGTTTCTGAATTCACAAAAAGATGAGGATACTTCCTTTGGATTTGATCTTGTCTTTCCCAAGTAAACTCGGGTCCTCTTTTGGCATTCCAACGGACTTTAACAATCGGGATTCGGCTTTGTTTCAATGTCTTGACGGAGGTGTCCACAATTTCAACCGGTTCCTCCACAAAATGAAGTTTGTCATCAATAGTAAGTTCCTCGAGAGGGATGATGATATCGGGTTCGGCAAGACACTTTTTCAAGTTGGATACATGGAAAGTAGGATGAACGGAGTTCAATTGAGGCGGAAGATCTAAACGATAAGCAACGGTTCCAATACGCTCCAAGATTTCGAAAGGACCAATATACCGCGGATTTAGCTTCCCGCGTTTCCCAAAACGGATTACACCCTTCCAAGGTGCGACTTTTAACATTACTCGGTCACCGACTTGAAATTCAAGATCGTTGCGTCGTTTGTCGGTATAGCTCTTTTGACGACTTCGGGCCGTCCTAAGCCTATCTCGGATTTGAATGATTTTCTCGGTGGTTTCGTGAATGAGTTCGGGTCCGGTGATTTGCACGTCGCCTACCTCGGCCCAACAAAGAGGTGAACGACATTTGCGGCCATATAGCGCTTCAAAAGGTGCGGCTTTAATACTCGCGTGATAACTATTGTTGTAAGAGAACTCGGCGAGAGGTAAGTGCTTGTCCCAAGCTTTTCCGAAGTCAACCACGCAAGCTCGTAACATGTCTTCTAAGGTTTGAATTGTACGTTCGCTTTGTCCATCGGTTTGAGGATGATATGCGGTGCTCATGTCTAAACGCGTTCCCAACCCTTCTTGCAGTGTACGCCAAAATCTAGAAACGAAACGGCCATCTCGGTCGGAGATAATCGATAAAGGTACACCGTGTCGGGCTACGATCTCCTTAATGTAAAGTTGTGCAAGTTTCTCCATTTTGTCCGTTTCTTTCATGGCCAGGAAGTGTGCGGATTTGGTGAGACGGTCAACAATAACCCAAATGGTATCATAACCGCCCGTCGTTTTTGGTAGTTTGGTGATAAAATCCATCGTTATCCTTTCCCACTTCCATTGCGGGATCTCGGGTTGTCGAAGTAGTCCGGACGGTCTTTGGTGTTCGGCTTTGACTTTGGAACATGTCAAACACTTGGAAACATAAGTAGCTACGTCCCTTTTGATGTTCGGCCACCAATATAGCTGTTTAAGGTCGTGGTACATCTTATTGGCACCGGGGTGAATCGAGTATCGTGACTTATGGGCTTCATCTAAAATAAGGCTTCGTAGGTCCCCATAACTAGGCACCCAAATCCTTCCGGCGAAATATCGGAGTCCGGTTTCTTTAACTTCGAATCGAGAGGTGAGGACGTTCAAGTGTTCGAGAGAGATGTTTTCATCCTTGAGAGCCTCATCTTGGGCTACCCGAATTTGGCTATTAAGGTTTGTGTGGATGGTGATGTTTAAGGCTCGGACACGAAGAGGCACCACTCTTTCTTTTCGACTTAAGGCATCGGCTACTACATTTGCCTTCCCGGGATGGTAACGAAGCTCGCAATCGTAATCGTTTAAGGTTTCAATCCACCTTCGTTGTCTCATGTTTAGTTGCTTTTGATCGAAAATGTGTTGGAGACTTTTGTGGTCGGTAAAGATAGTACTCTTGGTTCCATAAAGATAGTGTCTCCACATTTTAAGTGCAAAGACAACGGCTCCAAGTTCGAGATCATGAGTCGTGTAATTCCGTTCATGAATTTTTAGTTGTCGAGAGGCATAAGCAATGACTTTCTTCCGTTGCATCAATACACATCCAAAACCATGTTTCGAGGCATCGCAATATACAACAAAATCATCATTGCCTTCGGGAAGTGACAAGATAGGAGCGGTGGTTAGCTTTGTCTTCAAGATTTGAAATGCGGATTCATGTTCGGTCGCCCAAATGAATTTCTTTCCCTTGTGAGTCAATGCGGTTAGAGGACGTGCAACCAAAGAGAAATTTTCGATGAATCTACGATAGTACCCGGCGAGACCCAAAAATTGACGAATGTGAGTAGGAGTAGTAGGAGTCTCCCATTTGCTAATGGCTTCGATTTTCGTTAGATCGACTTTAATACCTTGGTCACTTACAACATGACCAAGAAATTGAACTTCCTTTAACCAAAATTCACACTTGGAGAATTTGGCATAGAGTTGTTCTTGTCTTAAAAGTTCAAGCACAAGTCGGAGATGCTGTTCGTGCTCTTCTTCATTTTTAGAATAGATCAATATGTCATCGATGAACACAATAACGAATTTGTCAAGATACGGTTTGCACACGCGGTTCATAAGATCCATGAACACCGCCGGTGCGTTAGTGAGACCAAATGGCATTACAAGAAATTCATAACTACCATAACGAGTTCGGAAAGCGGTTTTGGAGACATCTTCCCCCTTAACCCTTAATTGATGATAACCCGAGCGGAGATCGATTTTCGAATATACACAAGACCCTTGTAGTTGATCAAAGAGGTCATCGATGCGAGGAAGAGGATATCGGTTCTTAACCGTCAATTTATTTAGTTCACGATAATCAATGCACATTCGTAGGGATCCGTCTTTCTTTTTAACAAACAAAATCGGAGCGCCCCAAGGTGAATGGCTAGGTTGGATAAAACCTCGATCAAGTAGTTCTTGGATTTGACTTTGCAATTCTTGCATTTCAGATGGAGCGAGTCTATATGGTGCACGTGCTACGGGTGCGGCTCCCGGGATAAGATCGATTTGGAATTCAACCGGTCGATGAGGTGGAAGACCCGGCAATTCGTCGGGAAATACATCGGAAAAGTCACTAACAATTGGCACATCATCGATATGCTTCTCATCGGACTCGACTTTCTTAACGTGGGTAAGGATCGCAAAACAACCCTTACGGAGTAGTTTTCTAACTTTAATACACGAAACGAGGTTGAGTCCGGTGCAACTCTTATCGCCATAGACGATCAAAGGTTCACCATTCTCGATAGGAATTCGGATTGCGTTAAGATCACAAAGAATGTGAGATTTCGTTTTGACTAACCAATTCATACCGATTATTACATCAAAGCTTCCTAGTTCCATGGGTATCAAGTCAATTTCAAATTCATTACCCAAAATGTTTATCGTACACCCCCGGTAATATGTGTCGGCACTTAATAGTTTCCCGTTAGCCACTTCAATGGTATAAGTGGTATCTAATGGAAGAGGTGGAGTGTTAAAAGAAGGAGTCAAAGTCTTGGATACAAAGCATTTATCGGCACCTGAATCAAATAAGCAAGAGACATAAGAATTGTTGAGAAGAAACGTACCCGTGACTAGTTCAGTGTCATCCCGGGCTTCCTCGGTGTTTATGTTGAAAGCTCGGCCGCGCGTATTGGGGTTATCTTTCTTCTTTGGGCATGCATTTCTATAATGACCCGTTTGGCCACATTCGTAACAAGTGCCCGTCTTTGGTGCTTTGGGCCACTTTCGAGCGACGGGAGTGGCACTTTTACAATCGTTGGCCTTATGACCAACTCCTTGGCACCGGTGGCAAATTAACTTACTACATTCGCCAAAGTGATGTTTGTTGCATTTGTTGCAAAAAGGTAGATTCCCGGCATAACCCTTCTTGCCGTCGAAAGTGAAAGATTTCTTGGCAAAGTTGTTGTTGCTTGATTGGGAGGGTTCCCACTTTCTTTTGTTGCCGCCCGATTTATCTTCGGTCTTAGGTGCCGGAACTACGATTTCGTCAACCGTTTCAATTAGTTGGCGAGCCATGTTCATAGCGGCTTGATGAGTAGTGGGTTTGGATGATATCACCCCTTGTTTGATGCTTTTTGGAAGACCGAGCATGTAGAGCTCAATCCTTTGAGATTCGGGGTTAACAAGATTAGGACACATCAAGGATAGTTCGGCGAAGCGTTGATTATAAGCTTTAAGATTGTTTCCGACCGCTTTCAAAGCTCTTAGTTCTTCCTCAAGCTTTCGGGTTTCTTCGCCGAAAAATACTCAACAATCATCTTTTCCTTTAGATCGGCCCAAGAGAGGGCATGAGCTTCATCGGTACCCACCGATTGAACATAGGTGTTCCACCATGTTAGAGCAATTCTGGAGAAAGTGTGAGTGGAGTATTTGACCTTGTCTTGGTCTCGACAACCGCTTATGCTAAAGACGGCTTCCGTTTGCTCAAACCATCGGGTGAGCACGACCGGTCCCCCGGTTCCATCAAAAGTGTGAGGTTTGCACCCCATGAAAGCTTTATAGGAGCATCCCTCGTTTGAGTTTCCGGCTCCATTGTTGTTGTTGTTGTTGTTGTTGTTGTTGTGGTTGTTATTATTATTGTTGTTGGATGAGTGACCGGCCATGGCCGCATCTACGGCGGTAGCTATCATCCGTTCGAGAGCTTGTTCGGGAGTTTCATTGCGGCGTACACGACGAGGAGCCATTGTTCCTTCAAGACACAAGAATATCATTGATTAGTATTCTCAATAATACTAACCGTGATATAGAATAAAGATAAAGAGAAGTTTTTCCTCGACTCGCCTTAAATTCTTTATGTCATAATGTCGGAACGTTCATATGAGTCACCGTAATATAATCCCGGAAATTATATTACCCTGATTCATATGTGCATTCGACATCATTTCATATAGTCAAGGTGGCGTGTCAATCAAATTAAACAACGTGAGATTAAGATGAACTAAGAGTAGATATGAGTAGAAGCGTTCGAGTATAAATGCACAAGTAGTCAAGTAATTCCTACTTCAAGTCTATATGCCGGTTGTAGTCTAGACTCACCAATGTACCCTATGACTCGGGGTCGACACCAATGAACTCTAAATCCCTACAACCAACGCTCTGATACCATCTGTAGCGACCCGACCAAAACATGTTTGACGGCGCCGTCTACTTAGGTCCCGTTACGTGGTCATAAGTCTTTAAAACAACGTTTGACCAAAAGATGTCGCATTCATTTCAAAAGTAAAGATTGTTCCCCAGTTTACAAGAATTGTTCATCCAAAAGTTACGTCACAAAGTTAAGTACAAACGAAATCCTATGCGACACAGTTTTAAATAAAGTCAAAAGACGCTCCATGTATGCACATATACTCGACATCCAATGCAAGTATCAAACAATGAGCGGAAGCATGTATCATGTATCGTTCAAGGACCTGAGAAAAACATAGAAATCTGTCAACGAAAACGTTGGTGAAATCATAGGTTTAAGTAAGTAAGTACAAGTGAACCACAAGATTTGCATCAATGAAATAATAGTAATACATTCCAAAAGTTTGTTTCACGAGCACCCAATTATCAATGCTTAACATTTCCTTCCATTGAACCCCATCACTTAGTGCTAGAACATACACTGTTTCTCGAAAATATATTTCATTCGTAAACGGTAGCGAACCGTTTGAATGAGGGTTTGTCAAACCCATATGGATCCATACAACATAAGTTCTCGCTTACACCCGGCAAGTGTAACTAATGATAATCGAATTGAGGATTTTGTTCTAAACTCGTATGTAGAATGTTTGTTTTTCCTGTACTTGTGTTCACTTAGTAAAGAAATGTTTATGTTTTCTCATCCCAAATGTAAGTTCAAAAAGAGTAAAAGTGGGACTATGATCTCACCTTGAGTGCAAGAGTTAATAAAGTACTTCAACAAGTAGACGCGTGCAAGGACAAAGCTAGTCTTGACCTAATCATATAGGTTGTATCAATAACGGTAAACACAAACGGTCAAAGATGTTCAATTAGTCCTATGGCTCGTTACGACTCGATTAATATAGCATGTGAATCAATTAGTCAAGTTTCATGCACGATACAAGTAACTAAGCATGTTAGAACGATCGTATAATTGTTTGGTTAAGTTTGACTAAAAGTCAAACTTGGTCAAAGTCAAGGTCAACGGGGTCGGGTCGGGTATCCGACAATTTTCCCATGATGAGAAATCATTTATGAGCAGAATGGCCAAGTTTCATGTTAATCGGAGTTACGGTTAAGCGGGAAACATTTCGTGAAAGGAAAAATAAAAACAAAAATGAGCTGGGCATATGCGCGGCGCGCAATGGGTTGCGCGGCGCGCACCCAAGTGTAATTCCTGGTCAGAACTTAACCAAAGGGGGTAAATATCTGGGATTTCTGTTTTGCGCGGCGCGCGGGTATATGCGCGGCGCGCAATACCTGGGAAACATGCAGTTTGCAGAAAAATGGTCCAAGTCACGAACCAAAATGCAAACAATCACATTTTATGATCCGCAAACAATTAGAACATGTATCTTATATCATCGGAAAGGTATTTTTACAAGGAATACAACTAAACACAATTCATCAATCACAAACATCATTTACAATAGCCGAAATCTCATCAAGTGATCAATAAAAGTCCATTTTCAAAGTTTCGAGTTCGTAAAACGTATTTTATGATTCGGGAATCCAATTTACACATACGATATGCCGTTCCGAAGGTAATTAAGCATACAATGTGTCTAAACACTTACTAACAACATTAACAAGCATTCAACGCAACAAAAGTTCATTTCAAAGTCTATCAAACCCTAACCAAAATTCACAAAAATCAATAATCATGTGTTTGAAGTTTTCTTAATCAACCTACGCATCAAAACGAAGCTAGTGATACTAGTAACACAATTAAAACATCAACTTTTAACATCTAACAACATATGATCATCCAAAATTCAAGAACAACACACCAAAATTCAAGTTCATGCTAGTTACACTAAAACAACGAGATCGAGCATATAAATCATATATTCATGTTAGACTTGAGCCATAGACACTAATTAACACTTTTATAAGTTAAAAACATCAAGAACACAAAATCTAGTGATTTTAGAAAGTTACCCAAATGAGATGAAGTTGGTACCAAAACGAAGAGGATGAAGAGAGGATCACGAATATGTAATTTATTTTGTTGTAAGCCTCCTAGATCGAATTTAGATGATGATTGAATGAATATGGTTTTGGGTGTGTGTGTTCTTGCTAGAGAGAAAGAGAGAGAGAGATGAGGATGAAATGAATGGGTGAAAGGGGTTTGACCCTTTGACCTAGTCAAGGGTTTGATCCCTTGTCAAGTTTAGTCCCTCAACTTTCGTTCGGGTGCGGGAATTACCTAAACGAGATAATTTAAAACGCGTATCAACGGGAGATGTTATAAACATATAACGGACTTTATATTAGTATAACGGAAAAAGAAAACGGAAAAAGGTGGGATGTTACAGTGCGTTTAGCTCTCATTCGGTCTTCCATACTTAAAGGTTCCAGATTCTCCATAATTGAATTTGTTGAATCGGAATCACTAGAGGATTCTGATTTAATGGTTCGTTCCTCAACAATCTCTGTTTGAATGATTGGTGGTTCCGGAGGAAAATTTAATGGTTCAGGATCTATGAATCGTCCCTGAATATTCTCCGGATTCTCAATTGTGAGGTCGGGTTCAAAAAATGGATTATCGGAAATTTGAACTGGAGTACTTGGTCGACTGGATGACGATTCTAAAGAAAAATCAACGGCTGTAATATTTGCTAAATGTCTTGATCTAGTTACAGGTGGTGAACGTACAAAAGGTGGTGAACGTCTTGCTCGGTGCATTCACTGAATATCCTATTAGTTTTTTTTAAAAAGGAAAGAAAAATTATATAAGTTATCCAATTAATAGACTTTTCTGATTTTGCCCACGTTTCGAATAGCCAAAAAATGCAGCAGAGGGGCAGGATTCGTTTGGTCTCAATATAATTGAGGACTGTTTGGCTCCAATAACCCGGTCCACGTACAAATCCAACTATTACTACGAACCAGAAAATTTTGATGTCTATCAATTTAACCACTTAAAATAAATTTTCGTAATTTTAAGAAATTTAGATAAGAAGTAGAATAAAAATCTATGTCCTAAAACTAGAATAGCGAGAAATAAGAAAGAAAAAGAGTGTGTCGAAAAAGGTCGAAAAATAAAAATAAGAAAGAAAAAGAGTAACTTATAGAACTTAAAAACACTCGACTAACCCAACCTTATTACTATCACTAACTTAAAATTATAATCGCAAATTGAGATTACTAATTGGAATGATAATTGATACATAGGTAAAAGGTGTCTAAAAATATTAAAGCTTACAAGTAAAACTATATCCCAAATGGCAATAACTTAAAAAGAAACTAAAACTTAAAAAGGCGTCGCAAAATTCTAAAGCACCTAAATCTTAGTCTAAAGAAAAAGCACTTAAGGAATTTTACGGCAGAGCCTAAAAATCTAGAAGTAAAAAAAACTATGGCAAAAACTATATCTTAAAACTAAATACGAGCGAAAAATACAAATATTACGCTAAAATAATTAAAAAGGGACAAAATATAAAAATATACAAAAAGTTGTAAAAAGTACAATTTTTATAAAAATATTATTTTTATATTATTTATTTTATTAAACTATTAATTTTATATTTTAATTAAACTAATTTAACTAAAATACAATTTAATTTAAAAACTTAAAACTAATTATAATAATAAATAAGTAATTAGGGTTAATAATAAAAACTAAATAATAATTACCCCGTATTTAATGCTGATTAGGGTTTCTGTCACGTGTGTCAGGGAGGCTCCGCGAGTTGCGGTATTCGAAGCTGCAAACTCCGCGAGTCGCGGGGTTCCAAAATTCAACTCAGGTACAGGATTTAATTCGACGTTTTTTTTTAATAAAAATAAAATATTTAAATAAAACTTATATTTTTATAAAATAAAAATAAATAAACTTTACAAAACTTAAATATTTAACAAATTCTTAAAAATATTTATATTTTTGTTTTCTTTTTATGTTTTTGAATAATTAAAAACGTATTTTTACAAAAGTGAATTTTAATAAAAGTAAACTAAAAATAAAAATCTTTTTTTTATTAGCGTTGCGCTTCTGGCTTTTAAGCTAGATTGTTCCCCGGCAGCGGCGCCAAAAATAGCTTGATGTTATGCGAGGTGTATATAAAATAGCTATTAAATTTTACAAGAAAATACTATAAAATACGATACAATTTTACACAAGATATTTATTTATTTAGAGAATGGATATACTTAAACCTTGCTACAACACTTATAGGCAGTGTACCTAATCGTACAGTAGTGTAGTTTTTAGTAAGTCCGGTTCGTTCCACAGGGAAAATCTTTAAACAAAGCTTAACGCTATATTAGTTTACTTTTATAAAAATACAAATATATATATATATAAGTAATATTATTATTATAAAGGGGGTTTTTACCGTTTAATGACCGGTTTGTCGATTTTAAAACTTTAGTCGCAGTTAAAACAAAATGTAAAATATTAAATAAATAAAAGACTTAATTTAAAGCATAAAGTAAATAACGATAATGAAATTGCGAATAATAAAAGTGCGATAAAATAAACTTGCGATAATTAAAAAGTACGATAATTAAAAGTGCAATTAAATATAATAACGATAAAATAAAATGCGATAATTAGAAGTGCAATTAAATATAAAATAAAGGAAATTAAATATGAAATAAAAGAATTATGCTTATTTAAACTTCCGTAATCATGATGTTTGACGTGTTGATTTTAGTTTTATGCTCTTGGGTTAATTGTCCTTTGTCCTGAATTATTTAATATGTCCGTCTGTTTTTTGTCCATAACAGTCCATCAGTCATAAATATAAAGTGCGAGTGTCCTCGTCAAATTATCCTTATACCCGAAGTTAAATATTCCAACTAATTGGGGACTTAAACTGTAACAAGATTTTAATACTTTGTTTAATAATTACACCAGGTTATCGACTGCGTGTAACCCAAGGTTTTAATACTCTGTTATCAATTATGCCAAGTGTCCTTGTACATAATTTCACCCATGTTTTAATAATTCAAGTGACTATTAATCCATTCCCGTGTCCGGTTAAATGAACGATTATTCGTACATATAAATATCCCGCCCATCGTGTCCGATCGAGTGTATATGACGTCCAATTGTAAATCTTTATATTAAATATAACAAACTATCATTTAGTTAAACAAATATAAAGCCCATTAATAGCCCATAGTCTAATTTCCACAAGTGTCGTTCTTTTGTCCAAACCCCAATTATGGTACAAAGGCCAATTACCCAATTTTAGTAATTAGCCCAACATCATGATTACTTCGTTTTAAATAAGCATAATAATAACTTAGCTACGAGACATTAATGTAAAAAGGTTGAACATAACTTACAATGATTAAAAATAGCGTAGCGTTACACGGACATAATTTCGACTTACACCCTTACAACATTCGCTAACATACCCTTATTATTAGGATTAAAATTAAAATTAAAATTAAAATATAAAATATAAAATATAAATATAAATATTACGTATAGATAGATGGATGGATATATATTGATTTTTTTGCGATCAAACTGCGTTTGCTTTTATAGGCGGTTTCAGAATTTGGGGCTCCGCGACTCGCGGCAATTTTTGCCTTCAAACTCCGCGAGTCGCGGAGTTTGATTTTCCAGCTCACCAACTTTGGAGTCTTTCTTTGCCGACGAATTTTTAATATATTATAATATTTAAATAATTATAAGAATTATTTAAATATTATATTATATTTATGTGCATAGTTGACTCGTAATTTTTAGTCCGTTGCGTCGAGCGTTGAGAGTTGACTCTGGTCCCGGTTCCGGATTTTCGAACGTCCTTGCGTACAATTTAATATCTTGTACTTTGCGTTTTGAATCTTGTACTTTTGTAATTTCGAGACGTTTCTTATCAATAATTGGAACCTCTTTGATTGTATTTTGTACTTTTGAGCTTTTTGGTCGTTTGCGTCTTCAATTCGTCGAATCTGTCTTTTGTCTTCACCTTTTATTATTTAAACGAATATCACTTGTAAATAGAACAATTGCAACTAAAAGCTTGTCTTTCTTGAGGAATAATGCTATGAAATATATGTTCGTTTTTAGCATTATCAATGCGGTTAGAGGACGAGCAACCAAAGAAAAATCTTTGATGAATCTACGATAGTATCCGGCAAGACCCAAAAATTGACGAATGTGAGTAGGAGTAGTAGGAGTCTCCCATTTACTAATGGCTTCGATTTTTGATGGATCGACTTTAATACCTTGATCACTTACAACATGATCAAGAAATTGAACTTCCTTCAACCAAAATTCACACTTGGAGAATTTGGCATAGAGTCGTTCTTGTCTTAGAAGTTCAAGCACAAGTCGGAGATGTTCCTCGTGTTCTTCTTCGCTTTTAGAATAGACCAAAATATCATCGATGAACACGATAACGAATTTGTCGAGGTATGGTTTGCACACGCGGTTCATTAGGTCCATGAACACCGCCGGTGTATTAGTGAGACCAAAAGGCATTACAAGAAATTCGTAACTACCATAACGAGTCCGGAATGCAGTTTTGGAGATATCTTCCCCTTTAATCCTTAGTTGATGATAACCCGAACGGAGATCGATTTTTTAATATACACAAGACCCTTGTAATTGATCAAAGAGGTCATCGATGCGAGGAAGAGGATATCGGTTTTTAACCATCAATTTATTTAGTTCACGATAATCAATGCACATTCGTAGAGATCCATCTTTCTTCTTAACGAATAAAATCGGAGCGCCCCAAGGTGAATGGCTAGGTTGGATAAAACCACGATCAAGTAGTTCTTGGATTTGACTTTGCAATTCTTGCATTTCGGATGGAGCGAGTCTATATGGTGCATGTGCTATGGGTGCGGCTCCCGGAATAAGATCGATTTGGAATTCAACCGGTCGATGAGGTGGAAGACCCGGCAATTCGTCGGGAAATACATCGAAAAAGTCACTAACAATTGGCACATCATCGATGTGCTTCTCATTGGACTCGACTTTCTTAACGTGAGCAAGGATCGCAAAACAACCCTTACGGAGAAGTTTTCTAACTTTAATGCACGAAACGAGGTTGAGTCCGGTGCAACTCTTATCGCCATAAACGATCAAGGGTTCGCCATTCTCGATAGGAATTCGGATTGCGTTAAGATCACAAAGGATGTGAGATTTTGTTTTGGCTAGCCAATTCATACCGATTATTACATCGAAGCTTCCTAGTTCCACGGGTATCAAGTCAATTTCAAACTCATTACCCAAAATGTTTAACGTACACCCCCGGTAATATGTGTCGGCACTCAATAGTTTCCCGTTGGCCACTTCAATGGTATAAGTGGTATCTAGTGGAAGTGGTGGAGTGCTAAAAGAATGAGTCAAAGTCTTAGATACAAAACTCTTATCGGCACCTGAATCGAATAAACAAGTAACATAAGTGTTGTTGAGGAGAAACGTACCCATGACTAATTCATTATCATCTAGGGCTTCCTCGGTGTTGATGTTGAAAGCTCGGCCGCGTGTGTTGGGGTTGGCTTTCTTCTTCGGACATGCGTTTCTAAAATGACCCGTTTGGCCACATTCATAACAAGTACCCGGTTTTGGTGCATTGGGCACCTTTTGAGCGACGGGGGCGGCACTTCTACAATCGTTGGCCACATGCCCACCCCTTTGGCACCGGTGGCAAAATAGATTGCTACATTCACCATAGTGGTGTTTGTGGCATTTGTTGCAAAAGGGTTTATTTCCGCCATAACTTTTCTTGGCGTCGGAGGTGAAAGGCTTTTTGATGAAGTTGTTGTTGTAGTTGTTGCTTGATTGGTGGGCTTCCCATTTTCTTTTGTTGCCGCCCGATTTATCCTCGGCCTTAGGTGCCGAAACTACGATTTCGTCAACTGTTTCGATTAATTGGCTGGCCATGTTTAAGGCTTGTTGTAGGTTAGCGGGTTTGGATGATATCACTCCTTGTTTGATGCTCTTTGGAAGACCATCCATATAGAGTTCAACCCTTTGAGATTCGGGGTTCACGAGGTTGGGACACATCAAGGATAGTTCGGAGAATCGTTGATTGTAGGCCTTGAGATCGTTTCACGAGGGAAAAATTCGACGATCATCCTTTCCCTTAAATCGGCCCAAGAGAGGGCGTGAGCTTCATCGGTATCCACCGATTGTACATATGTGTTCCACCACGTGAGGGCGATATCGGCAAAGGTGTGGGTGGAATACTTGACCTTGTCTTGGTCCCGACAACCGCTTATGCTAAAAACGGCCTCCGTTTGTTCGAACCATCAAGTGAGAGTAACCGGTCCCCCTGTCCCATCAAAAGTATGAGGTTTGCACCCCATGAAAGCTTTATAGGAGCACCCTTCACTTGAGTTACCGGCCCCTTGATTGTTGTTGTTGTGGTTGTTGTTATTGTTGTTGTTGGAGGAGTGACCAGCCATGGCCGCATCCACGGCGGTGGCTATCATTCGTTGTAGAGCTTGTTCGGGAGTCTCTTGGCGTCGTACACAACGAGGAGGCATTGTTCCTTCAAAACACAAGAATAACGTTGATTAGTATTTTCAATAATACTAATCATGATATGGAATAAGGATAGAGAAAAATTTTCCTTGACTCGCCTAAAATTCTTTATGCCATAATGCCGGAACGTTCATATGAGTCACCGTAATATAATCACGGAAATTATATTACCCTAATTCATATGTGCATTCGACATTATTTCACTAAGTCAAGGTGGCGTGTCAATTAAATTAAACAACGTGAGATTAAAATGAAATAAGAGTAGATATGAGTAGAAACGTTCGAGTATAAATGCACAAGTAGTCAAGTAATTCATACTTCAAGTCTATATGTCGGTTGTAGTATAGACTCACTAATGTACCATTTGACTCGGGGTTGACACCAATAAACTCTAAATCCCTACAACCAACGCTCTGATACCATCTGTAGCGACCCGACCAAATCATGTTTGACGGCGCCGACTACTTGGGTCCCGTTACGTGGTCATAAGTCTTTAACATGACGTTTGACCAAAATATGTCGCATTCATTTCATAAGTAAAAGGATGTTTCAAGTTTACAAAAGTATTTCAATGACTAGTTACATTTCAATGTTTAACGTACAAATGAAACCTATACGACAAAATTTATAAAAGTAGTCAAAAGACGCTCCAACTATGCACGTATACTCGACATCCAAGCAAGTATCAAAAAGTAAGCGGAAGCATGTATCCTTAAGCATTAAAGGACCTGAGAAAACATATAGAAAACTATCAACGAAAATGTTGGTGAAATCATAGGTGTTTTAGTAAACGTTGTATTTGAACCACAAGATTTAATATAAGATGATTATCAAAATCATTTGCATTCCAAAGTTGTTATTTGTTTCGCGGGCACCCAATTATCAAACTTAACTGTTTTGTACCCTGTTACGTAGTGTTAGAATATGCACTATACTCGAAAATATATTTCATCCGCTAACGGTAGCGAACCGTCCGAATGAGGCTCGTCAAGCCCATGTGATCACATAATATAAGTTCTCGTTTACACACTGCAAGTGTAACTAATGATAATTGAATTGAGGATTTTTGTTCAAACCCGTACGTGGAATGTTCATTTTCGTACTTGTGTTCAAAGCGTAAAAGTATGATACATATATGTTTCTCATCCCATAGTTTAAAGTATAAAAGTTGTTTGAAAGATGGGACTATGATCTTGTAACGACCCGGAAAATTTCGACTAATTTTAAACCCAACTCTCGATATGATTTAATATTTTTGACACAATAAGCAAAGTCTGTAATGTTGAGTCCTAAAATCTTTGAACTGTATTATTTATCCATTTGACCTTCTGACTAGTCCCGACGATTCACGAACAACTGTTGTAAATAAGAATGAATATATATAAGATATGTATATAAAAATAAGTATAAGTATATATAATATCTTGAATTAATAAACTACAATATAATCCTTTGAATTGAAAATGTAAAGTAAAACACAAAATGATTAAGCTATTATTAAAATGAATCTAGATATATACATATATGACTTCTATACCTAATTAATATTGTATATAAATATTAAATATTCAAATATGATATTAAAAAAAATAAGTATTACAGAACTAATAAGGTTAGTACATTAAATTTTATTACAAGCTAGATTATAGTTGTTGTATTAATATTACTTCCAGTAGTAATATTAAAAATAAATATTAATACCAGTATTAATAATATTATAATATAAATATGAAAATGATATTTATAAATTGTTATACAATTATTATTAATATCATTTAATAGTATTAATAATATTATCAAACATTAGTATTATTGTAGGTATTATTATTAATATTATCATTAGTAAAAAAAAAATTGTTATTATTATTGTTATTTCTTTTATTATTATTATTATTAGTATTTGTATTATTAATACTATTATCTATATTATTTCCATTTATAATAGAATTACCAAAATATGTTAATTATATAAAAACTTATACAGCTAATAAAACCAAGATAGTTCCTATCTTTTTCAACTTGTGAATATTTCTTCTGTTCTCTCGTGATATATTGTCTATAAAACTAGATACATATCAATTATCGTTATCTGAACATATCGATATCTTTGTTTCTGTTACCTCGTGAAGTTTTACTTATTTCATTATTTACATTAAACATCGATTATAACTGCTGCAAAGAAAATTGAATTTCTTAAAAAAAAAAAGCTCAAGAACACCCAGATGGGTACTGGGTTCGTATGAACTATTTTTTTTTATTTTTTTATTTTCGATTTTTAATGAAACTGAAAAATCTTGAATTGCAGTTTTATTAAGAACTATCTAAACGTACTCACTATAAAGTTTCAACTTCCAATTTCAATTATCAAACATGAATTTAGAGGTCAAAGTTTTTAAAATAAAAAGTCAACAACTGAGTTCATAGCGAAATTTGAATTAAATTTGATGTTTCAGGAACAATTGAGGATTCATAAAGTTTACAGGAATGATTTAAAATCTTTTTTGTGTTATGATTATAATCTAAAAACGTCTCGAAGTCAAAAATCACGAATTGAGTTTAAAAAAAAAAAAATATTTCACGACAGTTTATAGCATCTTCTATTGTTTTTTTTTTTTTTTTTTGGTGTCTGATTATTATACATACAAATCATTTCCATTTATGATACAAAGATAAATTAAACATTTATTTGAGATTGAGATTTGGTGCTCCGGTCGATGGGTGTAGAGAAGAAGAAGAGTTTGAAGAAAATAAAACATAAATAAATCTGAGTTAAACACATAGGGATTCGGTTTTAAAACAGAAACTGGGCATCAGCCCAACGGTTAGACTGTGTGCGTATAAGCGGGAGGTCATAGGTTCGAGTCCCGTCCGCAGCAATTCTTTTTACTCAAGGATTTTAAGGGGTATACTTTATTATTTTATTTCTATTATTATTATTATTATTATTATTATTATTATTATTATTATTATTATTATTATTATTATTATTAACATTTACTAGTATTAAGTATTTAAGTATTATTATTATTACAAGTAACATTTTAATTAAGATTATCAAAATTTTCATTTTAAACTATCCCTTTTACCAAAAATTAACATTTTTTTTATTTAAAGTTATTATATTTATTAAAACTTAATTTAGGTTATTATTATTATTATTATTGTTATTATTATTATTATTATTATTATTATTATTATTATTAACATTAGTAGTATCATTATTATCATTATCACATTTTTTGTGTGTTATTAGTATTATCATTATTAAATAAAATATTATTATTATTGGTAAATCATTATTTTCAAGATCATCGTTTTAACAAATAAATATTTTGTACATTAAATATACTTATTCCATATACTAGGATTTTATTAAGATTTCATATAACTATATATCAAAAATATTAACATTTACTATATAAATACTTACATATAACAAACTAATGATATTTCTTAAAAATATTACTAATAATATATATACATATATATAGATATATTAACATAACTAAATGTATAGATACTGATCATTTTAAATATATATACAAAGTAAATATATGACATGTAATTTAAGATATACTATAAATATATGTTTTAAATGGAATTTAATATAAATTATATATAACTACAACTATATAAATAATATATAAATAAATGAAATTATGTAAACTCTATCATGTTTTAATAGATATATAATTGATATAGGTTCATGAATCTGAGGCCAACCTTATACCTGTTCAATGTCGTCCTATGTATTTTTATTACAAAATACATAATGTGAGTTTCATTTGCTCCCTTTTTAATTGCTTTTGCAATATATATTTTTGGGCTGAGAATACATGCGCTGCTTTTATAAATGTTTACAAAATAGACACAAGTACTTAAAAATATATTCTACGTTGAGTTGTACCACTGGCATATTTCCCTGTAGCTTGGTAACTACTATTTACATGGGTATTGTAAACGCGAATCCTGTTGATAGATCTATCGGGCCTGACAACCCCAACCGGACTGGACGACCAGTATTCAACGGTTGCACAGTACTTCGTTTCGGTGACTACACTTGGTACGGTGTAGTGAGATTTCATAATAAAGGGAATATGCGACGTGATTAAATGTTAAGTATGGTTACCAAGTGCTCAACCACTTAGAATGCTTTACATACACTTGCGAGTGTATTATGTTTATGATTATGAAATCTTGTGGTCTATTAAAATATTGAAATGATTGTTATGATAAACCTATGAACTCACCAACCTTTTGGTTGACACTTTTAAGCATGTTTATTCTCAGGTATGAAAAAAGTCTTCCGCTGTGCATTTGCTCATTTTAAGGACATTACTTGGAGTTGATCATTGCAATGGGACCAAATGTTGATGACTTCGTCCAGGTGGATAAGGACGGGTTGTTACAGTTGGTATCAGAGCGGTGGTCGTAGCGAACCAGGTCTTGCATTAGTGTGTCTAACTGATAGTTGTTAGGATGCATTAGCGAGTCTGGACTTCGACCTTAGCTGCATATTATAAGTATTGTTTATCATTCCTAGTGGAAAATTACCTGCTTATCATTCCTAAGTCTAGACACGACTTCCTGCACTTATTTGATAGATAGTTTATAGATAAATACATATCTTAGCGTATCTGTTACTGTAGACTTTATCTGACACGTTTCCTTAAATCCCTTCGTAATCTACGGGATCTTCTGTACTATATTTAGGTATTCTATACAATTAGAATATCATCCAATATCCGAAAATCTTTTCATATCGAAAAATCCTTTATTCAATCGTACGCAATGGAACTCACCATTAGTTCAAGCCTCTCGAATTCCGATATGGAGTCCCACCTAAGCTCCGAAAGCAGCGTCACCAGAATGAATCAATCAATCAGCCATCCCCAATTTATCTGATGGGTTCGTAGTCGACTTAACTAATGGAGACGAGAAGAAGGCGATCCTTTTCACCCACCAACCTACACCCTCGGCGAAGAACCCGAAACACTTACAGGCGAACCTATTCGAAACACCATTTTCACCTTCAGTTCCCGAATATCTCGTCACATTTATAATCTATCTAAAATTCTAAACCTTATTCATCCGCTCGTTTCGATCGACAATCATCCCGGAATAATAGAAGAAGTCAACGAACTTTGCGCTCGAGTAATCAATCTGGAGAATATGGTGTAAAATTTACCAGCTTCAGCAACATCACTGGCACCAACAGTACCATCAATAACAGCACCACTATCATCAAGAATCCATGCCTCAATATCTCATTCTGTACCTCGAGCATAATCATCGTTCTACGTATTGTTCTATCTACTTTATCTTCGTTCTACATATCGTTCTACATCGATTATCTACGCTTTACGTATCGTTCTACCTCATTTATCTTCATTCGACATGATGATTATGTAATCTCTAATGTTTTAGAGATTATGTAATCTAGTACTAACGATAAATCAAATGAGTTTAATATCTTATTGACTCATTAAATCCATGATTACATCTGAAGAAAATATATATGCAAGTATATTTTCATAAAGATTGTAATTAAAAATTCTCTCGTACAAACTGTTAATGGTGAAAATATTTTAACGGGTAGGTAATACCCGAGAAATATTTAGATTTCACATTAATAAGTTACACTGTACGCTCTTCAGTTCTGATTCGGCAGTCATTAACAATACTGCTCAAATCCGCATATATACGTATCCGTTCGCCAAAGAACAACTATTTTCATATTGGATTTTGACTTCTCAGAATCCAACAAGTGGCATAATGAAGAAAACATTGGACAAAATAAAAAGTGTTAGAAACAAACAAATTAACTAAGATGAATTTGTTAAGAATCCACGCTAATTATTCCTAGCGAACTGGTTACATTTTATTTATCGCAATTTACATTCTCGCAATTTACATTCTCGCAATTTACATTCTCGCAATTTTATTTATCGTCATTTAATTTCTGTTATTTATTTTTACGCACTTTAAATATCGGGACACGTATACAAGGTTTTGACATATCATATCGACGCATCTATTTATATTATTTGGAATAACCATAGACACTCTATATGCAGTAATGCGGGAGTTAGCTATACAGGGTTGAGGTTGATTCTACAATAATATATATAGTTTGAGTTGTGATCGAGTCTGAGACATATACGGGTCATGATACATATTAATTAATTTGAATATTATATATTAAACTATATATGAATTGTTGAACTGTAACTGTGGACTATCGACTGTGGACTAATAATATTGGACAATTAAAATGAATTAAAATATTGATTATAACATATGAAACTAAACAATTCTTCAAGTTTGCCACTTGATTTCTTCTTAAACCTCATTTGAATCTTGACGATTCCAATCCATGTTCAAATCATTCATGATTCTTAAAAACACCTCGATCGAGAGGATGAACCAGCCGCACTTCATCTACGAAAGAAAAGATTGATGCATATAGTTATGCACCTGAAAAACCCTCGAAAATTGAGTAAACGTTTAACGCGTAGCTGTGCTAATTCCTTTAGTGTTATTATTACCCAAAATAATTTGGTAAACCCTTTCAAAGTAGCAAATTTTGTCACAGCTCCAACAAGTCAACTCCGACTTTTCATTCGAGACAACCTATTATAACTGTGATATATATATACGCACTCTTTTATTGTTACCGCGAAACCTTTTATATTCCACCATATTACCATCAGCGTATAATCATTTAAAAACACAATTCTCCTGAAAATGCTAACGAAGCAGCATGTTGTAAATGGTCTAAATGGCCAAGAGTTGGTGATAAAGAATGGAGTGTTGGGAACACTCAATAGAAAATTTAGTGCCGAAAAGAGGATTATGCGAAACTATGAAGGAAGCCGTGGACAAATCACAAAGAATAAGTTTGATTTCAAAGAATCCAGGTAATTCTTTATTCGATGAAATCTTTAGAGAATATCTTGCTCCAAAGTCATGATAAAATCTTCTTTATCAACCTTCGAACTTAGAAATTCCAAAATATCATCATAAAATATCTTCAATATTTCTAAGGAAAGTTTCATAAATATTCTTGTCCGAAATTATCTACCTCTTCGTGTTTTCTGTATTCCATTATATTGGAAACTTCTGTGAGAGCTAAGTATAAATTATGAATGAATTGTGGAGAAATGTTGAGAATTGAAGCATGAGTTAGTATAATATAATGGCGCTTGGCCAATGTGGTTATATTACAGTAAGTCATGCTGAGTTCCTAATGGGACGTGATGATTCACAGAACATAACGTCATCATGTGCCATGTTACATAACTCTTTCATTATACTTAATTTCTGAACATATCAAGAAAGTATATTCTTGATAGTTCTATTTTCAGTGATTCTGGTATTCTGACAAATCATATCATGCTATTACGTTCTCTCTTGTTTAGAACATTAAGTTCATTTGAAACTTAATACATACAAATTCTGGACCATTACTCGCTTTATTAGAGGTCGGGAAGAAAATAAAAAGACAAAGAGCTCCAAAATATAAGAGAAAATATAAAGCCCAATAACAAGGTGGAGGTCACAAACCGTGGATATTAATACGAATAGCAATATAAAGACTCGGGAGAACTAAAAACACTATAAACCCAAGATCATAGTAGAAGTAGACAGATTCCTCTGGTGGTAGATGAAAAAGGAGAATGACAGATATGAAAGTCATGAATATATCCAGAATTAAAACTGGATGAAGCATATTGACTGATGATTTTGAAATATGAATTAAAGTATAGAAAGTGGGAGAAGTGAAAAACATTGGAACGGGAGAAGCTTAATTTATAATGGAAATATTATACAGAGTAATCGAGGTAGATCACCGTATTTAATTATAAAGATCTTAATTACCTTATTCACCGAAGAATCAAATCTTTTAGATTTCGAAGATTATCTTTAAATCCCTGGAATTTCGGAAAAATCAATCGTGATTATTTCACCGGTTACGACAAACCTATAATTACTCATTTCATCTTTTTGTGATAGCTTCATTTGTACTCTTCGCATAATCGAATCGTTTTATCTATATAAATCAATAATGATAAAACTCTATTTATCAACTCATATTCGTCATAAAAACATTTTTATTGTTAGCCATGACCACCTCACTCAAATTTCGGGACGAAATTTCTTTAACGTGTAGGTACTGTAACGACCCAGAAAATTTCGACTAATTTTAAACCAAACTCTCGATATGATTTAATATTTTTGACACAATAAGCAAAGTCTGTAATGTTGAGTCCTAAAATCTTTGAACTGTATTATTTATCCATTTGACCTTCTGACTAGTCCCGACGATTCACGAACAACTGTTGTAAATAAGAATAAATATATATAAGATATGTATATAAAAATAAATATAAGTATATATAATATCTTGAATTAATAAACTACAATATAATCCTTTGAATTGAAAATGTAAAGTAAAACACAAAATGATTAAGCTATTATTAAAATGAATCTAGATATATACATATATGACTTATATACCTAATTAATATTGTATATAAATATTAAATATTCAAATATGATATTAAAAAAAAATAAGTATTACAGAACTAATAAGGTTAGTACATTAAATTTTATTACAAGCTAGATTATAGTTGTTGTATTAATATTACTTCCAGTAGTAATATTAAAAATAAATATTAATACCAGTATTAATAATATTATAATATAAATATGAAAATGATATGTATAAATTGTTATACAATTATTATTAATATCATTTAATAGTATTAATAATATTATCAAACATTAGTATTATTGTAGGTATTATTATTAATATTATCATTAGTAAAAAAAAATTGTTATTATTATTGTTATTTCTTTTATTATTATTATTATTAGTATTTGTATTATTAATACTATTATCTATATTATTGCTATTTATAATAGAATTACCAAAATATGTTAATTATATAAAAACTTATACAGCTAATAAAACCAAGATAGTTCCTATCTTTTTCAACTTGTGAATATTTCTTCTGTTCTCTCGTGATATATTGTCTATAAAACTAGATACATGTCAATTATCGTTATATGAACATATCGATATCTTTGTTTCTGTTGCCTCATGAAGTTTTACTTATTTCATTATTTACATTAAACATCGATTATAACTGCTGCAAAGAAAATTGAATTTCTTAAAAAAAAAAGCTCAAGAACACCCAGATGGGTACTGGGTTCGTATGAACTATTTTTTTTTTATTTTTTATTTTTGATTTTTAATGAAACTGAAAAATCTTGAATTGCAGTTTTATTAAGAACTATCTAAACGTACTCACTATAAAGTTTCAACTTCCAATTTCAATTATCAAACATGAATTTAGAGGTCAAAGTTTTTAAAATAAAATGTCAACAACTGAGTTCATAGCGAAATTTGAATTAAATTTGATGTTTCAGGAACAACTGAGGATTCATAAAGTTTACAGGAATGATTTAAAATCTTTTTCGTGTTATGATTATAATCTAAAAACGTCTCGAAGTCAAAAATCACGAATTGAGTTTAAAAAAAAATATTATTTCACGACAGTTTATAGCATCTGCTATTGTTTTATTTTTTTTATTTTTTTGGTGTCTGATTATTATACATACAAATCATTTCCATTTAAGATACAAAGATAAATTAAACATTTATTTGAGATTGAGATTTGGTGCTCCGGTCGATGGGTGTAGAGAAGAAGAAGAGTTTGAAGAAAATAAAACATAAATAAATCTGAGTTAAACACATAGGGATTCGGTTTTAAAACAGAAACTGGGCATCAGCCCAACGGTTAGACTGTGTGCGTATAAGCGGGAGGTCATGGGTTCGAGTCCCGTCCGCAGCAATTCTTTTTACTCAAGGATTTTAAGGGGTATACTTTATTATTTTATTTCTATTATTATTATTATTATTATTATTATTATTATTATTATTATTATTATTATTATTATTATTATTATTATTATTATTATTATTATGATTATTATTAACATTTACTAGTATTAAGTATTTAAGTATTATTATTATTACAAGTAACATTTTAATTAAGATTATCAAAATTTTCATTTTAAACTATCCCTTTTACCAAAAATTAACATTTTTTTTATTTAAAGTTATTATATTTATTAAAACTTAATTTAGGTTATTATTATTATTATTGTTATTATTATTATTATTATTATTATTATTATTATTATTATTATTATTATTATTATTATTATTATTATTATTATTATTATTATTATTATTATTATTATTAACATTAGTAGTATCATTATTATCATTATCACATTTTTTGTGTGTTATTAGTATTATCATTATTAAATAAAATATTATTATTATTGGTAAATCATTATTTTCAAGATCATCGTTTTAACAAATAAATATTTTGTACATTAAATATACTTATTCCATATACTAGGATTTTATTAAGATTTCATATAACTATATATCAAAAATATTAACATTTACTATATAAATACTTACATATAACAAACTAATGATATTTCTTAAAAATATTACTAATAATATATATACATATATATAGATATATTAACATAACTAAATGTATAGATACTGATCATTTTAAATATATATACAAAGTAAATATATGACATGTAATTTAAGATATACTATAAATATATGTTTTAAATGGAATTTAATATAAATTATATATAACTACAACTATATAAATAATATATAAATAAATGAAATTATGTAAACTCTATCATGTTTTAATAGATATATAATAATTGATATAGGTTCATGAATCTGAGGCCAACCTTATACCTGTTCAATGTCGTCCTATGTATTTTTATTACAAAATACATAATGTGAGTTTCATTTGCTCCCTTTTTAATTGCTTTTGCAATATATATTTTTGGGCTGAGAATACATGCGCTGCTTTTATAAATGTTTACAAAATAGACACAAGTACTTAAAAATATATTCTACGTTGAGTTGTACCACTGGCATATTTCCCTGTAGCTTGGTAACTACTATTTACATGGGTATTGTAAACGCGAATCCTGTTGATAGATCTATCGGGCCTGACAACCCCAACCGGACTGGACGACCAGTATTCAACGGTTGCACAGTACTTCGTTTCGGTGACTACACTTGGTACGGTGTAGTGAGATTTCATAATAAAGGGAATATGCGACGTGATTAAATGTTAAGTATGGTTACCAAGTGCTCAACCACTTAGAATGCTTTACATACACTTGCGAGTGTATTATGTTTATGATTATGAAATCTTGTGGTCTATTAAAATATTGAAATGATTGTTATGATAAACCTATGAACTCACCAACCTTTTGGTTGACACTTTTAAGCATGTTTATTCTCAGGTATGAAAAAAGTCTTCCGCTGTGCATTTGATCATTTTAAGGACATTACTTGGAGTCGATCATTGCAATGGGACCAAATGTTGATGACTTCGTCCAGGTGGATAAGGACGGGTTGTTACAGATCTCACCTTGTGTGCACGAGTAATAAGTACTTCAACAAGTAACGTGTGCAAAGAACAATGCTAGTCTTGACCTAAACAAATAGGCCGTATCAATAACGGTAACACGATAGGTCAAAGATGTTCAATTAGTCATATGGCTCGTTACGACTCGATTATGTAGCATGTGAATCAATTTGTCAAGTTTCATGCAAGATACAAGTATAGAAACAAGTTAGAAAGATTGCATAATCATTTGGTTAAGTTTGACAAAAAGTCAAACTTTGGTCAGTCAAAGTCAACGAAAAAGTCAACACGTTCGGGTCGGGTCCCGAACTATTTTTCTGTGCTAGTTATTCATATATAAGCATATTAGAACAAGTTTCATGCGAATCGGAGGTCCCTAGCATAGCAAACATTTTTCCTCTAAATGATAAGTTGGTCAGCCCACTTTGGCGCGCCGCGCGGGGTTATGGCGCGCCGCGCCAGTACCTGTACACAGAAATTCTGGCAGTTTTCAAGTTTAATGCACGAACCTAACTTCAAACAATCACCATTTATGACCCGCAAATAACCAAAACATGTATCTTATATCATCGGAAATGTATTTTAACAAGGAAAACAACTAAACACATTTCATCAATCACATTTACCTTTTCAACAACCAAAATTACATTCAAAGCTCCTCATTTAATGCATCCAAGTTCATAAATGCAATTCGATGATTCAGCAACCAATTTACATGAACGATATGCCGTTTCGAAGGTAATCAAGCATACAATACAACCTAACACTTACAAATAACATTTCATGTCATTCAAAGCATCAAAAGTCCATTTCAAGCTCATCAAACCCTAACCCAATTTCACCAAAATCACTAATCAAGTTCATGAAGTTTTCTAAAGCAACCTACACATCAAATTGAAGCTAGTGATACTAGGAACACATTTAATACATGCACTTTATCATAACAACAACATTTAAGCAAACAAATCATCAATCAAACACACCAAACTTTCAAGTTCATGCTAGTTACTAAAAATAACAAGATCGAACATATAAATCATATATTCATGTTAGACCTGAGCCATAGACACTAATTAACAACTT
The DNA here is from genome assembly GCF_046630445.1 of Rutidosis leptorrhynchoides. Taxonomy (NCBI): domain Eukaryota; kingdom Viridiplantae; phylum Streptophyta; class Magnoliopsida; order Asterales; family Asteraceae; genus Rutidosis; species Rutidosis leptorrhynchoides. The sequence goes on along the minus strand of NC_092338.1, from coordinate 31,290,768 downwards.
TATAAGTTAAAAACATCAAGAACACAAAATCTAGTGATTTTAGAAAGTTACCCAAATGAGATGTAATCGGTATGGAATCGAAGAGGAAGTTGCAAGAATTCCAAAAATGCAATTTGTTTGGATTGAAGCTTGCTAGATTTGAAATGGATGATGATTCTTTGAGATGAAGATTGAGAGAAATTGTGAAAGTAGTAAAAGAAAAGAGAAAAGAAAATGGAATAATGAATGGATGAGGTTGAAGGTTTGACTAGTTGACCTGTCAAATCTTTGGCCTCTTGGCAAGTTTAGTCCCTCCACTTTGAATCGGGTGCGTGAATTACCTAAACGAGATAATTTAAAACGCGTATTAACGAAGGATGTTATAAACATATAACGGACTTTAAATAATTAAACGAAAAAGTAAACGGAAAAAGGCGGGATGTTACATTACCTACTCCTTAAAAGAAATTTCGTCCCGAAATTTAAGTAGGCGTAGTAATCGTTGTTTCTTCCTCGGAATCTTGCGTTTCCGGAACTGGGAACAAGTGAGGGTATTTCCTTCGCATTTGGTCTTGTCTTTCCCAAGTAAACTCGGGTCCTCTTTTGGCATTTCAACGAACCTTGACAATCGGGATTCGGCTTTGTTTCAACGTCTTGACGGAGGTGTCCACAATTTCAACCGGTTCCTCCACAAAATGAAGTTTGTCATCAATAGCAAGCTCCTCGAGAGGGATGACGATATCGGGTTCGGCAAGACACTTTTTCAAGTTAGATACATGGAAAGTAGGATGAACGGAGCTCAATTTAGGCGGAAGATTTAAACGATAAGCAACGGTTCCAATACGCTCCAAGATTTCGAAAGGACCAATATACCGCGGATTTAGCTTCCCGCATTTCCCGAAACGGATTACACCTTTCCAAGGTGCGACTTTTAACATTACTCGGTCACCGACTTGAAATTCGAGGTCGTTGCGTCTTTTGTCGGTATAGCACTTTTGACGACTCCGGGCCGTCCGAAGCCTATCTCGGATTTGAACGATCTTCTCGGTGGTTTCGTGAATGAGTTCGGGTCCGGTGATTTGTACGTCGCCTACCTCGGCCCAACAAAGAGGAGAACGACATTTGCGGCCATATAACGCTTCGAAAGGTGCGGCTTTTATACTCGCGTGATAACTATTGTTGTAAGAGAATTCGGCGAGAGGTAAGTGCTTGTCCCAAGCTTTTCCAAAATCGACAATGCACGCCCGTAACATATCTTCCAAGGTTTGTATTGTGCGTTCGCTTTGCCCGTCAGTTTGAGGATGATATGCGGTGCTCATGTCCAATCGCGTTCCAAGGTTTGTATTGGCTTTTTTGTTTTGTTCATTGGTTTTTTTTTTTTTTTTTTTTTTTAAGTTGTTCATTGGTTTTGGAATTAAATAGATGGGCGAAAATAAATCTTCTATAATAAAGACTACTCAATTTCTAATAAATGTTAGCTTTAAGCAGGTTAAATGGGCAAACTCTGTCCATTTTGAATTGAAATTGTTGCGACTTGCAATCTTCTAATTTGTTAAAAGATCATATAATCATATAAAAAAGCTAAAATGTTCTACAAATACTCAAATAGTTCTCGATGCCTTGATGGGTTAGTCCGTCATATTTTGATCTATTCTGCAACTCTTTGCTTGCCGCAACAACGTGAGGCATCACTTATCTAGTTATTATTATATATATATATATATATATATATATATATATATATATATATATATATATATATATACATACATACATATATATACGACCCATTATTGGTGGCAACACCTAGCGTCGTTTTATTGGCGGCTTGACCGTCGCTTAGTGACTATATTGAACTCGAGACTTGATTTTAAAACCCATGGAAACTCGCTCCTACCATTTTCATGACGTATCGATTTTATTATTTTTTATTTATTTATTTATCTCTATTTATTTAAGTTATTTACTCTTTTTTTTTTAAAAATTAATTTAAATTTTTTAAATTATCTCTATTTATTTTCCTACTACTTTTTGGGCTGGAGGTCCTTTTGGAAGCAATCTCTTTATCCGTCGAACAGAGAGATGGAGGACTTTCTCTACTCTTATGAGTGTTTCACTCGGGGTGGAGAAATGATTTCTTTTTTTCTAGGATAGAGGAAGAGTTGTCTACGCCTCACCTCCCCCATATCTCACACATGTGGGATTGAGCATGTTGTTGTTGTTGTTGTAAGTAAATGAGGACCCGACGATTTCAAGTCCCAGTTTTGTATGAGTATTTTTACTCGGATTCGGGTATGGAATTACCTAAACCCGACCCGATGACATCCCTACTTATATTACTTATATTACGATTTGGCCCATTTGCCCCAAAAAATTTATAATACTAGGTCCTCCAGCGATAGCTGTTCCTGCTTCTCATTTACGTTTCCCCTTTTTGTACATATTTCCATTTACCAAAATTCAAATTAGTACTGTAATTTTGTTTACATTGTAAAAAGCAAGCACCATGGATATGGCGTTTTGTTCAAAACCCCATTGGTTTCATTCCCAGTTACAAGGGTATCAACAACAATCACTTTTTTCTTCCTTTCAGTTTTCCAAAACCCCTAATTTTTCACGCTCAACATCTTTGTTTGCCGCCAAAAAGACTAGGGTTATTTCACATCTTGATTCTAGAGTTAATGGCGCTCTTTCATCAGACCCTGATTCCACTTTTATTGACAGGGTATCATTTTCTTATATTCTATTTTAATTTAGTTCTTGCTAGTTATCTTATGTATGTTTTGATGTTGCTATGCTTATCTGGTTACTTAAGTTGTGAAATTTTGCATCTTTTAAAGTCTTTCGTGCAATTCAAGAACTGAAACATAACATGTTACCTAGTATTATTTGATTCTAGTTAGGGACTACTAAAATTCTCTATAGTGCTTTATGTTGCTATGCTTATTTGGTTACTCAAGTTGTGAAATTTTGGATCTTTTAAAGTCAAGAATGCAATACAAGAACAGGAACCATATAATCTTTTGATTAAATTTAGGGATAATACTTAATTTTTCTCATCCCGTTATCAAGTATGGTGTTGAAAGATAGAGAAAATGAATTCATTTATGATATCTAATTTTATGCTTATGGTCAAGCAATACATATATACTTCTATATCCTTTTGACATTGGTTTGTCTGTACGCACATATATAATGAAGAAAAACATCCGATTAGCACTATTTACGTTAACCTAGGGGTGACAACTTGGCTCTTTCATTTATATGCTTCGATTGGGTTGTATACTTGTATTTTGATCTCTATTTGGTCAAGTATGTGAAACAAAATGTAGCTTAAAGGAAATAGGTCATATGGGTTGAAAGTCGCCCAAAGTGTCTTTTTTATTCATAATTCCTTTAAAATGAATGTTGCAAAAAAGTTATCGAAAATAATAAAACATTGGTTATAAGTATTACTAGTTTAACTAGTTTTTTGGGTGAGAAGTGTTTCGGGTCAACCCAATCTTGCCCATTGCGATCTGTACTAATAGTTAGCCTTTTGTACATCTTACCGAACCTACTGACCCACCTGCCTTTATATAAAACCTCTGTTTATTTAATTTTCATTTTCATATGGACTCTTTATCAGAAAATTTCCAAGATTTGTAGACATTGTATTGTAGACTTTTATGTTGAACCTTGTATTACAATCTACAACTGAATGACTCGCACCATACGGTTATTGCAGCAAAAAGCACTGGAAGCTGCAATGAATGATATTAACAACTCGTTCGGGAAAGGGAGTGTGACGAGACTCGGAAGTCTTGGTGGTGCTCTCGTGTATGTTTCATTTGCATATAAACGTATATGGTTTTTGAGTGGGGTCATGATGTGTACACAATATTTAATTTAGTCATGCTAGTGCAAATGGGTCGGGCTTAACCACAAACATATTGTATCACCATTACAATAGTCAATGCTTCATGCTTGCAAAAAGAGTGTCACTGCAGTTATTATTTAAGAGGCGTGCAAGTATTAAAAGTAAAACACAAACTGGGTGACTTTCAACCCGTTCAACCCATTTGATGTGTTAGCGATAATTAATATACCAAGTTACCTAATGGGTCTCTATCGAAAGTTAAATAAAAATAAGAAAACTTTGCTTTCTTAACCTTATATGACGTATAAGTGTAAAACCCTAGTAATTGTGGATTACTCGTGTCTTTACGCAACACGTTTTACCTGTTGCAGTGAAACATTTCCAAGTGGCTGTCTCCCGTTAGACCTTGCGTTAGGTGGTGGCTTACCTAAAGGGAGAATTGTAGAGGTACTTTTTTTTTTATTTTTTATTTTTTTTTAATTTTTTATTTTTTTTGGCGAAAAGAACGAACTTAAATTTTTAAAACAATTGTATAGGTATATGACTTTCATTATTGCAATATATTAACTTCCTAACAACTTATCGCGTTCTTTAGCTTATGTGTGATTTGTTGGCTTTAGATTTATGGACCCGAAAGTAGTGGAAAGACCACTTTGGCACTACATGCCATTGCAGAAGTTCAGGTTGACTTTGACTTCTGCTAATGCTCTTCAAAGTTACTTATGTAAATCTCTTTTTGTCGAAAATTTGATCTTTTTATCTTGTATTGAGTCATGCAGAAACTAGGAGGCAATGCAATGCTTGTTGATGCAGAACATGCGTTTGATCCATCATATTCTAAAGCCTTAGGAGTCGATGTGGAAAATTTGATTGTTTGTCAACCTGATAATGGAGAAATGGCACTTGAAAGTACTAATAGTTTTTTCTTCTTCTGTAATTTGATGCATATGATAAGTTATGAATTGCATCATGACAGAATTGTTTTCGTAAGTTATTAAGGTTTCCAAAATAACATAGAAGAAAATATTCTATTTCCACTTTTCCAGTTGCAGACCGAATGTGTAGATCGGGTGCGGTTGATCTCATTTGCATTGACTCTGTATCTGCTCTTACTCCACGAGCTGAGATTGAAGTAAGTGATATGTTTATCTGTAGGGGTGGCAATATGGGCGAGTTGGGCGTGTTGCTAACAGGTCAAAATGGGTTCACGTTAAAACGGGTTGGATCCTAATGACCTGTATGCATCTATTTTGTTCATGATTTTGAATGTCTAGCATAACTAATGTCTTGAACATGAAGAGTTAGTAAAACATCAGCTTCCACAACATCAATTTTGACCCGTTCCAGATACCTTAATATTGAATTTGTTTGATAGGGGGAGATTGGAATGCAACAAATGGGTTTGCAAGCACGTCTTATGAGTCAAGCATTGCGTAAGATGTCAGGAAATGCATCTAAAGCTGGATGTACTCTCATTTTTCTCAACCAAATAAGATACAAGGTATATGAATGTTACCATTTTTGTTCTTCCTTTAAAACAAATAATTATAAAGGTTAAAGCTTTAAAGAAGATTAATTATTAATTATTATTATTAAATTGCAAGTTTATTTTATCATATAGTTTTCTTTTGGTGTTGAAACTAGATAGGAGTTTTTTATGGAAATCCAGAAGTTACAAGTGGAGGTATAGCTTTAAAGTTTTTTGCATCTGTTCGACTTGAAATACGACCTATTGGCAAGATAAAGTCTGTAAGTTCATAAAAGTCCGATGTCTCTTTCTGCCATTTGGTCATAATAAAGCTATGATTATATTATATTATTGAAGTGTGTATTTGTTGGTTGTGTAACAGGTGAAAGGTGATGAGGACATTGGGCTTAAGGTTCGAGTAAGAGTTCAAAAGAGTAAGGTGAATAACACATATCGGTCTATATTTCCATCCCATCTATAATAAATTACCTGAACGAACTATTTTGTTTTGGGTAAAACCTCTCATTAGCTGGTGCTTTTTCATATGATCTAAAACTTCTCGTAATGTATTGTAGGTTTCTAGACCATACAAGCAAGCAGAATTTGAAATTATATTCGGGGAGGGAGCCAGCAAAATGGTTTGTTTTACTCGCATTTCTTTCTTGTCTCTCTCTATATATCTGTGTGTTTGCGCGCGTGCGTGTGTGCGAGCGCGTGCTGTGTGTGTGTCTTCTCGCACTTTTTTGAAATTGTGGGAGATCAGTAGCTTGGTAACGGGCCAACAAATAATTTTGTATGAGTCAGAACATTTTTCGTCCACTGTTTTAATATTTAATATGTAGATAGTTGTTGCGTCTAATATGATTACAAAAGCTATATTTATTTTTTCAGTTATAATCCATTTCGGTTATAAAAATGGTTTAGGAGGTTTAATGCATAGAATTAGACGCCGGGTGACTTTTTACCCCTTTGACTTGCTTCCTTTTTAGATACTTTATGTTACCCAGTTTGATGTGCTAAAAAAAACATTTAATGTGTTGAAATTGCGATTTCCTCTTATTTGCGTAGCCTGATGCTCGAATGTTAATATGTATGGCAGGGATGTATATTGGACTGTGCTGAAATGATGGACATTGTGTTGAAGAAGGGCTCTTGGTATAGCTATCGAGATCAAAGGTTTGACTTCTACTCTTGGTTTATGCAAGGATACAATTATGTGGAATATGACACGAAAACAATCTACAAAAAACAATTTACAGGTTCTTTGTCTTACTGTGTTTTTGGCACCCACTGTGTTATTATAAATGGTTTATAAGGATCGAATTATGATAACTTTAGTTAGGGTTGGGTCGACCTGGAACACTTTTTGTCGTAGAAGTTCTATAATTTTATGGATGGTTAGTGTGTTAAATGTTGTTACAAAAAAATATTTATCGAAATTTATAGTATTAAAGCTTTTCACATTAAAAGAAATATACTAATAAAATAATCAAGTATCAAATATATTATAGCTTTATGCAATATAAATACACTTGAGGCGACTTTTGACCTGTTTGAATCATATTAACCAATATTATTGTAGTTTTATAGTTTTGACACGTTAAAAAATATAACAGAATTTTAATCGTTTAGAGGTTGTTAAGTAAGTTAGTATGCCACGTGCACCATATATTCAATGGTCTCTTCCTCATGTTTCAATACTTGTTTGACTGTCATGAAGGTTGGGGCAGGGAAGAGACCGCGCGTTGCAGTTCTTGAGAGAAAACCTTCCCCTTTGTGATGAAATTGAAAAGGTATGTCATATATGATATATTCTATACTTTATATAGCAACTTGCTTATCATAGATTTGATATTATTAATTTGAGGTATGGAAACGGCATAGTATTACTTGACATTCTTCACATAAAAGTGTCTTAAAAAGTTTTTTTTTTTTTTTTTTTTTTTTTTTTTTTTTTTTTTTTTTTTAATAACATGGTCAAAATTCAGACTTAAAAACATTTTTTTCGTATGCAGATGGTCAGGGCGGCAATGATGGATGAAACTGGGCAAGCAGTTACTTCATACGCTCGACACTCGACACCACTTAATGAAGAGGATCAATTACTAGAAGAAATTTAATGAAATGCCAATGGAATGTTTGCGTATAGGTTTAGCAATCCACAAAGTGAGATTTTGCTTCGGGTATTCGAATTTGTCAGAAATCTGGTAGAGGAAATGTGTAAAGAAGTGTAGAAACTTGTAAACCATTTTGTAACCCTTTAATATTATTATCATTTTGCATTTTATTTATTTTATGTGAGAAAGCAGGGTTGGTACTAATTCTTAGTTGACATTTACAAGCCACTTGTTAGTTTATGTACTTTGAATCTATCAGTAATGACATCCGAAACTTGAATTTAGATGTGAAACAAACATATAATAGTGTTTTGACAAAATGCAGTATCCTATATATAGGTTATCTAATCTTACCCGAACAGTCTGTTTCATTATTATATTTATTCTCCAACAGCTGCCTTTTTTTTTTAATCCTTTGTTACCATGTTATATTTTCTAAGTCAACCAAACTTGGTTGCTTTATTTTCAGACCCATGTATAAAAATCTTGAGATTCAAGTTATTTTAAACAATTTTTTCCATCTATACAAAAGCCTATTTGGGTTATTTATGTTTCTTTTAATAGTCTTAGAGTTGTTTAGAGTGCAATAAATAAGAATAGGAAGAAGGTAAAACAAGAGCATAACACATAATTTTCTTTTAGAAGCATATGACAAACAAGAACAAACAAAGTTCCGTGTGTATATTTTGCTTAAGGATCCTATTTAATGGACCATATTAAAGTAACTGGTAGACCACATGAACAATAATAAAAAGAATCATGGATGATTTTACTGTGACAAAGCACTTGTGCTGTAAACTAGTAGAGCACCTCCTCCTAAAATTCCAGCCAAGGTAACAGCCCATATCAATAACCCTGTTACACCTGCATAACTGCATTCATATTCAATATATCCTCTCAGAACAAGAATGATTTTCAATCGAGTATTTAGCAATTCAAACCATCTCAAGAATAATCAGGCGCGACTCTACACTATAGGGAGTGGGGTCCTATGACCCATTAGTGAGAAATTTTTTTATATAATGTATACTTCAAATTGTACAGGACACTATTAAATTTAACTATAGGACCCCATATATTTTTAAAATTTATACTTTTTTGGAGGTAAACAACCACTAAAGTACCTTTCAAATATAATTAGCTTTGAAATTTTTTTTGGGACCCCGTTGAATGTTCATCCTAGATTCGCCACCGCTCAAGATAGCCTTTTGTTAATTAGTCCTCATATTTTTACACGAGGTTTTAGGTTCAAAACCTCACTAGAATTCTAGAAGCATATCTTTAGGTGATATGATTTGAACAATAATCATCTTTCATAGTATTTGACAACAAGTAACATATGTTAAGTCACAATAATTAGTTTAATTGTTCGCACACACATGATATATATTTATGCGATATAACGACAAATATGAGATTCTTACCTCCGGCATAGACATCACCACTTGGAGACCATTCTTCTTCGTTGTAGATGGGACTGTATATACAGATTACATTGTAAATTTTATGGATTCAGCTATGTTTTTAAAGTAATTTGGAACATGAAAATGAAGTGTAATTTGAAATTAAACATGATACCTCATACCTGTATCCATCAACATTAGCACCATACTTGTCAACAAATTGGTAAACACCTTTCCCCTGAATAATGGTTACATGCAACAGTTTGAGCACAATATTATCAATCACTTTGGGTTATTGCATATCGTACTAAGGGCCTATTTTATTTAATGATATGTTTCTGTACGGCTTTTAATTCGGCAAGTAAAATTGTTGTTTCTTTGTCATTTAATCTGAAATCGGTTTGTTTCTAGAAGACATAGAATCGGACACTGTTTTCCAAACGAAGGCAAATGAAAACAAACGCAAATTAAGAAGAAAAAAAATTAAACATCCCCTAAGAGCATTCCCAATGCTCTTGTCTTCCAACTGCCAATCCTAATGCCAATAATTGGCTCCAATGGGAGTCAAGTGCCAATCCTTAGCTAATATCTAATCATGATCCTTTTCGTGAATATTTGACATTTTGCATCACATGAGATATGAAGAATTTGCAGTCAAAAAGTAACATTGAGTGGCTAAAATTAATAATAATACAATTAAGTTTAATAATAAAATTAATAAAGTGGATCCATGTGATAGTATATCATGGTTGTGAGTGAATTGTGATGAGTTAGTGATGAGAAGGAAATGGGGAGGAAATGATGATGTGGCGCTGATGTGGTAGTGTGTTAATATGAAGAAGTGTATCATGAATGAGAATGCTCTAAGTAATTAAATTTTTATTTTGTTTCATTAACACTGTTTGATTGTACCCATAAAAAGATTCAAACTTTTGGAGCCCTTTTCTAGATGTTCAATAATTTGGACATTCTTTAAGGGTGAAAATAAAAACTCACCCATATATAAAAGTCAAAACAAAGTTTGTTAACTACTTATTGAAAATATCTCTGCTACCAGAAGCACTTAAGTTGTAAGAAACGTACTGTTGGCTTTCGTCCAGATGCATCTACACCATCTCTAAGGTTCATGCCACCTCCAATTCCTACATGATTAGATCAACCATTAAGAACTTGCATCAATATTCAATTTACATATGTATAGTAAATATCCAAAGCGCCATTGACTAGCGGCCGGTATTTAAATGCGTTATAACCGTTAGGTAATTTTAAGTATATAGTAATTAAAAGGTTAAAATGAGAACCAGAAAAGGCGAAATAAATAACTTCAAAAACAAACAACTATAAGATTTTTCGAAGTAGATTCAATCATATGTGAATTAAGGTTAAACGCAAAATAGCTCAAAGTTACCTTTAAACTTCAATTTACATATTTTCATTCACATATGTATTTATGAACATGCCAACATTCATTTACATGCGGAGCGCATTTTGTAATTTTTAACTTTTGTTGTCGATAAATATTAACATTGAGTAACATTTATAAGTAAACATGTAAATGTAATTTGTTACGTTTATGTTTACATGTATAGGGTGAGGATATAGAGAGAACCAAGGATGCAAGAGAACTCAGAGAACTTACTGAACTCAATCTGTGTACAGATTAACTCTGTAGTGACCCGAACTTTTCCATGTTTATATATATTAATTGAGATTAATATTTACATGATTAAATGTTTCCAACATGTTAAGCAATCAAACTTGTTAAGACTTGATTAATTGAAATATGTTTCATATAGACAATTGACCACCCAAGTTGACCGGTGATTCACGAACGTTAAAACTTGTAAAAACTATATGATGACATATATATGGATATATATATATAGTTAACATGATACTATGATAAGTAAACATATCATTAAGTATATTAACAATGAACTACATATGTAAAAACAAGACTACTAACTTAATGATTTTTAAACGAGACATATATGTAACGATTATCGTTGTAAAGACATTTAATGTATATATATCATATTAAGAGATATTCATACATGATAATATCATGATAATATAATAATTTAAAATCTCATTTGATATTATAAACATTGGGTTAACAACATTTAACAAGATCGTTAACCTAAAGGTTTCAAAACAACACTTACATGTAACGACTAACGATGACTTAACGACTCAGTTAAAATGTATATACATGTAGTGTTTTAATATGTATCTATACACTTTTGAAAGACTTCAATACACTTATCAAAATACTTCTACTTAACAAAAATGCTTACAATTACATCCTCGTTCAGTTTCATCAACAATTCTACTCGTATGCACCCGTATTCGTACTCGTACAATACACAGCTTTTAGATGTATGTACTATTGGTATATACACTCCAATGATCAGCTCTTAGCAGCCCATGTGAGTCACCTAACACATGTGGGAACCATCATTTGGCAACTAGCATGAAATATCTCATAAAATTACAAAAATATGAGTAATCATTCATGACTTATTTACATGAAAACAAAATTACATATCCTTTATATCTAATCCATACACCAACGACCAAAAACACCTACAAACACTTTCATTCTTCAATTTTCTTCATCTAATTGATCTCTCTCAAGTTCTATCTTCAAGTTCTAAGTGTTCTTCATATATTCTACAAGTTCTAGTTACATAAAATCAAGAATACTTTCAAGTTTGCTAGCTCACTTTCAATCTTGTAAGGTGATCATCCAACCTCAATAAATCTTTGTTTCTTACAGTAGGTTATCATTCTAATACAAGGTAATAATCATATTCAAACTTTGGTTCAATTTCTATAACTATAACAATCTTATTTCAAGTGATGATCTTACTTGAACTTGTTTTCGTGTCATGATTCTGCTTCAAGAACTTCGAGCCATCCAAGGATCCGTTGAAGCTAGATCCATTTTTCTCTTTTCCAGTAGGTTTATCCAAGGAACTTAAGGTAGTAATGATGTTCATAACATCATTCGATTCATACATATAAAGCTATCTTATTCGAAAGTTTAAACTTGTAATCACTAGAACATAGTTTAGTTAATTCTAAACTTGTTCGCAAACAAAAGTTAATCCTTCTAACTTGACTTTTAAAATCAACTAAACACATGTTCTATATCTATATGATATGCTAACTTAATTATTTAAAACCTGGAAACACGAAAAACACCGTAAAACCGGATTTACGCCGTTGTAGTAACACCGCGGGCTGTTTTGGGTTAGTTAATTAAAAACTATGATAAACTTTGATTTAAAAGTTGTTATTCTGAGAAAATGATTTTTATTATGAACATGAAACTATATCCAAAAATTATGGTTAAACTCAAAGTGGAAGTATGTTTTCTAAAATGGTCATCTAGACGTCGTTCTTTCGACTGAAATGACTACCTTTACAAAAACGACTTGTAACTTATTTTCCGACTATAAACCTATACTTTTTCTGTTTAGATTCATAAAATAGAGTTCAATATGAAACCATAGCAATTTTATTCACTCAAAACGGATTTAAAATGAAGAAGTTATGGGTAAAACAAGATTGGATAATTTTTCTCATTTTAGCTACGTGAAAATTGGTAACAAATCTATTCCAACCATAACTTTATCAACTTGTATTGTATATTATGTAATCTTGAGATACCATAGACACGTATACAATGTTTTGACCTATCATGTCGACACATCTATATATATTTCGGAACAACCATAGACACTCTATATGTGAATGTTGGAGTTAGCTATACAGGGTTGAGGTTGATTCCAAAATATATATAGTTTGAGTTGTGATCAATACTGAGATACGTATACACTGGGTCGTGGATTGATTCAAGATAATATTTATCGATTTATTTCTGTACATCTAACTGTGGACAACTAGTTGTAGGTTACTAACGAGGACAACTGACTTAATAAACTTAAAACATCAAAATATATTAAAAGTGTTGTAAATATATTTTAAACATACTTTGATATATATGTATATATTGTTATAGGTTCGTGAATCAACCAGTGGCCAAGCCTTACTTCCCGACGAAGTAAAAATATGTGAAAGTGAGTTATAGTCCCACTTTTAAAATCTAATATTTTTGGGATGAGAATACATGCAGGTTTTATAAATGATTTACAAAATAGACACAAGTACGTGAAACTACATTCTATGGTTGAATTATCGAAATCGAATATGCCCCTTTTTATTAAGTCTGGTAATCTAAGAATTAGGGAACAGACACCCTAATTGACACGAATCCTAAAGATAGATCTATTGGGCCTAACAAACCCCATCCAAAGTACCGGATGCTTTAGTACATCGAAATTTATATCATATCCGAAGGGTGTCCCGGAATGATGGGGATATTCTTATATATGCATCTTGTTAATGTCGGTTACCAGGTGTTCACCATATGAATGATTTTTATCTCTATGTATGGGATGTGTATTGAAATATGAAATCTTGTGGTCTATTGTTATGATTTGATATATATAGGTTAAACCTATAACTCACCAACATTTTTGTTGACGTTTAAAGCATGTTTATTCTCAGGTGAATATTAAGAGCTTCCGCTGTTGCATACTAAAATAAGGACAAGATTTGGAGTCCATGTTTGTATGATATTGTGTAAAAACTGCATTCAAGAAACTGATTTCGATGTAACATATTTGTATTGTAAACCATTATGTAATGGTCGTGTGTAAACAGGATATTTTAGATTATCATTATTTGATAATCTACGTAAAGCTTTTTAAACCTTTATTTATGAAATAAAGGTTATGGTTTGTTTTAAAAATGAATGCAGTCTTTGAAAAATGTCTCATATAGAGGTCAAAACCTCGCAACGAAATCAATTAATATGGAACGTTTTTAATCAATATGAACGGGACATTTCAGTTGGTATCCGAGCGTTGGTCTTAGAGAACCAGAAATTTGCATTAGTGTTTCTTATCGAGTTTGTTAGGATGCATTAGTGAGTCTGGACTTTGACCGTGTTTACTTGAAAAATGATTGCTTAACAAATTTTTTTGGAAACTATATATTTTTAACATGTGAATATTATGTGATATATTAATCTCTTAACGCGTTTGATATTATGTGATAGATGTCTACCTCTAGAACAAGTCCTATTGACTCACCTAATAATAATGAAGAGTCAAATGTAAATTGGAATGATTCGTGGACTGATTCACAAGTTCCCGAAGAGGAACCGGAAGAAGAGTCGGAACCGGAAGAAGAATCGGAACCGGAAGAAGAATCGGAACCGGATGAAGAAATAGAACCGGTGGGGGAAATAATAAAACGGTTAAGTAAAAGAAAATCCTCAACCAACCGACCAAGGTTAATTATGGTCAATGGTGTTTCCGCCAAGGAAGCAAAATATTGGGAGGATTATCAATTCTCCTATGAATCGGATTCCGACGAGAATTCCGTTGATGTTATAGAAATTACCCCAACTGAATTTAAAAAGGCAAAAGAAAATAATAAGGGAAAGGGCATAAAAATAGAGAAATCTAATTCCAACCCCGATGAACTTTATATGTATCGTCAACCCCCGAAGTCCTTAAGTTGTAACAATGACCCGGGTACTTCTAAACCACCAGGTTTTTCTAAACCAATGTGGAAAACGACGGCTCATATTAGGGGAACATCATATATCCCTAGAAACTTGGCAAAACGAACCAAAACCGAATAAGAAGAAACAAGCGAGTCGGAATAAGATAGTTGCATTCGTGTGGTGTAATATATGTAATATAGTGTGCTTATGCTTTATGATATATGTAAAAATTGCTTGTATTAATAAGTATTTTTTTTTTTATGAATCTAACTCTTGTCTATTTTACAGTATAAAAACACAAAATGGATAGACAACCCAATATTTTAAGAGACCTACCCGGAGACATGATTGATGAAATCTTGTCTAGAGTCGGTCATAATTCTTCAGCACAACTATTTAAGGCGAGATCAGTTTGTAAGACATTCGAAGAACGTTCCAAGAATGCCTTGGTTTATAAAAGGCTTTCGTTCGAAAGATGGGGGATATCACATTGGGAAATCCATAAGTTACGATGTGTTTACTTTGACGCATATATTGCGGGGAACCCAAATGCTATTTTACACAATGGGTTAAGAAATTATTTTGACTCAATATATCCGAATATTGGACTTCGTGATTTAGAAAAAGCGGCTAACATGCAACATAAAGAAGCATGTTATGCTTACGGATTAGTAATGTTCGCTTCTCACCAAAGTGAGAACAAGAACATTGGGCTACAACTATTAAACAAAACTTTCCCACAAGTGACGGAGTCGGTAATTGGGGTAAGAAATGAGGTTTTTAGATTGTTACGGGACTGTTGGACATTACGTAACCCTCGTCCCTTTGACGACGTTACAACACGCTGTCTTATCAACGGCCATAAGGGTTATGTTCCACAAGACCAAGGATGGGAAGTAATCCTAGTAAAACCAGAATGCATGACTTGTTTCTGGACGTATGAATTACGTGTCTTTATTGCCTTTGCTGAACGACTTGTGTACTAGCTAGAATTATCTTCACAACCATCTTGTATCAAATTTATTGTGTGCTATATTTCATGCTATATGTAAAATAAGCGGTATTGTAAGTTTGTAAAATATTGTGTAAAAGTTTGAACGCGAAATATTATTATAATCAGTTTTTCATATAGAATTGTAGTAGTTGAATTGTATATTAGCTACTAAGTATGAACTTAACGGGTAGGTACTACCCGAATTTAAACTTATAAAACGCTAATATGAAGAAAAAGCTTTTATAAATGAGTTCATATTATGCTACGAAATACTATTAACTACTCTTAATATTCTGTATGATTAACTTGTTCCATTTGACTATTTTGAAGGAAATGGCACCAACTACTCGACACACCGTGAATATGAATGAAGAGGAATTCCATACTTTTCTAGCTTCAAACATAGCCGCAGTACAGGCTGCGCTACATACCAACAATAACCTTGGATCTAACAGTACAGGAAATCGTGTAGGATGCACCTACAAAGAATTCACTGCCTGCAAACCTTTGGAATTTGATGGAACCGAAGGACCGATCGGATTAAAACGGTGGACCGAGAAGGTCGAATCGGTGTTTGCCATAAGTAAGTGTACTGAAGAGGACAAAGTGAAGTACGCTACGCATACCTTCACAGGTTCTGCGTTAACATGGTGGAATACCTATCTAGAGCAAGTGGGATAAGACGATGCGTACGCACTACCGTGGTCAGCATTCAAGCACTTGATGAACGAGAAGTACCGTCCCAGAACCGAGGTCAATAAGCTCAAGACAGAACTTAGAGGGTTACGAACCCAAGGATTTGATATTACCACGTACGAAAGACGATTCACAGAATTGTGCCTATTGTGTCCGGGAGCATTCGAAGATGAGGAAGAGAAGATCGACGCGTTTGTGAAAGGATTACCGGAAAGAATCCAAGAAGATATAAGTTCACACGAGCCCGCCTCCATACAACAGGCATGTAGAATGGCTCACAAACTAGTGAACCAGATTGAAGAAAGAATTAAAGAACAGACTGCTGAAGAGGCCAATGTGAAGCAAGTCAAAAGAAAGTGGGAGGAAAACGGTGATAAGAATCACCAATACAACAACAACAGCAATTACAGCAATAATCGCAACAATTATCCCAACAATCGCAACATCAATCGCAACTACACCAAATGGCCCAACAACAACAACAACAGCAACAACAACAACAACAGCAACTACAACAATCATCCCAACAACAATAATAACCGCAACAACAACAATTAGAAGCAGCTATGCCAAAGGTGTGAAAAGTAACACTCGGGGTTCTGCACCAAATTTTGCAACAAGTGTAAAAGAAATGGTCATAGCGCGGCGAAGTGTGAGGTCTACGGACCAGGGGTTAATAGAACGAAAGGAACAAATGGTGTCGGAACGAGTAATGGTGGAGCAAGTAGTGTCGGAGCAAGTTATGCCAATGTAGTTTGTTATAAATGTGGAAAACCGGGCCACATTATTAGAAATTGCCCGAACCAGGAGAACACGAATGGACAAGGTCGCAGAAGAGTTTTCAATATTAATGCGGTAGAGGCACAGGAAGACCCGGAGCTTGTTACGGGTACGTTTCTTATTGACAATAAATCTGCTTACGTTTTATTTGATTCGGGTGCGGATAGAAGCTATATGAGTAGAGATTTTTGTGCTAAATTAAGTTGTCCATTGACGCCTTTGGATAGTAAATTTTTACTCGAATTAGCAAATGGTAAATTAATTTCAGCAGATAATATATGTCGGAATCGAGAAATTAAACTGGTTAGCGAAACATTTAAGATTGATTTGATACCAGTAGAGTTAGGGAGTTTTGATGTGATAATCGGTATGGACTGGTTGAAAGAAGTGAAAGCAGAGATCGTTTGTTACAAAAATGCAATTCGCATTATACGAGAAAAAGGAAAACCCTTAATGGTGTACGGAGAAAAGGGCAACACGAAGCTACATCTTATTAGTAATTTGAAGGCACAAAAACTAATAAGAAAAGGTTGCTATGCTGTTCTAGCACACGTCGAGAAAGTACAAACTGAAGAAAAGAGCATCAATGATGTTCCCGTCGCAAAAGAATTTCCCGATGTATTTCTGAAAGAATTACCGGGATTACCCCCACATCGATCCGTTGAATTTCAAATAGATCTTGTACCAGGAGCTGCACCAATAGCTCGTGCTCCTTACAGACTCGCACCCAGCGAGATGAAAGAACTGTAAAGCCAATTACAAGAACTTTTAGAGCGTGGTTTCATTCGACCAAGCACATCACCGTGGGGAGCTCCTGTTTTGTTTGTCAAGAAGAAAGATGGTATATTCAGGTTGTGTATCAACTACCGAGAGTTGAACAAACTTACCATCAAGAACCGCTACCCACTACCAAGAATCGACGACTTATTTGATCAACTACAAGGCTCGTCTGTTTATTCAAAGATTGACTTACGTTCCGGGTATCATCAAATGCGGGTGAAAGAAGATGATATTCCAAAGACTGCTTTCAGAACACGTTACGGTCATTACGAGTTTATGGTCATGCCGTTTGGTTTAACTAATGCACCAGCTGTGTTCATGAACCTTATGAACCGAGTGTGTGGACCATACCTTGACAAGTTTGTCATTGTTTTCATTGATGACATACTTATTTACTCAAAGAATGACCAAGAACACGGTGAACATTTGAGAAAGGTGTTAGAAGTATTGAGGCAGGAAGAATTGTACGCTAAATTTTCAAAGTGTGCATTTTGGTTGGAAGAAGTTCAATTCCTCGGTCACATAGTGAACAAAGAAGGTATTAAGGTAGATCCGGCAAAGATAGAAACTGTTGAAAAGTGGGAAACCCCGAAAACTCCGAAACACATACGCCAGTTTTTAGGACTAGCTGGTTACTACAGAAGGTTCATCCAAGACTTTTCCAGAATAGCAAAACCCTTGACTGCATTAACGCATAAAGGGAAGAAATTTGAATGGAATGATGAACAAGAGAAAGCATTTCAGTTATTGAAGAAAAAGCTAACTACGGCACCTATATTGTCATTGCCTGAAGGGAATGATGATTTTGTGATTTATTGTGACGCATCAAAACAAGGTCTCGGTTGTGTATTAATGCAACGAACGAAGGTGATTGCTTATGCGTCTAGACAATTGAAGATTCACGAACAAAATTATACGACGCATGATTTGGAATTAGGCGCAGTTGTTTTTGCATTAAAGACTTGGAGGCACTACTTATATGGGGTCAAAAGTATTATATATACCGACCACAAAAGTCTTCAACACATATTTAATCAGAAACAACTGAATATGAGGCAACGTAGGTGGATTGAATTATTGAATGATTACGACTTTGAGATTCGTTACCACCCGGGGAAGGCAAATGTGGTAGCCGATGCCTTGAGCAGGAAGGACAGAGAACCCATTCGAGTAAAATCTATGAATATAATGATTCATAATAACCTTACTAATCAAATAAAGGAGGCGCAACAAGGAGTTTTAAAAGAGGGAAATTTAAAGGATGAAATACCCAAAGGATCGGAGAAGCATCTTAATATTCGGGAAGACGGAACCCGGTATAGGGCTGAAAGGATTTGGGTACCAAAATTTGGAGATATGAGAGAAATGGTACTTAGAGAAGCTCATAAAACCAGATACTCAATACATCCTGGAACGGGGAAGATGTACAAGGATCTCAAGAAACATTTTTGGTGGCCGGGTATGAAAGCCGATGTTGCTAAATACGTAGGAGAATGTTTGACGTGTTCTAAGGTCAAAGCTGAGCATCAGAAACCATCAGGTCTACTTCAACAACCCGAAATCCCGGAATGGAAATGGGAAAACATTACCATGGATTTCATCACTAAATTGCCAAGGACTGCAAGTGGTTTTGATACTATTTGGGTAATAGTTGATCGTCTCACCAAATCAGCACACTTCCTGCCAATAAGAGAAGATGACAAGATGGAGAAGTTAGCACGACTGTATTTGAAGGAAGTCGTCTCCAGACATGGAATATCAATCTCTATTATCTCTGATAGGGATGGCAGATTTATTTCAAGATTTTGGCAGATATTACAGCAAGCATTAGGAACTCGTCTAGACATGAGTACTGCCTATCATCCAAAAACTGATGGGCAGAGCGAAAGGACGATACAAACGCTTGAAGACATGCTACGAGCATGTGTTATTGATTTCGGAAACAGTTGGGATCGACATCTACCATTAGCAGAATTTTCCTACAACAACAGCTACCATTCAAGCATTGAGATGGCGCCGTTTGAAGCACTTTATGGTAGAAAGTGCAGGTCTCCAATTTGTTGGAGTGAAGTGGGAGATAGACAGATTACGGGTCCAGAGATTATACAAGAAACTACCGAGAAGATCATCCAAATTCAACAACGGTTGAAAACCGCCCAAAGTCGACAAAAGAGCTACGCTGACATTAAAAGAAAAGATATAGAATTTGAAATTGGAGAGATGGTCATGCTTAAAGTTGCACCTTGGAAAGGCGTTGTTCGATTTGGTAAACGAGGGAAATTAAATCCAAGGTATATTGGACCATTCAAGATTATTGATCGTGTCGGACCAGTAGCTTACCGACTTGAGTTACCTCAACAACTCACGGCTGTACATAACACTTTTCACGTCTCAAATTTGAAGAAATGTTTTGCTAAAAAAGATCTCACAATTCCGTTAGATGAAATCCAAATCAACGAAAAACTTCAATTCATCGAAGAACCCGTCGAAATAATGGATCGTGAGGTTAAAAGACTTAAGCAAAACAAGATACCAATTGTTAAGGTTCGATGGAATGCTCGTAGACGACCCGAGTTCACCTGGGAGCGTGAAGATCAGATGAAGAAGAAATACCCGCATTTATTTCCAGAAGATACGTCAACACCTCCAACTGCTTAAAATTTCGAGACGAAATTTATTTAACGGGTAGGTACTGTAGTGACTCAAACTTTTCAATGTTTATATATATTAATTGAGATTGATATTTACATGATTAAATGTTTCCAACATGTTAAGCAATCAAACTTGTTAAGACTTGATTAATTGAAATATGTTTCATATAGACAATTGACCACCCAAGTTGACCGGTGATTCACGAACGTTAAAACTTGTAAAAACTATATGATGATATATATATGGATATATATATAGTTAACATGATACTATGATAAGTAAATATATCATTAAGTATATTAACAATGAACTACATATGTAAAAACAAGACTACTAACTTAATGATTTTTAAACGAGACATATATGTAACGATTATCGTTGTAAAGACATTTAATGTATATATATATATCATATTAAGAGATATTCATACATGATAATATCATGATAATATAATAATTTAAAATCTCATTTGATATTATAAACATTGGGTTAACAACATTTAACAAGATCGTTAACCTAAAGGTTTCAAAACAACACTTACATGTAACGACTAACGATGACTTAACGACTCAGTTAAAATGTATATACATGTAGTGTTTTAATATGTATTTATACACTTTTGAAAGACTTCAATACACTTATCAAAATACTTCTACTTAACAAAAATGCTTACAATTACATCCTCGTTCAGTTTCATCAACAATTCTACTCGTATGCACCCGTATTCGTACTCGTACAATACACAGCTTTTAGATGTATGTACTATTGGTATATACACTCCAATGATTAGCTCTTAGCAGCCCATGTGAGTCACCTAACACATGTGGGAACCATCATTTGGCAACTAGCATGAAATATCTCATAAAATTACAAAAATATGAGTAATCATTCATGACTTATTTACATGAAAACAAAATTACATATCCTTTATATCTAATCCATACACCAACGACCAAAAACACCTACAAACACTTTCATTCTTCAATTTTCTTCATCTAATTGATCTCTCTCAAGTTCTATCTTCAAGTTCTAAGTGTTCTTCATATATTCTACAAGTTCTAGTTACATAAAATCAAGAATACTTTCAAGTTTGCTAGCTCACTTCCAATCTTGTAAGGTGATCATCCAACCTCAAGAAATCTTTGTTTCTTACAGTAGGTTATCATTCTAATACAAGGTAATAATCATATTCAAACTTTGGTTCAATTTCTATAACTATAACAATCTTATTTCAAGTGATGATCTTACTTGAACTTGTTTTCATGTCATGATTCTGCTTCAAGAACTTCGAGCCATCCAAGGATCCGTTGAAGCTAGATCCATTTTTCTCTTTTCCAGTAGGTTTATCCAAGGAACTTAAGGTAGTAATGATGTTCATAACATCATTCGATTCATACATATAAAGCTATCTTATTCGAAGGTTTAAACTTGTAATCACTAGAACATAGTTTAGTTAATTCTAAACTTGTTCGCAAACAAAAGTTAATCCTTCTAACTTGACTTTTAAAATCAACTAAACACATTTTATATATCTATATGATATGCTAACTTAATTATTTAAAACCTGGAAACACGAAAAACACCGTAAAACCGGATTTACGCCGTTGTAGTAACACCGCGGGCTGTTTTGGGTTAGTTAATTAAAAACTATGATAAACTTTGATTTAAAAGTTGTTATTCTGAGAAAATGATTTTTATTATGAACATGAAACTATATCCAAAAATTATGGTTAAACTCAAAGTGGAAGTATGTTTTCTAAAATGGTCATCTAGACGTCGTTCTTTCGACTGAAATGACTACCTTTACAAAAACGACTTGTAACTTATTTTCCGACTATAAACCTATACTTTTTCTGTTTAGATTCATAAAATAGAGTTCAATATGAAACCATAGCAATTTGATTCACTCAAAACGGATTTAAAATGAAGAAGTTATGGGTAAAACAAGATTGGATAATTTTTCTCATTTTAGCTACGTGAAAATTGGTAACAAATCTATTCCAACCATAACTTTATCAACTTGTATTGTATATTATGTAATCTTGAGATACCATAGACACGTATACAATGTTTCGACCTATCATGTCGACACATCTATATATATTTCGGAACAACCATAGACACTCTATATGTGAATGTTGGAGTTAGCTATACAGGGTTGAGGTTGATTCCAAAATATATATAGTTTGAGTTGTGATCAATACTGAGATACGTATACACTGGGTCGTGGATTGATTCAAGATAATATTTATCGATTTATTTCTGTACATCTAACTGTGGACAACTAGTTGTAGGTTACTAACGAGGACAGCTGACTTAATAAACTTAAAACATCAAAATATATTAAAAGTGTTGTAAATATATTTTAAACATACTTTGATATATATGTATATATTGTTATAGGTTCGTGAATCAACCAGTGGCCAAGCCTTACTTCCCGACGAAGTAAAAATCTGTGAAAGTGAGTTATAGTCCCACTTTTAAAATCTAATATTTTTGGGATGAGAATACATGCAGGTTTTATAAATGATTTACAAAATAGACACAAGTACGTGAAACTACATTCTATGGTTGAATTATCGAAATCGAATATGCCCCTTTTTATTAAGTCTGGTAATCTAAGAATTAGGGAACAGACACCCTAATTGACACGAATCCTAAAGATAGATCTATTGGGCCTAACAAACCCCATCCAAAGTACCGGATGCTTTAGTACTTCGAAATTTATATCATATCCGAAGGGTGTCCCGGAATGATGGGGATATTCTTATATATGCATCTTGTTAATGTCGGTTACCAGGTGTTCACCATATGAATGATTTTTATCTCTATGTATGGGATGTGTATTGAAATATGAAATCTTGTGGTCTATTGTTACGATTTGATATATATAGGTTAAACCTATAACTCACCAACATTTTTGTTGACGTTTAAAGCATGTTTATTCTCAGGTGAATATTAAGAGCTTCCGCTGTTGCATACTAAAATAAGGACAAGATTTGGAGTCCATGTTTGTATGATATTGTGTAAAAACTGCATTCAAGAAACTGATTTCGATGTAACATATTTGTATTGTAAACCATTATGTAATGGTCGTGTGTAAACAGGATATTTTAGATTATCATTATTTGATAATCTACGTAAAGCTTTTTAAACCTTTATTTATAAAATAAAGGTTATGGTTTGTTTTAAAAATGAATGCAGTCTTTGAAAAACGTCTCATATAGAGGTCAAAACCTCGCAACGAAATCAATTAATATGGAACGTTTTTAATCAATAAGAACGGGACATTTCAAACTCAATCTGTGTACGTGTAGATTGAGCCCAATCAGATTGAGCTCAATATGTGTGTTTTATGGATTTCTCTCCCACACTTAGTTCTCTCCCGATCCCTTCACTACATGTATATATTTAAATTTGGTTCTCATTTGAACTTAACATGCATATATATATATATATATATATATATATATATATATATATATATATATATATATATATATATATATATATATATATATATATATATATGTGTGTGTGTGTGTATGTGTGTGTGTGTATGTGTGTGTGTGTGTGTTCGTATCCATAATGATAATAATATATATATGTTCGTATCCATAATGATAAAGTTATATATATTTAGAGAGAGAGCTAGAGAGATTAAGTAACCAAGGGGCTTGTCAACTTTGATCTTCTTGACACCACTGGTGTGATGCCCCATACAAAACCATCGTGTACGAATCATCAACAACAGGATCATTACAAGGTTAAGTACTATATGCGATTTCAAAAAGAGTTTGCATTCATAAATAAAGTGATGTCTAAACCAACATCGAATGTTTTACAATCCAAAAGCATGCTTCACTAAGTAGAGGCAAATAATAAGTGTATGTGACCACAATGGTCGTTACAAGTCATAGTTCAAAAGTACTAAAGTTTGAATGCAAAATAAAGTAGTTCATGCGATAACAACTCTAAGCAGCGGGTGTCTACAGCACGACTAGTACACAACGGAAGCTAACCTCAAGTACCTGAGAAAAACATGCTTAAAAACGTCAACACAAAGGTTGGTGAGCTATAGTTTAAGTATAACAGTAAGTAAGGTAGGCCACGAGATTTCAGTGCTACAAAGAGCGTTTCAAAATAGTATGATAAAGTATATGTTAACCGTGGGCACTTGGTAACTAACTTAACGTTTATACCCCCCGAAAGTACACTTGGCAAGTGCGTATGTCTACGAAGTATTAAACACTCGTTAAATGCTAGCGCTACTATCCCGAGTGGGGATGTCAAACCCTATGGATCCATATCTAAGATTCGCGTTCACCGGTTCAAAAACCAATGACTAAACGTTACCGAGCTAAAGGGAATATTTCTGCCGTTATATAACCCACACATATATTAGTTTAAGTACTCGTGCCTAGTATGTAAAACATAAAATCCGCATGTATTCTCAGTTCCCAAAATAAGTTAAAGTAAAAAGGGAATGCTATAACTCACAATGATAAGGTAGCGGTAAAGTCGAGTCGAGAAAAGTGTGCAAGTAATCGGTCCGAAAGTCCTCAACCTAAGTCAAATAGTACTAAGTCAGTAAATCGTCTGAATAGGTTTAAAAGTACGTAAATAAGGTCTTAAAGGTCATCATCAATCATCATCAAACATAAGGCGTAAAGTAAGTTTCGTTTATGAAAGTAGTTTAAAACAAAGGCTGAATTCAGTCAGTCACCACGGCCTCTACCCTTACTGAAACAAGGTGATACCAGTGGCCATGGCTCCGTATATGAGTCCTTTAAGTGTGGTAAAATTTATAGAATCAAACTCGTCTTCGTTTGACCGTGGAGACGGTCTAAGTGCGAGTAGGTCAGAAATTTCTGCACAACGTTAAAGGACATAGTGACGATCGGAGGGCCATAAATCCTAAACCGTAACTCGGATTAAGACGAGTCCTATATGAAAAGTTATCTACTTGAACAGACCTATTTGAAAATCATGATCACAACAGCCCAGGTCTACTGTTCTGTTACAGAAACCAGAAAACAGTAGGTAGAAGACAGAAAGCAGAAAAATAATGGGTTCCGGTGAGTTTGGTGCTTGATGTTCATCATGGTTCTCATCCTTGATGCCTATAGCTTCAAGTGTACAACTCATTGATGTGTTTACATCATCCTTACCATGGTTTGACCATCATAACCCAAGTGTAAGTCTAAGACATGAAGCACAACTCACTTAAGAGTTGTATGAAGTTTGATGAACCAAAGTTACATCAAAGTTTTAGATCTAACACATACATGAATTTTAAAACTAATAATAAGTTACAAACTTGAAAGTGATCTTATGAAATCAAGATCTTAAGTTGTAGAACATAGTTCTTAGTTTGATCTTGAAGATCCAAAACTCAAAAGTCTAGATCTAACATAAGTGTACAAAGTTATAATTAAAAAGTTTCATTTACATGTTCTTGAACTTTTAAAGTTTCTTTTAGTTCAAGATTAATGAGATCAAAGTTAACTAGTAACATTTGACCAATCACAACCAACAAACAAGAAATTAAAGTGCATAAAATGAAGACATAAACTAAATAAACAAGTAATTTGTTCATGGTTGTTCATACTTTAAAGATTCAACCAAAGTTTGATCTTTAAGTAAAGTAAACATTAAGTTCACTTCATGTACTTCAAGTATGAGTTACAACACAAGAACTCTCTTTCTTAAAACAAGTATTGGAGATCATAAACTAGGAAGTTTATATCTTGTATGTTCTTATTATGAACAAGATAATATGAAGAATGAAACTAAGTAGTTTGATTCTTGAAACTAAATAAGTAAGTAACAAACAATTACTAGTAATCAACACAAGTAACAAAAGATTGAATAAACAAAGAATGATGATGATTAATGGGTGATATGCAACGGTTTTACCAACAAAAGGAAAGAAGAAAAGTTGTTCAAACACTTACAAGAAAGAGAGAAAAGTGAGAGAGAATGGTTGAGAGAAAATGAGAGATAAGTGTGTGTTTTGAAAATGAGAGAAAATCAAGTGATGAAGTAATGAAAAAATGAAAGGCAAAAGCCCTCCTTGGGCACCAATAGGCCACGGTTCAGCAGCCACAAGGGGGAGGGAGAAGGTTCAAAGGTTACTAGCATGTAAAGATGTTAAAAGGTGGTTAAAAGAGGTGGTTACATGGGGATTAAGAGCAAACTAGATTCCAATTGTACAAACTAACTAGTTCCTTTCACTAAATGATACTTACAAGTTCTTAGTGGGCTAACTAAGTCCATTAATAATGTAGGGCCAGCTTCTAAAGTCCAATAACACTAGTAAAGGCCCAAGTTCAAATAAAAGCCCAAGTATGAATGTAATTAACAAGTTAATCCAATTAAAAGTCCAAGTAACTAACTAACAACTTTAGTTAATTAAAATGATTAATAAACTTAATCATGAATGCAAATAATATCTAAAAATATAATTCGCGAAAGTTCCGGGTGTCACAAAGACGTTTCGGGCAATTAAAGTCAAGTTCGGGCAATCATGGCAACATGTAAATGTAATAACATACATTCGTTTTATCACACGTATTAATAATAACAATTATTAATAAATAAACGTTGGAAAATCTAGGGTCGTTACATTACCCACCTGTAAAAGAAAATTTCGTCCCAAAATTTAAGCTGAGGTAGATGGAGGAGTCGGGAAAAGGTGAGGATACTTCCGCATTATTTGATCCTCTCACTCCCAAGTAAACTCAGGTCCTCGTTTGGCATTCCATCGCACTCGGACGATCAAAATCTTGTTGCGTTTCAAAGTTTTGATCTCACGATCCATAATCTCAACTGGTTCTTCCACAAAGTGGAGTTTGTCATCAATTGTAAGTTCCTCAAGTGGTATGATAAGTTCAGGTGCAGCAAGGCACTTTTTCAGGTTTGACACGTGGAAGGTAGGATGAACTGAGCTCAATTGTGCTGGTAGATCCAAATGGTATGCAACGGGTCTAACACGTTCCAAGATTTCAAAAGGACCAATGTATCGTGGGTTTAACTTTCCACGTTTTCCAAAACGGATCACACCTTTCCAAGGTGCAACCTTCAACATTACACGATCACTAACGTTGAATTCAAAGTCTTTACGTTTAAGATCGGCATAACTCTTTTGACGGTCACGAGCAGTCTTAAGTCTAGCTTGAATCTGAGCAATCTTCTCCGTGGTTTCATGGACTACCTCGGGTCCGGTGATTTGCTTTTCACCTACTTCGGCCCAACAAATAGGAGATCGGCACTTACGGCCATACAATGCTTCAAAAGGTGCAACATTAATGCTTGAGTGATAACTGTTGTTGTAAGAAAATTTGGCGAGTGGCAAATGCCTTTCCCAGGCCTTTCCGAAATCAATGACACATGCACGCAACATGTCTTCCAAGGTCTGAATCGTTCGTTCACTTTGCTCGTCGGTCTGAGGGTGATAAGCAGTACTCATGTCAAGACGGGTTCCCATGGCTTCTTGCAAAGAACGCCAGAATCTAGAAGCAAAACGGGGATCGCGATCTGAGATGATCGATAAAGGTACACCATGACGAGATACAACCTCCTTGATGTATAGATGAGCAAGTCTTTCCATTGTATCAGTTTCCTTCATCGCTAGGAAGTGTGCGGATTTGGTAAGGCGGTCAACAATAACTCAAATAGTATCGTATCCGCCCACCGTCTTTGGTAGCTTGGTGATGAAATCCATTGTTATCCGTTCCCACTTCCATTGTGGGATTTCTGGTTGTTGAAGCAAACCAGAAGGTCTCTGATGCTCGGCTTTAACCTTCGAGCAAGTCAAACACTTACTAACATAAGTCGCAACGTCCTTTTTAAGATTCGGCCACCAATACTGTTCTTTAAGGTCGTGGTACATTTTGCCCGCTACAGGATGAATCGAATATCTCAATTTGTGTGCCTCATCAAGTATAAGGTTCCGTAGATCTCCGTAATAAGGTACCCAAATTCTTTCGGCATAACATCGGAGTCCAGATTCCCTAACCTCGAATCGAGAGACAAGTATGTTCAAATGCTCATGAGTTATATTCTCCTCCTTGAGAGCCTCATCTTGGGCTACTCTGATCTGACTGTTGAGGTTCGAATGGATGGTGATGTTTAGAGCCCTAACACGAAGAGGTGCCGTCCTCTCCTTTCGACTTAAAGCGTCAGCTACAACATTGGCCTTGCCAGGATGATAACGAAGTTCACAATCGTAGTCGTTAAGCGTCTCGATCCATCGACGCTGTCTCATATTCAGTTGCTTCTGATCAAAGATATGCTGGAGACTCTTGTGGTCGGTGAAGATAGTGCTCTTAGTTCCATACAAATAGTGTCTCCACAATTTGAGCGCAAAGACAACGGCTCCAAGTTCAAGATCGTGAGTAGTGTAGTTCCGCTCGTGAATCTTCAATTGGCGGGAGGCATAAGCGATAACCTTTGATCGTTGCATCAGTACACAACCAAAACCACTTTTCGATGCATCACAATAAACAACAAAGTCGTCACTGCCCTCAGGAAGTGATAGGATAGGTGCGGTGGTTAACTTCTTCTTCAAAGTTTGAAATGCTGATTCGTGTGAGGGTTCCCAAATGAACTTCTTACCCTTGTGAGTCAGTGCGGTCAAAGGACGCGCAATCAGAGAAAATCCTTCAATGATCCTTCGATAGTAACCGGTGAGACCTAGGAATTGGCGAATGTGAGTTGGAGTTGTGGGGGTCTCCCACTTGCTGATAGCTTCAATCTTGGCGGGGTCAACTTTGATACCCTGGTCGCTCACAACATGACCCAGAAACTGTACTTCCTTCAACCAAAATTCACACTTGAAGAATTTGGCGTAAAGTTGCTCTTGTCTCAAGAGTTCAAGTACTAGTCGGAGGTGTTGCTCATGCTCTTCTTCGCTCTTAGAGTAGATGAGGATATCATCTATGAAGACGATAACAAACTTATCCAAGTACGGCTTGCAGACACGATTCATGAGATCCATGAACACAGCAGGTGCATTGGTTAATCCGAATGGCATCACGAGAAACTCATAATGACCATAACGAGTTCTAAATGCAGTTTTCATCACGTCACTTTCCTTCATCCTCAACTGGTGATAACCGGATCGCAAATCGATCTTATAGTAAACGCTCGATCCTTGTAGTTGGTCAAAAAGATCATCAATTCGTGGAAGAGGATACCGATTCTTGATAGTCAATTTGTTGAGTTCACGGTAGTCGATACACATACGGAAGGATCCATCCTTCTTCTTCACAAACAACACAGGTGCACCCCAAGGCGAGAAACTTGGTTGGATAAATCCACGGTCTAACAGTTCTGGTAGTTGACTCTGTAGTTCTTGCATCTTGGAAGGTGCGAGTCTATAAGGTGAGCGAGCTACAGGTGCAGCTCCTGGCACTAAATCAATCTGAAACTCTACTGCTCTCTGCGGCGGCAATCCAGGCAATTCCTTTGGGAAGACATCGGAAAATTCATTCGCAATTTGAACGTCGTTCACGCTCTTCACCTCAGTTTCTACCGCTTTCACATGTGCTAGGACAGCAAAACGTCCCTTCTTCATAATCTTTTGCGCTTTCACGCAACTAATGAGGTTCAACTTCGTGGTACATCTCTCTCCATAGATAACCAGTGGCTCGCCATCTCCTTGCGGTATACGAAGAGCTTTATCTCCGCAGATAATATCATCCTTTATCTTGCTCAACCAATCCATACCGACTATCACGTCAAAACTTCCCAGTTTGATGGGTATCAAATCGATTTCGAAATCTTCACCAGCTATGTTGATAATAGCTCCACGACTAATATGGTCAACCTTTTCAAGTTTTCCATTGGCGACCTCGACAAGCATACTCTCTTTTAACGGGACTAATGACCAATTAATCTTATCGCAAAAATGTCTACATACATAACTTCTATCCGCACCAGTATCAAACAAGACAGAAGCTAAAAGATTGTTGATTTTGAATATACCTGTCACCAAGTCGGGGTTTTCTCGTGCGTCCCTTGCATTAACATTGAAAGCTCTAGCGTGCGGTGGTCCACCATCTTTTCGCTTGTTTGGGCACGCATTTCTGAAATGGCCCGTCTGTCCGCATTCGTAACACTTCCTTGGCCCTGTGGGGTTTTCAAAGTGGTGACCTTGCAGTCTTTTCCAACATGCCCAGACCGTTGGCACTTCTCGCAGACAACATTGCAATACCCAGTGTGGTGTTTGTAACACCTCAAGCATTATGGTAAGGTTCCCTTGTAGTTCGGGTTGGAGTTGGTGTTGTTGTTGGGGTTGGGGTTTCCACCGTTGTTGTTTCCTCTGAAACCTTCATGTCGTTTCACCGGGTTCTGTTCATAGTTTCTTCCCCTGTTGTTGTTGTTGTTGTTGTTGTTGTTGTTGTGGTTATCCCATTTGCGCTTCTCACTAGTACCCACTTCAGACTTAGTTTTCTCCGGTTCATCGATGGTTATTTGATTCATTAAAGTATGCGCCATGCGCATCGCTTCGGGAACATTCGGTGGCTTGGATGAGGTGACGTTTCCCTTAATGCTCTTAGGAAGT
This sequence comes from Rutidosis leptorrhynchoides, assembly GCF_046630445.1. NCBI lineage: Eukaryota > Viridiplantae > Streptophyta > Magnoliopsida > Asterales > Asteraceae > Rutidosis > Rutidosis leptorrhynchoides. Next base: position 31,259,889 of record NC_092338.1, on the reverse strand, counting down.
CCCCAGAAGTATCTTTCCATTCGCTTGAATTCCGGGGTGACCATTGTCGGACACATCAGGGCTAGTTCCAAAAATCTCCTGTTGTAACCATCAAGGTCGTTCCCAATGGCCTTTAACTGCATAAATTCGATTTCCATCTTTTGGATTTCGGTTCTCGGACAATACTCCTCAATCATGGCACATTTAAATTCTTCCCATAGCGTAGCATACGCCTCATCAATGCCTTGTGCCTGTGCCATTGTGTTCCACCACGTGAGCGCGCCGTCAGATAGTGTGCAAGAAGCAAATTTGGTCTTATTGTCCTCCGAACAGTTGCTAACTCGGAATACTGATTCAAGTTTCTTGAACCATCTGGTGAGACCACCCGGTCCCTCAGTGCCGCTGAAGTTATGTGGTTTACAGCTCTGGAATTCCTTGTAAGTACACCCATTTTGAACGGGTTGAATAACCGATGGTGGTGGCGGTGGCGATGGAGCTTGGGGTTGCATTTTCGCAATGGCTGCGGCTACACGTTCTTGGATCATCTCTTCAATTTGAGCAGCAGTAGGTGTGGATCGACCGTTAGCCATGGTGTTCTATACAAACATTTTGACTCAAGTCAAAATCCAGCATTCAATATATAATAATATAGTATATAACAACCAACATGTAAACAGCACAACACATGTTAATTAAGTAACGCAAGTTGATACAAGTACCGCAAAACACCATACAGTAACGTAAATAGAATACTTGTGTAAAAATAACATCACAAAGTTTCCATTCATTAATAATAAGTTTCATACATCATGATAGATTCGTACAATACATAAGTGAAATATGAAACTACAACTAGATTACATCATGAAATCTAATACAAAAGGTCCTACGGTGAAGGTGGGTGTAGGATGTCCATAACCTGAGACATCTGCTCCTCAAGCTCAGCTACCCGAGCTCGAAGGATCTCCACCTCCCTTGTCAATTCCTCGACTGTGGGAGATGGTGGGGCAGGTGGTGCCGGCGGTGCAGGTGGTGCCGGTGATGCAGGTGGTGCCGGTGATGTAGGTGGTGCAGATCGCACGAAATGGGGTGCAGACGTTCCGGATCCAGAAATAGTCAGTACGTAACGGGGTGTCTTACGCACTTGTGGGTCGGCAGGGTACGACACAAGCCGCTTACGAGCAGTAACCCTACGACGTCGACCAAACGTGTCAGTGAAGGCTCGTCCTCCGTTGATCCCCGGAATGATGGTACCGTCGAAGCGATACCGCTTCTTTGGCGGGGTGGAGGGTGGCTGAATAGGTATATCAGCAGGGTCCTCATCATCACTGGAGTCGTCTGAGGAAGAGTCATCTGATGAAGAATCAGTGGATGACGGGTCGTCTGAATCATGTGGTGGCTGTACGGGTGGCTGAACTGGCCGTCCGTGGGCGGCCATCATCTGTCTGTATCTGAATGGCGGAATCGGCACTAAACGTCCATTAGGAGCGCGTCGACACGGCATGCGCATATGGTTACGGAATGGCCCTTCCCCGAACTCCGCGGGAATCACAACACCACCGATGCGGGGCTGTGGCTCCGAGGATCCGGGAGCAGACGGAGCTGGAATCTCCGTAGGGTCCACGTGTCCATCAATAGTAGCCACTGGTGTAGGCGCCTGCCTGCTAGTCCCGAAAGATGAAGCGCCGGGGTCACTGGTGCGTATCGGGATCGGTGTGTCGGCAGCAGCAGCGGGTGGGGTGGCTGACGAGTCTAAACTGCCCAAAACGATAGCAGGTGGTACATCCGACATCTGAACAAGGAAAAATAAATTTTCCATGTCAGTAAGTCATAAAGCAAGCACGTATTATGCCAACAGTTTAAATCATGTATAACAATAAGTAGCATGACAATAATAACGAATCGTACAGAAGTAGCATGCAATCGAAAGCAAGTGATATCATATAGTAGTGAAATCATGTAATATCATACGGCATATAGCAGTAAAAGTAAGCAGCAGCATGCAGTAAGTTCAGCGGAAACAAGTAAACTAGCAAGTTGTAGATTAGTCCTATTAGTGAATCCTACTCGGGTCGGTCTTAGACTCACTAATGCAACCTAATTCCCTTCAACCAATGCTCTGATACCAAATGTGATGCGCCGTACAAAATCATCGTGTACGAATCATCAATAACAGGATCATTACAAGGTTAAGTACTATATGCGATTTCAAAAAGAGTTTGCATTCATAAATAAAGTGATGTCTAAACCAACATCGAATGTTTTACAACCCAAAAGCATGCTTCACTAAGTAGAGGCAAATAATAAGTGTATGTGACCACAATGGTCGTTACAAGTCATAGTTCAAAAGTACTAAAGTTTGAATGCAAAATAAAGTAGTTCATGCGATAACAACTCTAAGCAGTGGGTGTCTACAGCACGACTAGTACACAGCGGAAGCTAACCTCAATCACCTGAGAAAAACATGCTTAAAAACGTCAACACAAAGGTTGGTGAACTATAGTTTAAGTATAACAGTAAGTAAGGTAGGCCACGGGATTTCAGTGCTACAAAGAGCGTTTCAAAATAGTATGATAAAGTATATGTTAACCGTGGGCACTTGGTAACTAACTTAATGTTTATACCACCTGAAAGTACACTTGGCAAGTGCGTATGTCTACGAAGTATTAAACACTCGTTAAATGCTAGCGCTACTAGCCCGAGTGGGTATGTCAAACCCTATGGATCCATATCTAAGATTCGCGTTCACCGGTTCAAAAACCAATGACTAAACGTTACCGAGCTAAAGGGAATGTTTCTGCCGTTATATAACCCACACATATATAAGTTTAAGTACTCGTGCCTAGTATGTAAAACATAAAATCCGCATGTATTCTCAGTTCCCAAAATAAGTTAAAGTAAAAAGGGAATGCTATAACTCACAATGATAAGGTAGCGGTAAAGTCGAGTCGGGAAAAGTGTGCAAGTAATCGGTCCGAAAGTCCTCAACCTAAGTCAAATAGTACTAAGTCAGTAAATCGTATGAATAGGTTTAAAAGTACGTAAATAAGGTCTTAAAGGTCATCATCAATCATCATCAAACATAAGGCGTAAAGTAAGTTTAATTTATGAAAGTAGTTTAAAACAAAGGCTGATTTCAGTCAGTCACCACGGCCTCTAACCTTACTGAAACAAGGTGAGACCAGTGGCCATGGCTCCGTATATGAGTCCTTTAAGTGTGGTAAAATTTACAGAAGCAAACTCGTCTTCGTTTGACCGTGGCGATGGTCTAAGTGCGAGTAGGTCAGAAATTTCTGCACAACGTTAAAGGACATAGTGACGATCGGAGGGCCATAAATCCTAAACCGTAACTCGGATTAAGACGAGTCCTATATGAAAAGTTATCTAATTGAACATACCTATTTGAAAATCATGATCACAACAGCCCAGGTCTACTGGTCTGTTACAGAAACCCGAAAACAGTAGGTAGAAGACAGAAAGTAGAAAAATAATGGGTTCCGGTGAGTTTGGTGCTTGATGTTCATCATGGTTCTCATTCTTGATGCCTATAGCTTCAAGTGTACAACTCATTGATGTGTTTACATCATCCTTACCATGGTTTGACCATCATAACCCAAGTGTAAGTCTAAGACATGAAGCACAACTCACTTAAGAGTTGTATGAAGTTTGATGAACCAAAGTTACATCAAAGTCTTAGATCTAACACATACATGAACTTTAAAACTAATAATAAGTTACAAACTTGAAAGTGATCTTATGAAATCAAGATCTTAAGTTGTAGAACATAGTTCTTAGTTTGATCTTGAAGATCCAAAACTCAAAAGTCTAGATCTAACATAAGTGTACAAAGTTATAATTAAAAAGTTTCATTTACATGTTCTTGAACTTTTAAAGTTTCTTTTAGTTCAAGATTAATGAGATCAAAGTTAACTAGTAACATTTGACCAATCACAACCAACAAACAAGAAATTAAAGTGCATAAAATGAAGACATAAACTAAATAAACAAGTAATTTGTTCATGGTTGTTCATACTTTAAAGATTCAACCAAAGTTTGATCTTTAAGTAAAGTAAACATTAAGTTCACTTCATGTACCTCAAGTATGAGTTACAACACAAGAACTCTCTTTCTTAAAACAAGTATTGGAGATCATAAACTAGGAAGTTTATGTCTTGTATGTTCTTATTATGAACAAGATAATATGAAGAATGAAACTAAGTAGTTTGATTCTTGAAACTAAATAAGTAAGTAACAAACAATTACTAGTAATCAACACAAGTAACAAAAGATTGAATAAACAAAGAATGATGATGATTAATGGGTGATATGCTACGGTTTTACCAACAAAAGAAAAGAAGAAAAGTTGTTCAAACACTTACAAGAAAGAGAGAAAAGTGAGAGAGAATGGTTGAGAGAAAATGAGAGATAAGTGTGTGTTTTGAAAATGAGAGAAAATCAAGTGATGAAGTAATGAAAAAATGAAAGGCAAAAACCCTCCTTGGGCACCAATAGGCCACGGTTCAGCAGCCACAAGGGGGAGGGAGAAGGTTCAAAGGTTACTAGCATGTAAAGATGTTAAAAGGTGGTTAAAAGAGGTGGTTACATGGGGATTAAGAGCAAACTAGATTCCAATTGTACAAACTAACTAGTTCCTTTCACTAAATGATACTTACAAGTTCTTAGTGGGCTAACTAAGTCCATTAATAATGTAGGGTGGGCTTCTAAAGTCCAATAACACTAGTAAAGGCTCAAGTTCAAATAAAAGCCCAAGTATGAATGTAATTAACAAGTTAATCCAATTAAAAGTCCAAGTAACTAACTAACAACTTTAGTTAATTAAAATGATTAATAAACTTAATCATGAATGCAAATAATATCTAAAAATATTACTCGCAAAAGTTCCGGGTGTCACAAAGACGTTTCGGGCAATTAAAGTCAAGTTCGGTCAATCATGGTAACATGTAAATGTAATAATATACATTCGTTTTATCACATGTATTAATAATAACAATTATTAATAAATAAACGTTGGAAAATCCAGGGTCGTTACAACTGGCTTGATGTTGGATATAGTTTTGGTTAGAAGAATTAGATATGGTTGCATAGTATTTGTGAAGGATGTTATCACACATAGGTGGGAGAAAAAAGTTGGAGGGGACTTGCTTGGTTATAAAAGAGGGGTTAAGTCTTCATTCCAAATTGCACCAATCAATACACTTTAAGTATTTGATTATTTCTTTCTTTCTTACCCTTGTTTGAGAGTTGTATTAGTTAAATATTTTGGAGAGTGTAGTTAGCTTAAGAGAGTCGTCTATATCATTGTAACAATTTGTGATATAGTATATTTCTCTCTTTGGGGGCCGGTGGTTTTTCTCCTATTTTGGAGTTTTTCTCCTGTTGGGGTGACCTTTACCCCTTTCCCACATCGGTTGGAGAGGCAAAAACAAAGGCCCATATATGTGGCTTGATACCTCTTCCTCACAGGACGCGTTTTAAACCCGTGAAGGCAGTTGAGTCGCTGGTGGCTCGCTGTTCCCAAAGCGGACAATATTCTGTGGTGGTCCTGGCTTCTGTCTACGTTGCCATCAACTGGTATCAGAGCCGAGGTTACCACACCGATGTTGGGGGGGGGGATTGTTGGGGTGACCTTCACCCCTTTCCCACATCGGTTGGAGAGGCAAAAACAAAGGCCCATATATGTGGCTTGATACCTCTTCCTCACAGGACGCGTTTTAAACCCGTGAGGGCAGTTGAGTCGCTGGTGGCTCACTGTTCTCAAAGCGGACAATATTCTGTGGTGGTCCTGGCTTCTGTCTCCGTTGCCATCAACTCCCAGCCCAATGATAACAGTAAAGAAATAAGAGCAATCCACAACACAAGGATTTAACGTGGAAACTCCAAAACAGGAGAAAAACCACGGGCTTCCAAAGAGAGAAATACACTATATCACAAATTGTTACAATGACATAGACAACTCTCTTAAGCCAACTACACTCTCCAAAGTATTTAACTAAAACAACTCCCAAACAAGGGTAAGAAAGAAAGAAATAATCAAATACTTAAAGTGTATTGATTGGTGCAATTTGGAATGAAGACTTAACCCCTCTTTTATAATCAAGCAAGTCCCCTCCAACTTTTTCCTCCCACCTATGTGGGATAACATCCTTCACAAATACTATGCAACCATATCCAATTCTTCTAACCAAAACTATATCCATCAAATCTCCACCTTTTGGATAGAAGGAAATAACCATGCTTCCATATTGCAAGGATAAACTACCTAGACGCTTCCTCGACGACAACTTCAAGATCCTCATCTTCATGCCGTTGGCATTATCTCCCAAGAGACAAAACTTGCATCTTCATCGAACATTGTAAAGACCCGACAATCATTGTCATAATAGACAATCATAACTCTAAACAGAATTATCATACCCCACCATAAAGAGTATCACACTTAGAATATCACATTCCAAGCATTTCACCTCGGCACATGTTGTATAACCAGCTGAATAGTTATGGTGCAACTTCCTGTTTGGCTTTCCCTGGAAGTTTCATCAGCTACAACATCAGTTTCCACCACACAACCTGCACCAATGCCAAACCAGTGCCCATGTGCAATTGTGGAACCGCTAACGAACATCCCTTTCCATGGTGGCGCAGACACACCATGAGGATGACGTGACTTCAGAGGAATTCGTCACTCTCCGTAACAACGGAGACATCATTAGCGCCTTTGGAGCCATTTACCGAATTAGCTCCACCTGGACAATTAACCCTTACATGCCCAGTCTTTCCGCACCTCCAGCATACTAGATTCTTCCCGGAGTTTCTCTTTCGCCTATACGAACACAACAGTACCGTACTTTCTGATGACGAGACCCCGTTACCTTCTAGTCTTTTCTCCTCGGATAGGAGCTTGCTAGTAACGTCTTCAAACTTCAGAGTTTTCTTCCCATACATCAAAATAGGTTTCATGTGTTCATAAGACGATGATAAAGATAATATCAACCTCAAAGCTTTATCTTCATCATCCATTTTAACTCCAATAGCCTCCAGTTCTGAAACAATACCGTTAAGAATACTTAGATGATCTGAAATCTTTGAACCCCCATCCATACGCAGAGTATGAAATTGTTCTTTAAGACACAACCGATTTGAGATGCCATTGCCCTGGTACAACTGCTCTAGTTTAACTTAAAGCTCATTTGCCGTTGATAACCCGTGCACATTTGCAAGCACGTTCTTTGCAAGACACAAACGAATCGCACTTGCTGCCCTCAAATCTGTAGAGACCCGTCCTAATCCATCTGGACAAAGTCCATATTGATTACAAATGATTCACAATAGTTGATTTTATCGCGAGGTACTTGACCTCTATATGATACATTTTACAAACATTACATTCGTTTTTAAAAGACAAACTTTCATTACATCGAAAGTTGACGGCATGCATACCATTTCATAATATATCCAACTATAATTGACTTAATAATAAACTTGATGAACTCAATGACTCGAATGCAACGTCTTTCGAAATATGTCATGAATGACTCCAAATAATATCTCTAAAATGAGCAAATGTACAGCGGAAGAATTCTTTCATACCTGAGAATAAACATGCTTTAAAGTGTCAACCAAAAGGTTGGTGAGTTCATTAGTTTAACATAAATAATCATTTCCATCATTTTAATAGACCACAAGATTTTCATTTCTCATAAATATACGTCCCATGCATAGAGACAAAAATATCATTCATATGGATTGAACACCTGTAACCGACATAAACAAGATGCATATAAGAATATCCCCTATCATTTCGGGAAATCCTTCGGACATGATAAAACAACATCGAAGTACTAAAGCATCCAGTACTTTGGATGGGGTTCGTTAGGCCCAATGGATCTATCTTTAGGATTCGCGTCAATTAGTAGATCAGTTTACTAATTCTTAGGTTACCAAGCAAAAGGGGCATATTCGGCTTCGATCATTCAACCATATAATGTAGTTTCAATTACTTGTGTCTATTTCGTAAAACAGTTATAAAAATAGCGCATGTATTCTCAGTCCCAAAAATATATATATTGCAAAAGCATTTAAAAAGGGAGTAATGAAACTCACAATATTGTATTTTGTAGTAAAAATACATATGACGACATTGAACAATGCAGGGTCTGCCTCGGATTCACGAACCTATATCAATTGTATATTTATTAATAAATATAATGTAAATCACAAAATTTTCATTTATTAATATATCTTATTTATATATTTATAGTTATATAGAATTTATACTAAATTCCATTTTAAAACGTATACTTATATTATATGTTAAATTATATTTTATATTTATCGATTTTATGTACATATATTTATAATGATTAATACTTATACAGTGAGTGATATTAATAAATCTATATACATATATTTGTGATTAGTATTGTATTTATGAAATATTATTAGTTTGTTATGTGAATTAATACAATCTTAATATATGCAATAAGTATATATAGTGTACAAAAGATTTATTTGTTAAAATGAGAATTTAGAAAATATTAATTTACTACTAATAACAATAATAACTTTTTTAATAGTGATAATACTAATAATAGTAATGATATGGTTAATAATGATAATAATACTAATAATTATAAAAATGATACTAATTAAAGAAAATAATAATAAATTTTATTGTTTTCATATTAATGATAATAATAATAATCCTAAACATGTTAATAATAATAATACATATATTAATAATGATATTAATAATAATAATAATAGTTATAATACTTGTAATAACAACAAATAGTAATAATAATGACAACACAACAACAACAACAATAATAATAATAATAATAATAATAATAATAATAATAATAATAATAATAATAATAATAATAATAATAATAATAAAAATGTATACCCCTTTGGAAATATTTTGTTAAAAAGAATTGCCATAGACGAGGCTCGAACCCTCGACTCCTCGCTCAACGACAACACCTCTAACCATTGAACCACTCGTCATTTCATGTAATAAATAGCATATATAACTACTTTAACCCGAATTTTCCTATAGCCTTTTTAAATCCAAATAGCAATCTTCACAAATAAACTTTGGTTCATCACCATCATTATTTATTATCATCATCATTATCAGATCATACACCATCGCCATCCTCATCATCCATCATCTACCATCATAACCATCATTATAATCACTATCGATATGTTCATCATCATCACTCGTTACCTCTTCATCATGTACATCTCATCATCATCATACGATTACCGTACATCGTCTAACATCTTCTACTAAATATCACATGATCACCATCATCATTATAATCTATCATCAAGATCCCTAATTACATTATACTATCGTTATTCAAAGCTTATGATCAATATCATCTTATAATGCATCGTCTAAAAAAATAATATCAAAATCATCTCGTGCAGCAGCGTTTTCACAGAAACATGATGTAGACTGCAGCAGGTTTAAAAAACTTAGCCCATATACCCTTCGGCCCATATACCCTTCAGTCCAACAGTCCAAAATTTTAATATAGCTCGCTTCTTTGCTCAGGATATAATATGGAGTAATACTTCTCTTGGTTAAAAGAAAATAAGGAAAAATAAAAAGGGACCTGCTTACTTCTGTAATGGTCGACACTTTGAATCCCACCTGACCCACAATTGGATAATTAAGAAATTCTTCCTTGTTTACTTTTTGTAAATCGACCAAAGCTCCAACAATCAAGTGGTATAACTTCTTTCTTCTGTTGTTTCTATACGTCAATCAACAAAAAAAAAAAAGGAAAGGCAATGATTGCAGTTTACCATGGTGACAATTGAGGGTGTTGATTCTTGTTGATTTAAAAGGCGACGGTTGGTGATGGGTTTAGGTGTTTGTACAAGGTGATCAAGGGTGTTAAGTGGTGGTCATGGTTCTCGGACAATCAGAAAAATAAGACGAAGGATAATGATTGAAGGGTGGTTAACGGTGTTGACTTGGTGTCGGAGATGATGGTGACCGAATGGTTTTGGTGATGGATAGAATGATCGAGGGACTGGTATAGTAGTGGTGATATGTATTTGTAGTATCATATGTATATATATAGAATATAGATATATGTAAATATAATAAATAATAATAATAATATACATTTAGTGAATGCTTCTTTGTATATTCATAATTGAGATGGAGATGGAAAACAGAATATGTAGTAGGTGGTGATTTGAGGTTGTGGTCTAGTCAACAAAAGAAGACGAAAACAACACAAGTTGGTGATTCAAGTTTTCATTGCGTATCGGTATATATATAATATAATATATGTGTGTTAGTGGAGGTAAAAGGAAATGAAAACAGTTACTAATCATATATCACGGATATATGATTAGTAAGTGACAAAGATGAAGTTATGTTGTTATATGTATTTTTCATGATACAGGAAAATTGACGGGTGTTGGCCATATGAGTTTGACAGAAAAACAAGAAAAGGAAATGAGGAAAAGTGGTATCTAGATTGTGATTAAAATAGAAAGAATAGAGCAAATGGGTTTCTCCTATATCTCTCTTAGTACATACATATACAGGGACATATAACTTATAGAAATATAATATTAATAATAATTAATAATAATCATAATAATAATAATAATAATTATAAATATGAATCATAAAAGCGGTATGATATGAAATGTAACAGAAAGATAGAATAAAGCATGATCAAATAGTACTATACATCAAGATATTTAATAAATTTATAATTTAAAGAACTCATTTTCGGATCACCGTTTATTTTAAAATCATAAAAGTTTGAATTAAATTTCTCTAAATAATAATCGAAACGTCCAATGAGTATTACAATTATTAAATAATTATATTTGATATACTATATATATATATATATATATATATATATATATATATATATATATATATATATATTTTAATAATAATTTAATTATATCGTATATTATTTTATATTTTCAGTTCTAACGATTAAATCGTATATTATTATTTTTAGTTATTATATACATATATTTATATTTATATTTGTACGTATACACATTTATTTACAATTAATGGTTCGTGAATCGTCGGAAATAGTCAAAGGGTAATTTGAATATATGAACATAGTTCCAAAATCCTTGAGACTTATTATTATAGACTTTGATTAACGTGTCGAAATCGTATAAAGATTGAGTTTAAATTTAGTCGTAAATTTCCGGGTCGTCACAGTACCTACCCGTTAAAGAAATTTCATCCAAAAATTTGAGTGTGGTTATCATGGCTAACAATAAAAATGTTTTCATGACGCATATTAATTGATAAATAGAGTTTTATCATTATTGAGTAATACAGATAAAACAATTCGATTATTCGAAGAGTATGAATGAAGCTATCACAAAAGAGTGAAATGAATAAATAAAGTTTCGTCTTAACTTTTGACGTAGTCACTGTTGAATTTAGAAAATAAGATGCATCTTAACTTTTGACGTTGTCTTGGTTGAATTCCGGAATTCAAGGGATTTCAAAGAAAATCTTCGAAATCTAAAAGATTTGATTCTTCGGCGAGTGAGGAAATTAAGATCTCGATAATTAAATACTGTGATCTGCCTCGATTACTCTGTCTGATATTTCCATTATAATATAAACTTTTTCCGTTCCATTATTTTCACCATTCCTATACTTTCTTTCTTTGTTCTTACATCCAAAAGATTGTGAAAATGCTTAATCCAGTTCTAATCCTTGATATTTTTCTAATTATCATTTCTGCCATCCTTCTTTTCAATCTTACACCCGAAAAATCTGTTTAATTCTAATATTACCTTGGGGTGATACTATTCTTAATTATACCGTGTCTTTATATTGCTATTCGTATTAATATCCACGGTTTGTAATCTCCGTGTTGTTATCGGGCTTTATATCTCCCCTTATATTTCAATGTTCCTACTTCCGTTTATAATCTTTGTCATTCATAGTTAATGTTCTCTCTTAATTGCTACGATTTATACCCCCTTTCTATTTCAGAGTTTCATGTTTTTTTTTTGTTTTCTTTTCGCAAGTAATGGTCCAGAATTCGTAGGTATGGAGTTTTCGAATTATCATAATATACAAGGTAGAAAGGAAAGGTAGTAGCACGATTTGATTTGTCAATTTACTAGAATCACTGAGAATAGAACTATCAAGAAATATATGTTCTTGATATGTTTGGAGATTAGGTAGAATGTAAGAGTCGTGTAACATGGCACATGATGACGTTAGGGTCTGTGAATCATCACGTTCCATTATAAACTCAGCATGACTTACTGTAATATAATCACGTTGATCAAGTGTCATTATATTATACTAACTCATGATTCAGTTCCCAACACTACTTCAGAATTCACTCATAGTTTACACTTAGATTTTACAGAAATTTCCAATATAATGTATTACAGATAGCACGAAGAAGTATATAATTTCGGACGAGAATATTTATGAAAATATCCTCAGAAATATCGAAGATATTTATGATGATATTTTGGAATTTCTAAGTTCGATGGTTGATGAAGAAAAATTTTTCGCAAGATTTTAACATGACCTCGGAGCAATATATTCTCTAAAGATTTCATCGGATCAAGAATCACCTGGATTCTTTGAATATAGGGTTTGGTCCTTGTATTTGTCCTTGGTCTCCTTCATGGTTAGCTCAATCTGTTTTTCAGTACCAAATTTTCTATCGAGCGTTCCTAACACTCCTTTCTTTATCATCAAACTTTTGGCCGTTTAGGCCATCTTGTTATTTTTTTTTTCTGTTTCCTCTGCATTTAATGCTACGATATCTGAATCATCGGTTATCAATCCGAGGTGGTTTCAGGAGAATTGTGTTTTTAGATGATTAAACGCTGATGATAATATGGTGGAATATGAAAGGTTCCACGGTAACAATAAAAGAGCACGCATGTATGTCAAGGTTATAATAAGGTTGTTTTGAACGAAAAGTCGAAGTTGACTTGCTGGAGCTGTGACAAAATTTGCTACTTTGAAAGGAATTACCATGTTATTTTGGGTATTAATAACACTAAAAGAATTAGCACAGATACGTGTTAAACGTTTACTCAGGTTCCGAGAGTTTTCAATTGCATAACTATATACATCAATCTCTTCTTACGTAGATGAAGTGCGGTTGGTTCATCCTCTCGATTGAGGTGTTTTCAAGAATCATGAAAGGTTTGAACGCATATTGAAATCATCAAGATACAAACAAGATTTAGAATGAACTCAAGTGGCAAACTTGAAGAATTGTTTAGTTTCATATGTTATAATCAATATTTTAATTCATTTTAATTGTCCAATGTTATTAGTCCACAATCGATAGTCCACAGTTAACAGTCCAATAATTCATATACAGTTTAATATATAATATTCGAATTAATTAATACGTATCGTGACCCGTGTACATGTCTCAGACTCGATCACAACTCAAACTATATATATTATTGTAGAATCAACCTCAACCCTGTATAGCGAACTCGATCATTACAGCATATAGAGTGTCTATGATTATTCCAAATAATATATATAGATGCGTCGATATGATATGTCAAAACCTTGTATACGTGTCCCGATATTTAAAGTGCGTAAAAATAAATAACAGAAATTAAATGACGATAAATAAAGTGCGTAAAGTAAATAATAGAAATTAAATGACGATAAATAAAATTGCGAGAATGTAAATTGTGATAATTAAATAAAATGAGATAAATAAATTACGATAAATAAATTGCGATAAATAAAATGTAATCAGTTAGCTAGGAACAGTTAGCTAGGAATAGTTAGCGTGGATTCTTAACAAAATTTCTCATAGTTAATTTATTTGTTTCTAACAAATTTTATTTTGTCAAATGTTTTCTTCATTATGCCACTTGTTGGATTCTGATAAATCAAAATCCAAATATGAAATTGGATGAATATGGTTATTCTGTGGTGAACGGATTTGTATATCGGTGGATGTAAGTAGGATAGTAAACGACTGTTGAATCAGCTTCAAAGAATGTACAGTGTAACTTATTAATGTGAAATCTGAATATTCCTCGAGTATTACCTACCCGTTAAAATATTTTCACAATTAACACTTTGTACGAAAGAATTTTTAATTACAATCTTTATGAAAACATATATACATATATATTTTCTTCAGATGTAATCATGGATTTAATGAATCAATATGGTATTAAACTCATTTGATTTACCACTAGAACAAGAATATATAATCTCTAAAATATTAGAGATTGCATAATCATCATGAAGAACGAAGATAACCGATGTAGAACAAAATGTAGAACGAAGATTATGCTCGAGGTATAGATTGTGACGTTGAGGCATGTAGTGTTGAAACTTGGGTTGTTGGTGGTACTGGTGCTGTTATTAATGGTACTGTTGGTGCCGGTGATGTTGTTGAAGCTGGTAAATTTTGCACCATATTCTCCAAATTGATTACTAGAGCGCGAAATTTGTTGACTTCTTCGATTACTCCGGGATGATTGTCGGTCGGAACGAGCGGATGAATAAGGTTTTGAATTTGAGATAGTATCGTGGCGAGATACTCTGGAAATGAGTGTGAAAATGGTGTTTCGGTTAGGTTCGCCGATAAGTGCATCAGGTTCTTCACCAAGAGGTGAAGTTGGTTGGTGGAAAGGGTCGTCTTCTTCTCATCTCCATCGGTTAAGTCGACTACGAACCCATCAGATGAATTGGTTGATTCATTCTGGTGACACTGCTTTCGGAGTTTAGGTGAAACTCCATATCGAAATATCTGTCGGAATTCGAGGAATTCGAACTGGTTGAGGGATTCATCTCGTACGATCAGATGAAGGATTTTCGATAAGAAATAGATTATAGGATGTATATTAGTACCCTGCAATACATAATTTACATATGCATATATAATACTAAAATCCCATAAGTTACGGAGGAACCTACGGAAGCTGTCAGGCAAAGTTAACAATAATAGATGCGCCAAGATATGAATTTATCTATACACTGTCTATGCAATAGAGGCAGTAAGACGTGTCTAGACTTTATGGATGATAAGCAAATAATTTTCGACACTAAATGATAAGCAAAACTTTTGACATGCAGACACGGCCGAAGTCCAGACTCACTAATGCATCCTAACGACTATCAGTTAGACACACTAATGCAAGACCTGGTTCGCTAAGACCACCGCTCTGATACCAATTGTAGAGACCCATCCTAATCCATCTGGACGAAGTCCATATCGATTACAAATGATTCACAAAAGTTGATTTCATCGCGAGGTACTTGACCTCTATATGATACATTTTACAAACATTACATTCGTTTTTAAAAGACAAACTTTCATTACATCGAAAGTTGACGGCATGCATACCATTTCATAATATATCCAACTATAATTGACTTAATAATAAACTTGATGAACTCAACGACTCGAATGCAACGTCTTTCGAAATATGTCATGAATGACTCCAAGTAATATCTCTAAAATGAGCAAATGTACAGCAGAAGATTTCTTTCATACCTGAGAATAAACATGCTTTAAAGTGTCAACCAAAAGGTTGGTGAGTTCATTAGTTTAACATAAATAATCATTTCCATCATTTTAATAGACCATAAGATTTTCATTTATCATAAATATACGTCCCATGCATAGAGACAAAAATATCATTCATATGGATTGAACACCTGGTAACCGACATTAACAAGATGGATATAAGAATATCCCCTATCATTCCGGGAAATCCTTCGGACATGATAAAACAACATCGAAGTACTAAAGCATCCGGTACTTTGGATGGGGTTCGTTACGCCCAATAGATCTATCCTTAGGATTCGCGTCAATTAGTCGATCGGTTTACTAATTCTTAGGTTACCAAGCAAAAGGGGCATATTCGGCTTCGATCATTCAACCATATAATGTAGTTTCAATTACTTATGTCTATTTCGTAAAACAGTTATAAAAATAGCGCATGTATTCTCAGTCCCAAAAATATATATATATTGCAAAAGCATTTAAAAAGGGAGTAATGAAACTCACAATATTGTATTTTGTAGTAAAAATACATATGATGACATTGAACAATGCAGGGTTGGCCTCGGATTCACGAACCTATATCAATTGTATATTTATTAATAAATATAATGTAAATCACAAAATTTTCATTTATTAATATATCTTATTTATATATTTATAGTTATATATAATTTATACTAAATTCCATTTTAAAACATATACTTATATTATATCTTAAATTATATTTTATATTTATCGATTTTATGTACATATATTTATAATGATTAATACTTATACAGTGAGTGATATTAATAAATCTATATACATATATTTGCGATTAGTATTGTATTTATGAAATATTATTAGTTTGTTATGTGAATTAATACAATCCTAATATATGCAATAAGTATATATAGTGTACAAAAGATTTATTTGTTAAAATGAGAATTTAGAAAATATTGATTTACTACTAATAACAATAATAACTTTATTAATAGTGATAATACTAATAATATTAATGATATGGTTAATAATGATAATAATACTCATAATTATAAAAATGATACTAATTAAAGAAAATAATAATAAATTTTATTGTTTTCATATTAATGATAATAATAATAATCCTAAACATGTTAATAATAATAATACATATATTAATAATGATATTAATAATAATAATAATAGTTATAATACTTGTAATAACAACAAATAATAGTAATAATAACAACACAACAACAACAACAACAACAACAACAACAACAACAATAATAATAATAATAATAATAATAATAATAATAATAATAATAATAATATTAATAATAATAATAATAATAATAATAATAATAATAAAAATGTATACCCCTTTGGAAATCTTTTGTTAAAAAGAATTGCCATAGACGAGGCTCGAACCCTCGACTCCTCGCTCAACGACAACACCCCTAACCATTGAACCACTCATCATTTCGTGTAATAAATAGCACATATAACTACTTTAACCCGAATTTTCCTATAGCCTTTTTAAATCCAAATAGCAATCTTCACAAATAAACTTTGGTTCATCACCATCATTATTTATTATCATAATCATTATCAGATCATACACCATCGCCATCCTCATCATCCATCATCTACCATCATAACCATCATTATAATCACTATCGATACGTTCATCATCATCACTCGTTACCTCTTCATCATGTACATCTCATCATCATCATACGATTACCGTACATCGTCTAACATCTTCTACTAAATATCACACGATCACCATCATCATTATAATCTATCATCAAGATCCCTAATTACATTATACTATCATTATTCAAAGCTTATGATCAATATCATCTTATAATGCATCGTCTAAAAAAATAATATCAAAATCATCTCGTGCAGCAGCGTTTTCATAGAAACATGATGTAGACTGCAGCAAGTTTAAAAAACTTAGCCCATATACCCTTCTACCCATATACCCTTCAGTCCAACAGTCCAAAATTTAAATATAGCTCGCTTCTTTGCTCAGGATATAATATGGAGTAATACTTCTCTTGGTTAAAAGAAAATAAGGAAAAATAAAAAGGGACCTCCTTACTTCTGTAATGGTCGACACTTTGAATCCCACCTGACCCACAATTGGATAATTAAGAAATTCTTCCTTGTTTACTTTTTGTAAATCGACCAAAGCTCCAACAATCAAGTGGTATAACTTCTTTCTTCTGTTGTTTCTATACGTCAATCAACAGAAAAAAAGGAAAGGCAATGATTGCAGTTTACCATGGTGACAATTGAGGGTGTTGATTCTTGTTGATTTAAAAGGCGACGGTTGGTGATGGGTTTAGGTGTTTGTACAAGGTGATCAAGGGTGTTAAGTGGTGGTCATGGTTCTCGAACAATCAGAAAAATAAGACGAAGGATGATGATTGAAGGGTGGTTAACGGTGTTGACTTGGTGTCAGAGGTGATGGTGACCGAATGGTTTTGGTGATGGATAGAATGATCGAGGGATTGGTATAGTAGTGGTGATATGTATTTGTAGTATCATATGTATATATATAGAATATAGATATATGTAAATATAATAAATAATAATAATAATATACATTTAGTGAATGCTTCTTTGTATATTCATAATTGAGATGGAGATGGAAAACAGAATATGTAGTAGGTGGTGTTTTGAGGTTGTGGTCTAGTCAACAAAAGAAGACGAAAACAACACAAGTTGGTGATTCAAGTTTTCATTGCGTATCGGTATATATATAATACAATATATGTGTGTGTAGTGGAGGTAAAAGGAAATGAAAATAGTTACTAATCATATATCACGGATATATGATTAGTAAGTGACAAAGATGAAGTTATGTTGTTATATGTATTTTTCATGATACAGGAAAATTGACGGGTGTTGGCCATATGAGTTTGACAGAAAAACAAGAAAAGGAAATGAGGAAAAGTGGTATCTTGATTGTGATTAAAATAGAAAGAATAGAGCAAATGGGTTTCTCCTATATCTCTCTTGGTACATACATATACAGGGACATATAACTTATAGAAATATAATATTAATAATAATTAATAATAATCATAATAATAATAATAATTATAAATATGAATCATAAAAGCGGTATGATATGAAATGTAACAGAAAGATAGAATAAAGCATGATCAAATAGTACTATACATCAAGATATTTAATAAATTAAAATTTAAAGAACTCATTTTCGGATCACCGTTTATTTTAAAATCATAAAAGTTTGAATTAAACTTCTCTAAATAATAATCGAAACGTCCAATGAGTATTACAATTATTAAAATATTATATTTGATATACTATATATATATATATATATATTTTAATAATAATTTAATTATATCGTATATTATTTTATATTTTCAGTTCTAATGATTAAATCGTATATTATTATTTTTAGTTATTATATACATATATTTATATTTATATTTGTACGTATACACATTTATTTACAATTAATGGTTCGTGAATCGTCGGAAATAGTTAAAGGGTAATTTGAATATATGAACATAGTTCCAAAATCCTTGAGACTTAATATTACAGAATTTGATTATCGTGTCGAAATCGTATAAAGATTGAGTTTAAATTTGGTCGTAAATTTTCGGGTCGTCACAGTACCTACCCGTTAAAGAAATTTCGTCCCGAAATTTAAGTGTGGTTGTTATGGCTAACAATAAAAATGTTTTCATGACGCATATTAATTGATAAATAGAGTTTTATCATTATTAAGTAATACAGATAAAACAATTCGATTATTCGAAGAGCACGAATGAAGCTATCACAAAAGAGTGAAATGAATAAATAAAGTTTCGTCTTAACTTTTGACGTAGTCACTGTTGAATTTAGAAAATAAGATTTGTCTTAACTTTTGACGTTGTCTTGGTTGAATTCCGGAATTCAAGGGATTTCAAAGAAAATCTTCGAAATCAAAAGGATTTGATTCTTCGACGAGTGAGGAAATTAAGATCTCGATAATTAAATACGGTGATCTGCCTCGATTACTCTGTCTGATATTTCCATTATAAATTAAACTTTTTCCATTCCATTATTTTCACCATTCCTATACTTTCTTTCTTAGTTCTTACATCCAAAAGATTGTGAAAATGCTTAATCCCGTTCTAATCCTTGATATTTTTCTAATTATCATTTCTGTCATCCTTTTTTCAATCTTACACCCGAAAAATCTATTTAATTCTAATATTACCTTGGGGTGATACTATTCTTAATTATACCGTGTCTTTATATTGCTATTCGTATTAATATCCACGGTTTGTAATCTCCGTGTTGTTATCGGGCTTTATATCTCCCCTTATATTTCAATGTTCCTACTTCCGTTTTCTATAATCTTTGTCATTCATAGTTAATGTTCTCTCTTAATTGCTATGATTTATACCCCCTTTCTATTTCAGAGCTTCATGTTTTTTTTGTTTTCTTTTCGCAAGTAATGGTCCAGAATTCGTAGGTATGGAGTTTTCGAATTATCATAATTTACGTGTAACGACTAACGATGACTTAACGACTCAGTTAAAATGTATATACATGTAGTGTTTTAATATGTATTCATACACTTTTGAAAGACTTCAAGACACTTATCAAAATACTTCTACTTAACTTACATCCTCGTTCAGTTTCATCAACAATTCTACTCGTATGCACCCGTATTCGTACTCGCACAATACACAGCTTTTAGATGTATGTACTATTGGTATATACACTCCAATGATCAGCTCTTAGCAACTCATGTGAGTCACCTAACACATATGGGAACCATCATTTGACAACTAGCATGAAATATCTCATAAAATTACAAAAATATTAGTAATCATTCATGATTTATTTATAAGTAAACAAAATTACACATCCTTTATATCTAATCCATATACCAACGACCAAAAACACCTACAAAAAATTTCATTCTTCAATTTTCTTCATCTAATTGATCTCTCTCAAGTTCTATCTTCAAGTTCTAAGTGTTCTTCATAAATTCTATAAGTTCTAGTTTCATAAAATCAAGAATACTTCCAAGTTTTCTAGCTTACTTCCAATCTTGTAAAGTGATCATCCAACCTCAAGAAATCTTTCTTATTTACAGTAAGATATCTTTCTAATACAAGGTAATACTCATATTCAAACTTTGATTCAATTTCTATAACTATAACAATCTTATTTCGAGTGGAAATCTTACTTGAACTTGTTTTCGTGTCATGATTCTGCTTCAAGAACTTTCAAGCCATCCAAGGATCCTTTGAAGCTAGATCTATTCTTCTCATTTCCAGTACGTTTATCCACAAAATCTGAGGTAGTAATAATGTTCATAACATCATTCGATTCATATATATAAAACTACCTTATTCGAAGGTTTAAACTTGAAATCACTAGAACATAGTTTAGTTAATTCTAAACTTGTTCGCAAACAAAAGCTAATCCTTCTAACTTGACTTTTAAAATCAACTAAACACATGTTCTATATCTATATGATATGCTAAGTTAATGATTTAAAACCGGAAAACACAAAAAACACCGTAAAACCGGATATACGCCGTTGTAGTAACACCGCGGGCTGTTTTGGGTTAGTTAATTAAAAACTATGATAAAATTTGATTTAAAAGTTGTTCTTTTGGGAAAATTATTTTTCTTATGAACATGAAACTATATCCAAAAATCATGGTTAAACTCAAAGTGAAAGTATGTTTTCCAAAATGGTCATCTAGACGTCGTTCTTTCGACTGAAATGACTACCTTTACAAAAATGACTTGTAACCTGTATTTTAGACTATAAACTTATACTTTTTCTATTTATATTCATAAAATTAAGTTCAATATGAAACCATAGCAACTTGAAACACTCAAAACGGATTTAAAACGAAGAAGTTATGGGTAAAATAAGATTGGATATTTTTGCTTGTTGTAGCTACGTGAAAATTTGTAACAAATTTATATTAATCATATCCTAGCTAACTTATATTGTATTATACATGTATTCTAATATATTATGTAATTTTGGGATACCATAGACACGTATGCAAATGTTTTGACATATCATATCGACCCATGTATATATATTATTTGGAACCACCATAGACACTCTATATGCAGTAATGTTGGAGTTAGCTATACAGGGTTGAGGTTGATTCCAAAAATATATATACTTTGAGTTGTGATCTAGCCTGAGACGTATATACACTGGATCATGGATTGATTCAAGATAATATATATCGATTTATTTCTGTACATCTAATTGTGGACAACTAGTTGTAGGTTACTAACGAGGACAGCTGACTTAATAAACTTAAAATATTAAAACGTATTAAAAATATTGTAAATATATTTTGAACATACTTTGATATATATGTACATATTTGTTATAGGTTCGTGAATCGACTAGTGGCCAAGTCTTACTTCCCGATGAAGTAAAAATCTGTGAAATTGAGTTATAGTCCCACTTTTAAAATTTAATATTTTGTGATGAGAATACATGCAGTTTTATAAATGTTTTACGAAATAGACACAAGTAAATGAAACTACATTATATGGGTGAATGATCGAAGCCGAATATGCCCCTTTTGCTTGGTAGCCTAAGAATTAGTAAACCGATCTACTAATTGACGCGAATCCTAAAGATAGATCTATTGGGCCTAACGAAACCCATCCAAAGTACCGGATGCTTTAGTACTTCGATGTTATTTTTATCATGTCCGAAGGATTTCCCGGAATGATAAGGGATATTCTTATATGCATCTTGTTAATGTCGGTTACCATGTGTTCACCATATGAATGATTTTTATCTCTATGTATGGGATGTATATTGAAATATGAAATCTTGTGATCTATTATTATGATTTGATAATATATAGATTAAACCTATAACTCACCAACATTTTTGTTGATGTTTTAAGCATGTTTATTCTCAGGTGATTATTAAGAGCTTCCGCTATTGCATACTAAAATAAGGACAAGATTTGGAGTCCATGCTTGTATGATATTATGTAAAAAATGCATTCAAGAAACTTATTTTTGATGTAATATATATTCTTATTGTAAACCATTATGTAATGGTCGTGTGTAAACGGTATATTTTAGATTATCATTATTTGATAATCTACGTAATTCTTTTTAAACCTTTATAGATAAAAATAAAGGTTATGGTTGTTTTACATATGAATGCAGTCTTTGAAAAACGTCTCATATAGAGGTTTAGACCTCGCGACGAAATCAATTAATATGGAACGTTTATAATCAATATGAACGGGACATTTCAGTTGGTATCCGAGCGTTGGTCTTAGAGAACCAGAAAATTGCATTAGTGTGTCTTACGGAGTTTGTTAGGATGCATTAGTGAGTCTGGACTTCGACCGTGTTTTTCTTCAAAAACGATTGCTTAACATTTTTTTGTTGGAAACTATATATTATTAACATGTAAATATTATGTGATATATTAATCTCTTAACATGTTTAATATTGTGTGATAGATGTCTACCTCTAGTACAAATCCCATTGATTCACCTAATGATAATGAAGAGTCGAATATATTTTGGGAAGATTCACAAATTCCCGAAGAGGATCCGGAAGAGGAGGAACCGGAAGAGGAGGAACCGGAAGAAGAGGAACCAGAAGAGGAGGAATCGGAAGAGGAGGAACCAGAAGAAGAAGAGGTTCCGGAGCAAGAAATATTGATACCTATAGTAAATCGATTAAATAAAAGAAAATCATAAACCAACGGACCAAAGTTAATAATGGTCAATGGTGTTTCCGCCGAGGAAGCAAAATATTGGGAAGATTACCAATTTTCTGATGAATCGAATCCCGATGAGGATTCCGATGATGTTATAGAAATTACCTCGACCCAATTTAATAAAGCGAAAGAAAATAATAAGGGAAAAGGTATAAAAATAGAGAAACCCGATTCCAACCCCGATGAACTTTATATGTATCGACAACATCCGTATTTCCTAAAATGTAACAATGACCCGGGAACCTCTAAACCACCAGGTTTTTCTAAACCATTATGGAAAATGACGGCTCGTATTAGAGGAACACCATATATTCCTTGAAAATTAGGAAAACGAACCAAGTCCGAAGAAGAAGAAACCAGTGATTCAGATTAGAGGGTTGTAATCATGTTGTGTATTATATGTATTGTAGTGTGCTTGTACTTTTATGTTCTATGTAAAAATTGCTTGTATTATTTGTTAATTATCTTTTACGAATCTAATCCTTGTCTATTTTACAGTATAAAAATAAAATGGACGTTAAGGGTAGACAACCGAATATTTTAGAAGACCTACCAGAGGATATAATTGAGGAAATCTTGTCTAGAGTCGGTCAGAATTCATCAGCACATTTAGTTATGGCGAAATTAACTTGTCAAACATTTGAAAGACTTTCCAGAAATGCCTTAGTTTATAAAAGGCTTTCCTTTGATAGGTGGGGTATATCACATTGGGGAGACCGTAAGTTACGCCGTGTTTTCTTTAAAGCATTAAATGCGGGGAACCCAAATGCAATTTTACGCTACGGGTTAAGAACCTATTTTGACTCAACATATCCCAACATAGGATTTCGTGAATTAGAAAGAGCTTCTAACATGCAACATCAAGAAGCATTTTATGCTTACGGGTTAGTAATGTTCGCTTCTTACCAAAGTGAGAAAAAGAACATCGGATTGCAACTTTTAAATAAAACCTTCCCACAAGTGACGGATACAGTAGTTGGGGTGAGAAACAAGGTTATTAGATTATTACGGGGCTGTTGGACATTACGAAACCCTAGTCCTTTTGACGACATTACAACATGCTGCCTAGCCAATGGTTATAACGGTTATTTTCCACAAGACCAAGGATGGGAAGTCGTCTTAGTAAAACCAGAATGCATGACTTGTTTCTGGACTTATGAATTACGTGTCTTTATTTCCTTTGCTGAACAACTTGCGTATTAACTAGATTTATCTTCAAAACTGTCCTGTATCATAGTGTACTATATTTCATGTTATATGTAATATAGCGAAGTTGTAAGTTTAAAGGATATTTGTATGTGATATATTATTATAATCAGTTTTTCATATGGAATTGTAGTAGTTGAATTGTATATTAGCTACTAAGTATGAACTTAACGGGTAGGTAGTACCGGAATTTAAACTTATAAAACGCTAATATGAAGAAAAAGCTTTTATAAATGAGTTCATATTATTCTACGAAATACTATTGACTACTCTTAATATTCTTTATGATTAACTCGATTCAGTTGGCTATTTTGAAGAAAATGGCACCGACTACTCGACACACCATGAATATGAGCGAAGAGGAATTTCGTACCTTTCCTGCTGCAAACATAGCCGCAGTACAGGCTGCGCTACATACCAACAATAACTCTGAATCCAGCAATGTAGCTAATGGCGCAAGAAATCGTGTAGGATGCTCCTATAAAGAATTCACTGCCTGCAAACCTTTGGAATTTGATGGAACCGAAGGACCAATTGGATTGAAACGGTGGACCGAGAAAGTCGAATCGGTGTTTGCCATAAGTAAGTGTACTGAAGAGGACAAAGTTAAGTACGCTACGCATACCTTCACAGGTACTGCGTTAACGTGGTGGAACACCTATCTTGAACAGGTAGGACAAAATGCTGCTTACGCACTACCGTGGTCGGCATTCAAGCAATTGATGAACGAGCAGTACCATCCTAGAAATGAAGTCAATAAACTCAAGGCAGAACTTAGAGAGTTACGAACACATGGGTTCGACGTTACCACATGTGAACGACGATTCACAAAGTTGTGCCTATTATGTCCGGGAGCATTCGAAGATGAAGAAGAGAAGATCGACGCGTTTGTAAAAGGGTTACCAGTAAGGATTCTAGAAGATGTGAGTTCACACGAGCCCACTTCTATACAGAAGGCAAGTCGAATGGCTCATAAACTCATAAATCAGATTGAGGGAAGAATTAAAGAGCAGGCGGCCGAAGAAGCCAACACAAAACAACTCAAGAGGATCTCGTAGGAAAACGGTGACAAGAGTCATCAGTACAACAACAACAACAACAACAATTACAACCACAATTGCAACAACTATCCCAACAACCGCAACAACAATCGCAACAATAACCGCAATCCTAACAATAACTACAACAAGCATCCCAACAACAACAACAACTACAACAACCATTTCAACAACAATAACAATCCCAACAACAACCTCAATAACAACAACGGCAACAAAAACCAAAAACAGCCACGTCATAGGTGTGAAGAAAATCATCAGGGGTTTTGCACGACATTTTGCAATAGGTGTAAAAGAAATGGCCATAGCGCGACAAAGTGTGAGGTCTACGGACCAAAGTTTAACAGAACTAAAGGAACAAATAATGTCGAAACAAGTAATGCCGAAACGAATAGTGTCGGAGCAAGTAATACCAACGCTGTTTGTTATAAATGTGGAAAACCAGGCCACATTATTAGAAATTGGCCAAATCAGGGGAATACTAATGGGCAGGGCCGTGGAAGAGTTTTCAATATTAATGCGGCAGAAGCACAGGAAGAACCGGAGCTTGTTACGGGTACGTTTCTTATTGACGATAAATCTGCTTATGTTTTATTTGATTCGGGTGCGGAAAGAAGCTATATGAGTAGAGAATTTTGTGCTAAATTAAGTTGCCCATTGACGCCTTTGGATAGTAAATTTTTACTCGAATTAGCAAACGGTAAATTAATTTCAGCAGATAATATATGTCGGGAGAGAGAAATTAAACTGGGGGATGAAATGTTTAAAATTGATTTAATACCAGTCGAGTTAGGGAGTTTTGATGTAATAATTGGCATGGACTGGTTGAAAAAGGTGAGTGCAGAGGTCATTTGTTACAAAAATGCGATTCGCATTATGCGTGAAAAAGGAAAACCTTTAATGGTGTACGGAGAAAAGAACAACGCAAAATTAAATCTTATTAGTAGTTTGAAGGCGCAAAAACTAATAAGAAAAGGTTGTTACGTCATTCTAGCACATATCGAGGAAGTTAAACCTGAAGAAAAGAACATCAGTGATGTTCCCGCCGCAAAAGAATTTCCCGATGTATTTCCGAAAGAATTACCGGGATTACCCCCACATCGATCCGTTGAATTTCAAATAGACCTTGTACCAGGAGCTGCACCAATAGCTCGTGCTCCATACAGACTCGCACCCAGCGAAATGAAAGAATTACAAAGTCAGTTACATGAACTTTTAGAGCGTGGTTTCATTCGACCAAGCACATCACCATGGGGAGCTCCTGTTTTGTTTGTCAAGAAGAAAGATGGTACATTCAGATTGTGTATCGACTACCGAGAGTTGAACAAACTTACCATCAAGAACCGCTACCCACTACCGAGAATCGATGACTTATTTGATCAACTACAAGGCTCTTCTGTTTATTCGAAGATCGATTTACTTTCTGGACATCATCAAATGCGGGTGAAGGAGGATGTGTGACGATCGCTCCAAATCCATATGGACGAACACGTCATTCATCGATTTCATTGCGAGGTATTTGACCTCTATATGATACGTTTTGTAAACATTGCATTCTTTTGAAAAGGCACACCATAAATGAATATTTAAATCAAAAGTTCTCGACATCTGATGATTTCTAAATATAGATAATCACCATAAATAATAGTTTACAACAGTACTTCCGTTGACAATGCAGTCAAAATAAGATACATGGTGATGATTTGGTGAATGCAACGTTTCATTGAAAAATATGCCATGTAAGACTCCATGCACATAGCTTGTCTAACATATAAGCAAACAGCGGAAGACTTCTAGGGAACCTGAGAATAAACATGCTAACAAGTGTCAACACAAAGAATGCTGAGTTAATAGTTTTAATATTTTGCATAATCTGTACATAAAGGTGAATCACAAGATTTCAGTTGTTTCATCCAGAAACGTTTATCAAAATATTCTACGAAATTGAGCACCCTGGTAACTAAACTTAACGTATATATAATTTATACCCTTTGTATAATCATCTTAATAATACACGCAAACCAACGTGTACGCTTCTCAAATAGCATACTTCCGTTAAAAGGCTAGTGCTCTAGCTCGGACGGGGATATCAAGCCCTATGGATCCATATACTACTACTCGCGTCCACCAGTTCTTATAACAGGCAGTTACTAGTTACCAAAGCTAAGGGATTTTCGGTTCAAACTCGGTGTAGAATTTAGTATGTACTTGTATCCATTGCGTTTAAAATAAAGTGCATGTATTCTCAGCCCAAAAATATATATTGCAAAAGCAATTAAAAAGGGAGCAAATGAAACTCACCTTAGCAGCATATAAAGTCGTTCACCAAAATGTGACTGAAACTCGGATTACCAAATAACCGTAGATCTCAACGTATCAATATTGTGATTTAATATTGCAGGAAAGTACGTAGACGCAACGAAGATGATAAACACTAGGTTTGACTTGAGAACAATACCCTTGAACATTACCCATAATTTCCTTAGCTCTATCCCGCTCGAAAACCATTTTTGAAATCATTTGGACATTACCTCGTCGTAGTATTTTATGTGTAATACTAATAATACAAATACTACTAATAATAATAAGATTAATAATAATATTAATCTTATTAATAATAATAATAATAATATAATAATAATAATAATAATAATAATAATAATACGGAGTAAAAATGAAATGAGAAAGAAACTGGAACCAGTCGAGCTTTTATATGATGTGGCCTGCAACAGTACCCCATGCGATCGCATGGGGTTTGCATGGGATAGCCATGCGATCGCATGGCTCAAGTGGCCAGCTCACATTCGTTTTGTCCTAACGTTTGTCGACATATTTTTATATTATATATATAATATATTTAATTTATATAATTAATTATATATTATATTAAATTCATGTGCATAGTTGACTTGTAATTTTTGTTCCGATAAGTCGTACGTCATCACGCGACTTATGTCCCGGTTCCGATTTTTCGAGTGTCCCTTCGTACGCTGAGAAAACTTGCATTTTACGTTTCGTGACACGTACATTTGTCAAAATATAGCCTTAAATTATCCATAAACTATATCACTCAAAGTGTATCTTAAACTTTTGAGTATTTTGGTCATTTACTTCTATAAATCATCGTCTCGTAGTATATACATATACATATATACATTTTCATTTTGAAATTTTTTTTACTGTAGCAAATAGTGATTTTCGAAAACACTGTAACTTTTCGGGTACTGTAGTAATTCGAAAATACTGTAGCAAATTAGTGTTTTACTGGTTCATCTTAAACATTTTAGTTAACTTATCTAAATATCAATCGAATCAATAATCGAATGTTACTATCGTTTACTAAATAACTTGAAATCATATATATTCAAATAGATATATAAACCAATAAGTTTAATGTACGGTATCATGCAATTAAAACTTTGTTACGTTTTCAAGTTATAGTATATATATGTATCTATTTACATATAATGGTTCGCGAATCGTTGAGAACAACCGAAGGGTACTTGAATAGTTCAAAAATTTTGAGATTCGGTTTTACAGACTTTGCTTATCGTGTCGGAAACGTTAAATCATTTAAAGATAAAGTTTAAATTTGGTCAAAAATTTCCGGGTTGTCACAGGATGATATTCCAAAGACTGCTTTTAGGACGCGGTACGGTCATTACGAGTTTATGGTTATGCCGTTTGGATTGACTAACGCACCAGCTGTGTTCATGGACCTCATGAACCGGGTGTGTGGGCCATATCTGGACAAGTTTGTCATTGTTTTCATCGATGACATACTTATTTACTCGAAGAATGATCAAGAGCACGAAGAACATTTTAGAAAAGTGCTAGAGTTGCTGAGAAAAGAAAAACTGTATGCTAAGTTTTCAAAGTGTGCATTTTGGTTGGAAGAAGTTCAATTCCTCGGTCATGTAGTGAACAAAGAAGGTATTCAGGTGGATCCAGCATAGATTGAAACCGTTGAAAAGTGAGAAACCTCGAAAACTCTGAAGTATATACGCCAATTTTTAGGACTGGCTGGTTACTACAAAAGGTTCATCCAAGACTTTTCCAGAATAGCAAAACCCTTGACTGCATTAACGCATAAAGGGAAGAAATTTGAATGGAAAGATGAACAAGAAAAAGCGTTTCAATTATTGAAGAAAAAGTTAACTACGACACCTATATTGTCATTACCTGAAGGGAATGATGATTTTGTGATATATTGTGACGCCTCAAAGCAAGGTCTCGGTTGTGTATTAATACAACAAACGAAGGTAATTGCTTATGCGTCTACACAATTGAAGATTCACGAGCAGAATTATACGACGCATGATTTGGAATTAGGCGCAGTTGTTTTTGCATTAAAGACTTGGAGGCACTACTTATATGGGGTCAAAAGTATTATATATACCGACCACAAAAGTCTTCAACACATATTTAATCAGAAACAACTGAACATGAGGCAGCGCAGATGGATTGAATTGTTGAATGATTACGACTTTGAGATTCGTTACCACCCAGGAAAGGCAAATGTGGTAGCCGGCGCCTTGAGCAAAAAGGACAGAAAACCCATTCGTGTAAAATCTATGAATATAATGATTCACACTAACATTACTACTCAAATAAAGGAGGCGCAACAAGGAGTTTTAAAAGAGGGAAATTTAAAGGATGAAATACCCAAAGGATCGGAGAAGCATCTTAATATTCAGGAAGACGGAACCCGGTATAGGACTGAAAGAATTTGGGTACCAAAATTTGGAGATATGAGAGAAATGGTACTTAGAGAAGCTCATAAAACCAGATACTCAATACATCCTGGAACGGGGAAGATGTACAAGGATCTCATGAAACATTTTTGGTGGCCGGGTATGAAAGCCGATGTTGCTAAATACGTAGGGGAATGTTTGATGTGTTCTAAGGTCAAAGCTGAGCATCAGAAACCATCAGGTCTACTTCAACAACCCGAAATCCCGGAATGGAAATGGGAAAACATTACCATAGATTTCATCACTAAATTGCCAAGGACTGCAAGTGGTTTTGATACTATTTGGGTAATAGTTGATCGTCTCACCAAATCAGCACACTTCCTACCAATAAGAGAAGATGACAAGATGGAAAAGTTAGCACGACTGTATTTGAAGGAAGTCGTCTCCAGACATGGAATACCAATCTCTATTATCTCTGATAGGGATGGAAGATTTATTTCAAGATTCTGGCAGACATTACAGCAAGCATTAGGAACTCGTCTAGACATGAGTACTGCCTATCATCCACAAACTGATGGGCAGAGCGAAAGGACGATACAAACGCATGAAGACATGCTACGAGCATGTGTTATTGATTTCGAAAACAGTTGGGATCGACATCTACCGTTAGCAGAATTTTCCTACAGCAACAGCTACCATTCAAGCATTGAGATGGCACCGTTTGAAGTACTTTATGGTAGAAAGTGAAGGTCTCCGATTTTTTGGAGTTAAGTGGGGGATAGACAGATTACGGGTCCGGAGATAATACAAGAAACTACCGAAAAGATCATCCAAATTCAACAACGGTTGAAAATCGCCTAAAGTCGACAAAAGAGCTACGCTGACATTAAAAGAAAAGATATAGAATCTGAAATTGGAGAGATGGTCATGCTTAAAGTTGCACCTTGGAAAGGCGTTGTTCGATTTGGTAAAAGAGGGAAATTAAATCCAAGGTATATTGGACCATTCAAGATTATTGATCGTGTCGGACCAGTAACTTACCGACTTGAGTTACCTCAACAACTCGCGGCTGTACATAACACTTTCCACGTCTCGAATTTGAAGAAATGTTTTGCTAAAAAAGATGTCACTATTCCGTTAGACGAAATCCAAATCAACGAAAAACTTCAATTCATCGAAGAACCCGTCGAAATAATGGACCGTGAGGTTAAAAGACTTAAGCAAAACAAGATACCAATTGTTAAGGTTCGATGGAATGCTCGTAGAGGACCCGAGTTCACCTGGGAACGAGAATATCAGATGAATAAAAAATACCCGAACTTATTTCCAGAAGATACGTCAACACCTCCAACTGCTTAAAATTTCGAGACGAAATTTATTTAACGGGTAGGTACTGTAGTGACCCGAACTTTTCCATGTTTATATATATTAAATGAAATTGTCATTTACATGATTAAGTGTTTCCAACATGTTAAGCAATCAAACTTGTTAAGACTTGATTAATTGAAATAGGTTTCATATAGACATTTGACCACCCAAGTTGACCGGTGATTCACGAACGTTAAAACTTGTAAAAACTATATGATGTCATATATATGGTTATATATATAATTAACATGGTATTGTGATAAGTAAACATATCATTAAGTATATTAACAATGAACTACATTTCTAAAAACAAGACTACTAACTTAAGGATTCCGAAACGAGACATATATGTAACGATTATCGTTGTAACGACATTTAAATGTATATATATCATATTAAGATATATTAATATATCATAATAACATGATAATATAATAATTTAACATCTCATTAGATATAATAAACATTGGGTTAACAACATTTAACAAGATCGTTAACTTAAAGGTTTCAAATCAACATTTACATGTAACGACTAACGATGACTTAACGACTTAGTTAAAATGTATATACATGTAGTGTTTTAATATGTATTCATAAACTTTTGAAAGACTTCAAGAAACTTATCAAAATACTTCTACTTAACAAAAATGCTTACAATTACATCCTTGTTCAGTTTCATCAACAATTCTACTCGTATGCACCCGTATTCGTACTCGTATAATACACAACTTTTAGATGTATGTACTATTGGTATATACACTCCAATGATCAGCTATTAGCAGCCCATGTAAGTCACCTAACACATGTGGGAACCATCATTTGACAACTAGCATAAAATATCTCATAAAATTACAAAAATATTAGTAATCATTCATGACTTATTTACAAGTAAACAAAATTACACATCCTTTATATCTAATCCATATACCAACGACCAAAAACACCTACAAACAATTTCATTCTTCAATTTTATTTATCTAATTAATCTCTCTCAAGTTCTATCTTCAATTTCTAAGCGTTCTTCATAAATTCTATAAGTTCTAGTTTCATAAAATCAAGAATACTTCCAAGTTTGCTAGCTTACTTCCAATCTTGTAAAGTGATCATACAACCTCAAGAAATCTTTCTTATTTACAGTAAGATATATTTCTAATACAAGGTAATACTCATATTCAAACTTTGATTCAATTTCTATAACTATAACAATCTTATTACGAGTGGAAATCTTACTTGAACTTATTTTCGTGTCATGATTCTGCTTCAAGAACTTTCAAGCCATTCAAGGATCCTTTGAAGCTAGATCTATTCTTTTCATTTCCAGTAGGTTTATCCACAAAACCTGAGGTAGTAATGATGTTCATAACATCATTCGATTCATATATATAAAACTACCTTATTCGAAGGTTTAAACTTGAAATCACTAGAACATAGTTTAGTTAATTCTAAACTTGTTCGCAAACAATAGTTAATCCTTCTAACTTGACTTTTAAAATCAACTAAACACATGTTCTATATCTATATTATATGCTAACTTAATGATTTAAAACTGGAAAACACGAAAAACACCGTCGTAGTAACACCGCTGGCTGTTTTGGGTTAGTTAATTAAAACTATGATAAACTTTGATTTAAAAGTTGTTCTTCTGGGAAAATGATTTTTCTTATGAACATGAAACTATATCCAAAAATCATGGTTAAACTCAAAGTGGAAGTATGTTTTCCAAAATGGTCATCTAGACGTCGTTCTTTCGACTGAAATGACTACCTTTACAAAAATGACTTGTAACCTGTATTTATGACTATAAACTTATATTTTTTCTTTTTAGATTCATAAACTTAAGTTCAATATGAAACCATAGCAACTTGAAACACTCAAAACGGATTTAAAACGAAGAAGTTATGGGTAAAACAAGATTGGATATTTTTGCTTGTTGTAGCTACGTGAAAA
The DNA here is from genome assembly GCF_046630445.1 of Rutidosis leptorrhynchoides. Lineage (NCBI taxonomy): Eukaryota > Viridiplantae > Streptophyta > Magnoliopsida > Asterales > Asteraceae > Rutidosis > Rutidosis leptorrhynchoides. The sequence goes on along the minus strand of NC_092338.1, from coordinate 31,226,336 downwards.
TTTGTAACAAATTTATATTAATCATATCCTAGCTAACTTATATTGTATTATACATGTATTCTAATATATTATGTAATCTTGGGATACCATAGACACGTATGCAAATGTTTTGACATATCATATCGACCCATGTATATATATTATTTGGAACAATCATAGACACTCTATATGCAATAATGTTGGAGTTAGCTATACAGGGTTGAGGTTGATTCCAAAAATATATATACTCTGATTTGTGATCTAGCCTGAGATGTGTATACACTGGATCATGGATTGATTCAAGATAATATATATCGATTTATTTCTGTACATCTAATTGTGGACAACTAGTTGTAGGTTACTAACGAGGATAGCTGACTTAATAAACTTAAAACATTAAAACGTATTAAAAATGTTGTAAATATATTTTGAACATACTTTGATATATATGTACATATTTGTTATAGGTTCGTGAATCGACCATTGGCCAAGTCTTACTTCCCGACGAAGTAAAAATCTGTGAAAGTGAGTTATAGTCTCACTTTTAAAATCTAATATTTTGGGATGAGAATACATGCAGTTTTATAAATGTTTTACGAAATAGACATAAGTAAATGAAACTACATTATATGGGTGAATGATCGAAGCCGAATATGCCCCTTTTGCTTGGTAGCCTAAGAATTAGTAAACCGATCTACTAATTGACGCGAATCCTAAAGATAGATATATTGGGCCTAACAAACCCCATCCAAAGTACCGGATGCTTTAGTACTTCGATGTTGTTTTTATCATGTCCGAAGGATTTCCCGGAATGATAGGGGATATTCTTATATGCATCTTGTTAATGTCGGTTACCAGGTGTTCACCATATGAATGATTTTTATCTCTATGTATGGGATGTATATTGAAATATGAAATCTTTTGATCTATTATTATGATTTGATAATGTATAGGTTAAACCTATAACTCACCAACATTTTTGTTGACGTTTTAAGCATGTTTATTCTCAGATGATTATTAAGAGCTTTCGCTGTTGCATACTAAAATAAGGACAAGATTTGGAGTCCATGCTTGTATGATATTATGTAAAAACTGCATTCAAGAAACTTATTTTTGATGTAATATATTCTTATTGTAAACCATTATGTAATGGTCGTGTGTAAACGGTATATTTTAGATTATCATTACTTGATAATCTACGTAATGCTTTTTAAACCTTTATAGATAAAATAAAGGTTATGGTTGTTTTAAAAATGAATGCAGTCTTTGAAAAACGTCTCATATAGAGGTCAAGACCTCGCGACGAAATCAATTAATATGGAACGTTTATAATCAATATGAACGGGACATTTCAGTGTCGAAATCGTATAAAGATTGAGTTTAAATTTGGTCGTAAATTTCCGGGTCGTCACAAAATCCATATCATCCCATTCTTCTTCATCGAACTTACTGCTAGAATCACTGCTGGGAACAAAGGTGGGTTTACCTTTCAATGCCTTGTGTAACCCGGACTGAATCAACACATCCTTGACTTGAACCTGCCATAAGCCAAAATTGATCCTCCCATCAAATTTCTCTACATCAAACCTCATTGGACTGAACTTCGACATCGTATCCGTATCCTATAAACAACACTTTCTCTGATTTTGCTCACGTTTCGACTGGCCGACAGATGTAGTGGAGTGGCGCACAGGATCAGTTAAATTGGAAAATTCAACACCCGGTCCACTACAAATTCTAGACACCACTTACTCCGAATCAGAAAAATATTGTTTAACCAGATACGCTATACGATTAATAGAACTCGTTTCTGATGTGGACGATCCACTCCCGTGGCAACCACAGAGCATACTCCGACTCCTATAACCGAGACCCCCGTCAAACCTGACGCTCTGATACCAGTTGTTGGGAAATTACAGCCTCACTAATTCCCAACACTTGAATCTTGAAAGAGGTTTTAGTAAGAGAAGGAAGGCCTTTAGCAGATGTATTCTGAAGCTTCAATGCACATGGCTTCAGGGATAATGAGGATGATGTCATTGTGGTTGCAGTGTCATAACCCGTCCTTAACCATAAGAACGAGTTAGATAACGTATGATTTCATTGCGAGGTATTGACCTCTATATGCGACATTTTTAAAAGAACAACTGCATTTATTTTACATTACAAACCATAACTCTTATGTTAATACAAGCTTTAGACAATATAAAGATGATTATCGTTTAGCGATAATCTTAGACTTACAAACTTTACATGTGATGATAACAATACGATTTCTAGTATATTTTACATTACAATTCCTCGGATATGCAGTTTTATTTTTGACACAAATATGCATACTCAAGATCTTGCTTAAATTCAACATGTTGCAGCGGAAACTTTTAGTTATCACCTGAGAATAGACATGTTTAAAACGTCAACATAAAGTTGGTGAGATATAGGTTTAATGCCGGCAGCGATATAAATATAGACCACAAGATTTCATATGTAAACATTTTAATAAAAATATTCTAAGTGGTTGAGCACTTGGTAACCATACTTAACATTTAATCACGTCGCATATTCCCTTTATTATGAAATCTTACTACACCGTACCAAGTGTAGTCACGAAACGAAGTACTGTGCAACCGTTGAATACTGGTCAGCCAGTCCGGTTGGGGTTGTCAGGCCCGATAGATCTATCAACAGGATTCGCGTTTACAATACCGCTGTAAATAGTAGTTACCAAGCTACAGGGAAGTATGCCAGTGGTACAACTCAACGTAGAATATATTTTTCAGTTACTTGTGTCCATAACGTAAAACATAAAATACATGTATTCTCATCCCGAAATACTTAGAGTTTAAAAGTGGGACTATATACTCACTTTTGCCTTGAAGATATATATATTTTGACTTGGTCTCCGGTTGATATCACGAACCTATCCATATATAGTTTATCAATATATTTCCATTTTAAACAATCGTCACATATATACTTTATTATACTTTTAATAGTTTTAATAATTTCTTAGTCCGTAGTTAGCAGTCCGATGTTAGTAATTCAATTTTAATGGTTCATATTTAGGTGTTTAATAAATAAAACCCCCATCGAAATAAATAAAACCCCATCGTATTTGTATTGGTCGGGATTAATCTTGACCCACGGTACTGGTGTTGTCAAATGACGTGTTGCGTACATAAAGTACCGGTGTTGTCAAATGACGTGTTGCGTACAATCATGGGATCTTATGATTAATCTTCTCGTATTGTTTACGGGTGGTCCTGAAATATATAAAATTAAATTATGAGTACATATATATAAAATATCATGTTATTTTAGAAAGATGTGATTCATTTAATTTTCTCCAATTATTTTCGTGGCTAAACTAGTTTTGGATATCCGATCTTGTTTTGGTCATAGTTTCTTCGTTACAACTCCGTTTTCGTTGGTTCAACTTGCCACTTCCTTGGATCGAGTTCTTCTTTAAGACTATGAACTGTAAATACCTTAGTTTGTATTCGAAATCACAGGTCATAGGTCAAACTTTGGTGAAACTTATGAAGTTAATCATTTTCCCTTATGTAAACAACATTAAATGATTATTTTTCTAAAAATACTTATACTTTGAGTTAAATCATGAAATTTTTATGTGTTATCATATTCATAGTAAATATCATTTTTCCAGAAAATAAACCTCCAATTCAAGGTTCAAAATAGTTTTTAATTATCCAACCCAAAACCGCCCCCGGTTGCACTCCGACGTCGTAAAAACAGTTTTTAAGGTGTTCTTTGAAAAACCAAGTTATACCTTGTTAAATTAGCATATATTTATGATATATTACATGTCTTGAAGTATTTTAAAAGTTAAGTTAGAAGGATCTATTTAGTTTGCAAACAAGTTTGAAAACATTCAAACTATGTTCTTGTTGTTAAAATTTTATACCATAAAATAAGATAGCTATATATATATGAATCGAATAAGGTTATGAACAAAGTTACTACCTCAAGTTACTTGGACAAGATTGCTGTAAAAGAGAAGTAAAAACCTAGAACCAAAAGAGTGATGGAGTTGAATGAAAGATTGGAAGTAAACTTGTGTTCTTGGAAGGATTCTTGAAGTGTTTTTGTAAGAGTTTTCTTATGATGATTAAGGCTTGTTTCTATGGCTAGATCTTCATGGTTTCTTGCTGAATTGATGAGGGTTTCTTATGGCTTTCAAGTAGGTGTGTTAGAGAGTAATTTGGAAGTGATAATGGTGAACTAGAATTGATATGGGGAAGGCCATATAAAACGTGAATGGGGGGGGGACATGGACAAGTTTTCCTTTTGTTATTTTGTATGACTTTCAATGCTAGCATCCAATTTCTAATTACCTTACACATAAGGCATGAACAAGGGCTGGTTGGTGGTGATTTGATGTGTATATACCAATAGTAAATACATATAGAAGCTAGGTATGATACGAGTACATATACTCTAGATATACGTATAGAAATCTTGTGAAAACGGAACGAGGATTCAAATATAGATATCTTTTGTGAATACACTTATATTGTTTTATGTATTTAAGTCCTTAAAAGTGATTAAATACATTACTTATACGATATATGTATAAACATTATAGGTCATAAGTATTTATGTCAAATAACGTTACGTATGGTTATCGTTTTGAAAACTTAAGTTAGTAGTTTCAAAATATACTTATAACTTATTGTTATTAATACAAAATGAGGTATTACAGCATTCTTAGATCATGTTAAATATGTATATATACATATATATACACAAACGTATAATTATCATATGTTATACAGTTCGTGATATCATCGGTCAACTAGACGGTCAAACGTTGTGTAAAACTCTTTTCAAAACATAATTCTCAAAAATTTGGATTGCTTATCATGTTGGTAAGTTTAATTTATGTAAATATTAATCTTATAAGTATAGATTGATCGAAAAAGTCCGGGTCATTACATGCAGCCATTTTCTTTTTTGTTTTTTGTTGATGCTAATTAAACAAGTTTCCTTGATGGAAGATGAAGATGTTGTGGCTGTTACTGTATTAAATCAACCGAAGATAATGAAACGTGAATGGGTGATTCCCATATTGACACGTGTCGGTTTGTATGTGGTTTATTTATTGATTTGACCCTATATGGAGGTTTTACCGGATTTGTTCACGGACCCCTACCCGGAACCACTGCCTGAATGAATGTGTTCCCAGATAACGTCAATCGGGTTCGGGTTTACCCCCGAACGTGTGTGTTACGTGCAAATGATGAGAATCATTGAAAGAAATGATCTACTGATGCCAAAAAGTCGCCGTTACAAAAATAAAATAAAAAAAATATCACCTTAATTTCATTTGATGTTTCTTTACCTGGAAAAATATAACCACAGTTGTGTTGTGGTGCTTAAAAGAGTGATACCAGTGGTATAGTATAGTTTGTGGACGCGTGGAACAATACCATTGGTTCTGGTCTTATGGTTATCACACATATTTGATTTGTAGTGTAATTGTACTTAGCTGTTTAATTGGTCCGGCCCGGCCCGCGCGATGCAGCGGGGGCTTTCGGCCGGCGTATTCATATTTAACGCAGTTTTATTTACAGAAGGGAAAACGGCCAATGTGTTATGCTTCGTTGTTGGTGTTGTCATCTTTGGTGTTTTTTAAAATCTGTCAGGTTCGAACGTAGGTAGTTTCATTTTGTTGATAAAATTATTTCGAGCCTGACGGTTTTGGTGAAAAAATTTAACTCGCGGCTAGCAGGAAGATACGGGCTGTCGTTGTGTTTAGCATTTTTTAAAAAGTGTCCGTTTCGAATGTAGTTAGTATCGTTTTGTTCATAAAATTATTTCGAGTCTGACGGTGCTGTCGGAAAAATTTAACTCGAGGCGAGCGGGAAGATACGGGCTGTCGTTGTGTTTAGCGTTTTTTAAAAAGTGTCCGTTTCGAACGTAGTTAGTTTCGTTTTGTTCAAAAAATATTTTGAGTTTAACGGAGTGTTTGGTGAAATTTAACTCGGAGCGAGGAGAAGGATACTGGCTGTCGAAAGGTTTGGGTGGAGTTTTTATTATAATTTAGGGAATTTACAATTTATTCCCCTGGGGTTTGGTGGGTTTTCTGTAAGTTGGGTAAAGGTGAGGGTGGAAAAGTGAAAAAGCAAAGTGTGAAAGGGGGGTATTCACTGTTGTCGTTTTTGTGTAGACCAAACGACCAAAAGCCTAACGGATTTTAGTATGTATAGGATAGATTATCCTGACAAATAATACAATAACATCACTAGTTGATTAGCTCCGATAATAATAACTACGGAAATTTCATTGTTCATTCTTTTACTTTTCAGTTTTGCCCTTACCTTTCTTTCCCTTTAATCATATCCATATACATTAAGGGCATAATAAAACTTAACCTTCTTGATCTTTTCAATTTATGGTAGTAGACAGTTAATTTGAGACATCCCAAAATAAAATACTGGACAATAAATTAAGGACGTAAGGAGTATTATTTTATTTTGAAAAGCCAAACTATTTTACTAAGACGTCAAAAAAATACAATCTCGAGAGTTAAATACAAAGATGCCGTTAATCTATGCACTAAACAAGCAGAACACCTCACACATATACACTATACAATCCTACATGCAAAGTCACCTATGATATGGATGAAGAGCTTGTACCCAAGGCATATAGACTTTGAAGAGGAGACGGTAATCTGATCCCGCTCTCACCTTAGAGATGCACGTAGGTCCGAAATCCAAATCAACCCGTCTATCTTTCGATTCCTCAATCTTCTCGTAATCCATTCATAACATTTAATTTGAATTTCATTGAGTGCCACTGGACCCCCCCGACTCCATGTATGAATAAAGTGGTAAAGGGGTAGTAATATAAAAAATCATATAGAATCAATGGATTCATGGTAAAATTCTTGTATGATGTAGTTTAGTACAATTTTTTGCTGATATAGGGATCAAATGCGAAGGCACCGGACTTTTGACGGGCCATCCCTTTTTTATGCGCCGTTTTCCCAAAGAAGCTCGTTCCACAACTTGTTTTTGAAAATTTTGGAATTACGATTCTTCCAAATAAGATACCAATATGACCACTCAACGTCTTGCCAAACGGAGTTGAAATTTGGGAAAGGTTCCCATGGAAGACATCGTTAATGCTAAGATTTGTAACCTATTGAAGCCCCACCATTTGTATGCCTTCTCTCAAATCAATACCACGTTTTTCGTATTCACATCTTACCAGCAATCTTCTAAGCTTTGATATCCATGTTAAGACTTCTAATTTTTTTGGCACCAAGTTGTTCCTTAAAGTTTGGTGATAAAAAATGTTGGTTTTCAAATACCTTTTCTTCAGTTAACTTTAATTTAGTTATTATGCAAAACATGCCATTTCCTGCAAAACATACTAGTATTTGGCAACAATTTACGCTTTGAATTCGGATTCGAGAAAATGTATTTGGCAAGCTACAAAATGGGAATGCTACTACAATCCATGAAAAAATCGTAACAACGACATATTTCGTAAATTAATTGGGTTGCCTCCACAATACTTAATAATATCAGAATTCAAAGCTTCCAATAGATCTCGAAAAGATTCAAGAAATCTTTTTTTTTTTTTTTTTGCTAAATCACAATGACTAATAAATCCGTGTTTTTATGTGCTTCCATCTAATACCAAAGTTGGAATCGGTTGATGATTCAATTATTTTTTATGTTGTAGTCTGCACCATAGCTTCTGTTAGTTTAGAATTTGTATACGTCGTCTTTGTCTTCGTTTGGTAGCGCTTCAATAGCTAAAATTGATGCTGTTAGCAATTATGTAACCTTGTACATGTGTGTGGGCTGATTCATAAATAAATGATGTTTTGCTTTTCAAAGGAGAAAAAAAATTATGCAACTACTCAAAATAGTTAAAAAGAAAATGCCACTAGTGAATGGGCAAAATCCATTTATATTTCATTCACGATGTTGATAAATTTGCTAAATTATTTTTTGCTAAATCAATTCACATTTCATTCATGATGTTGATAAATCTACCAAATAATTTTTTCAAAATCCACCTAAAAGAAAATAAATTACTAAATTTATCTAAAACGATAAAGAAGTCGAAATTTTCAATTTAGATTAGTAATATTAATAAAAACACCCACACAAACACACACATATATACATAAATGTATATGATATGATTCCAATCTAGAGAGAAGCAAGAAAAAAGAGAAAGATGAGGAAACAATGTGACTGAATGTTAATTAACATAAATCATATGCGTGATGAATATTAACTAATATATTATATCTCATTTACTGTTCATGGTTGGTGAAATCAGAGTACCCAATGCCTCTTAGATTATTTCTAACCCTAACTGTGACGTTAGAGACAAATTGTGCATTTTTGATGAAAAAAGTAGATTTTTGACGTTGATTAACTAAAAAAGTCAATTTTTATGTCATATATTTTTAGGGTGATTTGGTAAAATCTGGTGGAAAATTTGGTGGAAAAAATAAATTAAATAAATAGGTATAAAATATCTTGAATTATGATTTGGGGTTATTTGGTACACTGTAGTGCTTTTGAAAAGTAATTTAACAACCCTCGTAGTTTTCAAAATATTTCACAATACAAAGTAAGTGCCAATTTTTATATATATAAACCAATTTACTGCATTAGAAATTTACCACTTTATCATTTTTTTCGGCAATTCTACCATCTAAGATTTACGGAGTACATATTCTCCACATTATATATAAAAAATAAACATATACAGTACTAACTAAAAATCTTCAAGTTAATTATCAAATAAAAATTTTTATAAAGTAATTAGCTCATCAATCAATTTTGCGTAAATCAAATATATAAATTGCATTAAAAAAGATGGTTATAATATCATCGTGATTTATTTACCATAAGTATGCCTGATTAGTTTGTATATCAAATATGTTAATAAACATTATTGTAGATTCACATTGACCTAGATATGTTGAGTAACATAAAAAACGACATTACGAATGACACTTGCAAAAGAAATAAACGATTCTCTTGCATCAGAGACTTCTCTAACATGGTTTTTTTCTTCACCGGTCGGCTCCCGTCTACCTCGGGTTAATGTTTAATTAAATATATGTACGCGGGTTAAGAGGTATACCCACGATTTTCTCGAGAGTATCACAGATTCACAAGTCGATTTTACCAGCAACAACTTGATATATTCACGACCCGAACACGGCCCATCAACAACTAAAATTTTTACCCTCCCTGCACTCACGAGTGATTTTTTTTTAATTTACCAACTCATCACGAGCACGAATATCTACGAATCACTAATTTTTCTCTCCTTATTGTCTTCCCTAAACGACATGAACAGTTTGAACAACGTCTTGTGACTTTTCACGTACCAAGAAAATTAATTGACTAAACTAATGTATAAAAATAAAAGCTTTGAAATTATAGATTGTCATTTGCCTAACAGTTTCACTTTTTTTATTAAAAAAGTAAAGAACAATGTTGAAAAAAGCTACTGTAACACATAGTAGAACTTATGTAAATTAAAAAAATTTGTAGTTTGAGTGTGAGTTATACTTTATTGACGATGGCTACTAGGAGGATTGGAAAATAGATGATCGTTTGCTGCGTGTGGATTAATGGACCAAGTCTTTAGCTATTAATTTTATCTACTTTAATTAAAAAAGTAAAAACGAAAATAATAGTAAATGATAAATATTTTTTAAAACATCCCATTTTCTTAAATATGTTTTTAAATTACAAGCATCCGTTAAAAAACTCCAAATTTCACACTCAAAATCTATTTCGTCAATATGCCGACTAACTCTCATTTGTTTCAAAATCAAATGTCAGGTTAACCGGCGTCAGATTCCGTCACTTAAATTCAGCTCAACTGACGGAACCATCTAACACTCGGCTAGAATTGGTCTTAACTAGTTGTGGAGCCCTCGCTTCGTGCCGGAGGCTCCGTTTTGAATGCAAGTTAAAAAAAAGTCTTGATTTATTTTGTAATTTTTTTTTTTTTCGACATCTAACATTGAAGGGTTGTTCCTTTTGTGAAAGTTGCTTCTTTTAGCGTTAAAGTTAGTTGATCTATTTTGTAAAAAAGAATGTTTTTCGACATCTTTTGGTAGCATTGAAGGGTTGTTTCTTTTATCGTTGGAGACAAAAAAAATGTAGCGCAGTAGTGGCCTATGTGGGTCCTACTGTTTGAGCGCAGTGTACAAATCGATAAAGCGTGGTGGGTGTTATTATTCAATATTTTGGGTGTTAGTGATGGGATAAATAATAAGTTAGAATATAGGTATACAGTGGGGGTTCGATTTGTATTTTAATGAAAGTTAGGGGATTAGGTTTGTGAAAAACGAAAAATTAAATAGTACTATTCATAACAAATAAGACAAATTTTGTCTATTAGTTATATTGGTAATGGTAATACACTTTATTAGAATTTTCACAACACTACCTTGTCTGTAGCTAGATGTAAAAACATTATTTATAGGTCGCGCCTACAATTATTACTTTATTTTGGTTTTGGTTTCATGAAAGTTTTATTATCGGTTTAAGTGATTAATTGTTTTGGTGTTATTATATAACTTTTACAGTCAACTTTCATATCTTACTAAAATGACATGTGAAACTACGAGTTTGTTTAAATAAAACAGTTTAGTGATATATTTTAGGTATTAAGTGCATTTAAACGCTAAAGTCGTTTAGTTTAATGACCCGACGGATTCTGACTAAGGAACTTCTCGTTGTTTTTACAAACACATTGATGTATTTAACTTGGTCGGAATAAATGAACTACATTTATTCTCTCACCATTATCTTTCAATTTTCGTTACAATTACTATTTTCATTGTCACAAAAGTCTACATAGAACCTTTTATTGAGATGTGTATTTCGCATACATATATAACGTAATTAATCCCGTAAAAAGAAATCATAATTGAATTTGAATAATAATATAATAATAATTAATGAGAGTGAATTTTTTCTCGAAAAAACATGAAATAAATAAATAAGTAGATTTAATTTAATTACTCATTAATTTGATTAATGACATCACCTTAAGGACTTAAATTTTTTCTTTTTGATATTTTCTCAACAAAAAAAATAGTCTAGTAATGACATCATTATTATATAATTTTAATAGAAATTATAGGTAGATGCGTTTCTATATACTTTTGTGTCTAACGAGTTTGTACTCCGTTTAATATGTAAATATAATGGTAAAGAATGTTATGATTAAATCAAAAGATAAATAAAATATAAAATAAAATAATATAAAAAACATACTCGGTAACAATTAACACATTATTTTTTATAAAAATATTTATATTTATTAGTTAGGTAATCATTAAAGATAATGATTAAGTAACTACTCCGTATCATTTAACGGAGTGCTTTTTTACTACTACTAGGGGTAAAGCCCGTGCGTTGCACGGATTTGTCTTTTCATTTTAATATTTACGTATTCATTAGGTTGTTTGGGTACTACTAAGAGTGTTCAAATTATATATTCACATATAATCGTTCTGAAAAACATATAAATTTTGCTTATCATATAGTCATATTCTATCATTTATCATATACATTAATACCCAATGATTTGTGTCTTTTTGTTCAACCGTGAAATGTTGTTTGCATTAGTGTTAACTCAAATTTTTTATTTTATTAATAGTATAGTAAATAGTAATGTCTCTATATAAACTTGGAATAAAATTTTAGCAATAGGTGACGCAACCGATAAAAATAATATTTAAAAGAAATAAACAAAATAAAAATAAATTGTGTAGTTTAAGAGTTTTGTAGCACCTCTATTTTTTACATACAATGTTGCAAGTCTCCGTGCAAATGACATTTCTTGTGGATTTCTTCAACTCTTTATCCTTGTCTTCCTTCTGTCATGATTGTCATTCATTATTATTTCTAATCATCCACATAAACAATCATCCATAATCATCCATAGGTATATATAATGTATAATTGTATAATATATGATACATAATTAAAAATATATAAAGATAGACATACATATACATACATCATGTACAAATTGAAAATGAAACTCATTAATAGGATTTTTTTTGAAATATCAATTTAGAAAAAGGGTGAATCGTTTAATCGAATATAGACATCTTTTTGAGATATCAATGCAGTGAAAATGTATGGTTTTGATTGAATGTGAAGAAAGAATGATGAAGTTAACTATCACCTTATTGGAAAATTCTAAAAGTTACAATTGACAATCAAGCTATTTGAAAATGAAGGTTAAACTCAACTGTCAACCTATATTCATATATACACGTATAGTTATATCCGACTGAAATTCAAAACAATAAATAATTAATTATGGGAAGATATCATATTAGAGTGTTTACATAAGACTTTTTCATAATAGTAAGATAGAGATATGAACCTTTTGTCATTATGTTTAAGAAATTGAAGCGCATTTTTTTGTTTCGTGTGTGTGAGAGACAAACTGATGAGATAGTGTGACAATTGGAAGGTTTTGTTCACCATATGGGCACATGTCGTGCATAAAAGAAAATGTGCACATGGACAACCAAACCTAACACATTTCTTATTATGTAGTCTCTCACCGTAGTGTGAAACCTTATAAACACGATTATTATTTAACGTTATTAAATAAAATATATAAACCGAATCAACTACTTAGTTACTACAACGTAATAATCTAGCATGTATCATTGCATCAATTCATTTGCCGTTATTTAATGTTGGGAGTTAAAAAATGATGATCTTCATTTCATGGGTTTAAAGGTGTCATTGTTTATTGTTGTGAGTTATAAACTCATTAAAAATATATATATATATATATATATATATATATATATATATATATATATATATATATATATATATATATATATATATATATATATATATATATATATATATATTATTTTGTTACCTATTTTTTTTTATGGCCCTATTAATCGAGGCAACAACAGACGTCGATTTATTGGCGACTTGACTGCCGCTTCGTGGCTAAATTGAATTTCAGGCTTGATTTAAAACCCATGGAAATTTGATTCTTCCATTTTCATGGCGTCTTCTTTTTATTTATTTTTATCATGTATGTATTTATTTTATTCGCTGTATTTATTTATTTATTTCATTTTATTTAAAGTATTTTCTTTATTTATTTCTATTCTTATTTGTTTTTGTATTATTTTATTTTCTTCTACCTTTTGGGAGGAGGTCCTCCTGGAAGCAATCTCTTTACCCGTCGAATAGAAGGAGAGATGACTTTCCCTACTCTTGTGAGTGTTTCACTCGGGGTGGAGAAATGATTTCTCTTTATTCTAGGATAGATGAAGGATTGTCTACGTCTCACCTCCCCCGTACCCCATACATGTGGGATTGGGTATGTTGTTGTTGTTGTTGTATACTTTTTTTTTTTACCATTTTTTTTAATTTAGACTCTATGTTTATTTTTTCTTTTGTTATCATTCGTTAAATGTTGGAGTTTAAACCTTTATATTACCAACAGTTAATTTTGGAGTTTAAGACTTATATTTTACTTCAGAACTCAAAACAAAAATTTAGTAGTATTGTAAATTGATAACCAATACCTCTTATAAAGGTAAAAACTCATTATGTTAGCCGCTTGGGAATTAAAAGTCCTTTTTTACTACTCTTATATGGTCACATGACCTACTTGTAATTTGTAATATGTTTAGAAATAATCCTTTAATTTTATTGGATATCAAAAAAGAATAACTCCTATCATGGCTCAAACTTATAGCATTTAGTTTAGGGGATTTAAAGCGGATTTAAAGCTCTTGTTAATTAACTATACTCTTATAGTTAAACTTAGATTTATTAAATTGTTAATTGCTAATTAGATTCATTAAATGTTAATAATTCAGTTCTATAATACTTTTACTACATGTATTAATTAGATGTTAGAGGGGTTAATTCAAGTTTTTTACCATTACTTAATAGTGTGGTTAAAAGTCATAATTACTTCCTAGGACTCAATCTTAGGATGTAGGTAGATATTTAAGATATCACTTTTTTTTTTTTTTTTTTTTTTTAAATTCTGGATAATATTAGTAAATTATTATTGTATATGTATATACTATATTTTGATTTTTATTGACTCCCCCTTTCATAAATTGTGTTTACAATGCAATGATTCTCCCAATAATTCAGTGGAATATGAGGGACTTGTTCGCGAGAGCTTGGAACAAACTCTCAATCATTCTCATAGACGTGAAATTGTGGACACGGAATCGTTTGAGGTATGCTGTATGTGGGTACATATAGATCCAAGCATAGTAGGTATGCTGTATGTGGGTACATATAGATCCAAGCATAGGCTCTGATCGTAGTAGCAAGTTGGACAATGATTCAAGATAAAAATAATAATGCCATTAGATGGGCTTACAATTATTTACAACTTAGTTGACGCAGTGATATTATAATTTATCTCCACCAATTAAGTGTAATTAGCTGTTTACATCATTGTACCATTTTAATCAAAAAGTAAGCCGCCAGGATTTTGTGATATTAGAGATATGTTAATCCGAGGTTGGTCCACCTTTGTTTTATATTACTCCGTAGTAAATATCACATGATGATGAAATTGTTTTCAATGACACAATAGCAACCATCCATAATGATTGAACAATAAGTGTGTCTATAGTTATTAAACAAATCCAACGTAGTTAGTACTAACTAGATGAGAGTCGGGATGCGGGTTACTGCAGATAAAGTATCATGTATAGGGATTCCAATGGATCGGATATGGATCGGGTGAAGCCGTATCCATATCCATATCCATATCCATTTATTTTTTTTAGTTTTCATCCATCCATATCCATATCCGTCGGGTGAAGCGGGTTAATGGATAATTATCCATATCCGTATTTTTTTTTTTTTTTGAAAGGCAGCAAGTATATCGCCGGGACATTTTGTCCATTACACACATTCTACATACACAGATTGGTCCAAGATGCGAAGGTGGCAACTCAAGCCCAACCAATTTTACTCTCAGATACAAGCATCCGTTTAAATTTATCTTATTTTTAACAATTATAAGCGGTGGTTCATTATATACGATTAAAAGTAAAAAATTTTAATAGTTTATGCGACCGAAAGTCACTGTTTTACTAATATATATAACATAACAAATACTCAATAAATAGCCTATTAAATGTGTAAAGATATCGACATGTAAGTTGCTTATTTTTAGTTACATGGAATCACATTTAAACCGCCAAAGTACGATAAATACATTTAAATTAAACAAAACAAAATATAAGAATAAAGTTATATTTTTAGAAAAAAATATAACGAAAGATGAATATGAATATAATTAATGAAATATCACTACATAAATGATACTAATTTGAGTGATAAATTTATATATTTAGTTATTTCGGGTGGAAGCGGGTTTATCCATGGATGAAATTTTTAATCCATATCCATATCCATATCCATTTAGATCGTCCATATCCACGAATAATCAGGTGGATCGGATGAATATCCACTGGATCAGGTATCCATTGCCATCCCTAATCATGTACATTGACCTATCAATACGCTTACAAAATGGCTATAACATTAATACGGAGTAGTATATTGGTTTATAGCAAATTGGAAGCGCATTTTGAAATTTGAAGCCCATTGAAATGTTAGAGTTTGTGCTATTTATTCAACGGAAGAGTGTTCGTTGTTGTGAGTACTTTTTTGGCGTAAAAAATTTAAACAAGAACAAAAAAGGATTATTCAAATAATTATATATTTGATTATATAGTTAAAACTTAACAATACATCTGCACATGTAAACGAGAGATTATATATTTGATTAAATAGTTAAATTATAGGTGTTTTCAAACTATCTTTTGTTCAATCTTATTCTCCGTAAACATTTATATGTGATTCAACATACTCAAATGTAAAAATCCTTGTAAGTTAATGGTTCTCGCAGTTCTCGTCATTTTTGTTTTATTTTCGTTTGAACTTTTGAATATAGTATATATATATATACAATAACATTTTTTTTTATTTTCCTTTTCCATTTACTTCCAATAATTCGACCTATCCAGAAAAATTGTCGGCCTACGAATGTGGTTTCGATCCTTTCGGTGATACCAGAAGTCGTTTTGATATACGATTTTATCTTGTTTCTATTTTCTTTATTATCCCAGATCCGGAAGTCACATTTTCCTTTCCTTGGGCAGTACCTCTCATCAAGATTGATCCCTTCGATATAATCAAATCCTTTGATCTTTTTAAAATTTTAGACTATGAGTGGTTCTGTAACACTGACCATTTTTTTTAAACACAACGGAAGACTTATATTAAAATCACAACATTAAATACATCACAGCAGAAATTCACATAAATAAGTTTAAGTTTACACGACGGTGTTACTTATTACAAAATACATGTTACAAAAGTCCACATCAGAGTTCACACGTCAAACATGTCTTCAACACTAGCACCCGTCCAAACTAGCAGTACCTAAACCTACAAGGGTGGAAATGTGGGGGATTAGCATAACGCTAAGTGAATGGAATCTATCTAACAGATATCGCATAAGCACCACACATGCGAACAACATCACTAACATGCTAACAACCAACTAGCATACAACATAAAGACAATATGAGGATCGGCGGCTTGTACGGACACACGACACTTAGCTGATCGGGCTAGTGTCTACCGATAGTCCTTCCCTGTTGAATCAATACACAGACAACAGGAATGAACCCAACCTCCTCAGGCCTGGTTACGAGTCCTCATCCTCCTCCGGCCCGACTGGTGTCAAACACAGATGATGGCATCGGGCCGGGTTTGGGCCGGGTCTAGGTAATCCCAGTCCCAAACCCGATTCGAAAACCTCGTCCCAAACCTGGCGGGTCCCATTTACTTACTAACTATCGGGTTTCCGATTTTCTCCACGGGTATTCGGATCTCCGTTTACTTACTAACTATCGAATAAATCGATTTTTTCACGAGTATTTTTTTTTTTTTTTTTTTTTTTTTGAAAAGCCCTTTCACGAGTATCTGAATCAATCCCCCAGGAGAAAATGGAAGGTACTCTATAGCAGAAAGAAATATTTTATATAGTGCCAACATAAACACACAAAAGGACGTTTCGTAAATAACAATATCATCTATGATTGAAAATAGTTAATAATTGCATAACAGATGTACAGTTTATTTATTTGTTCATCATAGAACCATTGATTTTATGATGACTTATTATTACTCCATTTCGAACCATTCTCATATAATTACTGGTGCCTCAACAACGCACTGCTAAAAACTATTCCAGAACTCTAAACATAAATGATTAAACTGAAAATCAACCATAATGAAGTTCTTTATTTAGTTGCAGTTCATTTTTATTGAATAATAAATATAGATATATTTAAACTATTGGATCCATTTGTATTATATTAAATACCTTGTCCACAATTACTAACTTGTATTTGAACAAATAAAGTTTTATATATATATATATATATATATATATATATATATAAAATTTAAACGGGTCAGATATACGGGTACGGGTCTTTTTGCACATAATATCACATAATCACAGTAAGCATGCAATCATCTAACTATCATGGCAACCCTTATTTAAACATGGCAATATCACTAATTTAACGCATGGTAAAAGAATAAATCACAGTAGCATGACATGCTACTTAAACGCTATCCGAAGATAGACCCACTCACCGATTACCAGCTACAGCTCAGTTATCTTACTTCTGAGCTTCTTCCTTGTTCTTATCACCTGAGAACAACACAAACGAAGTCAATATACATATCTCAATCAATAGTATAATAAAATCATACTATAAACTAGGTCATAACATCATTTCATAAGTTCACAACATAACTCCATTCAATATCGTCAAACAAGTACGTGGAAAACGGGGCATACACGCCAAAACCTATTTTCATGCCCCAAAAACAGTTTGACCCATCTTCTTAAAAGTTTACCGTTGGAAAGTACTTTCCAATACGATTCTAACGATATTTGACTCATCAAAAACGGAGTTACGGTTTGAAAGTTATGACCAAAACAAATTTCTCAAATATAACACCCCGTTTTCCTCGTATATGTTCTAAGGTGCGTACGTAACCTTTCTAATGTTTAGCTTTAACCGCGATCGAATTTAATGGCCTAAACTGTGAAATTTGGGTGTGACCTAACTGATCATCGCGTTCCAGGCAACTATGTCGCGTCCCATGCCATCGCGAATCGCGATGGGTTTGAACAAAATGCGACGCCTAGAAACTAGTTGACCTGTTCGATTTGTCGCATTTCCTGTGGGTTTATCACGTTTGAGTCATCACGGAATGCTACAGGATGTAGCGAAACGTGACAGAGTCGCTGAATTGACTTTTTAACACGTTTTTGAGGGTATCTTTTGGGGTGTTTTGGTCTTTTCACTTGTGGACGGTTTGGAAAACCTAAAAGCCGATACAAGCTTATCCTAACCTCATTTAACACTCTTTCATCTACCCACATTCAATTTAGAGAGAGAGAATAGATTTTTAGTGAGAGAGAGCTCACTTTGGGGAAGAAGAAGGCCAAATCTCGCCCGAGTCCAAGTTTTAAAGTTTCCCTACATCTCTAGCTACGTCTTTATAGTGTTGGTAAGTTTTAACTCCGAGTTTTGAGTTCAATTTAATTTGTAGCTAGGGTTTGTTCATTTAAAGCTTGTAAGACCCATTTTGGGGTTAAATGGGCGATTTTGGGTGAACTTGATGTATGGAAACCCTAAGGTTTGTAATCTAGGGTTTAGCCTTGTGATTTGGAGTTTGTAAGGCTATTTGTGTTGTTAAATCACTAAGACACTTATGTATTAGTGAAAGTGTTGTTAGTGGGTTCAAGTTTGACTAAATGGCGGGTCATGACTTGAAAATGGGTCAAATGGATAATGGTTGACCTAGTTGGGCAAGATGGGTATGAAACACTCATATTTTGTGTTAGTTAGTGTTATTGGACTTTAATCACTAGCTTTTAGTGATTTATGATTGGTCTTGACTTTAAATGGGCAGTTTTGGAGAAAATGGGTCATTTAATGCAACTAAGTCGTTAAATGCACAAGAGTTAAGTGTTGGTGGTTAGCCCAACTAGTTTGTGTGTTGATTGTGTACTTAATGTATTAGGTACTTTGTTTTGAAGCTTGCGGAAGTGTTTAATCATCACCGAAGCGATAAGGTGAGTGGAATAATTATACATGTGTGTATGTAATGTATTTATTTGTGCAAAATGCGATGTGGGTTTTAAGTTCGGGTATGCGATACCACATCGTGTTGGCATGGGATGAGGGTTTAAAGTTCGGGCGTTCGATACCTCATCATCATGTGTGGCATGTGATATGGGTTTAAAGTTCAGGCGTTCGATACCATATCATATGTGTGCATGGGTGTGAAGTGTGGGTTTAAAGTTCGGGCGTTCGATACCACATTTCACGTGACGGGTGATGCATACTAGTGGCGTCTGCGTGGCTAACGGTTCATTCGGGAGAATCGTTCCCTTTGTATTTTGGTTAACCATGGTTATGTGTTGTAGTGTAGCATATTATATTTCGTGTTATATGCTATTGTTGTGCTAGCTCGTGTCATCGGGGATTTAGCTTTATACTTTGCGATGGTATGCTATTTAACATGCTAGCGTGTATGTGATAATTGTGTAAGTGATTGCAAGTAAGATTATATATGTATGTGTATAATTATTGCATTCACTAAGCGTTTTGCTTACCCCTCTCGTTGTTTACTTTTTAGGTACAAGTATGGAGAAGGGAAAAGGGGTTGCCGGGAATTAGATATTCCCTTGATGATTGTGTAGGCATAGCTTTTGAAGGACGACATATCGTTTTGGGTAGTTAAGCCCCAAACTATGCTCGAGTGTCGTTTGGTTTAAAACTATCATTTCGAGGTCGAACTTGTAACGTCTTTGTTTAAAGGCCTTCGTGCATATCATGTAACTTTAAACTTGTTGAATGTTTAAACGATTCGTATAAATCGGTCGATATAACAACCCGAAAATTTTCGACAAAATTTAAACCTAAGTTTTATGTAATTCCAACGATTTACGAACAATTATTTGAAAATAATTATGTATTAGTATCATTATTAATATTGTTTTAAACAAAATTATCATTAATTATTTTATATCATTTACAATCATTATTATTATCAGTATTATTAATATCATTAATATAATTACTAATATATTATTAACATCATCATTATTAATATAACTTATTATTAATAATATTATTATTATTAATACTATTATTGATATTATTATTGATACTTATCATTATCCTTATTACTATTTATTATTATCATTTGCAATTATCATTATCAGTATTGTCATTTAATATTATTATTATTATCATTTATTATATGATTTAAATTATTATTATTAGTATTATCATTACTAGTATTATTATTACTAGTATTATTATTATTATTGTTATACTTATTATTATTATTATTATTATTATTATTATTATTATTAATTATCATTATTAATAATATTAAAAGTATTATTATTGTAACGACCCGACAAAATCGTCATTGACGGCGCCGTTAACTTAGGTCCCGTTACGTGGTCATAGTCCCTAAATGAGACGCGTTTGACCAAAATTATGTCGCATTCATTTGAAACGTACAAGATTTACAAAGTTTAGTTTACCAAACGATTCAACAACAAGTTTAAGTTTACAAAAGTAGTAAAGTATAAATGAAATAACTTGCGACATAATATGAGTTGAAAACCACGGTTGCTATAAATAGCGTAAGTATGTATGCTTTAAGTTTGAATGTGACAACCCGGAAATTTTTGACCAAATTTAAACTTTATCTTTAAATGATTTAATGTTTTCGACACGATAAACAAAGTCTGTAATGTTGAGTCACGAAAGTTTTGGAACTATATTCATATAATCAATTATTCTTGACTGTTCTTGAAGATTCACGAATAATATATATATAACTTAATGTGCATATATATATATATATATATATATATATATATATATATATATATATATATATATATATATATATATATATATATATATATATATATATATATATATATATATATATATATGATTTCAAGTTATTTAGTAAAAGATAGTAACATTCGATTATTGATTCGATTGATATTTAGATAAGTTAACTAAAACGTTTAAGATGAACCAGTAAAACACTAATTTGCTATAGTATTTTTGAATTGCTACAGTACCCGAAAAGCTACAGTGTTTTCGAAAATCACTATTTGCGACAGTTAAAAAACTTTGCTACAGTAACTTTGCTACAGTAAACACTATTTCAAAATGAAAATGTATATATGTATATGTATATACTACGAGATGATGAGGATTTATAGAAGCAAATAACCAAAACACTTAATTTATTAAAGCTATACTTCGAGTGACATAGTTTATCAATGATTAAGTTTAATTTTTGATAAAGGCACACGTCGCGTAACGAAAAGTACTAGTATTCTAATCGTACGAAAATGCGTTCGAAAAACCGGAACCGGGACATAAGTCGAGTGACGACGTACGACTTATCGGAACAAAAGTTACAAGTCCACTACGCACGAGAATATAATATAATATATAATTAATTTATATAAATTATATATATTATATATAAATATAATAATATGTCGACGAACTACAAAACAATCGAGTGTGAGCTGGATCCATGAGCCATGCGATCGTATGGCTAGAGCCCATGAATCCCATGCGATCGCATGGGTAAAGTTGGTGGCTCAAGTACTATAAAATCGATCGAATTTGCGTTTTGTTCACTTCACTCTATTATATATTACTCCGTAAGTTATTTATTTATTTAAATTATTATTATTATTATTATTATTATTATTATTATTATTATTATTATTATTATTATTATTATTATTATTATTATTATTATTATTATTAAGATTAATATTATTATTAATCTTATTATTATTAGTATTATTAATTAGTAGTATACATAAAATACTACGACGAGGTTATGAGCGTGTCACTTTCAAAAATGGGTTTTCGAGCGTGATAGAGCTAAGGAAACTATGGGTTATAGCTATGGAGGTTATGGGTAATGTTTGTGGGTATTGTTCGCAAGTCAAACCTAGTGTTTATCATCTCTGTTGCGTCTACGTACTTTCCTACAATATTGAATCACAATATTGATACGTGAGCATTCATATCTTATCTTTTATATATTAATTGTGTATCCATGTCTAGTGCTCGAGTATATATATTTATGCATGCTTGTATGCTAAATTTTCTCGTTAAACAGTTTATGATGAATCACGAATTAAATACATATATTACTGATAAAAGGTATATGATATGCATGTTTTTGGAAAGCTGGCGAAAAATCAATAACTTTTCATTTAGAAATCGCGTAATTTCGATGAACGAATTAAAAGATATGGTCAACTGAATTATGATTGACGTTAATTGGAATTGCTTTTGAATCCGCAATTGATACTTAAACAACTTGTTTATAAGATTGATAAATTGGATTTTTTGAATACTACTAGCCGAGTAAATGAATCCTTATATAAGGCACGTCTCGTCTTGTTGAGCAATTGTCAAAACTGATTGTTTTATCATATTTTAAAGCCTTATAAAAACTATAGTTTAATTTTACAAGAATTGGGAAACTATGTGAAATGTTAAAATGTTTCGATTGACATGATCATTCAACTATAGTATTGAGTCAAATTGACTTTTTGAAACGACTTTTGATAACTTTTGTATGTCGGTCTCGAGCATTAGGATTGTGATACGCTATGACCTGACCTAGCTTGATAGACATTTATTGACCAACATATGTTCTCTAGGTTGAGATCTACGGTTATTTGGTATTTCGAGTTTCGGTCACATTTCGGTGAACAACTTTATGTGCTGCTAAGGTGAGTTTCATTTGCTCCCTTTTTAATTGCTTTTGCAATCTATATTTTTGGACTGAGAATACGTGCACTTTATTTTTAACGCAATGGATACAAGTACATACTAAATTCTACACCGAGTTTGAACCGAAAATCCCTTAGCTTTGGTAACTAGTAACTACCAGTTATAAGAACTGGTAGGCGTGAATAGTTATATATGGATCCATAGGGCTTGATATCCCCGTCCGAGCTAGAGCACTAGCCTTTTAACAGATGTATGCTATTTGAGAAGCGTACACGTTGGTTTGCGTGTATTATTAAGATGATTATACAAAGGGTACAAATTATATATACGTTAAGTTTAGTTACTAGGGTGCTCAATCTTGTAGAATATTTTGATAAACGTTTCTGGTTGAAACAACTGAAAACTTGTGATCCACCTTTATATACAGATTATGCGCAACATTAAAACTATGAACTCACCAACCTTTGTGTTGACACTTGTTAGCATGTTTATTCTCAGGTTCCCTAGAAGTCTTCCGCTGTTTGCTTATATGTTAGACAAGCTATGTGCATGGAGTCTTACATGGCATATTTTTTCAAGGAAACGTTGCATTCAGCAAATCATCACCATGTATCTTATTTTGACTGCATTGTCAACGGAAGTACTATTGTAAACTATTATTTACTGTGATTGTCTATATGTAGAAATCATCAGATGTCGAAAACCTTTGATTTAAATATTCATTTATGGTGTGCCTTTTCAAAAGAATGCAATGTTTACAAAAAGTATCATATAGAGGTCAAATACCTTTCAATGAAATCGATGAATGACGTATTCGTCCATATGGATTTGGAGCGATCGTCACATTGAATCCAAAGGTGCTATCACTAGCGTATGCATGTATACTTGACTCCAAGCAAGTAATCAAAGTGTGCGAAAGCATGTATCAAGTAGCCAAGTATGAACCTGAGAAAACATATAGAAAACTGTCAACGAAAAACGTTGGTGAAATCATAGGTGTATTTGTAAACGTTGTTTTAGAACCACAAGATTTTGTATTTCCATAACGTTGATTATCTAAATCGTTTGCATTTCAAAAGTATGTTCGCGAGCACCCAATTATCAAGACTTAACTTTCCTTCCATAGAACCCCATCACAATAGTGTTAGAACATACACTGTTTCTCGAAAATATATTCATCCGCACAACGGTAGCGAACTTTCCGAATGAGGGTTTGTCAAACCCGTATGGCCACGCAATATAAGTTCTCGCTTACACCCTGCAAGTGTAACTAATGATAATCGAATTGAGGATTTTTGTTCTAACTAGCTGTGGAATGTTTGTTTCCGTATTTGTGTTCAAAGTATAAAAGTATGTAGTATAAAACTGTATATGTTTCTCATCCCATGATTTAAAAGTATAAAAGTTGTTGAAAGATGGGACTATGATCTCACCACGGGTGCACGAGTATAAAAGTACTTCACAAAGTAAATGTGTGCATGAAAGTTGCTTAGCCTCGACCTAAACAATTAAGTCATATCAATTACCGGTCACAACACAAGGTTGGTCGTAATGTGTTCAATTAGTCCTATGGCTCGTTACGACTCGATTATTTAGCATGTGAATCAAGTTGTCAAGTTTCATGCAAGAATCAAGTATAAAAGAGGATTAGAATGATTGCATAAGTTTTTGGTTAAGTTTGACTAAAAGTCAAACTTGGTCAAAATCAAGTCAACGGGGTCGGGTCGGGTATCCGACACTTTTTCTAAGTTATAAAATCATATGTGAGCATGTTGGCCAAGTTTCATGTTAATCGGAGTTGCGAGTAAGCGGAAAGGAATTTGTGAAAACAAAACACAAAGTAACTTTGGCCTCGGAAGTGCGCGGTGCGCGCAGGTATGCGCGGCGTGCATTATAGCGTAGAACCAGGTCAGGTACCATTCCAAGGGTTAAGCATCTGCACCTTTACATATGTGCGGCGCACTCAAGGTTGCGCGGCGCGCTTTACTACATAAAAGATGCTGTTTGCTGAATTTGTTAAGTCTCGAACCAAAAATCACCAACTCACAAATAACGAACCGCAAACACTCAAAACACGTATCTTATATCGTTGGAAAGGTATTTTGACAAGGAATACAACTAAACACATATCATAAATCAAGTTAATCATTTACAACAACAACAAAACCTCGTCGAATGACCGTTATAAGTTCATCATTCAAGTTTCAAGTTCGCAAAACGCATTTCATGATTCGGGAACTTACTACACACATATAATATGCCGTTTCGTAGGTAATTACGCATACAATACAACTAAACACTTAAAAACAACATTGCAAAGCATTTAATGCATCGAATGTTTGTTTTAAGATCTATCAAACCCTAACCAAGAATCACAAAATCAATAATCATGTTAATGTAAGGTTTTCATGTCATCCAACATACCAAAACGAAACTAATGATGCTAGTAACACTTTTAACACATAAGGTTTATCCTCTAACAACATTTAATCAACCAAAATCAAGGATTAAACTAACCCATTTCAAGTGTTCATGCTAGTTACACCAAATAACAAGATCGAGCATACAAATCACATATTCATGTTAGACTCGAGCCATAGACACTAACTAACACCATTTCAAGTCTATAAAATGAATTTGAGAAATCTAGAGTTTTTAGAAACCTTACCTCAAGTAGTGAAATTTGTACCAAAACGTAGAGAATGAAGAGAGGATTCCAAAAGTATGATTCGTTTTATTGTAAGCTTCCTTGAAATGATTTAGATGATAATTTAGTGAAGAAGATGAAAAGGATGAAAGTTTGGAAGTAATATTTGAGAGAAAATGGAAAAGAAAAAGAGAAGAGAAATGAGTGGTGGGGAGGGAGGTGGTGACTAGTTCAACTAGTTGCCACTTTGGTCAAATGACAAGATTAGTCCCTCAAGTTTGTAGTCGGGTGCGGGAATTAACCGAATGAATTATTTTAAATACGCGAGAGTAAACGGAAGATGTTATAATCCGATAACGGAAATGTTAAGAACGTTAGTTAATGAAAGGTACGAATATGGATGACGAAAGGTATTAAAAAAAAAAAAATGACGGCGTTAAAATAATTTAACGGAAAAAGGCTGGATGTTACATTACCTACACCTTAAAAGAAATTTCGTCCCGAAATTTAGTTGAAAGTAGTAGTCGTTGTTTCTTCCTAGAGATCTTGCGTTGCCAATTCTACGAATAAGTGAAGGTACTTCCTTGGGCATTTCAACGAACTTTGACGGTCGGGATTTTACGTTGTTTTAAAGTTTGGTTTCACGATTCATAGTTCCCCTAGGAAGTGATGGTTGTCGTCGATAGTAAGCTCATCGAAAAGGATAACAATTCTTCAAGTTAAGCTCATCGATGAAGGTACTTCCTTGGGCATTTCAACTAACTATGGACTAATGACATTGGACAATTAAAATGAATTAAAATATTGATTATAACATATGAAACTAAACAATTCTTCAAGTTTGCCACTTGATTTCATCTTAAAACCCATTTGTATCTTGACGATTACAATCTGCGTTCAAACCTTTCATGATTCTTGAAAACACCTCAATCGAGAGAATGAACTAACCACACTTCATCTACGGAAGAAAAGATTGATGCATATAGTTATGCACCTGAAAACACTCGGAACCTGAGTAAACATTCACAACGTATCTGTGCTAGCTTCTTTGGCGTTGTTATTATCGAAAATAACTTTGCAATCCCATTCCAAAGTAGCCAATTTTGTCACAGCTCCAGCAAGTCAACTTAAAACTTTTCAGTCAGACTAGCCTTATTATAACCTTGATATATACGTTGTCTTTTCTCCTTCGTTACCGGGGAACCGTTTATATTCCATCACATTAGCAGTAAACTTACCAGCAACTTCGTTGATCTTGGACTTTCCGAAAAATCATTGGTACCCTATCATGTGCCCCTTTACATCTTGTAACAATAATTACCCTACCAACTATCAGAAATCATCAATCAGTATTTTGAAATCTCGCAGCATGTCTACATCAACAGTTATATGTATACATATAACATTTATCTCTTAGAATTATGATCTTCTATTCTAAAATTCTGAAAAGCACCCAGTCTACGAATCAGTACCCTGAATTTTAAAAAAGTTGAATGAAGCAGCAGAAACTGTAGACAACCGTAACAGTCAAAAGTATGATGATAAAGAATGGAGTGTTAGAAACGCTCAATAGAAAATTTAGTACTGAAAAGCGGATTATGCGAAACTATGAAGGAGGCCGTGGACAAATCACAAACGCCAAGTCTGCCTTCAAAGAATCCAAATGATTCAGTATCTGCTGAAGTCTTTAGCAAATATCTTGCTCCTTACTCTAAACCTGTGCGGACAATATTCTCATCCTATGATCTTAGAAATTCTAAGATATCATCGTATCTTTCATTATAAATATCCTCGATATTTCTGAAGATATTTTCATAACTATTCTTATTTGAAATCATTTATCTCTTCACGCTATCTATACTACATCATAAAGGAAACTGTTTAGTTTCTATATTCTGTAAACCTTCAAGTTTAAATTATGAATGTTTTTGAAGTAGTGTTGGGAACTGAAGCATGAGTTAGTATAATATAATGACACTTGATCAACGTGATTATATTACAGTAAGTCATGCTGAGTTTCTAATGGAACGTGAAGATTCACAGATCATAACATCATCAGGTGCCATGTTACACGACTCTTGCATTCTACCTAATCTCCAAATATATCGAGAACATATTTTCCTGATAGTTCTATCTTTTCTCGTGACTTCTGGTAATTTGACAAGTCAGATCGAGCTATCATAATTTCTTTCTCAGAATATTAGTTATGTTCATTCGAAATTTCATACTTACGAATTCTGGACCATTACTTGCTGTGCTTAATGGATAGAATAGAAAACAGAGCATGAAGCTCCGAAATAGAAATGGGGGTATAAATCACAGCAAATAGGAGAGAGCATTAATGATGGATGAAAATGATTATAAGAGATAGAAGCAGGGGCATCGAAATATAAGGGAAGATATAAAACCCAACAACAACCCAGAAATTACAAACCGTGGATATTAATACAAATAGCAATATAAGGACACGGTAGAATTAAGAATAATATCACCCCAAAGTAATAGTAAAAGTAAACAGATTTTTTTAATGGAAGGTTGAAAAGAAGGATGACAGAAATGATAATTAGGAAAATATCAAGGATTAGAATGGGATTAAGCATTTTCATAATCTTTTGGATGTATGAACTAAGAAAGAAAATATAGGAATGGTGAGAATAATGGAACGAAAGAGCTTAATTTATAATGGAAATATCAGACAGAGTAATCGAGGCAGATCACCATATTTAATTATAGAGACCTTAATTTCCTTATTTGCTGAAGAATCAAATCTTTTAGATTTCGAAGATTTTCTTTAAATCCCTTCAATTCCGGAATTCAACCAAGACAACGTCAAAATTTAAGACGCACCTTATTTTCTAAATTCAAATGTGACTCCGTCAAAAGCTAAGACGAATCTCTATTTCTTCATTTCACTCTTTTGTGATAGCTTCACTCGTACTCTTCACAAAAATCAAATTGTTTTATCCATATTACTCAATGATGATAAAACTCTCTTCATCAACTCATATTCGTCATGAAAACATTTCTATTGTTAGCCATGACCACCACACTCAAATTTCGGGACAAAATTTCTTTAACGGGTAGGTACTGTGACGACCCGAAAATTTTCGACAAAATTTAAACTTAATCTTTATATGATATTGGCACGATAAGCAAAGTCTGATAAACCGAGTCTCAAAAGTTTTGGAACAGTTTACATGAATTCATTTAACCCTCGACCACTTCCGACGATTTACGAACAATTATTTGTAAATAAATATGTAAATACATATATAGATATAAATATAAATATAAGTGTATATATAAAAATTTTGAATTAATAAAGTACATTTAATCAATTAGAATTAAAAAAATGTAAAATAATAAATAGAATAAGTAAATTATTAATAAAATGTATATATAAATATATATATATAAATATATATATATATACATATGATATTATATATATATATATATATATATACATATATATATATATATGATTTTTATTAAAAATTATTATATTGTAATAGTTATTAAATGTAATTACAAGTAAAAATATAGTTGTTATAATAACATTATATTGAAACTTTCATCAAGACTAGTGTTATTTAAATATATAATTTATAGATACGCATTGGATATATATAAATTGGTATTGATAGTGCTCCAAATGAACATATATTTAGGCGCAATATCCTTCCAATATGTAAAGTTTTTAGTTGCAATTTTTCTATTTTTATGTAATAATCGTTTAAATAAACATGTGCGAAGACAAAAGAAGAAAACGAAGATTTGAAACGTCCAAAATGCTCAAATGTACAAGTTAAACTTCAAATGGTTCAATTTATTGATGATCAACATCTAAATATTGACAAGATTACAAGTTGCGGAACGTAAAGTACAAGATATTAAAGCATACGAAAAGACGTTCGAGAAACCGGAACCGAGACATAAACCGGGCGTAAATGTACGAGACAACGGAGCGAAAATTACAAGTCAACTATACACAAGAATATAATATAATATATATATAATTAATATAAATTATATATATATATATATATATATATATATATATATATATATATATATATATATATATATATATATATATATATATATTATATATAATAATAATATGTCGACAAGCAAGAAAAGAAAAAAATATGTGAGCTGGATCTGACGGCCATGCGATCGCATGAGAAATAGGCATAAAACTCATGCGAGTGCATGAGCCCATGCGAGTGCATGAGATTTGCACTAAAACCCCGTGTACTCGCATGGGCATCAGAATCAGGAAATACACCATCACATATCTCTTACTCTCTATATAATATATAATATATATTTATTAGTTTAGTTTTATATTAGATTAGTTTAGTTAATGTAACGGTTATTTACGGGTTTTAAAGTCGGAACTCTGTCCGTGTAAAGCTACGCGATAAATAATCATTGTAAGTTAAACTCTCCCTTTTCAATTATGTATCGTAACTAAGTTATTATTATGCTTATTTGAGGTGAAGTAATCGTGATGTTGGACTAAATATTAAGACGGGGTTATTGAACTTTGGACCATAATTGGGGTTTGGACAAAAGACCGAAACTTGTGGAAATTAGACTATAGGCTTTTAATGGGCTTTATATTTGATTAACTAAATGATATCTTGTTAATTTAATAT
This sequence comes from Rutidosis leptorrhynchoides, assembly GCF_046630445.1. Classification (NCBI taxonomy): domain Eukaryota; kingdom Viridiplantae; phylum Streptophyta; class Magnoliopsida; order Asterales; family Asteraceae; genus Rutidosis; species Rutidosis leptorrhynchoides. The sequence continues at coordinate 31,196,095 of NC_092338.1, read as the reverse complement.
AGAGATTTATAATTTGACGTATCTATATATAACCACATACGCTTGACTGGGTACGGTGAGCGGGATATTTATAAATATTAATAATTATTCATTTGACCGGACACGGGGATGGATTAATAGTCAATGGACTCATTAAAACAGGGGTGGATTACATTCAAGGAAAATTGGTGTAATTGTTAATAAAGTATTAAAACCTTAGGTTACACGCAGTCGATAACCTAGTGTAATCATTAACAATGTATTAAAACCTTATTACAGTTTGAGTCCCCAATTAGTTAGAATATTTGACTTCGTGTATAAGGTTAATTTGGCGAAGACCCTCGCACTTTATAATTATGACCGATGGACTATTATGGACAAAACCAGATGGACTTATCAAATAATCCAGGACAAAGGACAATTAACCCTGGGTAATAAATTAAAATCAAAATGTCAAACATCATGAGTACGGAAGTTTAAATAAGCATAATATATTTTATTTTATATTTCCTCGTACTTTTATTTATTGTCATTTTAATTATCGTTATTTATTTTATCGTTAGTTAAATATCGTCACTTACTTTACGCTTCGCTTAAAATATACAATCGACAAACCAGTCATTAAACGGTAAAACCCTCCTTTTATAATAATAATAATTGTAATATATATATTTATATTTTGTACAAATATAGTTATATAAAAATATAGTGTAAAATAAGCCGTCTCCCTGTGAAACGAACCGGACTTACTAAAAACTATACTACTCTACGATTAGGTACACTGCCTATAGAGTTGTAGCAAGGTTTAGGTATATCCCATCTGTAAATAAATTAAATAAAACTTGTGTAATATTTCATCATATTTCGTAATAAAAATAATAGTATTTCGTACACCTCCACTGCATCATCAAGTTTTTGGCGCTGTTGCCGGGGACTCGGCGAAACGCTATATTTTTAATTTATATTTGTAAAAATTTAATTAATAAAAAAATATAGAACATTAAAAAGAAAAAAATATAAAACATTAAAAAGAAAAAAAATATATATTTTTAAGATTTTGTTTTTATTTTTAGTTTTAAAATATAAGTTTATTTTAATAAATATTTTCTTTATATATTTTTGTGATAATTAAAATCAGAGAATAAAAAAATTAAAATAAAAAGTAATCGGGCCTAGTACTGTAACAGCCCAATACAAATTCTGAATTAACAGGCCATGCGATCGCATGGCTATATAACCTCAAAATCATGCGGTCGCATGAGGTGAAAAGACAAGTCTGTTTCCTAGTCTGTACGGATTAGGTTTTAGTTATTAATAATTATAATTATAATTAATTAATTAAATTAGGGTTTAGTTATTTAATATTTATTTTAAGTTTTTTTTTTAAGTTTTAACTAAGTTTTTATAATTATAATTTAATACTTTTATAAAATAATATTTTTATAAAAATAAGTAATTTTATCATTTTTTATATCTTTTTATAAATTGAATATTTTAATCGTTTATTTCGTAGTTTGTATATTTATCGTTCGTAATTAGTTTTAAAATTAGTTTTTGCCGTAGTTATTTAATATTTCTAGATTTTTAGGCTTTGCCGTAAAATCCCTTAAGTGCTTTTTCTTTAGATTAAGATTTAGGCGCTTTAGAATTTTGCGACGCAGTTTATAAATTTTAGTACTTTTTAAGTTGTTGCCGTTTTGGATATAGAATTCCATTAAGCTTTAATACCTTTAGACGCAAGTTTTAATTTTTAGTTTTTAGACTTTTAAAGTTTCGACACTTTGCTTTCTTATTATTATTTTTCGACTTTTTGTTTTTCGACGTTTGTTTTTCTACGCTCTTTTTCTTTTTCGTTTCTACACGCTAGTTTATAGGGCATAGAATTTTTAAATCTTTAAATTTCGACGAAAAATTATTGTAAATGATTAAATTGATAGACATCCAAATTTTCTGGTTCGTAGTAATAGTTGGATTTGTTAGTGGCGAGTTGTGGGCTTCCGATTTAAAGGGTCCTGGCTACCTGCTGCATCTTTTGGCTATTCGAAACGTGGGCAAAAGCAGAAAAGTCTATTAATTTGATAACTTATATAATTTTTTGTTTTGAAACTAATAAGAATAATTAGTAAATGCACCACATTGTAGCTAAAATTTGGTAATAAGCGCATTATGGAAAATTTCGAAAATATTTTGGAAAAATTCTCTGACATACGAAATCAATTTCATCAATACTCTCAAACGGGTGTTGATGACAATTCGTTCGGTCAATCTTGGATCACGAATGACGAAAAAATAACTGGTTGTGAAATCTGTGGAGATTATCACTCAACATGGGAATATTATTATTACGTTCTTATGAAAAATTATGCACCCATGGAGCCTGAATGGTATGATTATGAGGAATATAATTCAAATTGGGATTATTCCCAAGAATATATCCAGACTCAACAACCAGAGGACGAGGAAAATGATGTGTCTGAATTTTTTTTAGATTATATGAAAATCAAACTCGAAGAATTTGACGCTCAAAATGAACAAATGAGAGAGTTTGCAAATTGGCAAGCTGAAACTCTATCAGACTACACACATGTTGATCTGAGGAGTCGTGTACAAGAAAATCTCATATCATCGAATTTTGATGAATTCGAGAGCTCCGAAATCACCAATTATCCTGATGATACATTTTATTCAGCCTTACCAATTTCACAACATATCGACACAATAGCCTCAACCGACAAAATCATCGATCCATCAATGGATGAAGAAGACGTAAGGGCGATAAATTGGTACTCTTGGGAAAACGATAAGGTTGAAAATTTTACCCCCGAGACCAAAATAGTGGGACCGATAAAGACCGTTAAAGAAGAAGAATTAGCTTCGATCCCGAAATTCACTATTCCACAACTTTTCAACCCAATATTCTCAATAGACGAGTCATCTACCGAAGATGAACTACGAGCTGTAATAGATATTGACACATCGGATTTCACCCAATTGGGTAATAGAGGTGAAAACTTTGATCCCGAGAATAAACGGAAGGAAATGTTAGGAATTGTCCACCCTATAGAAATATGTATGTCGGTGTATATTGATCCATTTGACCAAGAACCAGAAAAGAGACATATCCATTTACTAAAAGCTACACTTAAAAAAGAATTAAGTAGTGACAATCGGGTGAGTCTAAACCTTAAACCTATTGATATATTATACACCACTCGAGATGTAAATAATTGGCTCACTATTTTAATTCGTAGAACTTATTCTACCGACTTCACATGTCGTCAGCTAAGTGTGGGGAAGTCTAACCCCACTTAACGTTAAATTCGGGGTTCGGGTTAGTGCATAACTCGTTAATAAAAATGCACAATGAGTAAGGGTAAAAGACGCATTTTCAAAAATTAGCAAACAGTTCAGAAAAGTAACCGTTTTTAAAGAAAAACATGTGTGATAAAACACCAAAAAGAATGAACGTTGAGGTGCACTATCTATAGTGACCCGAACTTTTCCATGTTTATATATATTAATTGAGATTGATATTTACATGATTAAATATTTCCAACATGTTAAGCAATCAAACTTGTTAAGACTTGATTAATTGAAATATGTTTCATATAGACAATTGACCACCCAAGTTGACCGGCGATTCACGAACGTTAAAACTTGTAAAAACGACATGACGATATATATATGGATATACATATGGTTAACATGAGATTATGATAAGTAAGTATCTCCATAATTATATTAACAATGAGTTATATACATATAAACAAGACTACTAACTTAAGGATTTCGAAACGAGACATATATGTAACGATTATCGTTGTAACGACATTTAAATGTATATATATATCATATTAAGATATTTTAATATATCATAATATCATGATAATATAATAATTTAACATCTCATTAGATATAATAAACAATGGGTTAACAACATTAATTGAGATCGTTAACTTAAAGGTTTCAAAACAACACTTACATGTAACGACTAACGATGACTTAACGACTCAGTTAAAATGTATATACAAGTAGTGTATTTAGATGTATTAAAATACTTTTGGAAGACTTCAAGACATATATCAAAACACTCATACTTAACGAAAATGGTTACAGTTACTTTTCCATTCTTTTCTTTCATCAAGAATTCTAGTCGTATTCTTACCCGTATTATACACAGCTTCAAAACGTACTTACTATGAGTATATACTAATAGGAACTAGCATGGGATTCCACTCTTGATTATGTCATGTATTACTAATCAATTTTAACTTCTACCATGAGCTAGTCAACTAACTAGAACTCCTTTTAACCCCACTCACCACTCACCAATTACCACTCATCATTCACTCCATTTCACTTCCAATTCTCTTTCTAATTCTATCTCAACACACACACACACACACTATTATGAACGTATTTTTTCAGTAGTTAATCATCATCTTCATCAAAAATCACTTCAAGAATCAAGCTATAATCATCATAGGAAGAACACTTCAAGAACACTTCAAAAATCCCTTCAAGTTTACTAATTTACTTCCAAGCTTTCTAATCCATTCCAAGTAATCATCTAAGATCAAGAAACCTTTGTTATATACAGTAGGTTATCTTTCTTATTCAAGGTAATATTCATATTCAAACTTTGATTCAATTTCTATAACTATAAACTATCTTAATTCGAGTAAAAATCTTACTTGAACTTGTTTTTGTGTCATGATCCTACTTCAAGAACTTTCAAACCATCCAAGATCCTTTGAAGCTAGATCATTTCTTGTCACTTCTAGTAGGTTTACCTACTAAACTTGAGGTAGTAATGATGTTCATAACATCATTCGATTCATATATATAAAACTATCTTATTCGAAGGTTTAAACTCGTAATCACTAGAACATAGTTTAGTTAATTCTAAACTTGTTCGCAAAAAAAAAGTTAATCCTTCTAACTTGACTTTTAAAATTAACTACACACATGTTCTATATCTATATGATATGCTAACTTAATGATTTAAAACCTGGAAACACGAAAAACACCGTAAAACCGGATTTACGCCGTCGTAGTAACACTGCGGGCTGTTTTGGGTTAGTTAATTAAAAACTATGATAAACTTTGATTTAAAAGTTGTTATTCTGAGAAAATGATTTTTATTATGAACATGAAACTATATCCAAAAATTATGGTTAAACTCAAAGTGGAAGTATGTTTTCTAAAATGGTCATCTAGACGTCGTTCTTTCGACTGAAATGACTACCTTTACAAAAACGACTTGTAACTTATTTTTCCGACTATAAATCTGTACTTTTTCTGTTTAGATTCATAAAATAGAGTTCAATATGAAACCATAGCAATTTGATTCACTCAAAACGGATTTAAAATGAAGAAGTTATGGGTAAAACAAGATTGGATAATTTTTCTCATTTTAGCTACGTGAAAATTGGTAACAAATCTATTCCAACCATAACTTAATCAACTTGTATTGTATATTATGTAATCTTGAGATATCATAGACACGTATACAATGTTTCGACCTATCATGTCGACACATCTATATATATTTCGGAACAACCATAGACACTCTATATGTGAATGTTGGAGTTAGCTATACAGGGTTGAGGTTGATTCCAAAATATATATAGTTTGAGTTGTGATCAATACTGAGATACTTATACACTGGGTCGTGGATTGATTCAAGATAATATTTATCGATTTATTTCTGTACATCTAACTGTGGACAACTAGTTGTAGGTTAGTAACGAGGACAGCTGACTTAATAAACTTAAAACATCAAAATATATTAAAAGTGTTGTAAATATATTTTAAACATACTTTGATATATATGTATATATTGTTATAGGTTCGTGAATTAACCAGTGGCCAAGTCTTACTTTCCGACGAAGTAAAAATCTGTGAAAGTGAGTTATAGTCCCACTTTTAAAATCTAATATTTTTGGGATGAGAATACATGCAGGTTTTATAAATGATTTACAAAATAGACACAAGTACGTGAAACTACATTCTATGGTTGAATTATCGAAATCGAATATGCCCCTTTTTATTAAGTCTGGTAATCTAAGAATTAGGGAACAGACACCCTAATTGATGCGAATCCTAAAGATAGATCTATTGGGCCTAACAAACCCCATCCAAAGTACCGGATGCTTTAGTACTTCGAAATTTATATCATATCCGAAGGGTGTCCCGGAATGATGGGGATATTCTTATATATATGCATCTTGTTAATGTCGGTTACCAGGTGTTCACCATATGAATGATTTTTATCTCTATGTATGGGATGTGTATTGAAATATGAAATCTTGTGGTCTATTGTTACGATTTGATATATATAGGTTAAACCTATAACTCACCAACATTTTTGTTGACATTTAAAGCATGTTTATTCTCAGGTGAATACTAAGAGCTTCCGCTGTTGCATACTAAAATAAGGACAAGATTTGGAGTCCATGTTTGTATGATATTGTGTAAAAACTGCATTCAAGAAAGTGATTTTGATGTAACATATTTGTATTGTAAACCATTATGTAATGGTCGTGTGTAAACAGGATATTTTAGATTATCATTTAATCTACGTAAAGCTTTTTAAACCTTTATTTATGAAATAAAGGTTATGGTTTGTTTTAAAAATGAATGCAGTCTTTGAAAAACGTCTCATATAGAGGTCAAAACCTCGCAACGAAATCAATTAATATGGAACGTTTTTAATCAATAAGAACGGGACATTTCAGTTGGTATCCGAGCGTTGGTCTTAGAGAACCAGAAAATTTGCATTAGTGTGTCTTATCGAGTTTGTTAGGATGCATTAGTGAGTCTGGACTTCGACCGTGTTTTCTTTAAAAATGATTGCTTAACATTTTTGTTGGAAACTATATATTTTTAACATATGAATATTATGTGATATATTAATCTCTTAACGTGTTTGATATTATGTGATAGATGTCTACCTCTAGAACAAGTCCCATTGACTCACCTAATAATAATGAAGAGTCAAATGTAAATTGGAATGATTCGTGGACTGATTCACAAGTTCCCGAAGAGGAACCGGAAGAAGAGTCGGAACCGGAAGAAGAATCGGAACCGGAAGAAGAATCGGAACCGGAAGAAGAATCGGAACCGGAAGAAGAAATAGAACCGGTGGGGGAAATAATAAAACGGTTAAGTAAAAGAGAATCCTCAACCAACCGACCAAGGTTAATTATGGTCAATGGTGTTTCCGCCAAGGAAGCAAAATATTGGGAGGATTACCAATTCTCCGATGAATCGGATTCCGACGAGAATTCCGATGATGTTATAGAAATTACCCCAACTGAATTTAAAAAGGCAAAAGAAAATAATAAGGGAAAGGGCATAAAAATAGAGAAATCTAATTCCAACCCCGATGAACTTTATATGTATCGTCAACCCCCGAAGTCCTTAAGTTGTAACAATGACCCGGGAACCTCTAAACCACCAGGTTTTTCTAAACCAATGTGGACAACGACGGCTCGTATTAGGGGAACATCATATATCCCTAGAAACTTGGAAAAACGAACCAAAACCGAACAAGAAGAAATGAGCGAGTCGGAATAAGATAGTTGTATTCGTGTGGTGTAATATATGTAATATAGTGTGCTTATGCTTTATGATATATGTAAAAATTGCTTGTATTAATAAGTATTTTTTTTATGAATCTAACTCTTGTCTATTTTACAGTATAAAAATACAAAATGGATAGACAAGCCAATATTTTAAGAGACCTACCCGGAGACATAATTGATGAAATCTTGTCTAGAGTCGGTCAGAATTCCTCGGCACAACTATTTAAGGCGAGATCAGTTTGTAAGACATTCGAAGAACGTTCCAAGAATGCCTTGGTTTATAAAAGGCTTTCGTTCAAAAGATGGAGGATATCACATTGGGAAATCCATAAGTTACGATGTGTTTACTTTGACGCATATATTGCGGGGAACCCAAATGCTATTTTACGCAACGGGTTAAGAAATTATTTTGACTCAGTATATCCGAATATAGGACTTCGTGATTTAGAAAAAGCGACTAACATGCAACATAAAGAATCATGTTATGCTTACGGGTTAGTAATGTTCGCTTCTCACCAAAGTGAGAACAAGAACATCGGGCTACAACTATTAAACAAAACGTTCCCACAAGTGACGGAGTCGGTAATTGGGGTAAGAAATGAGGTTTTTAGGTTATTACGAGACTGTTGGTCATTACGTAACCCTCGTCCCTTTGACGACGTTACAACACGCTGTCTTATCAACGGCCATAACGGTTATGTTCCACAAGACCAAGAATGGGAAGTAGTCCTAGTAAAACCAGAATGCATGACTTGTTTCTGGACGTATGAATTACGTGTCTTTATTGCCTTTGCTGAACGACTTGTGTACTAGCTAGAATTATCTTCACAACTATCTTGTATCAAAGTTATTGTGTGCTATATTTCATGCTTTATGTAAAATAAGCGGTATTGTAAGTTTGTAAAATATTGTATAAAAGTTTGAACGCGAAATATTATTACAATCAGTTTTTCATATAGAATTGTAGTAGTTGAATTGTATATTAGCTACTAAGTATGAACTTAACGGGTAGGTACTACCCAAATTTAAACTTATAAAACGCTAATATGAAGAAAAAGCTTTTATAAATGAGTTCATATTATGCTACGAAATACTATTAACTACTCTTAATATTTTGTATGATTAACTTGTTCCATTTGACTATTTTGAAGGAAATGGCACCGACTACTCGACACACCGTGAATATGAATGAAGAGGAATTCCGTACTTTTCTAGCTTCAAACATAGCCGCAGTACAGGCTGCGCTACATACCAACAATAACCTTGGATCTGGCACTACAGGAAATCGTGTAGGATGCACCTACAAAGAATTCACTGCCTGCAAACCTTTGGAATTTGATGGAACCGAAGGACCGATCGGATTGAAACAGTGGACCGAGAAGGTCGAATCGGTGTTTGCCATAAGTAAGTGTACTGAAGAGGACAAAGTGAAGTACGCTACGCATACCTTCACAGGTTCTGCGTTAACATGGTGGAATACCTATCTAGAGCAAGTGGGACAAGATGATGCGTACGCACTACCGTGGTCAGCATTCAAGCACTTGATGAACGAGAAGTACCGTCCCAGAACCGAGGTCAATAAGCTCAAGACAGAACTTAGAGGGTTACGAACCCAAGGATTTGATATTACCACGTACGAAAGACGATTCACAGAATTGTGCCTATTGTGTCCGGGAGCATTCGAAGATGAGGAAGAGAAGATCGACGCGTTTGTGAAAGGATTACCGGAAAGAATCCAAGAAGATATAAGTTCACATGAGCCCGCCTCCATACAACAGGCATGTAGAATGGCTCACAAACTAGTGAACCAGATTGAAGAAAGAATTAAAGAACAGACTGCTGAAGAGGCCAATGTAAAGCAAGTCAAAAGAAAGTGGGAGGAAAACGGTGATAAGAATCACCAATACAACAACAACAGCAATTACAACAATAATCGCAAAAATTATCCCAACAATCGCAACATCAATCGCAACTACAACAAACGGCCCAACAACAACAACAACAACAACAACAGCAACTACAACAATCATCTCAACAACAATAATAACCGCAACAACAACAACAATCAGAAGCAGCTATGCCAAAGGTGTGAAAAGTATCACTCAGGGTTCTGCACCAAATTTTGCAACAAGTGTAAAAGAAATGGTCATAGCGCGGCGAAGTGTGAGGTCTATGGACCAGGGGTCAATAGAACGAAAGGAACAAATGGTGTCGGAACGAGTAATGGCGGAGCAAGTAGTGTCGGAGCAAGTTATGCCAATGTAGTTTGTTATAAATGTGGAAAACCGGGCCACATTATTAGAAATTACCCGAACCAGGAGAACACGAATGGACAAGGCCGTGGAAGAGTTTTTAATATTAATGCGGCAGAGGCACAGGAAGACCCGGAGCTTGTTACGGGTACGTTTCTTATTGACAATAAATCTGCTTACATTTTATTTGATTCGGGTGCGGATAGAAGCTATATGAGTAGAGATTTTTGTGCTAAATTAAGTTGTCCATTGACGCCTTTGGATAGTAAATTTTTACTCGAATTAGCAAATGGTAAATTAATTTCAGCAGATAATATATGTCGGAATCGAGAAATTAAACTGGTTAGCGAAACATTTAAGATTGATTTGATACCAGTAGAGTTAGGGAGTTTTGATGTGATAATCGGTATGGACTGGTTGAAAGAAGTGAAAGCAGAGATCGTTTATTACAAAAATGCAATTCGCATTATACGAGAAAAAGGAAAACCCTTAATGGTGTACGGAGAAAAGGGCTACACGGAGCTACATATTATTAGTAATTTGAAGGCACAAAAACTAATAAGAAAAGGTTGCTATGCTGTTCTAGCACACGTCGAGAAAGTACAAACTGAAGAAAAGAGCATCAATGATGTTCCCATTGCAAAAGAATTTCCCGATGTATTTCCGAAAGAATTACCGGGATTACCCCCACAGCGATCCGTTGAATTTCAAATAGATCTTGTACCAGGAGCTGCACCAATAGCTCGTGCTCCTTACAGACTCGCACCCAGCGAGATAAAAGAACTGCAAAGCCAATTACAAGAACTTTTAGAGCGTGGTTTCATTCGACCAAGCACATCACCGTGGGGAGCTCCTGTTTTGTTTGCCAAGAAGAAAGATGGTACATTCAGGTTGTGTATCGACTACCGAGAGTTGAACAAACTTACCATCAAGAACCGCTACCCACTACCGAGAATCGACGATTTATTTGATCAACTACAAGGCTCGTCTATTTATTCAAAGATTGACTTACGTTCCGGGTATCATCAAATGCGGGTGAAAGAAGATGATATTCCAAAGACTGCTTTCAGAACACGTTACGGTCATTACGAGTTTATGGTCATGCCATTTGGTTTAACTAATGCACCAGCTGTGTTCATGGACCTCATGAACCGAGTGTGTGGACCATACCTTGACAAGTTTGTCATTGTTTTCATTGATGACATACTTATTTACTCAAAGAATGACCAAGAACACGGTGAACATTTGAGAAAGGTGTTAGAAGTATTGAGGAAGGAAGAATTGTACGCTAAGTTTTCAAAGTGTGCATTTTGGTTGGAAGAAGTTCAATTCCTCGGTCACATAGTGAACAAAGAAGGTATTAAGGTGGATCCGGCAAAGATAGAAACTGTTGAAAAGTGGGAAACCCTGAATACTCCGAAACACATACGCCAGTTTTTAGGACTAGCTGGTTACTACAGAAGGTTCATCCAAGACTTTTCCAGAATAGCAAAACCCTTGACTGCATTAACGCATAAAGGGAAGAAATTTGAATGGAATGATGAACAAGAGAAAGCGTTTCAGTTATTGAAGAAAAAGCTAACTACGGCACCTATATTGTCATTGCCTGAAGGGAATGATGATTTTGTGATTTATTGTGACGCATCAAAGCAAGGTCTCGGTTGTGTATTAATGCAACGAACGAAGGTGATTGCTTATGCGTCTAGACAATTGAAGATTCACGAACAAAATTATACGACGCATGATTTGGAATTAGGCGCGGTTGTTTTTGCATTAAAGACTTGGAGGCACTACTTATATGGGGTCAAAAGTATTATATATACCGACCACAAAAGTCTTCAACACATATTTAATCAGAAACAACTAAATATGAGGCAGCGTAGGTGGATTGAATTATTGAATGATTACGACTTTGAGATTCGTTACCACCCGGGGAAGGCAAATGTGGTAGCCGATGCCTTGAGCAGGAAGGATAGAGAACCCATTCGAGTAAAATCTATGAATATAATGATTCATAATAACCTTACTACTCAAATAAAGGAGGCGCAACAAGGAGTTTTAAAAGAGGGAAATTTAAAGGATGAAATACCCAAAGGATCGGAGAAACATCTTAATATTCGGGAAGACGGAACCCGGTATAGGGCTGAAAGGATTTGGGTACCAAAATTTGGAGATATGAGAGAAATGGTACTTAGAGAAGCTCATAAAACCAGATACTCAATACATCCTGGAACGGGGAAGATGTACAAGGATCTCAGGAAATATTTTTGGTGGCCGGGTATGAAAGCCGATGTTGCTAAATACGTAGGAGAATGTTTGACGTGTTCTAAGGTCAAAGCTGAGCATCAGAAACCATCAGGTCTACTTCAACAACCCAAAATCCCGGAATGGAAATGGGAAAACATTACCATGAATTTCATCACTAAATTGCCAAGGACTGCAAGTGGTTTTGATACTATTTGGGTAATAGTTGATCGTCTCACCAAATCAGCACACTTCCTACCAATAAGAGAAGATGACAAGATGGAGAAGTTAGCACGACTGTATTTGAAGGAAGTCGTCTCCAGACATGGAATACCAATCTCTATTATCTCTGATAGGGATGGCAGATTTATTTCAAGATTCTGGCAGACATTACAGCAAGCATTAGGAACTCGTCTAGACATGAGTACTGCCTATCATCCACAAACTAATGGGCAGAGCGAAAGGACGATACAAACGCTTGAAGACATGCTACGAGCATGTGTTATTGATTTCGGAAACAGTTGGGATCGACATCTACCGTTAGCAGAATTTTCCTACAACAACAGCTACCATTCAAGCATTGAGATGGCGCCGTTTGAAGCACTTTATGGTAGAAAGTGTAGGTCTCCGAATTGTTGGAGTGAAGTGGGGGATAGACAGATTACGGGTCCGGAGATTATACATGAAACTACCGAGAAGATCATCCAAATTCAACAACGGTTGAAAACCGCCCAAAGTCGACAAAAGAGCTACGCTGACATTAAAAGAAAAGATATAGAATTTGAAATTGGAGAGATGGTCATGCTTAAAGTTGCACCTTGGAAAGGCGTTGTTCGATTTGGTAAACGAGGGAAATTAAATCTAAGGTATATTGGACCATTCAAGATTATTGATCGTGTCGGACCAGTAGCTTACCGACTTGAGTTACCTTAACAACTCGCGGCTGTACATAACACTTTCCACGTCTCGAATTTGAAGAAATGTTTTGCTAAAGAAGATCTCACTATTCCGTTAGATGAAATCCAAATCAACGAAAAACTCCAAGTCATCGAAGAACCCGTCGAAATAATGGATCATGAGGTTAAAAGACTTAAGCAAAACAAGATACCAATTATTAAGGTTCGATGGAATGCTCGTAGAGGACCCGAGTTCACCTGGGAGCGTGAAGATTAGATGAAGAAGAAATACCCGCATCTATTTCCAGAAGATTCGTCAACACCTTCAACAGCTTAAAATTTCGGGACGAAATTTATTTAACGGGTAGGTACTGTAGTTACCCGAACTTTTCCATGTTTATATATATATTAATTGAGATTGATATTTACATGATTAAATGTTTCCAACATGTTAAGCAATCAAACTTGTTAAGACTTGATTAATTGAAATATGTTTCATATAGACAATTGACCACCCAAGTTGACCGGCGATTCACGAACGTTAAAACTTGTAAAAACGACATGAAGATATATATATCGATATACATATGGTTAACATGAGATTATGATAAGTAAGTATCTCCATAAGTATATTAACAATGAGTTATATACATATAAACAAGACTACTAACTAAAGGATTTCGAAACGAGACATATATGTAACGATTATCATTGTAACGACATTTAAATGTATATATATCATATTAAGATATATTAATATATCATAATATCATGATAATATAATAATTTAACATCTCATTAGATATAATAAACAATGGGTTAACAACATTAATTGAGATCGTTAACTTAAAGGTTTCAAAACAACACTTACATGTAACGACTAACGATGACTTAACGACTCAGTTAAAATGTATATACAAGTAGTGTATTTAGATGTATTAAAATACTTTTGGAAGACTTCAAGACATATATCAAAACACTCATACTTAACGAAAATGGTTACAGTTACTTTTCCATTCTTTTCTTTCATCAAGAATTCTAGTCGTATTCTTACCCGTATTATACACAGCTTCAAAACGTACTTACTATGAGTATATACCAATATGAACTAGCATGGGATTCCACTCTTGATTATGTCATATATGACTAATCAATTTTAACTTCTACCATGAGCTAGTCAACTAACTAGAACTCCTTTTAACCCCACTCACCGCTCACCAATTACCACTCATCATTCACTCCATTTCACTTCCAATTCTCTTTCTAATTCTCTCTCAACACACACACACACACTATTATGAACGTATTTTTCCAGTAGTTAATCATCATATTCATCAAAAATCACTTCAAGAATCAAGCTATAATCATCATAGGAAGAACACTTCAAGAACACTTCAAAAATCCCTTCAAGTTTACTAATTTACTTCCAAGCTTTCTAATCCATTCCAAGTAATCATCTAAGATCAAGAAACCTTTGTTATATACAGTAGGTTATCTTTCTTATTCAAGGTAATATTCATATTCAAACTTTGATTCAATTTCTATAACTATAAACTATCTTAATTCGAGTAAAAATCTTACTTGAACTTGTTTTTGTGTCATGATCCTACTTCAAGAACTTTCAAACCATCCAAGATCCTTTGAAGCTAGATCATTTCTTGTCACTTCCAGTAGGTTTACCTACTAAACTTGAGGTAGTAATGATGTTCATAACATCATTCGATTCATATATATAAAACTATCTTATTCGAAGGTTTAAACTCGTAATCACTAGAACATAGTTTAGTTAATTCTAAACTTGTTCGCAAAAAAAAGTTAATCCTTCTAACTTGACTTTTAAAATTAACTACACACATGTTCTATATCTATATGATATGCTAACTTAATGATTTAAAACATGGAAACACGAAAAACAACGTAAAACCGGATTTACGCCGTCGTAGTAACACTGCGGGCTGTTTTGGGTTAGTTAATTAAAACTATGATAAACTTTGATTTAAAAGTTGTTATTCTGAGAAAATGATTTTTATTATGAACATGAAACTATATCCAAAAATTATGGTTAAACTCAAAGTGGAAGTATGTTTTCTAAAATGGTCATCTAGACGTCGTTCTTTCGACTGAAATGACTACCTTTACAAAAACGACTTGTAACTTATTTTTCTGACTATAAACCTATACTTTTTCTGTTTAGATTCATAAAATAGAGTTAAATATGAAACCATAGCAATTTGATTCACTCAAAACGGATTTAAAATGAAGAAGTTATGGGTAAAACAAGATTGGATAATTTTTCTCATTTTAGCTACGTGAAAATTGGTAACAAATCTATTCCAACCATAACTTAATCAACTTGTATTGTATATTATGTAATCTTGAGATACCATAGACACGTATACAATGTTTTGACCTATCATGTCGACACATCTATATATATTTCGGAACAACCATAGACACTCTATATGTGAATGTTGGAGTTAGCTATACAGGGTTGAGGTTGATTCCAAAATATATATAGTTTGAGTTGTGATCAATACTGAGATACGTATACACTGGGTCGTGGATTGATTCAAGATAATATTTATCGATTTATTTCTGTACATCTAACTGTGGACAACTAGTTGTAGGTTACTAACGCGGACTGCTGACTTAATAAACTTAAAACATCAAAATATATTAAAAGTGTTGTAAATATATTTTAAACATACTTTGATATATATGTATATATTGTTATAGGTTCGTGAATTAACCAGTGGCCAAGTCTTACTTTCCGACGAAGTAAAAATCTGTGAAAGTGAGTTATAGTCCCACTTTTAAAATCTAATATTTTTGGGATGAGAATACATGCAGGTTTTATAAATGATTTAAAAAATAGACACAAGTACGTGAAACTACATTCTATGGTTGAATTATCGAAATCGAATATGCCCCTTTTTATTAAGTCTGGTAATCTAAGAATTAGGGAACAGACACCCTAATTGACGCGAATCCTAAAGATAGATCTATTGGGCCTAACAAACCCCATCCAAAGTACCGGATGCTTTAGTACTTCGAAATTTATGTCATATCCGAAGGGTGTCCCGGAATGATGGGGATATTCTTATATATATGCATCTTGTTAATGTCGGTTACCAGGTGTTCACCATATGAATGATTTTTATCTCTATGTATGGGATGTGTATTGAAATATGAAATCTTGTGGTCTATTGTTACGATTTGATATATATAGGTTAAACCTATAACTCACCAACATTTTTGTTGACATTTAAAGCATGTTTATTCTCAGGTGAATACTAAGAGCTTCCGCTGTTGCATACTAAAATAAGGACAAGATTTGGAGTCCATGTTTGTATGATATTGTGTAAAAACTGCATTCAAGAAAGTGATTTTGATGTAACATATTTGTATTGTAAACCATTATGTAATGGTCGTGTGTAAACAGGATATTTTAGATTATCATTTAATCTACGTAAAGCTTTTTAAACCTTTATTTATGAAATAAAGGTTATGGTTTGTTTTAAAAATGAATGCAGTCTTTGAAAAACGTCTCATATAGAGGTCAAAACCTCGCAACGAAATCAATTAATATGGAACGTTTTTAATCAATAAGAACGGGACATTTCACTATCTATCATTCGACGAGCTTTAAAATTACAAACTGGGTATTTTTAATCACTTTTCTACACAAATCACCCTCATGAATTTAAATTTTTACTGATTTCTTGCAAATGAGGGCATTGCAAGATCTCAAGTGTGGGGAAGGGTTATAAATTCTCTCGGGTTTACACTTGGTTTAATTGCCAAATTTTGTGAAAATTTTAAAAATTTTCAACTAAATGAACTCAAAATCATGTTTATACATATTTATGAACGATAAAAACTAGGTGTTAATACCGAAATTTTCGTTACCTCGGAAAGGACATAAATTGAAAAACAACCTAAAATGCTTGAATTCATTTAAAATGAAAAAGAGGAGAATAAAAAGGCAAAGAAAGAAATAAATAAAAACCAAGTGTGGGGAGAATGTACCAAGTTATTCAATTAAAAACTATCTATCACATGTTTCTGTAAAGTTATTGCAGGTGCTTTTGTTTTGGACGATATTTATCAGTTTTACCCAATATACTATAATATAAATGAAAGAAAGATGGATCAACATGATGAATCAATTCCATCATTAAAATGAAGTAAAGTCTTCAGAAAAAGACACGCGCTTCTTGATTTAGGTCAGGAAGTTGTCGTCCAGACCAGCTGTAGGTTGACGAAAAATCTAGAAAAGTCATCTCTAAAATCAGCAGGAAATCCACGAACCTCAGCATCAAACAGGGTCGCCAAGTGGTCAGACTTATCCTAACCATGAGAGGATCTATCTCGTAAAATAGGGAGGGCGCCATGCAAAGTAGCTTGATAAGACTAATGAATCAGACCCCAAGAGAGGATAATCTCCTTAAAGATTAAAAATCAGCTTTTAAGCCCGATATTACTCAATCCTTGAGATTGACCTTAAAGATTGAGAATTCAAACTCATGGAATTCGATGATATCTAAACTCGAGCTTGAACGAGAAAATATTTTGATCAAATTAAAACCGATTTGTTTTCTAAAAACCCTATTTTCAATGCGTTCATTACCATTGAACGTAAAATCCTGAGAATTCACCAAAATTCATTAGGTCACCTGAACTAAATCGGGTGTCAACCGTAAAAATGGTGGTTGCGTAGCATGGTCAAAGACAGGACCTTGTGCCAGACCGAAAAATTATAGGGTGATCTTTACTATTTCTCCTACAAAGGATAGTAATTGCATCTGACACGTTTTTGGACCATAATCAAATGCATGTCATTAGACATTGCCTTAACAGTTGCTTGTTCAACGCTTTCCTTTACAACCGGATGGTAGTTTACTAAAAGGTAATATATGGAGCAAGTAAACTGGACGTGTGCTTTCCTAATACAAGGTTAGCAAGTGGGTGACACAAAACCTACAAGTTTTGAGCTAAAATTTAAAATTTGAAACCCACAAAAACAATTTGCGAACACCGGTGAAGGGTTATTCTGGAAAACTTATCTAGGGTAAAAGCTAGAATGAATTTTCAAAAGATCAAATGTTTTCATAAAGATCCAATTTCCTTAAAGGATCTACATTTTCATAGTCATGTGGAACTGTAAACTACAATGTTACTATCATTGTTTATACCACTGTATCAAAATCACTGATGTATAAAGTGTGAGAATAAAAAAGTGATTCGAGTGAAGTGTGAATTTATTTCAAGTTATGTATTGCTTGAGGACAAGCAACGCTCAAGTGTGGGGATATTTGAGCATGCTCCAAATGAACATATATTTAGGCGCAATATCCTTTCAATATGTAGAGTTTTTAGTTGCAATTTTTCTACTTTTATGTAATAATCGTTTAAATAAACATGTGCGAAGACAAAAGAAGAAAACGAAGATTTGAAGACGCAAACGTCCAAAATGCTCAAACGTATAAGTTAAACTCCAAGTGGTTCAATTTATTGATGATCAACATCTAAATATTGACAAGAGTACAAGTTGCGGAACGTAAAGTACAAGATATTAAAGCATACGAAAAGATGTTCGAGAAACCGGAACCGAGACATAAACCGGGCGTAAATGTACGAGATAACAGAGCGAAAATTACAAGTCAACTATGCACAAGAATATAATATAATATATATATATAATTAATATAAATTATATATATATTATATATATAATAATATGTCGACAAGCAAGAAAACAAAAAAATATGTGAGCTGGATCTGACGACCATGCGATCGCATGAGAAATAGGCATAAAACCCATGCGAGTGCATGAGCCCATGCGAGTGCATGAGATTTGCACTAAAACCCCATGCACTCGCATGGGCATCAGAATCAGGAAATATGCCGATAAATACCAGGCTTCTGCTCGACGAAAAAACACACCATCACATATCTCTTACTCTCTATATAATATATAATATATATTTATAATATATATTAGTTTAGTTTTATATTAGATTAGTTTAGTTAATGTAACGGTTATTTACGGGTTTTAAAGTCGGAACTCTGTCCGTGTAAAGCTACGCGATAAATAATCATTGTAAGTTAAACTCTCCCTTTTCAATTATGTATCGTAACTAAGTTGTTATTATGCTTATTTGAGCTGAAGTAATCGTGATGTTGGACTGAATATTAAGACGGGGTTATTGAACTTTGGACCATAATTGGGGTTTGGACAAAAGACCGACACTTGTGGAAATTGGACTATGGGCTATTAATGGGTTTTATATTTGATTAACTAAATGATATCTTGTTAATTTAATATAGAGATTTATAATTTGACGTATCTATATATAACCACATACGCTTGACTGGGTACGGTGAGCGGAATATTTATAAATACTAATAATTATTCATTTGACCGGACACGGGGATGGATTAATAGTCAATGGACTCATTAAAACAGGGGTCGATTACATTCAAGGGAAATTGGTGTAATTGTTAATAAAGTATTAAAACCTTAGGTTACACGCAGTCGTTAACCTGGTGTAATCATTAACAATGTATTAAAACCTTATTACAGTTTAAGTCCCCAATTAGTTGGAATATTTGACTTCGGGTATAAGGTTAATGTGGCGAAGACCCTCGCACTTTATAATTATGACCGCTGGATTATTATGGACAAAACCAGATGGACTTATCAAATAATCCAGGACAAAGGACAATTAACCCAGGGTAATAAATTAAAATCAAAACGTCAAACATCATGAGTACAGAAGTTTAAATAAGCATAATATATTTTATTTTATATTTCCTCGTACTTTTATTTATTGTCATTTTAATTATCGTTATTTATTTTATCATTAGTTAAATATTGTCATTTACTTTACGCTTCGCTTAAAATATACAATCGACAAACCAGTTATTAAACGGTAAAACCCTCCTTTTATAATAATAATAATTGTAATATATATATTTATATTTTGTACAAATATAGTTATATAAAAATATAGTGTAAAATAAGTCGTCTCCCTGTGGAACAAACCGGACTTACTAAAAACTATACTACTCTACGATTAGGTACACTGCCTATAGTGTTGTAGCAAGGTTTAGGTATATTCCATCTGTAAATAAATTAAATAAAACTTGTGTAATATTTCTTCATATTTCGTAATAAAAATAATAGTATTTCGTACACCTCCGCTGCATCATCAGGTATAGTAATATTATTATTAATGTTATGGTTATTATTAATAATATTAGTATTATTATAATCAGTTTTATGGTTATTAATAATATCTTTGTTATACAATTTATAGTAACTATTATTATTATCATTAATAATAATACTATTATTACTATTATACTATTATAAGATTAATTATAATCTATAAAAAATAAATATATAAATAAAAGGGATATACAAACAAGGATATAAATACAATTAGATATATACAAATATATATTAAGAATCAGTAATAATATCCATACTAGTGTTAATAATATTTTTTTTTATAATTTATAGATATGAATTTAAAATATATTATTATTACTAATATTATTATTATTATCAATATAATTAGTATTATTGTTATAATTATTATTAGAAAAATTTTCATTTCTTTTCGTTAGTAGTTATTATCCTTAATAATATATATTTATTAGAATTACTAATTGTAACATCCGCGTTTTGGGCCTAGTTGAAATGACCAGTGTACCCTTGGGTATGGCGTAATTAGATATTTTAATAATTATTTGTTTATAATTATTTGGTTGTTTAGTTGAGACCAGTTTGTGACAAGGGTCACAGAACAGGTTCGTTTGTTTAATTTGGACTCCGTTAGGGCCGCCTAACGAGGTACGTAAGTTATTAGATAACTGGTAAATACCTGTGTGTGATGGGGTATTGTATTTAACCTAAATATAAAAGGAAGAAGTCAGCTTCTTCTCTCTTTTTCTTGAAGCTTCCTAATTAACACCGTACCTTCATCCCTCCCATCTACCAAACCTTAATCCTTAAACATTGATCTTGAGCTCAAATTGGTGTTAGAATCGTGCTTGTTATCGTTTACTGAGTCTATCAAGGTAAGTAACATGTGTTTTTGTGCTCAATTCGTTGTTAAATTCATGGTTTTGTGTGAGTTTTGTAAAAAGATTGATTTTGTGTCAAAATCCATGGATTTAATATTGTTATGGTCAAAACTTTGTGGGTTTATAGTCTATAACATGTAGTAATTGAGTTGTGGTAAGTTTTGGTGTCGAAAACGAGCTCTAGATCGAGTTTTGGTTAATTTAGCTTGAAGTCCGTAGGTTGTGTTCAGAATCTGCAGATGATGAACACAGTCGGCCGACTGTCGGTCGACAGTCGACCGACTGGCGAGTAAACCGACCGACTGAGTTTGACTTTCGGCCGATTGTGGATATACCAAATAAGTCGACCGATTGGGAAAGTCAGTTGACCGGTTGTGTCAACAGTCGACCGACTGTCTACGTCAGTCGACCGATTGAGGAGACAGTCGACCGACTGTGTGTCCAGGGCAGAAGGTTTTACCAAAGTGCCTTCTTCTATCCGTTATGCTGCCCGTTTGTATTTTGGTGTTCAGGATGTAAATTTTGAAAGTGCATAAGTGTTAGGTGGACTTTTAGAGCGCTTTTTGTGACTGATTTATGTACTGTGTTGTTTTGTGTTAACGGATAGAAACTAACTTGATTTGCCTTATGTTTGAAATGTCCCGTTCTTATTAATTAAAAACGTTCCATATTAATTGATTTCGTTGCGAGGTTTTGACCTCTATATGAGACGTTTTTCAAAGACTGCATTCATTTTAAAACAAACCATAACCTTTATTTCATCAATAAAGGTTTAAAAAGCTTTACGTAGATTATCAAATAATGATAATCTAAAATATCCTGTTTACACACGATCATTACATAATGGTTTACAATACAAATATGTTACAACAAAATAAGTTTCTTGAATGCAGTTTTTACATAATATCATACAAACATGGACTCCAAATCTCGTCCTTATTTAAGTATGCGACAGCGGAAGCTCTTAATAATCACCTGAGAATAAACATGCTTAAAACGTCAACAAAAATGTGGGTGAGTTATAGGTTTAACCTATATATATCAAATCATAATAATAGACCACAAGATTTCATATTTCAATACACATCCCATACATAGAGATAAAAGTCATTCATATGGTGAACACCTGGTAACCGACATTAACAAGATGCATATATAAGAATATCCCCATCATTCCGGGACACCCTTCGAATATGATATAAATTTCGAAGTACTAAAGCATCCGGTACTTTGGATGGGGCTTGTTGGGCCCGATAGATCTATCTTTAGGATTCGCGTCAATTAGGGTGTCTGTTCCCTAATTCTTAGATTACCAGACTTAATAAAAAGGGGCATATTCGATTTCGATAATTCAACCATAGAATGTAGTTTCACGTACTTGTGTCTATTTTGTAAATCATTTATAAAACCTGCATGTATTCTCATCCCAAAAATATTAGATTTTAAAAGTGGGACTATAACTCACTTTCACAGATTTTTACTTCGTCGGAAAGTAAGACTTGGCCACTGGTTGATTCACGAACCTATAACAATATATACATATATATCAAAGTATGTTCAAAATATATTTACAACACTTTTAATATATTTTGATGTTTTAAGTTTATTAAGTCAGCTGTCCTCGTTAGTAACCTACAACTAGTTGTCCACAATTAGATGTACAGAAATAAATCGATAAATATTATCTTGAATTAATCCACTACCCAGTGTATACGTATCTCAGTATTGATCACAACTCAAACTATATATATTTTGGAATCAACCTCAACCCTGTATAGCTAACTCCAACATTCACATATAGAGTGTCTATGGTTGTTCCGAAATATATATAGATGTGTCGACATGATAGGTCGAAACATTGTATACGTGTCTATGGTATCTCAAGATTACATAATATACAATACAAGTTGATTAAGTTATGGTTGGAATAGATTTGTTACCAATTTTCACGTAGCTAAAATGAGAAAAATTATCCAATCTTGTTTTACCCATAACTTCTTCATTTTAAATCCGTTTTGAGTGAATCAAATTGCTATGGTTTCATATTGAACTCTATTTTATGAATATAAACAGAAAAAGTATAGGTTTATAGTCGGAAAAATAAGTTACAAGTCATTTTTGTAAAAGTAGTCATTTCAGTCGAAAGAACGACGTCTAGATGACCATTTTAGAAAACATACTTCCACTTTGAGTTTAACCATAATTTTTTGATATAGTTTCATGTTCATAATAAAAATCATTTTCTCAGAATAACAACTTTTAAATCAAAGTTTATCATAGTTTTTAATTAACTAACCCAAAACAGCCCGCGGTGTTACTACGACGGCGTAAATCCGGTTTTACGGTGTTTTTCGTGTTTCCAGGTTTTAAATCATTAAGTTAGCATATCATATAGATATAGAACATGTGTTTAGTTGATTTTAAAAGTCAAGTTAGAAGGATTAACTTTTGTTTGCGAACAAGTTTAGAATTAACTAAACTATGTTCTAGTGATTACAAGTTTAAACCTTCGAATAAGATAGCTTTATATGTATGAATTGAATGATGTTATGAACATCATTACTACCTTAAGTTCCTTGGATAAACCTACTGGAAAAGAGAAAAAATGGATCTAGCTTCAACGGATCCTTGGATGGCTCGAAGTTCTTGAAGCAGAATCATGACACGAAAACAAGTTTAAGTAAGATCATCACTTGAAATAAGATTGTTATAGTTATAGAAATTGAACCAAAGTTTGAATATGATTATTACCTTGTATTAGAATGATAACCTACTGTAAGAAACAAAGATTTCTTGAGGTTGGATGATCACCTTACAAGATTGGAAGTGAGCTAGCAAACTTGAAAGTATTCTTGATTTTATGTAACTAGAACTTGTAAAATATATGAAGAAAACTTAGAACTTGAAGATAGAACTTGAGAGAGATCAATTAGATGAAGAAAATTGAAGAATGAAAGTGTTTGTAGGTGTTTTTGGTCGTTGGTGTATGGATTAGATATAAAGGATATGTAATTTTGTTTTCATGTAAATAAGTCATGAATGATTACTCATATTTTTGTAATTTTATGAGATATTTCATGCTAGTTGCCAAATGATGGTTCTCACATGTGTTAGGTGACTCACATGGGCTGCTAAGAGCTGATCATTGGAGTGTATATACCAATAGTACATACATCTAAAAGCTGTGTATTGTACGAGTACGAATACGGGTGTATACGAGTAGAATTGTTGATGAAACTGAACGAGGATGTAATTGTAAGCATTTTTGTTAAGTAGAAGTATTTTGATAAGTGTCTTGAAGTCTTTCAAAAGTGTATGAATACATATTAAAACACTACATGTATATACATTTTAACTGAGTCTTTAAGTCATCGTTAGTCGTTACATGTAAATGTTGTTTTGAAACCTTTAGGTTAACGATCTTGTTGAATGTTGTTAACCCATTGTTTATTATAACAAATGAGATGTTAAATTATTATATTATCATGATATTATGATATATAATATATCTTAGTATGATGTATATACAGTTAAATGTCGTTACAACGATAATCGTTACATATATGTCTCGTTTCGAAATCATTAAGTTAGTAGTCTTATTTTTACATATGTATTTCATTGTTAATACACTTAATAATATATTTACTTATCATTTAACATAATTAACCAAGTGTATCAATATCTTAATATGATTCATATGTACCTAGTAAGACGTTGTTATAACGATAATCGTTATATATATCGTCTTCGAGTTTCTTAAATTAATAGTCTCATTTTTATGTATATAACTCATTGTTAAAATACCTAATGAGATAGATACTTATAATAAAAACATGTTAACTATATATATAACCATATATATGTCATCGTATAGTTTTTACAAGTTTTAACGTTCGTGAATCACCGGTCAACTTGGGTGGTCAATTGTCTATATGAAACATATTTCAATTAATCAAGTCTTAACAAGTTTGATTGCTTAACATGTTGGAAACATTTAATCATGTAAATATCAATCTCAATTAATATATATAAACATGGAAAAGTTCGGGTCACTACAATGTTCAGGTGATAAGGATAAGGAAGAAGCTCAGTGATAGTTTATCTGAGCTGGCTGCTGGTAATCGGTGAGTGGGATTATCTCTGGGTGTAGTATATAGTAGCAAGTTGCGCTACTATGTTTATATTGTTGATAGTTGCCATGATTAGTAGTTATGTTGTATAGTTGATCGTAGTTAAGGTTGCCCTGCTTTTAGTAGTATTAGTTGCCTATAGTAGTAGTAGTTGACTGGTTGTATGTGCACAAGTTGTTGTGGTTGTTGTTGTTGGAACCTATTGTTGTTAGGTTCAGCTCAGAGAGGTCAACCTAGTTGTGGTTGGGTATAGTTGGCTACTGTTTGTTGAGTATAGTGCTGAATGACGCATCACCTGCGTGTGGATGACTATACTGGGGATTCAGTAGTAAAGACTATCGGTAGACGCTAGACTGATCAGCTAGTGGTCGTGTGCCCGTACAAGCCACCGATCCTCTAGTTGGAGCACAGTTGCTAGTTGTTGTTTGTTGTATGTGGTTGCATATAGCTGTTGATATAGGAGTACAAGTTGGTACTGTATGCTAGACCTTTTGATAGTTCCATTCACTTAGCCTTGTACTAACCCCTCACCTCCTCCCTTGCAGGTTTTGGATCTTAGTGCTGGTGGGACGGGAGTCGGGCTGACGATATGTTTGACAGGACGAACTCTGATTTTTAAGTTTTGTAAATATGCAACTAGTTATTTAACGTAACACCTGTGGTTTGTAATAACGTAATTAACTTATAATTTGTGATAATCATGCTTGTAACTAACTAAGGGTATTTGTGTAAACTCAGTCTTCCGTTGTGATATAAAAAATAAAAATAAAAAAATTTAAGGTGTTACAACTTGGTATCAGAGCATAGGTTTGGCCGCATGTACATTGTGTTGAATGTCATGTTCCCAAACCTTGTGTTGTGTCAAACATATCTGAGGGGACGGGTTAAGTGATTGTAGCGATTACATGCGTTAGTTGATAGGTACTAACATATTTTTCACTAAGCGTTTATGTGAGTTGTTGTGGTAGTGCAGATATGGCAGATAATACAGAAAACGCAACTGGTCCGTCAGCCCCCGGAACATTCAGAGCCCCAGATGAAGACGGGTATGTGTCAGAAGAGGATCTGCAGGAACAAATTCTAGATTTAGAAAGTAAGTTAAAGGAAGCACGTGACCGAATAAGGGAATTAGAACAACGCCAGTTAACAGTGAATCCCGGTGATAGTGTACCGAATCAAATGTTTAGTGGGTATCCGATGCAGTCAAATATTTACCAGCAAACGGGACGTGCTTTCCAACAACAACAATGGTTACCACCTCAGTGTCACTTTCCTTAACAGTATCATGTGCCACCTCAGTTTAATCAACAGTTCCCAAATCAGATGTGGGGTCCTTATCAGATGCCGACGTTTCAATAACCGAAGAAATGTACCTTCAAACAGTTTCTGAATTGTAATCCACCAGAGTACTCAGGAAGTTCTAACCCAACGGTAACCCTTAACTGGTTAAGAGAGATAGAAAAGGTTTTTGAGGCCTGTCAGTGCGAACCAGAATTACAGGTTATTTATGCTAGCCGTATGTTGAAAAATAGGGCAATGGTTTGGTGGGATACGGTTATTTCTAGTATACCAAAAGAGCAAGTGAACATGATTACTTGGGAACAATTTTATAGTAAAGTTTGTGAGCAGTATTGTTCGTCCTACGACCTCAATCGAATTAAGACAGAATTTTTGGCAATGAAAATGACACCTCAGATGACGATCGATGAGGTGATTGAGCAGTATATGGATAAGTTAAGGTTTGTTCAACAGTGGGTTCCAGATGAACAGTCCAGAATTCAGCATTTTGTTAATATAATTTTACCAGAGTACAGAACAATGGTTAGGATGGCGACGACGTTATCGCAAGCATTTGTTATGGCAAAGATGGTAGAGGATGACGCCAGAGCAGCAAGGAATAGAATAGTAGGTTATGAGATGCCACAACAAGATCAGGTGATGAGTCATTCAGACTATAGGTCAAAGAGGTCTGTTAAGTTGAAACAGAAGAGTGGGTCAGAACATAGTAGGTCAGCATCAAGTCAGAATTCTTAGTGCTATAGTTGCAGATCATCTCATAGTGGTCCTTGTTCAGATTCAACCAAAAGATGTTTGAGATGTGGTATTGTGGGACACGAGATTCGGATGTGTTCGTTCCAAGAGGATGTATGTTGGAGATGTCATCAAGTGGGGCATAGGTCAGCTCAGTGTCTGTATGTAAAAAGATCAGGTTCTGGGGCGGGGCCAGGAGCGCAGTCGGGATCAGTAGGTGGATCTTCTGGTTCTCCAGTTGGGCAAAAAAGAAAGAATCCACCTACAGCAATAGCAAGAGCTTATCAGATGGTTGCAGATGCAGATGTTGAATATGATGTGAATACAGATATGCTTCAAAATCCTCGTACTGTTTAGTTATATATATGTATGTGATTGTGTGTATATATATATGTGTGTGTGTGTAGATTGGTAGATCTTGATTGTAGTGTAAGATTTATTTTGTTGCATTATGTTGTTTATATTTTGGTTGCGACCCTTGTGTGCCATGTGGGGTAAGGGTGACCCTTAGGTTGACTTTTTGGGATTGAAGACAGTGACTTTGATAGAGATGTGTTTGGTATCTTTATGGAGTGGACATTTGGATGACAGAAATTTGTTAGATAGTAACACGAGTATGAGTGATATGCCGATAGTGGACTTTATTGACAAGATATTTCCTATGCTTGTTGGATGTGTAATGATGTTGGTAGATTATAGTTGAACATTTGATGGACAGTGTTTTAATATCCATGATTGGACAGATGGTGCAATTGATTAATTATAAAGTAGTTAAATTAATTACCGATGCTTATTGAGGAGATTGATTGGACATAAGTTAGTAAATGAGACAAGTAGAATTTTTCCTTTTCGAGCAACTCAGAATGAAGGTATGATTTAGGATAATATGCTTGTGTCCGGCCAACAGAAGTATATTATGCTAAATCATACAGAATTTCTGGGAAGCTGAAGGAGAATTAGGTGGCCTGTGCTATATTGGGTTGTGATGTGACTGGATATGAGACGAATAACGTGAGAAGTTCTTTTGACTTACGAGACAATTTTGTGGATATGGGTATAGATTTTAGCATGATGACTAATTCTATTGCCTAAGCCTTGGAAAATTGAGAAAAGTGGACTGTATAAAGAGTTGAATTTGATGACAGATCGTGAAATTTATGATACAGAATCGCGAAGAAACATGAATTTGACTCTGATTATTTGACTTGATAGTGTAATTTGTGGGCTTAAGTGGATTAATGAACGTTGATCGATGAAGATAATGACAAATTATTTTGTATAGGGAGTGTATTGACGTCAAGAATCTCGTTTCCCTATGCAATTGTCGTGGATAATGTCGGTATCGGGGATCAGATCGATAAAGTTGATCGTGTGTTTTGGCGGTTCGAGTAATAATTTTGGGTTTGTCGACCATAGTTGACCCGATTCCGAGGACGGAATCTCTTTTAAGGAGGGTAGATTTGTAACATCCGCGTTTTGGGCCTAGTTGAAATGACCAGTGTACCCTTGGGTATGGCGTAATTAGTGATTTTAATAATTATTTGTTTATAATTATTTGGTTATTTAGTTGAGACCAGTTTGTGACAAGGGTCACAGAACAGGTTCGTTTGTTTAATTTGGACTCCGTTAGGGCCGCCTAACGAGGTACGTAAGTTATTAGATAACTGGTAAATACCCGTGTGTGATGGGGTATTGTATTTAACCTAAATATAAAAGGATGAAGTCAGCTTCTTCTCTCTTTTTCTTGAAGCTTCCTAATTAACACCGTACCTTCATCCCTCCCATCTACCAAACCCTAATCCTTAAACATTGATCTTGAACTCAAATTGGTGTTAGAATCGTGCTTGTTATCATTTACTGAGTCTATCAAGGTAAGTAACATGTGTTTTTGTGCTCAATTCATTGTTAAATTCATGGTTTTGTGTGAGTTTTGTAAAAAGCTTTATTTTGTGTCAAAATCCATGGATTTGATGTTGTTATGGTCAAAACTTTGTGGGTTTATAGTCTATAACATGTAGTAATTGAGTTGTGGTAAGTTTTGGTGTCGAAAACGAGCTCTAGATCGAGTTTTGGTGAATTTAGCTTGAAGTCCGTAGGTTGTGTTCAGAATCTGCAGATGATGAACATAGTCGGCCGACTGTCGGTCGACAGTCGATCGACTGGCAAGTGAACCGACCGACTGAGTTTGACTTTCGGCCGATTGTGGATATACCAAATAAGTAGACCGATTGGGAAAGTCAGTCGACCGGTTGTGTCAACAGTCGACCGACTGTCTACGTCAGTCGACCGATTGAGGAGACAGTCGACCGAATGTGTGTCCAGGGCAGAAGGTTTTACCAAAGTGCCTTCTTCTAGCCGTTATGCTGCCCGTTTGTATTTTGGTGTTCAGGATGTAAATTTTGAAAGTGCATAAGTGTTAGGTGGACTTTTAGCGGAGCTTTTTGTGACTGATTTATGTACTGTGTTATTTTGTGTTAACGGATAGAAACTAACTTGATTTGCCTTATGTTCAGGTGATAAGGATAAGGAAGAAGCTCAGTGATAGTTTATCTGAGCTGGCTGCTGGTAATCGGTGAGTGGGATTATCTCTGGGTGTAGTATATAGTAGCAAGTTGCGCTACTATGTTTATATTGTTGATAGTTGCCATGATTAGTAGTTATGTTGTATAGTTGATCGTAGTTAAGGTTGCCCTGCTTTTAGTAGTATTAGTTGCCTATAGTAGTAGTAGTTGACTGGTTGTATGTGCACAAGTTGTTGTGGTTGTTGTTGTTGGAACCTATTATTGTTAGGTTCAGCTCAGAGAGGTCAACCTAGTTGTGGTTGGGTCTAGTTGGCTGCTGTTTGTTGAGTATAGTGCTGAATGATGCATCACCTGCGTGTGGATGACTATACTGGGGATTCAGTAGTAAAGACTATCGGTAGACGTTAGACTGATCAGCTAGTGGTCGTGTGCCCGTACAAGCCGCCGATCCTCTAGTTGGAGCACAGTTGCTAGTTGTTGTTTGTTGTATGTGGTTGCATATAGCTGTTGATATAGGAGTACAAGTTGGTACTGTATGCTAGACCTTTTGATAGTTCCATTCACTTAGCCTTGTGCTAACCCCTCACCTCCTCCCTTGCAGGGTTTGGATCTTAGTGCTGGTGGGACGGGAGTCGGGCTGACGATATGTTTGACAGGACGAACTCTGATGTTTTAAGTTTTGTAAATATGTAACTAGCTATTTAACGTAACACCTGTGGTTTGTAATAATGTAATTAACTTATGATTTGTGATAATCATGTTTGTAACTAACTAAGGGTATTTGTGTAAACTCAGTCTTCCGCTGTGATATAAAAAAAATTAAATAAAAAATTTAAGGTGTTACACTAATATTATTATCATAATTTTATTATTATTACTTATATAATTATTATTAGTATTAATATATACTTTTGTTTAATAATACAAATTATAAATGACCAGATATATATTCAGGATCCGTTTCATGTCATGATCAGCCTATAACAACTTTTGTTTTATGTCTCAGAATTCTTTAGACGTCTAAATCGATCGTACCAATCTAATTAAAATCATAATCGACTTTTAATTGTTTTTATTTATCTTCTTCCTGAACAGACAAATATATGTCAACCAAAAGGTTATAAAACTTATGCTTTAATTAAAAATACAGACACATTATATCAACCTCACGTTCCCTTTAACAATTATCATTTTCATCTGTTTGTAATCGATCGATTTTAACAGTGATATTCAAGTAAACAGCTCACCACTCTGTTTTCGAACCCCATTAATCAAAAGCTCGAATTTGCATTTGTTTTTCAAAATCTAGAAAAACAACTTTGTTTGGAACCCTTTATTGAAACTATCTGTAAAGTTTCAACCTTTAATTTTTCGAATCGAATTGTAATTTGTGAGTCAAAGTTCAAATGTCAAAAGTTAACCGATTTTTCTTTGATCAAATTCAAGTTCGTGTTTAGTTTTCTGGTTCAATTAAGGATTTATGAAGTTTCTAAGGATGATTTGAGATATAATTCGTGTTATAATTTTAGTCTAAAACGTCCTAAATTTCAAGATAGATTTTTGAGTTGGGTTCGTGTTCATCAGATATGATACAGCTTTATTTTTTATTTTTTATTTTTTTTATCCAACTCAGTCACAATATGATTATTTACGTTTCATTGTCATATCAAAATCAAAACTTTAATCTAGTTTTTATAAATTGATGAGAGTCTCCTGGTCGATTCTGAGTAATGAAGAAAAAGGAAATTGAGGTTGGAAACTGATACAGTTAAATAAAATATAACTGAGTTATAAAACAGAAAAACAGATCAGTTCAGTGATCAGATGGTGTCGTGTGTGAGCGTGAGGTCGAGGGTTCGAGTCCCTGATGGGGCAATTTATTTTTGGGCCGATTTCTTTTGAAGGTAGCTTCAATTTTATTATTATTATTATTATTATTATTATTATTATTATTATTATTATTATTATTATTATTATTATTATTATTATTATTGTTATTATTGTTATTATTATTATTATTATTATTATTATTATTATTATTATTATTATTAATCTGATTATTGTCATTATTGTATTATTGTTTGTGTTAAGGATATTATTATTGTCATCATTATTACTAATACAAGTAATAAATATTATTTACTTATAATTACAAAAATGTGTAATTTTATTAATATAAGTATTGGTATTAAGTAATAGTATTATTGTTAGTATTATTTTTAGTTCAATTATTATTATTATCATCACAACTATAAGTATCATAACCATTAGTAGTATTATTATTGATATTACGATCATTAATGATTATTGTTATTGTATAACATGATTCTTATATATATCATTTTAGTTATTATTAAGTAATATCGTTATGAACTAAAAGTATTATTATTATCAATACAGAGTATGATGATGATTATTATTATTATTATTATTATTATTATTATTATTATTATTATTATTATTATTATTATTATTATTATTATTATTATTGTTCCTATGAAGATAACACAAACTATTATTATTATTATCATAGTTATAAATATTAAAACTATTATTATTATTATTAACATTACTAATGTATTTATTATTATAAATTTTGTCATGCAAGTATTAGTTATCATTATTATTATTATGATTATAGTTATAAATAAGAATATTATTATTATTATTATTATTATTATTATTAGTAAATATGTGGTATTATAAATATTATCATTATTATTATTAATATAATCATTAGTATTATTATTATTAAACTTATTATCATTATTATCATTCTTATAAAATTATTACTTTGTTATCACTAAAACTATCAATATTATCATAAATAGATACTTTTATATAAAAATACATTACGCTATACTTTTATTATCAAAAAGATATTAGTTTAGCTATGTCAATTAATATATAAATATATACTAAACCTTAATATATAGTTTTTATTATTAATGATAAGTAATAGTTATATAAAACATATAAACTAAGTATATTAAATTTATATAAATAACATATAGTATAACAAATATATTATTAATAACAAGAGTATATATATAATTGATCGATTACAATTACGTGTGTTAATATATCCACAAATGATATAGGTTCGTGAATCCGAGGCCAACCCAATATTGTTCAAATGTCGTCATATGTATTTTTACTACAAAATACAGTACAGTGAGTTTCATTTGCTCCCTTTTTAAATGCTTTTGCAATATATATTTTTGGGACTGAGAATACATGCGCTGTTTTATAAATGCTTTACGAAATAGACACAAATAATCGAAACTACATTATATGGTTGAATGATCGAAGCCGAATATGCCCCTTTTTGCTTGGTAGCCTAAGAATTAGGGAACATCACTAATTTTGAGAATTAATGCACGCCTAATTGACGCGAATTATAAAGATAGATCTATTGGGCCTAACGAACCCCATCCAAAGTACCGGATGATTTAGTACTTCGAATTCATTTTTATCATGTCCGAAGGATTTCCCAGAATGATAGGGGATATTCTTATATGCATCTTGTTAATGTCGGTTACCAGGTGTTCAATCCATATGAATGATTTTTGTCTCTATGCATGGGACGTATATTTATGAGAAATGGAAATGAAAATCTCGTGGTCTATTAAAATGATGAAAATGATTGATTATGATAAACTAATGAACTCACCAACCTTTTGGTTGACACTTGAAAGCATGTTTATTCTCAGGTATGAAAGAAATCTTCCGCTGTGCATTTGCTCATTTTAGCGATATTACTTGGAGTCGTTCATGACATATTTCAAAAGACGTTGCATTCGAGTCATTGAGTTCATCAAGATTATTATTAAGTCAATTATAGTTGGATATATTATGAAATGGTATGCATGCCATCAAATTTCGATGTAATGAAAGTTTGTCTTTTAAAAACGAATGCAATGTTTATAAAATTGTATCATATAGAGGTCAAGTACCTCGCGATGTAATCAAATGTAATGTATTCATCCCGATGGATTAGGACGGGTTGTTAGATTTGGTATCAGAGCGGTAGTCTTAGCGAACCAGGTCTTGCATTAGTGTGTCTAACTGATAGTTGTTTAGATGCATTAGTGGGTCTGGACTTCGACCGTGTCTACATGTCAAAAGTTTTGCTTATCATTTAGTGTCGAAAATTAATTGCTTATCATCCTTAAAGTCTAGACACATCTTACTACCTCTATTGCATAGACAGTGTATAGATAAATTCATATCTTAGCGTATCTGTTATTGTTACTTTTGCCTTACAGCTTCCGTAGATTTCTCCGTAACTTATGGGATTTTAGTATTATATATGCATATGTAAATTATGTATTGCAGGGTACAATCTACATCCTATAATCTATTTCTTATCGAAAATCCTTCATCTGATCGTACGATTCTCAACCAGTTCGAGTCCCTCAGATTTCGATAGCTATTCCGATAGTTATTCCGACAGCTATTCCGACATGGATATTCACCTAAGCTCCAAAAGCGGTGTCACCAGAATGAATCAATCAATCAGCCATCCCCAATTCATCTGATGGGTTTGTAGTCAACCTAATCAATGGAGACGCGAAGAAGGCGATCCCTTCCACCAACCGAATTCACTTCTTGGTGAAGAACCTGAAGCGCTTACCGGCGAACCTATTCGAAACACCATATTCACCCTCATTGCCAGGATATTTCACAATAATTATATGATATCCCAAACTCTGAACTTTATTCATCCGCTTGTTCCAACTGACATTCATCCCGGAATAATAGAAGAAGTCAACGAACTTCGCGCTCGAGTAATCAATTTGGAGAATATGGTGCAAAATTTATCAGCCTCAGCAACATCACCGACACCAACAGTACCATCAGTAACAGCATCAGTACCATCAACAATCCATGTCTCAACATCTCATTCTGTACCTCAAGTATAATCATCGTTCTACGTATCGTTCTATATCATTTATCTTCGTTCGACATGGCAATTATGTAATCTCTAATGTTTTAAAGATTATATATTCTTGTACTAACGGTAAATCAAATGAGTTTAATATCATATTTACTCATTAAATCCATGATTACATCTGAAGAAAATATATATGTATATATATTTTCATAAAGATTGTAATTAAAAATTCTTTCGTACAAACTGTTAATGGTGAAAATATTTTAATGGGTAGGTAATACCCGAGGAATATTTAGATTTCACTTTAATAAGTTATACTGTACATTTTTCGAATCTGATTCACCATTCATTTACTATCCTACTTACATTCACAGATATACGAATCCGTTCACCACAGAATAACCATTGTCATTCAATTTCATATTTAGATTTTGACTTATCAGAATCCAACAAGTGGCATAATGAAGAAAAATATTGGACAAAATAAAATTTGTTAGAAACAAACAAATTAACTATGAGAAATTTTGTTGAGAATCCACGCTAACAAAATCCTAGCTAACTGTTCCTAGCTAACTGTTAATTCCTTATTACATTTTATTATCGCAATTTATTTATCGCAGTTTATTTATCGCAATTTATATTCTCGCAATTTTATTTATCGTCATTTAATTTCGGTTATTTATTTTACGCACTTTATTTATCGTCATTTAAATACTGTTATTTACGCATTTTAAATATCGGGACACGTATACAATGTTTTGACATATCATATCGATGCATCTATATATATTATTTGGAATAACCATAGACACTCCATATGCAGTAATGATCGAGTTAGCTATACAGGGTTGAGGTTGATTCTACAATAATATATATACTTTGAGTTGTGATCGAGTCTGAGACATGTGTATGGGTCACGATACTTATTAATTAATTCGAATATTATATATTAAACTAAATATGAATTGTTGAACTACTAATTGTGGACTCCTAACTATGGACTAATGACATTGGACAATTAAAATGAATTAAAATATTGATTATAACATACGAAACTAAACAATTCTTCAAGTTTGCCACTTGATTTCATCTTAAAACCCATTTGTATCTTGACGATTACAATCTGCGTTCAAACCTTTCATGATTCTTGAAAACACCTCAATCGAGAGAATGAACCAACCACACTTCATCTACGGAAGAAAAGATTGATGCATATAGTTATGCACCTGAAAACACTCGGAACCTGAGTAAACATTCACAACGTATCTGTGCTAGCTTCTTTGGCGTTGTTATTATCGAAAATAACTTTGCAATCCCATTCCAAAGTAGCCAATTTTGTCACAGCTCCAGCAAGTCAACTTCGACTTTTCAATCAGACTAGCCTTATTATAACCTTGATATATACGTTGTCTTTTCGCCTTCATTACCGGGGAACCGTTTATATTCCATCACATTAGCAGTAAACTTACCAGCAACTTCGTTGATCTTGGACTTTCTGAAAAATCATTGGAACCCTATCATGTGCCCATTTACATCTTGTAACAATACTTGCCCTACCAACTATCAAAAATCATCAATCAGTATTTTGAAATATCACAGCATGTCTACATCAACAGTTATATGTATACATATAACATTTATCTCTTAGAATTATGATCTTCCATTTTGAAATTCTGAAAAGCACCCAGTCTACGAATCAATACCCTGAGTTTTGAAAAAGCTGAATGAAGCAGCAGAAACTGTAGACAACCATAACAGTCAAAAGTATGATGATAAAGAATGGAGTGTTGGAAACGCTCAATAGAAAATTTAGTACTGAAAAGTGGATTATGCGAAACTATGAAGGAGGCCGTGGATAAATCACAAACGCTGAGTCTTCCTTCAAAGAATCCAATTGATTCAGTATCTACTGAAGTCTTTAGCAAATATCTTGCTCCTTACTCTAAACCTGTGCGGACAATATTCTTCATCATCCTCTGATCTTAGAAATTCTAAGATATCATCGTATATTTTATTATAAATATCCTCGATATTTCTGAAGATATTTTCATAACTATTCTTATCTGAAATCATTTATCTCTTCACACTATCTGTACTACATCATAAAGGAAACTGTTTAGTTTCTATATTCTGTAAACCTTCAAGTTTAAATTATGAATGTTTTTGAAGTAGTGTTGGAAACTGAAGCATGAGTTAGTATAATATAATGACACTTGATCAACGTGATTATATTACAGTAAGTCATGCTGAGTTTCTAATGGAACGTGATGATTCACAGATCATAACGTCATCATGTGCCATGTTACACGACTCTTGCATTCTACCTAATCTCCAAATATATCGAGAACATATTTTCCTGATAGTTCTATCTTTTCTCGTGACTTCTGGTAATTTGACAAGTCAGATCGAGCTATCATAATTTCTTTCTCAGAACATTAGTTATGTTCATTCGAAATTCCATACTTACGAATTCCGGACCATTAATTGCTGTGCTTAATGGATAGAATAGAAAACAGAGCATGAAGCTCCGAAATAGAAATGGGGGTATAAATCACAGCAAATAGGAGAGAGCATTAATGGTGGATGACAATGATTATAGGAGACAGAAGGAGGGGCATTGAAATATAAGGGAAGATATAAAACCCAACAACAACCCAGAAATTACAAACCGTGGATATTAATACAAATAGCAATATAAGGACAAGGTAGAATTAAGAATAATATCACCCCAAAGTAATAGTAAAAGTAAACAGATTTTTCTACTGGAAGATTGAAAAGAAGGATGACAGAAATGATAATTAGAAAAATATCAAGGATTAGAATGGGATTAAGAATTTTCATAATCTTTTGGATGTATGAACTAAGAAAGAAAGTATATGAATGGTGAGAATAATGGAACGGAAGAGTTTAATTTATAATGGAAATATCAGACAGAGTAATCGAGGCAGATCACCGTATTTAATTATAGAGACCTTAATTTCCTTATTTGCTGAAGAATCAAATCTTTTAGATTTCGAAGATTTTCTTTAAATCCCTTCAATTCCGGAATTCAACCAAGACAACGTTAAAAGTTAAGACACACCTTATTTTCTGAATTCAAATGTGACTCCGTCAAAAGCTAAGACGAATCTCTATTTCTTCATTTCACTCTTTTGTGATAGCTTCACTCGTACTCTTCACAAAAATCAAATTGTTTTATCCATATTACTCAATGATGATAAAACTCTATTCATCAACTCATATTCATCATGAAAACATTTCTATTGTTAGCCATGACCACCACAATCAAATTTCGGGACGAAATTTCTTTAACGTGTAGGTACTGTGGCGACCCAAAAATTTCCGATAAAATTTAAACTTAATCTTTATATGATATTGGCACGATAAGCAAAGTCTGATAAACCGAGTCTCAAAAGTTTTGGAACAGTTTACATGAATTCATTTAACCCTCGACCACTTCCGACAATTCACGAACAACTATTTATAAATAAATATGTAAATACATATATAGATATAAATATAAATATAAGTGTATATATAAAAATTTTGAATTAATAAAGTACATTTAATCAATTAGAATTAAAAAAATGTAAAATAATAAATAGAATAAGTAAATTATTAATAAAATGGATATATATATATATATATATATATATATATATATATATACATATGATATTATTATCTATATATATATATATATATATATATATATATATATATATATATATATATATATATATATATGATTGTTATTAAAAATTATTATATTGTGATAGTTATTAAATGTAATTACAAGTAAAAATATAGTTGTTATAATAATATTATTGCAACTTTCATCAAGACTAGTGTTATTTAAATATATAATTTATATATACGACTTGGATATATATAAATTGGTATTGATAGTGCTCCAAATGAACATATATTTAGACGCAATATCCTTCAAATATGTAAAGTTTTTAGTTGCAATTTTTCTATTTTTATGTAATAATCGTTTAAATAAACATGTGCGAAGACAAAAGAAGAAAACGAAGATTTGAAGACGCAAACGTCCAAAATACTCAAATGTACAAGTTAAACTCCAAGTGGTTCAATTTATTGATGATCAACATCTAAATATTGACAAGAGTACAAGTTGCGGAACGTAAAGTACAAGATATTAAAGCATACGAAAAGACGTTCGAGAAACCAGAACCGAGACATAAACCGAGCGTAAATGTACGAGACAACGGAGTGAAAATTACAAGTCAACTATGCACAAGAATATCATATAATATATATATATATATAATTAATATAAATTATATATGTATAATAATATGTCGACAAGCAAGAAAACAAAAAAATATGTGAGCTGGATCTGACGGCCTATAGTGTTGTAGCAAGGTTTAGGTATATCCCATCTGTAAATAAATTAAATAAAACTTGTGTAATATTTCTTCATATTTTGTAATAAAAATAATAGTATTTCGTACACCTCCACTGCATCATCAGGTATAGTAATATTTTTATTAATATTATGGTTATTATTAATAATATTAGTATTATTATAATCAGTTTTATGGTTATTAATAATATCTTTGTTATACAATTTATAGTAACTATTATTATTATCATTAATAATAATACTATTATTACTATTATACTATTATAAGATTAATTATAATCTATAAAAAATAAATATATAAATAAAAGGGATATACAAACAAGGATATAAATACAATTAGATATATACAAATATATATTAAGAATCAGTAATAATATCCATACTAGTGTTAATAATATTTTTTTTTTATAATTTATAGATATGAATTTAAAATATATTATTATTACTAATATTATTATTATTATCAATATAATTAGTATTATTGTTATAATTATTATTAGAAAAATTTTCATTTCTTTTCGTTAGTAGTTATTATCCTTAATAATATATATTTATTAGAATTACTAATATTATTATCATAATTTTATTATTATTACTTATATAATTATTATTAGTATTAATATATACTTTTATTTAATAATACAAATTATAAATGATCAGATATATATTCAGGATCCGTTTCATGTCATGATCAGCCTATAACAACTTTTGTTTTCTGTCTCAGAATTCGTTAGACATCTAAATCGATCGTACCAATCTAATTAAAATCATAATCGACTTTTAATTATTTTTATTTATCTTCTTCCTGAACAGACAAATATATGTCGACCAAAATGTTATAAAACTTATGCTTTAATTAAAAATACAGACACATTCAATCAACCTCATGTTCCCTTTAACAATTATCATTTTCATCTGTTTGTAATCGATCGATTTTAACAGTGATATTCAAGTAAACAGCTCACCACTCTGTTTTCGAACCCCATTAATCAAAAGCTCTAATTTGCATTTGTTTTTCAAAATCTAGAAAAACAACTTTGTTAGGAACCCTTTATTGAAACTATCTGTAAAGTTTCAACCTTTAATTTTTTGAATCGAATTGTAATTTGCGAGTCAAAGTTCAAATGTCAAAAGTCAACCGATTTTTCTTTGATCAAATTCAAGTTCGTGTTTAGTTTCTGGTTCAATTAAGGATTTGTAAAGTTTCTAAGGATGATTTAAGATATAATTCGTGTTATAATTTTAGTCTAAAACGTCCTAAATTTCAAGATAGATTTTTGAGTTGGGTTCGTGTTCATCAGATATGATACAGCTTTTTATTTTTATTTTTTATTTTTTTATCTAACTCAGTCACAATATGATTATTTACGTTTCATTGTCATATCAAAATCAAAACTTTAATCTAGTTTTTATAAATTGATGAGAGTCCCCTGGTCGATTCCGAGTAATGAAGAAGAAGGAAATTGAGGTTGGAAACTGATACAGTTAAATAAAATATAACTGAGTTATAAAACAGAAAAACAGATCAATTCAGTGATCAGATGGTGTGGTGTGTGACCGTGAGGTCGAGGGTTCGAGTCCCTGATAGGGCAATTTATTTTTGGGCCGATTTCTTTTGAAGGTAGCTTCAATTTTCATTATTATTATTATTATTATTATTATTATTATTATTATTATTATTATTATTATTATTATTATTATTATTATTATTATTATTATTATTATTATTATTATTATTGTTATTATTATTATTATTATTATTAATCTGATTATTGTTATTATTGTATTATTGTTTGTGTTAAGGATATTATTATTGTCATCATTATTACTAATACAAGTAATAAATATTATTTACTTATAATTACAAAAATGTGTAATTTTATTAATATAAGTATTGGTATTAAGTAATAGTATTATTGTTAGTATTATTATTAGTTCAATTATTATTATTATTATCATCACAACTATAAGTATCATAACCATTAGTAGTATTATTATTGATATTACGATCATTAATGATTATTGTTATTGTTATAACATGATTCTTATATATATCATTTTAGTTATTATTAAGTAATATTGTTATGAACTAAAAGTATTATTATTATCAATGCAGAGTATGATTATTATTATTATTATTATTATTATTATTATTATTATTATTATTATTATTATTATTATTATTATTATTATTACGAATATGATTATTATTATTATTATTGTTCCTATGAAGATAACACAAACTATTATTATTATTATCATAGTTATAAATATTAAAACCATTATTATTATTATTAACATTACTAATGTATTTATTATTATAAATTTTGTCATTCAAGTATTAGTTATCATTATTATTATGATTATAGTTATAAATAAGAATATTATTATTATTAGTAAATATGTAGTATTATAAATATTATCATTATTATTATTAATATAATCATTAGTATTATTATTATTAAACTTATTATCATTATTATCATTCTTACAAAATTATTACTTTGTTATCACTAAAACTACCAATATTATCATAAATAGATACTTTTATATAAAAATATATTACGCTATACTTTTATTATCAAAAAGATATTAGTTTAGCTATATCAATTAATATATAAATATATACTAAACCTTAATATATAGTTTTTATTATTAATGATAAGTAATAGTTATATAAAACATATAAACTAAATATATTAAATTTATATAAATAACATATAGTATAACAAATATATTATTAATAACAAGAGTATATATATAATTGATCGATTACGATTACGTGTGTTAATATATCCACAAATGATATAGGTTCGTGAATCCGAGGCCAACCCTGCATTGTTCAAATGTCGTCATATGTATTTTTACTACAAAATACAGTACAGTGAGTTTCATTTGCTCCCTTTTTAAATGCTTTTGCAATATATATTTTTGAGACTGACAATACATGCGCTGTTTTATAAATGCTTTATGAAATAGACATAAGTAATCAAAACTACATTATATGGTTGAATGATCGAAGCCGAATATGCCCCTTTTTGCTTGGTAGCCTAAGAATTAGGGAACATCACTAATTTTGAGAATTAGTGCACGCCTAATTGACGCGAATCCTAAAGATAGATCTGTTGGGCCAAACGAACCCCATCCAAAGTACCGGATGCTTTAGTACTTCGAATTCGTTTTTATCATGTCCGAAGGATTTCCTGGAATGATAGGGGATATTCTTATATGCATCTTGTTAATGTCGGTTACCAGGTGTTCAATCCATATGAATGATTTTTGTCTCTATGCATGAGACGTATATTTATGTGAAATGAAAATGAAAATCTTGTGGTCTATTAAAATGATGAAAATGATTGATTATGATAAACTAATGAACTCACCAACCTTTTGGTTGACACTTGAAAGCATGTTTATTCTCAGGTATGAAAGAAATCTTCCGCTGTGCATTTGCTCATTTTAGAGATATTACTTGGAGTCGTTCATGACATATTTCAAAAGACGTTGCATTCGAGTCATTGAGTTCATCAAGATTATTATTAAGTCAATTATAGTTGGATATATTATGAAATGGTATGCATGCCGTCAACTTTCGATGTAATGAAAGTTTGTCTTTTAAAAACGAATGCAATGTTTGTAAAATTGTATCATATAGAGGTCAAGTACCTCGCGATGTAACCAAATGTAATGTATTCGTCCTGATGGATTAGGATAGGTCGTTAGACATGGCACATGGTGGTGATTAGGTTGATCTAGTCCAATCACCATCACGAGTCATTAGAACTTTGGTATGACTTACTATAATATAACCACGTTGATCGAGTGTCGTTATATTATACTAACTCATACCTCCATTCTCACATCACTCCATAGATTCAAGTTCGTGTAATCGTGAAGATTTAAAATGAACAAAGTATAACGGCATTTCTAACGTGACTCGTATTAAATCGAAAGAATTAGTTCAACTCTGAAGATGCATTTCCCGAGGGAAGTGTATAACTGGTTGTTCAAGTCAATGCTGTTCAAATCAAACAATAATGTCCTTGGGTACGACAAGAGTAACGAATCGTGATAACGAGTACTACGCAACCGTAGTGATAAGTAGTGATGACGATACTCACCTAGAGTAGTGGTGGTAGTAACAAAAAGTGATAGATAGTAAGGAACACCGGTGTAACATCGGTAGTGGTTAATAATTGCCATAGTGGTGGAAACTTTACAACACTTGTGGATAGTAAGCCCGAACGGTGATGAATAACAATCC
Source organism: Rutidosis leptorrhynchoides (assembly GCF_046630445.1). NCBI lineage: Eukaryota > Viridiplantae > Streptophyta > Magnoliopsida > Asterales > Asteraceae > Rutidosis > Rutidosis leptorrhynchoides. Next base: position 31,152,807 of record NC_092338.1, on the reverse strand, counting down.
GGTAGACAGAGTTCCCGAACTAGTGTGACTAAGGAAGTTGTCGTCATCCTTACGTGTATGAATCATGAATTTACGTGTGTTACCAGAAAGTGGTAGAGTACGGGTTCGTATGATGAAAGATTGGTACCATTAAGAAGTTTGCCTAATAATGATTCAAGTATAAATGCAAAAGTAGTCAAGTACGTGCTATCTATAGCAAATGCAAGTCAGAATGCAATGGTTAACTACCCGGTGTAGTCTAGATTCACTAATGCGCCCTAACGACTCTGTAAGACACACTAATGCACATCCTAGTTTTCTATAACCAACGCTCTGATACCATCTGTAACGACTCGACAAAATCGTCATTGACGGTGCCGTTAACTTAGGTCCCGTTACGTGGTCATAGTCCCTAAATGAGATGCGTTTGACCAAAATTATGTTGCATTCATTTGAAACGTACAAGATTTATAAAGTTTAGTTTACCAAACGGTTCAACAACAAGTTTAAGTTTACAAAAGTAGTAAAGTATAAATGAAATAACTTGCGACATAATATAAGTTGAAAACCACGGTTGCTATAAATAGCGTAAGTATGTATGCTTTAAATTTGAATCCAAATGTGCTATCACTAGCGTATGCATGTATGCTTGACCCCAAGCAAGTAATCAAAGTGTGCGGAAGCATGTATCAAGTAGCCAAGTATGAACCTGAGAAAACATATAGAAAACTGTCAACGAAAAATGTTGGTGAAATCATAGGTGTATTTGTAAACGTTGTTTTTGAACCACAAAATTTTGTATTTCCATAACGTTGATTATCCAAATCGTTTGCATTCCAAAAGTATGTTCGCGAGCACCCAATTATCAGGACTTAACTTTTCTTCCATAGAACCCCATCACAATAGTGTTAGAACATACACTGTTTCTCGAAAATATATTTCATCCGCACAACGGTAGCGAACTGTCCGAATGAGGGTTTGTCAAACCCGTATGGCCAAACAATATAAGTTCTCGCTTACACCCTGCAAGTGTAACTAATGATAATCGAATTGAGGATTTTTATTCTAACTCACTGTGGAATGTTTGTTTCCGTACTTGTGTTCAAAGTGTAAAAGTATGTAGTATAAAACTGTATATGTTTCTCATCCCATGATTTAAAAGTATAAAATTTGTTGAAAGATGGGACTATGATCTCACCTCGGGTGCACGAGTATAAAAGTACTTCACAAAGTAAACGTGTGCATGAAAGTTGCTTAGCCTCGACCTAAACAAGTAAGTCATATCAATTACCGGTCACGACACAAGGTCGGTCGAAATGTGTTGAATTAGTCCTATGGCTCGTTACGACTCGATTATTTAGCATGTGAATCAAGTTGTCAAGTTTCATGCAAGAATCAAGTATAAAAGAGGATTAGAATGATTGCATAAGTTTTTGGTTAAGTTTGACTAAAAGTCAAACTTGATCAAAGTCAAGTCAACGGGGTCGGATCGGGTATCCGACAATTTTTCTAAGGTATAAAATCATATGTGAGCATGTTGGAAAAGTTTCATGTTAATCGGAGTTGCGAGTAAACGAAAAGAAATTTGTGAAAACAAAACACAAAGTAACTTTGGCCTGGGAAGTGCGCGGTGCGCAGGTATGCGCGGCGCGCATTATAGCGTGGAATCAGGTCAGGTACCATTCCAGGGGTTAAGCATCTGCACCTTTACATATGCGTGGCGCGCTTTACTACATAAAAGATGCTGTTTGCTGAATTTGTTAAGTCTCGAACCAAAAATCACCAACTCACAAATAACGAACCGCAAACACTTAAAACACGTATCTTATATCGTTGGAAAGGTATTTTGACAAGGAATACAACTAAACACATATCATCAATCAAGTTAATCATTTACAATAACAAAAAAACCTCATCGAATGATCGTTAAAAGTTCATCATTCAAGTTTCAAGTTCGTAAAACGCATTTCATGATTCGGGAACTTACTGCACACATATAATATGCCGTTTCATAGGTAATTACGCATACAATACAACTAAACACTTACAAATAACATTGAAAAGTATTTAATGCATCGAATGTTCGTTTTAAGATCTATCAAACCCTAACCAAGAATCACAAAATCAATAATCATGTTAATGTAAGGTTTTCATGTCATCCAACATACCAAAACGAAACTAATGATGCTAGTAACACTTTTAACACATAAGGTTTATCCTCTAACAACATTTAATCAACCAAAATCAAGGATTAAACTAACCCATTTCAAGTGTTCATGCTAGTTACACCAAATAACAAGATCGAGCATACAAATCACGTATTCATGTTAGACTCGAGCCATAGACACTAAATAACACCATTTCAAGTCTATAAAACAAATTTGAGAAATCTAGAGTTTTTAGAAACCTTACCCCAAGTAGTGAAATTGGTACCAAAACGTAGAGGATAAAGAGAGGATTCCAAAAGTATGATTCATTTTGTTGTAAGCTTCCTTGAAATGATTTAGATGATGATTTAGTGAAGAAGATGAAAAGGATGAAAGTTTAGAAGTAATATTTGAGAGAAAATGGAAAAGAAAAAGAGAAGAGAAATGAGTGGTGGGGAGGGAGGTGGTGACTAGTTCAACTAGTTGCCACTTTGGCCAAATGACAAGATTAGTCCCTCAAGTTTGTAGTCGGGTGCGAGAATTAACCGAACAAATTATTTTAAATACGCGAGAGTAAACGGAAGATGTTATAATCCAATAACGGAAATGTTAAGAAAGTTAGTTAACGAAAGGTACGAATATGGATGACGAAAGGTATTATTTAAAAAAAAAGACGGCGTTAAAATAATTTAACGGAAAAAGGCGGGATGTTACAATTATTATTATTAATATAATTATTAATTTGTATTATTATTAATATAATTATTAATTATTAATATTAATTAAAAAATAAAAAGTAACATACCTAAATTAGGTCAAAACACTATCTGTATTTTTTTATTTTATTTTTTTGATCGTAATCATCTTTTACATTTTTTTTATATTTTTATCTGCTTTTTATTTGTTTTTATCTGTTTTATATTTTTTTATTTCTGTTTGATCAAAAATCCAGTCAAAATCCACATCTAATTATATAATCGATCATGAATCATCCTCCATTACCATTATCAATTTAAAACCACAAGCTTGGTCTAATGGAATTAAAAACAGAAATTGAGAGAAAACAGAAATACGTATACCTCTGTTCTTTCACTTTTTTGCCAAAATTCGAATTTGAAATCCATTTGAAAATCCTTAAATGTGGTTTTGTTAGGAATCATCCACTCAATCTATCTTCAAATTATCAAATTCCAATTTCAATTATCGTGTTCGAATTTTCAAGTCAAAGTTTTATTTTTAAAAAGTCCAACTTCGTTCTTCGATCAAATTCAAGTTCAATTTGATGTTTTAAGTGAAATTAACGATTGATAAAGTTTCTAGGATTGTTTTGCAACACATTTTATATTATAATCTTTGTCTATAACTGATATGGCCAAAACGGACGGTTTATTTGTGCGGTGTCGTTAGGTCGCAACACGTCAGAATTTAGCTACCAAAAGAGAGTAATGGTTTTATTATTTATATTTAGCTGGGGTTCCTAGCTATAACTCACCTACTTGCCTTCCTTTTTACGAGTAAGTGGTAAATATAACTCAGGTTCGTATTTTTGTATGTTTGCAGAGTAATGTGGGACAAAAGTACCGATATAGTTAACCCTAATGACAAGAGGTGATAGATTAAGTTTAACTAAGTAGAGTAGTAAAGTAAAGATAGATAGGTATGAAGAATAGTATTCTGAAGGGGAATTATCGCAAGAGTTCAACTTCCTAGGATAAACACTAAACCTCAATCAACTGGGCTATGATCCTAACTGATTTGTCACTAAGAGTTTAGGCCTTGAAGATTCTCGCTAAGACGGATATCCCTACTCCCAACGTTAACCTAAAAGGTTTAAACGACCTTATGGAATGGATCCTAGGTACATGAACAAAGTGGTCTACCCATAAAGGAAAGTCTCAGCTTTTCTTAATCCTAGTTGGTCTAACTAAAGCAATATCCTACCACTCAATCACTATGCTATGCCTTAACATTAACAGATGTGCAATCTTAGATATTCTAAGGTACTATTAACTGGGATAGAATTCTCTCCTTTGCGATCACTTATTCAACCCCGGATCATCTTACAACATCTCAAGAACATTGCTTTTGACGCGAATCATGCTTCTGAGTAAGCTAGTGTTCACTGAACTCTCTATTGCTAACTCTAATCACAACCTAAATGGGCAACTCTTCTATGATGAATAAATGGTTATTCGTACGTAGGTACTATATCCCTATTGTGACGTTAAGCACACATAACTACTTACCTTGTATCCTAAGGTTGATCAGGTCCTAATACTAGGTTATAGCCACGTGAATAAGTGGAAAGGGTGATCCGTAAATTAAACTTCTAGACGGTCAAGGTTTCAGCATAACAATATGATAAGTTTCAGATAACATATTCAACACGTTATAAACAATTGTAACAGATAGAAAATCATGCAAGGTGAAAGTAACTCAAGATAATAACTTTATTAAATTAAGGAAAGCGTTCACCGTTTACAGACGAGATCTGGACCATTACAAGTGCTGACAACCTCTAAACCGCTCCTAGTACAATCTTCGGCGTTCGCCTCCTGGTACTTAATTTTCCGCTCGGAGGTGAGAAGGCCTTGAAAGCTCTAGTGGGAGAAAGTGTATTGTAGTGAGAGAGTGAAGAGAGGTGTGTGGAAAATGGATGACAAAAAGCCCTTTAAATAGACTAGGAAATTGCCAGAAAACGGCTGGCAGGCCGTATGGCAGCCCGTTTGGTGGCCCGTATTTGGCAGCCCGTTTGGTAGGCTGTTTGGTGGGCCGTATTTGGCAGGCCGTTTACATACTGGCAGGCCATATGGCAGGCCATTTTTGGTCTGATCAGCCTTGATTCACTGGATCGTAACTTGATTTCTTGTCTTTCACCGTTTTCGCTCTAGAATCTTCGTTTTAGCTCCGTTTCTCTTGATTCTTTTTGCATCGTCTTCGTAATTACTTTACCTACAAGTTTAACTGAAAAAGCGATTATTTTTCCGACAAAGCTCTGAACTTTATGCTTTTTGGGACTCAATGTCGGGGGAAAAAACGTGACTTTTAAGCCGATATCAAATATCCCACACTTAGACTTTGCTTGTCCTCAAGCAAACTTCTAAACTTAAAACAGCGAGGACTTTAATTCATAGTGATCAAGCTATTTTTGTTCCACAAGACGGAAGAGTGGAAACTTAGTTTTTATTCTTTTTGCTATTCTCGAATCTTTTCCGCAAGCATGAGAGGAGGTTACATAACTGAGGCTATCTCACTCGGGTCACTCATTTCACTAAAGTGTTTAGGGTGTCCTATAGTTCTAAGAAATGAAGAAACTCTTAGCCAGTCATGCTTACATTCTTCGTCATAGGCTTGATCAAGACTCAAATCTCCATCACTTATTTGCGAGAATTTTCAGTTATCGACTCAGCTTGAATTGTGAAGAGATGGGGATTTGGAAGTTTCTAGAGTGCGAAGGATTTTGATAGATAGTAGTTTCTTTTGGATAGATCGATTTTAATAATCCTTTCAGCTTTTTGTCCGGAATTTTTTGGGGAGCATCCTTCTTTTTGACTGCCAGGAGTTTCTTTCCTCGAATCTTTTCTGGTTCTGCACCTTTTCTCATAACCTTTATTCATAGACTTTGCTCTAGTTTATTTTTTATTTTTATTTTTTTTTGAAAGCATCTTTTGCTTTTCTCTTCGAGGTCTCCTTTTGGCGATCTTCTTTGATACTTGGCTTGGATGCTCGCATTTTTCTCGTGCTATTTTGTAGAGGGTTTTCCCGAAAAAGAATGATTTAGTCGGGATTTATTTATTTATGAAACGGATAGAGTAAATAAGAAAAGGTGAATGGATTTGTGGAGTGAAAATGAAAACGGAGGTGTGTAGCGGAGGTTGTTTTTGTCTTCACGATAGCTGAGGTTTTAACTTAGTCATCCTCGTCAAAATGTGTGATTCCGAAATGTAGATCAAGAGCAAGTTCTGATTCCGAGATGTTAACATCGGCGCGCTCAACGGAAGTATAGTGAAGCACTAAAAATGAGTGCTTTATAAAGCCTTATTTGGGGCTGCCTCACAACAATTATAGCAGGTCGAATTGCGCCTTTCGTTATGCAATGCTCGATTGGAAAATTGATTTTGATTTTCGCAAAAAGTTTTCCACCTTGTTTTACCCTTTTTGTCTATTTTGTAGCAAAAAAAACTTTTTGACCTTTTATAGAATTTTATCATCCTTAGTGTTTTATAATTCGGAAAGTTTTAATTTTGTGAAAAACTTGAGGATTTTACAAGAATCGTTATGTGCAACATTTCCTATCCCATACTTTAAAATAACATTGTCCTCAATGTTAAGGATACGGAGTATCCCACACTTTAGATTTTAAAAAGAGGTGTTTTGTTATTAAAAGTTTATGTTGGTGAGGTTGCCAATCCCACACTTAGTTTTTAAAGTGGTATAGTAGTTTGCGTATATTCTATTGAAAAGGTGATGAAGACGTAGTACTCCCCTATGGTGTAGTCGGATGGCTCGCTAATTATTGGTTCTTCAATTCTGGTGCCGACGTCATCCTTGTTCAAAGCGTCCTTGCTCCAAGTCGTGCTTCCATCTCGTATGGTCTCGATCGTCGTTTTTTTTGTGACATTTTATTCATGCAATATTTATTCTAAAAGAAACCATACACACTAAAACATAAAGATAGTCATGCTCGGAATCAGGCGTACAAAAATAAGATAATGTAGCATAAGTAATAATACGAATGTTCCAAAATAAACATGGTCACGGCTGAGGTGGTGGGTAAGGTGGAGAATAGATGACGTTGGTGCATGGCCTCGACGGGTTTCTCAATCTGGTCTCATGTCATAACCCTAACTTTTTCTACTAGGTTATTTAATCTAACCTTTCAAAATTAGAATTTTTTTTTCTTGACTAGTATATTTAATAAAATACGTCTTGATTTATTTTAGGGTTTGTATAACCCTGGTTTTACATTTAAGTCTTGATTGATCGAGGATTGTTATACATATACACAATTCCTAGAAACCCTAGTTTACCACCATAAATCCTAAGACTTGAAAAAAACTACAGTGAAATTAAGTATATAACATGATCAAGTATTATTGATTAAGTAATCATCCTTAATCCACCTAGTTAGTAAAATACTACAACATTAGTCATTAACTAAGTCTTACTCAAGATTATAACACCTAATTATATACTTACATCTAAACTTAAAACTAATCTAAGATTAACCAAAAGACTACATGTAATTAACATTACTTAATTAGCACTAATTACATGCAAATATAACAAACACTTGTCATTTCCATGCATAATTAACTAAGTAAAGATTGATTAGTCATCTTCTCTTTTCTTCTCCTTATGCCACATTACATACACATATCACTTCCATGCATGATTAGCTAGTAAGTGTGCTTAGTCATTTAACCTCTTTTTCTTCTCCATGTTACATGCCATCATCATCATTCCCATAAGATCAAATTGGTAACTCTTGAACTCACTTACTAATCTTAATCATTCACTAAATCCTCTTTAAGTTACAGCCATTTCTTTCTTCTTTGTTCATCTTCATCAACTCATACATCATCATTACTCAAGGTATAATTACCAAGAACACTTCTTTTATTTCTTACCAAGTTACTTTCAAGAGAAATGGGTGTAAAAGCTTAATCTAGAGTGTTAAAAACACTCAATGATGATTACATGGCTAACTCTAATCTTGATCATAAGTAACTAAAAATATGTTTTACATATGTTTAACAACCTAAAATAAACTTAAAATGAAAAGGGATATAGCTAAAATGTATTAAGATTACTAGTTAGTTCTTAACTTACAAAGAAACCAAATCAGTCTTCATTTGCTGGAATTTTTAGAAAATACTTATACTCACTTTTGCTACTAGAAGTTTTGAGATTCTTAAACTTTTATGAGTCCTAGACTTTCTATAAAAATCCCATGATTTATAAAGTAGTTTAAGCATTTCTTTTGTATTTTTACTTTTTATGGGTACTGATTTGGACAGAATCTGTCCAACACACATGTATCACCAAAAATGAGGTACCAACGTTTAGAAATGAAAACTTAGGAGATTTTCACTATAAAATAGACTAAAAATAGAACATGTTAGGCTTTGGAATCATATAAAAAGCTTAAGAAATGATTAGGATATGGTCTTGTACATTTAAATAATGGGTTTTAAACTTGTTGAAACTGTCACCACTTAGAATATAAAGAAAACGTACACAACTTATGTTTTCTGAGCAAAACGAATTTTTGAACTAAAATATAACTATATTGGAGTAAGACTTCAAAAGGATAAGTCTAAATAAGTTAATTTACTATTTTTAGTGATATTAAACTTTAAACTAGTCAAAACAGCCCACTTGTAGTAAAATAATTCTATAAAATTCATTTTTATGATATAAATTAGAAATCTTATATTTTTAGACCTCCAACACATATACCTTCACATATAAAATTAGAATTACCTTATATCACTACTTTTTAAATAAGAAATCAACTTCTAAAACTACTTGTAAAATCAGTCCACATAGAAACCTTAACTTGTAAACCGAGAAACCGTCTTTTAAAAGCCGAGTACACTATGTTACATTTGAACATAAATCAAATCATTAGTATTACTAATGTTAGTAATAACACACCTCTGACTTTAACTTATGTATTTAGGTCCCGAGCTCGAAGTACATCAAAGTACTTAAACCACAAATCCAAGCTTTATACCGCATAACATCATCTGCGAGTATCATAGTCCCATTTTACTTGCTTTTAGCAAACTTACTAATTTGGGATGAGAAACATGCTTCTTTTATGTTTTACATTATGGACATAAGTGCTTAAAACTATATTCTATTGTGTTGAGTTTGTGACTTAGCTTAAACCCCGATTCTGATATCGTTAATTACTTGTTTATGGTAAACGCAAATAATGTGGATAGATCTATTTGAGGGTGACTCCTCACATCCGGCATAGTCTTCAGGCTAGCGGATGCATAACCTTCGACTTTGTAGCTCTAGCTAAGTGAGACTACATGATTTCGGGTTCTTGATTGTTAAGTTCGATATCGGGAGCTCATGTTTATTTAGAATATATTTACAACTATTTATACTTGAAAATCTTATGGTCCATACATTTATATACATTAAACCTATGATCTCACCAACATTATTGTTGACATTTTTAAGCATGTGTTTTCTCAGGTCCTTAAGCAGGAGTCCGCATACATTTAGGTTGGCTTTTGGGATGTCGTCAGGATGTCGGGACGTCGTTTTAAAAATAAATCATCATGCACTATGTTTAAATGTTGTACTTTGTTATGTTATGGTTGTAATTGTTGTACTTTACTTTTAAGTCCCGACATGTAACTCAAAACTTGTACTTGTGTGTTGAAATAAAAACGTTTCCGCTGTCGTCTTTAGAAATCGTTAACTATAACTGGGACACCTATCACGTCACATTTCGGGATCAAAATGGGGTCGTGACAGACATGGTATCAGAGCCCACGTTATAGGGAACCAGGACTGCATTAGTGTGTCTAAGATTCTAGGATGCATTAGTGAGTCGGGTCTATAACGGAGTCATTTTCCGTCTTTCACGTATTTGGTCTTTTGTTGTCATTTTGCTTACCGAAACTTCTATATTTTAACTTGTATGTTTTTGTGTGATGACTTAAGATGGCCGCCTCACAAAGCTCGATGTCTTCCAACTACTATCCCGACCCGATAGTGAACTCAAGCTCAACTGGTGATGATAGCTCTGACGAAGACGCGAATGTTTACCAGTCATTTTGGAGACGTTGGGGTTGGGTTAGAACCATGATTTCCTCTTGGGTACATGAGGAAGGTACACCTTATCATGAGGTGCACGTTCCACCATCCCGAGGAGGTGTTGATGTCTTGACTGGCCAAACTGTTAGGGACACTCTTTTTACCGTTATTTCTCGAATTTGCCTTCTTGATAACCGTATTTCTAGGGTATTTCATGCTGTTCAAACGTTGTATGATTCCGATAAGCAAGAGGCATTAGAGGCTTCTATCAATGGGCTTAGGGATGACTATGATAACCTTTATGCTAGGGTAGAGCTCATTATGCAGGTAATGTTGATAGAATGGAGCGTAACATGATTGATTTTGATTCAAGGTTGGGTGCTATGGAGGCGATGCGTTTAGCAGACTTGCAAATGTTTGCTCAAGATCACCAATGGAGATCTTAGATTGCTTTGGGAGATTGTAGTGATCCCTACTAGTGTTGTACGAGATTAGTAAATTTTGATTATCTATCACCTAATCGGATATATATAGGAATAGTAGTAGTGACTTAACTTGTACTAGAAACTTATCTAAGTGAACTGTAATGGGTAGATATTACCCAAGTTTTGTAATTATAAAATGCTAATGGAAAAGGCTTTTATTATTATGAAGTTTAGTTCATTTCCTTAATTGTGCCATTATGTACAATCACTACTATTTATTTTGTATATATTACTCTAAGTAATTGATGGTCTCTTTTTGATTATCATGAAGGATAATGCAAACACGAAGGACTTTTACTGACGCTCAAGTTGACGAGATGATTAGTCAAAGGGTTAATGAAGCTTTGGCCGCTGCTGAGGCACGGAGAGTGCAAGCTAATGCGAGTCAAGCTGGAGGTTCAAGTGGAAATAATGCTCCACAAGGATGTACCTACAAGGAGTTCTCCAACGGCAAGCCTCAAACTTTCACTGGAATAAAAGGACCGGTTAGTTTGATGAGGTGGTTTGAGAGGCTCGAGTTAGTCTTTCGAATAAGCAACTGTGCAAATACGGATAGAGTAAAGTTTGCTACTTGTACTCTTCAAGATGGTGCCCTGACATGGTGGAACAATTATGCTCAGCCTGCAGGAATGGACGCGTCATATGCAATACCATGGGAAGAATTCAAACAAGCAATGATCAGCGAGTATTGTCCAAGAAACGAAATTCAGAAACTAGAAATGGAATTGTGGAATTTGAAAATTCAGGGGAATGAAAATACGGGATATACAAAACGATTCCTAGAACTTCCCCTATTATGTCCAGAGTTAGTTACTACTGAAGCAAAGAAGATCGAAAGGTATGTGTGGGGACTTTCGAAAGAAATCTAAGGTAATGTAACATCATCCAAACCAGAAACACTCCAAAGTGCTATTCGAATGGCACACGGCCTAATGGATCAGATTACATGTCATGAAAACCTGGAAGCAACAACAGATACAAAAACTCAAGGCGGTAAGCGTAAGTGGAACGAGAACCAAGGAAATAGTTCTCACCAGAAGAAACAAGATACCACCAAGTTTGAGAATGCCAATGCCAAGAAGAATTATAATGCCAAGAAACCTTATTGCAATCGATGTTATAAGCATCATTATGGAGCTTGTACTATTGTTTGTGATAGGTGAAAAAAGGTAGGGCATATGTCCAAAGATTGTAGAGTCAATCTCGCACAGCCAACTGGAAACAAACCTAAAACTTGTTATGGATGTGGACAAGTGGGACACATGAAGAATCAGTGTCCGAATGCCAAGAAGGATGGAAATGCAAAAGGTAGAGCATTTAATATCTTGGCAAAAGGAGCTCGTGAAAATCCTGATTTAGTCACGGGTACATTTCTTCTAAACAACTGCATTGCTTATGTACTATTTGATAGTGGTGCTGATAGAAGTTTTATTTCTAAGTACTTTAGTACCGTAATTAACGTACCTCCAACTGCTTTAGATACTAAGTATATCATAGAATTGGCTAATGGCAAAACTTTGAAAGTAGATAAGATCTTTCAAGGTTGTGCTCTAACGTTAGCTGATAAACTATTTGAAGTCGATCTTATGCCTGTTGAGTTAGGTAGTTTTGATGTTATTATTAGTATGGATTGGTTATCTAAGAACCATGCGAACATTGCTTGCACGGAGAAATCCATTCGTATTCCTCTCGCGAATGGTGAAACTTTGGTAGTTCAAGGAGAAAAGAGTGGCGCAAAACTCAACATCATTTCTTGCATGAAGGCTCAAAAATATTTAAGAAAAGGATGTCAAGCCATCCTCGCGCACGTAAAGGTGATGGAGTCGGAGAAGAAGCGACTTGAGGATGTACCGGTAGTAAAGGATTTTCCTAGAGTTTTTCCTGAAGATTTACCTGGTCTTCCTCCACATAGACAAGTTGAATTTCAAATTGACTTAATTCCGGGAGCTGCACCTGTTGCTCGACCACCGTATCGATTAACACCTTCAGAATTGCAAGAGTTGTCGAACCAATTACAAGAACTGTTGGATAAGGGATTTATTTGACCTAGTTCATCGCCCTGGGGTGCTCCTATCTTGTTCGTAAAGAAGAAAGATGGATCTATGAGGATGTGCATAGATTATCGAGAGTTGAATAAATTGACGATTAAGAATCGGTATCCACTACCGAGGATCGATGATTTGTTTGATCAACTACAAGGATCTAGTGTATATTCGAAGATTGATTTGAGATCTGGTTATCATCAGTTAAGGGTCAAGGAGGATGATATTCCTAAGACAGCTTTTAGGATGCGATATGAACATTACGAATTCTTAGTCATGTCATTTGGTTTGACTAATGCACCTGCGGTATTCATGGATCTCATGAACCGTGTGTGTAAGCCGTATTTGGACAAGTTTGTTATCGTATTCATCGACGATATTTTGATCTACTCTAAAAGTAAAGAAGAACATGAAGAACACTTGAAGATAATTCTTGGATTGCTAGAGAAAGGGCAATTATACGCCAAGTTTTCAAAGTGTGATTTTTGGTTGCAGTCGGTACAATTTTTGGGTCACGTGGTTAGTAGCCAAGGTATTCATGTTGATCCTGCCAAGATCGACGCTATTGGCAACTGGGAAGTTCCTAAGACTCCAACTCAAGTGAGACAATTTTTAGGTCTTGCTGGATATTACCGAAGGTTTATCCAAGATTTTTCGAAGATTGCGCAACCTTTAACTACACTGACTCACAAAGGAAAGAAGTTTGAATGGTTAAATGAACAAGAGTCTGCATTTCAACAATTGAAGCATAAACTAACTACTGCACCCATATTATCTTTACCTGACGGAAATGAAGATTTTGTGGTTTATTGTAACGCCTCGCGTCAAGGACTTGGATATGTTTTGATGCAGCGACAGAAGGTCATTGCTTATGCATCACGACAGCTGAAGGTGCACGAACAGAACTATACAGCTCATGATTTAGAATTGGGAGCTGTTGTCTTTGCCCTTAAAATGTGGAGACATTATTTGTATGGAACTAAATGCACTATATTTACGGATCACAAGAGTCTTCAACATATTTTTGATCAGAAACAATTAAATATGCGACAACGGCGTTGGGTTGAATTGTTGAATGATTATGACTACGAAATCCGTTATCATCCTGGGAAGGCTAACGTGGTTGCCGATGCATTGAGTCGAAAGGAAAAGATTAAACCTCTTCGAGTTAGAGCACTGAATATAACTATTCGTGCAAATCTTGTTTCGCAAATCTGAGATGCTCAGTTAGAAGCTGTGAAGGAGGAACATTGGAAGGATGAGGTGATTAAAGGATTGATTAAGCAAATTGAAGTAAAGGGTGATGGGACCCGATACTTTGCAGGACGTCTATGGGTACCAAAGTATGGTGAATTAAGAAAACTTGTGTTAGATGAAGCGCACAAGACGAGATACTCAATTCACCCTGGAACTGGGAAAATGTATCACGATATCAAGGAATTTTATTGGTGGCCTAACATGAAAGCTGACGTTGCCACTTATGTGAGCCAATGTCTGACTTGTGCGAAAGTAAAAGTGGAGAATCAAAAACCGTCAGGGTTGTTACAACAACCGGAAATCCCACAGTGGAAATGAGAAAGAATAACCATGGATTTTATAACGAAGCTACCAAGAACCGTGAGTGGTTACGACACTATTTGGGTGATTGTCGATCGTCTCACTAAGTCTGCACATTTCCTACCTATGAAAGAGACGGATAGGATGGAGAAATTGGCACAATTATATTTGAAAGAAGTTATTTCAAGACACGGAGTGCCTGTCTCTATTATATCCGACCGTGATAGTCGATTCACGTCAAGATTTTGGCAATCTTTACAAGAAGCTTTAGGAACTCGTGTGGACATGAGTACCGCCTACCATCCACAAACTGACGGACAAAATGAAAGGACCATCCAAACCTACGGGCATGTGTTATTGATTTTGGTAATGGATGGGATAAATATCTACCATTAGCAGAATTTTTATATAACAACAGTTATCACGCGAGTATTAAAGCCGCACCATTTGAAGCTCTCTATGGTAGAAAATGTAGATCGCCTCTATGTTGGAGTCAAGTGGGTGACAGACAACTCACTGGTCCAGAAATCATACATGAGACTACAGAGAAAATCTTTCAGATTCAAGAGAGATTGAAGACTGCCATGAGCCGACAAAAGAGCTATGCTGATGTTCGAAGAAAATTCTTAGAATTTCAGGTAGGAGATAAAGTCATGCTTAAAGTGTCTCCCTGGAAGGGCGTGATTCGATTTGGGAAGCGAGGAAAACTAAGCCCGAGATATGTTGGACCTTTCGAGATAATTGAAAGGATTGGTCCTGTGGCATATCGTTTGAAACTACCGCAAGAATTGAGTGGTATCCATGATGCTTTTCATGTCTCAAACTTAAAGAAGTGTTTGTCCGACGACAGTCTCGTTATTCCGTTGGAAGAGATTCGTATAGACAATAAACTTCATTTTATCGAGGAACCAGCTGAGATCATGGATCGCGAAGTTAAGCGCTTGAAGCATAGTAGTATTTCGATTGTCAAAGTTCGTTGGAATGCTCGTAGAGGACCAGAGTTTACTTGGGAACGGGAGGACCACATGAGGCGGAAGTATCCACATCTTTTCACCGATATCACACAAACGTCAAGTACCACCTAAATTTCGATGACGAAATTTTTATTAACGGGTGGGTAATGTCATAACCCTAACTTTTTCTACTAGGTTATTTAATCTAACCTTTCAAAATTAGAATTTTTTTTTTCTTGACTAATATATTTAATAAAATACGTCTTGATTTATTTTAGGGTTTGTATAACCCTGGTTTTACATTTAAGTCTTGATTGATCGAGGATTGTTATACATATACACAATCCCTAGAAACCCTAGTTTACCACCATAAATCATAAGACTTGAAAAAAACTACACACTTGTATACTTGTGAAATTAAGTATATAACATGATCAAGTATTATTGATTAAGTAATCATCCTTAATCCATCTAGTTAGTAAAATACTACAACATTAGTCATTAACTAAGTCTTACTCAAGATTATAACACCTAATTATATACTTACATCTAAACTTAAACTAATCTAAGATTAACCAAAAGACTACATGTAATTAACATTACTTAATTAGCACTAATTACATGCAAATATAACAAACACTTGTCATTTCCATGCATAATTAACTAAGTAAGGATTGATTAGTCATCTTCTCTTTTCTTCTCCTTATGCCACATTACATACACATGTCACTTCCATGCATGATTAGCTAGTAAGTGTGCTTAGTCATTTAACCTCTTTTTCTTCTCCATGTTACATGCCATCATCATCATTCCCATAAGATCAAATTGGTAACTCTTGAACTCACTTACTAATCTTAATCATTCACTAAATCCTCTCTAAGTTACAGCCATTTCTTTCTTCTTTGTTCATCTTCATCAACTCATACATCATCATTACTCAAGGTATAATTACCAAGAACACTACTTTTATTTCTTACCAAGTTACTTTCAAGAGAAATGGGTGTAAAAGCTTAATCTAGAGTGTTAAAAACACTCAATGATGATTACATGGCTAACTCTAATCTTGATCATAAGTAACTAAAAATATGTTTTACATATGTTTAACAACCTAAAATAAACTTAAAATGAAAAGGGATATAGCTAAAATGTATTAAGATTACTAGTTAGTTCTTAACTTACAAAGAAACCAAATCAGTCTTCATTTGCTGGAATTTTTAGAAAATACTTATACTCACTTTTTCTACTGGAATTTTTGAGATTCTTAAACTTTTATGAGTCCTAGACTTTCTATAAAAATCCCATGATTTATAAAGTAGTTTAAGTATTTCTTTTGTATTTTTACTTTTTATGGGTACTGATTTGGACAGAATCTGTCCAACACACATGTATCACCAAAAATGAGGTACCAAAGTTTAGATATGAAAACTTAGGAGATTTTCATTATAAAATAGACTAAAAATAGAACATGTTAGGCTTTGGAATCATATAAAAAGCTTAAGAAATGATTAGGATATGGTCTTGTACATTTAAATAATGGGTTTTAAACTTGTTGAAACTGTCACCACTTAGAATATAGAGAAAACGTACACAACTTATGTTTTCTGAGCAAAACGAATTTTTGAACTAAAATATAACTATATTGGAGTAAGACTTCAAAAGCATAAGTCTAAATAAGTTAATTTACTATTTTTAGTGATATTAAACTTTAAACTAGTCAAAACAGTCCACTTGTAGTAAAATAATTCTATAAAATTCACTTTTATGATATAAATTAGAAATCTTATATTTTTAGACCTCCAACACATATACCTTCACATATAAAATAATAATTACCTTATATCACTACTTTTTAAATAAGAAATCAACTTCTAAAACTACTTGTAAAATCAGTCCACATAGAAACCTTAACTTGTAAACCGAGAAACCGTCTTTTAAAAGCCGAGTACACTATGTTACATTTGAACATAAATCAAATCATTAGTATTACTAATGTTAGTAATAACACACCTCTGACCTTAACTTATGTATTTAGGTCCCGAGCTCGAAGTACATCAAAGTACTTAAACCACAAATCCAAGCTTTATACCGCATAACATCATCTGTGAGTATCATAGTCCCATTTTACTTGCTTCTAGCAAACTTACTAATTTGGGATAAGAAACATGCTTCTTTTATGTTTTACATTATGGACATAAGTGCTTAAAACTATATTCTATTGTGTTGAGTTTGTGACTTAGCTTAAACCCCGATTCTGATATCGTTAATTACTTATTTATGGTAAACGCGAATAATGTGGATAGATCTATTTGAGGGTGACTCCTCACATCCGGCATAGTCTTCAGGCTAGCGGATGCATAACCTTCGACTTTGTAGCTCTAGCTAAGTGAGGCTACATGATTTCGGGTTCTTGATTGTTAAGTTCGATATCGGGAGCTCATGTTTATTTAGAATATATTTACAACTATTTATACTTGAAAATCTTATGGTCCATACATTTATATACATTAAACCTATGATCTCACCAACATTATTGTTGACGTTTTTAAGCATGTGTTTTCTCAGGTCCTTAAGCAGGAGTCCGCATACATTCAGGTTGGCTTTTGGGATGTCGTCAGGATGTCGGGACATCATTTTAAAAATAAATCATCATGCACTATGTTTAAGTGTTGTACTTTGTTATGTTATGGTTGTAATTGTTGTACTTTACTTTTAAGTCCCGACATGTAACTCAAAACTTGTACTTGTGTGTTGAAATAAAAACGTTTCCGCTGTCGTCTTTAGAAATCGTTAACTATAACTGGGACACCTATCACGTCACATTTCGGGATCAAAATGGGGTCGTGACAGACATGGTATCAGAGCCCACGTTATAGGGAACCAGGACTGCATTAGTGTGTCTAAGATTCTAGGATGCATTAGTGAGTCGGGTCTATAACGGAGTCATTTTCCGTCTTTCACGTATTTGGTCTTTTGTTGTCATTTTGCTTACCGAAACTTCTATATGTTAACTTGTATGTTTTTGTGTGATGACTTAAGATGGCTGCCTCACAAAGCTCGATGTCTTCCAACTACTATCCCGACCCGATAGTGAACTCAAGCTCAACTGGTGATGATAGCTCTGACGAAGACGCGAATGTTTACCAGTCATTTTGGAGACGTTGGGGTTGGGTTAGAACCATGATTTCCTCTTGGGTACATGAGGAAGGTACACCTTATCATGAGGTGCACGTTCCACCATCCCGAGGAGGTGTTGATGTCTTGACTGGCCAAACTGTTAGGGACACTCTTTTTACCGTTATTTCTCGAATTCACCGTCTTGATAACCGTATTTC
This sequence comes from Rutidosis leptorrhynchoides, assembly GCF_046630445.1. Taxonomy (NCBI): domain Eukaryota; kingdom Viridiplantae; phylum Streptophyta; class Magnoliopsida; order Asterales; family Asteraceae; genus Rutidosis; species Rutidosis leptorrhynchoides. The sequence continues at coordinate 31,134,530 of NC_092338.1, read as the reverse complement.
TAGGGTATTTCATGCTGTTCAAACGTTATATGATTCCGATAAGCAAGAGGCATTAGAGGCTTCTATCAATGGGCTTAGGGATGACTATGATAACCTTTATGCTAGGGTAGAGCTCATTAGGCAGTGGATGGAGCGATATGTAGGTAATGTTGATAGAATGGAGCGTAACATGATTGATTTTGATTCAAGGTTGGGTGCTATGGAGGCGATGCATTTAGCAGACTTGCAAATGTTAGCTCAAGATCGCCAATGGAGATCTTAGATTGCTTTGGGAGATTGTAGTGATCCCTACTAGTGTTGTACGACATTAGTAAATTTTGATTATCTATTACCTAATCGGATATATATAGGAATAGTAGTAGTGACTTAACTTGTACTAGCAAATTATCTAAGTGAACTGTAATGGGTAGATATTACCCAAGTTTTGTAATTATAAAATGCTAATGGAAAAGGCTTTTATTATTATGAAGTTTAGTTCATTTCCTTAATTGTGCCATTATGTACAATCACTACTATTTATTTTGTATATATTACTCTAAGTAATTGATGGTCTCTTTTTGATTATCATGAAGGATAATGCAAACACGAAGGACTTTTACTGACGCTCAAGTTGACGAGATGATTAGTCAAAGGGTTAATGAAGCTTTGGCCGCTGCTGAGGCACGGAGAGTGCAAGCTAATGCGAGTCAAGCTGGAGGTTCAAGTGGAAATAATGCTCAACAAGAATGTACCTACAAGGTGTTCTGTGGAGGTGGCGGTGGAGGTGTAGACGTGATAACTGTACGCTGCGTGTAGTGATGTGTAGGTGGAGGTAGAGGACCTAAAAACTGGTGGCTTGGGCCTGCTCCCCTGGGATCACGGTGGGATTCTAGTATTGGGTACTCATGAGGGTATGGCGGGACGTGGAGCTGTCTGCCTGCATAGTGGGCAAAATGATCCAAATTCTGAAGGATCCCATGTTGGGTAAACCAACTCTCATGCCCTGGTAGGTCTCCCATGTGATACTGGTATGGCGAATACCGTGGCCGATCACCCTCCCCAACTGATGAGTGTCGGCGGGTGTCAGTGGGTAGTCCATGCGCTGTGGGATCATCCTCATCCCTTGGTTCCTGAGAACCTCGCCGCCTACTACTGTCTCGTATCCTCGTATCTGGTCTGAAACCCTGTACTCTCACCCCTGGCACTGTCTGATCTTCAGAACCAGGTATCTCTGGATTCGCCTGAATGATTAACTGTTCACCCTCAACACGAATATAATCCCAGTAGCTCAGCAGCTTATACCCTATTTCCTCTGACATGGCCCGATCCTATAGTTAAATCATTCTACATCTCCCAAGACACGCATTCTACGAAGCAGCTTAGTAACAACGCCCCCTAAAACCGGCACAACTGTTCTTGCCGAATTCTTCTCATTAGTGAGAGCCTGAGCCAGGAGATATGATACCTGCATATTTTGGTTATGTATCATGGCGTGCATCAGGCGTATATCGCCAATCGTAACAGCGCCGCCATGTTGGGCTTTAGGGTGGAGGGTTTTGGTGATGAGGTGGTGGAGGATTCGGTGTACGGGGTTGGCGAATTTGGATGTCTTTTTACTCTATTTCCATGGCCCATTATCAGTGGTGTAATTGCGCCAAAAAGCTTGGTGATCTATGTTATTCAAGGTGGTGGATCCCCTCTTGAATATTGACCGATTTAGCTGCGAAGGTTTATACAACTCCAAGTATCTCGCAAACCGTGCTAGAGTTAGGTTATATGTGTGGTTTTGGTGTCGGAAATGGATACACTCTTGATCATTAGAATCTTCCTGGTCAACATCCGAATCAAAACTCCAAGTAGCCATAAATTCCGCATACGGCTCATTGTATGTCATCTCATTTAACTCAAACAACTGTTGCCAGGCTTGGTGTTTTCTACCCTGGGCTTGAAAGGTTAAGAGTATCCTAAGCTTATCGGCCCATCCACATTGTTCTAAGATCGTCCAATTGATATATTTGTTACCCGCTTTATGCCGATTAATCCAAACTCTCTTAACCAGCTCATTATCAGCCGGGTTATCTTGCCCGCGAAGATAATGGGGCAACTCATACTCGTGTTGTAAACGATTAGACATCTGCAGAAATCAAGTAACATAGGTTATGTTCCAAAAATTAAGAAAAAAATTCGAAATGAGGGCTTTAAAAATGGCATTTTCCAAATTCCTGTTATAGCCAAATATAGCCAAAATTACCACAAACAACATTCAAACGAACTAAAAACTTACTTCTAAGCAAAATTTAAAGTGTACCCGTAATTACAATAAATATTGCTAAAAATAATAATTATAGCAAGTTAGTCGTAACGAGCAATTTTGAACCAAATGTGATGATTTATAAGCATACAATGATTCTAATGACCATTTTTAATTACCTTAATTATTTTTAATCATCAAACTTGAGCTATAACATCTTAAAGTCAACGATTAAAGCATTTTATCCGAAAAATATTCATTTTGTTCAAAATGTACAAAATAAGGAATATCAAGGAATAAGCTACATTTTTACGAGCAAATCAATGATATCATCATTTGAACTAGTTTTAAGGCAATCCTAAGTTTTAAAAACGTTTTAACTATAGGAAAAACCGTAATTCTAATTACGTGTAGTTTTGATCAAAATGCCAAATTCAAGCAAACAAGTCTACTTTGTTCCAAAATCAGTTTCTAAACATTCCTAATGTATCACTAAGCCCAACTAAGCTAGCAAAACATCAAATTTCCAAGAATTTCACCAAATTCTACCCTAAAACCTCAACTAGCGAATCGAGAGCCAAAAACTATCTAAAATGCATCAATCAAGCCTAAAAACTAACACAAAGTAATCACATTATCTATCTAAGCATAAAGGAATCCAAAATTGGGTCAAAAACAAAGTTTTTCTAAAAAGTCAAAAAAATTTGAAAATTCGAATTTTAACCAAGAAATAGTAACTTTTATGCCAAATTGACGATGGAATCGAGTTTAGGAGGCACGAGAGAATAAGATTTGAGCTTCAATTTCTTGAAAATGGTTGAGTTTTGAGGTTGGTATGGTGGTGGTGGTGCTCGTCGAAGGGGAGCCAGGGAGGGGGAGAAGAAGAACACAAAAAGAAAGAAAAAAGAAGGAGAAAGGAAAGAAAAAGAGAAAAGAAAGTGGCCCGTGTGGCGCGGGCTTATTTCCCCGACCCGACTCACGAAATTTTTTAACTTTTTAAGATTTTAAAATTTAAAAGGGTTTAAGAAAAGATAAATAAAATTTTGCCTCGGATTTTAATCCGGTTATTTTTATATAACTATCTAAAAAAAGAGAAAAGACAAATACATGGAGTAAAATTAAAATATTTTGTTTTTATTAAAAACTCAAATTACACAGGTTCTACAACTAAATTCTAGAAATGACGTGGAAAGAAAGGCAAGTTTAAAGCTTCTTTGACCATCCAGAGTAAATCAGAGGAGTGTACTGAAAATATTTCGAAATCACTTTACATCTTGCACTCGCGCTTCTGTAAATCTCCGATATCATTCATAAGTTTAACCAAAGCCCTTTTAACTTTCTTAGTGTTTGAAATTCCATCCCTTGGTCCAGTATCTCTATAATTAAGTTCAAAAAGAAGTTTTGACACTGTGTCTTGAAATAAAAGATCTTCCGCGCAGTCAGGATCACCGATAGTAAATTCAAAATTTGTAGATATTTCCTGAATGATCTTCCTTTGCGGAGTTGTAAATGGAAATTTTGACATAGTGAGGATTTGCACGAGTTCTGAATGTATTTCCTTTCTTTTTGTGAAGAAATTCTGATGTATTCTTTCCTCGGTAGAATCCGGAAAAGCTTCAATTAATCGTTTGATGAGGAATGAGGCTGGATCAAAGTAGAAGAAATCTCGGTTTCCGTAGGTTGAAATAGGGTTAGGTTTCTTGCTTTCAATCCAAAATTCTAATTCAGAGATCATTGCCGAGACATAACGGTTTATGTGAATTGGAGAAACTTCTTTATTGGTGAAGTGAGGGAGAAAACTGACGAATGACTCTAAATCGAATTTGAAATCAATTTCTGCATCCTGATACTTGACGAAAAGGTCATCCCCACATTATTTTAACAGTTTGTGAAGAGAACGTATCTGAGAACGCAGTTCTTTTAACAGATTGATTTGAAATGTTGAAAATGGGAAGTCTGAGGAATAGAGGTGCCTAATGAATGCTCTATAGATGTCTAACCTTCTGCTAGGATTTAACAGACTTCCAATAAACGGAGCTTTTGTTTTATTAGGGTGTCGTATCTCTTTGGGATTAAATTCAAACAAGTCCGGATATTTGAAGATAGTTGGATATTCTTCCCGTAGTTCATCTTCCATAATCAGGAGTTCGTTAAGACTGGGCCTCCCTTTTGGATCGTGAAGAGGGTCGAATCCTGGTTCATTTGAGTAAAACTTATCCAAAAGCAATGAAATCTCTAAGTCAGATAAAATTATCCTGCTTCTTGGACTACAAGAATCAAGAATTAAGTCTTGATGAGATTCATCAGGGTTTAGATTTGTTTTAGGTTTATAAAGAAAAACTTTGCCGGTTTCCGAAGTTGTGGGAGAGCAACTGCCATTCGCACTTTCTTCGTAGTCGGTTAAGTTTGAACTGGGAACTACAGAAATTAAAACCATAATTAATATTTTGTTTAATTTGAGAAGGGTTTACTTTAATGGCGACTTTAAATCCTATACCAACAAACTCTCTGCTTGTTAAGCATGTGTGATTCTTGTCAATTTATCTTCGAAACAAGTGGCCAGGCAGACAACGGAGAGGCAGGACCCTTTTGGTTCCAATTTAATTGGAGACTGTTCAGAAAATCTAACGACCAAGTCCGTGTATAATTGTCTTTCTTAGACACCACTTAAGAATCTCAGATATCTTGATAGAATAAACGGTTACCTTAACAGACAGAAAATAACTCCCCGGCAGCGGTGCCAAAAACTTACTTCTACTTATGATATGGCCAAAACGGACGGTTTATTTGTGCGATGTCGTTAGGTCGCAACACGTCAGAATTTAGCTACCAAAAGAGAGTAATGGTTTTATTATTTATATTTAGCTGGGGTTCCTAGCTATAACTCACCTATTTGTCTTCCTTTTTACTAGTAAGTGGTAAATATAACTCAGGTTCGTATTTTTGTATGTTTGCTCAGTAATGTGGGACAAAAGTGTCTATATAGTTAACCCTAATGACAAGAGGTGATAGATTAATTTTAACTAAGTAGAGTAGTAAAGTAAAGATAGATAGGTATGAAGAATAGTATTCTGAAGGGGAATTATCGCAAGAGTTCAACTTCCTAGGATAAACACTAAACCTCAATGAACTGGGCTATGATCCTAACTGATTTGTCACTAAGAGTTTAGGCCTTGAAGATTCTGGCTAAGACCAATATCCCTACTCCCAACGTTAACCTAAAAGGTTTAAACGACCTTATGGAATGGATCCTATGTACATGAACAAAGTGGTCTACCCATAAAGGAAAGTCTCAGCTTTTCTTAATCCTAGTTAGTCTAACTAAAGTAATATCCTACCACTCAATCACTATGCTATGCCTTAACATTAACAGATGTGAAATCTTAGATATTTTAAGGTACTGTTAACTGGGATAGAAGTCTCTCCTTTGCGATCACTTATTCAACCCCGGATCATTTTACAACATCTCAAGAACATTGCTTTTGACGCGAATCATGCTTCTGAGTAAGCTAGTGTTCACTGAACTCTCTATTGCTAACTCTAATCACAACCTAAATGGGCAGCTCTTCTATGACGAATAAATGGTTATTCGTACGTAGTACTATATCCCTATTGTGACGTTAAGCACACATAACTACTTACCTTGTATCCTAGGGTTGATCAGGTCCTAATACTAGGTTATAGCCACGTGAATAAGTGGAAAGGGTGATCCGTAAATTAAACTTCTAGACCGCCAAGGTTTCAGCATAACAATATGATAAGTTTCAGATAACATATTCAACACGTGATAAACAATTGTAACAGATAGAAAATCATGCAAAGTGAAAGTAACTCAAGATAATAACTTTATTAAATTATGGAAAGCGTTCACCGTTTACAGACGAGATCTGGACCATTACAAGTGCTGACAACCTCTAAACCGCTCCTAGTACAATCTTCGACGTTCGCCACCGGGTACTTAATTTCTCGCTCGGAGGTGAGAAGGCCTTGAAAGCTCTAGTGGGAGAAAGTGTATTGTAGTGAGAGAGTGAAAAGAGGTGTGTGGAAAATGGATGACAAAAATCCCTTTAAATAGACTAGGAAATTGCCAGAAAACGGCTGGTAGGCCGTATGGCAGCCCGTTTGGTAGCCAGTATTTGGCAGGCCGTTTGCTTGGCAGGCCGTTTGGTGGGCCGTATACTTATTATTATTATTATTATTATTAGTAATTATCATTATTAATAATATTAAAAGTATTATTATTATTATTATTAATATAATTATTAATTTGTATTATAATTAATATAATTATTAATTATTAATATTAATTAAAAAATAAAAAGTAACATACCTAAATTAGGTCAAAACACTATCTGTATTTTTTTATTTTATTTTTTGATCGTAATCAGCTTTTACATTTTTTTATATTTTTATATGCTTTTTATTTGTTTTTATCTATTTTATATTTTTTTATTTCTGTTTGATCAAAAATCCAGTCAAGAACCACATCTAATTATATAATCGATCATGAATCATCCTCTATTACCATTATCAATTTAAAACCACAACAAGCTTGGTCTAATGGAATTGAAAACAGAAATTGAGAGAAAACAGAAATACATATACCTCTGTTCTTCCATTTTTTTTGCCAAAATTCGAATTTGAAATCTATTTGAAAATCCTTAAATGTGGTTTTGTTAGGAATCATCCACTCAATCTATCTTCAAATTATCAAATTCCAATTTCAATTATCGAGTTCGAATTTTCAAGTCAAAGTTTTATTTTTAAAAAGTCCAACTTCGTTCTTCGATCAAATTCAAGTTCAATTTGATGTTTCTAGTGAAATTAACGATTGATAAAGTTTCTAGGAGTGTTTTGCAACATATTTTGTGTTATAATCTGTCTATAACATTCTTAAAAATCAAAATCGATTTTATTTTTTTTAAAAAAAACAGCGACGGCAGTAGCAGGTGTATTGCTTTAAAAAAAATTTTAAAAAAGTATTCAAAATAGGTTAATTATGATTCAAGTCCAAGTATTGATATTGTAGTTCACGGTTATGTTTTGGTTGAGTTTGATTCGATTTTAAATCGTGAAGATGAAGAAGATGATAAAAGAAAAACGGGTTATAAACATTTAGGGGTAACTTAAATCAGAAAAACAGAATTGGTGAAGTGGTTTGATGTGGTGTCGGGTTAGCAAGAGGTCTCGTGTTCGAGCCGATATTGGGCATTTTTTTTTTAGAAATGGCTTTCTAAGGTAGTTTTCTTTATTATAATTTTTATTATTATTATTATTGTAATTATTATTAGAATTATAATTATTATCATTATTATTATTATTATGATTTTAATTATTATTATTATTATTATTATTATTAGTATTATAACTATTATAATTATAATTATCATTATTACTAAAAAAAAGTTACCATGTATTATTATTAACATAATTAAAATTAAAATTATAATTACTATTATTATTGTTACTACTAAAATTATTATTATTACTAGTATTATTAGTAAGTATAATTATTATTAATATTATCATTAGTATTATTAAAAGTATTACTAATTTTACCATTTTAGTATTATTATCATTATTATGATGATTATTATTGTTATTATTATAAAAATAATACAGTTTATTATTAATATTAGTATTAATAAATCATTATTATCGAAACTATCATTTTTACAAATAAATATTTTGTACATTGAATACACTTATTTCATATATTACAATTATATTTCATATAATTATATATCAAAACTATATTATTATTATTATTATTATTATTATTATTATTATTATTATTATTATTATTATTATTATTATTGTTATTATTATTTTTACTACGAATATTATTATTATTATTATTACAAGATAATACAACTCCTTATTCATTACCGTTAATAATATTATTTTATCAAATAAATACTTATATATAGAATATATATAAAAGTATATATATATATATATATATATATATATATATATATATATATATATATATAAATATATTACAATTGAAATAATATATATAAACTTATTCGATTACAGTTATGTGTATTAATAAATATACAAATGATATAGGTTGTGAATCCGAGGACAACTCTGCACTTGTTCAGTGCCATCATATTCGTAATTACTACAAACTATCGTATCGTATCGTGAGTTTTCATAGTTCCCTTTTTATATATATTTTTGGGCTGAGAATACATGTACTATTTTTATAAATGATAGACACAAGTACAAACTATTATGCGACCAACATGAGTATTTTTATTGTGTTCATTTGAAACATGCAAATCCCTGCTTTGTAATATCATTAATTGCTAGATGAATTAAAGTGGCAAACAAAATTATTATAGATAGCGCTATTGGGAGTAACGTCCCGCACTGTTGACCTCAGGTCAATTGGTGGTATAATAATGATCTCGACAATTACATATGTATTGTTACGGGGTAAAATCGTTTAGTTTTGATATTATACGCTCATGGCATACTTTTGATATACATGATATATCGTCTTTTATTAAATCTTGTGATCTATTACTGAAATCATTATTTATGACAAACCTATGAACTCACTCAACCTCGTGTTGACTTTTTAAAGCATGTTTATTCTCAGGTACTTCAATATTGCTTCCGATGTATATCTGCTGCTTTGATGATGATTTCTTGCCATGCTTGGAGTCTTCATGCATTACTTATCGATTCATTTAAAAACATTTAATGCTTTAAATACAATGTAATCTATTTATCTTCCGCTGCAAAACTCAATAAAACGTCTCATATAGAGTCGTTCTCATTTATACAACTGTGATTTGATATAATTAAACACAAATACCTCAGGCCCTATTTGGGGGTGTGACAGTCGACATCATGTAACTATTTAATGTGGCGTGTGAATGGTTTATTTATTTCAAAAAAAAAAAAATTTGCCGGGTTAAATACGGGTTGGGTTGTTTCATCAAAATGCTGAAAAGACACACTACCCAACTCAGTAGTATGTGTGTCATAGACACTCAGTCGAGTGTGTAGACACACGGCCGAATGAGTAGAGACACTCGACCGAATGTATTTTCAAAAGACACACTACTGAGTGTGTAGACACACGGTCCAATTCAAAAGACACACGACCGAGTGTGTAGACACACGACCCACTTCCAAAAGATTTACTGCCGAGTGTGTTCTTGAGCTGCTGAAATTGAAAAAGTGACGGGTTTGAGCCAAAAATCACCAAATCTCGACCATATACTCGTTTTCGACCTCAAAACTTATCACATCTTGTTTATAAAACCTTTGAGACATAAACCCACAAGTATTACATCAAAACAACATCAAATTGCACCAATTTGACATCAAAACTCACTTTGACAAAAACCTAACTTCAAACTCAATTTGACACAAATTTAGGTAATGAAAATGGGTAATTCTTACCTTGTTTGAATCAGTAAAACACAAAGAATCGATTTCTAACACAAATTAGACTTCAAATCGAGATTTAGAGAATTAGGGTTCAAGAGGAAGAAGAAATTAGGTACGAGAGTGATTTTGAGAAAAGTCTAGAAATGTGGAAATGAAGCAAGTAATACACACTTATTTGGGTTAAAACCCATACCCCATAACACACGGGTATTTATCAGTTATCCAAAATCTTTCGTACCTCGTTAGGCGGCCCTAACGGAGTCCAAATTAAATAAACAAACCTGTTCAGTGACCCTTGTCACAAACTGGTCTTAACCAAATATTAAAATAACACTATTCACATAATTAAAATAAAATCATATAAAAACTCATAAGAAAACCTTAAGGGCAAAATAGTCCACTTACAACTAGCCCAGGTTTCAGTTTGTTACAGGTTCCCATCTTATAGTTGTCTAAAACGCATCTACAACTCTACAAATAAATCATAACAAACTCATTTCACACGAGATTGTCACACTAACATAATTCCCTCCTATAACTACACATCATTCGATAACACTTTCTAAATTATAAAGCGATCGAACAAAGCTTCAAAGCCTAAAAATATCCTAGAAAAACATACAAGAGTGAGAACGTAGAAGAATGAATTAAATATTAGCGTCCACATGCATGTTGACCAGTTATACAAATTAGACTTTTGAATTTGCATAATGGGCCCATTTTGTTTACGTGTGTCTGCATCATGAGGACCAAGCCTCAAGTTTCAGTGATTTGAACGAGCTCACAACTCGTACCAAACTGGTTCTATGCTTGATTTTCAGTTAATTAGTTGTTGGTTGGGACGTACAGTAATTTTGATTGTTTCATGGTCTCATCGTTGATAAAAAGAACACGTGTTGAATAAACATGATTTTTATAAAAATCAATATATTATAAGTAAAAATAAGAATAAGATTAACAAGAAGCCAGTAATTACGTTACTAAACAACAACGCCATCTAAAAGGATCCACAACTTACGCCTCCAACCATAAATGATCTTACAACTCGATTTTAAAATACGCCGACCTCGTATAGTTAAGATGTTTGTGGTTGATTTGAAAAAGTAAAAACTCAATAGATTTAGATAAGGTTATATTGTGTGGTTGTTTGTTAAAGAAAAAAAAATTGTGGTTGATATGTGAAATATTAAAACTTAATTATTCATGAACTTTGCACGTTAGATAAGGGGTAAATGTGTTGAAGACGAAAAACATTTATTGTAATTGTGTGTAAAATTTTAAAGCTTATTATTCATGAACTTGCTCTTGTAGAAAGAAAAATGTTTGTGGTTTATTTAGAAAAGTAAAAACTCAATTATTTTAGATAAGGTTATATTGTGTGGTTGTTTGTAAAAGGGAAAAAAAATTGTGGTTGATATGTAAAATAACAAAACTTAAGTATTTGTGAACTTTGTTCTTTAGATAAGGGGTAAATGTGTTGAAGACGAAAAACATTCTAGTTGTAATTTTGTGTTAATCTCTTGTAAAGGATTTTGCAAAGCTTGGTATGTGAAACGACCCGTCAAAGTACACTTGACGACCATCGTTATCTTGGTCCCACAACTTGATCATAACTCAATATGAATTTGATAAATAACCTTGCATTCTTTATTTAAAAATAATTTCCCATAAAGGAAACCTACCAAGATATGTAAGTTTAGAAAAACCATACATTATTACTTAACCCAAAAGTTGACTAAAACAAAGTCAACTACATCCACTATTAAATGTATCAAAATAGAATGCAAGTTAATGTTTAACAAAAGCTGCCATCATAAATATGTAGACTCTCTAAGCACAGCGGAAGCAATCAATCATGAACCTGAGAATAAAACATGCGAGTAACTGTCAACAAAAATGTTGAGTGAATTATAGGTTTAATATTGCAAATAATATTTAATGTAAACCATAAAAATTTATGTTTGAAAACATAAAAAATCATTTTTGGACCATAAAATTATATGCTAGAAAACATATAAAAACATTATTCCATTTTTCGTGAGCCACCTGGTAACCACTTAACCATTTATTTACCCTTGCCAAACACAATAAATAATATACACCGAACAAGTGTATCTTCAACTAAATACAAAGTACTAAACATTCTGATTATAAATTACTAGCGCGACTAGCTCGAAATGGGTTGTCAAACCCGATAGATCTATCCGTAGGATTTGCGTTCACCAGTAGAAACCAATGATTACAGTTACCAGACTAGGGAATATTTTTGTTCAACTCACAATGAATAATTTAAACCAACCTCTACTTGAGTCCAAAATATAAAATAAATTGCATGTATTCTCATCCCAAAAGATTTAAATAGAAAAAGGGGACTATAACTCACCTTAATAGCAAACGAAGTAACCACACAAATAAGCGAACAGCAAATGAAGTAAAGTGACCAGGAATGATCACAACGCCGACCTATAAATAAAGCAGGTCGATATAAATAAGTAACTTAGGTCAAGTCTTAGTATGATAGCTATTGTACATGTTGCAAGTAGACATAGAACAATACTCAACATGCATCGGTTTGATCAGAACAGCGTACGGACACACACTTTCTATTTTTAGAAAGTTTCTATTTTTAGCAGGTTTCCATTTTTGGAAAGTTTCTATTTTAGGAAAGTTTCTATATTAGGAAAGTTTCTATTTTAGGAAAGTTTCTATTTTTGGAAAGTTTTCAAATTTAGAAAGTTTCCATATTTAGAAAGTTTCTATATTTAGAAAGTTTTTAAGTTAGGAAAGTTTCCTTAATTAGATAGTCAACAAAAGTCAACTAAAAGTCAAAGTCAACCGAAAGTCAACTCAAAAGTCAACCTTGGTCAAACATAGTCAACATTAATTTTAAAAGTGTAAGTTGTAATAATAATATAAGTTATAATGTTAATTAAAGTTAAATATGTATAATTATGTCATAACATAAGTTTAATTAAATTAAAATGAATTATTAAAGTTAACATAAGTTTAAATGATATAATTAATATAACAAAGGTATTTAATTAATTAATTAAATACTAGTCATAATATAAGTATTATTAATTAATAATAAATTTTAAATCATATCATAAGTATTATTAATTAATATTGAATTATTAATCATATCATAAAACTTGAGGTTGAGGGTTCGAGTCCTGCTTAGGACAATTCGTGGTGTATATATTCGAGTTAGATTTAAGTGGGTGTGTGAGTTTGCCTTTCAAAAAAATCATAAGTTTAATTAAAAGTTTGATAAAATCATAATTAATTAATAAATGATATAATAAACATGTATATCATAAGTCTTAAATTAAAATAATTACTTTTTATAACATAAGTAATTTATTAATAATGAAATTCATTATTTATATCATAAGTCATAATTAATAACCATAAGTTTTAATTAAAAGTTCATCGGGTCATAACTTGAGCCCCGGGAATCGGTTTTCGGCGAGTCTTATATATATCTTCGCCTAACCAACCCACCCGACATATTAGTGTGCTCAAGAACACCCTAATAACAGCAAACAAGTCGTGACTTACTGTAATGACCCGCACTTTTTCGATCGTTCTATACTTATAAGATTAATATTTATATAAATTAAACCTTACCAACATGATAAGCAATCCAAATTGTTGAGACTTATGTTTTCGAAAAGAGTTTTACACAACGTTTGACCGTCTAGTTTGACCGATGATATCACGAACTATACAATATATGATAATTATACGTTTGTGTATATATATGTATATATACATATTTAACATGATCTAAGAATGTTTTAATATCTCATTTTGTATTAATAACAATAAGTTATAAGTATATTTTGAAACTACTAACTTAAGTTTTCAAAACGATAACCATACGTAACGTTATTTGACTTAAATACTTATGACCTATAATGTTTATACATATATCGTATAAGTAATGTATTTAATCACTTTTAAAGGCTTAAATACATAAAACAATATAAGTATATTTACAAAAGATAGCTATATTTGAATCCTCGTTCCGTTTTCTCAAAGATTTCTATACGTATACCTAGGGTATATGTACCCGTATCATACGCAGCTTCTAGATGTATTTACTATTGGTATATACCAATAAAAATCTGCTCCTTAGCAGCCTTAAATGATTAAGAAACATGTGGAACCAACCATTTGTCAAGTAGCATGAATTATTTAGCAAGAAAACAAAGTTAGGTATTTTTTTTTCCTTTATAACCTAAAAACCATTTTAATGCATGCACACCATTTCTTCACCCCATTTTCTCATACTTACACTTCCATTTCTCTCTCAAAATACTCTTGATCATCTCTAAGCATTTTCCCCATCATTTAGCTTCAAAAACAACACTTAAACCTCATAAGAAAACCTTACAAAAACACTTCAAGAAATCCTTCCAAGAACACAAACTTACTTCCAATCTTTCATTCAATTCCATCACCCTTTTGGTTCTAGCTTTTTACTCCTCTTTTACAGCAACCTTGTCCAAGGAACTTGAGGTAGTAACTATGTTCATAACCTTATTCGATTCATATATATATAGCTATCTTATTTTGTGGTATAAAATTTTAACAACAAGAACATAGTTTGAATGTTTTCAAACTTGTTTGCAAACTAAATAGATCCTTATAACTTAACTTTTAAAATACTTCAAGACCTGTAATATAACTTAAAAATATGCTAATTTAACAAGGTATAACTTGGTTTTTCAAAGAACACCTTAAAAACTGTTTTTACGACGTCGGAGTGCAACCGGGGGCTGTTTTGGGTTGGATAATTAAAAACCATCTTAAACATTGAATTGGAGGTTTATTTTCTGGAAAAATGATTTTTACTATGAATATGATAACACATAAAAATTTCATGATTTAACTCAAAGTATAAGTATTTTTAGAAAAATAATCATTTAAGGTTGTTTACATGATGAAAAATGATTAACTTCATAAGTTTCACTAAAGTTTGACCTATGACCTGTGATTTCGAATACAAACTAAGGTATTTACAGTTCATAGTCTTAAAGAGGGACTCGATCCAAGGAAGTGGCAAGTTTAATCAACGAAAACGGAGTTGTAACGAAGAAACTATGACCAAAACGAGATCGGATATCTAAGACTAGTTTAGCTACGAAAATAATTGGAGAAAATTAAATAAATCACATCTTTTTAAAATAACATGATATTTTATATATATGTACTCATAATTTAATTTTATATGGTTCAGGATCACCCGTAAACAATACGAGAAGATTAATCATAAGATCCCATGATTGTACGCAACACGTCATTTGACAACACCGGTACTTTATGTACGCAACACGTCATTTGACAACACCGGTACCATGGGTCAAGATTAATCTCGACCAATACATATACGATGGGGTTTTATTTATTTCGTTGGGGGTTTTATTTATTTCATTGCGGGTATATTAAACATCTAAAAATGAACCATTAAAATTGAATTACTAACAACGAACTGCTAACTACGGACTAAGGAATTATTAAAAGTATTAAAAGTATAACAAGTATATATATGTGACGTTTGTTTAAAAAGAAAAGGTATTGATATATTATATATGGATAGGTTCGTGATATCAACCGGAGACCAAGTCAAATTATATATATCTTCAAGACGAAAGTGAGTATATAGTCCCACTTTTAAACTCTAAGTATTTCGGGATGAGAATACATGTATTTTATGTTTTACGTTATGGACACAAGTAACTGAAAAATATATTCTACGTTGAGTTGTACCACTGGCATACTTCCCTGTAGCTTGGTAACTGTTATTTACAGCGGTATTGTAAACGCGAATCCTGTTGATAGATCTATCGGGCCTGACAACCCCAACCGGACTGGACGACCAGTATTCAACGGTTGCACAGTACTTCGTTTCGTGACTACACTTGGTACGGTGTAGTAAGATTTCATAATAAAGGGAATATGCGACGTGATTAAATGTTAAGTATGGTTACCAAGTGCTCAACCACTTAGAATATTTTTATTAAAAACGTTTATATATGAAATCTTGTGGTCTATATATATATTGCTGCCGGCATTAAACCTATATCTCACCAACTTTATGTTGACGTTTTAAACATGTCTATTCTCAGGTGATAATTAGAAGCTTCCGCTGCAACATGTTGAATTTAAACAAGATCTTGAGTATGCATATTTGTGTCAAAAATAAAACTGCATATCGGAGGATTTGTAATGTAAAATATGCTAGAAATCGTATTGTTATCATCACATGTAAAGTTTGTAAGTCTAAGATTATCGCTAAACGATAATCATCTTTATTTTGTCTAAAGCTTGTATCAAAATAAGAATTATGGTTTGTAATGTAAAATATATGCAGTTGTTCTTTTAAAAATGTCGCATATAGAGGTCAATACCTCGCAATGAAATCATACGTTATCTAACACGTTCTTATGGTTAAGGACGGGTTATGACATGTGGTATCAGAGCGGTGGTCTTAGCGAACCAGGTTTACATTAGTGTGTCTAACCGAGAAGTCGTTAGGATACATTAGTAAGTCTGGACTTTGACCGGGTCTGATTTAAAAACCATTGCTTATCATTGTTGGTTAAAATTTATATGTAAATATTATGTAGTACTAATGGGTTAGTTGTTGTGTGATAGATGTCGGGCTCAAAACTTGTTATCACATTCAGCGACTCCGAACCAGAATCTTCAGATGGTGTTCCAGTCATTAACCTATCCGATGACGAAAATAATATCTTTGGGGAAGACTCACAAATTCCGGATGAACCGACTATAGAGAACCCGGAAAGTGAACCCGAGGAGGAAAGTGAACCCGAGGAGGAAAGTGAACCCGAGGAGGAAAGTGAACCTGAGGAGGAAAGTGAACCCGAGGAAGAAATACAGGAAATTACAAAAGACGAGTTCGAACTAGGAAAGAAACGAAAGGCTAATGAATTAGAAAATTCAAATCCCGAGTTTAGTAAGGATGATGTGGCACCAACTCCACTAGACACTACCACCCCTATTCCCGCTATTCCTATTCGTTCTATCCCGGCATCCAGTTCTTCAGTCCCACAGCCAAAATATAGGCAGACAGCCAGGATAAGCGTTAAGCGATTCTTTGAACCTAAACGTCCTAGAAAATATACCAAACGATGCGCTGCCGTATTAAACCATGGGATCATATAATGTTTTGTATAATATTATTAGTGTGGTTTGTTTAATGTTCGATGTAAGATAAGCATATGTAAAATAGTGAAGTGTGAAATGCAATAATTTTCCATGGTTAAGTATTATTTAGATGGTAGTAATTGATTCTGTACTAAGCTATTAAGTATGGACATTAACGGGTAGGTACTACCCTAGATATAATTATAAAACGCTAATAAGAAGAAAAGGCTTTTATAATAATACCTGGTTCATATTATTAATAAGCTATAATGTACTGTAAATATACACTACATCTATAATATTCCATGTGAATAACTATTTTCTTTTCATTCTTATAGAAGAATATGGCGCGATTGAACCGAATGACGGAACAAGAAATCCAGGAACTCATCAATCAGCGAGTGAACGACAGAATGTTATGGGTCGAGGCTGCAAGAGGTGCTGCAGTTAACCCAAATCCTCGTGTGGGGTGCACTTACAAAACTTTTCAAGCTTGCAAGCCCTCATCATTCAGTGGAACAGAAGGACCGATCGGTTTAACCCGGTGGATAGAAAAGATGGAGACTGTGTTTAAAATCAGTGGTTGTGTTGAGAAGGACATGACCAAGTATGCATCGTGCACTTTACAAGATAGTGCACTCACGTGGTGGAAAAATTATGTGAAGGCTGTAGGAGGAGATGTAGCTTATGATACTCCATGGGAAGAATTCAAAATAATGTTAATCAACGAGTATTGTCCAAGGAACGAGGTTAGGAAGTTGGAAGATGAATTACGAAGTCTGAAGGTTATTGGTACTGAAATCACCAACTACAATCAGCGATTCATGGAATTAGTTTTGCTATGTCCTGAATTGGTTCCAACCGAAGAACGGAAAATTGAAATGTACAAAGATGGTTTGCCCAAAAAGGTCAAGGCAAATGTTACAGCATCGAAACCTAAGACAATTCATGAAGCTATAACCATGGCAAACGAGCTAATGGATCAGGTCATCATGGATAAGAAAGTATCCAATACTGATGTGAAGGTATCAGGTAACAAAAGAAAGTGGAATGGAAATTATGATCGAGGTAACCAACAACAATCTTTTAAGAAACAAGAAAACACGCAAGGTGCGGGTAGTGGTTTAAGCTTTGGTTATAAAGGACAAAATCCTTTATGCAACCGATGCCACAAACATCACTCTGGTTACTGTAATGTGGTATGCAACAAATGTAATCGAAAGGGTCATCTTGCTGAAGATTGTAGGGCTCTCGTTACAAATACAAATGGTACCAAGACTCCTGCCACCAATGCAAATAGAACTGCTTTGGCTACCATTACTTGTTTTGGGTGTGGAAAACAAGGTCACTATAAGAGCCAGTGCCCGAATCCAGAGAAGAATATCGGACCTGCACGTGGGAGAGCATTTGTTATTAATGCTAAAGAGGCATGTGAAGACCCGGAGCTTGTTACGGGTACGTTTACCATTAATAACTTATCCGCATCTATTATATTTGATACTGGTGCTGATAGAAGTTACGTGTGTAGAGACTTTCACGCTAAATTGAATTGTTCATCATTACCTCTAGATGCTAAGTACATGATTGAGTTAGCTAATGGTAAACTAATTAAAGCTGATAAAATTTGCCGCGATTGTAAAATAAATTTAGCCGGAGAAACGTTTAAAATTGACTTAATACCCGTAGAATTAGGAAGTTTTGATGTAATAGTCGGCATGGACTGGATGTTCAAAATAGGAGCTGAAGTTGTGTGCGCCAAGAAGGCAATTCGCATTCCTCGTAAGAATAAAACGCCAGTAATGATTTATGGAGAGAAGGGTAACTCAAAGCTAAAACTCATTAGTTATTTGAAAGCTCAAAAGTGCTTGAAGAAAGGGTGCTATGCTATCTTAGCACATGTTAATAAAGTCGAAAAGAAAGAAAAAGAGAAGTGCATCAATGACGTGCCTGTGGCAAGAGATTTTCCTGAAGTATTTCCGGAAGAGTTGCCGGGATTACCTCCATTTAGATCTGTAGAATTTCAAATAGATTTAGTACCAGGAGCTGCACCAGTGGCTCGTGCTCCCTATAGACTTGCACCATCCGAGTTAAAAGAACTTCAAAGTCAGTTAAAAGAATTACTAGACCGTGGATTCATACGACCAAGTACTTCACCGTGGGGAGCTCCAATTTTATTCGTCAAGAAGAAAGACGGATCTTTCCGAATGTGTATAGATTATCGTGAATTAAATAAGTTAACTATCAAGAATCGGTATCCACTACCGAGAATTGATGACTTATTTGATCAACTCCAAGGATCATGTGTGTACTCGAAAATTGACCTAAGATCGGGTTATCATCAATTACGTGTCAAAGAAGAAGATATACCGAAAACTGCTTTTCGGACACGCTACGGTCATTACGAATTTTTGGTCATGCCGTTTGGATTGACGAATGCGCCAGCTGTATTCATGGACCTCATGAATCGAGTTTGTAGTCCATATCTAGATAAGTTTGTTATCGTTTTCATTGATGATATTCTTATCTATTCCAAGAGTGAGCAAGAGCATGAGCAGCATTTAAGGTTGATATTAGAGTTGTTAAGAAAAGAACAGCTATATGCTAAATTTTCTAAATGTGCTTTCTGGTTGAAAGAAGTGCAATTTCTTGGCCACGTTGTTAGTAGCAAAGGAATTCAGGTTGATCCAGCAAAAATTGAAGCCATTGAAAAATGGGAGACTCCTAAGACACCAATGCAGATACGCCAATTTTTGGGTTTAGCCGGTTATTATAGAAGGTTTATTCAAGATTTTTCCCGAATAGCTAAGCCGTTGACAGCGTTAACGCAAAAAGGGAAGAAATATGAATGGACTTCTGAGCAGGAGAGTGCATTTCAGATACTGAAAAAGAAGTTGACTACGGCGCCTATTTTATCGTTACCAGAAGGGAGCGATGATTTTGAAATATATTGTGCCGCTTCGCGACAAGGTTTTGGTTGCGTTCTTATGCAACGGAAGAAAGTTATTGCATACGCATCCCGACAATTGAAGATTCACGAGCGGAATTATACGACGCATGATCTAGAACTGGGAGCAGTCGTGTTTGCATTGAAGATATGGAGACACTACTTGTATGGGGTTAAATGCACTGTGTTTACTGATCATAAAAGCCTTCAACATATTTTCGATCAAAAACAACTGAACATGAGGCAACGTAGGTGGGTTGAGTTAATAAATGACTATGATTGTGAAATTCGTTATCATCCCGGGAAAGCGAACGTGGTGGCCGACGCTCTAAGCAGAAAGGAACGAGAACCAATTCGAGTACGAGCGATGAACATAAAAATTCGCATGAATCTCAACTCACAAATCAAAGAAGTTCAACGAGAAGCACTTACTAAAGAAAATATAGGAAATGAAATAATGAAGAAGTATGAGAAGCAACTCGTTATACGGGAAGATGGAATTCGATATTTTGCAAACCGTATTTGGGTACCGAAGTTGGGTGGATTAAGGAAGTTGATATTGAACGAGGCACATAAGACAAGATACTCAATACATCCTGGAGTCGGAAAGATGTATCAAGATCTTAAGACGCATTATTGGTGGCCTAACTTAAAGACAGACGTTGCAACATATGTTGGGGAGTGTTTAACTTGTTCCAAGGTCAAAGCAGAACACCAGAAGCCGTCAGGGTTACTTCAACAACCAGAAATCCCAGAATGGAAATGGGATGGTATTACCATGGATTTCATCACGAAGTTATCAAAGACTGCCTGGGGATACGACACCATTTGGGTGATTGTTGATCGTCTCACCAAGTCTGCACATTTCTTGCCTATAAAGGAAACGGATAGAATGGAGAAACTATTACGATTGTATATAAAGGAAGTTGTTTCAAGGCATGGAATACCTATTTCCATTATATCCGATCGTGATAGTAGATTTACATCAAAGTTCTGGCAATCACTACAGGAGGCCCTAGGAACTCGTTTGGATATGAGTACCGCGTATCATCCGCAAACCGACGGGCAGAGTGAAAGAACGATTCAGACTCTTGAAGACATGTTCAGGGCATGTGTGATCGATTTTGGAAACGGATGGGATAAATATCTACCATTAGCAGAATTCTCGTATAATAATAGTTATCATGCGAGCATTAAAGCTGCGCCATTCGAAGCATTGTACGGAAGGAAGTGTAGATCTCCTATTTGCTAGAATGAAGTAGGAGATCGACAATTAACTGGTCCCGAGATCATACACGAAACGACTGAGAAGATAGTACAAATCAAGGAGAGATTGAAAACAGCCCGTAGTCGCCAAAAGAGCTACGCCGATGTTCGAAGGAAACCATTAGAGTTTCAGATCGGTGACATGGTTATGTTAAAGGAGTCACCGTGGAAAGGTGTAATACGCTTCGGAAAAAGGGGTAAACTGAACCCAAGATATGTAGGCCCGTTCAAGATTATCGAACGCATTGGACCGGTAGCTTATCGACTCGAGTTACCACAACAACTCGCCGGAGTACATAATACATTTCACGTCTCAAACCTTAAGAAGTGTCTTGCAAAGGAAGATCTCACCATTCCTCTTGAAGAAATCCATGTCGACGAGAAACTACAATTCATCGAAGAACCAATCGAAATCATGGATCGTGAAGTTAAACGGCTCAAGCAGAGCAACATACCGATCGTTAAGGTTCGTTGGAATGCTCGAAGGGGTCCCGAGTTTACTTGGGAACGAGAGGATCAAATGAAACAAAAATATCCACACTTGTTTTCCGATGACGCAAAATAGGTACAATTTTAAAATTTCGGGACGAAATTTATTTAACGGGTAGGTACTGTAATGACCCGCACTTTTTCGATCGTTCTATACTTATAAGATTAATATTTATATAAATTAAACCTTACCAACATGATAAGCAATCCAAATTGTTGAGACTTATGTTTTCGAAAAGAGTTTTACACAACGTTTGACCGTCTAGTTTGACCGATGATATCACGAACTATACAATATATGATAATTATACGTTTGTGTATATATATGTATATATACATATTTAACATGATCTAAGAATGTTTTAATATCTCATTTTGTATTAATAACAATAAGTTATAAGTATATTTTGAAACTACTAACTTAAGTTTTCAAAACGATAACCATACGTAACGTTATTTGACTTAAATACTTATGACCTATAATGTTTATACATATATCGTATAAGTAATGTATTTAATCACTTTTAAAGGCTTAAATACATAAAACAATATAAGTATATTTACAAAAGATAGCTATATTTGAATCCTCGTTCCGTTTTCTCAAAGATTTCTATACGTATACCTAGGGTATATGTACCCGTATCATACGCAGCTTCTAGATGTATTTACTATTGGTATATACCAATAAAAATCTACTCCTTAGCAGCCTTAAATGATTAAGAAACATGTGGAACCAACCATTTGTCAAGTAGCATGAATTATTTAGCAAGAAAACAAAGTTAGGTATTTTTTTTTTCCTTTATAACCTAAAAACGTTTTTATGCATGCACACCATTTCTTCACCCCATTTTCTCATACTTACACTTCCATTTCTCTCTCAAAATACTCTTAACTTCATACTTGATCATCTCTAAGCATTTTCCCCATCATTTAGCTTCAAAAACAACACTTAAACCTCATAAGAAAACCTTACAAAAACACTTCAAGAAATCCTTCCAAGAACACAAACTTACTTCCAATCTTTCATTCAATTCCATCACCCTTTTGGTTCTAGCTTTTTACTCCTCTTTTACAGCAACCTTGTCCAAGGAACTTGAGGTAGTAACTATGTTCATAACCTTATTCGATTC
Organism: Rutidosis leptorrhynchoides; assembly: GCF_046630445.1. Classification (NCBI taxonomy): domain Eukaryota; kingdom Viridiplantae; phylum Streptophyta; class Magnoliopsida; order Asterales; family Asteraceae; genus Rutidosis; species Rutidosis leptorrhynchoides. Next base: position 31,111,882 of record NC_092338.1, on the reverse strand, counting down.
ATATATATATAGCTATCTTATTTTGTGGTATAAAATTTTAACAACAAGAACATAGTTTGAATGTTTTCAAACTTGTTTGCAAACTAAATAGATCCTTATAACTTAACTTTTAAAATACTTCAAGACCTGTAATATAACTTAAAAATATGCTAATTTAACAAGGTATAACTTGGTTTTTCAAAGAACACCTTAAAAACTGTTTTTACGACGTCGGAGTGCAACCGGGGGCTGTTTTGGGTTGGATAATTAAAAACCATCTTAAACATTGAATTGAAGGTTTATTTTCTGGAAAAATGATTTTTACTATGAATATGATAACACATAAAAATTTCATGATTTAACTCAAAGTATAAGTATTTTTAGAAAAATAATCATTTAAGGTTGTTTACATGATGGAAAATGATTAACTTCATAAGTTTCACTAAAGTTTGACCTATGACCTGTGATTTAGAATACAAACTAAGGTATTTACAGTTCATAGTCTTAAAGAGGGACTCGATCCAAGGAAGTGGCAAGTTGAATCAACGAAAACGGAGTTGTAACGAAGAAACTATGACCAAAACGAGATCGGATATCTAAGACTAGTTTAGCTACGAAAATAATTGGAGAAAATTAAATAAATCACATCTTTTTAAAATAACATGATATTTTATATATATGTACTCATAATTTAATTTTATATGGTTCAGGATCACCCGTAAACAATACGAGAAGATTAATCATAAGATCCCATGATTGTACGCAACACGTCATTTGACAACACCGGTACTTTATGTACGCAACACGTCATTTGACAACACCGGTACCATGGGTCAAGATTAATCTCGACCAATACATATACGATGGGGTTTTATTTATTTCGTTGGGGGTTTTATTTATTTCATTGCGGGTATATTAAACATCTAAAAATGAACCATTAAAATTGAATTACTAACAACGAACTGCTAACTACGGACTAAGGAATTATTAAAAGTATTAAAAGTATAACAAGTATATATATGTGACGTTTGTTTAAAAAGAAAAGGTATTGATATATTATATATGGATAGGTTCGTGATATCAACCGGAGACCAAGTCAAATTATATATATCTTCAAGACGAAAGTGAGTATATAGTCCCACTTTTAAACTCTAAGTATTTCGGGATGAGAATACATGTATTTTATGTTTTACGTTATGGACACAAGTAACTGAAAAATATATTCTACGTTGAGTTGTACCACTGGCATACTTCCCTGTAGCTTGGTAACTGTTATTTACAGCGGTATTGTAAACGCGAATCCTGTTGATAGATCTATCGGGCCTGACAACCCCAACCGGACTGGACGACCAGTATTCAACGGTTGCACAGTACTTCGTTTCGTGACTACACTTGGTACGGTGTAGTAAGATTTCATAATAAAGGGAATATGCGACGTGATTAAATGTTAAGTATGGTTACCAAGTGCTCAACCACTTAGAATATTTTTATTAAAAACGTTTATATATGAAATCTTGTGGTCTATATATATATTGCTGCCGGCATTAAACCTATATCTCACCAACTTTATGTTGACGTTTTAAACATGTCTATTCTCAGGTGATAATTAGAAGCTTCCGCTGCAACATGTTGAATTTAAACAAGATCTTGAGTATGCATATTTGTGTCAAAAATAAAACTGCATATCGGAGGATTTGTAATGTAAAATATGCTAGAAATCGTATTGTTATCATCACATGTAAAGTTTGTAAGTCTAAGATTATCGCTAAACGATAATCATCTTTATTTTGTCTAAAGCTTGTATCAAAATAAGAATTATGGTTTGTAATGTAAAATATATGCAGTTGTTCTTTTAAAAATGTCGCATATAGAGGTCAATACCTCGCAATGAAATCATACGTTATCTAACACGTTCTTATGGTTAAGGACGGGTTATGACACTTACATCCATAAATCAACTTGTAGCTTTAATCCGTTCAAAAACATGTTTTAGTCATACCGGGTGATCCGTGGCTCGGATTTCGATGACCCAGACATGAAAGTTCATCCCATCATCAATCCTAACATACTAGTACACCCTAAAGACTCCAAATATGATCACAAAGTCGGACCATACATGTACCAATTCGTTTTCACAATTTAATTTCAATAAAACACCGTTTTAATCATATCTAGAGCTCCGGGAATCGAAATGACATGAATTCGGAGTCTAAAATTAATGTATTGATGAGAGGAACTCATTTAAATACTTTAATTTCACTTTTATATCAATTATATATACAGAAAACAACAATCAAACCGCTGTCCCAAAATAATCAAACCGAAAACATGAATTAACGAGCACTTCTACGCATACAATCAATAATACGATAACATATAATCATCATAATACTAATATAACATATAAAATCAGTAAAATAAATGAAAATTTTGAAAACCTAGGGTTAGGGTTTATACCCTAATCAAGAATCAAATGGTATGAACGTGTAGAGGAGATCGAGAGGAACACGTTTATGCAATTGATTTGATGATCCAAGCACTTGATTGAAAGAAGATGATGATGATATATGGCTGATGGGGGACGTTCAAAAAGGGAGGAGAAAGAGAGAAAAGAAAAAAAATGAAGCTAGGTTAAAAATGAGAAGCATTTTGGTGATTTTGATCAATTTAATCCCAAGTTTGAAAATTTGACAACCTAACCCCCTCCCCTTTGAAATTTTTGGTTGAAATAGGTAGGGTGGGCTCCACTTGTGGGCCAAATTGATTCTAAGAGTATTTGCTTGTGGCCCGAATGCGCGAACGAAGCCCGAAACGCGAAAACACCGCTACGCGATTAAATATTCGGAGAGATAACGCGTACGCGACAAATAAAATATATAAACACCATATATATTCATATGACATCAAAATATCATATTTAAAATAATTTGGATTTAAAAATCACAAAAGTCTGACCGTTGGTTTGAAAACCGAAATGATTCGCAGGATAGAAATCCGCGACACGTAGAAACGTATAACTTAAAATATGAATATAAATATTCACATAACACATAATAATTAATATATTATTACAAAAATAATATTATAGGTCATAGAAATGACGTGGCACGAATAACAATTAACGGTCGTTAAATAATTAACGGTCGTTAAATAATTAACGGCAAAAGATAACGGAAAAAGTAGGGTCGTTACAGTACCTTCCCGTTACGGAAATTTCGTCCCGAAATTTAAGCAGGTGCGGGGGTTGACTCGGCATCTGAGAACAAATGTGGTTACTTCTGCCTCATCTGATCTTCACGCTCCCAAGTGAACTCGGGACCGCGTATGGGGTTCCATCTGACTCGAACAATAGGAATTCTATTCTGCTTGAGAGTTTTAACCTCTCGATCCATAATTTCGACAGGTTCCTCAATAAAATGTAGTTGCTTATCAACATGAAGCTCCTCCAGAGGAATAGTATTATCGGCCTCGGCCAAACACTTCTTTAAATTCGATACATGAAAAAAACGTCATGAACAACACTGAGTTCTTGTCATGAAAAAAACGTCATGAACAACACTGAGTTCTTGTGGCAATTACAAACGATAAGCCACGGGTCCAACTCTCTCAATAATTTCAAAAGGTCCAACAAATCGAGGATTCAACTTTCCCCTCTTACCGAAACGTGTCATACCTTTCCAAGGTGATACTTTCAACGTAACACGATTACCGACCTGAAATTCAATATCGTCCCTTCTCTTATTGGCATAACTCTTTTGCCGACTTCTGGTGGTTCTCAATCTTTCCTTAATCTGTACGATCTTCTCGGTAGTCTCATGAATAATTTCTGGACCTGTGAGTTGAGCATCCCCAACCTCATTCCAACATACAGGAGACCTACACTTTCTACCATACAGAGCTTCAAACGGTGCGGCTTTAATCCCTGCATGATAACTATTGTTATAAGAAAAATTTAGCTAACGACAAATATCTATGCCACCCATTACCAAAATCAATAACACACGTTCGTAACATGTCTTCTAACGCTTGAATGGTCCTTTCACTATGACATCCGTCTGCGGATGATAAGCGGTGCTCATATCTAACTTATTTCCCAAAGCTTCCTGTAAGGATCGCCAAAACCTCGATATAAAACGACTGTCTCGGTCTGAAATAATATATACGAAACACCATGTCTAGAAACAATCTCCTTCAAATATAAACGAGTAAGCTTCTCCATCGAATATGTTTCCTTAATCGGTAAAAAGTGAGCTGACTTAGTGAGTCGATCTACAATCACCCAAATGGTATCATAGCCACCCGCAACTCTCGGTAACTTAGTAATAAAATCCATCGTAATACCTTCCCACTTCCACTCAGAAATCTCGGGTTGCACCAAAAGTCCAGACGGCTTCTGATGTTCAGCTCTAACCTTAGCACAGGTCAAACACTTAGCCATATATATAGCCACATCAGCTTTCAAATTAGGCCACCAATACAGCTCCTTAAGATCATGATACGTCTTTCCTGAACCAGGATCAATAGATATAACGACCCTCATTTTTCCATTCTATATTTTTCCAATATTAAAAGCCCAAACAATATAATTAAAACTTAATGATTAAACTTTAATCAAAAATTGTTAAGTGTTAAGAGTTAGAAAACATATTAATTAACTTTGTACAAAAATTGACAAGTTAATAAAAGATGAAAATAATAAACTGTTAGTCGACACTCACTGCTAATTAAAATTTATGCATTTATGTAATATTATAACTAATAACCTATAAGTAATAAATAAAAAGTGACATTTATATAAATAATAAAACAATTGGGAACTAAATATATACAAGTCATGAATTAGTAAAAAGAAAATAATACTTATCATGTAGTAAATGTAAAAATAATAATAATAATAATAATAATAGTAATAATGAGACTAAAAAAATATTACATCCTTATGTTGACTAAAAATAAAGTATAAACTAGTACATCCTTATGTTGACTAATTATAAACTAGTACCACCTATTGTTGACTAAAAATTATAAAACAAAATAAAATCATTAATTAGAACATCCTTATGTTGACTAACACTCTAATACTTGCACTATATAAACACTCCTAGACTCCTAGTTTCTCATTCACAAATCACACCAAAATCCTCTCTAAAAAACAATCTCTCCCTTTCCCTCTCTTGTGGTATTCGAATCTTCAAGCTTGTTCTTCGTGTTCTTCAAGAATCTTCAAGGAGTTCTTCAAGATTTTCAAGGCTTTGATCTTCCATCTTCATCGTGTTCATCTTTTCTTTGTTAATTATCTTGAATCTTCAAAGGTATAACATAAACCCTAAACTATTTACATAAACTTTGATCTTTGTTAATTCATATTCATATTATAAACTTGTTATTCATAAGTATATACATAAACACACCTAGATTTATATATACATATATACATGTAAAAAAATATATTTTATATATATATATATATATATATATATATATATATATACATATATATACGAATTATATATACATATACATATTAAAACCTTAAACCCTAATTACACCTAAACTATAATTCTTAAACCCTAATTAATTAAACTCTAAACATTTATGAAACCCTAGGACATTAATTACTAAACCCTAGTTATTAATTACTACTTTAATTAACTAACCCTAATTAATGAAACCCTAATACTACTTATACTAGTACTTAACATGTATACACTATTACTATTACTAGCACCTATAACCTACTACTTATATTGTAGCACAAAAACATTTTGGGATATGTATTAGAGATGTATAGATCTTCGAACTTTCTTGACGAATGGTTTCTATGAGATTCTAGGCAGAGAGTTTAGATTTCCGATTTAAAGGGTCCTATGGCTCAAGCCCCTAGATCTAAATTAGCCATTCGAAGGGAAAGGGGTGATTGAAAGCTTATCTAATACGGCAAGTATCCTAAAATGGAAAACACTGATAAAAGTAGAAACTCTCTAGTCATAGAAACTTAGTAAAATAAGAAACTTTCTAAAAATAAAAACTTTATAAAAATAGTAACTTACTAGGAATAGAAACTTAGTAAAACAAACTATACTTAAACACATACTTAAACTTAAACATGGGCAAAACACTTAACTACTCTTAAATGTCAATAGGTTGACTTTCCTGCTCACTCGTTCAACTCTTTATTCCGAGGAATAACTCTCTCTCTACTTACTAAGGTGAATTCATAGCCCCACTCTTTATTGCTAGCAAACTTATTTAATTTATTTGGGGTGAGACACATGCTGCTTTTACTATTTACAATTTAGACACAAGTACCAACTGCTAAAACTATGCTATACCCGGCTATGTCCGACTAAGTCCCTACAGTGATATTTTTAAGTGCTGCGGCATGCTTATTTATTGGGGGTAGGCCTATCGGGAGTAACGTCCCCGATACATTTGACTAAGTCTTTGTATTACTTGATAATGAAATTAAACCGACAAGGACAGACACAACTTCTCATGGGGCAAACTTGAACGTTTAGTCTAAATATCACGCACTGGCATAACTTTTTGATCCTGCGGGAGATCAACGTTACAAACTAAATCTTGTGGTCTAAAACAATGATAACTACTTTTGTTAAACCTATGAATTTCACTCAACCTTTTTGGTTGACACTTTAGCATGTTTTGTCTCAGTTGCTATTTGATTCAAGATTTCTTATATACTACTTATGTGATGCTACTTGGACTTAGGATCAAGAGATATCGCATTTATTACCTCTGCATATGAACAATTACTTTATCGTTATTTCCATTATTGTAACAACATTTCATTTTCCGCTGCGTACTCAATAAAGTTAAATTTTCTCATTTAGTATTGTTCTCGTATTATAATATGTTGGTTTATTTGATATTAGTAACGTTTCTTCCAGACCCTATTGGGAGGACATTACAGATTGGTATCAGAGCATAACCAGGCTGTTATAGAGAACCAGGATTGTATTTTTATGTGTGCCTTACTTGCTAGCTAGGGTGCCTTAGCAATCTAGGAAACTATAACCTTTCCTGCCTTACACTTAAAGCACTTAGGATTGCCTTATAATCTTAACAATCATGCTTTACCAAACTTGACTTAAAGATTCTAATCAAAGTCTCTTTCCTAATGTAGGACTACAACTTTTCTTGACCATAGTGCCTTTAATTGTTGCCTTTAACTGTTAAATGCTACACTATACTTTAGAAACTTTACTTATCTTAGAATGCCGAGCTAATCTAAGAACTCTGCTCACTTTCCTGAGTACTATCCAATTACACCACCGCATCTAAATGCGACACAATGATTTCAGAAATTCTTGACATTCATAAGTCATCTATCATGGTTATGTGTATTACATATGTATTACATGAAATATTATCCATGATTTTGAAACTCTTATAATTGTTACTACTCACACACAAACGTATATAACTCCCTGTTATATCACGTACCTATATGCCTTATGCCTTTATGCATCGGTTTGTGAATCGAAAAATGTCATTGGGTTATCACAGTATACGAATTGAAAGTCTTTAATCAAAAGATTATTAGATTACATACTTATCACTTTATGATCTCGACACGTCATACTGCCATTATTAAAGTATAGACACATCATATCTTATTATATCTTATCGTATCTATCCTAATAGATTTTGTCTAACACTTTTCCTAAATTTCCTCCGTAAATTACGGAAATCTTTTTGCTATATACACGTATTCGAGGAGACGAATATATCATCCAGTATTCAACACTAATCTCATATCAAAAACCCTAATTCCAAACACATAATATGGATTCCTCGAACTCTTCAAGCTCCAATGGCAGCGTAACCAGAATGAACCAACCAATCAACCATCATCTATTTTGGATGAATTGGGGATGGGTTCGTAGTAAACTTAATCAATGGAGACAATAAGAAGGTGATCCCTTCCACCAACCGAATTCACCACTTGGTGAAGAACCTGAAGCACTTACTGGCGAACCCGTTCGGAACACTATTTTCACCCTCATTTCCAGGATATCCAGTCACGAATATATAATATCTAAAATTTTAGATCTTATTCATCCACTTGTCCGAACCGCCAATCATCCCGGAATAATAGAAGAAGTCAACGAGCTTCGCGCTCGAGTAGTGGCTCTGGAGAATATGGTGCGAAACCTACAAACACCAGCAGCAGCACCAGCAGCATAACCAGTACCACCAGTACCATCGGCATCACCACCAACATCACCACCAACATCACCAGCTTCACCAACGACAACATCCGCATTCCACGCCTCAACATCACACTCAGTACCTCAAACATCAACATCATACGCCCCATAGATACCAAGGAATATTAGTAATAATGAGTTAAGATGTATTGACTCATTCTTCCTGAAGAATTACATATGTATACTTTATATATATGGATTGGAATAATAATAAATCTTTTCGTACTAAGCTATTACGTGTGAATCTTAACTATTATGTACTACATGGTTAATTCATATCACAATATGCTATGATGTACATCTTTTGTTAATAACTTAACAATCGGTAATCATTGCTTCAATACAATAAACTCCATTTCGTAATAAACCAAGTGTATTACTCAAATACATGATTGATTGTATACTTTAATTTTCGATGTACTCGAAACTTTCTAGGAAATATCATTAGTGCCTTATGAATTTCACAAGAATTCCAAGAGCACCAACATCATATACCGAAGTATATCAATAACAATGAACGATGAAGTATTAATTCATAACTTCATTAGCGAAATATTTCACGACAATTATGAAATCTCTAAGGTTTTGGAGATTATTTATTCTCGTTTCAACAGCAAATCAAATGAGTTTAATATTATATTAGCTCATTAAAACCATGATTACATCTGAAGAATACATATATGAACGTATATCTTCTCTTTTGTACAAACTGTTAATTGTAAAAAATATTTTAACGGGTAGGTAAAACCCGAGAGATATTCATATCTCATATAAATATGTTACATTGTACATTCTTCCATTCTGATTCAGCAGTTGTTAACTATACTACTTACATTCACATGATATATGTATATGTTCACCAATGAAAAACCATTTTCATACAAATTCAGTTACATACTCTGATTTTGACATATCGGAACTTAAGTAAAGCTTTAGCAAGTGTTATTTTCCTAAAGTTCACTACATTCATGAATTATATTCATTCGTATTCTATGATGAATTATCAAATCAAACCACCGAACTTACCATTCCTTACTTTTGAAAATCACAACATTTCTTCGTCAACCGTTAGATCCATTGATGGATACATCTTACGCTTAAACACTTCAAATTCAAAATTCTTGAAAACATCATTTGAATCTTGACGATCGCAATCAGCGTTTAATCATCTAAAAATGAAATTTCTTGAAACCATTTCGGATTGATAACCGATGATTCAAATATGGATGCATTAAATGCAGAGGAAACAGAAAAATTGTAGATGGTCTTAAGGGCCAACAGTTTGATAATAAAGAATGGTACGTTGGAAAAGCTCAAAAGAAAATTTGGAACTGAAAAACGGATTGAGCTAACCATGGAGGACACCAAGGACAAACACAAGGGCCAAACCCTATATTCAAAGAATCCAGGTAATTTTGGATCCGGTGAAATCTTTAGAGAATATCTTGCTCCGAAGTCATGTTAAAAGCTTGCGGAAAATTTTTCTTCATCAACTTTCGAACTTAGAAATTCCAAAATATCATCATAAATATCCTCTATATTTCGGAAGATATCTTCATAACGATTCATGTCCGCAATTAAGTATCTCTTTGCGATATCTTTATAAAGGAAACTGTTTTAGTTTCTATATTCTGTAAAATTCGAGTTTAAATTATAAATGCTTTGAAGAAGTGTTGGGAATTGAAGCATGAGTTAGTATAATATAATGACGTCAGGCCAACGTGATTATATTACAGTAAGTCATGCTAAGTTTTTAATGGAAGATGATGATTCATAGATTTTATAATCATCATTTTCCATGTTACACGACTCTTACATTCTATTTAACCTCTAAACATATCAAGAAAATATTTTTCTTGATGATTCGGTCTTTTCCGGATATTCTGGTAATATGACAAATCAAATCGTGCTATTACCTTTCCTTTCTACTTTATATATTATGATCATTCGAAACTTCATACCTATGAATTCTGGACCATTACTCGCTTGACTTGAAGTCGGGAAGAGGAAACAAAAGCATAAAGCTCCGACATATAAGGGAAAATATAAAGCCCTATAACGACTCCGAAATTACAAACCGTGTATATCAATACGTATAGCAATATAAAGACACGGGATAATTAAAAACACTATAACCTCAAGAGCATAGTAGAAGTAAACAGATTCCTCTGGCGGTAAAAGAAAAAGAAGAATGACTGCATAGATGGTCAATATAATAACCAGGATCAGAACTGGATTAAGCATTTTCTTAATCTTTTGGAAGTTTGAATTGAGAAAGAAAGTATAGAAGTGGTGAAGATAATGAAACGAAAGAAGCTAATTTATAGCAAAATTCCAAACACATCAATCGAGGCAAATCACCGCATTTAATCAAACAAATCTCAAAATTTCGTAAATACCGGAGAATCAAATCTTATAGATTACGAAGATTTTCTTTAATTCCTTGAATTCCGGAAATCAATCGTGACTACGTCAAAAGTTAAGGAGAACATTTAATTTTCTCATTTCACTCTTTTATGATAGCTTCATTTATACTCTTCCTATAAACGAATCGTTTTATCCATATTATTCAATAGTGATAAAACTTTATTTTTCAACTTATATTCATCATTAAAATATTCTTGTTGTAAACAATGAAGATCTCTATCAAATTTCATGACTGTGATTTTCACGAACTCCTCTTTGTTTGTCTGCCCTAATATTGTGGCATAAAATGCTCAAGGTTTTAAATGAGCTCAATACTATTCATAACACATTTCATGTATCCAATTTACTGAAATGACTTGTATAACATCATCATTTTGAATGATCTTCACATTAATGATAAAATGCACTTCGTTGAATAACCTATAGAAATCATGGAAGGAGAGGTCAAACAAACGCGTAAAAGCAATATACCTATCGTTAAAGTCCGTTGGAATTCGCGTAGGGGCCCCGAATATACCTGGGAACGCAAAGACCATATGAAACGGAAATATCCCCATCTCTTCTCAACTGCTGATGCAAACGACGAAACTACCTAAAAACTTCGGGACGAAGTTTTCAATAACGGGGAGGTACTATAACGACCCTCATTTTTCCATTCTATATTTTTCCAATATTAAAAGCCCAAACAATATAATTAAAACTTAATGATTAAACTTTAATCAACAATTGTTAAGTGTTAAGAGTTAGAAAACATATTAATTAACTTTGTACAAAAATTGACAAGTTAATAAAAGATAAAAATAATAAACTGTTAGTCGACACTCACTGCTAATTAAAATTTATGCATTTATGTAATATTATAACTAATAACCTATAAGTAATAAATAAAAAGTGACATTTATATAAATAATAAAACAATTGGGAACTAAATATATACAAGTCATGAATTAGTAAAAAGAAAATAATACTTATCATGTAGTAAATGTAAAAATAATAATAATAATAATAATAATAATAGTAATAATAATGAGACTAAAAAAATATTACATCCTTATGTTGACTAAAAATAAAGTATAAACTAGTACATCCTTATGTTGACTACTTATAAACTAGTACCACCTATTGTTGGCTAAAAATTATAAAACAAAATAAAATCATTAATTAGAACATCCTTATGTTGACTAACACTCTAATACTTGCACTATATAAACACTCCTAGACTCCTAGTTTCTCTTTCACAAATCACACCAAAATCCTCTCTCAAAAACAATCTCTCCCTTTCCCTCTCTTGTGGTATTCAAATCTTCAAGCTTGTTCTTCGTGTTCTTCAAGAATCTTCAAGGAGTTCTTCAAGATTTTCAAGGCTTTGATCTTCCATCTTCATCGTGTTCATCTTTTCTTTGTTAATTATCTTGAATCTTCAAAGGTATAACATAAACCCTAAACTATTTACATAAACTTTGATCTTTGTTAATTCATATTCATATTATAAACTTGTTATTCATAAGTATATACATAAACACACCTAGATTTATATATACATATATACATGTAAAAAAATATATTTTATATATATATATATATATATATATATATATATATATATATATATATATATATATATATATATATATACATATATATACGAATTATATATACATATACATATTAAAACCTTAAACCCTAATTACACGTAAACTATAATTCTTAAACCCTAATTAATTAAACTCTAAACATTTATGAAACCCTAGAACATTAATTACTAAACCCTAGTTATTAATTACTACTTTAATTAACTAACCCTAATTAATGAAACCCTAATACTACTTATACTAGTACTTAACATGTATACACTATTATTATTACTAGCACCTATAACCTACTACTTATATTGTAGCACAAAAACATTTTGGGATATGTATTAGAGATGTATAAATCTTCGAACTTTCTTGACGAATGGTTTCTATGAGATTCTAGGCAGAGAGTTTGGATTTCCGATTTAAAGGGTCCTATGGCTCAAGCCCCTAGATCTAAATTAGCCATTCGAAGGGAAAGGGGTGATTGGAAGCTTATCTAATACGGCAAGTATCCTAAAATGGAAAACACTGATAAAAGTAAAAAACTCTCTAGTCATAGAAACTTAGTAAAATAAGAAACTTTCTAAAAATAGAAACTTTATAAAAATAGTAACTTACTAGGAATAGAAACTTAGTAAAACAAACTATACTTAAACACATACTTAAACTTAAACATGGGCAAAACACTTAACTACTCTTAAATGTCAATAGGTTGACTTTCCTGCTCACTCGTTCAACTCTTTATTCCGAGGAATAACTCTCTCTCTACTTACTAAGGTGAATTCATAGCCCCACTCTTTATTGCTAGCAAACTTATTTAATTTATTTGGGGTGAGACACATGCTGCTTTTACTATTTACAATTTAGACACAAATACCAACTGCTAAAACTATGCTATACCCGGCTATGTCCGACTAAGTCCCTACAGTGATATTTTTAAGTGCTGCGGCATGCTTATTTATTGGGGGTAGGCCTATCGGGAGTAACGTCCCCGATACATTTGACTAAGTCTTTGTATTACTTGATAATGAAATTAAACCGACAAGGACAGACACAACTTCTCATGGGGCAAACTTGAACGTTTAGTCTAAATATCACGCACTGGCATAACTTTTTGATCCTGCGGGAGATCAACATTACAAACTAAATCTTGTGGTCTAAAACAATGATAACTACTTTTGTTAAACCTATGAATTTTACTCAACCTTTTTGGTTGACACTTTAGCATGTTTTGTCTCAGGTGCTGTTTGATTCAAGCTTTCTTATCTACTACTTATGTGATGCTACTTGGACTTAGGATCAAGAGATATCGCATTTATTACCTCTGCATATGAACAATTACTTTATCGTTATTTCCATTATTGTAACGACATTTCATTTTCCGCTGCGTACTCAATAAAGTTAAATTTTCTCATTTAGTATTGTTATTATAATATGTTGGTTTATTTGATATTAGTAACGTTTCTTCCAGACCCTATTGGGAGGACGTTACAATAGAGTACCGAGACTTATGAGCCTCATCTAAAACAAGTTGTCGCAGATCACCAAACTTCGAAAACCAAAGGCGTCCCGCAAAATACCGAGTACCATCGGTTCGTACCTCTAACTGTTTACTCGAGCCTCGGACCTTCCCATTACAAAATTCTCCTCCTTCAAGGCTTCTTGTTGAGCTTCAAGAATCTGCCTTGCGAGGTTTGTTCGAATGGTCATATTTAAGGCTATAAACCTACGAGGTTCAACTCTCTCTTTTCGAATCAAAGCATCAGCCACGACATTGGCTTTTTTTCGGAATGGCTAAAGGAGTTCACAATCATAATCGTTCAACAATTCCACCCATCTTCGCTACCTCATATTCCACTGTCTTTGATCAAAGATATGTTGAAGACTTTTGTGATCAGTGTACACTGTACTTTTGACCCCATAAAGATAATGTCTCCAAATCTTGAGAGCAAACACAACAGTTCCCAACTTTAAATCATGGGTTGTATAATTCTGTTCGTGAATCTTCAACTGTCGTGATGCGTACGCAATGACTTTCTTTCGTTGCATCAAAACACAACCAAAGCCCTGATGCGATGCATCACAATAAACAACAAAATCATCATTACCCTCAGGTAGTGATAATATCGGAGCGGTAGTCAACTTCTTCTTCAGAGTTTGAAAAGCAGTCTCTTGTTCATCCTTCCACTCATACTTCTTCTCCTTATGCGTTAAAGCAGTCAGAGGTTTCGCTACTCGTGAAAAATCTTGAATGAACCTTCTATAATAGCCTGCCAAACCTAGGAACTGACGAATCTGAGTAGGAGTTTTCGGAATTTTCCACTTCTCAATCGCCTTATTCTTAGCAGGATCAACTTGAATTCCCTTCTTACCAACAACGTGTCTAAGGAATTGAACCCCTTTCAACCAGAATGCGCACTTAGAGAACTTAGCGTACAACTCTTATTTCCTCAACAAATCAAGTACCAACTTCAAGTATTCATCGTGTTCTTCATCACTCTAGGAATAGATAAGAATGTCGTCGATGAAAATGATAACGAATTTGTCCAGATAGGGTCTACACACACGGTTCATGAGGTCCATGAACACAGCAGGTGCGTTTGTAAATTCGGACAGCATAACAAGGAATTCGCAGTGACCATAACGGGTACGGAAAAGCAGTTTTCGAAAAAGCAGAATCTTTACCACGCAGTTGATGATAACCGGAATGAAGATCGATCTTAGAATAAACAGACGAACCTTGAAGCTGATCGAACAGATCATCAATTCTAGAAAGAGGGTAACGGTTTTTAACTGTAAGTTTGTTCAACTCACGATGATCAATACACAATCGGATCGAACCATCTTTCTTCTTAACAATCAAAACAGGAGCTCCCCACGGGGACGAACTGGGATGAATGAAATATAGTTGCAACAATGCAGGAAGAAATATATGGAGTATTCACATTAGTGGTATGGATATTTAAAGCAATTCTCTCAAAGGAGATAACGAGGATCATGGACTTCAAAGTAAATTTTCATTGCATTTCTGAAAGGAAGACGTACGAAAGGTGTGATCTTTTAACGAGAGTGAACTTCCTTGCACAATGAGCGAGTCAATCTAGGATTCATCCTTATTCTTAAATTTATGTGCGGATGAAAAGACCGCGAATCATGGGTTATAAAGAATGGTCGACTCCAGATGAGATGAATCTCCAAAAATAATTTTGTGTACCTCAAGGTATTGAATCATAGGGCTGATGTTTACGAGGGTGTTGCGGTTAGCCGTGAATATCGAGAGTAGAAACTCCTCAAACGGTCTAGTGTGATATACATCCATGATACCTACTTTAACAACAGTTGGGGTAGAAACCCACCTAGCGCCTTTTCTACAATAGGGTGACCACCGAGTGTTCCCCAGAAAATTGATTTATCGGTCCGCGTTTCGGCCATGTCCAACCATAAGAGAGAAAATTTTACGAGCGCAAAGACTTTCCAACAAATTTAATAAAACCGGCATCCAAAGTGGTGTAAGAGTTTCTATCAATGAACTTAATGGTAGGTTTCATTCTTAAACGGAGGACGAGAAGAACTGTGATCCAAACACTCTATAGAGTAATGCGAAAATTTGATAAAATCAATCCAAGGAGTTTTGAAAAAGCTTTAATTGTTTGATGTGACAACATAAACGGAACGAAGTTCTTAGTAAATTTAGAAGTATGTACAACGTGTACCATTTTATATAAAACAAATTGAATTAGTCAAACGGCTTAATAAATGAGCAGTTTTAAAATAGTTTTGAAGGTATGATTTAGTATATCCTAGCCAAAATAGGTAAGGGTAAATTTATTCATTTGAATCCATACATACATATATGATTTTAACAATTGTATACATGACAAAATATTTCATTACTTCTATTCGACCATAAATCTCGTGAGAACCGCGCAATTAAACAAATGTGTAAAATTCCCGATGATAAACAGAGTATCTACATTTCATAGGTTACAAGTTGAAGTAAGATCGTGGAAGATCGAGTAAAGGACTTGAATCGTCGTGCGACATTTGACCACCAAATGTTACGAGGTCATGAAAACCAATGAGTTAAATGTTGTTTTGACTATTATCAGGACATAAGTCCTTGGGCCAAAACTGTTCCCGAGCGAAGCTGTTGCTAACAAGCGAGTTATGAAGGATAGAGCATGAGATAGATAATCTGGTTAAAACGAGCTTCTCGTATATCAACAAATAAGATAATGAATATTTTCCCTACCCTTGTAATACATCGAAATTTCTGAATGAGTAGTGTAAAAATTTTCTTTGACTCGCTTTCTATTCCTCATGTCACAATATTGGGACTTCTTTATGAATTAACGTAATATAATCACGTTGGCCTGACGCCATTATATTTCACTAATCCATAGTTCCATTCCAATAGCACTACATGAGGTCAAGACACGCGATCAACCTCGAATTTTCACACAATTTCCCTAAAATGATTTCTTAAATAATGTGCTAAGAATAGCATAAGAGACATAAACATCAAAAGTAACGAATAGGAGTAACGATGACATAAAAATGTCTTCGAAGTACCAAGAATCTCTAAAAGTCAAGAATGACATTTTTCGGTTCAAAAACCAAAGCACATAGGCACAACAACACAAAGGCACGTAATATAACAAGAATGTTATATACCTAAACATAATAGCTGACATTGAAATGACGAGCATTTAGAAGTCAAGAATGACATCTCGCGTAATATAACTCAAACGGTATATACATAACCATAATAGATGACATAGAAATGTCGAGAATTCCATAAGTCAAGAATGACATCCCTCGGTTTCACCAACCGAGGTGTTCTTATAAAAGATGAACTCGCATGAGTCAGAGAACACGTTTAAATTGGAATGGGAGTTCCTCCCGGATTCAGAACATAATAGAGATGTATGTATGATAACAATATACATACCAATACGATACAAATAATCACATATAATAATATATTATCGGCCGAGCTGTAGACTAGACTCACTAATGCACCCTATTGACTTGGATAACTACATCAATGCAGCCTAATTCCCTACAACCTGGCTTTGATACCAACTGAAACGACCAGTCAAAGTACACTAAACGACCATCGTTATCTTGGTCCCACAGCTTGATCATAACTCTATATGAATTTGATAAATAACCTTGCATTCTTTATTTAAAAATGATTTCCCATAAAGGAAACCTACCAAGATATGTAAGTTTAGAAAAACTATACATTATTAATTAACCCAAAAGTTGACCAAAACAAAGTCAACTACATCCACTATTAAATGTATCAAAATAGAATGCAAGTTAATGTTTAAAAAAAGCTGCCATCATAAATATGCAGACTCTCTAAGCACAGCGGAAGCAATCAATCATAAACCTGAGAATAAAACATACGAGTAACTATCAACAAAAATGTTGAGTGAATTATAGGTTTAATATTGCAAACAATATTTAATGTAAACCATAAAAATTTATGTTTGAAAACATAAAAACTCCTTTTTAAACCATAAAATTATATGCTAGAAAACATATAAAAACATTATTCCATTTTTCGTGAGCCACCTGGTAACCACTTAACCATTTATTTACCCTTGCCAAACACAATAAATAATATACACCGAACAAGTGTATCTTCAACTAAATACGAAGTACTAAACATTCCGATTATAAATTGCTAGCGCGACTAGCTCGAAATGGGGTTGTCAAACCCGATAGATCTATCTATAGGATTCTCGTTCACCAGTAGAAACCAGTGATTACAGTTACCAGACTAGGGAATATTTTTGTTCAACTCACAATGAATAATTTAAACCAACCTCCACTTGAGTCCAAAATATAAAATAAATTGCATGTATTCTCATCCGAAAAGATTTAAATAGAAAAAGGGGACTATAACTCACCTTAATAGCAAACGAAGTAACCACACAAATAAGCGAACAACAAACGAAGTAAAGTGATCAGGAATGATCACAACGCCGACCTATAAATAAAGCAGGTCGGTATAAATAACTAACTTAGGTCAAGTCTTAGTATGATAGCTATTGTACATGTTGCAAATAGACATAGAACAATACTCAACATGCATCGGTTTGATCGAAACAGCGTACGGACACACACTTTCTATTTTTAGAGAGTTTCTATTTTTGGAAAGTTTCTATTTTTGAAAAGTTTCTATTTTAGGAAAGTTTCTATTTTAGGAAAGTTTCTATTTTTGGAAAGTTTCCAAATTTAGAAAGTTTCCATATTTAGAAAGTTTCTATTTTTAGAAAGTTTTTAAGTTAGGAAAGTTTTCTTAATTAGAAAGTCAACAAAAGTCAACTAAAAGTCAAAGTCAACCGAAAGTCAACTCAAAAGTCAACCTTGGTCAAACATAGTCAACATTAATTTTAAAAGTGTAAGTTGTAATAATAATATAATTTATAATGTTAATTAAAGTTAAATAAGTATAATTATGTCATAACATAAGTTTAATTAAATTAAAATGAATTATTAAAGTTAACATAAGTTTAAATGATATAATTAATATAACATAAGTATTTAATTAATTAATTAAATACTAGTCATAATATAAGTATTATTAATTAATAATAAATTTTAAATCATATCATAAGTATTAGTAATTAATAATGAATTATTAATCATATCATAAGTTTCTAATTATAATTATTAAATCATAAGTATTTAATAATTAAATTATAATTAAATAATAACTAAGTCTTATAATAATTAAATAATTAATTAATCCTTATTATAAGTCTTTTAATAATAATATCATAATATAAGTTTAATACTTATCATAAGTATTTTTCATTAATAATAAAGGTATTATTAATCATAAGTTTAATTAAAAGTTTGATAAAATCATAATTAATTAATAAATGATATAATAAACATGTATATCATAAGTCTTAAATTAAAATAATTACTTTTTATAACATAAGTAATTTATTAATAATGAAATTCATTATTTATATCACAAGTCATAATTAATAACCATAAGTTTTAATTAAAAGTTCATCGGGTCATAACTTGAGCCCCGAGAATCGGTTTTCGGCGAGTCTTATATATATCTTCGCCTAACCAACCCACCCGACACATTAGTGTGCTCAAGAATACCCTAAGAACAGCAAACAAGTCGTGACTTATAGCCATAAATCAACTTGTAGCTTTAATCCGTTCAAAAACATGTTTTAGTCATACCGGGTGATCCGTGGCTCGGATTTCGATGACCCAAACACGAAAGTTCATACCATCATAAATCCTAACACACTAGTACACCCTAAAGACTCCAAAGATGATCACAAAGTCGGACCATACATGTACCAATTCGTTTTCACAATTTAATTTCAATAAAACACCATTTTAATCATATCTAGAGCTCCGGGAATCGAAATGACATGAATCCGGAGTCTAAAATTAATGTCTTTATGAGAGGAACTCATCTAAATACTTTAGTTTCACTTTTATATTAGTTATATATACATAAAACAACAATTAAACCGCTGTCCCAAAACAATCAAACCGAAAACATGAATTAACGAGCAGTTCTACGCATACAATCAATAATACGATAACATATAATCATCATACTACTAATATAACATATAAAATCAGTAAAATAAATGAAAAATTTGAAAAGCTAGGGTTAGGATTTATACCCTAATCAAGAATCAAATGGTATGAACGAGTAGAGGAGATCGAGAGGAACGCGTTTATGCAATTGATTTGATGATCCAAGCACTTGATTGAAAGAAGATGATGATGATATATGGCTGATGGGGGACATTCAAAAAGGGAGGAGAAAGAGAGAAAAGAAAGAAAAAATGAAGCTAGGTTAAAAATGAGAAGCATTTTGGTGATTTTGATCAATTTAATCCCAAGTTTGAAAATTTGACAACCTAACCCCCTCCCCTTTGAAATTTTTGGCTGAAATAGGTAGGGTAGGCTCCATGTGTAGGCTAAATTGATGCTAAGAGTATTTGCTTGTGGTCCGAATGCCCGAACGAAACCCGAAACGCGAAAACACCGCTACGCGATTAAATATTCGGAGAGATAACGCGTACGCAAAAAATAAAATATATAAACACCATATATATTCATATGACATCAGAATATCATATTTAAAATAATTTGGATTTAAAAATCCCAAAATTCTGACCGTTGGTTTGAAAACCGAAATGATTCGCCGGATAGAAATCCGCGACACGTAGAAACGTATAACTTAAAATATGAATATAAATATTCACATAACACATAATAATTAATATATTATTACAAAAATAATATTATAGGTCATAGAAATGACGTGACAAGAATAACAATTAACGGTCGTTAAATAATTAACGGTAAAAGATAACGGAAAAAGTAGAGTCGTTACAGTATGTTTCGGTTTGACATATTTCAAAAATCCAACTTAGTGGCATAAATTTGATGACGAAAAAGAAGACGAAAGACGGAAAGAGGAATCTGCATCGGGTTCACATAAGCTCAATGTTTATGATGCAGATTTGGATTACGAAATGCAATCCAAAATTTGTTTACGCCTTCTCAAGATGGTGTCAAATCGGGTGCGGTCAAAGGAGCATCGAGTAAAGGATTCTTCTAAAATTTGGCGGATCATGGTTTAATTCCTCCCTCGTCGGGCGCTATAATAAGCGACGGATTTTCAAACGTTTTTTCCCTTCAATATCGAAAACCGCTCTAGCAAAAATATTCGTTGGGAGATTTTAGATGGTAAGTTAAAAAAAGTTGAATCTTAGTTTTGTTGCTTGTTGTGATTTGTATTGTTTACTAGGTCAAGTTTGTGGTTTGGTGTTAGGTTTGATGTTTTGTGTAGGTGTTTCAGTTCGTTTCCTCGTTTTGAGTTCGTTTTGGTTATGTACCAATGTAGATGATGCTCGGTATAGCCGTATATATATTTTTTTTATAGTAAGCTAGTTTTTTGGTATGAGTCTTATCGGGTCATTTTTTGTATCTTCTCGTTAAAGACATTTTCTTTTTCAAAACGTTTTCATTTTATCTAAATTTTCGTTATTTATATAAAAAAAGAAAAAAAAAATTAACACATTACCATATATACTAATATCAAACAAATTTTTGGTCGTTTTATTCTTTAGTTCATGTAGTTTTTGCCAAGGGAAATTTATGTTACGTGGGTTATACATAAGGGGTGCAAGATGTAAATATATAGGGTTAAAATTACCATATATAATAACTTCGAGGGCTAAAGTGTAATATCGTAATTCAACATAATAACTCTTATATAAAATCCACCCAAATTAATGACGAGATTTATCTTTTTTTCCGCTGCGATTTAGGCTTCATCGTTATCACCATTAAACTTGAAATAATTTTACGAATAAAACGCAACTAGCTATATTTGAAACGGAGTTCTTTTTCTATGAAAGAAAAAACATTATACATAGTATATAATAATCAAACTCAACTAATTGTATTAAGTGGATGTCTAGAGCAAGTGGTAAGATCATGAATTTTTAAGTCCTCATGCCCCTTTTTCTTTCTTTTTGTTTGCAACTTTTTTATCTCAGTTCTCGCTCAACATTATGTATATATGTAACAAATAGTAAACATACGTGAGCATTTTTTTACATAAAATATCGTTTGATACTACAAACAGGTACCAAACAACGTATATCCAAATATAACCGCCGCAACGCGCGGTCTGAACTCTTTCTAGTTAGTGATAAATCGTATACTATCATTTTATAAGTATGTGCTACTGTACGTCTGTACTAAATACAGTATATTTTAAATTATATACAGTATAACAATAACAATTTGATATACTTCCTTAGTTATATATATACTCCGTATATATACTAAGCGCCTGTTTACTAACACATTAATGGGCTTAATTGACTGGAATACTTATTCGGTCACCCATATCATGTGTTTACTTACACCTTAATAAATAATACCAACTGAGTCGATGCCTGTTTCGGTCACCAGAATTTCCCTACTACTCCCCATACAGCCGTATTATTCCTTACATACCCTTGGTTATATATGCTCTTAAATTAATAAAAAAATCCAAAGAACACTTTTAAGAGAAATTAAACACTTTTTGAGAGAAATTTAACGCATCGTCATCATCATCCCCTGGTCTTGATGAAACGATGTGTATTCATTTTGAAGAAAATCGAAGAAGAAAATTTAATTGGGAATTCTGCAGTCTTTTCTACTAAAGAAAATAGTAGAAGTAAATTTCATCGGGGATTCTGCAAAGCCTCTTCTACCACCGTCACTTTTTGTTAAAATTAATGAAAATCATATCTTGAAATAGAGAGAGATAATAGTTTGTGATTTATATAGTTGATTTATTATGATTTATTGTTATGGTTATTCGGCAGTAACGCACGAAGGAGACGAATTTTTTGGATGAAAATGTTTCTGGGAGCTTTTTTACTATGAGTGACAATGATAGTTGGAGATAAAGAGTATTGTCTGGAAGTTTCGTGGAGTTTCAAGAACTATTATTGGATGATATTTATTATTATTGATTATTGAATATTACGGAGTACTATTTTACTATTATTATTGTTTGATTTGATTTGATTTGATTTGATTATATTTTATTATTTATAAGTGTGTATGTATAATAGCCAAATAAAAATAAATAAAAAGTAAATATCATTTTGTTATTAGTAAACATGTCCTTTACATATGCATATTTTTGTTCTCAAGGTTAAAAAGGTAATTTACATCATTCAATCAATTCATCCCGCATAAAAAGTAAACAAATTTTATAACCATTCATTATCCATATTGACATATATGTCTATATTGAGCTTAATAGAAGGAAAAAAAAAGTAAACGGGCCAAAGTACATATAGAATGACATGTCCTTTCAGCCTTTCAGGATATCGTAGTACTAGAGTTGCGTTCGAAATAGGTTTACGTTCAAATAGTCAAATCTTGAATCATTCCATAAGTCAACACACCAAAAAAATTTCATAAATTCATAGGGAGTTATTATGCTTTTGAGTTCACACTCCGTATTTAACAAGACAATTAGATAGTTCCAGGAAGCACAAGAAATCAAGATCCAACGCATTACTAGGCTGACTTTTACTGACTCCCGTTTTTTATACTACACCCCCATAAGGTCACCTTACTCCCATTTCTTCCCACAATCACCTCCTCAACATCATCATCATCATCATCATCATCATCATCATCACATACGCCGACAATAAAGTACCATATGAAATGCAATAGCTGAATCAATTGTTTTTTGAGGTAATTCCCAATTCTTGGTTTTCTTCATCTTAGTGTTAATTTCATAAAGGTAACTGCTTTTTAATCTAATATCAAAAGGGTTTTATGGGTTTTTTTTTTTTTTTTGTTGTTGTTGCTAATTACATTTTAATTACTGGTTTATATAGAAATTGGATATTTAAGCTTACAATTTTTTGGAAAAGATATCATTTTTATCATTAGTTTTACACTGTGTATTAAATCTTCTGTTGGGGTCTTTAATTTGAATGTAAAATATTAATCTGAGATTTGAATCCCTATGTTGAAATTGCTAATGAAGAATAGTGTGCTTCTAGTCTAATCAAGAGTAGTGTGTTTTTAGTCTAATCAAGTTGGTTGTATTTTTTAGCTTCTCTCTTTGATAAAGAGCAATTGGCTTAATTTGCTAATGAGGTTTTTAGGTTTATAAGTTTATATGTGATGTTGGTTTCATTATCAGTAAGATAATTTATAATTTATTCATGTTTGTAATGTTTACTATGATAGAGAGTAAATATTGACCATCAACCAACCATTCTTGAACGTTGAACCAACATCGGCGATTGGTTACTTGGAAGATTATGGGTTGTTTTTCTTTTTGTTTTCGTAGGGGAGCACACCCGCCGAAGGGGTTTCCTGAATTCGAAGATGGTATAAACCCTGCAACAGTTATTGATTATTATTTTCATTAGCTAGGTAATGCATATATATCCTAATCATTATTACCGGTTAATCATATGCAGAATTATCTGAGGTTCAGAACCTTAAACTTTACTCCTACAAGGAGCTCAAATATGCTACCGATGATTTTAGCCCCGCCAACAAGATTGGGGAAGGTGGATTCGGTCCCGTTTATAGGGTATATATATATATATATATATATATATATATATATATATATATATATATATATATATATCTGTACTTTGATAATTTAACCACTTCTTTATATATTGTTCTTAATGTGTAACATTATTGTCATTTTTTAGGGAAGGTTAAGACATGGGGAAGATGCTGCTATTAAGGTTCTTTCTGCTGAATCAAAACAAGGAGCAAGAGAGTTTTTGACAGAAATTAAAGTGATTTCACAGATAGAACACGAAAACTTAGCAAAACTTTGTGGATGTTGCGTTGAAGGGGATCATAGAATATTGGTATACGATTACATTGAGAATAACAGCTTGGCTCAAACCCTTCTTGGTAATTTTCACAAATTCATACGTTAAAGTTTAAACCTTTGGTGTTATATAAATCATGTTTTGGTGTTTACTAATATAATGTTACTCTTTTAGGTAAAGGTCACAGTTCAATACAATTCAGCTGGCGAACAAGAACTAAAATTTGTACAGGAATTGCGCGTGGGCTTGCTTTTCTTCACGAGGAAGTTCGTCCACATATAATTCACCGCGATATTAAAGCAAGCAATATTCTTCTTGATAAAGATTTAACACCCAAGATTTCGGATTTTGGTCTGGCAAAATTGATACCTGCAAATATGACACATGTCAGCACACGAGTGGCCGGAACAATGTAAGACCCGCATCTTTTATTTCTCATTGTGTGTAGAAGCTCTTTTTCTTTTGTCTATTCGATTTGTTAAAGTTCTATTGCTTTTCTTGTACCAGTGGTTATTTGGCTCCCGAATATGCAATTGGAGGCCAGTTGACACGTAGAGCCGATGTTTATAGTTTCGGTGTACTACTTGTGGAAATTGTTAGTGGGAGATGCAACACCAATTCACTATTGCCTTTTGATGAACAATTTATTCTTGAAAGGGTAAGTAATTTTTAATTCCTTACCCATATTTTTAAACTTTAAGATTAAAGTAACAACCTTTACTGCATACACTTTAAGGGGTGTTTGGATTTGCGTTTGAAATGATTATCTGATTATTGCAACTCGTTGTGATACTCTGTTTTTAATTTCTGTATAATCATATTGTAAACCTTCTAAATCTTGAATCTGTTAAGCAGTTGGTTGGTTTGACTTTAAGTCAGAATGTGTCTTTTTGATTATAAGCTATTTCTAAATCTAGTTCAAATGTGTTATTTTTGCAACAGACGTGGTATCTTTATGAAAGAAACGAATTGGTGGAGCTTGTAGATACAGCCATGTATGGCGATTTTGATGCAGAAGAGGCTTGTAGATACTTAAAGATTGGTCTTTTATGCACCCAAGATAATCCAAAGCTTCGACCCGTGATGTCAACTGTGGTCAAGATGTTATCCGGTGAGATAAAAATCGACGATGACAAGATCACAAAACCAGGCCTCATTTCAGATTTCATGGATCTAAAGGTTAGAAGCAACCCAAATAAAACCGCTCCTGCCAAAAATGTTGAAAAGCAGAACACGTTCACTACTGTCTCATCCAGTTCTGATAATGGAGAACATTCATTATTATCATCCAATAGTAACACCACTTCACAATCGACCTTCACATTTTCAGACGCTTGGGATCAACCTAGGTAATGCAAGCATCAGTATACTGTCAATTTTTTTACTATAACTTGGATCGTTCTTAGATTAGGTAGAGGATGGAGGTATATACTTGATGTAAATATGTAAATTTTTCATTCTATGATGAGTTGCAGAGATGAATTATTGTAAAGCTTCAAATTGTATATTAAAGGTGTCTTAGTCATGGTAGGGTCAAAAAATGGTGTGTTATGGCAAGGGGGATTTTTATATTGTACAAGTTGGAATATGATGTTTTTGTGGTGGTAGGTTTTGTTTTTGGATGTCTTTGTGTGACAAGTTGTTAATTATTGACTAGAATATACGCAAAATTTTCAATCTGGTTTAGGGTGCTGTTCTTTTAGTTGGACCAACCAAAAGAATCGTTTTCGTGTACGTTTAGGAAATAAAATATATTTGTATGAATTTATTTATATTTATTTTATGTTTTTTTTTTCGAAAGGCAATAATTATATTATTAAAATTATAAAACTAGCAAGATGCTAGGGATTACATAACTCGAATACATAACCCGACTTCCGACTTATCATTCTACAATGTAACACGAGACGACTAAAACAATACACGATTAATTGGCAACCTACACCATCACGATTCTAAAACTCACGACTTCAATACACTCGAAACACACGACTAAAACAACACACTCGAATCAACAACCGATAACCATGATCCACAAACGAAACCAATCGAACGAAACCAATCGACAATCACAAATCGGAAACCACGAATCAACAATCACGACTTCAAGTCTTCTCGGCAACCACCACGATCAACCACCGATGACCACGATCCAGAAATGAAACCAATCAACAATCACATATTGGCAACCACGAATCAACTCACACTTACGATTACCGAATACCATAATCCCACGAAAATTACCACAAATCCACGAATCGAAATCCACAACCACGAAACCCACAAAAATCGAACCTGTCGGCGGTGGAGAATATGAAACGCTCCAATGAGGTTCACCAAACTCACTTCGAAGGCCAATCTGATGACCTGAAATCGAAACCAAGAGCACCAAAATCCACCGCAAACCACCCCAACCCGAACACGGAATCACCCAAACCACGTATTCAACTCACAAACAAGTGGTGAACGAGCGGGAGAGTAGCGGCACAGGGATAAATGTCTGGAGAAAAATGAAAACGAGACGCGAAAGGCATCGAAGGATAAGCGAACGGGGACAAACCATGAAGCTGCAATCAACAGATCCGCCAACCGGGACCATCAAACCCCGAAGAAACACCACTCCGGCGACCCCATCACCGGAAAACCAAACCAAAACACACAAATACTGAAACATCAAACAAACCACGAACACCATTTCCCACGAACAACCAAAACCAGGAGAAACCATGAAACCCGCGTTAGATCCACCCCAAACCGAAACTAATACACAGCACGGAATCACCCATTCAACTCATAAAAACAAGCAATCAAACTCCACATCGTGACCAACCGAGGTGAAGAGAAATGTACCGGCGCCGGAGACAGGAAACCCACAAAAGTAGGGATGACACGCATCTTTGAGCCACACAAACCTGTACCAAGGTAGAAAACAGGAAGCAGAGAAGGAAGGTCTGTAAGGAAAAGAGCCGGAGAAGCACGGCAGAAGCACAAGGATCCACCACGTGAAAACTCGCTGGAAATGACCGCCGGAAAACCAGAGTTAGTGATGACGGCCAAAATCAAGGACAAAAAATCGTTCGTTCAGCCCATCTCCGACGAGTACCAACCCCGCAACCGCCCAAACAACCATCCATACCACCAGATCCACAGACTACCGGAGAGTATCACGGTAGTCGCCGCCTGCAGATGGCGGAAGATGGAGCCTGCCGTCGTGAGCCAGAAACTCGAAGAAGAACGTAGCAGAACAAGCCTAAGGAAAGAACAAAAAGGAGTAAAAAAGGAAGCCGGACCACCGGCGGCTGCCGGTGGCCGGAGGAGGAGAGTTACCGGAAAGTTTTTTTTGAAAGAGGGGAGCGTATTTTTTTTGAAAGAGTTTATATTTATTTTATGTTATCTTCAAAATTATATTAATCGCTTTCAGTAAACATTAATTTAAGTGTAGTTGAGTTGCTAGTATGTGACGACCCGGAAATTTCTGACCAAATTTAAACTTTAATCCTTATATTATTCCGACACGATAAGCAAAGTTTGTTAAGTTAAATCTATAGAATTTTAAACTGTGTTCATACATTCATTATAACCTCGACCAAATTCCGACGATTCACGAACCGTTATATATAAATAGATATGTATATGTATATATATATATATATATATATATATATATATATATATATATATATATATATATATATATATATATATATATATATATATTATAACTTGAGAATATTAATAAAGTATTAAATGTATAATACTTTACACGAACGTATTTGTTTCAATATGATTTTTGACGAAATTAAAAAAATATATATATTAAATGATTGAATTATCAGAAACATTGAATTATGATTACAAGTCTCTGTTGAGAGGTCCACTATGATTTGAGAAAAGCTATTCCTCTTAACGATATTCAGAATAATTTGTAAAGCTATTTACGAAAGTTAGACAAAAGTTAGTGGAGAATTGGTTTCCATAATATTCTATTAATCTATTTTCAAACGTACAAAGACGTTTTCAGTTTAAAAAGAACTTTATTATTAAAACGTATATAACTTTTATAAATATCTAAAATCACTTTTGACAACTCATCACTTAACCAGTATAATAAATATAACGATATTTATATTTTATTTCATTAAATATATATAACGATTTAAATTAATATTATATATATTTATACGCGTATTATATATATATAGTTTTTATACTTTTACTATACTTTAACTTTACCTTTACTTTACTTTTACTTTACTTTAACTTTAATAATTCACTTTAATAATTCATACTTTAATAATTCACTTTAATAATTCACTTTAATAATTCACACTTTAATAATTCACTTTAATAATTCATACTTTAATAATTCACTTTAATAATTCATACTTTAATAATTCACTTTAATAATTCATACTTTAATAATTCACTTTAATAATTCAAAAATCTATTATAAATAGAATTCAATAGGTTTCATTATTTCATAGAAACTTGAAAATATATTTATCTAAACTCTCTCAATCGATATATATATATATATATATATATATATATATATATATATATATATATATATATATATATATATATATATATATATATATATATATATATATATATTTGCTCTGTATTATTTCAAGATATTATTAGTATACATAAAATATTACGACGGAGTGCTGTCCGAGTGATTTCAAAATAGTTTTTTTGAATGAGTCGAAGCTAAGGAAATTATGGGTTATAGCTATGGAGGTGATGGGTATGGTTCATGGGTATGCTCGTGAGGTCAATCTAGTGTTTATCATCTCCGTTGCGTCTACGTACTTTTCTGCAATATTGAATCTCAATATTGATACGTTCGTGAATCCGAGGCCAACCTTACACTTGTTAAATGACGTTATATGTATTTTTACTACGAAATACAGTATGGTGAGTTTCATTTGCTCCCTTTTTATATATATTTTTGGGCTGAGAATACATGCGCTGATTTATAAATGTTTTACGAAATAGGCACAAGTACTAAAACTAATTCTATGTGGGTTTAAACCAGAAATATACCCTTAGCTTGGTAACATTAAACTACTTGTCTATGTACGGTAGGTGCGAATCCTAAAGATAGATCTATTGGGTCTGACAAACCCCATCCTGACTATGGGATGCTTTAGTACTTCGAGGTTATTTTAAACACACCTGATCTGGTGTACTTCAGAGGGTAAAACATGAACGTTAAGGCTTGTTACCGGGTGCCTACAACTTATAGAATACTTTTATACACTTGCGAGTGTACATATATTTATAAACGGAAATCTTGTGGTCTATTAATATATTGAAATAATTGTTATGATAAACCTATGAACTCACCAACCTTTTGGTTGACACTTTAAAGCATGTTTATTCTCAGGTATTAAAGAAATCTTCCGCTGTGCATTAGCTCATTTTAAGGATATTACTTGGAGTCATTCATGGCATATTTTGAAAGACGTTGCATTCGAGTTATTGAGTTCATCAAGATTATTATTAAGCCAATTATAGTTGGATGTATTATGAAATGGTGTGCATGCCGTCAACTTTCGTTGTAAAGAAAGTTTGTCTTTTAAAAACGAATGCAATGTTTGTAAAATGTATCATATAGAGGTCAAATATCTCGCGATGTAATCAACTATTGTGAATCGTTTATAATGTATATGAACGGGTCCTTTCAGTTGGTATCAGAGCGGTGGTCTTAGCGAACCAGGTCTGCATTAGTGTGTCTAACTGATAGTCGTTAGGATGCATTAGTGAGTCTGGACTTCGACCGTGTCTGCATGTCAAAAGTTTTGCTCATCATTTTTGTCGAAAATTACCTGCTTATCATTCTTAGTCTAGACACATCTTATTGCAATGATTGCATGAATAGTGTATAGACAAAATTCATATCTTAGCGTATCTGTTACTGTAAACTTTGCCTGACATATTTCGTAAATTCCTCCGTAATCTACGAAACCTTTTGCTCTATATAATTAGAATACCACCCGATAGCTGAAAAATCATTTCATATCGAAAAATTCTTTATTCAATCATACGAAATGGAATTTGTCATTAGTTCAAGTCCCTCAGATTCCGAAATGGAATCTGTAATGACCCGCACTTTTTCGATCGTTCTATACTTATAAGATTAATATTTATATAAATTAAACCTTACCAACATGATAAGCAATCCAAATTGTTAAGATTTATGTTTTTGAAAAGAGTTTTACACAACGTTTGACCGTCTAGTTTGACCGATGATATCACGAACTATACAATATATGATAATTATACATACATATTTAACATGATCTAAGGATGTTTTAATATCTCATTTTGTATTAATAACAAAAAGTCATAAGTATATTTTGAAACTACTAACTTAAGTTTTCAAAACAATAACCATACGTAACGTTATTTGACATAAATACTGATGATTTATAATGTTTATACATATATCGTATAAGTAATGTATTTAATCATTTTTAAAGGGCTTTTATACATAAAACAATATAAGTATATTTACAAAAGATAGTTATATTTGAATTCTCGTTCCGTTTCCTCAATAATCCTATACGTATATCTAGGGTACTATACACAGCTTCTAGAAGTATTTACTATTGGTATATACCAATAGAAATCTTCAATTATTGGAATAATATGTCATTCATGACATAATAAATTTTAACTTATCTTAGATATTTTCACTAAAAACCAAATTTTCAAGCCTATAAATAAGCACCATTTCTAACTCATTTTTACACATTCATTTTCCAAATTTTACTTCCAATTTTCACACACACTTGCAAGAACTCTCTCAACTTTTATTTTACTACTTCTTTCCAGCAACTTTACATTTTAAACTTGAGGTAAAAACTCTACTT
This sequence comes from Rutidosis leptorrhynchoides, assembly GCF_046630445.1. Classification (NCBI taxonomy): domain Eukaryota; kingdom Viridiplantae; phylum Streptophyta; class Magnoliopsida; order Asterales; family Asteraceae; genus Rutidosis; species Rutidosis leptorrhynchoides. The sequence continues at coordinate 31,080,389 of NC_092338.1, read as the reverse complement.
CAACTCTTTTTCAATTCATATATTTATAGCTATATATATAAGAGTTTATAAACTAGAACATAGTTTGAATGATTTCAAACTTGTTCGCAAACTAAATAGATCCTTCTAACTTAACTTTTAAAATACTTCAAGACCTGTAATATAACTTAAAAATATGCTAATTTAACAAGGTATAACTTGGTTTTTCAAAGAACACCTTAAAAACTGTTTTTATGACGTCGGAGTACAACCGGGGGCTGTTTTGGGTTGGATAATTAAAAACCATCTTAAACTTTGAATTGGAGGTTTATTTTCTGGAAAAATGATTTTTACTATGAATATGATAACACATAAAAATTTCATGATTTAACTCAAAGTATAAGTATTTTTAGAAAAATAATCATTTAAGGTTGTTTACATGATGGAAAATGATTAACTTCATAAGTTTCACTAAAGTTTGACCTATGACCTGTGATTTCGAATACAAACTAAGGTATTTACAGTTCATAGTCTTAAAGAGGGACTCGATCCAAGGAAGTGGCAAGTTGAATCAACGAAAACGGAGTTGTAACGAAGAAACTATGACCAAAACGAGATCGGATATCTAAGACTAGTTTGGCTACGAAAATAATTGGAGAAAATTAAATAAATCACATCTTTTTAAAATAACATGATATTTTATATATATGTACTCATAATTTAATTTTATATGGTTCAGGATCACCCGTAAACAATACGAGAAGATTAATCATAAGATCCCATGATTGTACGCAACACGTCATTTGACAACACCGGTACTTTATGTACGCAACACGTCATTTGACAACACCGGTACCATGGGTCAAGATTAATCTCGACCAATACATATACGATGGGGGTTTTTATTTATTTCATTGGGGGTTTATTAAACACCTAAAAATGAACCATTAAAATTGAATTACTAACATCGGACTGCTAACTACGGACTAAGAAATTATTAAAAGTATTAAAAGTATAAAAAGTATATATATGTGACGATTGTTTAAAATAGAAATATATTGATAAACTATATATGGATAGGTTCGTGATATCAATCGGAGACCAAGTCGAAATTACATATCTTCAAGACGAAAGTGAGTATATAGTCCCATTTTTAAACTCTAAGTATTTCGGGATGAGAATACATGTATTTTATGTTTTACCTTATGGACACAAGTAACTGAAAAATATATTCTACGTTGAGTTGTACCACTGGCATACTTCCCTGTAGCTTGGTAACTGTTATTTACAGCGGTATTGTAAACGCGAATCCTGTTGATAGATCTATCGGGCCTGACAACCCCAACCGGACTGGACGACCAGTATTCAACGGTTGCACAGTACTTCGTTTCGTGACTACACTTGGTACGGTGTAGTAAGATTTCATAATAAAGGGAATATGCGACGTGATTAAATGTTAAGTATGGTTACCAAGTGCTCAACCACCTAGAATATTTTTATTAAACTGTTTATATACGAAATCTTGTGGTCTATATATATATTGCTGCCGGCACTAAACCTATATCTCACCAACTTTATGTTGACGTTTTAAACATGTTTATTCTCAGGTGATAATTAGAAGTTTCCGCTGCATTATGTTGAATTTGAGCAGGATCTTGCGTACGCATATTTGTGTCAAAAATAAAACTGCATACCCAAGGATTTGTGTTGTAAAATATGCTCGAAATCGTGTTGTTATCATTATATGTAAAGTTTGTAAGTCGAAGATTATCGCTAAACGATAATCATCTTTTTATTGTCTAAAGTTTGTAACAAAAATAATGGTTATGGTTTGTAATGTATAATATATGCAGTTTCTCTTTTAAAAATGTCGCATATAGAGGTCAATACCTCGCAATGAAATCATACGTTATCTAACACGTTCTTATGGTTAAGGACGGGTTATGACATGTGGTATCAGAGCGGTGGTCTTAGCGAACCAGGTTTGCATTAGTGTGTCTAACTGATAAGTCGTTAGGATACATTAGTAAGTCTGGACTTTGACCGGGTCTGATTTAAAAACCATTGCTTATCATTGTTGGTTAAAATTTATATGTAAATATTATGTAGTACTAATGGGTTAGTTGTTGTGTGATAGATGTCGGGCTCAAAACTTGTTATCACATTCAGCGACTCCGAACCAGAATCTTCAGATGGTGTTCCAGTCATTAACCTATCCGATGACGAAAATAATATCTTTGGGGAAGACTCACAAATTCCGGATGAACCGACTATAGAGAACCCGGAAAGTGAACCCGAGGAGGAAAGTGAACCCGAGGAGGAAAGTGAACCCGAGGAAGAAATACAGGAAATTACAAAAGAAGAGTTCGAACTAGGAAAGAAACGAAAGGCTAATGAATTAGAAAATTCAAATCCTGAGTTTAATAAGGATGATGTGGCACCAACTCCACTAGACACTACCACCCCTATTCCCACTATTCCTATTCGTTCTATCCCGGCATCCAGTTCTTCAGTCCCACAGCCAAAATATAGGCAGACAGCCAGGATAAGCGTTAAGCGATTCTTTGAACCTAAACGTCCTAGAAAATAGACCAAACGATGCACTGCCGTATTAAACCATGGGATCATATAATGTTTTGTATAATATTATTAGTGTGGTTTGCTTAATGTTCGATGTAAGATAAGCATATGTAAAATAGTGAAGTGTGAAATGCAATAATTTTCCATGGTTAAGTATTATTTAGATGGTAGTAATTGATTCTGTACTAAGCTATTAAGTATGGACATTAACGGGTAGGTACTACCCTAGATATAATTATAAAACGCTAATAAGAAGAAAAGGCTTTTATAATAATACCTGGTTCATATTATTAATAAGCTATAATGTACTGTAAATATACACTACATCTATAATATTCCATGTGAATAATTATTTTCTTTTCATTCGTATAGAACAATATGGCGCGATTGAACCGAATGACAGAACAAGAAATCCAGGAACTCATCAATCAGCGAGTGAACAACAGAATGTTATGGGTCGAGGCTGCAAGAGGTGCTGCAGTTAACCCAAATCCTCGTGTGGGGTGCACTTACAAAACTTTTCAAGCTTGCAAGCCCTCATCATTCAGTGGAACAGAAGGACCGATCGGTTTAACCCGGTGGATAGAAAAGATGGAAACTGTGTTCAAAATCAGTGGTTGTGTTGAAAAGGACATGACCAAATACGCATCGTGCACTTTACAAGATAGTGCACTCACGTGGTGGAAAAATTATGTGAAGGCTGTAGGAGGAGATGTAGCTTATGATACTCCGTGGGAAGAATTCAAAACAATGTTAATCAATGAATATTGTCCAAGGAACGAGGTTAGGAAGTTGGAAGATGAGTTACGAAGTCTGAAGGTTATTGGTACTGAAATCACCAACTACAATCAGCGATTCATGGAATTAGTTTTGCTATGTCCTGAATTGGTTCCAACCGAAGAACGGAAGATTGAAATGTACAAAGATGGTTTGCCCAAAAAGGTCAAGGCAAATGTTACTGCATCGAAACCTAAGACAATTCATGAAGCTATAACCATGGCAAACGAGCTAATGGATCAGGTCATTTTGGATAAGAAAGCATTCAATACTGATGTGAAGGTATCAGGTAACAAGAGAAAGTGGAATGGAAGCTATGATCGAGGAAATCAACAACAAACTTTTAAGAAACAAGAAACCCCGAAAGGTGCGGGTAGTGGTTCAGGTTTTGGTTACAAAGGACAAAGTCCTTTATGCAACCGATGTCACAAACATCACTTTGGTTACTGTAGTGTGGTATGCAACAAATGTAATCGACAGGGTCATCTTGCTGAAGATTGTAGGGCTCTCGTTACGAATACAAATGGTGCCAAGACTCCTGCCACCAACGCAAATAGAACTGCTTTGGCTACCATTACTTGTTTTGGGTGTGGAAAACAAGGCCACTATAAGAGCCAGTGCCTGAATCCAGAGAAGAATATCGGACCTGCACGTGGAAGAGCATTTGTTATTAATGCTAGAGAGGCGTGTGAAGACCCGGAGCTTGTTACGGGTACGTTTACCATTAATAACTTATCCGCATCTATTATATTTGATACTGGTGCCGATAGAAGTTACGTGAGTAGAGGCTTTTACGCTAAATTGAATTGTTCATCATTACCTCTAGATGCTAAGTACATGATTGAGTTAGCTAATGGTAAACTAATTAAAGCCGATAAAATTTGCCGTGATTGTAAAATAAATTTAGCCGGAGAAACATTTAAAATTGACTTAATACCCGTAGAATTAGGAAGTTTTGATGTAATAGTCGGCATGGACTGGATGTCCAAAGTAGGAGCTGAAGTTGTGTGTGCCAAGAAGGCAATTCGCATTCCTTGTAAGGATAAAATGCCGGTGATGATTTATGGAGAGAAGGGTAACTCAAAGTTAAAACTCATTAGCTATTTGAAAGCCAAGAAGTGTTTAGAAAAGGGATGTTATGCTATTCTAGCACATGTTAATAAAGTCGAAAAGAAAGAAAAAGAGAAGTGCATCAATGACGTGCCTGTGGCAAGAGATTATCCTGAAGTTTTTCCGGAAGAGTTGCCAGGATTACCTCCATTTAGATCTGTAGAATTTCAAATAGATCTTGTACCAGGAGCTGCACCGGTTGCCCGTGCTCCATATAGACTTGCACCGTCCGAGTTAAAAGAACTTCAGAGTCAGTTAAAAGAATTACTGGATCGTGGATTCATACGACCAAGTACTTCACCGTGGGGAGCTCCAATTTTATTCGTCAAGAAGAAAGACGGATCTTTCCGAATGTGTATAGATTATCGTGAATTAAATAAGTTAACTATCAAGAATCGGTATCCACTACCGAGAATTGACGACTTATTTGATCAACTCCAAGGATCATGTGTGTACTCGAAAATTGACCTAAGATCGGGCTATCATCAATTACGTGTCAAAGAAGAAGATATACCGAAAACTGCTTTTCGGACACGCTACGGTCATTACGAATTTTTGGTCATGCCGTTTGGGTTGACAAATGCGCCAGCTGTATTCATGGACCTCATGAATCGAGTTTGTAGTCCATATTTAGATAAGTTTGTTATTGTTTTCATTGATGACATTCTTATCTATTCCAAGAGTGAGCAAGAGCATGAGCAGCATTTAAGTTTAATATTAGAGTTGTTGAGAAAAGAACAGCTATACGCTAAATTTTCTAAGTGTGCTTTCTGGTTGAAAGAAGTGCAATTTCTTGGCCACGTTGTTAGTAGCAAAGGAATTCAGGTTGATCCAGCAAAAATTGAAGCCATTGAAAAATGGGAGACTCCTAAGACACCAATGCAGATACGCCAATTTTTGGGTTTAGCCGGTTATTATAGAAGGTTTATTCAAGATTTTTCCCGAATAGCTAAGCCGTTGACAGCGTTAACGCAAAAAGGGAAGAAATATGAATGGACTTCTGAGCAGGAGAGTGCATTTCAATTACTGAAAAAGAAGTTGACTACGGCGCCTATTTTATCGTTACCAGAAGGGAACGATGATTTCGAAATATATTGTGACGCTACGCGACAAGGTTTTGGTTGCGTTCTTATGCAACGGAAGAAAGTTATTGCATACGCATCCCGACAATTGAAGATTCACGAGCGGAATTATACGACGCATGATCTAGAACTGGGAGCAGTCGTGTTTGCATTGAAGATATGGAGACACTACTTGTATGGGGTTAAATGCACTGTGTTTACTGATCATAAAAGCCTTCAACATATTTTTGATCAGAAACAGCTGAACATGAGACAACGTAGGTGGGTCGAGTTAATAAACGACTATGATTGTGAAATTCGTTATCATCCCGGGAAAGCGAATGTGGTGGCTGATGCACTAAGCAGAAAGGAACGAGAACCAATTCGAGTACGAGCGATGAACATAAAAATTCGCATGAATCTCAACTCACAAATCAAAGAAGTTCAACGAGAAGCACTTACTAAAGAAAATATAGGAAATGAAATAATGAAGAAGTATGAGAAGCAACTCGTTATGCGGGAAGATGGAATTCGATATTTTGCAAATCGTATTTGGGTACCGAAGTTGGGTGGATTAAGGAAGTTGATATTAAATGAGGCACATAAGACAAGATACTCGATACATCCTGGAGTTGGAAAGATGTACCAAGATCTTAAGACACATTATTGGTGGCCTAACTTAAAGACAGACGTTGCAACATATGTTGGGGAGTGTTTAACTTGTTCCAAGGTCAAGGCAGAACACCAGAAACCATCAGGGTTACTTCAACAACCAGAAATCCCAGAATGGAAATGGGATGGTATTACCATGGATTTCACCACGAAGTTACCAAAGACTGCCTGGGGATACGACACCATTTGGGTGATTGTTGATCGTCTTACCAAATCTGCCCATTTCTTGCCTATAAAGGAAACGGATAGAATGGAGAAACTATTACGATTGTATATAAAGGAAATTGTTTCAAGGCATGGAATACCTATTTCCATTATATCCGATCGTGATAGTAGATTTACCTCAAAGTTCTGGCAATCACTGCAGGAGGCACTAGGAACTCGTTTAGATATGAGTACCGCATATCATCCGCAAACCGACGGGCAGAGTGAAAGAACGATTCAGACTCTTGAAGACATGCTCAGGGCATGTGTGATCGATTTTGGAAACGGATGGGATAAGTATCTACCGTTAGCAGAATTTTCGTATAATAATAGTTATCATGCAAGCATTAAAGCTGCACCATTCGAAGCATTGTATGGAAGGAAGTGTAGATCTCCTATCTGTTGGAATGAAGTAGGAGATCGACAATTAACTGGTCCCGAGATCATACACGAAACGACTGAGAAGATAGTACAAATCAAGGAGAGATTGAAAACAGCCCGAAGTCGCCAAAAGAGCTACGCTGATGTCCGAAGGAAACCATTAGAGTTTCAGATTGGGGACATGGTTATGCTAAAGGTGTCACCTTGGAAAGGTGTAATACGTTTCGGTAAAAGAGGTAAACTGAACCCAAGATATGTAGGCCCGTTCAAGATCATCGAACGCATTGGACCGGTAGCTTATCGACTCGAGTTACCACAACAACTCGCCGGAGTACATAATACCTTTCACGTCTCAAACCTTAAGAAGTGTCTTGCAAAGGAAGACCTCACCATTCCTCTTGAAGAAATCCATGTCGACGAGAAACTACAATTCATCGAAGAACCAATCGAAATCATGGATCGTGAAGTTAAACGGCTCAAGCAGAGCAACATACCGATCGTTAAGGTTCGTTGGAATGCTCGAAGGGGTCCCGAGTTTACTTGGGAACGAGAGGATCAAATGAAACAAAAATATCCACACTTGTTTTCCGATGACGCAAAATAGGTACAATTTTAAAATTTCGGGACGAAATTTATTTAACGGGTAGGTACTGTAATGACCCGCACTTTTTCGATCGTTCTATACTTATAAGATTAATATTTATATAAATTAAACCTTACCAACATGATAAGCAATCCAAATTGTTAAGATTTATGTTTTTGAAAAGAGTTTTACACAACGTTTGACCGTCTAGTTTGACCGATGATATCACGAACTATACAATATATGATAATTATACATACATATTTAACATGATCTAAGGATGTTTTAATATCTCATTTTGTATTAATAACAAAAAGTCATAAGTATATTTTGAAACTACTAACTTAAGTTTTCAAAACAATAACCATACGTAACGTTATTTGACATAAATACTGATGATTTATAATGTTTATACATATATCGTATAAGTAATGTATTTAATCATTTTTAAAGGGCTTTTATACATAAAACAATATAAGTATATTTACAAAAGATAGTTATATTTGAATTCTCGTTCCGTTTCCTCAATAATCCTATACGTATATCTAGGGTACTATACACAGCTTCTAGAAGTATTTACTATTGGTATATACCAATAGAAATCTTCAATTATTGGAATAATATGTCATTCATGACATAATAAATTTTAACTTATCTTAGATATTTTCACTAAAAACCAAATTTTCAAGCCTATAAATAAGCACCATTTCTAACTCATTTTTACACATTCATTTTCCAAATTTTACTTCCAATTTTCACACACACTTGCAAGAACTCTCTCAACTTTTATTTTACTACTTCTTTCCAGCAACTTTACATTTTAAACTTGAGGTAAAAACTCTACTTCAACTCTTTTTCAATTCATATATTTATAGCTATATATATAAGAGTTTATAAACTAGAACATAGTTTGAATGATTTCAAACTTGTTCGCAAACTAAATAGATCCTTCTAACTTAACTTTTAAAATACTTCAAGACCTGTAATATAACTTAAAAATATGCTAATTTAACAAGGTATAACTTGGTTTTTCAAAGAACACCTTAAAAACTGTTTTTATGACGTCGGAGTGCAACCGGGGGCTGTTTTGGGTTGGATAATTAAAAACCATCTTAAACTTTGAATTGGAGGTTTATTTTCTGGAAAAATGATTTTTACTATGAATATGATAACACATAAAAATTTCATGATTTAACTCAAAGTATAAGTATTTTTAGAAAAATAATCATTTAAGGTTGTTTACATGATGGAAAATGATTAACTTCATAAGTTTCACTAAAGTTTGACCTATGACCTGTGATTTCGAATACAAACTAAGGTATTTACAGTTCATAGTCTTAAAGAGGGACTCGATCCAAGGAAGTGGCAAGTTGAATCAACGAAAACGGAGTTGTAACGAAGAAAGTATGACCAAAACGAGATCGGATATCTAAGACTAGTTTGGCTACGAAAATAATTGGAGAAAATTAAATAAATCACATCTTTTTAAAATAACATGATATTTTATATATATGTACTCATAATTTAATTTTATATGGTTCAGGATCACCCGTAAACAATACGAGAAGATTAATCATAAGATCCCATGATTGTACGCAACACGTCATTTGACAACACCGGTACTTTATGTACGCAACACGTCATTTGACAACACCGGTACCATGGGTCAAGATTAATCTCGACCAATACATATACGATGGGGGTTTTTATTTATTTCATTGGGGGTTTATTAAACACCTAAAAATGAACCATTAAAATTGAATTACTAACATCGGACTGCTAACTACGGACTAAGAAATTATTAAAACTATTAAAAGTATAAAAAGTATATATATGTGACGATTGTTTAAAATAGAAATATATTGATAAACTATATATGGATAGGTTCGTGATATCAATCGGAGACCAAGTCGAAATTACATATCTTCAAGACGAAAGTGAGTATATAGTCCCATTTTTAAACTCTAAGTATTTCGGGATGAGAATACATGTATTTTATGTTTTACCTTATGGACACAAGTAACTGAAAAATATATTCTACGTTGAGTTGTACCACTGGCATACTTCCCTGTAGCTTGGTAACTGTTATTTACAGCGGTATTGTAAACGCGAATCCTGTTGATAGATCTATCGGGCCTGACAACCCCAACCGGACTGGACGACCAGTATTCAACGGTTGCACAGTACTTCGTTTCGTGACTACACTTGGTACGGTGTAGTAAGATTTCATAATAAAGGGAATATGCGACGTGATTAAATGTTAAGTATGGTTACCAAGTGCTCAACCACCTAGAATATTTTTATTAAACTGTTTATATACGAAATCTTGTGGTCTATATATATATTGCTGCCGGCACTAAACCTATATCTCACCAACTTTATGTTGACGTTTTAAACATGTTTATTCTCAGGTGATAATTAGAAGTTTCCGCTGCATTATGTTGAATTTGAGCAGGATCTTGCGTACGCATATTTGTGTCAAAAATAAAACTGCATACCCAAGGATTTGTGTTGTAAAATATGCTCGAAATCGTGTTGTTATCATTATATGTAAAGTTTGTAAGTCGAAGATTATCGCTAAACGATAATCATCTTTTTATTGTCTAAAGTTTGTAACAAAAATAATGGTTATGGTTTGTAATGTATAATATATGCAGTTTCTCTTTTAAAAATGTCGCATATAGAGGTCAATACCTCGCAATGAAATCATACGTTATCTAACACGTTCTTATGGTTAAGGACGGGTTATGACAGAATCCCACTCAAGTTCCGAAAGCAGTGTGACCGGAATGGATCAACCAATTAGTCATCATCTATTCTGGATGAATTGGGGATGGGTTCGTAGCCTCCTTAATCATTGGAGACAAGAAGAAGGTGATCCCTTCCATCCACCACATTGTCCTCTTGGCGAAGAACCTGAAGCACTTACCGGCGAACCTATCCGAAACACCATTTTCTCTCTTATTTCTAGAGTATCTCGTCACGATTACATACTACACCAAATTCTAGATTTTATTTATCCGCTCGTCCGAACCGACAATCACCCCGGTGTAATAGAAGAAGTCAACGAGCTTCGCGCTCGGGTAGTGGCTTTGGAGAATATGGTGCAAAGGTTACAAACACCAGCAGCAGCACCAGCAGCATAAACAGTACCACCATCAGCAACACCAACAGTACCATCACCACCACCAACAACAACATCCACATCCCACACCACAACATCACAATCTGTATCTCAAACATCAACGTCATACGCCCTGTAAATATCCAGGAATATCAACAACAACAAACGATGAAGTATTAATTCATAAACTTCATTGAAGAGATATCTCTGCGACAGTTATGTAATCTCCAAAATCTTAGAGAATATTTAATTCTGACAGTAAATCGGATGAGTGAATGGAGATGTAGAGTAGAAACTTTGATCGAAAATGGTGTACGATTTACAAGCTAGAATTGTTTTACCAACAGCATCAACAGGACCGTAGCATCATCAACACAGTCAGTGCCGTCAGTATCGTCAGAATCAACAGCACCTGTAACATCACAAACTCTGTCAGTTCAAGAATCATTGTGGACATCATTACGAATCAACAACAAATATATTGTATCAACGAGTTATGAAGTATTAACTCATTTCCAATCGAAAGATTTATATGTATATTTTATATGTATAAATTTTTAAACCATAATAAATCTTCCCGTACTAAGCTATTATGTGTGAATCTTAACTACTCAGTTAATTCATATTACAAATATGCAATGATGTACGTCCTTCGTCCGCAACTTAACCATCGTTAATTACAATCTCTGTCTCAATTCAATAAAATTCCAATTCATAATAAATCAAGTGTATTATTCGAATATATGTTTGATTTTACACTTTCATCATCGATGTACTCGAAACTTTTCAAATAACATCATTCGTACCTTGCGAAGTTCACAAGAGTTTCACGAAAACCAACAAATAACAAAGTAATGATTCATAATTTCAATATTATTGAAGAAATACTTATGCAATTTATAAAGTTTTAGGGATTACTCAATTCTAGTTCCAACCATAAAACAAATGAGTTTAATTTAATATTAACTCATTAAATCTATATTACATCTAAAGAAAATATACACATATATTTTCATAAAGACTGTAATAAACTTCTTTTGTACAAAATATTAATTGTGAAAAAAAAATTTAACGGGTAGGTAATACCCGAGAGATATATAAATTCACAATTAATATATTAAATTTTTCGAAACTGATTCAGCAATCATCAACTATACTCCCTACTTTCACAACAATATACATTCTTTCATATAAATCAAAACAATCATACTCATTCAAATTCAATTACATATTTTGATTTTGAAATCGCATAATTCAATTCAAAACATAACCAGTATCATCACTCTTAGATTCCTATATCTTTCAAAGCTATACTTTGACTTCAAAACTGTGTTAGAACATCATATGTATTAACGATTACAATATGTGCTCAAACCCTTCGAAATTCCTGAAGACACTTCAACTAAGGAACAATCGAGATGATGATCCAACCACATGTTACCCACAGTTATACACCTGAAAAACTCTCAAAACCCAAGTCATAGTTCGATACATATCCGTGTTAGACCCTTTGGCATTTACTAGCTAAAATAACTTTTCAATTCCGTTTCAAAATAGACAGTTTTGTCACAGCTCCAGCAAGTCAACTTCGACTTCTCAATCAAAACAGTCTTATTATAACCTCGATAGATACGTTTCCCTTTCGCCAACATTACCGGGGAATCGTTTATATTCACCACATTAGCAATAAACTTACCAACAACTTCACTGATCTTTGACTTTCCAAAAAAAATCATTATAATTATCGAAACCCTATCATATATTCATTCGTACCTTATAACAAGAATTGCCATACCAATTATTGAGAATCAGCAATCAGTATTTTGAAACCTCGCAGCATGTCTACATCAACAATTACATATACACACAACGTCTACCTCCAAGACTTACATTCTTTGAATGAGAAATTTCTGAAAAAACACCCTAAACTGCGAACCAGTTCTCGAAATTTTGAAAAATGCTGATGAAGCAACAAAAACTGTAAACGACCTTAACAGTAAAAAGTTGGATGATAAAGGATAGTATATTGGCAAAGCTCGGAAAAAGAGAAGCTTTGGAACTGGAAAACGGATTGAGCAAAGTATGAAGGAGGCTGTGGACAAATCACAAAGGCTGAACCTGCCTTCAAAGAATCCAAAGGATTCAGTACTTGCTGAAGTCATTAACGAATATCTTGCTCCTAACTCTAAACCCCTGCGGACAATATCCTTCATCATCCTCTGATATTAGACATTCTAAGATATCATCGTATCTTTCATTATAAATATCATCCATACTTCTGAAGATATTTTTATAATTATTCTTATCTGAAATCATTTACCTCTTCGCGCTATCTTTATTATATCATAAAAGAAACTATTTTAGTTTCTAAATTCTGAAACATTCGAGTTTAAAATAGGAATATTCTTGAAGAAGTGTTGGGAGCTGAAGCATGAGTTAGTATAATATAATGACACTTGATCAATGTGATTATATTACAGTAATTCATGCTGAGTTTCTAAATAGAACATGATGATTCACAGATCATAACGTCATCATGTGCTATGTTACACGACTCTTGTATTCTCTTTGATCTCTAAATATCAAGAAAATATTTCTTGATTATTCGGCCTTTTCCGAGGTATTCTGATAATTTGACAAGTCAAGATCGTGCCATTACAATTTCCTTCCTAGAACATTAACAATGTTCATTTCGAAATTTATATCTGCGAATTCTGGACCATTACAAGCGGTGCTTAATCGCAAGAAGAAGAAACGAAAGTCCAAAGCTCCGAACTAGAAATGAGAGTATAAATCATATCAAATAGAAGAGAGCATTAACTGTGGATAACAATGATTATAGAAGAAGCAAGGACTTTGAAATATAAGGGAAGATATAAAACCCAACAACAACCCAGAAATCACAAACCGTATATATCAATGCATATAGCAATATAAAGACACGGGAGAACTAAAAACACTATAAAACCAAGAGTATAGTAGAAGTAAATAGATTCTTCCGGAGGCAGATAAAAAAGAAGAGCTACAGATATGAAAGTGAGGAGTATATCAAGAATCAGCACTGGATGAAGCATATTGACAAATACTTTAAAATATGAGTTGAGAAGGTGTGAGTTGTAAGAAAACAAATGAGGTGGATTTATAGTGAAATATCCGACAGAGAAATCAAAATGGATTATCGCATTAATTCGAAGAGGATCATCATTTTCTTAATCGCCGAATAATCAAATCCAATATAGATTACAAAGATTTTCTTTTCGGAGATCAATCATGATGACGTCAAAAGATACGACGAATCACTATTATCTTATTTCATTCATTTACGATAACTTCACTCACACGCTTCTAGTAATCGAATTATTTTATCCATGCTTCTTGAACATGATAAAACTCTATAATCGTTATAATAACATTCTCATTGTTAGTCATGACGACCTCTATCAAATTTCGGGGACGAAATTTCTTTAACGGGTAGGTACTGTGACGACCCGGAAATTTCCGACCAAATTTAAACTTTAATCCTTATATTATTCCGACACGATAAGCAAAGTTTGTTAAGTTAAATCTATAGAATTTTAAACTGTGTTCATACATTCATTATAACCTCGACCAAATTCCGACGATTCACGAACCGTTATATATAAATAGATATGTATATGTATATATATATATATTATAACTTGAGAATATTAATAAAGTATTAAATGTATAATACTTTACACGAACGTATTTGTTTCAATATGATTTTTGACGAAATTAAAAAAATATATATATTAAATGATTGAATTATCAGAAACATTGAATTATGATTACAAGTCTCTGTTGAGAGGTCCACTATGATTTGAGAAAAGCTATTCCTCTTAACGATATTCAGAATAATTTGTAAAGCTATTTACGAAAGTTAGACAAAAGTTAGTGGAGAATTGGTTTCCATAATATTCTATTAATCTATTTTCAAACGTACAAAGACGTTTTCAGTTTAAAAAGAACTTTATTATTAAAACGTATATAACTTTTATAAATATCTAAAATCACTTTTGACAACTCATCACTTAACCAGTATAATAAATATAACGATATTTATATTTTATTTCATTAAATATATATAACGATTTAAATTAATATTATATATATTTATACGCGTATTATATATATATAGTTTTTATACTTTTACTATACTTTAACTTTACCTTTACTTTACTTTTACTTTACTTTAACTTTAATAATTCACTTTAATAATTCATACTTTAATAATTCATACTTTAATAATTCACTTTAATAATTCACACTTTAATAATTCACTTTAATAATTCATACTTTAATAATTCACTTTAATAATTCATACTTTAATAATTCACTTTAATAATTCATACTTTAATAATTCACTTTAATAATTCATACTTTAATAATTCACTTTAATAATTCAAAAATCTATTATAAATAGAATTCAATAGGTTTCATTATTTCATAGAAACTTGAAAATATATTTATCTAAACTCTCTCAATCGATTTATATATATATATATATATATATATATATATATATATATATATATATATATATATATATATATATATATATATATTTGCTCTGTATTATTTCAAGATATTATTAGTATACATAAAATATTACGACGGAGTGCTGTCCGAGTGATTTCAAAATAGTTTTTTTGAATGAGTCGAAGCTAAGGAAATTATGGGTTATAGCTATGGAGGTGATGGGTATGGTTCATGGGTATGCTCGTGAGGTCAATCTAGTGTTTATCATCTCCGTTGCGTCTACGTACTTTCCTGCAATATTGAATCTCAATATTGATACGTTCGTGAATCCGAGGCCAACCTTACACTTGTTAAATGACGTTATATGTATTTTTACTACGAAATACAGTATGGTGAGTTTCATTTGCTCCCTTTTTATATATATTTTTGGGCTGAGAATACATGCGCTGATTTATAAATGTTTTACGAAATAGGCACACGTACTAAAACTAATTCTATGTGGGTTTAAACCAGAAATATACCCTTAGCTTGGTAACATTAAACTACTTGTCTATGTACGGTAGGCGCGAATCCTAAAGATAGATCTATTGGGTCTGACAAACCCCATCCTGACTATGGGATGCTTTAGTACTTCGAGATTATTTTAAACACACCTGATCTGGTGTACTTCAGAGGGTAAAACATGAACGTTAAGGCTTGTTACCGGGTGCCTACAACTTATAGAATACTTTTATACACTTGCGAGTGTACGTATATTTATAAACGGAAATCTTGTGGTCTATTAATATATTGAAATAATTGTTATGATAAACCTATGAACTCACCAACCTTTTGGTTGACACTTTAAAGCATGTTTATTCTCAGGTATTAAAGAAATCTTTCGCTGTGCATTAGCTCATTTTAAGGATATTACTTGGAGTCATTCATGGCATATTTTGAAAGACGTTGCATTCGAGTTATTGAGTTCATCAAGATTATTATTAAGCCAATTATAGTTGGATGTATTATGAAATGGTGTGCATGCCGTCAATTTTCGTTGTAAAGAAAGTTTGTCTTTTAAAAACGAATGCAATGTTTGTAAAATGTATCATATAGAGGTCAAATACCTCGCGATGTAATCAACTATTGTGAATCGTTTATAATGTATATGAACGGGTCCTTTCATAGTAGATGAAGTTTCGTGTTGGGACCCTCGCGAGACTTCCAAGGATGTTTCTGTTTCGGCTTCTATTGTGTTTGATGAACCTCAGTCGATCTTTCTATTTGGTGGTGTATGCGCCCTTGGTGATAATAGGACTTCGAAAAAGAATAAAAAGAAGATGGGGAGGATGATGATGGGTATTTTGTTTTACGGGATGAAGACGGGGATTGTACTTCGGAAGGTAATAATAAAAGGTTTCATGGACCGGTGAGTGTTACCTCCACCTTTAGTTACTCTCATTGGAAGCAAGTTGTCCAATGTGCTTTCTTATTCAGTTACATCTCGGAGAGGAAAGGAGGTCCTCGTCAATAAAGTCGATGAGAAGGTGTCTCGACCGGATTAAAGAAACCGGAAAGGACCTTCCAAAGCCAATTAATTTGGCTTGCTTTAGTTTGGCTAGTTTTGATGATTTTTTGGACTTCTCTTTCTCTTGGTCGGTGTTCGCGTTTTTGTGTTGTTTTAGGTTGTTTGTCTGTTTACTTTTCTTGTCTCAATGGTTTGAGGTTTGGTTTTTGCCCTAGTATGGCTCGGTTTGAGTTAGCGTAGCTCTTAGGTTGGTCTAGGGTTTGTTTACTTCTCTCGAGCCTTATCGTTTCTGTTAAAATTGTATGGGTTTTAGGTTCTTTCTTTTAATGTATTCGCTATTTTCAGCCCAAAAAAGTGAGACAGTTTTATCAAAAATACCATAAGGTTACGGGTTTAAGCCCTTGCGCAGCCTACAACCGTTAGTCAAGTATTCCAATCACTATTTTTTTTTTCTTTTTAAACAAGCGTCAAAGAATAGTGAGTGGGGATTAAACTTGAGTATTCTTTAAAGATTCTCAAGTATTCAACGACTAAGTCACACCTTGAAGTTTATTCGAATCACTAATTCTAAGCACTTTGAGTTGCAATTTATATCATTTTGCTGCAAATATCATTATATTTATGAAATTCACCTTAACAATGTTTATAAAAATCCAAATCTAAATCATAATATTAAAAATGTTTTATACTCCTAAATCCCAACCAATTATAATTTAAAAAAGTTAATGTATTTAAAAAAGTTGATGTATTTTCTTGGTCTCCGAATATGCTAATTTTTGTGCTCGCGAACATCGATTCAGATGAAATTGGGTTTCGCTGCTATGACATAATTACGTGGTCAACAGTCGCTTACTAATTCCCCTTATTAATTTTCTTAAATAAAATCCCCCAAAAAGAAAAAAAGAAAAACAAAAAAAAAAAAACGTGGCACCGAAAAGATGAGCAAGCTAATATCATCAAGCTCCGAGCTAGACCTAGATCGCCCTAACATCGAAGATTACTTACCCACCGATTCAATTCAACAACCTCACACTAAACTTCGTTTGTAACTACTCCATTCCCTTTTTCTATATCAATATATCAATAGATTAGATTAGTTATCTAATTTCAAAAAATTTCATTAATCGACTGTTAATTTTGTTTAGGCGCGATTTATTGGATATATCGCCTACGTTAACGGAAGCAGCTGGCGCTATTGTTGATGTAAGTTTCACGGTTCTGTAATTTCGATATGTTTTCTATTTGATTTGTGAATTAGATATTTAGATATACCTTTTATACAGTATTAGTTAATTGTTAATGATCATGAACCTCAATTAGGATTGTAATTTTATCAATTGTGTTTTCATTTATGATTGGAGAATTGAGCATGGAGCATGTAAGTTAGAAATCAGAATTAGGTTTTAGGATAGATGCCTTATTTTGTAAGAGCACAAGGTGTCCGTGTCCATTTGTCAAGGTCCATTTCGGTGTCGAAAATTGACCTTGAAATTGATTAAAGTGAGGTGTCGTTCGGTGTCCATTTCGGGGTCTATTTTGATCGTGTACCAATAAGAAAATAGAATATAATTAAAAAAGAAAAAAAAAACAAAAAAAAAGGTTAAAACCACCGTCGGTGTTGAGACAGTGGCCAACGAAATCGACATTGACTATAAGAGACGGTGGGATGGTGTCCAATTCTTGAGCTATGTCCATTTCAATGCTGGAATCGACGAATGGATACCGAGACCTCTAAAGGGAATAGTTCTCATAAATCTTTTGTTCTGATCTTCTTCATCTGCATGTATGTTGTGAAATTAATTCATATTCCTTGTTGTCAGTTTACATGGTGTATTAAAAATAGTTATGTAATCCTCTGCCATATATTTGTGGTGCATGAACAGGATTCTTTCACGCGATGTTTCAAGTCGAATCCTCCAGAACCTTGGAATTGGAACATATATTTATTCCCATTGTGGTGTTTGGGAGTTTTAGTTAGATATGGGATTCTTTTCCCAGGGAGGTAAGCATCGTATTTGAATTTACATCACGTTATGACCTATCAAACATAAAGAATAACAAAACACTGATGCCGGAATAAGTTCTCACATGCTAGTATAGGAGTTCAGTTTCTCTGAATGTAGTTACTTACCATCTTGTAGTTTTGTACTATTGTTTTCGAAACTTCATTTCAAACAACACACGATCGTTCCAGCTCAATTGCTTTCAGAATGCTTGCAAGTTTGTTAGTTGTCTAAAAAAAGTAAAATGGAGTTTCGTGTATGGTATTTTAAGAATTAGATCATATCTCTTTGAGGATGTTAATTACCATTTAAATTTTTGTAGGCTCCTAACCTTTCCCCCTTTGTGGAACAATCCATTTGTTTGAAATATGTGAATTTTGTAGAGATTTTGATAATCTCCTAATCCCTTAACCATGTGTTAAGACTGTCTGAGTGCCTCCTGTTGGTATCAGTTTATATTAATCTAATTATTCATTTCAAATTTGTTTTTCTTTTATTCATACTGCAGGGTTTTTATTCTGACGTTAGGATGGATAATATTCCTTTCATGTTACATTCCTGTGCATTTGCTATTGAAAGGGCATGATAAATTGAGGAAAAGGTTAGAGGTATGACTGCATTTCTGGCATCTTTTAAGATCTACATCAACTACCGTTAAAAGATGCACGTAGTCTTAGTACTAGTGCTAGATGGATCCCATATTTGATATTGTGATCCAACTTTGAATACTTGCGTCAGTTTGTTTGGCCATGGTTAATCTAATACACCTCTCTATGGTTAACAGAGGGGGCTGGTGGAGTTAATTTGTAGCTTCTTTGTTGCATCATGGACAGGGGTTGTCAAGTATCATGGCCCTCGGCCATGTGCAAGGCCTAAGCAGGTAAAACATTCAAGTACCTGCATTTTCTTGTATTATAATGAATCTAAATTTAATTTTTACCGGTGAATTATGTATTCAAGCTATCACGATAGACAGTATATCTGAGTACCCAATTGTTGAATGAACAGGTATTTGTGGCTAACCATACATCGATGATCGATTTCATTGTTTTAGAGCAGATGACTGCATTTGCTGTTATAATGCAGAAACACCCTGGATGGGTTGGTAAGTGAACATGTTTAATTTGCATGTCTTAATATATTGCAGTAAGATACAAATGGTTGACGTTGTACAAAAACATGACCATGTGGGTGTCACCCTTGATTGTGAGGAACTTATATATGAAAAAGCCAATGGAGAATGAAAAAATAATCAGTAAAATAGTTCCCATAAAATGATTATTTGTTTATTCATTTATGTTTTTTGTGTGTGTAGGGCTTCTACAAAGCACTATTTTGGAAAGTGTGGGGTGTATATGGTTCAATCGTTCAGAGGCGAAGGATCGTGAAATTGTTGCAAGAAAGTATGTTTAATTCAAGATTTTTTCTTTTCATTTATTTGTTGAATATATAAATATCGTGATATGAGCTTGCAATTCAGGTTAAGGGAACATGTTGAAGGAGTTGACAACAATCCTCTTCTTATATTCCCTGAAGGAACTTGTGTAAACAATAATTACACTGTTATGTTCAAAAAGGTACGTTTGTTGATTCATGTTGTAGCAATTGGATGTAAAAATTCGACCATGTATACAACGTCTTTCTTAGAAAGAAGTCATATATAGTGCCATTGTTTTAAAAATTCCTGATTACTCCTTTTTAATTACAGCCTGATCCGATTTTCGGATATCCATTTAATTAATCGGTTAACGGGACAAAATCAGATCTAGTTGGTCAATTATAGAGTTTTTGAACAAAGGAACGATTATGTTTCTAAAGAATTATGTTAAATTCTATGTTTATGGTTTTCATCTATATTTACCCATATAATTTTGAAATTTATTATTTAAATGTATAAAAACCCAATCCGATTGATCCCCGAGTTGCCGATTACTCCCTCCAAAATTCCGACTTAGTACTCCCCAAATAGCAAGTTTTTCCACCTTGTTTTGTGATTTCAATGATATGTTCTGCTCGGTGCATTTTTTGATTCGTATATAAAGTTGTGCAAAACTTTCTTTTAGTAGAAAAGCATATGCCTTTTATCATACAGCGCCATAACTTTAGTCTTCTGGTTTAAAAAATAAGTACAAATTTTGTTCTGTTCTCTTGCTATATTTTACTTCATTGGTTTGTGTATACGTTGTACATGTTGGTAATCTTTTTTTTAGGGTGCATTTGAACTTGGGGCCACTGTTTGCCCAATTGCAATCAAGTACAACAAAATCTTTGTTGATGCCTTTTGGAATAGCAAAAAGTAAGAAACTTTCTTTAAATTGGTCTTTATTTCGTTTTTTATTTCTTGGTTGGATTTGCTCAAAATGAGTAATTTCATTTTGCAGACAATCGTTCACAACCCATCTGTTGCAGCTGATGACATCATGGGCCGTGGTTTGTGATGTTTGGTACCTTGAACCCCAAAAAATAAAGCCTGGAGAAACAGCTATTGAGTTTGCAGAGAGGTTTGTCAGCTTCCTCTTAAGTTGAACTGTTTGGAGACAATACCATAATTACTCTTAATTTAATTCTCTTTTTTGTCTTTATTGTGCTCCATTGCAGGATCAGGCACATTATCTCCGTTCGTGCAGGTCTTAAGATGGTCCCGTGGGATGGGTACTTGAAGTATTCTCGCCCTAGCCCAAAACATAGGGAACGCAAGTAAGTTGAACTTTTATGACATATTAATGCATAAGATCGTGATAAATATTTACATGTAGCCTAATGTGTATATTAAGGCTAAAATCCGATAAAGATGACCAACTTTGGTATAATTACTAATACTTTATAACCAACATTTTTATGCCCAGAAGTACCGGGAACTAAAAAGTATCTTCTGCAAGTCATGATCAAATATATTCTCAACTCCCAAAATAATCACGTGGTTGCTGCTGTGGCATTGACATGACCACTAGGAGCCATTTTAATTGGAACATTACTTTGTTATCCATATTTGAATTGTGATTATAGTTAGATCTTATGCACTTTGTTCCAATTTGTTATTTGATGTGTGGCAGGCAACAAAGTTTTGCGGAATCAGTGCTGCGCAGGTTGGAAGAAAAATAGAGGTTTGTAATGTAGACCACTAGACTCTAGATCGTAGTTTTCTGTTCACCTTTCCCGTTTGCTTACATATGCATCTCAAGCTGATCCCAATACTAGATAGATATGAAGCCTGGCTTTTGTTTGTTGGAACACGTTTTATGCTCTTCTTTTAAGTTTTTTCTTAAATATATTATCTTTTAATCAAAGACATCTCTTAGGCTGCAATTTTTTGAGTTCACTTCTGTTTTTATCTTGTTTTAATTTTTAGTATTAGGCTTCTTTTAGCAATTTCAACTTTGGAGGATAAGATATGGTCATCTGAAACTAAAGTAATGAGGTTTTCCCTGTTTGAGCCCAAGTATTTTTACTTTGGTGTACGTGGTCTAACCGGATTAATCCGTAACCGTTTCCAACCCCTATGTGGCCACCACAAGATTTGAACCTGAAACCTCTTTTGCAATTGTGTTGAACTAGTATTCCATTTATCCGAGTGATGGATTATGCTTGTAATGGATCTCGTGGTAAAATGTAAATTAACAAATCATATAAATGATACACATGTTAGTAGTTTGTCAAAATTTACCTTCCTTTTGCATGTGGATATCTTGTTAAATTATTTGCTGCCTATTCTAGGAGACTGTTTGATTAGTTACAGATATTTCTAATATTTTAATACGGTTTCGATCGATTTTTCTTTCTCTTCAGATCATAGATTGTCATGCATAGCTGCAAAGATAGATGTCAATGTAGTATGAACAATCAAGAATGCTGGCTTCATGCCAAACTCCGTTCGAGTATGTATTTTGTTGAGACTTGCGTGTGCTTAATGATCCCACTGGTCATGGCTGCTATAAGTGGGCACACAACCACTTTTGTTTGATCAACTGGTGCTTTATATTGACTTCATTTGTTTAGCGCGCGAGTAGTTTGTAATGCTATACGCACTGATTCGTAGAGTAGTATAGACTTTCAAATCTGCAAACGTTTGATTACCAGTTCTTTTACGAGCTGCTAATCTACATTACACTACTATGAGTTATGTTACATTAATATGTTTCGTTAATCAGAAGTAGTACCATATTTCACCAATCATCCAAAACATACTACCTTATTATCTTAAGTACCAAAATTAAACAAGAAGTGTACCAAAAATATACAGGGAGTCGTCTAGGGGTGGGGGGTTGTGTGTGGTTCTCAAGTTCTCAACAAAATCTTTTCGACAATGGCAGTGCAAAAACAGGATATCGAAACAAACAAGCAACTCTGTCAAACAGTTGGTCTTATTATTATAACATCGGTAAAAGTACAAAAACAGATCACTGAACACTTGCGAATTTGAAAAGGATTGTAAATAAATAAACATTAGCAAACAGTTCTTTTATCTATAAAGATATCTCTGTTGTAGACACAAGAATACCATCGCTATCCGCATACAACCATTCGCCATCGTGAATCAAGGTTCCTCCAATGTGAACCGGCACATTCTTTTCACCAACGCCTCGTTTGAATGACTTTTGAGGATGAGAAGCCAATGCTCGAACCCCAATATCACTCCCGTTGATCTCATCAACATCTCGAATACAACCATTGACCACTATCCCAGCCCACCCATTGTTCTGAGCCAACTGGCCCAAATTGCCACCAACAAGTGCACATCTCATGCTTCCTCCACCATCGATGACTAGGACCCTGCCTTCACCTTTGCTCTCGAGATGGTCCCTAACTAACACGTTGTCCTCGAACACCTTGAGTGTGACTATGGGCCCCGAGAAAGCTCGACATTGTCCGTAAATCTTGAACACGGGAGCCAGGGCTCTGAGATCACCACTTGCTAACTGGGGTGCATTTGCATCACAAACTTCAGCAGTGGCAAATGAAGACATAACTTACCCTGCCATAAATACAAACAGATTATTTAAAGGGCAGATTCGTCAATCTCGGAAACGGGTCAAAAGGTCGGGTCAACCCACTTGAGATGTTTTGCCAATCTTCAGAATTTTGAACATCAATACAGTAATGAGCAAAATATGATCACAAAAACTATAGTTTCAGAAACAAATCAAACTAACTTGCTATACTATGACAAAATCATCTAGGATGTTTCCTTGAATTTAAAATACACATCTGATGAATATTCAACTTAAATAACCACTATCACTAGAAAATTGTACAAGTTTTAACCCATTAGACCCGTTAGAAAGAAAATATAATCCAAATGGACTCGTTTACGGGTGAACTGGTTAAAATTGTCACCTATATCTAGGATGGTATATACCATACAAACCCGCTTCTACGGCCTCCAAAATTATACCAAACACACATAAAAAAAACCAAGACTTTATCATCCTTATTAGTAAACCACCATTTAATGATAATGACAATTACAATATAGGACAAATCTAACAACACCATAATTACAGTTCTAGTATAAGAAAGCTAAACACAAGTTGAAAAGTACTTTTTCACACTATTCATATAATCATACACACATTTGTTTAACCCCTCTTATTATTTTTTATGTTTTTGAACGGAGATATCGAAATCGAATGCTCTCATTTGTCACCCACACACGCGTTAGGAGGAAATCTATTTCGCGACGATGTTGGCAGTACCATCAAAGGTTGGGGAAAAAACCCCAGAGACCTTCCCAAATCGTCTAGATGTTGGCAGTAATATCAAAGGTTGGAAACTCCCTGCTTGGAGTGAGAATCAAACATGGGTTGGCAGTAACCCAAGTTAGATCCCGCCCCTATACCATTCAAGCCAAGCTTCGGTGGTCTTACCCCTCTTATTATGCCTTTAACCTTTCAATATTGATGTTTATGCTCTATTAAAGGATGGTCACAAAGTGCCCCATTGTTCCCCACATTATATTTATGTTTTTCGGGATATGAATGAAGTATTTTTTTTAGAACGACAGTATTGGCATCACTCATAGGGGACTTCAACACATTCGCGATCATATGCCACTCACTCACATATTAAAAGGAAGCTCCTCACACACCATCGCGCAATGCGTACTCGGTGTGCTTTGGGTTAAACCGAGTGGCTTACGGCATGCACCTTGTCACCACAACAGAACCCTGGAAAAAACCTCCCCAAGGATTCGAACATGTAACGATTTTCACGATACATGCCCACAAACAATGAGTATTTTATTTTACCCAAATTTGAGAGACTAACAGTAACACCATTACACCAAATAGTAAAGGCATCATATCTACAATTCTATGCAATTAGGCAAAACAATATATCATTGTAATTTTTTGAACACATATAAGCAAATCACGAACATTATAATATGCTCATGATTAATTGAAATTAAAAAGTGGCTTTATTTTACCTTTAGAAAGTAAAGTTAAGCAGTAGTGAACCAAAGGGGTGTGAAATAGATTTGACCCTATAAAGAAAGATGGAGATTGATGATTTGATTAGAGCATTATTTTTTGATGATCAAAAGTCAAAAAAGGAAAAACTGAGATCATATGTAAAAATCCTTTCTTGGTGATCTCTAAGGATGAAGATGATATATGGAATGATGGGTAGTTGATAACATCATAAATGGGTGGGTACACACAACCTTTATCTTTTTGGAATATGTGCATTGTGATTATCTTTCAGAATATATTACTACTGTTAGTTAATATTTATAAAACTCCTACATTTTTTTCTTTTACTTTCTTGATCACAACCAGGTTTCGAACCCTCGCTTCGCGTCGAGAGTTCGGTTTACAATGTCTTTTATTGCGTTTAGTTTGTAAAATTATTTCGTGGCTAACGATGATGTCGTTGAAGTGCAACTCGAGTCGAACTAAAAGGTATAGCTCGTGAAAGATTTAAATGTTATGTTAAATTAACAATATATGTACATTTCCGTATTTCGCTATGGAATTGTCTGACTTTTAAAAATTTAACGCAAAATCAACGTGTATGAAAAGTACCCCAAATGTTTAGCGTTTTTTAAAAAGCGTCCGTTTTGCGTATAGTTAGTGACATTGTGTTCCTAAAATTATTTCGAGTATAACGATGGTGTCGAAAAAATTTAACTCGTTGCGAGCGAGAAGATATGACCCGTTGAAGATTTGAGGGAGCTTATTTAAGATTTTTTATGAAAATGATCATTTGACACTTTACCCCCTGTTTGGAGAGTCGATTTGAATTTTTTGAAAAAGTCTAGGGATCTTTGTTGGTGAAACGAAATTTAAATAATTCCAAAAAAAAAGGTGAGAAGTCGAAAATAACCCTTTTTACTATTCACTTCCACTATATCTTTTAGTTATATAGATATAATATAATATAATGTTGACATCTTCACTTAGAATATTATCCTCTTTTCATTTTTCTAGACCCAAAACAATTTTAAGTAAACATTAAACATTCTTATAATTTTTCTTTAACAATATATATTCTTGGGACACCTTAAAATTTTTATCAGCTTTTTCTCAAAACACATAAACAGACTAAATAATTAAGTTACCTAACAAATATTAGGATGAGATCTATTTAAAAATCTTGACATTTTTTATTTTCTCAAATTTATAAAGATAAACAGGGTTTGGTAAGTTGGTAACCAGATTCCATTTTAACTGCTTGCATGCAACTTCCTTTTACACGATATCCACTAAATTTTTGAACTTGTTTATTAGAGTATAGTTTCACTTGCATCATCTAAATGGGTTAACAAATACGTAGTATTGTAGTAATACTCATATTGCTCTATTACTACGTATATTATTATATTATATTATATTATATATTATACTATAATATTATACTATAATTAAAATAAAATGATAATTAAAATAAAATGATTGAAGTTACTTGGAAAGAATCTAAACAAGCTGAAAGAGATTAAAAGATGGAGTATTAATTACCTTAGATAAGAAGATTAAATTCTCTGTTTTGTGTCCTCTGTTTTCTGGTGAATGCAAGATACCCACAACCACACCTTCTTTGAATAGTGATCCCTCAAACTGACAGGAATAAAACCTAGTCAACAATTAGGTACCCCCAGTGATGCCACATATTTCTTTGACCATTTTAGTTGACTTTTTTAAGTGAGCATAAAAAGTTTCAGATTTTTTAACGAAATTATTCTTCAATCCACAAGTGTAAATTTAAGAATGAAAATTGAAAGGTATCTTAAGAATCTTCAAAGTTAATTATATTGAAGTTACTTTAATGGTTGTTACTTACAAAAAATACTCCATATAAATTTTAAAAATATATAAAATTTTGTAGTTGAATTTAATAGTATAGTATCCTAAATTCCTACATAATTAGAAAAACATATGTTAAACTTTATACCAAATTAGTGGAACATAGACCCCACTCCTATATATGTAGACTCGCTAATGTTCCACAACCACTACTTCAAATTTAATATATATACTGTATAATTGCTACGTACAAAACTTTTATCTACTGAAATCACAACGTTTTAGCCAGTGACGTATTTTAAACTTGTTTATTTGGAGAGTCGGATCACTATATCATATAATTAGATGTTGAACTTGTTATTTGTGGGTTACTATTATATTTAGTTAACTTCTTTTAAAAAAACATTATACGAGTATAAAAGCACTAAGTTATAAATGGTTTTGACTATTTAATCAACTAAATCAGAGTCCGTATGAAAAAACTATGACAATTAAACGTCTTCGTCATATATTCTTCATACAGACTCCGATTTAGTTGATTCAAAAGCTCAGACACCCGTAACTCAAAGACTTGCAAATTTCATTTTTTTGTTATTTTTGTTAGAGGGGTCAAAACCCCTCAATGCCCACACTAAACTTCGGCCTTTGCTTTAGCTCTTTTACTTTTACCGGAAAACAAACGTATACATATAATACAAGAGAGGAAATTTTCATTTTGAAAATAATATAAACTAAACTAAAATATGGATGAAAAGCAAACAGCTAAGAAGAAATCCCCTTACTAAAAGACTCCGAGCAAACTAAAACAAACCTAACAACTCCACAACTACACACTAAAAGCAACTAACATTACCACCCAAGACACCGAGAGATGACCATTAACCTAGGGATGGCAATGGCCGAGAAAAAACCGAGACCCGCGGGTATCCGGTCTGCGATTGACGGGTAAAATCATTAAATCTTACCCGCGGACACGGGTAAGGGTAAAAATTTATACCTGCCGACGGGTTGCGAGTATATACTACCCGTCGCGGATAAAACCCGACCCGTGAATACATGAGACTTTTTCTAAATTTACACACGAATTAATACTTACAATTATTAAATTTAAAAGCTATTTTACTAGTATTTGAATAATATTTAACAATATAATATTATATACAAGTCAACAATTTAATTTTCACGTTATTATACATATATTTTATACATATGGTTATATAATTAATAAAATTATTTCATTATTTGGATTTTCTAATAAAAAGTTGTATATTATTGTTACCCGCGGGTCACGGATATCCGCGGGTAACAAGCATGGGCAAAAAAATTTTTACCGGTGGGCGGGTAAGGGGTCTCAACGTGCAAAAAAGAAATCCGACGGGCGGGTCGCGAGTATATAGAACCCGTGCCCGTTACTCGTGAGCGCCATCACTACATTAACCTAAGGAACCGTCAACACCATCGACCCCATTCATGAAAAAACCTAACGTCTTCGCGGAAAAGGTAGCCTTCTTGCTCTTTGAACCCGGCTTGATTAATTCCCCTCCACTTGCTAAAAATGAACCGATTTACCTAAACGAGACGAGAAAGAAAATTACTTTATAACTCCATTCGACGAAGACACCCCTTTATTCCACGCATCTCCACCACCTACATCTGACATAGCATTGGCTACCCGCAACGACACAGAGTTAGAGGACGAGGAAACGTTTTTGGAAGTCCCACTTAAATCCGCAATTGCATCAATCTCGATATCAAAGCCCTTATAATTGCCCTTAAAAAACTAAATTTAATTATCATCCGTCCCGTATATTAATACATTTAAGATGTTATAAAAAATTTCAAGTAACTGAAATCATAACCATGTTACGTTATTTCGTTATCAACGAAATTTTTATACACATACGTGTGCAAGTATTTGTAATTTTGTATAGTTATGTATGTATATGTTATTGGTTGAAAGTGGACGTATATAAACAAGGAAATTTCTCATCACAAGTCTTAAGGTTGTTTTTTTTTTTTTTTTTTTTAAATAAATTAATACAATAACGGTAATATATTTGTTGGTTGATTGCAGTTATTTTCTAAGAAGTGATCGATTATGTTGGTGATTTTAGTGTCATCCAACTATCATTTTAGCTGATTGTGATTTACTAGAAAGCAGGAGTTAACTAGTGATACTTAACATGGGTTCGGTGAGTGCTGAGTGCACGCCCATAAGAGTGAACTAGACACTGGCGCATGATAATGGCGGGGGTAAAGGGGGCTGCTCCCCCTTGCGGGGTCCAAGGGTCAGCGCCCCTGTCGGGGTCCAAGGGGCGAAGCCCCTGGCTGGGGCCCCGCTCCCAGATGAGCGGGCGGGGGTCGAGGGGGCAGGGCCCCGAAACAAAAACGTTTTGAGTGATACGTTTTAATGAAACGTTTAAATGAAACGTTTTTTCCTGCTCCTTTTTCAACCGTCATAACCATTCATTTGTTAACCGCCTAAACTGTTTTTTATATAATCAGTTTTGGAAAACTGCTTTCATCCTCATTCAATTTCACACAGAACGAACACACAAAACTATACACATAAATCGCGTTCTTCTTGTCTAGAAACGATTTGCATTTCTAGTCTTATCCCAATTGAAATTTCGTGTAACCCGAGACAAGGAAGTCGGAATATTCAATTAGAAAAGTGTTTCACGATTCTAGAAATATCCGGATTATCTGTTTACATACCCTGTTTCTAACAAATTAAATGTACAAATAAAGAATGTGTATCTGAATTTCTTAACGAGAGCCCTTAAAGCTATCATTAATCATTAGAAAATTTCTATATAGAATTTAAAAGTTACCTACTATCAATAACTCTTTAGTTTTCACCAATGCACATCGCGTCTGTTATTTTTCCTCTTTAAAATTATAAAAAGATTAAAGTTGGACTACTGGTAAAATATGGGCCAGGCCCAATTTACTAAAATCTGGACTCTTTTAACCCAACAATGAAATTCCACAATTTTATTTACATATACAAACATATAATAGGTCACTCAAGTCGCAATTGGCACAAACTATACAAATAAATGATACATGAAAATGCAGAAGCATTGTCAAGAAAAAAAAATGAATTTGAAATTTCAATACTCCGTATGATTATGATTTGTTTTTAAATGATAAACGCCTTTGTTATCGAAGATAAAATAAAGTAATACGTAAATACGTAATCAACCTAGAGATAGATTATTGGTAGCTTACGTATTGCAAGTATTTGTAAACGAAGTGATTAGGAAAAATTAATTGGCAAATTGAGAATATTTGTAAAGGTAATGAATTTGACAAAAAGGAAAGCTGGGGTCCACTAAACAATTATCCTTGTTTCTTTGCGGAAATCTCGCCTTCAATAATATTATTTAATTTTAATTATGATTAACAATTAAAAAATTTTAAATAGGTGTAATTCTTTATCTTTCGTTTCTATCAAAGTTTTCAATCTAACGACTCATACAGTTTTTTAGATATGTCAAGTAATTATACTCCTCACGAAAAAATTAAAATTTTTACACATGTTTGGATTTGATATTTTCATTTATAATACGAAAGTAAACATAAACACTTACTATTTAATAATAATCTGAATAATTGTAATAGAAAAAGTGGTATCTATTTTAAATAAAAAGAGAAGATTCTCCAAAATCAGCCCCTCGTCCAACAACACTCATCATTTTTGTCTTTTAACGTACAAATCAAGTTTTTCATTCCTTTTACTTTTAAAAAGATTTCCTTGCGAAATTAGATTACATCTAAATATTAAAAAAGAAAAACGAAAACATAATTTCTGCCTATTACCAAAAAATAAAAAATAAAAAGCATTTAGAGCACAATTATATCAATCGTTGAAGTTAAAGTTCATAGAAAAGAAATTGCGGCCATAGCCCAACGGTTCCTCCTATACTTTGTGTCATGTGATAGGGAGAGATCATGAGTTCGATCCTTAGGGATGACATGATTTTCTTTAAACCAATTGAACACCAATAATTGTGGTATATATTGACCCTATAGGGAGGTTTTACCGGATTCGTTCACGGACCCCTACCCAGAACCACTGCCCGAATGGATGTGTTCCCGGGTACCGTCGATCGGGTTCAGGTTTCTGCCCGAACGTGTGTGTTACGTGCAAATAATGAGGGTCGTTGAAAGAAATGATCTACTATGCAAAAAAAATCGCCGTTAAAAAAAAAAAAGTTCATAGAAAAAATTGTAAATCATAATTAATAAAGATAAAGATGCATAATTATAACCGAGTAGTTTGTTCAATAAATTTTGTGTCAAATTTGGATAGTTTTAGTGTATGTTAACTTGTAGGCTAGGTGAATATATAACCAATCAACAGAGAGTAACAATTTCTCTTCCATTTTTTAACACTATGTTTCTTTTTCATTATGTTTTTTTTTTTTTTTTTTTCCTTTTAACGCAAGTATGTATTCGTTGATCCCGTTGATCCCATCTTTTTTATATATCGAATTTAACAAATATTTAATTAATAATGTAAACACAAATAAGGTGATCGTTTTTAGATAAGAGTTGTATTTTAACTATATATTCCGTATTATTTTGTTATTGTTTAGTTCCTAAATTCAAAACCCAAAACCCTAAACTCTAAATCATTCGTGTTAAAAAATCAATCTAAATCCGAAATCTAAACCCTAAACCCTAAATTTTTAAACTCTAATTTCTAAACCATCAAAATACGCTCGAAAAACACTATAATTGTTATATATTATTTTTCTGAGCGTTTTCCCGCTAAAATAAAAATATTTATCATAAAGTGTTTTTTTTAAATGTTCATATTTTCATCCAATCTATAATGTGAACAAAGTTTTTTCAAAAAACGAATAAAATTTTTTTTTTTCTTCCCCCCCGTTTTCCCCCAACTGGTTACTTCTCCAGTAATCCTACCAGTATATATATATATATATATATATATATATATATATATATATATATATATATATTGGTGAAAAGTGAATTATATTAACAAATAACAAAACAATACACATGGCAGAGCATATATCTAACCCAAAACAAGAAAAAGATACATCAACCAAGCAACTACCAAACAGAAGCACCCTAAACCCATTAAGGCACCAGCAAAACGCCAAACTACCCTAGATCAAGCTGTCCCATCTTACATGACACGCTAACACTAAGGAGCAAACACCAACCATATACAAATCACTTCCAACTTACTTGCCAAATCTTTCCAGCCTGCTGCACACTTTTAGAGTCTTTGACTTTTAAAGTCAACAACTTTATTCTAACAAACTCTTGTATCTGTACACTCAATACCTGCCCATTCCTTTTTATACCTTTGAATATACGCGTATTTCTTTCCTGCCATATATTATAAACAGTGGCTGCAATCACAATTCTAGTAATTACACTCCAAATCTTCTTTTGAAATGGATATTTCCCCATTACTTCAACAATGAAACTAATCCTGTAAGGTAACCCTTTGAACAGCAGCAAAGACTTCATTGTTTCCCACACATTTCTAGAATATGAACATTCAAAGAACAAATGTTCAACAGAATCAGGCATCTCATCACACAATGGACAGCTATATGAAGTACACACATTCCATTTACTCAACATGTCCTGAGTGGGCAGTCTATTCCAAATGGCAAGCCATAGAATAAATGCATGTTTTGGAACCATCTGATTGAACCATACAATATGATGCCAATCTTTTATGGTGTAATTACATCTAACATCACACCACACCTGCCTAGTTGAATAGTTAACCTTATCACCCTTACATGTTACCCATTTTACCTCATCCTCCTTATTAAGTAACACTGGAACCCGAATATGATTAAGTGCATTATATTTAGCCCTCCACTCTTCAGGCCATGCATTGCCATGAATTTGACTATACTCAGCAATGGTGATATTATCCTGTATTCTTGCATTATATATGTCTCTGATAATGCTAAAAACGAACATATATTTCATAGCATTATCCCTCAAGAAAGACAAGCTTTTAGTTGCAATTGTTCTATTTACAAGTAATATTCGTTTAAATAATAGAAGGTGAAGACAAAAGACAGATTCGACGAATTGAAGACGCAAACGACCAAAAAGCTTAAAAGTACAAAGTACAATCAAAGTGGTTCAAATTATTGCTGAGAAACGTCTCAAAATTACAAGAGTACAAGAAGCAAAACGCAAAATACAAGATATTAAATTGTACGCAAGGACGTTCGAAAATCCGGAACCGGGACCAGAGTCAACTCTCAACGCTCGACGCAACGGACTAAAAATTACAAGTCAACTATGCACATAAATATAATATAATATTTAAATAATTCTTAAAATTATTTATATATTATATTTATTTATTAAAACGTCGACAAGCTTGAAAACAAAAATATGTGAGCTGGTACCTACCTCCATGCGATCGCATGGCCTGTAGGCTTGTTTTCCATGCGATCGCATGGGCCACTTTTTGTGGCCACATGCCTATAAATTTCGCAGTTTTGAGCAACCTTTACAACATCTTTTTCTTCTTCCTACTCAAACGTGTATATATATATATATATATATATATATATATATATATATATATATATATATATATATATATATATATATATTTAATTTTAATTTTAATTTTAATTTTAATTTTAAATTCTAATAATAAGGGTATGTTAGAGAATGTTGTAAGGGTGTAAGTCGAAATTCTGTCCGTGTAACGCTACGCTATTTTTAATCATTGTAAGTTATGTTCAACCTTTTTAATTTAATGTCTCGTAGTTAAGTTATTATTATGCTTATTTAATGCTGAAGTAATCGTGATGTTGGGCTAAATATTAAAATTGGGTAATTGGGCTTTGTACCATAATTGGGGTTTGGACAAAAGAACGACACTTGTGGAAATTAGACTATGGGCTATTAATGGGTTTTATATTAACTAAATGATACCTCGTTGATTTAATATATAGACTTATAATTTGACGTATTTATATATAACCACATACGCTTGACTGGGTACGGTGGGCGGGATATCTATAAATACCAATAATTGTTCATTTTACCGGACACGAAACTGGATTAATAGTTAATAGACTTGTTGAAACAGGGGTGGATTACATTCAAGGGTAATTGGTGTAATTGTTAACAAAGTAGTAAAACTTGGACTACACGCAGTCGATAACCTGGTATATTCATTAAACAAAGTATTAAGACCTTGTTACAATTCGAATCCCTAATTAGTTGAAATATTTGACTTCGGGAATAAGAATAATTTGACGAAGACTTTCGCACTTTATGATTATGACTGATGGACTATTATGGAAAAATCCGTATGGACATATTGAATAATCCAGGACAAAGGACAATTAACCCATGGGAATAAATTAAAAACAACACGTCGAACATCATGATTACGGAAGTTTAAATAAGCATAATTCCTTTATTTCATATTTAATTGCACTTTTAATTATCGCACTTTTATTTATTGTCATTTTATTTAATTGCATTTTTAATTATCGTACTCTTTAATTATCGCAATTTTATTTTATCGTATTTTTATTTATCGCAATTTCATTATCGTTATTTACTTTACGCTTAAAATTAAGTTATATTTATTTTTAATATTTTACATTAGGTTTTAAATGCGACTAAAGTTTTAAAAATCGACAAACCGGTCATTAAACGGTAAAAACCCCCTTTTTATAATAATAATATTACTTATATATTTTTGTATTTTTACAAATATAGTTTTTAAAAATATAGCGTTAAGCTTGTTTAAAAAGATCCCTGTGAAACGAACCGGACTTACTAAAAACTACACTACTGTACGATTAGGTACACTGCCTATAAGTGTTGTAGCAAGGTTTAGGTATATCCATTCTATAAATAAATAAATATCTTGTTAAAATTGTATCGTATTTAATAGTATTTCCTTGTAAAAATTATAACTATTTTATACACCACCTCGCACACATCAAGTATTTTTGGCGCCGCTGCCGGGGAGAGCTTAAACGCCGGAAGCGAAAAGCTATCTAAAAAAAAAAGATTTTTTATTAAGTTCTTTGTATAAAAATATATATGTTTTAAATATTAAAAATACAAAAATATAAAAAGAAAAACAAAATATATATACATATATATATATATATATATATATATATATATATATATATATATATATATATATATATTTAAGAGTTGTTCAAAAACATATAAAAATATAAAATATTTCTATTTCTATTTTTAGTTTGTAAAAATATAAGTTTTATTTAATTTATATAAATACTTTTTATAAATTTTAAAACAGAAAATTAAAACAGAAAAAAAAATATAAAACCACGAGGCCCGGTAGTGTAGCAGCCCAACTCTGGCCCGAAACCCTACTCCATGCGATCGCATGAACCCGAAGGCAAAAATTCATGCGATCGCATGACTGGTTCTGACACGCCACCGTTGACTGATTAATGCAATAATTACGGAGTATATTATTATTATTATTAAAACCCTAATTAGGGTTTAATTTTAAATTAATTAGTTTTAGTTTTTAGTATTTAATTTGTATATTTAGTTTAATTAGTTTTATAAATATATAAAATTAATAGTTTTATAAAATAAATAATATAAAAATAATATTTTTATAAAAATTGTACTTTTTACAACTTTAAGTTTATTTTTATATTTTGTATCTTTTTATTTGTTTTAGCGTAATATTTGTATTTTTCGCTCGTATTTAGTTTTAAGTCATAGTTTTTGCCGTAGTTATTTTTATTTCTAGATTTTTAGGCTTTGCCGTAAAATCCCTTAAGTGCTTTTTCTTTAGACTAAGATTTAGGTGCTTTAGAATTTTGCGACGCCGTTTTTATATTTTAGTACCGTTTTAAGTTTTTGCCGTTTTGGATATAGTATTTCTTTTAAGCTTTAATATTTTTAGACGCAACTTTTAATTCTTAGTTTTTAATTCCTTTTTAGTTTCGACGCGCTACTTTCTTATTTTTATTTTTCGACCTTTTATTTTTCGACGTTTTTTCGACGCGCTCTTTTTCTTTCTTATTTTTCGCTGCTCTAGTTTTTAGGACTTAAATTTTTTTTTCTATTTCTTCTCTAAAATTTCTTTAAATTTCAACGAAAAATTATTTTAAGTGGTTAAATTGATAGACATCCAAATTTTCTGTTTCGTAGTAATAGTTGAATTTGTTAGTGGCTGAGTTGTGAGCTTCCGATTTAAAGGGTTCTGGCTCCCTGCTGCATCTATTGGCTATTCGAAACGTGGGCAAAAGCAGAAAAGTCTATTATTTTGATAACTTATATAATTTTTTATCTTTTATAACTAATAGGATATTCAGTGAATGCACCGAGCAAAACGTTCACCACCTTTTATACGTTCACCACCTGTAACTCGATCAAGACATCTAGCCAATATTGTCGCCGTTGATTTTTCTTTAGAATCGTCATCCAGTCGACCAAGTACTCCAATTCAAATTTCCGATAATCCATTTTTTGAACCCAACCTCATAATTGAGAATCCGGAGAATATTCAGGGACAATTCATAGATCCTGAACCACTAATCTTTCCTCCAGAACCACCAATCATTCAAACAGAGATTGTCGAGGAACAACCCATTAAATCAGAATCCTATAGTGATTCAGATTCAACAAATTCAATTATGGAGAATCTGGAACCTCTAAGTATGGAAGACCGAATGAGAGCTAAACGCACTGGCCAAGGTCACGCAATTACTCAACCTGACATTAATGAGCCAGATTATGAAATCAAAGGACAAATCCTACACATGGTAACTAATCAATGCCAATTTAGTGGTGCGCCGAAGGAAGATCCAAATGAACATCTTCGAACCTTTAATAGGATCTGTACACTATTTAAAATTCGAGAAGTGGAGGATGAACAGATATATCTCATGTTATTTCCCTGGACTTTAAAGGGAGAAGCCAAAGATTGGTTAGAATCGTTACCTGAAGGGGCGATTGATACATGGGACGTTTTAGTTGAAAATTTTCTTAAACAATTCTTTCCGGCATCTAAAGCCGTAAGACTTCAAGGAGAAATTGTTACGTTCACGCAAAAGCCAAATGAAACTCTATATGAAGCGTGGACAAGATTTGGAAAGTTATTGAGAGGATGTCCGCAACATGGTTTAAACACTTGTCAAATAGTACAAAATTCTACCAAGGATGAGACATCACTACAAGAAAAGACATCGATATAGCAGCTGGTGGTTCCATTATGAAGAAAACCGCAACTGACGCTTACAAAATTATTGATAACACTGCTTCCCACTCACATGAGTGGCACCAAGAAAAAGATATCATTAGATCATCTAAAGCAGCTAGAGCCGATTCTAGCCATGACTTTGATTCCATTTCTGCAAAGATAGATGCTGTCGAGAGACGAATGGAAAAGATGACTAAGGATATACACTCAATACGAATTAGTTGTGAGCAGTGTGGAGGACCACATTTGAAAAAAGATTTTCTCAGTATTGAACTAACAATGGAACAAAGAGAGAATGTTTCATACATAAACCAAAGGCCTGGAAATAATTATCAGAATAATTATCAACCTCCAAGACCAATCTACAATCAAAACTAGAATTATAACTGAAATGTTCCATATAACAACCAACAAGGTCCTAGCAATCAACAAATATCTAACAATACTTACAATCAGCAAAGACCTATTTTTCAAAACAAACCACCACAAATGGATGATAAAAAGCCAAATTTAGAAGACATGATGTCAAAGCTAGTTGAATCTCAAACTCAGTTTTTCACATCTCAGAAACAAACCAATGAACAAAATGCTCAAGCATTTAGAAATCAACAAGCTTCTATTCAAAATTTGGAACAAGAAGTGAGCAACCTAGCAAGGTTAATAGGTGAAAGAAAATCGGGAAGTTTACCTAGTGATACAAATGCTAACCCCCGAAATGAAACAGCTAAAGCCATTTCCACAAGAAGTGGTATCACACTTAAACCACCTGAAATGCCTGTAATTTCTGATGAAGCTATTTCTACTCCACAAGAACCACAACCTGAGCAAGATAAGGAAAAAGAACCAGTAGTTGAAAAGTTTAATGAAGATAACACAGTTAAGGCTAAACCTTATGTTAAACCATACCAACCACCACTTCCTTATCTGAGTAAAATGAGAAAAGAGAGACTTGAAGCCGAGCAATCCAAATTCTTGGATATGTTTAAACAAATAAATGTCAATCTTCCTTTCATTGATGTGATTTCAGGAATGCCTAGATATGCTAAATTTCTAAAAGATCTAATCACAAATAGAAAGAAAATGGAAGAACTCTCGGCTGTTACTATGAATGCTAATTGCTCTACAGTACTATTGAATAAGATACCAGAAAAATTATCAGATCCAGGAAGTTTCACGATTCCATGTTTTCTGGGTAGTCTTAGTTCAATAGAAGCATTGGCAGACTTAGGTGCTAGTATAAATCTAATGTCGTATTCACTATACGCTAAACTAAACCTTGGAGAATTGAAACCAACACGAATAAGCATACAATTAGCCGATCGATCAGTAAAATATCCTAAGAGATAATGGAGAACCTGCTAGTTAAAATTGGTACTTTAGTATTTCCAGTAGATTTTGTTATTCTGGACATGGAAGAAGATTCTCGAGTTCCTCTCATATTAGGAAGACCATTCTTAAACACGGCTAAAGCAATAATAGACGTGTTCGGTAAGAAACTGACCTTAAGTATAGAGGACGAGAGTGTTACCTTTTCTGTTGATAGAGCCATGCAACAACCGCAATCTCCAAATGATACATGTTATTATATTCAAACTATAGATTCACATGCAGAATTGTTAGAAGAATTTCCAGAATTACAAGGAACATGAGAATGTTCTTTAGGAGAAGGAACTGAACCAATTGATGAAACTGAAATGTTAGCTACACTTATGGCTAATGGATATGAACCAACAACAGAAGAAATTCAAATGCTAAAAGAAGAAGACAGATATCGATATAAATCATCGATAGAAGAACCACCGACATTAGAGTTAAAGCCACTTCCAAATCATTTGGAATATGCTTATTTACATGGTGAAACTGAATTACCTGTAATAATATCGTCTTCTCTTACGAAAAATGAAAAATCTCAACTCATTTCTGTGCTAAAAGCTCATAAACCAGCTATTGCATGAAAAATTCATGATATTAAAGGAATAAGTCCTTCGTATTGCACACATAAAATCCTTATGGAAGAAGGTCATAAAACGTATGTGCAACGCCAACGAAGACTAAATCTAAACATGCAAGATGTTGTTAAGAAAGAAATTATTAAACTGCTAGATGCAGGTTTAATTTATCCAATCTCTGATAGTCCATGGGTAAGCCCAGTTCAATGCGTATCTAAGAAGGGTGGCATGACTGTCATCACAAATGAAAAAAATGAGCTTATTCCTACTAGGACTGTAACAGGATGGCGTGTTTGTATTGATTATAGAAAATTAAATGACGTCACCAGAAAAGATCACTTTTCCTTACCTTTTATTGATCAAATGTTGGAAAGATTAGCTGAAAATAGTTACTATTGTTTGCTTGATGGTTTCTCCGGATATTTTCAAATTCCAATCGCACCCGAGGACCAAGAGAAAACCACGTTCACGTGCCCTTATGGTACTTTTGCTTACAAACGCATGTCATTTGGACTTTGCAACGCCCCTGCAACCTTTCAAAGGTGCATGATGGCAATTTTTCACGACATGATAGAAGAATGCATGGAAGTTTTCATAGATGACTTTTCAGTCTTCGGTGATACGTTTGAATCATGTTTAGTTAATCTTGAACGAATGCTTATTAGATGCGAACAATCAAACCTAGTTCTTAATTGGGAAAAATGCCATTTCATGGTTAAAGAAGGCATCGTTCTTGGTCATAAAATTTCAAAGGAAGGAATTGAAGTGGATAGAGCTAAAGTAGATGTAATTGCTAAAATTCCACATCCCACCAATGTTAGAGGAGTTAGGAGTTTTCTAGGGCATGCCGGTTTTTACCGACATTTCATAAAAGATTTTTCTAAAATTGTCACTCCTATGAATAAACTCCTAGAAAAGGATGCTCCATTCATCTTTTCAAAGGAATGCATCAAATCTTTTAATATTCTTAAAGAAAAACTCACTAATGCGCCGATCATGATAACTCCAAATTGGAATCTACCGTTTGAACTTATGTGCGATGCAAGTGATTTTGCAATGGGAGCCGTTTTAGGACAAAGGATTGAAAAACTATTTCAACCTATTTATTATTGTAACACCCCATTTTCCCGTGCGCGTCTAAAGGTACGTACTTAATCAATAGTACGCTTATAACTTACTCGTTATGTGATTAAATGAACTAAAGTGTTAGTTAGGTGTAAGTGCATATATGTATATGTGTGTGTGTATATATATATATATATATATATATATATATATATATATATATATATATATATATATATATATATATATATATATATATATATATATATATATATATGGGTATATGCGAATGCGTGCGTATACGTGTTTGTGTATGTGTCGCGATGGTGTTGAGTCGTGTGAGACTTAAGGGCGAAGCTTAGATGTGCATAGGAATAGTGAACGAGGTGTGCTAGTTGTATGAACCTTCGTTTTATGATTTGTTGTCGAAGTAACCAGGAACAGGCCAATGCCGCGCCGCGAGGAATGGGGCCGCGACGCGGCAAACAAACAAATTCCAGATCAGAACTTGAGTTAAGAAGGGTCGTTTTTCCTTCTTTATGTTACACCACGACAAAGGTGCCGCGCCGCGGCAATTCTGCAGTTCTGACTCCGAATTCCACTCAAATTAAATAGGGTTTAGGGGCAATTTGGTCTTTTTGCGTATAGATCTGGTTGGAGCTTTTAATATCAACCACTTATTATTTATTTCTCATTTCTTTTCCATTTTCTTTCACATCTTCCTCTCAAATCCTAAAACCCACTTAGATTAAACTCAAGATTTGAAGGTGAAGAGTTGTGAATCAACCCTAGGAGCAAGAATTAAAGTTGTTCATCGTATCTCTAGCTACACATTCATAGTCTTGGTAAGTTCTAACTCTAAGTCTTGAGTTTAACTAGTTTAAGCTAGGGTTTGGTTCTTATGGAACTAGTGTGACCCATTTGAGGGTTAAATGGGTGGGTTTTGGGTTGAATTGTTGAAAGGAAATCCTAAATAGCTATTATCTAGGGTTTGGTCTTGTGATTTGAGGTTGTAAGTGCTAAATGATGTTGTTAGTCATTAATGCACTTTTAAAATGATGAAAGAGTTGTTATTGTGTAAGTTTGACTTGATTTGTGAGTCAAAGAGTCAAAAGAGCACTAGTTGACCTAATCGGGCGAAATGGTTATGAAATACACCAAGTTTATGTTAGTTGATGTTAATAGACCCTAATCACTAGCCTTAAGTGATCTATGACGAGGCGTGGCCATTAATGGGCGGTTTTAGGGTAGTTGAGTCATTTAATGCAATCGGGTCATTAAATGCTCAAGGGTTAGAAGTTGGCATTTAATTCAACTAGATTGTATGTTAATAAATGCATAATGTAATAG
Source organism: Rutidosis leptorrhynchoides (assembly GCF_046630445.1). Taxonomy (NCBI): domain Eukaryota; kingdom Viridiplantae; phylum Streptophyta; class Magnoliopsida; order Asterales; family Asteraceae; genus Rutidosis; species Rutidosis leptorrhynchoides. The sequence goes on along the minus strand of NC_092338.1, from coordinate 31,039,085 downwards.
GTACGTTACATTGAAGGGTTGCAATCTCGGTTAGCTTCCACAAGAATCTTGAGGTGAGTGGAATGATTATGCATATGTGTATATAATGTATTTACTTGTACGAGATTCGATGTGGGTTTAAGTTCGGGCGGTCGATACCACATCGGGTCAATATATGATATGGGTTTAAGTTCGAGCGTTAGATGCTATGTCATATATGTGTGTGGGCATGTAGTGTGGGTTTAAAGTTCGGGCGTTCGATACCACATTACACGTGACGGGTGGGTTTAAAGTTCAGGCGATCGATACCACTCCAGGGTTAGTGTTATAATTTGTTGTGCACTAACGGTTGTTGGGAACACCAATGGGAAATTCGAAGTACCATTCCTTGTACTATTGGTTTGAAATGTCCCGTTCTTATTGATTAAAAACGTTCCATATTAATTGATTTCGTTGCGAGGTTTTGACCTCTATATGAGACGTTTTTCAAAGACTGCATTCATTTTAAAACAAACCATAACCTTTATTTCATCAATAAAGGTTTAAAAAGCTTTACGTAGATTATCAAATAATGATAATCTAAAATATCCTGTTTACACACGACCATTACATAATGGTTTACAATACAAATATGTTACAACAAAATAAGTTTCTTGAATGCAGTTTTTACAAAATATCATACAAGCATGGACTCCAAATCTCGTCCTTATTTAAGTATGCGACAGCGGAAGCTCTTAATAATCACCTGAGAATAAACATGCTTAAAACGTCAACAAAAATGTTGGTGAGTTATAGGTTTAACCTATATATATCAAATCATAATAATAGACCACAAGATTTCATATTTCAATACACATCCCATACATAGAGATAAAAATCATTCATATGGTGAACACCTGGTAACCGACATTAACAAGATGCATATATAAGAATATCCCCATCATTCCGGGACACCCTTCGGATATGATATAAATTTCGAAGTACTAAAGCATCCGGTACTTTGGATGGGGTTTGTTAGGCCCAATAGATCTATCTTTAGGATTCGCGTCAATTAGGGTGTCTGTTCCCTAATTCTTAGATTACCAGACTTAATAAAAAGGGGCATATTCGATTTCGATAATTCAACCATAGAATGTAGTTTCACGTACTTGTGTCTATTTTGTAAATCATTTATAAAACCTGCATGTATTCTCATCCCAAAAATATTAGATTTTAAAAGTGGGACTATAACTCACTTTCACAGATTTTTTACTTCGTCGGGAAGTAAGACTTGGCCACTGGTTGATTCACGAACCTATAACAATATATACATATATATCAAAGTATGTTCAAAATATATTTACAACACTTTTAATATATTTTGATGTTTTAAGTTTATTAAGCCAGCTGTCCTCGTTAGTAACCTACAACTAGTTGTCCACAGTTAGATGTACAGAAATAAATCGATAAATATTATCTTGAATCAATCCACGACCCAGTGTATACGTATCTCAGTATTGATCACAACTCAAACTATATATATTTTGGAATCAACCTCAACCCTGTATAGCTAACTCCAACATTCACATATAGAGTGTCTATGGTTGTTCCGAAATATATATAGATGTGTCGACATGATAGGTCGAAACATTGTATACGTGTCTATGGTATCTCAAGATTACATAATATACAATACAAGTTGATTAAGTTATGGTTGGAATAGATTTGTTACCAATTTTCACGTAGCTAAAATGAGAAAAATTATCCAATCTTGTTTTACCCATAACTTCTTCATTTTAAATCCGTTTTGAGTGAATCAAATTGCTATGGTTTCATATTGAACTCTATTTTATGAATCTAAACAGAAAATTTATAGGTTTATAGTCGGAAAAATAAGTTACAAGTCATTTTTGTAAAGGTAGTCATTTCAGTCGAAAGAACGACGTCTAGATGACCATTTTAGAAAACATACTTCCACTTTGAGTTTAACCATAATTTTTGGATATATTTTCATGTTCATAATAAAAATCATTTTCTCAGAATAACAACTTTTAAATCAAAGTTTATCATAGTTTTTAATTAACTAACCCAAAACAGCCCGCGGTGTTACTACGACGGCGTAAATCCGGTTTTACGGTGTTTTTTCGTGTTTCCAGGTTTTAAATCATTAAGTTAGCATATCATATAGATATAGAACATGTGTTTAGTTGATTTTAAAAGTCAAGTTAGAAGGATTAACTTTTGTTTGCGAACAAGTTTAGAATTAACTAAACTATGTTCTAGTGATTACAAGTTTAAACCTTCGAATAAGATAGCTTTATATGTATGAATCGAATGATGTTATGAATATCATTACTACCTTAAGTTCCTTGGATAAACCTACTGGAAAAGAGAAAAATGGATCTAGCTTCAACGGATCCTTGGATGGCTCGAAGTTCTTGAAGCAGAATCATGACACGAAAACAAGTTCAAGTAAGATCATCACTTGAAATAAGATTGTTATAGTTATAGAAATTGAACCAAAGTTTGAATATGATTATTACCTTGTATTAGAATGATAACCTACTGTAAGAAATAAAGATTTCTTGAGGTTGGATGATCAACTTACAAGATTGGAAGTGAGCTAGCAAACTTGAAAGTATTCTTGATTTTATGTAACTAGAACTTGTAGAATATATGAAGAACACTTAGAACTTGAAGATAGAACTTGAGAGAGATCAATTAGATGAAGAAAATTGAAGAATGAAAGTGTTTGTAGGTGTTTTTGGTCATTGGTGTATGGATTAGATATAAAGGATATGTAATTTTGTTTTCATGTAAATAAGTCATGAATGATTACTCATATTTTTGTAATTTTATGAGATATTTCATGCTAGTTTCCAAATGATGGTTCCCACATGTGTTAGGTGACTCACATGGGCTGCTAAGAGCTGATCATTGGAGTGTATATACCAATAGTACATACATCTAAAAGCTGTGTATTGTACGAGTACGAATACGGGTGCATACGAGTAGAATTGTTGATGAAACTGAACGAGGATGTAATTGTAAGCATTTTTGTTAAGTAGAAGTATTTTGATAAGTGTATTGAAGTCTTTCAAAAGTGTATAAATACATATTAAAACACTACATGTATATACATTTTAACTGAGTCGTTAAGTCATCGTTAGTCGTTACATGTAAGTGTTGTTTTGAAACCTTTAGGTTAACGATCTTGTTAAATGTTGTTAACCCAATGTTTATAATATCAAATGAGATTTTAAATTATTATATTATCATGTATGAATATCTCTTAATATGATATATATATACATTAAATGTCTTTACAACGATAATCGTTACATATATGTCTCGTTTAAAAATCATTAAGTTAGTAGTTTTGTTTTTACATATGTAGTTCATTGTTAATATACTTAATGATATATTTACTTATCATAGTATCATGTTAACTATATATATATATATCCATATATATGTCATCATATAGTTTTTACAAGTTTTAACGTTCGTGAATCACCGGTCAACTTGGGTGGTCAATTGTCTATATGAAACATATTTCAATTAATCAAGTCTTAACAAGTTTGATTGTTTAACATGTTAGAAACATTTAATCATATAAATATCAATCTCAATTAATATATATAAACATGGAAAAGTTCGGGTCACTACAGTACATACCCGTTAAATAAATTTCGTCCCGAAATTTTAAGCTGTTGAAGGTGTTGACGAATCTTCTGGAAATAGATGCGGGTATTTCTTCTTCATCTGGTCTTCACACTCCCAGGTGAACTCGGCTCCTCTACGAGCATTCCATCGAACCTTAACAATTGGTATCTTGTTTTGCTTAAGTCTTTTAACCTCACGATCCATTATTTCGACTGGTTCTTCGATGAATTGAAGTTTTTCATTGATTTGGATTTCATCTAACGGAATAGTGAGATCTTCTTTAGCAAAACATTTCTTCAAATTCGAGACATGGAAAGTGTTATGTACAGCCGCGAGTTGTTGAGGTAACTCAAGTCGATAAGCTACTGGTCCGACACGATCAATAATCTTGAATGGTCCAATATACCTTGGATTTAATTTCCCTCGTTTACCAAATCGAACAACGCCTTTCCAAGGTGCAACTTTAAGCATGACCATCTCTCCAATTTCAAATTCTATATCTTTTCTTTTAATGTCAGCGTAGCTCTTTTGTCGACTTTGGGCGGTTTTCAACCTTTGTTGAATTTGGATGATCTTCTCGGTAGTTTCTTGTATAATCTATGGACCCGTAATCTGTCTATCCCCCACTTCACTCCAACAAATCGGAGACCTGCACTTTCTACCATAAAGTGCTTCAAACGGCGCCATCTCAATGCTTGAATGGTAGCCGTTGTTGTAGGAAAATTCTGCTAACGGTAGATGTCGATCCCAACTGTTTCCGAAATCAATAACACATGCTCGTAGCATGTCTTCAAGCGTTTGTATCGTCCTTTCGCTCTGCCCATCAGTTTGTGGATGATAGGCAGTACTCATGTCTAGACGAGTTCCTAATGCTTGCTGTAATGTCTGCCAGAATCTTGAAATAAATCTGCCATCCCTATCAGAGATAATAGAGATTGGTATTCCATGTCTGGAGACGACTTCCCTCAAATACAGTCGTGCTAACTTCTCCATCTTGTCATCTTCTCTTATTGGCAGGAAGTGTGCTGATTTGGTGAGACGATCAACTATTACCCAAATAGTATCAAAACCACTTGCAGTCCTTGGCAATTTAGTGATGAAATCCATGGTAATGTTTTCCCATTTCCATTCCGGGATTTCAGGTTGTTGAAGTAGACATGATGGTTTCTGATGCTCAGCTTTGACCTTAGAACACGTCAAACATTCTCCTACGTATTTAGCAACATCGGCTTTCATACCCGGCCACCAAAAATGTTTCTTGAGATCCTTGTAAATCTTCCCCGTTCCAGGATGTATTGAGTATCTGGTTTTATGAGCTTCTCTAAGTACCATTTCTCTCATATCTCCAAATTTTGGTACCCAAATCCTTTCAGTCCTATACCGGGTTCCGTCTTCCCGAATATTAAGATGCTTCTCCGATCCTTTGGGTATTTCATCCTTTAAATTTCCCTCTTTTAAAACTCCTTGTTGCGCCTCCTTTATTTGAGTAGTAAGGTTATTATGAATCATTATATTCATAGATTTTACTCGAATGGGTTCTCTGTCCTTCCTGCTCAAGGCATCGGCTACCACATTTGCCTTCCCCGGGTGGTAACGAATCTCAAAGTCGTAATCATTCAATAATTCAATCCACCTACGCTGCCTCATATTCAGTTGTTTCTGATTAAATATATGTTGAAGGCTTTTGTGGTCGGTATATATAATACTTTTGACCCCATATAAGTAGTGCCTCCAAGTCTTTAATGCAAAAACAACCGCGCCTAATTCCAAATCATGCGTCGTATAATTTTGTTCGTGAATCTTCAATTGTCTAGACGCATAAGCAATCACCTTCGTTCGTTGCATTAATACACAACCGAGACCTTGCTTTGATGCGTCACAATAAATCACAAAATCATCATTCCCTTCAGGCAATGACAATATAGGTGCCGTAGTTAGCTTTTTCTTCAATAACTGAAACGCTTTCTCTTGTTCATCATTCCATTCAAATTTCTTCCCTTTATGCGTTAATGCAGTCAAGGGTTTTGCTATTTTGGAAAAGTCTTGGATGAACCTTCTGTAGTAACCAGCTAGTCCTAAAAACTGGCGTATGTGTTTCGCTAACCAGTTTAATTTCTCGATTCCGACATATATTATCTGCTGAAATTAATTTACCATTTGCTAATTCGAGTAAAAATTTACTATCCAAAGGCGTCAATGGACAACTTAATTTAGCACAAAAATCTCTACTCATATAGCTTCTATCCGCACCCGAATCAAATAAAACGTAAGCAGATTTATTGTCAATAAGAAACGTACCCGTAACAAGCTCCGGGTCTTCCTGTGCCTCTGCCGCATTAATATTGAAAACTCTTCCGCGGCCTTGTCCATTCGTGTTCTCCTGGTTCGGGCAATTTCTAATAATGTGGCCCGGTTTTCCACATTTATAACAAACTACATTGGCATAACTTGCTTCGACACTACTTGCTCCGCCATTACTCGTTCCGACACCATTTGTTCCTTTCGTTCTATTAACCCCTGGTCCGTAGACCTCACACTTCGCTGCGCTATGACCATTTCTTTTACACTTGTTGCAAAATTTGGTGCAGAACCCCGAGTGATACTTTTCACACCTTTGGCATAGCTGCTTCTGATTGTTGTTGTTGTTGCAGTTATTATTGTTGTTGGGATAATTGTTGTAGTTGCTGTTGTTGTTGTTGTTGTTGTTGTTGTTGTTGTTGTTGGGCCGTTTGTTGTAGTTGCGATTGATGTTGCGATTGTTGGGATAATTGTTGCGATTATTGTTGTAATTGCTGTTGCTGTTGTATTGGTGATTCTTATCACCGTTTTCCTCCTACTTTCTTTTGACTTACTTCACATTGGCCTCTTCAGCAGCCTGTTCTTTAATTCTTTCTTCAATCTGGTTCACTAGTTTGTGAGCCATTTTACATGCCTCCTGTATGGAGGCGGGCTCGTGTGAACTTATATCTTCTTGGATTCTTTCCGGTAATCCTTTCACAAACGCGTCGATCTTCTCTTCCTCATCTTCGAATGCTCCCGGACACAATAGGCACAATTCTGTGAATCGTCTTTCGTACGTGGTAATATCAAATCCTTGGGTTCGTAACCCTCTAAGTTCTGTCTTGAGCTTATTGACCTCGGTTCTGGGACGGTACTTCTCGTTCATCAAGTGCTTGAATGCTGACCACGGTAGTGCATACGCATCGTCTTGTCCCACTTGCTCTAGATAGGTATTCCACCATGTTAACGCAGAACCTGTGAAGGTATGCGTAGCGTACTTCACTTTGTCCTCTTCAGTACACTTACTTATGGCAAACACCGATTCGACCTTCTCGGTCCACCGTTTCAATCCGATCGGTCCTTCGGTTCCATCAAATTCCAAAGGTTTGCAGGCAGTGAATTCTTTGTAGGTGCATCCTACACGATTTCCTGTACTGCTAGATCCAAGGTTATTGTTGGTATGTAGCGCAGCCTGTACTGCGGCTATGTTTGAAGCTAGAAAAGTACGGAATTCCTCTTCATTCATATTCATGGTGTGTCGAGTAGTCGGTGCCATTTCCTTCAAAATAGTCAAATGGAACAAGTTAATCATACAGAATATTAAGAGTAATTAATAGTATTTCGTAGCATAATATGAAATCATTTATAAAAGCTTTTTCTTCATATTAGCGTTTTATAAGTTTAAACTTAGTAGCTACCCGTTAAGTTCATACTTAGTAGCTAATATACAATTCAACTACTATAATTCTATATGAAAAACTGATTATAATAATATTTCGCGTTCAAACTTTTACACAATATTTTACAAACTTACAATACCGCTTATTTTACATATAGCATGAAATATAGCACACAATAAATTTGATACAAGATGGTTGTGAAGATAATTCTAGCTAGTACACAAGTCGTTCAGCAAAGGCAATAAAGACACGTAATTCATACGTCCAGAAACAAGTCATGCATTCTAGTTTTACTAGGATTACTTCCCATCCTTGGTCTTGTGGAATATAACCGTTATGGCCGTTGATAAGACATCGTGTTGTAACGTCGTCAAAGGGACGAGGGTTACGTAATGTCCAACAGTCCCGTAACAATCTAAAAACCTCATTTCTTACCCCAATTACCGACTCCGTCACTTGTGGAAACGTTTTGTTTAATAGTTGTAGCCCGATGTTCTTGTTCTCACTTTGGTGAGAAGCGAACATTATTAATCCGTAAGCATAACATGCTTCTTTATGTTGCATGTTAGCCGCTTTTTCTAAATCACGAAGTCCAATATTCGGATATATTGAGTCAAAATAATTTCTTAACCCATTGCGTAAAATAGCATTTGGGTTCCCCGCAATATATGCGTCAAAGTAAACACATCGTAACTTATGGATTTCCCAATGTGATATCCCCCATCTTTCGAACGAAAGCCTTTTATAAACCAAGGCATTCTTGGAACGTTCTTCGAATGTCTTACAAACTGATCTCGCCTTAAATAGTTGTGCCGAAGAATTCTGACCGACTCTAGACAAGATTTCATCAATCATGTCTCCGGGTTGGTCTCTTAAAATATTGGGTTGTCTATCCATTTTGTGTTTTTATACTGTAAAATAGACAAGAGTTAGATTCATAAAAAAAAATACTTATTAATACAAGTAATTTTTACATATATCATAAAGCATAAGCACACTATATTACATATATTATACCACACGAATACAACTATCTTATTTCGACTCGCTTGTTTCTTCTTCTTCGGTTTTGGTTCGTTTTGCCAAGTTTCTAGGGATATATGATGTTCCCCTAATACGAGCCGTCGTTTTCCACATTGGTTTAGAAAAACCTGGTGGTTTAGAGGTTCCCGGGTCATTGTTACAACTTAAGGACTTCGGGGGTTGACGATACATATAAAGTTCATCGGGGTTGGAATTAGATTTCTCTATTTTTATGCCCTTTCCCTTATTATTTTCTTTTGCCTTTTTAAATTCAGTTGGGGTAATTTCTATAACATCATCGGAATTCTCGTCGGAATCCGATTCATCGGAGAATTGGTAATCCTCCCAATATTTTGCTTCCTTGGCGGAAACACCATTGACCATAATTAACCTTGGTCGATTGGTTGAGGATTTTCTTTTACTTAACCTTTTTATTATTTCCCCCACCGGTTCTATTTCTTCATCCGGTTCCGATTCTTCTTCCGGTTCCGATTCTTCTTCTGGTTCCGACTCTTCTTCCGGTTCCTCTTCGGGAACTTGTGAATCAGTCCACGAATCATTCCAATTTACATTTGACTCTTCATTATTATTAGGTGAGTCAATGGGACTTGTTCTAGAGGTAGACATCTATCACATAATATCAAACGCGTTAAGAGATTAATATATCACATAATATTCACATGTTAAAAATATATAGTTTCCAACAAAATTTGTTAAGCAATCATTTTTCAAGTAAACACGGTCGAAGTCCAGACTCACTAATGCATCCTAACAAACTCGATAAGACACACTAATGCAAAATTCTGGTTCTCTAAGACCAACGCTCGGATACCAACTGAAATGTCCCGTTCTTATTGATTAAACACGTTCCATATTAATTGATTTCGTTGCGAGGTTTTGACCTCTATATGAGACGTTTTTCAAAGACTGCATTCATTTTAAAACAAACCATAACCTTTATTTCATCAATAAAGGTTTAAAAAGCTTTACGTAGATTATCAAATAATGATAATCTAAAATATCCTGTTTACACACGACCATTACATAATGGTTTACAATACAAATATGTTACAACAAAATAAGTTTCTTGAATGCAGTTTTTACACAATATCATACAAGCATGGACTCCAAATCTCGTCCTTATTTAAGTATGCGACAGCGGAAGCTCTTAATAATCACCTGAGAATAAACATGCTTAAAACGTCAACAAAAATGTTGGTGAGTTATAGGTTTAACCTATATATATCAAATCATAATAATAGACCACAAGATTTCATATTTCAATACACATCCCATACATAGAGATAAAAATCATTCATATGGTGAACACCTGGTAACCGACATTAACAAGATGCATATATAAGAATATCCCCATCATTCCGGGACACCCTTCGGATATGATATAAATTTCGAAGTACTAAAGCATCCAGTACTTTGGATGGGGTTTGTTAGGCCCAATAGATCTATCTTTAGGATTCGCGTCAATTAGGGTGTCTGTTCCCTAATTCTTAGATTACCAGACTTAATAAAAAGGGGCATATTCGATTTCGATAATTCAACCATAGAATGTAGTTTCACGTACTTGTGTCTATTTTGTAAATCATTTATAAAACCTGCATGTATTCTCATCCCAAAAATATTAGATTTTAAAAGTGGGACTATAACTCACTTTCACAGATTTTTACTTCGTCGGGAAGTAAGACTTGGCCACTGGTTGATTCACGAACCTATAACAATATATACATATATATCAAAGTATGTTCAAAATATATTTACAACACTTTTAATATATTTTGATGTTTTAAGTTTATTAAGTCAGCTGTCCTCGTTAGTAACCTACAACTAGTTGTCCACAGTTAGATGTACAGAAATAAATCGATAAATATTATCTTGAATCAATCCATGACCCAGTGTATACGTATCTCAGTATTGATCACAACTCAAACTATATATATTTTGGAATCAACCTCAACCCTGTATAGCTAACTCCAACATTCACATATAGAGTGTCTATGGTTGTTCCGAAATATATATAGATGTGTCGACATGATAGGTCGAAACATTGTATACGTGTCTATGGTATCTCAAGATTACATAATATATAATACAAGTTGATTAAGTTATGGTTGGAATAGATTTGTTACCAATTTTCACGTAGCTAAAATGAGAAAAATTATCCAATCTTGTTTTACCCATAACTTCTTCATTTTAAATCCGTTTTGAGTGAATCAAATTGCTATGGTTTCATATTGAACTCTATTTTATGAATCTAAAAAGAAAATATATAGGTTTATAGTCAGAAAAATAAGTTACAAGTCATTTTTGTAAAGGTAGTCATTTCAGTCGAAAGAACGACGTCTAGATAACCATTTTAGAAAACATACTTCCACTTTGAGTTTAACCATAATTTTTGGATATAGTTTCATGTTCATAATAAAAATCATTTTCTCAGAATAACAACTTTTAAATCAAAGTTTATCATAGTTTTTAATTAACTAACCCAAAACAGCCCGCGGTGTTACTACGACGGCGTAAATCCGGTTTTACGGTGTTTTTCGTGTTTTCAGGTTTTAAATCATTAAGTTAGCATATCATATAGATATAGAACATGTGTTTAGTTGATTTTAAAAGTCAAGTTAGAAGGATTAACTTTTGTTTGCGAACAAGTTTAGAATTAACTAAACTATGTTCTAGTGATTACAAGTTTAAACCTTCGAATAAGATAGCTTTATATGTATGAATCAAATGATGTTATGAACATCATTACTACCTTAAGTTCCTTGGATAAACTTACTGGAAAAGAGAAAAATGGATCTAGCTTCAGCGGATCCTTGGATGGCTCGAAGTTCTTGAAGCAGAATCATGACACGAAAACAAGTTCAAGTAAGATCATCACTTGAAATAAGATTGTTATAGTTATAGAAATTGAACCAAAGTTTGAATATGATTATTACCTTGTATTATAATGATAACCTAATGTAAGAAACAAAGATTTCTTGAGGTTGGATGATCAACTTACAAGATTGGAAGTGAGCTAGCAAACTTGAAAGTATTCTTGATTTTATATAACTAGAACTTGTAGAATATATGAAGAACACTTAGAACTTGAAGATAGAACTTGAGAGAGATCAATTAGATGAAGAAAATTGAAGAATGAAAGTTTTTGTAGGTGTTTTTGATCGTTGGTGTATGGATTAGATATAAAGGATATGTAATTTTGTTTTCATGTAAATAAGTCATGAATGATTACTCATATTTTTGTAATTTTATGAGATATTTCATGCTAGATGCCAAATGATGGTTCCCACATGTGTTAGGTGACTCACATGGGCTGCTAAGAGCTGATCATTAGAGTGTATATACCAATAGTACATACATCTAAAAGCTGTGTATTGTACGAGTACGAATACGGGTGCATACGAGTAGAATTTTGATGAAACTGAACGAGGATGTAATTGTAAGAATTTTTGTTAAGTAGAAGTATTTTGATAAGTGTATTGAAGTCTTTCAAAAGTGTATAAATACATATTAAAACACTACATGTATATACATTTTAACTGAGTCGTTAAGTCATCGTTAGTCGTTACATGTAAGTGTTGTTTTGAAACCTTTAGGTTAACGATCTTGTTAAATGTTGTTAACCCAATGTTTATAATATCAAATGAGATTTTAAATTATTATATTATCATGATATTATCATGTATGAATATATCTTAATATGATATATATACATTAAATGTCTTTACAACGATAATCGTTACATATATGTCTCGTTTAAAAATCATTAAGTTAGTAGTCTTGTTTTTACATATGTAGTTCATTGTTAATATACTTAATGATATGTTTACTTATCATAGTATCATGTTAACTATATATATATATCCATATATATGTCATCATATAGTTTTTACAAGTTTTAACGTTCGTGAATCACCGGTCAACTTGGGTGGTCAATTGTCTATATGAAACATATTTCAATTAATCAAGTCTTAACAAGTTTGATTGCTTAACATGTTGGAAACATTTAATCATGTAAATATCAATCTCAATTAATATATATAAACATGGAAAAGTTCGGGTCACTACATGGTTAACCATGGTTATGTGTTTGTTGTGTGGTGTTTTCACAATATTCGAGTTATATATGTTATCGTTGTGCTAGCTTGTGGTCTTGGAGATTTAGCGCTATGCCTTGCGTTGGTATGTCATTTAAATTGCTAGCGTGTATGAGGTAATTGTGTATGTGATTGCATGTAAGTAGGTTATATATGTATGTGTATAATTATTGCATTCACCAAGCGTTAGCTTACCCTCTCGTTGTTTATCTTTTTAGATGCAGGCGCAGTTAAGGGCAAGGGGGTTATCGGACATTAGGTGTTCCGTGATGATGCTTTGTTGGAGTTTTGTTGTTGGCCTAACGTTTTGGGTAGTTTAGTCCCAAACCATGCTCGAAGTGTCGTTTGGATTGTAAACTATCATTCGTAATGGGTCAAACTTGTGCTAAAATTTATTCGTGGCCCTCGTGCCTTTTGTAAACAATTAATTGTTGTGCGTTTTAAATGGAACTCGTGACATGGGTTACATATTTGTTTGGGTGTAATTGTGTTGTATAAAAAAAAAATTATCGTATGGATTACGGGTTGGGTTGTTACAAGTGGTATCAGAGTATGGTCTAAGGGATTTAGGTGACTTGAGATAGGCGCCTAGACTTAGACTGTTGTGTTGTGGAATTATATGCGGGACTTGTAGGATTACGGGTCAGTGCGGGGTTTGATTAGTTCTTTGATGCATAAGTGGATAACTATGCTATGTTATAATGTTACTAATCGTGTGTTATTGTTTTGAACATCGAACAAGATGGTTGTGATACGTTTGAGCATGGCACGGCATGTGAGCGTAATAGTGAGTCACGACCACTATTACGGTTGCAAGTCAAGTCAAGCAAGGATGTGCGACAAGTATCGAGCTAGATGTGGTGTGTGTGCGGTCATATGCATAGGTATATATGTGTATTAAATTGTTGGTGATGTCTAATCCATTTTTAATCTTTGGAATGAAGACGAGAAACGGAATGAATACGAATGGCAATGGTGGTCCCTCTCATGTGGAGGAAGATGAGATGACTACCAAGATTGAGACCGCTTTATAAAACTATGTTTCGGTTTTCTCAAGGAGGGTTAAACAAATATTCGAAGAGTCGGTTTCGGAACAAATTGTCGACATGATTCAAGAACGGATGACTAATGCCGTTAAAAAAGAAGTTGAAAGGAGGTTTCCTAGACCTCAAAATGTGGGCGAGTTGGAGTTTAGCTACAAGAACTTCTTGGAGACTAAGCCTCCTCACTTTCACGGGGATCCCGACCCCATGAAGAGTGCGGCTTGGATTTCTGATGTTGAAGGTTGTTTTCGCACGACTGAGTGCCCTCCCGAAAAGAAAACAAGGCTTGCTACTAGTTTGTTAAGGGGCCATGCTAAAGATTGGCTCGATGGAAAGATTGATATGGTGGGTGATGCGGCTTTTGTGGGGTTATCTTGGGCGGATTTCAAGAAGGAGTTTTTCCTTGACTATCGTACGCAAGCGGATCTTTCCAAATTGTGCAACGAGTTAAGGAACATGCGTCAAGGGTCTTTGGACCTAAACACTCTTAAAACCAACTTTCTCGCTAAGGCGCGTTTTTGCCCGAGTATGTGGGGAATGATCAATTGTTAATGGAAGACTTTCATGCGACCCTTAGGGATGATTTGAAGGGTAAAATTAGTATCGGTCATGTTGAGACCTTTGCTAAGCTTTTGGCGGTGGCGAAGGGGTTTGAAGTGCAAGCCCCGAGTCCGGTTAGTTATGCGTCAAGTAAACGAAAGTTTGAAGCTTCTAATTTCTCGAACAAGAAGGGTAAGGGAGCATCCGAAAGTGTCGGTAGCGTGAAGAAGGCTGCTTCTAGTGGTCACATGGTCACTTGTTTCAATTGTGGGCAAAAAGGTCACTACTCTCGTGATTGCCCAAAACCGCGTACTAATGTGATCACATGTTTTAATTGTCAACAAGAAGGGCACCGAAAGGCGGAGTGCCCTGAACTCCGAAATGATCAAGTTAAGAGAATGGAGAAGGCGGCGGGGTCAGTTAGGGAACGTAATTATTTGATGACCAATGACGAAGCCAAGCAATCCAATGAAGTCGTTTCAGGTACTTTCATGGTTAACTCTAATCCAGCAAGGATTCTATTTGATAGCGGTGCAAATTTATCGTTTGTGTCTCCAAAATTTGTGCCTAAACTTAATAAACCGTTAGCTAAGTTAAGTCGTCTGGTAGAAGTCGAAATAGCGGATGGCAAGACGGTGCTAGTGGTTGATGTGTGTAAGAATTGTAATGTTGTGTTTGGTTCCGAGAACTTTAATATTGATCTCAATCCGATGACGTTGGGTGATTTCGATATTGTTGTTGGTATGGATTGGCTCGATCGTTATAGAGTCGATATTGCATGCCATGATAAATTCATTCTTGTAAAAGCCCCAAGTGGGTGAGAGTTAATTATTCATGGCGATAAGCGTAGAAGACTTGTGCCGATATGCACTTTTGCACGGGCACGTCGTTTCCTTGTTAGTGGTGGCATGGCTTTTCTTGCCCATGTTGTTGATACTCGTGATGAGCCACCACCCATTCGTGAAATTCCGGTGGTAAGTGAGTTTGAAGATGTTTTTCCGGATGAGTTACCGGGTGTTCTGGCGGAAAGACAAGTCGAATTTCGCATTGAGTTGGTTCTGGGAGCTACTCCCATTGCTAAAACTCCTTATCGTTTAGCACCGACGGAAATGCAAGAATTGTTGAGTCAAATTCAAGAGTTACTTGAGAAGGGTTTCATTCGACCGAGTGCTTCGCCATGGGGTGCTCCGGTTTTATTCGTGAAAAAGAAGGATGGAAGTATGCGTATGTGCATTGATTATCGGGAGTTGAATAAAGTGACGATCAAGAATCGTTATCCATTACCTAGGATTGACGATTTGTTTGAACAACTCCAAGGTGCGACGTATTTCTCAAAAATTGACCTACGGTCCGGCTATCACCAAATGCGGGTCCGTGAGGAAGATATTGAGAAAACGGCCTTTCGAACGCATTGCGGGCATTTTGAATTTGTGGTTATGCCTTTTAGTCTTACGAATGCACCGACGGCATTCGTGGATCTTATGAACCGAGTGTGCCAACCTATGTTGGACAAGTCGGTAATTGTGTTCATCGACGATATTCTTGTCTATTCTAAGAGCATGACGGAACATGAACACCATTTGCGCAAAGTATTGAAGACGTTGAGAAAAGAGAAGTTGTATGCTAAATTCTCAAAATGTGAATTTTGGCTAAGGGAGGTTCAATTCCTTGGCCATATTGTGAACAAGGATGGTATTCAAGTAGATCCGGGGAAGATAGAGACGGTGAAGGATTGGGGACGACCGACTACGCCTACGGAAATCCGAAGTTTTCTCGGATTGGCCGGTTATTATCGTCGATTTATCCAAGACTTTTCCAAGATTGCTTTGCCATTAACTAAGTTGACAAGGAAGAATACGAGATTCAATTGGGAGAATGAGCAAGAAATCGCTTTTCAATTGTTGAAAGAGAAATTGTGTAAAGCACCGGTCTTAGTATTGCCGGAAGGTGTAGATGATATGATGGTCTATTGTGATGCCTCTTTGAATGGGCTCGGGTGTGTTCTAATGCAACGAGGTAAAGTCATCGCTTACGCCTCTCGCCAATTAAAGGAACATGAAAAGAGATACCCGACTCATGATATCGAATTAGCAGCGGTGGTCCATGCTTTGAAAATTTGGCGCCATTACTTGTATGGTGTCAAGTATACGATTTATTCGGATCACAAGAGTTTGAAACATCTTTTTGATCAACGGGATTTGAATTATCGTCAACGTAGATGGATGGATGTGGTGAAGGATTATGATTGAAAGATACTTTATCATCTGGTCAAAGCGAATGTGGTCGCGGATGCGTTAAGCCAAAAGAGTCACCACCCGGCGTTACGATTGGGATTGTTACGTATGATTATTACTAACGATTTTCTTGAAAAACTTGGTGTGATTCAAATAGAGGCTTATGTTCACAACAAACATGCGGAACGAATTGTGGGGCAATCGGAATTCATTACGATGGGTTCGCGTGGTTTATTGTCTTTTCAAGAAAGAGTGTGGGTGCCTAGGATGGGTGAATTCTGAAAGGTGCTTCTTGATGAGGCGCACAAGTCTAAGTATTCCATACATCCGGGTGCGACAAAGATGTACCATGATTTGAAGAAAGATTATTGGTGGCCGGGCATGAAACGCGACGTTGTTAAGTATGTTGAGCAATGCGTCACGTGTTTGTAAGTTAAAGCCGAACACCAAAAGCCGTATGGTAAGTTGCAACCGCTAGAAATTCTGATGTGGAAGTGGGAGCATTTTACCATGGATTTTATTACCAAGTTGCCGAAAACGGCAAGAACCCAATTTGACACTATTTGGGTGATTGTCGATAGATTGATGAAGAGTGCGTTGTTTCTTCCTATTAAAGAAGCAATTTCGTCGGAGGCACTCGTGAAGATGTTCATTAAAGAGGTGATATCGAGACATGGTGTTCCCGCGTCTATTGTTTCGGATCGGGACACGCGTTTTACTTCTCGATTTTGGAAGAAGTTTCATGAAGACATGGGTACGAGGGTAAATATGAGTATGGCGTACCATCCTCAAACGGACGGTCAAATCGAACATACGAATCAAACGTTGGAGGATATGTTACGTGCGTGTATCATTGACTTCGGTGGTAGTTGGGATGAACATTTACCTTTGTAGAATTCTCGTACAATAATAGTTTTCACTCTAGTATTGGAATGCCACCGTATGAGATGTTATATGGTAGAAGGTGTCGAACCCCGATTTGTTGGGGAGAAGTTTGACAAAGGGAAGTCGGGAGCTCCGACTTGGTATTGGAGACAAATGATAAAATCGTTATGATTCGGGAACATTTGAAAAAGGCGCAAGATAGGCAAAAGTGTTATGCCGATAAGCATAGACGTTTGATCGAATTACAAGAAGGTGATATGGTGATGCTCAAGGTTTCGCCATTGAAGGGTATTATTCGGTTTCGGAAACGAGGAAAGTTAGCTCCTCGGTTTATTGGGCCGTTTAAGGTTTTAGCTCGTGTTGGTGAAGTTGCGTATTGTTTGGAATTAATCGAAGAACTTGCGGGGATCCATAACACATATCATGTTTCCCACCTCCGTAAGTGTCTTGCGGATGATTCTTCATGGATGACTTTAGACGAAATTGAGCTAAACAACAAGTTATAATACGTTGAAGAGCCAATTGCTATACTCGATGAGAAGGTTAAAATGTTGCGTAACAAGGAGGCGAGGACCTTTAAGGTCCAATGGCGTCGTAGTAAAGGTTCCGAGTTTACTTGGGAGCCCGAAGAATTTGTGTTGGTTTATCTTCCCACGTGTCATGCGGCTTGGATCGCGAGGACGCGCTCTGATTTAAGTGGGGGAGAGTTGTAACACCCCGTTTTCCCGTGCGCGTCTAAAGGTACGTACTTAATCAATAGTACGCTTATAACTTACTCGTTATGTGATTAAATGAACTAAAGTGTTAGTTATGTGTAAGTGCATATATGTATATGTGTGTATATATATATGGGTATATGCGAATGCGTGCGTATACGTGTTTGTGTATGTGTCGCGATGGTGTAGAGTCGTGTGAGACTTAAGGGCGAAGCTTAGACGTGCATAGGAATAGTGAACGAGGTATGCTAGTTGTATGATCCTTCGTTTTATGATTTGTTGTCGAAGTGACCAGGAACAGGCCAATGCCGCGCCGCGAGGAATGTGGCCGCGACGCGGCAAACAAAGCAAATCCAGATCAGAACTTGAGTTAAGAAGGGTCGTTTTTCCTTCTTTATGTCGCGCCGCGACAAAGGTGCCGCGCCGCAGCAATTCTGCAGTTCTGACTCCGAATTCCACTCAAATTAAATAGGGTTTAGGGGCAATTTAGTCTTTTTGCGTATAGATCTGGTTGGAGCTTTTAATATCAACCACTTATTCTTTATTTCTCATTTCTTTTCCATTTTCTTTCACATCTTCCTCTCAAATCCTAAAACCCACTTAGATTAAACTCAAGATTTGAAGGTGAAGAGTTGTGAATCAACCCTAGGAGCAAGAATTAAAGTTGTTCATCGTATCTCTAGCTACACGTTCATAGTCTTGGTAAGTTCTAACTCTAAGTCTTGAGTTTAACTATTTTAAGCTAGGGTTTGGTTCTTATGGAACTAGTGTGACCCATTTGAGGGTTAAATGGGTGGGTTTTGGGTTGAATTGTTGAAAGGAAACCCTAAATAGCTATTATCTAGGGTTTGGTCTTGTGATTTGAGGTTGTAAGTGCTAAATGATGTTGTTAGTCATTAATGCACTTTTAAAATGATGAAAGTGTTGTTATTGTGTAAGTTTGACTTGATTTGTGAGTCAAAGAGTCAAAAGAGCACTAGTTGACCTAATCGGGCGAAATGGTTATGAAATACACCAAGTTTATGTTAGTTGATGTTAATAGACCCTAATCACTAGCCTTAAGTGATCTATGATGAGGCGTGGCCATTAATGGGCGGTTTTGGGGTAGTTGAGTCATTTAATGCAATCGGGTCATTAAATGCTCAAGGGTTAGAAGTTGGCATTTAATTCAACTAGATTGTATGTTAATAAATGCATAATGTAATAGGTACGTTACATTGAAGGGTTGCAAGCTCGGTTAGCTTCCACAAGAATCTTGAGGTGAGTGGAATGATTATGCATATGTGTATATAATGTATTTACTTGTACGAGATTCGATGTGGGTTTAAGTTCGGGCGGTCGATACCACATCGGGTCAATATATGATATGGGTTTAAGTTCGGGCATTCGATGCCATGTCATATATGTGTGTGGGCATGTAGTGTGGGTTTAAAGTTCGGGCGTTCGATACCACATTACACGTGACAGGTGGGTTTAAAGTTTGGGCGATCGATACCACTCCAGGGTTAGTGTTATAATTTGTTGTGCACTAAAGGTTGTTGGGAACACCAATGGGAAATTCGAAGTACCATTCCTTGTACTATTGGTTAACCATGGTTATGTGTTTATTGTGTGGTGTTTTCACAATATTCGAGTTATATATGTTATCGTTGTGCTAGCTTGTGGTCTTGGAGATTTAGCGTTATGCCTTGCGTTGGTATGTCTTTTAAATTGCTAGCGTGTATGAGGTAATTGTGTATGTGATTGCATGTAAGTAGGTTATATATGTATGTGTATAATTATTGCATTCACTAAGCGTTAGCTTACCCTCTCGTTGTTTATCTTTTTAGATGCAGGCGCAGTTAAGAGCAAGGGGGTTATCGGACATTAGGTGTTCCGTGATGATGCTTTGTTGGAGTTTTGTTGTTGGCCTAACGTTTTGGGTAGTTTAGTCCCAAACCATGCTTGAAGTGTCGTTTGGATTGTAAACTATCATTCGTAATGGGTCAAACTTGTACTAAACTTTATTCGTGGCCCTCGTGCCTTTTGTAAACAATTAATTGTTGTGCGTTTTAAATGGAACTCGTGACATGGGTTACATATTTGTTTGGGTGTAATTGTGTTGTATAAAAAAAAAAATTATCGTATGGATTACGGGTTGGGTTGTTACAATTATGCTAGTAAGACGTTACAAGGAGCACAAACAAATTACACAACTACTGAAAAAGAACTCCTTGCTATTGTCTTTGCTTTTGATAAATTTCGTTCATATTTCATTCTAGCTAAAACGGTGGTCTATACTGACCATTCTGCTCTTAGATACCTATTTTCGAAACAAGATGCCAAGCCACGATTAATCCGTTGGATCTTACTCTTACAAGAGTTCGATATTGAAATTCGAGATAAAAAGGGAGCAGAAAATCTCGCCGCTGATCATTTTTCTCTTCTTGAAAATCCTGAATTAGAAGTTCTGAATGAATCGGCAATACAAGACAACTTTCCTGATGAATATCTATTGAAGATAGATTATAATGAAATTCCATGGTTTGCAGACTATGCAAACTACTTAGTATGTGGATTCCTTGAAAAAGGATTATCGTACCAAAAACGAAAGAAATTCTTTAGCGATATAAAACACTATTTCTGGGAAGATCCACATTTGTTTAAAAGTTATCCCGATGGAATAATACGCCGATGCATATTCGGGGATGAAGCCAGTCAAATCTTAAACCATTGTCACACATGACCAACAGGAGGGCATTATGGGCCTCAGCTCACAGCAAGAAAAGTTTACGATGCTGGATTCTATTGGCCTACAATTTTCAAAGACGCACATCTTCTTTGCAAATCCTGTGATGCTTGTCAAAGGGCCGGAAAAATAAGTCAACGTGATGAAATTCCACAGAATGTCATTCAAGTATGTGAAGTATTTGACATTTGGGGTATTGACGTTATGGGTCCATTTCCAAAATCTCATAATAATCTCTACATTCTCGTTGCTATTGATTATGTATCTAAATGGGCGGAAGCACAAGCTCTCCCAACTAACAATGCACGAGTTGTAGTCAACTTTTTAAAACGTCTTTTTGCAAGGTTCGGAACACCGAAAGCTTTAATAAGTGATCGGGGTACTCATTTTTGTAACAATCAACTTGAGAAAGTTCTCAAAAGATATGGAGTAACTCATAAAATCTCCACTGCTTATCATCCACAGACAAATGGACAAGTTGAAAATACCAACCGAGCTTTAAAACGTATTCTAGAGAAAACTGTAGGATCAAATCCGAAGGAATGGTCCATGAAATTGGAGGATGCACTCTGGGCTTTTAGAACAGCCTACAAAACTCCAATTGGAATCACACCTTTTAGACTCGTTTACGGAAAAGCATGTCATCTTCCGGTAGAAATTGAACACAAAGCATTTTGGGCTTTGAAGACATGTAATCTTGATTTACTTGAAGCCGGACGTCTACGATTAAGTCAATTAAACGAATTAGAAGAATTGAGACATTAAGCATACGAAAATTCGTTAATCTATAAAGAAAGAACGAAGAAATGGCACTATAAAAGAATCAGAAGTTCAAAAGAATTTAAAGAAGGAGATAGAGTTCTTCTTTTTAATTCACGATTCAAGCTATTTCCTGGAAAATTGAAATCAAGATGGTCTGGACCATTTATAGTCAAAAGAGTTTTCCCATATGGAACAATAGAGTTAATAAATTCAAATGGGTTTGAATTTAAAGTTAATGGTCACAGAGTTAAACATTACGTACATGATCCGATGGAAGTTGACAATGAAGTCAATCACAATTTCAACACCACATCTAACTAAGTGTGGGGAGGTTCGAATCTTTTTAGGGTAATATGTATTTCTGTTAGAGTTAGATTTTCTGTTTTCGTGTAGTTCTCGAGAATGGAATCTGAATGGTCTTTCCCTAGCAGACCCTAAAGAACTAGTCTTCTTCCCCCATTCTGAATTTTTATCTTTTTAGGTTTTACGAGATGAAGAATTCCTGTGAACTAAACCATGGTCTAATGCTACACGCTTTGATCACTAAACGTAATAATGACACACTCCCGAGTGACCTGGTATCAGTAATAAGAGCCAAATTGGACGGAGTAAGAAAAGAACTCAGAAACGATCATAATAAGTTACATTTTGGTAAAGAAAAATCAAAATCCGCAGCGAAAAGAAGAGCACGACACCTTGAAAGATGTCACAAATGCGGAAAATGGTCACACGAAGGAAAATGCTCGACGAATCAGACATATTCCAATACCGAGTTCGTTACTTTATGTAGAGAAGGACCGTTCATATGTTTTGAAGAAAAATCGTTGAATGCTCGAGGTTACGCTTATGTAGCTATGGAAAACAAATTAGTCCGACTATCTTATGAGTGGGCTAAAGCAGGTCACTGAGAATTCTATCTCACAGGTAAGTATGTACAGGTTTTATTTTTATTTTATTGCTTTTAACCTTTTGATATTAAACGCTAAATTGTTCGCTATAAAGTATTAAATTGGTATTCAATAAAATTAGGTTTTGCGACCGAAATTATTGATATCATACAAAAATTTATTACATCACTGCGAAATTTACCGTTTATTCTTAAGGTATAAATATCTTTAATCAATCAACTCAAAATATTTCAAAAATTCGTCAGGAGTAAAACTAGGTAATATAGCCGAAATTACTTTACCGAAAAGAGGGGCGTATATTTTTAATAATATTTGATTGATTAAAGTGGGATAAAAGACCAAAAAGATTTTTAATTTTATTTTTACTTTGTTTATTAATATATTAATATTAAAATAATATTGTAAACTTTTTAAAATCAATATATTTAAATTTGTAAATATTTGAAAAATTAATATGTTTAAAATAAGTTTGTATGTTTAAAAATAAAATTTTTAATATAAAGTTTGTATTAATAATATGAATTTTTAATTTTATGCATTTTAAATTTAAGTTTGGTGTGAATTTAAAAAAAAAATTACTTTATTTCGCTAAGTTAAAAATATGATTTTTAAAATTCGTCGTGAGTTGAAAACTAGGTCGTTGAACCGAAATTGCTCTACCCAAGGAAGGGACGAGAACTTTTATTATCATTATTTTTAATCTTATTGAATTAAAGTAAGCCAAAAACATTAAAAAAAAATCCCAAAAATCTTTGCTTTTAAAACAACCGCGTTTAAAAATGACAACATTTTAAAATTTTATTGAGGGACGGATTAGGACAACGATCCGAAACACCCTCATCCTAAAAAGAAACAAAATTTTAATTTTTAATTATTTATATGTTTTATTAAGTAAAGGTTTCATAAAAAAAAAAGAGAGCAAAAAGCACTGTACCCGGACCCCATCCGATCGCATGGGATTTGGCCTTCAGGACCATGCGATCGCATGGTGCTGGATTTCAGGCCAGGAACAAAAACTCAGCGAGTTCTGCTCTGCACCACAACACACACACATACATACGAGCACATCTCCAAAATCCACTCTAAAATCATTAATTTTTCATCAAAATCAACCAAATTTCTCGCTACAATCCGCTCTAAACATGAATTTGATAAGGAGTTTATCAAAAAGGGTAACAATTTCATCCCTAAACCTCTTTAAATTTGATTTTTAGTGTTTTTGAGCTATATTTTTCCTAATTTGATTTTGTTAATTTCTAGTGTAATTAGAGTTAAATTGTTAGTATTTTATGCATGTATAACCTAGATTGATGCTATTTAACATGATTTGAAGGCAAAAACTTCAAAAATTTTAGAAATCTAGGGTTTGTGTTCTTGAGCAATTTGGGGCTTTTTGATACGAGCCTGAACCGGAACAACAATGTAAGACCCGGATATTTATCTTGTATACTTGTGTATTATGGTGTTCAAGGGTGTGGGTTTTATTGTATATAAATTAAAATGCAAAAGAAACTGTTTCAGTAGGATCGCGCGCCGCGCGGGTTTGGGGCGCGCCGCGCCATTTAGCGCTGACAGAATCCTTTGTTTTAATTGGTTTAAATGAAGGGTATTTGGGTAATTTCACTTGGGGCCGGATTTGTGAGCCATATTAGCTGGTTTGGATCAGTTTTGGATCATTTTCACATCCATTCATCACTCCCAACTATCTAGAGAGAGAGAGAGATTCTAGAGAGAGATTTAAGGTTTTGGTGAAGAAGGAGGCCGAATTGATCAAAAGCTCGAGTTCTAAAGTTGTTCCTTTCGTTCCTAGCTACGTTGTGGTGGTATTGGTAAGCTCAAACTCCGAATTTCATCTATTTGATTTGATATTCAAGTTAGGGTTTGAGTTAGTTTGATGAAAAACCCTTTTAGATGATGAAATGGGTTTAGTGATGCTAGTAATTGGGTTTATTGTCAATTGTTGGTGGATTTTGGGTTGGTGAACTAATTGGCCATGTTTAGGACTTGAAATTGAGTTTAATCACTTAAGTTAGTGATTATGGAAGTATTGAAACCCATTTAAGGTTATTTGGTTGACTAATTGTAACTTTGGGTCAAATTAGGGTTTGGTGGTGATTATGACTCATTTGGTGATTTAATGAGGTTTATAAACTTGAAATGGATTAAGTTGAAGTATAAAACCAAGTTAAATGTGTTTTGGTGTCAAAACTTGTAAATGGTGAGATTTTGACCTTATGGGTCAAAATTAGGGTTTAAGTGTCAAAATGGGTATGACACGTGTTTAACACTTGAGTTCGGGTTTAATTGGCGTATTAGGACCATTCTCACTTGTGTTAGTGATTATTGGTTAGTTTTGGGCACGGTTTGTGCTTGGAAGTGCATTTGGGTCGAAATTGCACTAAGTGACGAATTGGGTTGATTTGTAAATCCACTCTAAGTGTATTGTTGTAATTGTGATAATGGAATAGGTACTTTCCATTGGCGAGTTGCGGATTACTTGGAAGCATTCTTCAAGACTTCAAGGTGAGTGATAATATCCTATGTGCATATGTATGTGTAGGATGGGTGCGGGTCGGGTGAAGTGATTCTCGGCTATAGAGCTCACTTCACATATAGATGGATTTGATGGACTTTTGTATGAGTCCAATTGGCACGGTTGTGCGTTTTGGTTGACCATCTTTGGCGAAGTACGCGTTCGCGTGTACATTATCACACGTGGTTGTGATGTGGTTGATATAACCCCAATGGCGAAGGGTATAATATTGAGAAGTGAATCGCGTGTGTATTCAGATTCACGATGACGCGTGTGGTTTCGGTCATCTTATTGTATTGTGGAAATGAATCTCGTGTAGTTCGGATTCATGGTGACTCGTGTAGTTCGGTCATCTTATTGAGGTAGTAATCTCGTGTGGTTTCGGATTACTAAGGCTCGTGTAGTTCGGCCAACCTCGATGTTGTGAAGATAGTAATCTCGTGTGGTTTCGGATTACTAAGGCTCGTGTAGTCCGGCCAATCTTCATTGTGGTATTTGGTTCTCGGTATTGGGTTAAGGTGTTAACCTTGTTCGTTTATATCGTTATATATTAATGTATTGTTGTGTTGTAGCTAACCCTCCGGGTGTAGCTATTTGGCGTTGTTCATATCGTCGTTGGTGAACTTATATTGTTGTTGTATCTTTAGCTCGTTGCTTAGAGATCGTACGGTATGCTTAGTGTAGTGCCTTATATGGATGCCTCGGTATGCGGTATTTGTTATTTTGTGGCGTGTCCATTTTATACATATATATGTATGTAGTATATTATCATTCACTAAGCGTTAGCTTACCCTCTCATTGTTGACTCTTTTTATAGATTGCATGCGGATGGTGGCTCGGGTAAGCGCGAGGATTAGAGGACTTGCATAGTTTGCGTAGAAGGCTGGCTTTTGGATTTATTAGGATTGGGTAGCGTATCCCCAATCGCCATGCTCGGCTTTGATTTGTATTAAAAGTCTTATGGTCGAAAATTGTATTTTGATACTTAAAGGGTCATTTGGGTCGATGTGGGCCCTGCTTCGTAAACTAAATTTTATTAATGGAACGCGCTAGTTTTTATATATTGAACATGCGGTTAAAAGCATTTTGTCTAAATACGTCGGGAACTAGTCAAACATTTTCACATTTAAAGACTTTCCGGACAGTCAGGTTTGGCGCGCCACGCGGCCTATATGGCGCGCCGCGCCAAGTGGCAGTTCAGCAAAATTTTTTTTTTTTATTTTGTATTTTCACGTGGTTTGTTCGCGGGTTGGTTTGGGTTGTTACAAGTGGTATCAGAGCATGGTCTAAGGGATTTAGGTGACTTGAGATAGGTGCCTAGACTTAGACTTGTGTGTGCTTAAATTGTTGCGGGACTTGTAGGATTACGGGTCGGAATGGGTTTGGTTAGTGCCTTGGTTATAGGTTGACTAACGTTTATATTAGTAATGCGGATATTATTAATATGTTGTTGTGTTGTGATAATAATTCTCGCGTGTGTTTGTACCGCGTAGAATTTTGGTTGTGTTTGTGTATATCATCGAGCGAGACGGTCGTTGTACTAACGAGTCGATGCAGCATGTGTGCGTAATAAGAACTTGCAAACCTTATTACGGGTGCAAATCGTGTCTAACAAGTGATGTACGATGAGTGTTTAGCAAGATGGGGCTGTGTCATGCGTACGGTTTTACACGTTCGTGGACTAATCGTTTTGCATTCTTTAGAATGACGACGCGAAACGAGACCGAGGCGAATGACGCGGAGTTTAACACTAGGGTTGCAGCCGCCGTTGCGGAGCAAATGGGTGCGTTGGAAGAAAGAATGGAAAGGAGGTATTCCGAACTTCAAGGTAGTAGTGAAATGGAGCGTTATCTTAAGAGCTTCATGAGGACTAAACCCCCGATGTATGACGGGAAACCGGATCCTCTGGTAAGCACAACTTGGATTTCGGACGTCGAAGGGTGTTTCCGTACTATTGATTGCCCTCCCGAGAGAAAGACGAGACTCGCTACGAGTTTGTTGCGGGGTAGGGCAAGGGATTGGTTGGATGGTAAGATTGATCTTGTCGGTGGCGAGACGTTTATGGCTTTATCGTGGGACGACTTTAAGGAGGAATTCTTCGAGGAGTTCCGGACTTCGACCGATTTGTGGGAATTACGTAATGAGTTGCAAAATTTGCGACAAGGATCTATGGATTTGAGTGCTCTCAAGACGACCTTTATGGCGAAGGCTCGTTTTTGTCCGGAGTATTTGGGGAATGATCGTTTGTTGATGGGGGATTTCTATCGGACCTTGAATGATGACTTGAAAAGTAAAATTAGTCGGGGTCAAGCGAAATCGTTATCGGAATTATTCGACTTGGCTAGAGGTTTCAAGTCGTATTCACGATCGAAAAAGGGTGAACCTTCAAGTGAGCGAAGGATCGTTTCTTATGGTGCTCCGAGTAAGAGGGCTAAGGGTCCGAGTGTGAGCACGGGTGGTACGCGAACGGGTATGTCAGATTCTAGTGCGGCTAGATGTTACAATTGTAGCGTGAGGGGTCACAAGTCTTGGGAATGTTCGGTACCAAAGGGTGATGGTATGGTGTGCTTCAATTGCCAAAAAGAAGGACATCGTAAGTCGGAATGTCCCAAGTTAGCGGGGACGGGTGCGGCCAGGAGACGTTAAGGTACGTTTAATTTTGATAAATATGTCTTTTGATTATTTATTAAATGCCGTTTGAGTTTGAGCTGCGTGCCTTTGTTGTGCATGTTATGCTATGGGTGACGTTCCTAATGGAAGTACCCTATGTTGATGTTTGATTGACGGGCGAAGGGCGTAAGACTTGGTGCAACCAAGCATTCCTTAGTATTTGGGAAACGTTTCTACCAAGCCACGGAAATGGTTTTGGTGTTTGGTTGTTAAGCGCGTGTTCGCTTTT
The DNA here is from genome assembly GCF_046630445.1 of Rutidosis leptorrhynchoides. Lineage (NCBI taxonomy): Eukaryota > Viridiplantae > Streptophyta > Magnoliopsida > Asterales > Asteraceae > Rutidosis > Rutidosis leptorrhynchoides. Next base: position 31,011,395 of record NC_092338.1, on the reverse strand, counting down.
ATGTTGAAGTGACGAATCATGAGGTTCGTCAGTTGGTTGGAACCCTTGAGATCGAGTGTTTTAAATCTCGATGTGTGTTGGTAATGGAGTCTTTATGACGCGACATTAGGTGCCTCTTTTGTACCTACTAGCGTGGTGTTCGACTCCGATTGCGTTGCGGTACACTTTTCGTTCAAAGTGTTTAAGGGTTGGTTAAAATCCTTCGTGTGCTCAAGGTTGGAGCAAGATGTGGTAATGGGTCGTGTGAGCCCAATCGTTGGTAAAGTCTACATGTGGTAGCATTGTGCGGTTGTACGAGTTGTGGATATGGAACGTGGTTCTAAGTGGGGGAGTTACACTCCCGCACGAGGAAGTTTTAGTGTGAGATTTCGGATGATGCTATTGGTAGATCCGGAAAATGTTGTCGAGACCTGGTTGGGTCGATTTGTGGTAGAGTACAATTTTGGATAAATTGTACTTATGGTTTGGATTTGAATCATCACCGAGGTGGTAACGTGGTAAATCTCGTTGAGAGATAATGGACGTGTTTGGTGAGCAAGGTGAAATCCTCCGGTTAAGGGAGGTGTGTGTCGGGTTCTCTTGTGGAGAATTATTGTTTTTTTACCTATGTTTGGTATAGGTGGTTCTTGCTCGATTATGGTATGGTTGTTTGTTGAAGCATGATCTTTAGGGTCCGCTGACTTCATCATGGGAATACGTGATTGGTGGAGCATGACTTTCGGGGTCCGCTGACTTCATCATGAGCGTGGTGTTATATCGGTGAAGCATGATCTTCGGGTCCGCTGACTTCATCCGGTGTTGTGATTGGTGGAGCATGACCTTCGGGGTCCGCTGACTTCATCATGAGCGTGGTGTTATATCGGTGAAGCATGATCTTCGGGTCCGCTGACTTCATCCGGTGTTATGATTGGTGGAGCATGACCTTCGGGGTCCGCTGACTTCATCAAGGGAGTAGTGTTATGTTGGTATGGTGTAACACTATCAGGAAATGTGAGTACTGGTGGGAAATGCGAGTACCATTCCTGTGTTGAGATTGTGGATCGCGTGTGTTTTCGGATTCACGATTACGCGTGTAGTTCGGTCATCTTATTGGAATGAATCTCGTGTAGTTCGGATTCATGGTGACTCGTGTAGTTCGGTCATCTTATTGAGGTAGTAATCTCGTGTGGTTTCGGATTACTAAGGCTCGTATAGTTCGGCCAACCTCGATGTTGTGGAAGTGAATCTCGTGTAGTTCGGATTCACAAATGACTCGTGTGGTTTCGGTCATTGTATTGAGGAGTGAATCTCGTGTAGTTCGGATTCACAATTGACTCGTGTAGTTCGGTCATTCCTCCGGGATAGTGACTCTCGTGTAGTTCGGATTCACTATGGCGCGTGTAGTTCGGCCATTCCCGATTGTTGATGTGGTGAACGTAGTGAGTCGCGTGTAGTTCGGATTCACTAGGGCGCGTGTGTTTTCGGCCAACCTTCGTGTCGTGTGGTCTATTGGTTGTTTGATACACCAATGGTAGGGTCGTAAGGACCATGTTGCGGAAACTATCGGTCGTTTTATACGTCGATGGTGGGGTTGTGAGGACCATGTTGTGGGATTAGTGAGGCGATAGCCGTGTTTCGCTCACATATTTGTTACGGGTGTGACGATGGTTGATTTCGTACACCTTGGGTTTTGCGTTTCCATAGTCATTTTGGGCGCTATCGGTTCTAGCCGTTGGATTATGATGTTACGGTGGTTGCGTATTGGTCGTATGGCTCACTACAAAGGATGTTTAGTGATGGGTGTAATCCGTAAGGGTTCGTTTGGTCCGGTCTTCATGTTTCGGATTGTTGACTTTAGGAATTAAACTTGGTTGCTTTTAGCATTGTACTTGGTAATGTTACGCTAGAGGGTTGATATCTCGGTTCGAGATTGGTTGAGTTTCCCGATGTGAGGGATTGAGCATGGTTTTAGTGCTCGGATTGTGATTTGTTAAATCGCGTGTGACGATTTTGGTTGTTAAAGGTGATTCATTGGGAAGAGTTGCCTAGGAAAGTCGGATTGGGACGTATGTTTGAGGACCGTGGAGTGTGGTCCGTTTGGTTAAGTGACGACGATCACGAGGACGTGATCGAGTTTAAGTGGGGAAGAGTTGTAAGACCCGAATATTTATCTTGTATACTTGTGTATTATGGTGTTCAAGGGTGTGGGTTTTATTGTATATAAATTAAAATGCAAAAGAAACTGTTTCAGTAGGATCGCGCGCCGCACGGGTTTGGGGCGCGCCGCGCCATTTGGCGCTGACAGAATCCTTTGTTTTAATTGGTTTAAATGAAGGGTATTTGGGTAATTTCACTTGGGGCCGGATTTGTGAGCCATATTAGCTGGTTTGGATCAGTTTTGGATCATTTTCACATCCATTCATCACTCCCAACTATCTAGAGAGAGAGAGAGAGAGAGATTCTAGAGAGAGATTTAGGGTTTTGGTGAAGAAGGAGGCCGAATTGATCAAAAGCTCGAGTTCTAAAGTTGTTCCTTTCGTTCCTAGCTACGTTGTGGTGGTATTGGTAAGCTCAAACTCCGAATTTCATCTATTTGATTTGATATTCAAGTTAGGGTTTGAGTTAGTTTGATGAAAAACCCTTTTAGATGATGAAATGGGTTTAGTGATGCTAGTAATTGGGTTTATTGTTAATTGTTGGTGGATTTTGGGTTGGTGAACTAATTGGCCATGTTTAGGACTTGAAATTGAGTTTAATCACTTAAGTTAGTGATTATGGAAGTATTGAAACCCATTTAAGGTTATTTGGTTGACTAATTGTGACTTTGGGTCAAATTAGGGTTTGGTGGTGATTATGACCCATTTGGCGATTTAATGAGGTTTATAAACTTGAAATGGATTAAGTTGAAGTATAAAACCAAGTTAAATGTGTTTTGGTGTCAAAACTTGTAAATGGTGAGATTTTGACCTTATGGGTCAAAATTAGGGTTTAAGTGTCAAAATGGGTATGACACGTGTTTAACACTTGAGTTCGGGTTTAATTGGCGTATTAGGACCATTCTCACTTGTGTTAGTGATTATTGGTTAGTTTTGGGCACGGTTTGTGCTTGGAAGTGCATTTGGGTCGAAATTGCACTAAGTGACGAATTGGGTTGATTTGTAAATCCACTCTAAGTGTATTGTTGTAATTGTGATAATGGAATAGGTACTTTCCATTGGCGAGTTGCGGATTACTTGGAAGCATTCTTCAAGACTTCAAGGTGAGTGATAATATCCTATGTGCATATGTATGTGTAGGATGGGTGCGGGTCGGGTGAAGTGATTCTCGGCTATAGAGCTCACTTCACATATAGATGGATTTGATGGACTTTTGTATGAGTCCAATTGGCACGGTTGTGCGTTTTGGTTGACCATCTTTGGCGAAGTACGCGTTCACGTGTACATTATCACACGTGGTTGTGATATGGTTGATATAACCCCAATGGCGAAGGGTATAATATTGAGAAGTGAATCGCGTGTGTATTCGGATTCACGATGACGCGTGTGGTTTCGGTCATCTTATTGTATTGTGGAAATGAATCTCGTGTAGTTCGGATTCATGGTGACTCGTGTAGTTCGGTCATCTTATTGAGGTAGTAATCTCGTGTGGTTTCGGATTACTAAGGCTCGTGTAGTTCGGCCAACCTCGATGTTGTGAAGATAGTAATCTCGTGTGGTTTCGGATTACTAAGGCTCGTGTAGTCCGGCCAATCTTCATTGTGGTATTTGGTTCTCGGTATTGGGTTAAGGTGTTAACCTTGTTCGTTTATATCGTTATATATTAATGTATTGTTGTGTTGTAGCTAACCCTCCGGGTGTAGCTATTTGGCTTTGTTCACATCGTCGTTGGTGAACTTATATTGTTGTTGTATCTTTAGCTCGTTGCTTAGAGATCGTACGGTATGCTTAGTGTAGTGCCTTATATGGATGCCTCGGTATGCGGTATTTGTTATTTTGTGGCGTGTCCATTTTATACATATATATGTATGTAGTATATTATCATTCACTAAGCGTTAGCTTACCCTCTCGTTGTTGACTCTTTTTATAGATTGCATGCGGATGGTGGCTCGGGTAAGCGCGAGGATTAGAGGACTTGCATAGTTTGCGTAGAAGGCTGGCTTTTGGATTTATTAGGATTGGGTAGCGTATCCCCAATCGCCATGCTCGGCTTTGATTTGTATTAAATGTCTTATAGTCTAAAATTGTATTTTGATACTTAAAGGGTCATTTGGGTCGATGTTGGCCCCGCTTCGTAAACTAAATTTTATTAATGGAACGCGCTAGTTTTTATATATTGAACATGCGGTTAAAAGCGTTTTGTCTAAATACGTCGGGAACTAGTCAAACATTTTCGCATTTAAAGACTTTCTGGACAGTCAGGTTTGTCGCGCCGCGCTGCCTATATGGCGCGCCGCGCCAGGTGGCAGTTCAGCAATTTTTTTTTTATTTTGTATTTTCACGTGATTTGTTCGCGGGTTGGTTTGGGTTGTTACAAACAACAGGAACCACAACAACAGCCTGATCAACACGTACCTTATTATGATCTGCTACCATTTGTTGATGTCTTCATAGTATTTCCAATACATCCACCAGTAGAATACCCAACAATTCCTGAACACACGTTGCATCCTAATCTGAGATTCGATAGAAGCTGGAGGGATTACCCGGCATATCAAAGTAACAAATTCAAACTGCTACCGAAAAATGTAGAAGTGCCTAGGGTAATCGATTGGGATCCTTTGGAAAGGGTCCAACTAGCTAACTCAGTTAGGGAGCATCTGATTCAAAGATATGGCAGTTCTTCTTTTACCGATTGGGAACGTCTATTCACCATTCGTAGGCCTGTATATAAGGAATGGTAGATTGGAATTTTGACGCGAACGCCGTCTGGAGGCATATGTCAAACTATAATGTTTTTACGCTGGGAGGAAAACACTCCTACTTACATATTAACAAAGCCGAACTTCGTATAATTCATATATTTCTGGCTAACTCGATTACACAAAGAGGTCACAACAAGGAGAAAATGACCTTACATGATTTATTTTACCTAAAGTGTATTCGAGACCCAAGAAGCTTTGTTAATATCCCTTACTGTGTTGGTTTTTATTTGTCTAAGATGGTGGAAGAAATACAGGAAGGGGGGATAATAGGAGGAGGTATTTTTGTTACTCTCATTGGAGAGTATTTAGGTGTAGATAGGGACCAAGGGGGTCCACTTATGGTATGTAGGGAACAGGTTGAGCCTTTAGGATTGAAGGTCTATCAGGGTGCTAAGGTATTAAAGAGCAGACGCAACTACCCAGTACCCTATGAAGGTAGTCATCCTCAGGTAGAGAGAGTTTCAGATGAGGAAATGGAGGAAGCAGATGACATTAGGGATGTCATTAGGGAGGCTATGACTGACGTCTACCAGCGTGTAGATGAGGTAGATATGAAAAACAGGGAGAGATTTAGTCGGATGGAGCAGTGGCAAGCCCGGAATGATTACGAGCATTCCAGGCAACGACAGCATGATAGATGGGACTATCATCAGCGACAGATTATGAGCCGGCTGTCACCTCAGGATTACTACGTTCCGACCCGACCCGCTTACTATTCTCCACACCAGCCCGAGATGAGACCACCATATACTCTCTACGACCCTAACCAAGCCTACCAGTACACCTATCACCAACCATGGAACCCGGACGACGACATGAACTGGAACCCCTATCCAGATTGATATAGTTCCGTTGGTGATTTCTATGATTTTTATCTTTTTATGATTTTTATTTATGTTTAAACATATGATATTGTGATACATTAATGTATTGTTTAATATTTTTATTATTTTGTACTAATATTTCATATTTGATTTGAAAGTGGGATTTTAAGTCCCATTTGAAATTACCATGCATGTTTATATTTGTATGTATGTATATTGTCAATTGTACACAACAGGGTAAAACAGCGCATTTTCAAAGACTGGCATTAAGTTCAGCAAAAGCTAGTACTTTTGACGACAAAACGAAAAACAAAAGTGATGTAACAACAAGACGGAATAAACAAATGATGTGCACCATTTATCATTCAACAAACAAACATCAATATGTTTGTAAACTTTGGTAAAATTTAATCATTTTTTTACGCTAATCACCCTCAATAATTTAAATTGTTACTAATTTCTTGCAAATGAGGGCATTGAAAGATCTTAAGTGTGGGAAGGGGTTAAATTCTTTCGGATTTTTAATTTTAAATTTAAACACTTGGTTACCATTAAAAATATAGTAACGCAGTAGTTGTATTAGAATCTAGTGCTCTCTGATAATAAAGAACAACCCTAGTGTGACGATCGCTCCAAATCCATATGGACGAACACGTCATTCATTGATTTCATTGCGAGGTATTTGACCTCTATATGATACGTTTTGTAAACATTGCATTCTTTTGAAAAGGCATACCATAAATGAATATTTAATTCCAAGGTTTTCGACATCTGATGATTTCTACATATAGACAATCACCGTAAATAATAGTTTACAATAATACTTCCGTTGACAATGCAGTCAAAATAGATACATGATGATGGTTTTGTGAATGCAACATTTTCTTGAATAAAGCATGCAAGACTCCATGCACATAGCTTGTATAACATGTAAGTAAACAGCGGAAGACTTCTAGGGAACCTGAGAATAAACATGCTAACAAGTGTCAACACAAAGGTTGGTGAGTTCATAGTTTTAATGTTTTGCATAATCTATACATAAAGGTGGATCACAAGATTTCAGTTGTTTCATCCAGAAACGTTTATCAAAATATTCTACGAAATTGAGCACCCTGGTAACTAAACTTAACGTATATATAATTTGTACCCTTTGTATAAACATCTTAATAAATACACGCAAACCAACGTGTACGCTTCTCAAATAGCATACATCTGTTAAAAGGTTAGTGCTCTAGCTCGGACGGGGATATCAAGCCCTATGGATCCATATATAACTACTTGCGCCCACCAGTTCTTATAACCGGCAGTTACTAGTTACCAAAGCTAAGGGATTTTCGGTTCAAACTCGGTGTAGAATTTAGTATGTACTTGTATCCATTGCGTTTAAAATAAAGTGCATGTATTCTCAGCCCAAAAATATATATTGCAAAAGCAATTAAAAAGGGAGCAAATGAAACTCACCTTAGCAGCATATAAAGTCGTTCACCAAAATGTGACGGAAACTCGAATTACCAAATAACCGTAGATCTCAACCTAGAGAACATATGTTGGTCAATAAATGTCTATCAAGCTAGGTCAGGTCATAGTGTATCATAATCCTAATGCTCGAGATCGACATACAAAAGTTATCCAAAGTCGTTTCAAAAAGTCAATTTTGACAATAATTCAACAAAACGAGACATACCTTATATAAGGAGTCATTTACTCAGTTGGTAATATTTAAAAGTTCACTTTATCAATCTCGTAAACAAGTTGTTTAAATCTTAATTGCAGATTCAAAAGCAATTTCAATTAACGTCAATCATAATTCAATTGATCATATCTTTTAATCCGTTCATCGAAACTATTCGGTGTCTAAATGAAAAGTTATTGATTTTTCGCCAGCTTTCTGAAAACATGTATATCATATACCTTTTACCAGTAATATATGTATTTAATTCGTGATTCATTATAAACTGTTTAACGACGAAATTTAGCATACAAACATGTATAAATATATATACTCGAGCACTAGACATGGATACACAATTAATGTATAAAAGATAAAATATAAATGCTTACGTATCAATATTGTGATTCAATATTGCAGAAAAGTACGTAGACACAACATAGATGATAACAGTAGGTTTGACTTGTAAATAATACCCATGAACATTACCCATAACCTCCATAGCTATAACCCATAATTTTCTTAACTTTATCCCGCTCAAAAACCCATTTTTGAAAGTGACACGCTCATAACCTCGTCGTAGTATTTTATGTATATTACTAATTAATAATTAATAATACTAATAATTAATAAGATTAATAATAATATTAATCTTAATAATAATAATAATAATAATAATAATAATAATAATAATAATAATAATAATAATAATAATAATAATAATAATAATAATTTAATAATAATAATTTAAATACGGAGGAAGTAACATAAATAAATATGTGTGTGATTGAAATGAAATCGTTTGAATTTATAGAACCTTTTCTGAAAAAGTACCTCATGCGATCGCATGAGATTTGTGCTTCAAGGCCATGCGATCGCATGGCACCCTGGGACAACTCACAAATTTTTAACTTCTTGTTTGTCGACATAATATTTTATAATATATATAATATATATAATTTAAATAATTAATTATATATTATATTAAATTTATGTGCATAGTTGACTTGTAATTTTCGTTCCGATGACTCGTACGTTGTCACTTGACTTATGTCCCGGTTCCGGTTTCTCGAACGCATTTTTGTACGCTTAGAAAACTCGCAATTTACGTTTTGTGACTCGTACCTTTGTCAAAATATAGTCTTAAATTATCAATAAAATATATCATTCAAAGTGTATCTTAAACTTTCGAGTATTTTAGTCGTTTACTTCTATAAATCGTTGTCTCGCTATTTGTTAATATATATATAATAACAAATCGTTTTATGACCAAGTTAATATATATTTTCAACATTCATAAACACGTTTTAAATATACGTCGCAAGTTATTCATATAATTAATATTCCAACTTATCATATATATTCAAATAAATATTTAAACCAATAAGTTTAATGTATAGTATCAAACAATTAATACATTGTTACGTTTTCAAGTTATAGTATATATATATATGTATCTATATACATATAATTGTTCGCGAATCGTCAAGAATAACCGAAAGGTATTTTAATATATGAAAGTAGTTCAAAAATTTTGAGATTCAGTTTTACAGACTTTGCTTATCGTGTCGGAAATGTTAATCATACAAAGATTAAGTTTAAATTTGGTCAGAAATTTCCGGGTCATCACACGTAGTCTTATATACTGACTACCCAATTCTAGTAAAAATTTTCAAAATTTTTAATTAAATGAATTCAAAATTATGTTTATACATATTTATGAACGATAAAACTAGGTGTTAACACCGAAATTATTGTTACCTCGGAAAGGACATAAATTGAGAAACAAACCAAAATATTAGAATTTATTTAAAATGGAATAGAGGACAATAAAAAAGCAAAAAAGGAAAATAAAAGCCAAGTGTGGGAAAAATTTACCAAGTTATTTTGAACATATATCACATATTTTTGTACAAATAACTGAAGATGCGTTTGCTTTAGACTAAACTAATCAGTTTTACCCGATTTACTGTAATATATTTGAAAGAAAGATGGATCTACACGATGAATCAATTCCATCATTAAAAGGAAGTAAAGTCTTCCGAAAAAGACACGCGCTTCTTGATTTAGGTCATGAAGTTGTCGTCCAGACCAGCTCTAGGTTGACGAAAAATCTAGAAAAGTCATCTCTAAAATTAGCAGGAAATCCACGGACCTCAACATTAAACAGGGTCGCCAAGTGGTCAGACTTATCCTAACCATGAGAGGATCTGTCTCGTAAAATGGGGAGGACGCCGTGCAAATTAGCTTGATAAGACTAATGAATCAGACCCCCAGAAAGGATAATCTCCTTAAAGATTAAAAATCAGCTTTTAAGCCTGATATTACTCAATTCTTGAGATTGACTTTAAAGATTGAGAATTACAAACTCATGGAATTCGATGATAACTAAACTCGAGCTTGAACGAGGAAATATTTTGATCAAAATTACAAACCGATTTGTTTTCTGAAAAACCCATTTTTAATGCGTCCATTACCATTGAACGTAAAATCCTAGGAATTCACCTGGAATTCATCAGGTCACCTGAACCAAATCGGGTGTCAACCGTAAGAACGGTGGTTGCATAGCATGGTCAAAGACAGGACCTTGTGCCAGACCGAAAAACCATAGGGTGAGCTTTACTATTGCTCCTACAAAGGATAGTAATTGCATCCGACACGTTATAGACCATAATTAAAAGCATGTCAGGGGACATTGCCTTAACAGTTACTTGTTCAACGCTTTCCTTTACAACCGGACGGTAGTTTACCGAAAGGTAATATACGAAGCAAGTATACTGGACGTGTTGCTTTCCTAATACAAGGTTAGCAAGTGGGTGACACAAAACCGCGAGTTTTAAGCTAAAATTTTCAAATATAAAACCCACCAAACCCACAAAAAGATTTTGCAAACACCGGTGAAGGGTTATTCCGGAAAACTTATCTAGGGTAAAAGCTAGATTTAATTTTCAAAAGATCAAATGTTTTCATAAAGATCCAATTTCCTAAAGGATCTAAATTTTTATAGTCATGTGGGACTGTAAACCACATCGTTACTATCATTGTTCATACCGCCGTATAGAAATCACTGATGTACAAAGTGTGAAGAATAAAGAAGTGATTCTAGTATTTTTATTTCAAGACTATATTGCTTGAGGACAAGCAACGCTCAAGTGTGGAAATATTTGATAATGCTAAAAATGAACATATATTTCATAGCATTATCCCTCAAGAAAGACAAGCTTTTAGTTGCAATTGTTCTATTTACAAGTAATATTCGTTTAAATAATAGAAGGTGAAGACAAAAGACAGATTCGACGAATTGAAGACGCAAACGATCAAAAAGCTCAAAAGTACAAAGTACAATCAAAGTGGTTCAAATTATTACTGAGAAACGTCTCAAAATTACAAGAGTACAAGAAGCAAAACGCAAAATACAAGATATTAAATTGTACGCAAGGACGTTCGAAAATCCGGAACCGGGACCAGAGTCAACTCTCAACGCTCGACGCAACGGACTAAAAATTACAAGTCAACTATGCACATAAATATAATATAATATTTAAATAATTCTTAAAATTATTTATATATTATATTTATTTATTAAAACATCGACAAGCTTGAAAACAAAAATATGTGAGCTGGTATCTACCTCCATGCGATCGCTTGGCCTGTAGGCTTGTTTTCCATGCGATCGCATGGGCCACTTTTTGTGGCCACATGCCTATAAATTTCGCAGTTTTGAGCAACCTTTACAACATCTTTTTCTTCTTCCTACTCAAACGTATATATATATATATTATATTTTGATTTTGATTTTAATTTTAAATTCTAATAATAAGGGTATGTTAGCGAATGTTGTAAGGGTGTAAGTCGAAATTTTGTCCGTGTAACGCTACGCTATTTTTAATCATTGTAAGTTATGTTCAACCTTTTTAATTTAATGTCACGTAGCTAAGTTATTATTATGCTTATTTAATGCTAAAGTAATCGTGATGTTGGGCTAAATATTAAAATTGGGTAATTGGGCTTTGTACCATAGTTGGGGTTTGGACAAAAGAACGACACTTGTGGAAATTAGACTATGGGCTATTAATGGGTTTTATATTAACTAAATGATACCTCGTTGATTTAATATATAGACTTATAATTTGACGTATTTATATATAACCACATACGCTTGACTGGGTACGGTGGGCGGGATATCTATAAATACCAATAATTGTTCATTTTACCGGACACGGAACTGGATTAATAGTTAATAGACTTGTTGAAACAGGGGTGGATTACATTCAAGGGTAATTGGTGTAATTATTAACAAAGTAGTAAAACCTTGGACTACACGCAGTCGATAACCTGGTATATTCATTAAACAAAGTATTAAGACCTTGTTACAATTCGAATCCCCAATTAGTTGGAATATTTGACTTCGAGAATAAGAATAATTTGACGAAGACTTTCGCACTTTATGATTATGACTGATGGACTATTATGGACAAATCCGTATGGACATATTGAATAATCCAGGACAAAGGACAATTAACCCATGGGAATAAACTAAAAACAACACGTCGAACATCATGATTACGGAAGTTTAAATAAGCATAATTTCTTTATTTCATATTTAATTTCCTTTATTTCATATTTAATTGCACTTTTATTTATTGTCATTTTATTTAATTGCATTTTTAATTATCGTACTCTTTAATTATCGCAATTTTATTTTATCGTATTTTTATTTATCGCAATTTCATTATCGTTATTTACTTTACGCTTAAAATTAAGTTATATTTATTTTTAATATTTTACATTAGGTTTTAACTGCGACTAAAGTTTTAAAAATCGACAAACCGGTCATTAAACGGTAAAAAACCCCTTTTTATAAAAGTGGAATCTCTAAATATCTCACAGGAAACTTTCCCACAGCAAATGGCATTATTTGTAGAATTTTCTGTCTTGTAATATGATTCACACTTCCAAAAAACAAAGTGCTTTTGCTCAAATTAGGGTATAACCCTGACACTTTACTAAAATCTTCCAAAGCCTCTTTTATGACCTGCACAGAATCCTCATCACCATGACTTAACACAAGAAGATCATCAGCAAAACTCAAATGTGTGAGTTTCATTTCTTTACATCCATGATGATATTTGAATAATGGGGCCTTTTTAATCTTTGGAGCCAAGATTAAGCTGAATACTTCCATAACAAGTGTAAACAGGTAAGGGGAAATAGGGTCCCCTTGCCTAAGGCCTCTCCCTCCATTAAAATAACCATGAACACCCCCATTTAAGCATATAGAAAACTTAGTGGTAGTGACACAAGTCATGATCCAGTGTATCATCTTAGCAGGACATCCAAACTTAATCAAACTATTCTTTAAAAATTCCCAATTAACAGTATCATAAGCCTTTTGGATATCAATTTTCATGGCACACCTCTTAGGCCCATATGCTATGTTATACCCTTTTAACAATTCTTGAGAAATCATTATGTTATCCTGAATACTCCTACCAGGTATGAAAGCAGTTTGATTATGATCCACCATCAAATCAAGACCTTCTTTAATCCTATTGGTAAGAATCTTACTAATGCACTTATAAAGCACATTACAGCAAGCAACGGGTCTAAAATCTGATACCTTATTAGGGGTTCCAATCTTAGGAATTAAAGCAATCAATGTAGAGTTGAGCTCACCCAGCAATTTTCCAGACTTAAAAAATTTCTTCACAGCATTGCAGATATCATCACCCACAATAGTCCATGCTTTCTGAAAAAAACATGAAGTAAAGCCATCAGGTCCAGATGCTTTATTTATATCAATCTCAAACATTGCATTCTTAATTTCAGCATCTGATACATCTATAATCATCCTTGCCGCAACATCTTCTGGAATTGATTTGGTAAAAATATCCCTCATCTCTTCAATATGTGTCACCTTAATAGATTCTCCAAGAAACTTTTGAAAATGTTTGACAAATTGCTCAGCAACTTGATTATCATAGTACCTCACCCCATTTTCATCACATATACTCTCCACTCTGCTCTTCTGATGCCTACTTTTTAAAATACTATGAAAAAACTTTGTATTTTTATCCCCTTCAGTCAGCCAGGTCATCTTTGTTTTTTGTTGAAGCATTCTAAACTCATCAATCTTAGCATTTTCAAATTCTTCAATAATATTTTTAGCTTTTTGCCTCAACTCATTGTCAAATGGATTAGCATCAATACCAGCTTGTACAATTTTGAGCTCATCCTTCAATCTATTCACCTTATTATGCAAATCACCATTTTACCAGTTTAACCCTTTTAAGCTCCTCTTAAGCATTTTAAGCTTCTTTACCACTTTGAACATAGCATGACCATCTACTTCAGTTGACCAACCTTCCTCCACAGTCTCTAAAAACCTCTCCTTATAAGCTATATAGTTCATAAATCTAAAAGACTTTTTACTAACCTTTATACCAGATTTAATCCCCAATACAGCTGGACTGTGGTCAGATATCAGGTAAGGCATGAATCTACCATATGCTTGAGGGAATGAATTGAGAAATTCTTCATTAATTAGAATTCTATCAAGTTTTTTCAACACATTACATTTTGAATTCTTGAGTGATTTAGTCCAAGTGAAGTGGAACCCAGTACTTCTAATATCATCCACCTCTATAAGCTCAATACAATCATTGAATTCATGCATATCTTCAGTAACATAGGACCCACATGTAACATGTTCATCCAGTTTCCTTTTGACATTAAAGTCCCCTAAGATCACCCATGGTTTATTCTTGGTTATCAAATGTTGCTTTCCAAGTTCAACCCATAGCTTCCTTCTATCTCTTCTAAAATTACTGGCATATACTATTGTACCATACCAACTTATAGGCTCATTCCTCAACTCAAAAAAACAAAACATTTGTTGCCTATCTACATGCAATAGAGACACCTTGACTATATTATCATCCCACCCTAAAATAATCCTACAGCTATTAGGGCTGTACTTTAGGTTAGATCTCCATTCCCAATTGCCAAAAGCCCTGTTACAAGCTTTTTCAATACTTGTTGCCTTAAGGTGGGTTTCCAAGGCAGCACATATACTCAAATGCTCATTCTTAATCAATTCTCTTATCTCATCCTGTTTATCCTCCACACTCATACCCCTTATGTTCCAACTAACTAATTTACATTCCATTATTAAACAACCTACAAGTTTAGAGAAGCACATTTGGATCACCTGGACCCAAATCATTTTTTCCTAAACTACATTCATGAGTATCAATCACATCCTCATCAGATTCTTCATTCTCACTACAAACTTTCTTTTGTTTTCTTTCTATATCTGCCAACTGTAATTGATAATACTTTTTCATATCATAACTCCATTTCTTAAGTTCCTCCTCAGTTGGCTTCTGTTTCTCTTTAATAAATTTATCAACAACAAGTCTAGGATCCAATAATTCATCATCACTTTCTGACAAGATAGCATACTTGTTAGCACTTTTTTGAAATTCCACCTTACTTTTTTCATTCAATTTCCACTTCATTTTTGAATTCTTTTCAACACTAGTGAATCCCTGATTACTTCCACTATGTTGCTTCTTTTCCTTACTTACCTTCTTCCTTTGAACAACCTCAAAACCATCATCTGTTACCTTATTTTCAATAACTTTATGTTTAACCTCCTGTACAGTTTTTGGTCTCATCTTGCACTCCTCATGACTATGCTCAAATACTGCACAATGGGAACACATCTTAGGTTTCCATGTATATTCAACATTCACCTTTTTAGTTGCCTTGATATTCTGATCCTTATCCTGGTATACTACATCAATATCATCCACAAAATCCTTAGCAGCCTCAATTTCAACCAACACCCTTGCGTAAGCTGCTCTACCTCTCCCTTTATGACACATAGTGGCTGTGGTATTATCCATCACTATAGGCTTTCCCATTCTACTTGCAAGTGCACTTAAGCTTCTAGAGGGACATTAGTCATTTTGACCCATACTGGCATAGAACTAGGTTCAATTTTTTCAACAACCACCTCTGGATCCCATTTCCTAACAAATAATGGTTTACCATTCACCATCCAGGGACTCTGGTCAATCACCTTATTCAGACCAATTTCATTATCAAATTTGAAGTAACAAACCTGATTGCTATCCATAATAATGTCTTTTAGCCCTAATTTGCTCCACATCCTTCTCAAATTGTAATTCATGGCTCCATAAGCCATATTACATCCCAGAAAGTATCCACAAGCAGTCAGGTGCCATTTCTTACTACCCTCACTAACCAATTCCTCATCAAAAATAACAACCTCTTTTCCATCATTCATAGAAGTAGGAATTAGATTCAAGCTCCTAATCATACTATTCTTACTATTACCCACAGCATCAGCATATGATACAGTATTAGCAACAACATTAGGGCCAGATTCCTTAACAGAATTCATATCAGGAGAAACGGACGTCTTATCAGAACTCAAATCATGGCATTCAATACTATCACTACCTAAATCAGGAGTAGAATTCACCTTACTAGATATCAGATCTGGAAAATCACAATTATTATTACCTGTAACTGGAATGGAATTTACCTTACTAGTGGAAATTGGGGAAGATATCTTCGTTGACTTCTTAGATCCAGCAGGACCATCCCTCATTCCAGTATTACTCATCGCTTCCTTTAAACCACCTCCATTATTGAGATTGATCTCTGATTTCTTCTTATTTAGGTCATTTGTCGTATCCTTCAACTTATCAGGAATTTTGATTTAACGAGTTGAAACCCTACGATTTTCCACCATCCTAAACTTTCATCGATCAATCAATTACGTGTTTGTGGATCCGATTGATGTTATTGCGATTGAATTTGAAGTAATTAAGTGAACAGATCTCGCCGGAAAAGCTTAGATTAGCCGGAGGAATTCTTTCCCGCCAAAATCGCCTTAGAGGAGAGGGTTTTTATCTGTAAACGAAGATAAATCCTTAAAATTGTGTGGCAATATCACACAATTGTTGTTGTTGAGCTGTAGCTATATGAATTATGAAGTATGAAGAATGAGGAACGAAAGGATCTATATATATATATATATATATACTTCATATATATGAATTATGAAGTATGAAGAATGAGGAACGAAAGGATCTATATATATATATATATATATATATATATATATATATATATATATATATATATTGGAGGGATCCAGAGATAACTAAGTGTGAGAGAAAACTCATAGATTGAGCTCAATCTGCACAAAGGTTGAGTCAATCTACACATAGATTGAGCTCAATCTGTGTGACGCAGATTGAGTCAATATGCACACAAATTGAGTTTAAGTCTATGAGTTCTCTCCTACCTATAGTTCTCTATCGATATGCACACACTTAAGAAATCATATCATTATTTTATATTTTCTAATTACACTCGCATACACTTGATTATATCTTATAAAAAGTTAACAATTTAAATGATGAACTCTGGTGGTGTGTTTGTGGTGGGGGATTACAAACCAAAGTCATGAGCTCCGTGCAACATAAATTACAGTAATTATTTAATAGTTACATACTAAAATATATTATGCACATAGGTGTGTTACATTCTACAACCTACAAACATAGAAACATAAAAATATATGATTGTGTATCTCGATATCACTACACTGAGTTATGATAACTACTCACAACCTATTCTCATAAAAAATTATATGTTCACCGTTAAAAATTGACAAATCCATCCATTTTCATTAACTTATGATAAAACATTGATAATTTGATATTGCATGAGCAAACTTCAAAAGACATTGTACAAACTAATATATATAAATGATAATAATATTTAAAGTACATTTTAAAAATAATACTCCCTTGTTTATTTCAAACGTGTATACCTTACTAATTATATTTGTCTCAAAATACGGGATAAAAGTAGTATATTGTATCAATTTGCCTCGTTGGTTACAATCGGGTGAAGGAAATGATAATTTTTATTTAGGCTATCCGATAGGATTTGTCTTGATTATCATGCTAATCAATTATCGTATTTAATTAGACTGAAAATCATGAGATTAGAGTAGGGATGACATCGGGCCGGGTTTACGTAATCTCAGACCCGAACCTGATTAAAAAAACCCGTCCCAAACCAGAACCTTGACCCATCGGGTCTTCATTTAGTTACTAACTAGCGGTAAACGGGTTTCTCCACGGGTAATCGGATTCTCATTTACTTACGAAATATCGGTAAATGGGTTTTCTCACGGGTATTAGAGTCTTTTTCGAGTATACGGGCGGGGTAATCGAGTATACGAGCCAATTATTATGGGTCGGGCTATTGGGAACTTGGGTCTTTTTTGGGTATACGGACCGCGTAATTGAGTTTGTGTCTAAAACCATCCCCGGACCCGCGAAAGAATTAAAAACTATCCTTATACCCGGCCCTGAACCCATTTACCCCGCCCGAAACCGGCACAAAAATATCGGGTTTCGGGTTTCTCCATCGGATACGGGCTTTTTTGTCCCGTTGAGTAGAGTGAATAATTACATATGACGTGTCATAAATTTATATGGTTAAGATGATGAATGAAACGAGTTGATATAATTGGTTTATATCGTATGCCTACAATTTCGGTCCTGTGTTCTTTAGAAGTAACATAAGTTTACAAAGATTAAGCATCTTCATGCCGATCCGTCCGTGATTTTTGTTATTAGTTGTACAGAATTTCAAAATATATCTTTCATGGTAGAATAAACTTAACACGGGCTCATTATTATGAAACTAATACTATACAATCAAATAATTGTTAATTACTATCAAACAAAAATGGCACGTACGGCGTCTACATCAACTCATCAACTTCTAGCTACCATTAAATTTTATAATCACATTCTAATTTAAAATTATCATAACTTTGAATTTAGACTTAAAAGCTTGACAGATGTCATAATCAGTTACGACTAGTTATATAACAATAGTAGATTAGTTATATCATGGTTGGGGTACATAATATCTTATTTGATTTGGAGCCTTGCCTAAATTTGTTGATAATATATAAATGTTATGTATGTCAAACCATAATATCCGGCCAATAAACAAGACAAAATATATCACATCCAAACAAATTTGATACGGAGTATATTATAATAACATTTAACATTTAAGATAATCCAAGAGATCTTAAGTTCAAACTTCATTAGCTGTTAGCAACACATTTTGAGTGGACATGGAAAGTTTCAAAAACCGTCAAGGAATAATTGTGAAGACCCGTCCTAATCTATAAGAACGAATACAATAACATATGATTACAACGCGAGGTATTTGACCTCTATATGATACATTTTACAAACATTGCATTCGTTTTTAAAAGACAAACTTTCATTACATCGAAAGTTGACGGCATGCATACCATTTCATAATATATCCAACTATAATTGACTTAACATTAATCTTGATGAACTCAACGACTCGAATGCAACGTCTTTTGAAATATGTCATGTATGACTCCAAGTAATATCTCTAAAATGAGCAAATGCATAGCGGAAGATTTCTTTCATACCTGAGAATAAACATGCTTTAAAGTGTCAACCAAAAGGTTGGTGAGTTCATTAGTTTAACATAAATAATCATTTTCATCATTTTAATAGACCACAAGATTTTCATTTCAATTTCTCATAAATATACGTCCCATGCATAGAGACAAAAATCATTCATATGGATTGAACACCTGGTAACCGACATTAACAAGATGCATATAAGAATATCCCCTATCATTCAGGGAAATCCTTCGGACATGATAAAACAACATCGAAGTACTAAAGCATCCGGTACTTTGGATGGGGTTCGTTAGGCCCAATAGATCTATCTTTAGGATTCGCGTCAATTAGTAGATCGGTTTACTAATTCTTAGGTTACCAAGCAAAAGGGGCATATTCGGCTTCGATCATTCAACCATATAATGTAGTTTCAATTACTTTTGTCTATTTCGTAAAACATTTATAAAAATTGCGCATGTATTCTCAGCCCAAAAATATAAAGGGTAAAAAGACAAATGAAACTCACAATACTGTATTTTGTAGTAAAAATACATAGAACGACATTGAACAATGCAGGGTTGTCCTTGGATTCAGGAACCTATATTATTCATATATATATATATATATATATATATATATATATATATATATATATATATATATATATATATATATATATATATATATATATATATATATTAAAACACATACTCGTAATCGAATAAATATATATATTATTATTATTAATATGCTTGTTAAATTATTTGTTATATATAATATAGATAGATGTAGATATATTTAATTTACATATTTTATTTAACTAGTGTTTATCTTTCATTATAACATGTTAATAATAATAATTTATATTAGAGTTTCTATATGATAAAATATATATGTATATATTAGTTGATATATTTTATATGTATATATTTCATTTGTTTGTTAAAATAGTAATTATAATAATAATAAAATAATATTAGTAGTGATTAAAATAATGATAATTAATAATACTAGTATTAATATTAATGATAATGAAAATAATAATTTTGATAATAATACATACTAATAATTATTATAACAATCTTATTATTAATGGTAATCTTAATAATACTTTTGTTAATAATAATAAGTCTAAAATGATACTAATACTAATAGAAATAATAGTTTGTATTGTTTTCATAATAATAATAATAATAATAATAATAATGATTCTAATCGTAATAATACTTATATCAAATCAATATTAATAATAACATTAATAATACATAATGGTGTTACTTAATAACAAAATGATAATAATTTTAATCTTAGTATCTGTGTTTACATAGTAATAATGATAATGCTTATATTAGTCGTTAATAAATATAATATTAATGATAACTAATACTTAAATGATAAAATTCATAATAACAATTACATTAATAATGTTACTAATAATAACAATAATGTTCATTTTACTTGTAATCATGGTAATAATAATAATATTCATAATCCTAATAATATTTAGTAATAATATCTTTAATAAATTATAACAATAATTATAATATCAATAACAACATTAATAATAATAATAATAATAATAATAATAATAATAATAATAATAATAATAATAATAATAATAATAATAATAATAATGGAAATAAAAATCAAAGTGTTTACCCTTCAAAATGCTTTTCTAAAAAGAATTGCCCCAGACGAGGCTCGAACCCGCGACCTCCCGCTAACCCGCACACTTCTTAACCATTTCTCCGTTACCATGAATCAGATTAATTCCCGATTTATTGTTATATAATCTATTTCTTGGCCCAGTTATCATAGTCCATTTTAAAAGCCCAAAATACTAGTCCATATGCGATTAATTTGATCCACAAAACCCAATAACATGTGTAAGTTAAATTGATCAGTGGGGGTATTTGGGTTTCTAATCGACGCAGACCACCCACAGTTCGGTTGATAAAAATCATCAAGTCATCACCATCATCTCATCGTTCCACATCATCATTCATCATCGGCCATCGAAGAATTTGTTTCTTTGTTACGATCGATATATAAAATCAAAGATCTGTGTAAGTAACTCGCTTCCCGTTTAATTTATTCGTATACTAGGTATCTTTCTAGGCCAATTGAATTTGTTTATACTGAATTGTAGTTGCGATTTTGTTGGATTTATGAAATTGATTGTATTTTTTGGGAGTAGGTTGGTTTTGTGATTTGTTCAAATGCTAATAGGGTGTAGCAGGCCTTCGATTTTTGGGGCAGAACATAAATAATAGTATTAACAGACATGGTAATAGGTTACAGGTTTGACTTGTTGTGTGTAGTGACCCGAACTTTTCCATGTTTATATATATTAATTGAGATTGATATTTACATGATTAAATGTTTCCAACATGTTAAGCAATCAAACTTGTTAAGACTTGATTAATTGAAATATGTTTCATATAGACAATTGACCACCCAAGTTGATCGGTGATTCACGAACGTTAAAACTTGTAAAAACTATATGATGACATATATATGGATATATATATATATATAGTTAACATGATACTATGATAAGAAAACATATCATAAAGTATATTAACAATGAACTACATATGTAAAAACAAGACTACTAACTTAATGATTTTTAAACGAGACATATATGTAACGATTATCGTTGTAAAGACATTTAATGTATATATATCATATTAAGAGATATTCATACATGATAATATCATGATAATATAATAATTTAAAATCTCATTTTATATTATAAACATTGGGTTAACAACATTTAACAAGATCGTTAACCTAAAGGTTTCAAAACAACACTTACATGTAACGACTAACGATGACTTAACGACTCAGTTAAAATGTATATACATGTAGTGTTTTAATATGTATTTATACACTTTTAAAAGACTTCAATACACTTATCAAAATACTTCTACTTAACAAAAATGCTTACAATTACATTCTCGTTCAGTTTCATCAACAATTCTACTCGTATGCACCCGTATTCGTACTCGTACAATACACAGCTTTTAGATGTATGTACTATTGGTATATACACTCCAATGATCAGCTCTTAGCAGCCCATGTGAGTCACCTAACACATGTGGGAACCATCATTTGGCAACTAGCATGAAATATCTCATAAGATTACAAAAATATGAGTAATCATTCATGACTTATTTACATGAAAACAAAATTACATATCCTTTATATCTAATCCATACACCAACGACCAAAAACACCTACAAACACTTTCATTCTTCAATTTTCTTCATCTAATTGAACTCTCTCAAGTTCTATCTTCAAGTTCTAAGTGTTCTTCATAAATTCCAAAAGTTCTAGTTTCATAAAATCAAGAATACTTTCAAGTTTGCTAGCTCACTTCCAATCTTGTAAGGTGATCATCCAACCTCAAGAAATCTTTGTTTCTTACAGTAGGTTATCATTCTAATACAAGGTAATAATCATATTCAAACTTTGGTTCAATTTCTATAACTATAACAATCTTATTTCAAGTGATGATCTTACTTGAACTTGTTTTCGTGTCATGATTTTGCTTCAAGAACTTTGAGCCATCCAAGGATCCATTGAAGCTAGATCCATTTTTCTCTTTTCCAGTAGGTTCATCCAAGGAACTTAAGGTAGTAATGATGTTCATAACATCATTCGATTCATACATATAAAGCTATCTTATTCGAAGGTTTAAACTTGTAATCACTAGAACATAGTTTAGTTAATTCTAAACTTGTTCGCAAACAAAAGTTAATCCTTCTAACTTGACTTTTAAAATCAACTAAACACATGTTCTATATCTATATGATATGCTAACTTAATGATTTAAAACCTGGAAACACGAAAAACACCGTAAAACCGGATTTACGCCGTCGTAGTAACACCGCGGGCTGTTTTGGGTTAGTTAATTAAAAACTATGATAAACTTTGATTTAAAAGTTGTTATTCTGAGAAAATAATTTTTATTATGAACATGAAACTATATCCAAAAATTATGGTTAAACTCAAAGTGGAAGTATGTTTTCTAAAATGGTCATCTAGACGTCGTTCTTTCGACTGAAATGACTACCTTTACAAAAACGACTTGTAACTTATTTTTCCGACTAGAAACCTATACTTTTTTTGTTTAGATTCATAAAATAGAGTTCAATATGAAACCATAGCAATTTGATTCACTCAAAACGGATTTAAAATGAAGAAGTTATGGGTAAAACAAGATTGGATAATTTTTCTCATTTTAGCTACGTGAAAATTGGTAACAAATCTATTCCAACCATAACTTAATCAACTTGTATTATATGTTATGTAATCTTGAGATACCATAGACACGTATACAATGTTTCGACCTATCATGTCGACACATCTATATATATTTCGGAACAACCATAGACACTCTATATGTGAATGTTGGAGTTAGCTATACAGGGTTGAGGTTGATTCCAAAATATATATAGTTTGAGTTGTGATCAATACTGAGATACGTATACACTGGGTCGTGGATTGATTCAAGATAATATTTATCGATTTATTTCTGTACATCTAACTGTGGACAACTAGTTGTAGGTTACTAACGAGGACAGCTGACTTAATAAACTTAAAACATCAAAATATATTAAAAGTGTTGTAAATATATTTTGAACATACTTTGATATATATGTATATATTGTTATAGGTTCGTGAATCAACCAGTGGCCAAGTCTTACTTCCCGACGAAGTAAAAATCTGTGAAAGTGAGTTATAGTCCCACTTTTAAAATCTAATATTTTTGGGATGAGAATACATGCAGGTTTTATAAATGATTTACAAAATAGACACAAGTACGTGAAACTACATTCTATGGTTGAATTATCGAAATCGAATATGCCCCTTTTTATTAAGTCTGGTAATCTAAGAATTAGGGAACAGACACCCTAATTGACGCGAATCCTAAAGATAGATCTATTGGGCCTAACAAACCCCATCCAAAGTACCGGATGCTTTAGTACTTCGAAATTTATATCATATCCGAAGGGTGTCCCGGAATGATGGGGATATTCTTATATATGCATCTTGTTATTGTCGGTTACCAGGTGTTCACCATATGAATGATTTTTATCTCTATGTATGGGATGTGTATTGAAATATGAAATCTTGTGGTCTATTGTTACGATTTGATATATATAGGTTAAACCTATAACTCACCAACATTTTTGTTGACGTTTTAAGCATGTTTATTCTCAGGTGATTATTAAGAGCTTCTGCTGTCGCATACTTAAATAAGGACAAGATTTGGAGTCCATGCTTGTATGATATTGTGTAAAAACTGCATTCAAGAAACTTATTTTGTTGTAACATATTTGTATTGTAAACCATTATGTAATGGTCGTGTGTAAACAGGATATTTTAGATTATCATTATTTGATAATCTACGTAAAGCTTTTTAAACCTTTATTGATGAAATAAAGGTTATGGTTTGTTTAAAAATGAATGCAGTCTTTGAAAAACGTCTCATATAGAGGTCAAAACCTCGCAACGAAATCAATTAATATGGAACGTTTTTAATCAATAAGAACGGGACATTTCAGTTGGTATCCGAGCGTTGGTCTTAGAGAACCAGAAAATTTGCATTAGTGTGTCTTATCGAGTTTGTTAGGATGCATTAGTGAGTCTGGACTTCGACCGTGTTTTCTTTAAAAATGATTGCTTAACATTTTTGTTGGAAACTATATATTTTTAACATATGAATATTATGTGATATATTAATCTCTTAACGTGTTTGATATTATGTGATAGATGTCTACCTCTAGAACAAGTCCCATTGACTCACCTAATAATAATGAAGAGTCAAATGTAAATTGGAATGATTTGTGGACTGATTCACAAGTTCCCGAAGAGGAACCGGAAGAAGAGTCGGAACCGGAAGAAGAATCGGAACCGGAAGAAGAATCGGAACCGGATGAAGAAATAGAACCGGTGGGGGAAATAATAAAACGGTTAAGTAAAAGAAAATCCTCAACCATCCGACCAAAGTTAATTATGGTCAATGGTGTTTCCGCCAAGGAAGCAAAATATTGGGAGGATTACCAATTCTCCGATGAATCGGATTCCGACGAGAATTCCGATGATGTTATAGAAATTACCCCAACTGAATTTAAAAAGGCAAAAGAAAATAATAAGGGAAAGGGCATAAAAATAGAGAAATCTAATTCCAACCCCGATGAACTTTATATGTATCGTCAACCCCCGAAGTCCTTAAGTTGTAACAATGACCCGGGAACCTCTAAACCACCAGGTTTTTCTAAACCAATGTGGACAACGACGGCTCGTATTAGGGGAACATCATATATCCCTAGAAACTTGGCAAAACGAACCAAAACTGAAGAAGAAGAAACGAGCGAGTCGGAATAAGATAGTTGTATTCGTGTGGTGTAATATATGGAATATAGTGTTCTTATGCTTTATGATATATGTAAAAATTGCTTGTATTAATAAGTATTTTTTTTATGAATCTAACTCTTGTCTATTTTACAGTTTAAAAACACAAAATGGATAGACAACCCAATATTTTAAGAGACCTACCCGGAGACATGATTGATGAAATCTTGTCTAGAGTCGGCCAGAATTCTTCGGCACAACTATTTAAGGCGAGATCAGTTTGTAAGACATTCGAAGAACGTTCCAAGAATGTCTTGGTTTATAAGAGACTTTCGTTTGAAAGATGGGGGATATCACATTGGGAAACCCATAAGTTACGATGTGTTTACTTTGACGCATATATTGCGGGGAACCCAAATGCTATTTTACGCAACGGGTTAAGAAATTATTTTGACTCAATATATCCGAATATTGGACTTCGTGATTTAGAAAAAGCGGCTAACATGCAACATAAAGAAGCATGTTATGCTTACGGATTAGTAATGTTCGCTTCTCACCAAAGTGAGAACAAGAACATCGGGCTACAACTATTAAACAAAACGTTTCCACAAGTAACGGAGTCGGTAATTGGGGTAAGAAATGAGGTTTTTAGATTATTACGGGACTGTTGGACATTACGTAACCCTCGTCCCTTTGATGACGTTACAACACGCTGTCTTATCAACGGCCATAACGGTTATGTTGCACAAGACCAAGGATGGGAAGTAGTCCTAGTAAAACCAGAATGCATGACTTGTTTCTGGACGTATGAATTACGTGTCTTTATTGCCTTTGCTGAACGACTTGTGTACTAGCTAGAATTGTCTTCACAACTATCTTGTATCAAAGTTATTGTGTGCTATATTTCATGCTGTATGTAAAATAAGCGGTATTGTAAGTTTGTAAAATATTGTATAAAAGTTTGAACGCGAAATATTATTATAATCAGTTTTTCATATAGAATTGTAGTAGTTGAATTGTATATTAGCTACTAAGTATGAACTTAACGGGTAGGTACTACCCGAATTTAAACTTATAAAACGCTAATATGAAGAAAAAGCTTTTATAAATGAGTTCATATTATGCTACGAAATACTATTAACTACTCTTAATATTCTGTATGATTAACTTGTTCCATTTAACTATTTTGAAGGAAATGGCACCGACTACTCGACACACCGTGAATATGAATGAAGAGGAATTCCGTACTTTTCTAGCTTCAAACATAGCCGCAGTACAAGCTGCGCTACATACCAACAATAACCTTGGATCTAGCAGTACAGGAAATCGTGTAGGATGCACCTACAAAGAATTCACTGCCTGCAAACCTTTGGAATTTGATGGAACCGAAGGACCGATCGGATTGAAACGGTGGACCGAGAAGGTTGAATCGGTGTTTGCCATAAGTAAGTGTACTGAAGAGGACAAAGTGAAGTACGCTACGCATACCTTCACAGGTTCTGCGTTAACATGGTGGAATACCTATCTAGAGCAAGTGGGACAAGATGATGCGTACGCACTACCATGGTCAGCATTCAAGCACTTGATGAACGAGAAGTACCGTCCCAGAACCGAGGTCAATAAGCTCAAGACAGAACTTAGAGGGTTACGAACCCAAGGATTTGATATTACCACGTACGAAAGACGATTCACAGAATTGTGCCTATTGTGTCCTGGAGCATTCGAAGATGAGGAAGAGAAGATCGACGCGTTTGTGAAAGGATTACCGGAAAGAATCCAAGAAGATATAAGTTCACACGAGCCCGCCTCCATACAACAGGCATGTAGAATGGCTCACAAACTAGTGAACCAGATTGAAGAAAGAATTAAAGAACAGACTGCTGAAGAGGCCAATGTGAAGCAAGTCAAAAGAAAGTGGGAGGAAAACGGTGATAAGAATCACCAATACAACAACAACAGCAATTACAACAATAATCGCAACAATTATCCCAACAATCGCAACATCAATCGCAACTACAACAAACGGCCCAACAACAACAACAACAACAACAACAATAACAACAGCAACTACAACAATCATCCCAACAACAATAATAACCGCAACAACAACAACAATCAGAAGCAGCTATGCCAAAGGTGTGAAAAGAATCACTCGGGGTTCTGCACCAAATTTTGCAACAAGTGTAAAAGAAATGGTCATAGCGCGGCGAAGTGTGAGGTCTACGGACCAGGGGTTAATAGAACGAAAGGAACAAATGGTGTCGGAACGAGTAATGGCGGAGCAAGTAGTGTCGGAGCAAGTTATGCCAATGTAGTTTGTTATAAATGTGGAAAACCAGGCCACATTATTAGAAATTGCTCGAACCAGGAGAACACGAATGGACAAGGCCGTGGAAGAGTTTTCAATATTAATGCGGTAGAGGCACAGGAAGACCCGGAGCTTGTTACGGGTACGTTTCTTATTGACAATAAATCTGCTTACGTTTTATTTGATTCGGGTGCGGATAGAAGCTATATGAGTAGAGATTTTTGTGCTAAATTAAGTTGTCCATTGACGCCTTTGGATAGTAAATTTTTACTCGAATTAGCAAATGGTAAATTAATTTCAGCAGATAATATATGTCGGAATCGAGAAATTAAACTGGTTAGCGAAACATTTAAGATTGATTTGATACCAGTAGAGTTAGGGAGTTTTGATGTGATAATCGGTATGGACTGGTTGAAAGAAGTGAAAGCGGAGATCGTTTGTTACAAAAATGCAATTCGCATTATACGAGAAAAAGGAAAACCCTTAATGGTGTACGGAGAAAAGGGCAACACGAAGCTACATCTTATTAGTAATTTGAAGGCACAAAAACTAATAAGAAAAGGTTGCTATGCTGTTCTAGCACACGTCGAGAAAGTACAAACTGAAGAAAAGAGCATCAATGATGTTCCCATTGCAAAAGAATTTCCCGATGTATTTCCGAAAGAATTACCGGGATTACCCCCACATCGATCCGTTGAATTTCAAATAGATCTTGTACCAGGAGCTGCACCAATAGCTCGTGCTCCTTACAGACTCGCACCCAGCGAGATGAAAGAACTACAAAGCCAATTACAAGAACTTTTAGAGCGTGGTTTCATTCGACCAAGCACATCACCGTGGGGAGCTCCTGTTTTGTTTGTCAAGAAGAAAGATGGTACATTCAGGTTGTGTATCGACTACCGAGAGTTGAACAAACTTACCATCAAGAACCGCTACCCACTACCGAGAATCGACGACTTATTTGATCAACTACAAGGCTCGTCTGTTTATTCAAAGATTGACTTACGTTCCGGGTATCATCAAATGCGGGTGAAAGAAGATGATATTCCAAAGACTGCTTTCAGAACACGTTACGGTCATTACGAGTTTATGGTCATGCCGTTTGGTTTAACTAATGCACCAGCTGTGTTCATGGACCTTATGAACCGAGTGTGTGGACCATACCTTGACAAGTTTGTCATTGTTTTCATTGATGACATACTTATTTACTCAAAGAATGACCAAGAACACGGTGAACATTTGAGAAAGGTGTTAGAAGTATTGAGGAAGGAAGAATTGTACGCTAAGTTTTCAAAGTGTGCATTTTGGTTGGAAGAAGTTCAATTCCTCGGTCACATAGTGAACAAAGAAGGTATTAAGGTGGATCCGGCAAAGATAGAAACTGTTGAAAAGTGGGAAACCCCGAAAACTCCGAAACACATACGCCAGTTTTTAGGACTAGCTGGTTACTACAGAAGGTTCATCCAAGACTTTTCCAGAATAGCAAAACCCTTGACTGCATTAACGCATAAAGGGAAGAAATTTGAATGGAATGATGAACAAGAGAAAGCGTTTCAGTTATTGAAGAAAAAGCTAACTACGGCACCTATATTGTCATTGCCTGAAGGGAATGATGATTTTGTGATTTATTGTGACGCATCAAAGTAAGGTCTCGGTTGTGTATTAATGCAACGAACGAAGGTGATTGCTTATGCGTCTAGACAATTGAAGATTCACGAACAAAATTATACGACGCATGATTTGGAATTAGGCGCGGTTGTTTTTGCATTAAAGACTTGGAGGCACTACTTATATGGGGTCAAAAGTATTATATATACCGACCACAAAAGTCTTCAACACATATTTAATCAGAAACAACTGAATATGAGGCAGCGTAGGTGGATTGAATTATTGAATGATTACGACTTTGAGATTCGTTACCACCCGGGGAAGGCAAATGTGGTAGCCGATGCCTTGAGCAGGAAGGACAGAGAACCCATTCGAGTAAAATCTATGAATATAATGATTCATAATAACATTACTACTCAAATAAAGGAGGCGCAACAAGGAGTTTTAAAAGAGGGAAATTTAAAGGATGAAATACCCAAAGGATCGGAGAAGCATCTTAATATTCGGGAAGACGGAACCCGGTATAGGGCTGAAAGGATTTGGGTACCAAAATTTGGAGATATGAGAGAAATGGTACTTAGAGAAGCTCATAAAACCAGATACTCAATACATCCTGGAACGGGGAAGATGTACAAGGATCTCAAGAAACATTTTTGGTGGCCGGGTATGAAAGCCGATGTTGCTAAATACGTAGGAGAATGTTTGACGTGTTCTAAGGTCAAAGCTGAGCATCAGAAACCATCAGGTCTACTTCAACAACCCGAAATCCCGGAATGGAAATGGGAAAACATTACCATGGATTTCATCACTAAATTGCCAAGGACTGCAAGTGGTTTTGATACTATTTGGGTAATAGTTGATCGTCTCACCAAATCAGCACACTTCCTACCAATAAGAGAAGATGACAAGATGGAGAAGTTAGCACGACTGTATTTGAAGGAAGTCGTCTCCAGACATGGAATACCAATCTCTATTATCTCTGATAGGGATGGCAGATTTATTTCAAGATTCTGGCAGACATTACAGCAAGCATTAGGAACTCGTCTAGACATGAGTACTGCCTATCATCCACAAACTGATGGGCAGAGCGAAAGGACGATACAAACGCTTGAAGACATGCTACGAGCATGTGTTATTGATTTCGGAAACAGTTGGGATCGACATCTACCGTTAGCAGAATTTTCCTACAACAACAGCTACCATTCAAGCATTGAGATGGCGCCGTTTGAAGCACTTTATGGTAGAAAGTGCAGGTCTCCGATTTGTTGGAGTGAAGTGGGGGATAGACAGATTACGGGTCCGGAGATTATACAAGAAACTACCGAGAAGATCATCCAAATTCAACAACGGTTGAAAACCGCCCAAAGTCGACAAAAGAGCTACGCTGACATTAAAAGAAAAGATATAGAATTTGAAATTGGAGAGATGGTCATGCTTAAAGTTGCACCTTGGAAAGGCGTTGTTCGATTTGGTAAACGAGGGAAATTAAATCCAAGGTATATTGGACCATTCAAGATTATTGATCGTGTCGGACCAGTAGCTTACCGACTAGAGTTACCTCAACAACTCGCGGCTGTACATAACACTTTCCACGTCTCGAATTTAAAGAAATGTTTTGCTAAAGAAGATCTCACTATTCCGTTAGATGAAATCCAAATCAACGAAAAACTTCAATTCATCGAAGAACCCGTCGAAATAATGGATCGTGAGGTTAAAAGACTTAAGCAAAACAAGATACCAATTGTTAAGGTTCGATGGAATGCTCGTAGAGGACCCGAGTTCACCTGGGAGCGTGAAGATCAGATGAAGAAGAAATACCCGCATCTATTTCCAGAAGATTCGTCAACACCTTCAACAGCTTAAAATTTCGGGACGAAATTTATTTAACGGGTAGGTACTGTAGTGACCCGAACTTTTCCATGTTTATATATATTAATTGAGATTGATATTTACATGATTAAATGTTTCCAACATGTTAAGCAATCAAACTTGTTAAGACTTGATTAATTGAAATATGTTTCATATAGACAATTGACCACCCAAGTTGATCGGTGATTCACGAACGTTAAAACTTGTAAAAACTATATGATGACATATATATGGATATATATATATATATAGTTAACATGATACTATGATAAGAAAACATATCATAAAGTATATTAACAATGAACTACATATGTAAAAACAAGACTACTAACTTAATGATTTTTAAACGAGACATATATGTAACGATTATCGTTGTAAAGACATTTAATGTATATATATCATATTAAGAGATATTCATACATGATAATATCATGATAATATAATAATTTAAAATCTCATTTTATATTATAAACATTGGGTTAACAACATTTAACAAGATCGTTAACCTAAAGGTTTCAAAACAACACTTACATGTAACGACTAACGATGACTTAACGACTCAGTTAAAATGTATATACATGTAGTGTTTTAATATGTATTTATACACTTTTAAAAGACTTCAATACACTTATCAAAATACTTCTACTTAACAAAAATGCTTACAATTACATTCTCGTTCAGTTTCATCAACAATTCTACTCGTATGCACCCGTATTCGTACTCGTACAATACACAGCTTTTAGATGTATGTACTATTGGTATATACACTCCAATGATCAGCTCTTAGCAGCCCATGTGAGTCACCTAACACATGTGGGAACCATCATTTGGCAACTAGCATGAAATATCTCATAAGATTACAAAAATATGAGTAATCATTCATGACTTATTTACATGAAAACAAAATTACATATCCTTTATATCTAATCCATACACCAACGACCAAAAACACCTACAAACACTTTCATTCTTCAATTTTCTTCATCTAATTGAACTCTCTCAAGTTCTATCTTCAAGTTCTAAGTGTTCTTCATAAATTCCAAAAGTTCTAGTTTCATAAAATCAAGAATACTTTCAAGTTTGCTAGCTCACTTCCAATCTTGTAAGGTGATCATCCAACCTCAAGAAATCTTTGTTTCTTACAGTAGGTTATCATTCTAATACAAGGTAATAATCATATTCAAACTTTGGTTCAATTTCTATAACTATAACAATCTTATTTCAAGTGATGATCTTACTTGAACTTGTTTTCGTGTCATGATTTTGCTTCAAGAACTTTGAGCCATCCAAGGATCCATTGAAGCTAGATCCATTTTTCTCTTTTCCAGTAGGTTCATCCAAGGAACTTAAGGTAGTAATGATGTTCATAACATCATTCGATTCATACATATAAAGCTATCTTATTCGAAGGTTTAAACTTGTAATCACTAGAACATAGTTTAGTTAATTCTAAACTTGTTCGCAAACAAAAGTTAATCCTTCTAACTTGACTTTTAAAATCAACTAAACACATGTTCTATATCTATATGATATGCTAACTTAATGATTTAAAACCTGGAAACACGAAAAACACCGTAAAACCGGATTTACGCCGTCGTAGTAACACCGCGGGCTGTTTTGGGTTAGTTAATTAAAAACTATGATAAACTTTGATTTAAAAGTTGTTATTCTGAGAAAATAATTTTTATTATGAACATGAAACTATATCCAAAAATTATGGTTAAACTCAAAGTGGAAGTATGTTTTCTAAAATGGTCATCTAGACGTCGTTCTTTCGACTGAAATGACTACCTTTACAAAAACGACTTGTAACTTATTTTTCCGACTAGAAACCTATACTTTTTTTGTTTAGATTCATAAAATAGAGTTCAATATGAAACCATAGCAATTTGATTCACTCAAAACGGATTTAAAATGAAGAAGTTATGGGTAAAACAAGATTGGATAATTTTTCTCATTTTAGCTACGTGAAAATTGGTAACAAATCTATTCCAACCATAACTTAATCAACTTGTATTATATGTTATGTAATCTTGAGATACCATAGACACGTATACAATGTTTCGACCTATCAT
This sequence comes from Rutidosis leptorrhynchoides, assembly GCF_046630445.1. NCBI lineage: Eukaryota > Viridiplantae > Streptophyta > Magnoliopsida > Asterales > Asteraceae > Rutidosis > Rutidosis leptorrhynchoides. Next base: position 30,978,266 of record NC_092338.1, on the reverse strand, counting down.
GTCGACACATCTATATATATTTCGGAACAACCATAGACACTCTATATGTGAATGTTGGAGTTAGCTATACAGGGTTGAGGTTGATTCCAAAATATATATAGTTTGAGTTGTGATCAATACTGAGATACGTATACACTGGGTCGTGGATTGATTCAAGATAATATTTATCGATTTATTTCTGTACATCTAACTGTGGACAACTAGTTGTAGGTTACTAACGAGGACAGCTGACTTAATAAACTTAAAACATCAAAATATATTAAAAGTGTTGTAAATATATTTTGAACATACTTTGATATATATGTATATATTGTTATAGGTTCGTGAATCAACCAGTGGCCAAGTCTTACTTCCCGACGAAGTAAAAATCTGTGAAAGTGAGTTATAGTCCCACTTTTAAAATCTAATATTTTTGGGATGAGAATACATGCAGGTTTTATAAATGATTTACAAAATAGACACAAGTACGTGAAACTACATTCTATGGTTGAATTATCGAAATCGAATATGCCCCTTTTTATTAAGTCTGGTAATCTAAGAATTAGGGAACAGACACCCTAATTGACGCGAATCCTAAAGATAGATCTATTGGGCCTAACAAACCCCATCCAAAGTACCGGATGCTTTAGTACTTCGAAATTTATATCATATCCGAAGGGTGTCCCGGAATGATGGGGATATTCTTATATATGCATCTTGTTATTGTCGGTTACCAGGTGTTCACCATATGAATGATTTTTATCTCTATGTATGGGATGTGTATTGAAATATGAAATCTTGTGGTCTATTGTTACGATTTGATATATATAGGTTAAACCTATAACTCACCAACATTTTTGTTGACGTTTTAAGCATGTTTATTCTCAGGTGATTATTAAGAGCTTCTGCTGTCGCATACTTAAATAAGGACAAGATTTGGAGTCCATGCTTGTATGATATTGTGTAAAAACTGCATTCAAGAAACTTATTTTGTTGTAACATATTTGTATTGTAAACCATTATGTAATGGTCGTGTGTAAACAGGATATTTTAGATTATCATTATTTGATAATCTACGTAAAGCTTTTTAAACCTTTATTGATGAAATAAAGGTTATGGTTTGTTTAAAAATGAATGCAGTCTTTGAAAAACGTCTCATATAGAGGTCAAAACCTCGCAACGAAATCAATTAATATGGAACGTTTTTAATCAATAAGAACGGGACATTTCATTGTGGTGGTTCACAAAGGTTTTACCTAGTAGGTATTCTCGATCAGTAAACAAGGTTAAAAAAAATAAAACAGTTCATAAATATGTGCAGTTAATGACGAGTAATAGAAGCAAATATGATCAGGTTAGGGTTCTTGTAATTGAAGATGGTAATTAGCTTAATGATGGTGTACATCAATAGCTTCGCGTATCCATAGAACACTGTAATTCGTAACAGTAGTAATTTCATAAATGGGATCGATGGTTGTGGGTTTAGAACTTGAAATAGATAGATGGAGTTCGATGTGGTGTACTGGGTTTTGTTTATTTGTATCGATTGTAAACATAAACAGAATATTATACGCAGCATTAGGTTCACAATATCATTATCATTCTTTTGGTTACAGTTTCAGGTGAGAACAAAGAGAGCAGCAGGAACTTACGAGTACAGTAGGTGTGGAGTGTTTGGATATGGTTTATGGGTTTAGTAATTACCAGATAGAAACCATGGTCACAAGTAAGACGTTATACGGAGTACATAAAATTAGTATGCGAGTTTTGAACTGACCAACCATGGTGAACGACAAGGTGATGACTTGTGGTGGTTGTTATTGTCTGTAACTGAAAAAAAAAAAACTATGAATATAGCAGCAGCAGTATTCACTGGTTGAGTAGGGTGGCAGCCGATGTGGAAGAAGGAAGGAAAGAAGGAAAGGTGATGAGTTTGTTGATCATTAGTTTGGGTTGTTATGTTGGTTTTGTCAAAAAGTCCTCTCCTCTGCATTTGTATATGTATATAAATATATTACGTTAGATAGTGGATGTGGTGACATGAATTCACGAGAAAGGAGAAAAAAGGACAGTAAACAGAAAAATTAAAGTTTGATTGAACTTTGTAAGTGAATTGTAATCTATTTTGTTTGATTCCTTTTTATCGAATTGCATAATAAAGGTTGACAAGGATGTGTAACAAACTCCAAATATATATCAGATTTCGTAATTTTTATTAGTATTAATAAGTAAATAAATATTTTAATAATAATAATACTAATAATAATAATAATAATAATTATATAGTAATAATATTTAATAAAAAAAACTTAACAACGATGATAATCATAATTATTAATAACAATGTTAGATATGTTATTATTAGTGATAATATTAATAAATTGTATTATTCGTATGATAAAAAAAATGACAATATTTAATAACAATAATGATTCTTAATGATAATACTTAATAATAATAATACTAGTAATAATAAGTTACATGTTTAAATTTTTATATCATTATATTATATTATTTATTTTAATAACATTAATAGTACAATTAATAATTTTAATATTAATATTAATAATAATAATGAGTGTAGTAATAATAATAATATTGATATAACACTATATTTAAACTTGTACTTAAATTTTAATATGTTAATATTATATATGTCATTTTTAATATATATATATATATATATATATATATATATATATATATATATATATATATATATATATATATATATATATATATATATATATATATTTATTTATTTATTTATTTATTTATTTATTTGCAACAATTGTTCGTGAATCGTCGGGAATAGTCAGGTGTAATTGAATATATGAACACAGTTCAATATTGTTAAGACTTCAACATAACATACTTTGCTTATCGTGTCGAATACATATAAAGATTAAATTTAAATTTGGTTGGAAATTTTCGGGCAGTCACAGTACCTACCCGTTAAAGAAATTTCGTCCCGAAATTTGAGTGAGGTGGTCATGGCTAACAATAAAAATGTTTTCATGACGAATACGAGTTGATAAATAGAGTTTTATCATCATTGAGTAATATGGATAAAATAATTCGATTATGTGAAACGTACGAGTGAAGCTGTCACAAAAGATTGAAATGAGTAAATGCAGATTTGACTTAACCGGTGACGTAGTCACGATGGATTTCCAGAATTCCAAGGATTCAAAGAAAATCTTCGAAGCCTAAAAGATTTGATTCTTCGACGAATGAGGAAATTAAGATCTCTATAATTAAATACGGTAATCCGCCTCGATTACTCTGTTTGATATTCCCATTATAAATTTAACTCTTCCGTTCCATTATTCTCACCATTTCTATACTTTCTTCCTTAGTTCGTACATCTGAGAGATTGTGAAAATGCTTAATCCAGTTCTAATCCATGATATTTTCCTAACCTTCATATCTGTCATTCTTCTTTTCAATCTTCCACCAGAAAAATTTGTTTACTTTTACTTTTACCTTGGGGTAATACTATTCTTAAATATACCGTGTCTTTATATTGCTATTCGTATTAATATCCACGGTTTGTAACCTCCGTGTTGTTATTGGGCTTCATATTTTCTCTTATATTTCGATGTCCCTGCTTCTGTCTCCTATAATCATTGTCATCCACAGTTAATGCTCTCCTCTATTTGCTGTGATTTATACCCCTATTTCTATTTCGGAGCTTCATGCTCTATTTTCTCTTCTATTCATTAATCATAGCAAGTAAAGGTCCAGAATTCGCAGATATGAATTTCGAAATGAACATTGTTAATGTTCTAAGAAGGAAATGGTAATACACGATCTTGATTGGTTAAATTATCAGAATTCAAAAGAAAAGATAGAACTATCAAGAAATTATATTCTTGATATGTTTATAGATTAGATAGAATGTAAGAGTCGTGTAACATGGCACATGATGACGTTATGGTCTGTGAATCATCACGTTTCATTAAAAACTCAGCATGACTTACTGTAATATAATCACGTTGATTAAGTGTCATTATATTATACTAACTCATGCTTCAGTTTCCAACACTACTTCAATATCATTCATATTTTAAGTTCATTTTTTTTTCTTCCAGAATTTAGAAACTAAAACAGTTTCCTTTCTGATGTAATATAGATAGCACGAAAAGATGAATAATTTTGGACAAGAATATTTATGAAAATATCCTCAGAAATATCGAAGATATTTATGATGATATTTTGGAATTTCTAAGATCGAAGGTTGATGAAGAAAGGTTTTTCCACAAGATTTAACATGAGTACGGAGCAAGATGTTTTCTAAAGATTTCATCGGATACAAAATCATCTGGATTCTTTGAATATAGAGTTTGGTTCTTGTATTTGTCCTTGGTCTCCTTCGTGGTTAGCTCAATCCATTTTCCAGTTCCAGCTTTTCTGGGCTTTACTAACATACTATTCTTTATCATTAAACTTCTGATGATTGGAGTTGTTTACAGTTGTTTACAGTTTCTGCTGCTTCATTCACCTATTTTCAAAATTTGGAGTATCGGTTCGTAGACTGCGTGCTTTTCAGAATTTCAGAATGAAGGATCATAATTCTAAGAGATAAATGTTATATGTATACATATAACTGTTGATTTAGACATGCTGCGAGATTTCAAAATACTGATTGCTAATTTTCGATAATTGGTGTGGTAATTCTCGTTATAGGATGTGGATGAGTATATGATAGGGTTTCAATGAATATAATGATTTTTCGGAGAGTCAAAGATCAATGAAGTTGTTGGTAAGTTTACTGCTAATGTGGTAGAATATAAACGATTCTCCAGTAACAATGACGAAAGGCAACTTATATATCCAGGTTCTTATAGACTTTATTCGAATAAAAGTGGAAATTGATTTGTTGAAGCTGTGACAAAATTGGCTAATTTGGAAAGAGATTGCAAATTTATTTTCAGTAATAACAACGCCAAAGGAGCTAGCACATGTAACGACCCGACCAAAACCGTTATTGACGGCGCCGTTAACTTAGGTCCCGTTGCGTGGTCGTAGTCCCTATATGAGACTCGTTTGACCAAAATTATGTCGCATTCATTTGAAACGTACAAGACTTGCAAAGTTTAGTTTACAAACAATTCGACAACAAGTTTAAGATTACAAAAATTGTAAAGTATAAATGAAATAACTTGCGACATAATATAAGTTGAAAATCACAGTTGCTATAAATAGCGTAAGTATGTATGCTTTAAGGTTTAATTCAAAAGTGCTATCACTAGCGTATGCATGTATGCTTGACCTCAAGCAAGAAATCAAAGTGTGCGGAAGCATGTATCAAGTAGCCGAGTATGAACCTGAGAAACATATAGAAAACTGTCAACGAAAAACGTTGGTGAAATCATAGATGTATTTGTAAACGTTGTTTTTGAACCACAAGATTTAGTATTCCCATAGTTGATTATCAAAATCGTTTGCATTCCAAAAGTATTGTTCGCGAGCACCCAATTATCAAGACTTAACGTTTCCTTCCATAGAACCCCATCACAATAGTGTTAGAACATACACTGTTTCTCGAAAATATATTTCATCCGTAGACGGTAGCGAACCGTCCGTAATGAGGGTTTGTCAAACCCGTATGGCCACACAATATAAGTTCTCGCTTACACCCTGCAAGTGTAACTAATGATAATCGAATTGAGGATTTTTGTTCTAACTCGCTGTGGAATGTTTGTTTTCCTTGTACTTGTGTTCAAAGTATAAAAGTAAGTAGTACAAAATGTAACAAAGTATATGTTTCTCAGCCCACAATTTAAAAGTATAAAAAGTTGTTGAAAAGGTGGGACTATGATCTCACCTCGAGTGCACGAGTATAAAGGTACTTCACAAAGTAAACGTGTGCATGAAAGTTGCTTAGTCTTGACCTAAACAAGTAAGTTGTATCAATTAACCGGTTACGACACAAGGTCGAGCGAAATGTGTTCAATTAGTCCTATGGCTCGTTACGACTCGAATAGTATAGCATGTGAATCATGTTGTCAAGTTTCATGCAAGAATCAAGTATAAAAGCATGTTAGAACGATTGTATAAAAGTTTGGTTAAGTTTGACTAAAAGTCAAACTTGGTCAAAGTCAACGAAAAAGTCAACACGTTCGGGTCGGGTCCCGAACTATTTTTCTATGCTAGTTATTCATATATAAGCATGTTAAAACAAGTTGCATGTAAATTGGAGGTCTAGAACATGTCAAACATTTTTAGTAAAAAGGTCAAGGGAAACAGAATCTGGACGCGGCTTATGTCGCGCCGCGACCTGGAGCGCCGCGCCGCGGCCATACACGGGGTCTGGTGCCTGGTCAGTTTCAAATGTTCAAGTCTTGGTCAAAACTTCAAACAACCATAAAACGCAAACCGTAAACAACTAGAAGGCGTATCTTATACCGTTGGAAAGCTCTTTTGACAAGGAACACAACTAAACATGTATCATCAATCAAAAACATCATTTTCAACAACCGATTTCTCGTCAAGTGATCAATAAAAGTCTATTTTCAAATTTTCAAGTTCATCAAATGCATTTTGAGTTTCGGGAATCCAATTCTCACATATGATATGCCGTTTTGAAGGTAATGAGGCATACATTACAACTAAACACTAACAATTAACATTCCATGGCATTCAAGCATCCAAAAATTCATGTCAAGAACTATCAAACCCTAGTCAAACATCTCAAAATCAATAATCATGCTTTTGAAGTTTTCTTAATCAACCTACACATCAAATTGAAGCTAATGATGCTAGTAACACATTTAATACATGAACTTTAACAATTAAACAACATTTAATCATCCAAAATCAAAGATTAAGCACACTCATTTCAAAGTTCATACTAGTTACTCCAAATCAACAAATCGAGCAAACAAAACATATATTCATATTATACACGAGCCATAGACACTAACTAACACAATTTCAAGTCAAAAACACGAATTTAAAGAAAATTAGTGATTTTAGAAAGTTACCCAAAATGGATGAAATTGGTACCAAATCGAAGAGGATGAAGAGAGGATCACGAATATGTAATTTGTTTTGAAGTTTGCTTCCCGATCCGGATTTAGATGATGATTTATGTTTGTGTTCTTGAGAGAAAGAAAAAAAAAAGAAAGAAAAAAAATAGAAATGGATGATGAGTGGGTGGAGGTGGTGAGTGGTTGACTAGTCAACTACTAGCCACCTCTTTGGTCAAGTGGCGGAACTAGTCCCTCAAGTTTCAGAGCGGGTGCGGGAATTAACCAAACGAATATTTTTAAAAAAAAAACGCTCGAGTAAACGAGTGATGTTATAATTAAATGACGGAATTATTATGAACGTTAGTCAACGGAAACTACAAATTTAAATAACGAAAGGTATTATTTAAAAAAAAAACGGTGTTAAAAATAAATTTAACGAAAAAAGGCGGGATGTTACATTACCTACACCTTAAAAGAAATTTCGTCCCGAAATTTAGTTGGAAGTAGTAGTCGTTGTTTCTTCCTCGAGATGTTGTGTTGCCGATTCTACTAATAAGTGAAGGTACTTCCTTGAGTATTTCAACGAACTTTGACAGTCGGGGTTTTTACGTTGGTTTAAAGTTTGGTTCCACGATTTATAGTTTCAACCGGTCCTCCTTGGAAGTGAGGTTTATCGTCGTTAGTAAGCTCATCGAAAAGGAATAACAAGTTCTTGTTTCGCAAAACACGTCTTTAAGTTGATGCATAGAATGTAGGATGAACGGAATTTGTTTGAGTCGGAAGTTTGAAGCGGTAAGCAACGGGCACAACACACCCCAAAATTTCAAAAGGACTAAAAATATCGCGGATTTAGCTTTCTACGTTTCCGAAACGGACTACACCTTTTCAAGGTGCGACTTTTAACGTTACGCAGTTACCCACTTGGAATTCGAGAGGTTCACGTCTAATACCGGCATAGTTCTTTTGGCGACTACGATCCGCCTTGATCCTTTCTTGGAATTGAGAAATTTTCCGGTTGTTTCATGAATGATTTCGGGTCCGGTGGTTCGCTTGTCACCTACTTCGGTTCAACGATTAAGAAAACGATAATTGCGGCTATACGGGTCCTCGAAAAGTGTGACGTTAATACTCGAATGAAAATTATTGTAGTAAGAGAATTCGGCTAAAGGCAACTACTTTTCTCAAGTAAATTGAAGTTGATAACGTAAATTCGTTTTATGGTTTCCAAGGTTTGAATCGTATGTTTGTTCAGTCCGTCGGGTTTTGGATGGTACGCGGTACTCATGTCTAAACGTGGTCCCGAGGCTTTTTGTAAGGCACTCCGAAATCTAGAAGTGAAACGAGGATCTCGATCCGAAACAAAGTACATTCCGCAAGGTATATTTGAACAAGTTTGTTAGGACAAGTTTCTCAAGAAAATTCGCGTCGCGGAAGATTTATCGTTTTCCAAAAATGTTCGTCGGGACTATTCACCCTCGAGGCGAATACTAGTATAACGTGGAGAGTCTCTCTCTCCATTGAGAGTTTAGAATAAAAGATTTCCTGAACCGGAATTTTGAGGGTGATGCAAGAGAAGTTTCCGCCCCGATGTAAGCATAACGAGTAAATTGTAGTTAATCAATAAGACTGTGCGAGGACGAGATAGTATACACGTGTAACATACGGTTGAAGTCGAAAGGAATCGGTAATTCATTCGGAAGCATAAGTATAGTTCGACAAAAATCAAAGGTGTGTCCCCGGTATGGTTGTTATCAATATTCTCGGAGTTTTCAGATGTCCAACATGAATAGATGAAGTCATGTACATGGCTCATGGTGGTGTTTAGGTTGATCGAGTCTAACCACCATCACGTGTCACTAGAACTTTGGTATGTCTTACCGTAATATAACCACGTTGATCGAGTTTCGTTATATTACGCTAACTCATACCTCCATTCCCACATCACTCTATAGATTCAAGTTCGTGTAATCGTGAAATTTAAAATAAACAAAGTGTAACGACGTCTCTGACGTGACTCGTATTGAATCAAAAGAATTAGTGCAACTATAAAGAAGCGTTCCCCGAGGGAAGTGTATAAATGATTGTTCACGTCAATGTGGTTCGAGTCAGACAATAAGGTATTCAGGTATGAAAAGAGTAACGAGTCATGATAACGAGTAGTACGCAACCGTAGTGATAAATGTTGATGACGATACTCACCTAGAGTAGTGATGGTAGTAACACCAAAAAGTAGATAGTAAGAAACACCAGGGGGAAACCGATAGTAAGTTGAAACGGTGGCAAATAACAATCCGGGAGACAGAGTTCCCGAACAAGTGTGACTAATGAAGTCGTCGTCATCCATACGTGTATGAATCATGAATTTATGTGTGTTACCAAAAAGTGGCGGAATACGAGTTCGTATGATGAAGGCTGGATACCATTAAAAAGTTTGCCTAAGAATGATTCAAGTATAATGCACAAGTAGTCAAGTAAGTGCTATCTATAGCAAATGTATGTCAGAATGCAAATGCTAACTATCCGGTTGTAGTCTAGACTCACTAATGCGTCCTAACGACTCTGTTAGACACACTAATGCACGTCCTAGTTCCCTACAACCAACGCTCTGATACCACTTGTAACGACCCGACCAAAACCGTTATTGACGGCGCCGTTAACTTAGGTCCCGTTGCGTGGTCGTAGTCCCTATATGAGACTCGTTTGACCAAAATTATGTCGCATTCATTTGAAACGTACAAGACTTGCAAAGTTTAGTTTACAAACAATTCGACAACAAGTTTAAGATTACAAAAATTGTAAAGTATAAATGAAATAACTTGCGACATAATATAAGTTGAAAATCACAGTTGCTATAAATAGCGTAAGTATGTATGCTTTAAGGTTTAATTCAAAAGTGCTATCACTAGCGTATGCATGTATGCTTGACCTCAAGCAAGAAATCAAAGTGTGCGGAAGCATGTATCAAGTAGCCGAGTATGAACCTGAGAAACATATAGAAAACTGTCAACGAAAAACGTTGGTGAAATCATAGATGTATTTGTAAACGTTGTTTTTGAACCACAAGATTTAGTATTCCCATAGTTGATTATCAAAATCGTTTGCATTCCAAAAGTATTGTTCGCGAGCACCCAATTATCAAGACTTAACGTTTCCTTCCATAGAACCCCATCACAATAGTGTTAGAACATACACTGTTTCTCGAAAATATATTTCATCCGTAGACGGTAGCGAACCGTCCGTAATGAGGGTTTGTCAAACCCGTATGGCCACACAATATAAGTTCTCGCTTACACCCTGCAAGTGTAACTAATGATAATCGAATTGAGGATTTTTGTTCTAACTCGCTGTGGAATGTTTGTTTTCCTTGTACTTGTGTTCAAAGTATAAAAGTAAGTAGTACAAAATGTAACAAAGTATATGTTTCTCAGCCCACAATTTAAAAGTATAAAAAGTTGTTGAAAAGATGGGACTATGATCTCACCTCGAGTGCACGAGTATAAAGGTACTTCACAAAGTAAACGTGTGCATGAAAGTTGCTTAACCTTGACCTAAACAAGTAAGTTGTATCAATTAACCGGTTACGACACAAGGTCGAGCGAAATGTGTTCAATTAGTCCTATGGCTCGTTACGACTCGAATAGTATAGCATGTGAATCATGTTGTCAAGTTTCATGCAAGAATCAAGTATAAAAGCATGTTAGAACGATTGTATAAAAGTTTGGTTAAGTTTGACTAAAAGTCAAACTTGGTCAAAGTCAACGAAAAAGTCAACACGTTCGGGTCGGGTCCCGAACTATTTTTCTATGCTAGTTATTCATATATAAGCATGTTAAAACAAGTTGCATGTAAATTGGAGGTCTAGAACATGTCAAACATTTTTAGTAAAAAGGTCAAGGGAAACAGAATCTGGACGCGGCTTATGTCGCGCCGCGACCTGGAGCGCCCCGCCGCGGCCATACACGGGGTCTGGTGCCTGGTCAGTTTCAAATGTTCAAGTCTTGGTCAAAACTTCAAACAACCATAAAACGCAAACCGTAAACAACTATAAGGCGTATCTTATACCGTTGGAAAGCTCTTTTGACAAGGAACATAACTAAACATGTATCATCAATCAAAAACATCATTTTCAACAACCGATTTCTCGTCAAGTGATCAATAAAAGTCTATTTTCAAATTTTCAAGTTCATCAAATGCATTTTGAGTTTCGGGAATCCAATTCTCACATATGATATGCCGTTTTGAAGGTAATGAGGCATACATTACAACTAAACACTAACAATTAACATTCCATGGCATTCAAGCATCCAAAAATTCATTTCAAGAACTATCAAACCCTAGTCAACATCTCAAAATCAATAATCATGCTTTTGAAGTTTTCTTAATCAACCTACACATCAAATTGAAGCTAATGATGCTAGTAACACATTTAATACATGAACTTTAACAATTAAACAACATTTAATCATCCAAAATCAAAGATTAAGCACACTCATTTCAAAGTTCATACTAGTTACTCCAAATCAACAAATCGAGCAAACAAAATATATATTCATATTATACACGAGCCATAGACACTAACTAACACAATTTCAAGTCAAAAACACGAATTTAAAGAAAATTAGTGATTTTAGAAAGTTACCCAAAATGGATGAAATTGGTACCAAATTGAAGAGGATGAAGAGAGGATCACGAATATGTAATTTGTTTTGAAGTTTGCTTCCCGATCCGGATTTAGATGATGATTTATGTTTGTGTTCTTGAGAGAAAGAAAAAAAAAAAGAAAGAAAGAAAAAAAATAGAAATGGATGATGAGTGGGTGGAGGTGGTGAGTGGTTGACTAGTCAACTACTAGCCACCTCTTTGGTCAAGTGGCGGAACTAGTCCCTCAAGTTTCAGAGCGGGTGCGGGAATTAACCAAACGAATATTTTAAAAAAAAAACGCTCGAGTAAACGAGTGATGTTATAATTAAATGACGGAATTATTATGAACGTTAGTCAACGGAAACTACAAATTTAAATAACGAAAGGTATTATTTAAAAAAAAAAAACGGTGTTAAAAATAAATTTAACGGAAAAAGGCGGGATGTTACAGCACATGTATGTGTTAAACATTTACTCAGGTTCAGAGAGTTTTCAAGTGCATAACTATATGTATCAATCTTTCCTTCCGTAGATGAAGTGTCGTTGGTTGATCTTCTCGATTGAGGTGTTTTCAAGAATCATGAAAGGTTTAGACGTAGATTGTAATCGTCAAGATACAAATGAAGTTTAAGATGAAATCAAGTGGCAAACTTGAAGAATTGTTTAGTTTCATATATTATAATCAATATTTTAATTCATTTTAATTGTCCAATATTATTAGTCTACAGTCGATAGTCCACAGTTGATAGTCCAATAATTCATATAAAGTTTAATATATAATATTCGAATTAATTAATACGTATCGTGACCCGTGTACATGTCTCAGACTCGATCACAACTCAAAGTATATATATTATTGTAAAATCAACTTCAACCCTGTATAGAGAACTCGATCATTACTGCATATAGAGTGTCTATGGTTATTCCAAATAATATATATATATATATATATATATATATATATATATATATATATATATATATATATATATATATATATATATATATGCATCGATATGATATGTCAAAACCTTGTATACGTGTCCCAATATTTAAAGTGCGTAAAATAAATACAGAAATTAAATGACGATAAACAAAATTGCGAGAATATAAATTGCGATAAATAAAATGTAATCATTTAGCTAGGAACAGTTAGCTAGGATTTTGTTAGCGTGGATTCTTAACAAATTTTTTTTTTATGGTTAATTTGTTTGTTTCTAACAAATTTTTATTTTTGTCCAATGTTTTTTTCATTATGCCACTTGTTGGATTCTGATAGATTAAAATCCAAATATGAAATTGAATGAAAAGGGTTATTCTGCGGTGAACGGATACGTATATCGGTGGTTGTAAATAGGATAGTAAATGACTGTTGAAGCAGATTCGAAGAATGTACAGTGTAACTTATTAATGTGAAATCTAAATATTCCTCGGGTATTACCTACCCGTTAAAATATTTTCATCATTAACAGTTTGTACGAAAGAATTTTTAATTACAATCTTTATGAAAACATATATACATATACATTTTCTTAAGATGTAATCATGGATTTAATGAGTCAATATGATATTAAACTCATTTGATTTATCGTTAGAACAAGAATATATAATATCTAAAACATTAGAGATTACATACTCATCATGAAGAACGAAGATAATTGATGTAGAACGATACGTAGAACGATGATTATACTCGAGGTACAGAATGAGATGTTGAGGCATGCGATGTTGAAACTTGGGTTGTTGGTGGTACTGTTATTGATGTTGGTGATACTGTTGGTGCCGGTGATGTTGTTGAAGCTGGTACGTTTTGCACCATATTTTCCAAATTGATTACTCGAGCGCGAATTTCGTTGACTTCTTGTATTACTCCGGGATGATTGTCGGTCGGAACGAGCGGATGAATAAGGTTTAGAATTGTGGATAGAATATAGTCGTGATGAGTTACTCTAGAAATGAGGCTGAAAATGGTGTTTCGGATAGGTTCACCGGTAAGTGCTTCAAGTTCTTTGCCAAGAGGTGAATTTGGTTGATGGAAAGGATCACCTTCTTTTTGTCTCCAATGATTAAGTAGGCTACGAACCCATCAAATGAATTGGTTGATTCATTCTGGTGACACTGCTTTCGGAGTTTAGATGAAACTCCATATCAAAATAGCTGTCGGAATCCGAGGAATTCGAACTGATTGAGGGGTTCATCTCGTACGATCAGATGAAGGATTTTCGATAAGAAATAGATTATAAGATGTAGATTAGCACCCTGCAATACATAATTTACATATGCATATATAATACTAAAATCCCATAAGTTACGGAGGAATCTATGGAAGCTGTCAGGCAAAGGTAACAGTAACAGATACGCTAAGATATGAATTAGCAGATATGCTAAGATATGAGTTTTGTCTATACACCATCTAGGCAATAGAGGCAGTAAGATGTGTCTAGACTTTAAGGATGATAAGCAAATAACTTTCGACACTAAATGATAAGCAACACTTTTGACATGCAGACACAGTCGAAGTCCAGACTCACTAATGTATCTAAACAACTATCAGTTAGACACACTAATGCAAGACCTGGTTCGCTAAGACCACCGCTCTGATACCACATGTGAAGACCCGTCCTAATCCATAAGAACGAATACAATAACATATGATTACAACGCGAGGTATTTGACCTCTATATGATACATTTTACAAACATTGCATTCGTTTTTAAAAGACAAACTTTCATTACATCGAAAGTTGACGGCATGCATACCATTTCATAATATATCCAACTATAATTGAGTTAACATTAATCTTGATGAACTCAACGACTCGAATCAACGTCTTTTGAAATATGTCATGTATGATTCCAAGTAATATCTCTAAAATGAGCAAATGCATAGCGGAATATTTCTTTCATACCTGAGAATAAACATGCTTTAAAGTGTTAACCAAAAGGTTGGTGAGTTCATTAGTTTAACATAAATAATCATTTTCATCATTTTAATAAACCACAAGATTTTCATTTCAATTTCTCATAAATATACGTCCCATGCATAGAGACAAAAATCATTCATATGGATTGAACACCTGGTAACCGACATTAACAAGATGCATATAAGAATATCCCCTATCATTCCGGGAAATCCTTCGGACATGATAAAACAACATCGAAGTACTAAAGCATCCGGTACTTTGGATGGGGTTCGTTAGGCCCAATAGATCTATCTTTAGGATTCGCGTCAATTAGTAGATCGGTTTACTAATTCTTAGGTTACCAAGCAAAAGGGGCATATTCGGCTTCGATTATTCAACCATATAATGTAGTTTCGATTACTTGTGTCTATTTCGTAAAACATTTATAAAAATTGGGCATGTATTCTCAGCCCAAAAATATAAAGGGTAAAAAGACAAATGAAACTCACAATACTGTATTTTGTAGTAAAAATACATAGAACGATATTGAACAATGCAAGGTTGGCCTTGAATTCACGAACCTATATATATATATATATATATATATATATATATATATATATATATATATATATATATATATATATATATATATATATATATATATATATATTAAAACACATACTCGTAATCGAATAAATATATATATTATTATTAATAATATGCTTGTTAAATTATTTGTTATATAGATGTAGATATATTTAATTTACATATTTTATTTAACTAGTGTTTATCTTTCATTATAACATGTTAATAATAATAATAATTTATATTAGAGTTTCTATATGATAAAATATATATGTATATATTAGTTGATATACTTTATATGTATATATTTCATTTGTTTGTTAAAATAGTAATTATAATAATAAAAATAATATTAGTAGTGATTAAAATAATGATAATTAATAATACTAGTATTAATAATAATGATAATGAAAATAATAATTTTGATAATATTACATACAAATTACTAATAATTATTATAACAATCTTATTATTAATGGTAATCTTAATAATACTTTTGTTAATAATAATAAGTCTAAAATGATACTAATACTAATAGAAATAATAGTTTGTATTGTTTTCATAATAATAATAATAATGATTCTAATCGTAATAACACTTATATCAAATCAATATTAATAATAACATTAATAATACATAATGGTGTTACTTAATTACAAAATGATAATAATTTTAATCTTAGTATTTGTGTTTACATAGTAATAATGATAATGCTCATATTAGTCGTCAATAAGTATAATATTAATGATAACTAATACTTAAATGATAAAATTCATAATAACAATTACATTAATAATGTTACTAATAATAACAATAATGTTCATTTTACTTGTAATCATGGTAATAATAATAATATTCATAATCCTAATAATATTTAGTAATAATATCTTTAATAAATTATAACAATAATAATAATATCAATAACAACATTAATAATAATAATAATAATAATAATAATAATAATAATAATAATAATGATAATGGAAATAAAAATCAAAGTGTTTACCCTTCAGAATGCTTTTCTAAAAAGAATTGCCCCAGACGAGGCTCGAACCCGCGACCTCCCGCTAACCCGCACACTTCTTAACCATTTCTCCGTTACCATGAATCAGATTAATTCCCGATTTATTGTTATATAATCTATTTCTTGGCCCAGTTATCATAGTCCATTTTAAAAGCCCAAAATACTAGTCCATATGTGATTAATTTGATCCACAAAACCCAATAACATGTGTAAGTTAAATTGATCGATGGGGGTATTTGGGTTTCTAATCGACGCAGACAACCCACAGTTCGGTTGATAAAAATCATCAAGTCATCATCATCATCTCATCGTTCCACATCATTATTCATCATCAGCCATCGAAGAATTTGTTTCTTTGTTACGATCGATATATAAAATCAAAGATCTGTGTAAGTAACTCGCTTCCCATTTAATTTATTCGTATACTAGGTATCTTTCTAGGCCAATTGAATTTGTTTATACTGAATTGTAGTTGCGATTTTGTTGGATTTATGAAATTGATTGTATTTTTTGGGAGTAGGTTGGTTTTGTGATTTGTTCAAATGCTAATAGGGTGTAGCAGGCCTTCGATTTTTGGGGCAGAACATAAATAATAGTATTAACAGACATGGTAATAGGTTACAGGTTTGACTTGTTGGGGTGGTTCACAAAGGTTTTACCTAGTAGGTATTCTCGATCAGTAAACAAGGTTAAAAAAAAATAAAACAGTTCATAAATATGTGCAGTTAATGACGAGTAATAGAAGCAAAGATGATCAGGTTAGGGTTCTTGTAATTGAAGATGGTAATTAGCTTAATGATGGTGTACATCAATAGCTTCGCATATCCATAGAACACTGTAATTCCTAACAGTAGTAATTTCATAAATGGGATCGATGGTTGTGGGTTTAGAACTTGAAACAGATAGATGGAGTTCGATGTGGTGTACTGGGTTTTGTATGTTTGTATCGATTGTAAACATAAACAGAATATTATACGCAGCAGTAGGTTCACAATATCATTATCATTCTTTTGGTTACAGTTTCAGGTGAGAACAAAGAGAGCAGCAGGAACTTACGAGTACAGTAGGTGTGGAGTGTTTAGATATGGTTTATGGGTTTAGCAATTACCAGATAGAAACCATGGTCACAAGTAAGACGTTATACGGAGTACATAAAATTAGTATGCGAGTTTTGAACTGACCAACCATGGTGAACGACAAGGTGATGACTTGTGGTGGTTGTTATTGTCTGTAACCGAAAAAAAAACTATGAATATAGCAGCAGCAGCATTCACTGGTTGAGTAGGGTGGCAGCCGATGTGGAAGAAGGAAGAAAAGAAGGAAAGGTGATGAGTTTGTTGATCATTAGTTTGGGTTGTTATGTTGGTTTTGTCAAAAAGTCCTCTCCTCTGCATTTGTATATGTATATAAATATATTAGGTTAGATAGTGGATGTGGTGACATGAATTCACGAGAAAGGAGAAAAAAGGACAGTAAACAGAAAAATTAAAGTTTGATTGAACTTTGTAAGTGAATTGTAATCTATTTTGTTTGATTCCTTTTTATCGAATTGCATAATAAAGGTTGACAAGGATGTGTAACAAACTCCAAATATATATCAGATTTCGTAATTTTTATTAGTATTAATAAATAAATAAATATTTTAATAATAATAATACTAATAATAATAATAATAATAATTATATAGTAATAATATTTAATAAAAAAAACTTAACAACGATGATAATCATAATTATTAATAACAATGTTAGATATGTTATTATTAGTGATAATATTAATATATTGTATTATTCGTATGATAAAAAAAATGATAATATTTAATAACAATAATGATTCTTAATGATAATACTTAATAATAATAATAATACTAGTAATAATAAGTTACATGTTTCAATTTTTATATCATTATATTATATTATATATTTTAATAACATTAATAGTACAATTGATAATTTTAATATTAATATTAATAATAATAATGAGTGTAATAATAATAATATTGATATAACACTATATTTAAACTTGTACTTAAATTTTAATATGTTAATATTATATATGTCATTTTTAATATATATATATATATATATATATATATATATATATATATATATTTGCAACAATTATTCGTGAATCGTCGGGAATAGTCAGGTGTAATTGAATATATGAACACAGTTCAATATTGTTAAGACTTCAACATATCAGACTTTGCTTATC
Organism: Rutidosis leptorrhynchoides; assembly: GCF_046630445.1. NCBI lineage: Eukaryota > Viridiplantae > Streptophyta > Magnoliopsida > Asterales > Asteraceae > Rutidosis > Rutidosis leptorrhynchoides. The sequence continues at coordinate 30,959,941 of NC_092338.1, read as the reverse complement.
GTGTCGAATACATATAAAGATTAAATTTAAATTTGGTTGAAAATTTCCGGATCGTCACAATAATCATTTAGGTCACATACATTAATCTAAAAGTACTCGTCTTCCAAATCGGATGAACATAAAATTAACCATAAAAGATAGCATCATTAAAAGTTTAAGAGTACATGAAATTCAATCCTTACACACTATTTAAAGTCAATGCTCAAGCATCTAGCACAGTTCACTTCTTACATACTGCACTCAGCCTAAGTAGGAGAACAATATTAGTAACATTTTACAACTATGATGGACTTGATATAATAATTCAGCAATAACTTTATGGTATAATGAAAGGGGTTGGGTGCACTCAATACACTATGTTGTAACTTGTAAGTTACAGTATTGTTTATAACACTTTTGCATACTTTTGTCAATTGTGTTAAAAGTGGTCCTGTTTGGTTTGAGGAACATAAAAGAGGAAAAAAAGAAATATAATCAAATTCAAAGTTTGACTGCACCCCCTTATTTTCTGAAAGCAGCCCCATTTCCTTCAATATTCTAGGAGCCATCTTCAATCCCACCATAGTTTGGTCACTCTATTCCATTCCATTTACAACCAATCTTTACAAATAATTAAAACTCAGTACTATTTTTTATTGCTTTTATTAAAAATGTACAAATATTGCCATGCTTTAAGCAATGCATCCGTGTGTGTGTGTGTATGCATGCCTGTGGTCTATAGACAGTACATAAACAGGAATCATGGATAACATGTGAAGAATTTAAATATACACACATAATATCTAGAGCCCACAAATGTTAACATTAATTAATAATTCCTATAAAAGTCATAACTGATAATCTGAAGCCATCTTCAATCTATGTACTAAATGCATTTTGTCATTCTGAACATAAGGATCCAACAAACAAACCTCTACCAAGTCTAAAATTCAACTTTTTAAGGTTATTTTTATTAAATTTTGTTTTATGAAAGGACAACCCCACTACTCAAATACATACACCTGTGATACCATCCCCCCAAAAACCTTTCTTTTTTAGGACCACCAACTTTATTTAATTTCAAACTTTATATTTCTCTCTCTCTATTAAACTTCCTATTCTTTTGCATATTAATCTTGAAAAAAGCCACCCTTTTTCTTATTCATTTGCATGCCTATGGTGAGAAGTACACAAATTTGAAAACCATATAGTCTTTGTTAATCACTCACTAATGTAGTGAGAAAAAGTACTAAAACAAAAAAGAGTTGATTGTGTTTGTGCCTAACAAGATGTGTAGAAACCAAATGAATGGATCATTTTGGTTTTGCTTTATGCTTTTGCTTCTAAACTTCACTTTCTTGGTTACAAGTCAAGAAGATGATGCTACTAAGTTATTATCTTTCAAAAAATCATCAGTCGAATTCGATCCAAACGGTTTCTTATCAGACTGGACGATCTCTGGATCGTCATCTAGCCCGTGTTCATGGCACGGTGTGGTATGTTCTAAAGACGACACAATCATAGCTATAAATTTCACAAACACATACCTTACTGGAAACCTTAATCTATCCGATTTAATGTTAATCACCACAATTACTGATATCTATTTTTCTGGTAACTTTTTCTACGGCAACCTTTCGTTCGCTTCAAGTTCTTGTTCATTTCAAACAATTGATTTATCATCAAACAACTTTTCGGCAACGTTAGATGTTCAATCATTGTTGGTCACCTGTAATCATCTTTATTCGCTTAGTTTATCAAGCAACAAACTAGCAGACTCATCACTGTTGTCTGCTTCGATTTCCAACTGTCGGAATATGATCACGTTTAATTTCTCAAGCAACAAACTTTCTGGAAATTTTCCTAGCTCTGTTTCGTCTTGCAAGTATCTTTCGTATCTCGATATCTCAAACAATCGCCTGAAAGGCGATATACCGACTTTTTTTATCCCATCAAATATGAAGGTTCTTGATCTTTCTGGAAACAACTTGACTGGCAAGTTTCAAAATCTTGACTTTGGGACATGCCAAAATCTTACAACGATCAACCTATCGCGAAACGGCCTGTCTGGAACAGGGTTCCCGGTTAGCTTAACGAACTGTCGTGTTCTTGAAAGATTCGATATCAGCCACAATGGTTTAAAGATGAAGATTCCTGGTGTCATGTTAGGAAGTTTCAAAAACTTAAAAAGCTTGTCATTAGCTAACAATCAGCTTTTTGGGCAGATTCCATTTGAAGTTGCAAATGTTTGCAGTACACTTGAAGAACTTGATCTTTCCGGGAACCAATTAACCGACGGGCTTCACGAAACATTCGTTTCGTGTTCTTTGCTTTCAAGTCTCAATCTTGGTCACAATTATCTTTCAGGAGACTTTTTAACCACAGTTGTAAGTTCTTTGTCAAATCTGAAGTATCTTTCTGCTTCATTTAACAACATCACTGGGGATTTGCCATTGACTTTAGCCAACTGTAGTCAACTTCAAGTTATAGACTTGAGTTCTAATGGATTTAAAGGGATTATACCTTCAGAATTCTGTTCTTCAAGTGCACCGTTTTCGGCATTACAGAAGTTACTTTTGGCTAATAACTATTTGTCAGGGTCTGTACCAAAAAACATTGGAAACTGCAGAAGTTTACAAACAATTGATCTGAGTTTCAACAGTCTTACAGGTGCAATTCCTTCGGAAATATGGAATTTACCACAGATTTTGGATGTGGTAATGTGGGCTAATAATCTTACTGGTGAAATCCCTGAAGGGATTTGTGTAAAAGGAGGAAATTTACAAACTTTGATTCTCAACAACAATCTTATATCAGGAATGATCCCGATGTCGATTGCCAGGTGTACGAATCTGATGTGGGTTTCGCTTTCCAACAACAAACTGACTGGGCAAATTCCTGAGGATGTTGGGAACCTAGTTAACCTAGCTATACTGCAGTTGGGGAACAATTCACTAACGGGTCGGGTTCCTTTGGGTCTTGGCAAGTGTAGGAGCCTCATTTGGCTCGATGTGAATAGTAATTCGCTTGACGGGTCTCTCCCGAAAGAGCTTGCTGACTCAGCCGGTCTTGTTTCCCCTGGGCCCGTTTCAGGAAAGCAGTTTGCTTTTGTGAGAAATGAAGGTGGGACGGCCTGTAGATTTGCTGGAGGGTTGGTTGAATTCGAAGGAATACGGAAAGAAAGACTTGAAGGGTTCTTGAATTATCATTTTTGTCCATCGACCCGAATCTATTCGGGTTTGACAATGTACAATTATGAAAGTAATGGTAGCATGATCTATCTTGATCTGTCCTACAATCAATTATCCGGAAATATTCCTGAAAGCTACGGTTCGTTAAGCTACTTGCAAGTTTTAAACTTGGAGAACAATAATCTTAATGGCGAAATCCCATCCAGCCTCGGTAATCTGAAAACCGCTCTGCTTCTTAATCTTGCACATAATTCATTACAAGGTTTCATCCCGGGATCATTAGGGGGTCTCTCGTTTTTGAACGATTTCGATGTGTCAAACAACAACCTCACGGGCCCGATCCCATCAGGGGGACAGCTTACTACTTTTCCAGCTTCCAAATACGAGAATAATACAGGCCTTTGCGGGTTGCCATTGGATCCTTGCGGGTCAGGAAAAGGACGGGCCGGGCTCAAACATAGAGGAAAGCGGACAAGTAATATGGCTACCGGAGTGGTTGTCGGGATATTGGTCTCTCTTTTATGCATCATTATCCTGACATTTATTCTTTTCAGAATGAAAAGGTTTCAAAAGAAGACAGAAACAAGAAACAAGTACATCGAAAGCCTGTCTACTTCCGGAAGCAGCAGTTGGAAACTATCGGGCATTCCCGAGCCTCTAAGCATTAACATTGCCACATTCGAAAAGCCATTGAGAAAGTTGACTTTCGGTCACTTGCTCGAAGCAACAAACGGGTTCAATGCTGACACGTTGATCGGGTCAGGAGGGTTCGGCGATGTTTACAAAGCACAGTTAAAAGACGGGAGTGTAGTCGCGATCAAGAAACTTATTCATGTCACTAGTCAAGGAGACAGAGAATTCATGGCTGAAATGGAAACCATAGGAAAAATCAAACATCGTAACCTCGTACCGTTGTTGGGTTACTGTAAAATTGGAGAAGAACGACTACTAGTGTACGAGTACATGAAATGGGGTAGTCTAGAAGCGGTTTTACATGATCGAGTCAAAGGAGGAGGATGTGTCCCAACACTCGATTGGTCATCAAGAAAAAAGATTGCCATCGGGTCAGCACGAGGGCTCGCGTTTCTTCACCATAGTTGTATACCACACATCATTCATCGTGATATGAAGTCAAGTAACGTTCTTCTAGACGAAGATTTCGAAGCGCGAGTGTCGGATTTTGGGATGGCGAGACTCGTGAATGCACTCGATACTCATTTGAGTGTGAGTACATTAGCCGGGACCCCCGGTTACGTCCCACCAGAGTATTACCAAAGTTTTAGGTGCACAGCAAAAGGGGATGTATACAGCTATGGAGTTGTGTTATTAGAGCTTTTATCTGGGAAGAAACCGATTGATACAATGACATTTGGGGATGATAATAATCTTGTTGGATGGGCAAAGCAGATGCAAAGAGAAAAAAGATTGCGTGAAATACTCGATCCTGAATTGTTATCAGATAAATCATGTGAGCCCGAACTGTTTCATTGTTTGAAGATTTCGTTTCAGTGCGTAGACGATAAGTCATGGAGGAGGCCAACGATGATTCAGGTTATGGCGATGTTCAAAGAGCTGCAGGAAGATTCTGGAAGTGATATCCTCGATGGGCTGTCGATGAAAAGTTCAGTGATCGATGAATCTCAAGAAAAAGAACCTTTAGGTGATCACAGTTGAAAAAAACGTTCTATAACGATCTTCTGCTGTATATATCAGAATATGAAATCGCGAAAGCCAAGATCATAATCCGTATAATTATCACTAGTCTTTTTTCTGGTTCTGCATCTGTTTTTTTCTGTCAAAATTTTGGTAATTGATGAATTAATTATTATAAATGTTGCAATCTGTTCTTTGTAGTAATGTGTGTATATTGACATTTTGGATCGTATGAATTCAACGAGATTATTTCATTGAATGTACAGTTTCTGTAAGCAAGTTTACAAAATTTCATCTCTTTTAAGGTTAATATAATCAATCTACAAATGAAACTCTAACTGCATAAGATCATAATACTTCAATAGTTATAACTTATAACCATGATTAAATTTGAGTTACCAAACTAAAGATAGTATTTTGGGGTTTAGACTATGCAGAATTAATGATGTTTTCAGTCCTTTCACTTATCTTGGATCTAGAGAAATCTTACTTTAATTGTTTAGATCAATATCAATACTTTAAGCCATGTTGTATCATCATTGCACATTGTTGGGTCAGACTGTAATGTCTCTAATAGTCTGATATGAGATGTGGTTTAATTGATTATATTCTGCTTGTTGTAACACTGTGTCCTTTAATCCTGTTTAGCTAATCATACAGCATGTTCGACGAAAATTGCTATTGGAGAAGTGGGCCCAATCCCTTTTCCTAAAGTCTTAAAAATCTATACAAAGATATTAGAAGCTGGAACCTAGCAAAGAATGAATGTAAACCAAGTTTCTTTCTTTATACAAATATAAATATATCAAGGGCATGTTTACTTTTCACTTGATGATCTATTTCTGTAGAGCTGTTTCTGTAGAGCTCTTAATTCAGTAAGTAAAATTGTTATTTTTTTGTCACTTAATCTGAAATTTGGTCTATTTTTAGGAGACATAGAATAGACACCCCTTCCCATTAAGAGGCAAATGGAAACAGAGCCAAATTCAAAAAAAAAAAAAAAAAAAAAAAAAAAACCCATCCTAATGCCTAAATCTTATACTGATCATGAAACTCTATCTAAAGATTACTACTTTTGCTATTAGAGTTAACATCTACTACAAGAAGCAAGTTTCTTAGGACCCAATTAACTTTAAGTAAAATTTCAACTTATATCAACATGCAAGTATCATCTTAATCTATTGTTAGTTGGGGCCCAAGGTGTGAATTTAGATTTAGATATTGAATTAAGCAAAACCAAAGGTGGGTTAAGTTGGTGATGGTGGACCAGTGATGGTGCTGATGATGATTGAGCATCATATATAAAATCTCTTTAATGCTAGTGGATTCTGGTCTTTAACTTTTATAAATTTCACCTATGCCAGAAAAGCATTTCAGCCTTTTAGAAAAATATCTTTATTATATAAACAAACAAAATTTCATTAGGATCACTAATTGCAAAGTAACAAATTCAAGATAACTACAGATTAAGGAAAAATTTAAAGCATATAAAGAGTAAGTTGACTTTTTAGTGACAATTCTGTACAAAATTTAGAATAAGGAAGTTGTACCAAAAGCAGGCTTTACTGTTGGGCATGAACTAAAGCCCACTAAGCATCTCTCTTTCTCATATTCATCCAGAGCATTAAAAAAAAAAAAAAAAATGGTCAAACTATCTTTTTGACTTGGTTGATCTAAAGAAGAAAACAGGAAACAAAGATTCAATCAGTTGGGAATTTAAAGTGGTCATAGGTGCATGGGTGATAACGACACGTTGAAACTTTATTTCTCCAATTTCTTTTTTCGATTGCAATCAATATCAGTGGTTGTACACTCGGTGTAAATTTGTACTGCTAATTATTGAACCATTGCTAAAAGTTAACTTAATTTTATAGTAGTAGTGCTAATTGAACGTATGTAATAAGTAAGCCAGCTATAGGAACAGGGCACTTATCATTTCACGTGTTATTACACACTTGAAGCATGAACCAAAAGGAACAGTATCGCAATTCTATCTCTCACAACTTATTTAAGAACCAAAGTTTGCAGCTCATACAGTCATACCTGATTTTGACACGACATACGCTTATTTTTTAAAATAAGCGTCTTTTAATCACTAATCACGTATTTGTTCCCTCTGTAACACCTGAAAAAACATATATTAGCTTGGTTATTTGCTGCAGCAGCAACAACAACAACAACAAAAATAAAAATAAAATAAAATCTGTATCGAAAGAAGCCTATGTGCATAACGAACGCAAGAGCATCAGAAAGCTGAAGTACATAATCCCTTTATCTCATGTACATCTTAAGACTTCATAAAACTTTTTTGCCTAACACATCAAGGTCATAAAGTGTGGGAATACATAGAAGTTATTTTTAGGACACATTTGAGTAAATTTTACAAGGATATATGGAGTACTTATTATAGAATTGTATGTTATGCTATCTTAAAGTAAATGTCATATTGCCGTGACAAAAAAAACATATATACTAGGGGATCTTCTAGGCAGCAACTAGCAACTAAAGATTAAATGAAAACAAACATGATACTAAGCAAACACTTATTAACACCCTCACCTCCCCAACCTTTTTTGCATTAATAACATTTTTGTAGAGCTCAAGTAGTATATCATATTGTTAACTATTACCCGAGTCTATATATGTGAACAATAACAGTAACGTCTCCATATAACTGTAAACGAACGAAAGAACTACTCTAAAAAACACGATACGTGACCAACGAACCAATTCAACTCACAAATCGTAATCGAAAGTCAACAAAAAGTAATAGTTTTTCAATATAAACCAAAACAGCCAAACTTTTAGGTACAAAAACAGGTCATTGAGTGTCATGGTTCAAAACTTAAATTCATGTTATTGCCTCTAATTTATAAAGAAAAGATAATAATATATCTAATTTCAATCGAGAGTAAACGAAGTTTCAATCGGTTAGGGGATTCGGACCTAGGGCTTAATTTACTATGCAATTAGGGTTTTGCAACTTGACAAAATAAGTTAATAAAATAGATTTGATAATGTAATAACAACCTGATTCGATGGAATTAAACAACACGTTCTGGAGAATGCTTTGCGTTGCCTTTTCTGGTTTAATTTCGATTGATCGATCGAGCGCTGTTGGATGGTTGAATTCCGATGGATATTAATTGGCGCGAAGTTTTTCTTGATTAAAACGTATATACAACTTTGATCCTTCAACTTTCTTACATAAAATAAATAAGTCCTTGCAACGCGTTGATCATGTTTTTTTAGGTTCGCATATTTTATTATCTTTTTATGTTTGCGAGATTGCATAAGTTTTTTACTATAGAATTTATTTTTTTAAAACATAATATAAAATAATGTTTTATTTGTCTGCAAAATCCCATTTTTTACGGGCATTAAATATCAGCTAAAGTATTAAAAGTTATACATTAGGTTTAACGATATTGAACAAAGCTTCTTCAAATAATGCTCTAGCCTTTTAATCTCTCCATTTTTACAAAATTCATCCATCACAACAGTCAATGATTGAATCGAATAAATCCATACATGATTCCACCAATTTTGTTAGACTTGTACTAATCCTATCTCGACTTGTTAATATCTAACGAATTCAATCAAACAAACAGTACAAATTTTCACATCAATTCAATCATATTGTTTAACTTATAATCAGAAATCATGAGTCTCAAAAGTTTTTTATAATACAACAACAACAATACTCAATCCTATAAGTGGGGTATGGGGAGGTGGGATGTAGACAATTCATAAAAGTTTTTTTATAATACCTAACTATAATATTATCTCCTTTTTCGTAGATGGCAAATAAAATTCAGTCCCTTTGTAAGTAAGAAGAACAGAGTTAACGGTCAGACGAGTTAAGTGGGTGACGTCGGAGATGGTGTCGTTGGAAGATGGTGGTGGTGGTTAGGTTGCGATGGAGGTTGTTATGTTGGTGGCGAAGGATGAGAAAAGAAGGGGATGCAAGGTTATAAAACATCATTTAAAATGTCTTTCAAAGTTAGAAGCTATATTTTGGAGCTTCTAATTAGAAGATATTAAAGATCTTTATTTAGCTTACGTCTTTCTAAAAACTAACTGTTTTACATAAAAACATCTGTTGTTCGCAAATATAAGACCTAATAATGTGTGCAATGTGAAAAACAAAAAATCACCTTAAAAATACGTTTTTTAGTGTTGTATACTCCGTACATGAATAAGTTATTTTGTAGACATAAAAACAAACAGTCTTTACTATTCTGCATACAAATCTTTAAGCCAATCACATGTTCTTTAGAGATGTGTTCAGTAAATATTTAAATTCATTTTTAAAAACAAACAACTCATAGTCTAATAACATAACAATAGACCAATCGATCACCAAAAGGGCCTTTAGAGTATTATTATTATTATTATTATTATTATTATTATTATTATTATTATTATTATTATTATTATTATTATTATAAACTTAAAAGTTTTAAAACTTACAAAAAATTAGTGGGAAGCCTAGAGACAATCTGAGCCCCCACACCTCTAGCAATAGCAAAACCTATCCTAGTAAAAATATGAGCAGCAGCACCGGCACCAATATCTTGCGCCATCGAACTCTTCTGAACCCGCTTTAGCAAAGAAACAGCCTCCTTCTCTAATTCCCCAAGGGAAGAAAATGAGAAAGGAATGAAACCATAACCAATCGCCAGACAACTAGATTCGTACTTGACCCGCTTCCGACGAGCCGCATCAATCACAGCATGTAGTGACCCGAACTTTTCCATGTTTATATATATTAATTGAGATTGATATTTACATGATTAAATGTTTCCAACATGTTAAGCAATCAAACTTGTTAAGACTTGATTAATTGAAATATGTTTCATATAGACAATTGACCACCCAAGTTGACCGGTGATTCACGAACGTTAAAACTTGTAAAAACTATATGATGACATATATATGGTTATATATATAGTTAACATGATATTATGATAAGTAAACATATCATTAAGTATATTAACAATGAACTACATATGTAAAAACAAGACTACTAACTTAATGATTTTGAAACGAGACATATATGTAACGATTATCGTTGTAACAACATTTAATGTATATATATCATATTAAGAGATATTCGTAAATCATAATATCATGATAATATAATAATTTAAAATCTCTTTTGATATTATAAACATTGGGTTAACAACATTTAACAAGATCGTTAACCTAAAGGTTTCAAAACAACATTTACATGTAACGACTAACGATGACTTAACGACTCAGTTAAAATGTATATACATGTAGTGTTTTAATATGTATTCATACACTTTTGAAAGACTTCAAGACACTTATCAAAATACTTCTACTTAACAAAAATGCTTACAATTACATTCTCGTTCAGTTTCATCAACAATTCTACTCGTATGCACCCGTATTCGTACTCGTACAATACACAGCTTTTAGATGTATGTACTATTGGTATATACACTCCAATGATCAGCTCTTAGCAGCCCATGTGAGTCACCTAACACATGTGGGAACCATCATTTGGCAACTAGCATGAAATATCTCATAAGATTACAAAAATATGAGTAATCATTCATGACTTATTTACATGAAAACAAAATTACATATCCTTTATATCCAATCCATACACCAACGACCAAAAACACCTACAAACACTTTCATTCTTCAATTTTCTTCATCTAATTGAACTCTCTCAAGTTCTATCTTCAAGTTCTAAGTGTTCTTCATAAATTCCAAAAGTTCTAGTTTCATAAAATCAAGAATACTTTCAAGTTTGCTAGCTCACTTCCAATCTTGTAAGGTGATCATCCAACCTCAAGAAATCTTTGTTTCTTACAGTAGGTTATCATTCTAATACAAGGTAATAATCATATTCAAACTTTGGTTCAATTTCTATAACTATAACAATCTTATTTCAAGTGATGATCTTACTTGAACTTGTTTTCGTGTCATGATTTTTGCTTCAAGAACTTTGAGCCATCCAAGGATCCATTGAAGCTAGATCCATTTTTCTCTTTTCCAGTAGGTTCATCCAAGGAACTTAAGGTAGTAATGATGTTCATAACATCATTCGATTCATACATATAAAGCTATCTTATTCGAAGGTTTAAACATGTAATCACTAGAACATAGTTTAGTTAATTCTAAACTTGTTCGCAAACAAAAGTTAATCCTTCTAACTTGACTTTTAAAATCAACTAAACACATGTTCTATATCTATATGATATGCTAACTTAATGATTTAAAACCTGGAAACACGAAAAACACCGTAAAACCGGATTTACGCCGTCGTAGTAACACCGCGGGCTGTTTTGGGTTAGTTAATTAAAAACTATGATAAACTTTGATTTAAAAGTTGTTATTCTGAGAAAATGATTTTTATTATGAACATGAAACTATATCCAAAAATTATGGTTAAACTCAAAGTGGAAGTATGTTTTCTAAAATGGTCATCTAGACGTCGTTCTTTCGACTGAAATGACTACCTTTACAAAAACGACTTGTAACTTATTTTTCCGACTAGAAACCTATATTTTTTTGTTTAGATTCATAAAATAGAGTTCAATATGAAACCATAGCAATTTGATTCACTCAAAACGGATTTAAAATGAAGAAGTTATGGGTAAAACAAGATTGGATAATTTTTCTCATTTTAGCTACGTGAAAATTGGTAACAAATCTATTCCAACCATAACTTAATCAACTTGTATTATATATTATGTAATCTTGAGATACCATAGACACGTATACAATGTTTCGACCTATCATGTCGACACATCTATATATATTTCGGAACAACCATAGACACTCTATATGTGAATGTTGGAGTTAGCTATACAGGGTTGAGGTTGATTCCAAAATATATATAGTTTGAGTTGTGATCAATACTGAGATACGTATACACTGGGTCGTGGATTGATTCAAGATAATATTTATCGATTTATTTCTGTACATCTAACTGTGGACAACTAGTTGTAGGTTACTAACGAGGACAGCTGACTTAATAAACTTAAAACATCAAAATATATTAAAAGTGTTGTAAATATATTTTGAACATACTTTGATATATATGTATATATTGTTATAGGTTCGTGAATCAACCAGTGGCCAAGTCTTACTTCCCGACGAAGTAAAAATCTGTGAAAGTGAGTTATAGTCCCACTTTTAAAATCTAATATTTTTGGGATGAGAATACATGCAGGTTTTATAAATGATTTACAAAATAGACACAAGTACGTGAAACTACATTCTATGGTTGAATTATCGAAATCGAATATGCCCCTTTTTATTAAGTCTGGTAATCTAAGAATTAGGGAACAGACACCCTAATTGACGCGAATCCTAAAGATAGATCTATTGGGCCTAACAAACCCCATCCAAAGTACCGGATGCTTTAGTACTTCGAAATTTATATCATATCCGAAGGGTGTCCCGGAATGATGGGGATATTCTTATATATGCATCTTGTTATTGTCGGTTACCAGGTGTTCACCATATGAATGATTTTTATCTCTATGTATGGGATGTGTATTGAAATATGAAATCTTGTGGTCTATTATTACGATTTGATATATATAGGTTAAACCTATAACTCACCAACATTTTTGTTGACGTTTTAAGCATGTTTATTCTCAGGTGATTATTAAGAGCTTCCGCTGTCGCATACTTAAATAAGGACGAGATTTGGAGTCCATGCTTGTATGATATTGTGTAAAAACTGCATTCAAGAAACTTATTTTGTTGTAACATATTTGTATTGTAAACCATTATGTAATGGTCGTGTGTAAACAGGATATTTTAGATTATCATTATTTGATAATCTACGTAAAACTTTTTAAACCTTTATTGATGAAATAAAGGTTATGGTTTGTTTTAAAATGAATGCAGTCTTTGAAAAACGTCTCATATAGAGGTCAAAACCTCGCAACGAAATCAATTAATATGGAACGTTTTTAATCAATAAGAACGGGACATTTCAGTTGGTATCCGAGCGTTGGTCTTAGAGAACCAGAATTTTGCATTAGTGTGTCTTATCGAGTTTGTTAGGATGCATTAGTGAGTCTGGACTTCGACCGTGTTTACTTGAAAAATGATTGCTTAACAAATTTTGTTGGAAACTATATATTTTTAACATGTGAATATTATGTGATATATTAATCTCTTAACGCGTTTGATATTATGTGATAGATGTCTACCTCTAGAACAAGTCCCATTGACTCACCTAATAATAATGAAGAGTCAAATGTAAATTGGAATGATTCGTGGACTGATTCACAAGTTCCCGAAGAGGAACCGGAAGAAGAGTCAGAACCGGAAGAAGAATCGGAACCGGAAGAAGAATCAGAACCGGATGAAGAAATAGAGCCGGTGGGGGAAATAATAAAACGATTAAGTAAAAGAAAATCCTTAACCAACCGACCAAGGTTAATTATGGTCAATGGTGTTTCCGCCAAGGAAGCAAAATATTGGGAGGATTACCAATTCTCCGATGAATCGGATTCCGACGAGAATTCCGATGATGTTATAGAAATTACCCCAACTGAATTTAAAAAGGCAAAAGAAAATAATAAGGGAAAGGGCGTAAAAATAGAGAAATCTAATTCCAACCCCGATGAACTTTATATGTATCGTCAACCCCCGAAGTCCTTAAGTTGTAACAATGACCCGGGAACCTCTAAACCACCAGGTTTTTCTAAACCAATGTGGATAACGACGACTCGTATTAGGGGAACATCATATATCCCTAGAAACTTGACAAAACAAACCAAAACCGAAGAAGAAGAAACAAGCGAGTCGGAATAAGATAGTTGTATTCGTGTGGTGTAATATATGTAATATAGTGTGCTTATGCTTTATGATATATGTAAAAATTGCTTGTATTAATAAGTAATTTTTTTTTTTATGAATCTAACTCTTGTCTATTTTACAGTATAAAAACACAAAATGGATAGACAACCCAATATTTTAAGAGACCTACCCGGAGACATGATTGATGAAATCTTGTCTAAAGTCGGTCAGAATTCTTCGGCACAACTATTTAAGGCGAGATCAGTTTGTAAGACATTCGAAGAACGTTCCAAGAATGCCTTGGTTTATAAAAGGCTTTCGTTCGAAAGATGGGGGATATCACATTGGGAAATCCATAAGTTACGATGTGTTTACTTTGACGCATATATTGCGGGGAACCCAAATGCTATTTTACGCAATGGGTTAAGAAATTATTTTGACTCAATATATCCGAATATTGGACTTCGTGATTTAGAAAAAGCGGCTAACATGCAACATAAAGAAGCATGTTATGCTTACGGATTAGTAATGTTCGCTTCTCACCAAAGTGAGAACAAGAACATCGGCCTACAACTATTAAACAAAACGTTCCCACAAGTGACGGAGTCGGTAATTGGGGTAAGAAATGAGGTTTTTAGATTGTTACGGGACTGTTGGACATTACGTAACCCTCGTCCCTTTGACGACGTTACAACACGCTGTCTTATCAATGGCCATAACGGTTATGTTCCACAAGACCAAGGATGGGAAGTAGTCCTAGTAAAACCAGAATGCATGACTTGTTTCTGGACGTATGAATTACGTGTCTTTATTGCCTTTGCTGAATGACTTGTGTACTAGCTAGAATTATCTTCACAACTATCTTGTATCAAAGTTATTGTGTGCTATATTTCATGCTTTATGTAAAATAAGCGGTATTGTAAGTTTGTAAAATATTGTATAAAAGTTTGAACGCGAAATATTATTATAATCAGTTTTTCATATAGAATTGTAGTAGTTGAATTGTATATTAGCTACTAAGTATGAACTTAACGGGTAGGTACTACCCGAATTTAAACTTATAAAACGCTAATATGAAGAAAAAGCTTTTATAAATGAGTTCATATTATGCTACGAAATACTATTAACTACTCTTAATATTCTGTATGATTAACTTGTTCCATTTGACTATTTTGAAGGAAATGGCACCGACTACTCGACACACCGTGAATATGAATGAAGAAGAATTCCGTACTTTTCTAGCTTCAAACATAGCCGCAGTACAGGCTGCGCTACATACCAATAATAACCTTGGATCTAGCAGTACAGGAAATCGTGTAGGATGCACCTACAAAGAATTCACTGCCTGCAAACCTTTGGAATTTGATGGAACCGAAGGACCGATCGGATTGAAACGGTGGACCGAGAAGGTCGAATCGGTGTTTGCCATAAGTAAGTGTACTGAAGAGGACAAAGTGAAGTATGCTACGCATACCTTCACAGGTTCTGCGTTAACATGGTGGAATACCTATCTAGAGCAAGTGGGACAAGACGATGCGTACGCACTACCGTGGTCAGCATTCAAGCACTTGATGAACGAGAAGTACCGTCCCAGAACCGAGGTCAATAAGCTCAAGACAGAACTTAGAGGGTTACGAACCCAAGGATTTGATATTACCACGTACGAAAGACGATTCACAGAATTGTGCCTATTGTGTCCGGGAGCATTCGAAGATGAGGAAGAGAAGATCGACGCGTTTGTGAAAGGATTACCGGAAAGAATCCAAGAAGATATAAGTTCACACGAGCCCGCCTCCATACAACAGGCATGTAGAATGGCTCACAAACTAGTGAACCAGATTGAAGAAAGAATTAAAGAACAGACTGCTGAAGAGGCCAATGTGAAGCAAGTCAAAAGAAAGTGGGAGGAAAACGGTGATAAGAATCACCAATACAACAACAACAACAGCAATTACAACAATAATCGCAACAATTATCCCAACAATCGCAACATCAATCGCAACTACAACAATCGGCCCAACAACAACAACAACAACAACAACAGCAACTACAACAATCATCCCAACAACAATAATAACCGCAACAACAACAACAATCAGAAGCAGCTATGCCAAAGGTGTGAAAAGTATCACTCGGGGTTCTGCACCAAATTTTGCAACAAGTGTAAAAGAAATGGTCATAGCGCGACAAAGTGTGAGGTCTACGGACCAGGGGTTAATAGAACGAAAGGAACAAATGTTGTCGGAACGAGTAATGGCGGAGCAAGTAGTGTCGGAGCAAGTTATGCCAATGTAGTTTGTTATAAATGTGGAAAATCGGGCCACATTATTAGAAATTGCCCGAACCAGGAGAACACGAATGGACAAGGCCGCGGAAGAGTTTTCAATATTAATGCGGTAGAGGCACAGGAAGACCCGGAGCTTGTTACGGGTACGTTTCTTATTAATAAATCTGCTTACGTTTTATTTGATTCGGGTGCGGATAGAAGCTATATGAGTAGAGATTTTTGTGCTAAATTAAGTTGTCCATTGACGCCTTTGGATAGTAAATTTTTACTCGAATTAGCAAATGGTAAATTAATTTCAGCAGATAATATATGTCGGAATCGAGAAATTAAACTGGTTAGCGAAACATTTAAGATTGATTTGATACCAGTAGAGTTAGGGAGTTTTGATGTGATAATCGGTATGGACTGGTTGAAAGAAGTGAAAGCAGAGATCGTTTGTTACAAAAATGCAATTCGCATTATACGAGAAAAAGGAAAACCCTTAATGGTGTACGGAGAAAAGGGCAACATGAAGCTACATCTTATTAGTAATTTGAAGGCACAAAAACTAATAAGAAAAGGTTGCTATGCTATTCTAGCACACGTCGAGAAAGTACAAACTGAAGAAAAGAGCATCAATGATGTTCCCATTGCAAAAGAATTTCCCGATGTATTTCCGAAAGAATTACCGGGATTACCCCCACATCGATCCGTTGAATTTCAAATAGATCTTGTACCAGGAGCTGCACCAATAGCTCGTGCTCCTTACAGACTCGCACCCAGCGAGATGAAAGAACTGCAAAGCCAATTACAAGAACTTTTAGAGCGTGGTTTCATTCGACCAAGCACATCATCGTGGGGAGCTCCTGTTTTGTTTGTCAAGAAGAAAGATGGTACATTCAGGTTGTGTATCGACTACCGAGAGTTGAACAAACTTACCATCAAGAATCGCTACCCACTACCGAGAATCGACGACTTATTTGATCAACTACAAGGCTCGTCTGTTTATTCAAAGATTGACTTACGTTCCGGGTATCATCAAATGCGGGTGAAAGAAGATGATATTCCAAAGACTGCTTTCAGAACACGTTACGGTCATTACGAGTTTATGGTCATGCCGTTTGGTTTAACTAATGCACCAGCTGTGTTCATGGACCTTATGAACCGAGTGTGTGGACCATACCTTGACAAGTTTGTCATTGTTTTCATTGATGACATACTTATTTACTCAAAGAATGACCAAGAACACGGTGAACATTTGAGAAAGGTGTTAGAAGTATTGAGGAAGGAAGAATTGTACGCTAAGTTTTCAAAGTGTGCATTTTGGTTGGAAGAAGTTCAATTCCTCGGTCACATAGTGAACAAAGAAGGTATTAAGGTGGATCCGGCAAAGATAGAAACTGTTGAAAAGTGGGAAACCCCGAAAACTCCGAAACACATACGCCAGTTTTTAGGACTAGCTGGTTACTACAGAAGGTTCATCCAAGACTTTTCCAGAATAGCAAAACCCTTGACTGCATTAACGCATAAAGGGAAGAAATTTGAATGGAATGATGAACAAGAGAAAGCGTTTCAGTTATTGAAGAAAAAGCTAACTACGGCACCTATATTGTCATTGCCTGAAGGGAATGATGATTTTGTGATTTATTGTGACGCATCAAAGCAAGGTCTCGGTTGTGTATTAATGCAACGAACGAAGGTGATTGCTTATGCGTCTAGACAATTGAAGATTCACGAACAAAATTATACGACGCATGATTTGGAATTAGGCGCGGTTGTTTTTGCATTAAAGACTTGGAGGCACTACTTATATGGGGTCAAAAGTATTATATATACCGACCACAAAAGTCTTCAACACATATTTAATCAGAAACAACTGAATATGAGGCAGCGTAGGTGGATTGAATTATTGAATGATTACGATTTTGAGATTCGTTACCACCCGGGGAAGGCAAATGTGGTAGCCGATGCCTTGAGCAGGAAGGATAGAGAACCCATTCGAGTAAAATCTATGAATATAATGATTCATAATAACATTACTACTCAAATAAAGGAGGCGCAACAAGGAGTTTTAAAAGAGGGAAATTTAAAGGATGAAATACCCAAAGGATCGGAGAAGCATCTTAATATTCGGGAAGACGGAACCCGGTATAGGGCTGAAAGGATTTGGGTACCAAAATTTGGAGATATGAGAGAAATGGTACTTAGAGAAGCTCATAAAACCAGATACTCAATACATCCTGGAACGGGGAAGATGTACAAGGATCTCAAGAAACATTTTTGGTGGCCGGGTATGAAAGCCGATGTTGCTAAATACGTAGGAGAATGTTTGACGTGTTCTAAGGTCAAAGCTGAGCATCAGAAACCATCAGGTCTACTTCAACAACCCGAAATCCCGGAATGGAAATGGGAAAACATTACCATGGATTTCATCACTAAATTGCCAAGGACTGCAAGTGGTTTTGATACTATTTGGGTAATAGTTGATCGTCTCACCAAATCAGCACACTTCCTACCAATAAGAGAAGATGACAAGATGGAGAAGTTAGCACGACTGTATTTGAAGGAAGTCGTCTCCAGACATGGAATACCAATCTCTATTATCTCTGATAGGGATGGCAGATTTATTTCAAGATTCTGGCAGACATTACAGCAAGCATTAGGAACTCGTCTAGACATGAGTACTGCCTATCATCCACAAACTGATGGGCAGAGCGAAAGGACGATACAAACGCTTGAAGACATGATACGAGCATGTGTTATTGATTTCGGAAACAGTTGGGATCGACATCTACCGTTAGCAGAATTTTCCTACAACAACAGCTACCATTCAAGCATTGAGATTGTAAGACCCGAATATTTATCTTGCTTGTTTGTGTATTAAGACGTTCGAGATTGGGTTTCGCGGATTATTTATATAGAGTTTAAAATGCAAAAGAATCTGTTTCAGTTAGGTCGCGCGCCGCGCGGGGGTTCGGCGCGCCGCGCCGTTTGCTGCTGACAGAATCCCTTGTTTTTAATTGGTTTAAATGAAGGGCAAATGGGTAATTTCACTTGAGGCCGGATTTGTGAGGCTTATGAGCTAGTTTGGATCAGTTTTGGATCCCATTCACATCCACTCATCATCTTCATCCATTTTTAGAGAGAGAGTAAGAGTTTAGAGAGAGATTGGAGGTTTTGGTGAGGAAGAAGCTCGAATCGTTCAAAGTCTCGGGTTTTAAAGTTGTTCTCCTCGTTCCTAGCTACGTTGTGGTGGTATTGGTAAGCTCAAACTCCGAATTTCATTTGTTTAACTTGATATTCAATTTAGGGTTTTGAGTTAATTTGTTGAGTAACCCACTTAGGTGATGAAATGGGTTTATGGTGACTAGTCATTCTTGTCACTTGGCGGGTTTTGGGTTGGATGACGTTTTGGCCTTGATTAGGCTTTGGTTTGGAGTTTAATCACTTGGATTAGTGATTATGGAAGTATTGGAACCCATTTAGGGTTATTTGATTGACTAACTTTGACTTTGGGTCAAATTAGGGTTTGGTGGTGATTATGACCCATTTGGTGACTTAATGAGGTTTATGAACTTAAAATGGATTAAGTTGAAGTATAAGACCGAGTTAAATGTGTTTTGGTGTCAAAACTTATAAAGGACGAGATTTTGACCTTTATGGGTCAAAATTAGGGTTTAAGTGTCTAAATGGGTATGACACGTGTTTGACACTTGAGTTCGGGTTTAATTGGCTTATTATGACCATTCTCACTTGCGTTAGTGATTATTGGTTAGATTGGGCACGGTTTGTGCTCGGAAGTGCATTGGGTCGAAATTGCACTAAGTGGCGAATTGGGTTGGTTTGTAAAATCCATCCTAATTGTATTGTTGTAATTGTGTTAATGGAATAGGTATTTTCCATTGGCGAGTTGCGGATCACTTGGAAGCTTTCTTCAAGACTTCAAGGTGAGTGATATTATCCTATGTACATATGTATGTGTAGGATGGGTGCGGGTCGGGTGAAGTGATTCTCGGCTATAGAGCTCACTTCACATGTAGGTGGACTTGATGGACTTTTGTATAAGTCCAATTGGCACGGTTGTGCGTTTTGGTTGACCATCTTTGGCGAAGTACACGTTCGTGTGTACATTATCACACGTGATTGTGATTTGGATGTTGTGGCCCCGATGTGGTGGATTTTATAATCCCGTGACCATGGGTTTGAGTTGGAGAAGTGAATCGCGTGTGGTTTCGGATTCACGATGACGCGTGTGGTTTCGGTCATCTTGTCAAATGAATCTCGTGTAGTTCGGATTCATGGTGACTCGTGTAGTTCGGTCATCTTATTGAGGTAGTAATCTCGTGTGGTTTCGGATTACTAAGGCTCGTGTAGTTCGGCCAACCTCGATGTTGTGAAGATAGTAATCTCGTGTGGTTCGGATTACTAAGGCTCGTGTAGTTCGGCCAATCTTCATTGTGGTATTTGGTTCTCGGTATTGGGTTAAGGTGTTAACCTTGTTCGTTTATATTGTTATATATATATTAATGTATTGTTGTGTTGTAGCTAACCCTCCGAGTGTAGCCATTTGGAGATGTTCACTTTGTCGTTGGTGGACTCATATTTGTTGTTGTACCTTTAGCTTGATGCTTAGAGATTGTACGGTATGCTTAGTGTAGTTGCTTTATATTTGGATGCTACGGTATGCGGTATTTGTTTGTGTGGCGTATTCATTTTATACATATATATGTATGTAGTATATTATCATTCACTAAGCGTTAGCTTACCCTCTCGTTGTTGACTCTTTTTATAGATTGCATGCGGATGGTGGCTCGGGTAAGCGCGAGGATTAGAGGACTTGCATAGTTTGCGTAGAAGGCTTGCTTTTGGATTTATTAGGATTGGGTAGTGTATCCCCAATCGCCATGCTCGGCTTTGTTTTGTATTAAGAGTTTTATGGTCTAAAATTGTATTTTTATACTTAAAGGGTAATTTGGGCACGTGTGGGCCCCACTTTGTAAAACTCGCTCAAACCTTAGTTATGTGCTAGTTTTACATATATTAATGTACGGTTAAAAGCGTTTTGGCTAAATGTGTCGGGAACTAGTCAAACATTTTCGTTAAATTGACTTCCGGGGACAGCGGGCTGTCCAGGTGATTTGGCGCGCCGCGCGCCCACCTGGCGCGCCGCGCGAGTGAACTGCACCAGAAAATTTTTTTTTGATGTGAAATTTAACGGGAATCGTCGTGGTTTGGTTTGGGTCGTTACAAGTGGTATCAGAGCATGGTCTAAGGGATTTAGGTGACTTGAGATAGGTGCCTAGACTTAGACTTTTGTGTGCGCGTAATTTGTTGCGGGACTTGTAGGATTACGGGTCAGGAACGGGTTTAGTTAGTGCCTTGTTTATAGGTCGACTAGCGTTTATATTAGTAATGCGGATATTATTAATATATTATTTGTGTTTCGGTGTAATTCTCGCGTGTGCTTCTATCGCGTAGAATTTTGTTTGTGTTTGTTTATATCATCGAGCGAGGCGGTCGTTGTACTAACAAGTCGATGCGGCGTGTGTGCGTAATAAGAACTTGCAGACCTTATTACGGGTGCAAATCGTGTCTAACGAGTGATGTACGACGAGTGCTTAGCAAGATGGGTCGGGGTTGTGCGTGTTTACTTATACGTTCGTGATCTAATCGTTTTGCATTCCTTAGAATGGCGACGGGAAGTGGGATCGATACGAACGACGCGGAGTTTAACGCTAGAGTTGCGGCCGCCGTTGCGGAGCAAATGCGTGGGTTGGAAGAAAGAATGGAAAGGAAGTATTCCGAACTTCAAAGTAGTAGTGAAATGGAGCGTTATCTTAAAAGCTTCATGAGGACTAAACCCCCGATGTACGACGGAAAGCCGGATCCTTTGGTAAGCACAACTTGGATTTCGGATGTCGAAGGGTGTTTTCGTACTATTGATTGCCCTCCCGAGAGGAAGACGAGACTCGCTACGAGTTTGTTGCGTGGTAGGGCAAGGGATTGGTTGGATGGTAAGATTGATCTTGTCGGTGGTGAGACGTTTATGGCCTTATCGTGGGATGAGTTTAAGGAGGAATTCTTTGAGGAGTTCCGGACTTCGGCCGATTTGTGGGAATTGCGTAATGAGTTGCGAAATTTGCGACAAGGATCTATGGAATTGAGTACTCTTAAGGCGACCTTTATGGCAAAGGCTCGTTTTTGTCCGGAGTATTTGGGGAATGATCGTTTGTTGATGGGGGATTTCTATCGGACCTTGAATGATGACTTGAAAAGTAAGATTAGTCGGGGTCAAGCGAAATCGTTTTCGGAATTATTCGACTTGGCTAGAGGTTTCGAGTCGTATTCACGATCGAATAGGGGTGAATCTTCAAGTGAGAGAAGAGTTGTTTCTTATGGTGCTCCGAGTAAGAGGACTAAGGGTCCGAGTGTGAGCACGGGTGGTACGCGAACGGGTATATCGGATTCTAGTACGGCTAGATGTTACAATTGTGGCGTAAGGGGTCACAAGTCTTGGGAATGTTCGGTACCAAAGGGTGGTAGTATGGTGTGCTTCAATTGCCAAAAGGAAGGACATCGTAAGTCGGAATGTCCCAAGTTAGCGGGGACGGGTGCGGCGAGGAGACGTTAAGGTACGTTTAATTTTGATAAATATGTCTTTTGATTATTTATTAAATGCCGTTTGAGTTTGAGTTGCATGCCTTTGTTGTGTATGTTATGCTATGGGTGACGTTCCTAATGGAAGTACCCTAAGGTGATGTTTGATTGTCGGGCGAAGGGCGTAAGACTTGGTGCAACCAAGCGTTCCTTAGTATTTGGGGTATGTTTCTACCAAGCCACGGAAATGGTTTTGGTGTTCGATTGTTAAGCGCGTGTTCGCTTGCGTGTCGAAGTTGACGAATCATGAGGTTCGTCGGTTGGTTGGAACCCTTGAGATCGAGTGTTTTAAATCTCGATGGGCGTTGGTAATGGAGTCTTTATGACGCGACGTTAGGTGCCTCTTTTATACCTACTAGCGTGGTGTCGACTCCGATTGTGTTGTAGTTACATTGTACTTAGGGTACCGGGAGGAACCCTTAAGTATACGAGTGACTCGGTGAATTTGACAACTATAGTAATTGGATGATTGCGAGGGTGTAGTTTGTGTAATGCGTGGTACACTTTTCGTTCGAAATGTTTAAGGATTGTTTGAAATCCTTCGTATGCTCAAGGTTGGAGCAAGGTGTAGTGATGGGTCGTGTGTACCCAATCGTTGGTAAAGTCTACCTTTGGTAGCATTGTACGGTTGTACGAATTGTGTTATAGGAACGTGGTTCCAAGTGGGGGAGTCGCACTCCCGCATGAGGAAGTTTTAGTGTGATATTTTGGATGATGTTTTTAGTAGATCCGGAAATTTCGTCGAGACCTAGTTTTGGTCAACTTGTGGTAGAGTACAATTTTGGTTAAATTGTACTTATGATATTGGATTGAAATTACCACTGAGGTGGTAATGTGGTAAATCTCGTTGAGAGATAATGGACGTGTTTGGTGAGCAAGGTGAAATCCTTCGGTTAAGGGAGGTGCGTGTCGGATTCTCTTTTGGGGAATCATTGTTTGGTACCTATGTCTGATATAGGTGGTTCTTGCTCGATTGTGGGGATGGTTAGTGGTATCCGTTAGGATTCACTATAGTGTAGCAGGGCGCGATGTTGCACTACTCGTTGTTTGAGGCCGAAAGTGCGTATGTGATCGATGAAGCATGATCTTTAGGGTCCGCTGACTTCATCGTGGTATTGATGATTTATGAAGCATGACCTTCGGGGTCCGCTGACTTCATTATGGTACGGTTGATTGATGAAGCATGATCTTTAGGGTCCGCTGACTTCATCATGGGAGTACGTGATTGGTGGAGCATGACTTTCGGGGTCCGCTGACTTCATCATGAGCGTGGTGTTATATCGGTGAAGCATGATCTTCGGGTCCGCTGACTTCATCCGGTGTTGAGATTGGTGAAGCATGATCTTCGGGTCCGCTGACTTCATCATGGTTGTGAATCGCGTGTGTTTTCGGATTCACGATGACGCGTGTAGTTTCGGTCATCTTATCGAATGAATCTCGTGTAGTTCGGATTCATGGTGACTCGTGTAGTTCGGTCATCTTATTGAGGTAGTAATCTCGTGTGGTTTCGGATTACTAAGGCTCGTGTAGTTCGGCCAACCTCGATGTTGTGGAAGTGAATCTCGTGTAGTTCGGATTCACAAATGACTCGTGTGGTTTCGGTCATTGTATTGAGGAGTGAGTCTCGTGTAGTTCGGATTCACAAATGACTCGTGTAGTTCGGTCATTCCTCCGGGATAGTGACTCTCGTGTAGTTCGGATTCACTATGGCGCGGGTAGTTCGGCCATTCCCGATTGTTGTTGTGGTGAAGGTAGTGAGTCGCGTGTAGTTCGGATTCACTAAGGCGCGTGTGTTTTCGGCCAGCCTTCGTGTTGTGTGATCTGTCGGTTGTTTTATACACCGATGGTGGGGTCGTGAGGACCATGTTGTGTGATTAGTGATGCGATAGCCGTGTTTCGCTCACATGTTGTTACGGGTGTGACGAAAGTCGATTTTGTACACCTTGGTTTAGCGTTGCCATCATCATTTTGGACGTTATCGGTTTTACCCGTTTGTTATGATGTTACGGTAGTTGCGCTTTGGTCGTATTGCGCACTACAAGGGATGTTAGTGGTTGGTGTTGTCCGTAAGGATTCGTTTGGTTCGTTCTTCATCGTTTCGGGTTGTTGACCTTAGGTTGAGACTTGGTTGCTTTTAGCGTTGTACTCGGTAATAGTACGCTAAGGGATTTATATCTCGGTACGAGATTGGTTGAGTTTTCCTGATGTTAGGGAATGAGCATGGTTTTAGTGCTCGGATTGTGGTTTTGATAAATCGCGGGTGACGATTTAGTTGTGGAAGGCGATTCGTTGGAAAGGAATTGCTTAGGAAAGTCGGATTGGGACTTATGTCGAGGACCGTAGGGTGAGGTCCACTTGGTTAAGTGATGAGGATCACGAGGACGTGATCGAGTTTAAGTGGGGGAGAGTTGTAAGACCCGAATATTTATCTTGCTTGTTTGTGTATTAAGACGTTCGAGATTGGGTTTCGCGGATTATTTATATAGAGTTTAAAATGCAAAAGAATCTGTTTCAGTTAGGTCGCGCGCCGCGCGGGGATTCGGCGCGCCGCGCCGTTTGCTGCTGACAGAATCCCTTGTTTTTAATTGGTTTAAATGAAGGGCAAATGGGTAATTTCACTTGAGGCCGGATTTGTGAGGCTTATGAGCTAGTTTGGATCAGTTTTGGATCCCATTCACATCCACTCATCATCTTCATCCATTTTTAGAGAGAGAGTAAGAGTTTAGAGAGAGATTGGAGGTTTTGGTGAGGAAGAAGCTCGAATCGTTCAAAGTCTCGGGTTTTAAAGTTGTTCTCCTCGTTCCTAGCTACGTTGTGGTGGTATTGGTAAGCTCAAACTCCGAATTTCATTTGTTTAACTTGATATTCAATTTAGGGTTTTGAGTTAATTTGTTGAGTAACCCACTTAGGTGATGAAATGGGTTTATGGTGACTAGTCATTCTTGTCACTTGGCGGGTTTTGGGTTGGATGACGTTTTGGCCTTGATTAGGCTTTGGTTTGGAGTTTAATCACTTGGATTAGTGATTATGGAAGTATTGGAACCCATTTAGGGTTATTTGATTGACTAACTTTGACTTTGGGTCAAATTAGGGTTTGGTGGTGATTATGACCCATTTGGTGACTTAATGAGGTTTATGAACTTAAAATGGATTAAGTTGAAGTATAAGACCGAGTTAAATGTGTTTTGGTGTCAAAACTTATAAAGGACGAGATTTTGACCTTTATGGGTCAAAATTAGGGTTTAAGTGTCTAAATGGGTATGACACGTGTTTGACACTTGAGTTCGGGTTTAATTGGCTTATTATGACCATTCTCACTTGCGTTAGTGATTATTGGTTAGATTGGGCACGGTTTGTGCTCGGAAGTGCATTGGGTCGAAATTGCACTAAGTGGCGAATTGGGTTGGTTTGTAAAATCCATCCTAATTGTATTGTTGTAATTGTGTTAATGGAATAGGTATTTTCCATTGGCGAGTTGCGGATCACTTGGAAGCTTTCTTCAAGACTTCAAGGTGAGTGATATTATCCTATGTACATATGTATGTGTAGGATGGGTGCGGGTCGGGTGAAGTGATTCTCGGCTATAGAGCTCACTTCACATGTAGGTGGACTTGATGGACTTTTGTATAAGTCCAATTGGCACGGTTGTGCGTTTTGGTTGACCATCTTTGGCGAAGTACACGTTCGTGTGTACATTATCACACGTGATTGTGATTTGGATGTTGTGGCCCCGATGTGGTGGATTTTATAATCCCGTGACCATGGGTTTGAGTTGGAGAAGTGAATCGCGTGTGGTTTCGGATTCACGATGACGCGTGTGGTTTCGGTCATCTTGTCAAATGAATCTCGTGTAGTTCGGATTCATGGTGACTCGTGTAGTTCGGTCATCTTATTGAGGTAGTAATCTCGTGTGGTTTCGGATTACTAAGGCTCGTGTAGTTCGGCCAACCTCGATGTTGTGAAGATAGTAATCTCGTGTGGTTCGGATTACTAAGGCTCGTGTAGTTCGGCCAATCTTCATTGTGGTATTTGGTTCTCGGTATTGGGTTAAGGTGTTAACCTTGTTCGTTTATATTGTTATATATATATTAATGTATTGTTGTGTTGTAGCTAACCCTCCGAGTGTAGCCATTTGGAGATGTTCACTTTGTCGTTGGTGGACTCATATTTGTTGTTGTACCTTTAGCTTGATGCTTAGAGATTGTACGGTATGCTTAGTGTAGTTGCTTTATATTTGGATGCTACGGTATGCGGTATTTGTTTGTGTGGCGTATTCATTTTATACATATATATGTATGTAGTATATTATCATTCACTAAGCGTTAGCTTACCCTCTCGTTGTTGACTCTTTTTATAGATTGCATGCGGATGGTGGCTCGGGTAAGCGCGAGGATTAGAGGACTTGCATAGTTTGCGTAGAAGGCTTGCTTTTGGATTTATTAGGATTGGGTAGTGTATCCCCAATCGCCATGCTCGGCTTTGTTTTGTATTAAGAGTTTTATGGTCTAAAATTGTATTTTTATACTTAAAGGGTAATTTGGGCACGTGTGGGCCCCACTTTGTAAAACTCGCTCAAACCTTAGTTATGTGCTAGTTTTACATATATTAATGTACGGTTAAAAGCGTTTTGGCTAAATGTGTCGGGAACTAGTCAAACATTTTCGTTAAATTGACTTCCGGGGACAGCGGGCTGTCCAGGTGATTTGGCGCGCCGCGCGCCCACCTGGCGCGCCGCGCGAGTGAACTGCACCAGAAAATTTTTTTTTGATGTGAAATTTAACGGGAATCGTCGTGGTTTGGTTTGGGTCGTTACAGAGATGGCGCCGTTTGAAGCACTTTATGGTAGAAAGTGCAGGTCTCCGATTTGTTGGAGTGAGGTGGGGGATAGACAGATTACGGGTCCGGAGATTATACAAGAAACTACCGAGAAGATCATCCAAATTCAACAACGGTTGAAAACCGCCCAAAGTCGACAAAAGAGCTACGCTGACATTAAAAGAAAAGATATAGAATTTGAAATTGGAGAGATGGTCATGCTTAAAGTTTCACCTTGGAAAGGCGTTGTTCGATTTGGTAAACGAGGGAAATTAAATCCAAGGTATATTGGACCATTCAAGATTATTGATCGTGTCGGACCAGTAGCTTACCGACTTGAGTTACCTCAACAACTCGCGGCTGTACATAACACTTTCCACGTCTCGAATTTGAAGAAATGTTTTGCTAAAGAAGATCTCACTATTCCGTTAGATGAAATCCAAATCAACGAAAAACTTCAATTCATCGAAGAACCCGTCGAAATAATGGATCGTGAGGTTAAAAGACTTAAGCAAAACAAGATAACAATTGTTAAGGTTCGATGGAATGCTCGTAGAGGACCCGAGTTCACCTGGGAGCGTGAAGATCAGATGAAGAAGAAATACCCGCATCTATTTCCAGAAGATTCGTCAACACCTTCAACAGCTTAAAATTTCGGGACGAAATTTATTTAACGGGTAGGTACTGTAGTGACCCGAACTTTTCCATGTTTATATATATTAATTGAGATTGATATTTACATGATTAAATGTTTCCAACATGTTAAGCAATCAAACTTGTTAAGACTTGATTAATTGAAATATGTTTCATATAGACAATTGACCACCCAAGTTGACCGGTGATTCACGAACGTTAAAACTTGTAAAAACTATATGATGACATATATATGGTTATATATATAGTTAACATGATATTATGATAAGTAAACATATCATTAAGTATATTAACAATGAACTACATATGTAAAAACAAGACTACTAACTTAATGATTTTGAAACGAGACATATATGTAACGATTATCGTTGTAACAACATTTAATGTATATATATCATATTAAGAGATATTCGTAAATCATAATATCATGATAATATAATAATTTAAAATCTCTTTTGATATTATAAACATTGGGTTAACAACATTTAACAAGATCGTTAACCTAAAGGTTTCAAAACAACATTTACATGTAACGACTAACGATGACTTAACGACTCAGTTAAAATGTATATACATGTAGTGTTTTAATATGTATTCATACACTTTTGAAAGACTTCAAGACACTTATCAAAATACTTCTACTTAACAAAAATGCTTACAATTACATTCTCGTTCAGTTTCATCAACAATTCTACTCGTATGCACCCGTATTCGTACTCGTACAATACACAGCTTTTAGATGTATGTACTATTGGTATATACACTCCAATAATCAGCTCTTAGCAGCCCATGTGAGTCACCTAACACATGTGGGAACCATCATTTGGCAACTAGCATGAAATATCTCATAAGATTACAAAAATATGAGTAATCATTCATGACTTATTTACATGAAAACAAAATTACATATCCTTTATATCCAATCCATACACCAACGACCAAAAACACCTACAAACACTTTCATTCTTCAATTTTCTTCATCTAATTGAACTCTCTCAAGTTCTATCTTCAAGTTCTAAGTGTTCTTCATAAATTCCAAAAGTTCTAGTTTCATAAAATCAAGAATACTTTCAAGTTTGCTAGCTCACTTCCAATCTTGTAAGGTGATCATCCAACCTCAAGAAATCTTTGTTTCTTACAGTAGGTTATCATTCTAATACAAGGTAATAATCATATTCAAACTTTGGTTCAATTTCTATAACTATAACAATCTTATTTCAAGTGATGATCTTACTTGAACTTGTTTTCGTGTCATGATTTTTGCTTCAAGAACTTTGAGCCATCCAAGGATCCATTGAAGCTAGATCCATTTTTCTCTTTTCCAGTAGGTTCATCCAAGGAACTTAAGGTAGTAATGATGTTCATAACATCATTCGATTCATACATATAAAGCTATCTTATTCGAAGGTTTAAACATGTAATCACTAGAACATAGTTTAGTTAATTCTAAACTTGTTCGCAAACAAAAGTTAATCCTTCTAACTTGACTTTTAAAATCAACTAAACACATGTTCTATATCTATATGATATGCTAACTTAATGATTTAAAACCTGGAAACACGAAAAACACCGTAAAACCGGATTTACGCCGTCGTAGTAACACCGCGGGCTGTTTTGGGTTAGTTAATTAAAAACTATGATAAACTTTGATTTAAAAGTTGTTATTCTGAGAAAATGATTTTTATTATGAACATGAAACTATATCCAAAAATTATGGTTAAACTCAAAGTGGAAGTATGTTTTCTAAAATGGTCATCTAGACGTCGTTCTTTCGACTGAAATGACTACCTTTACAAAAACGACTTGTAACTTATTTTTCCGACTAGAAACCTATACTTTTTTGTTTAGATTCATAAAATAGAGTTCAATATGAAACCATAGCAATTTGATTCACTCAAAACGGATTTAAAATGAAGAAGTTATGGGTAAAACAAGATTGGATAATTTTTCTCATTTTAGCTACGTGAAAATTGGTAACAAATCTATTCCAACCATAACTTAATCAACTTGTATTATATATTATGTAATCTTGAGATACCATAGACACGTATACAATGTTTCGACCTATCATGTCGACACATCTATATATATTTCGGAACAACCATAGACACTCTATATGTGAATGTTGGAGTTAGCTATACAGGGTTGAGGTTGATTCCAAAATATATATAGTTTGAGTTGTGATCAATACTGAGATACGTATACACTGGGTCGTGGATTGATTCAAGATAATATTTATCGATTTATTTCTGTACATCTAACTGTGGACAACTAGTTGTAGGTTACTAACGAGGACAGCTGACTTAATAAACTTAAAACATCAAAATATATTAAAAGTGTTGTAAATATATTTTGAACATACTTTGATATATATGTATATATTGTTATAGGTTCGTGAATCAACCAGTGGCCAAGTCTTACTTCCCGACGAAGTAAAAATCTGTGAAAGTGAGTTATAGTCCCACTTTTAAAATCTAATATTTTTGGGATGAGAATACATGCAGGTTTTATAAATGATTTACAAAATAGACACAAGTACGTGAAACTACATTCTATGGTTGAATTATCGAAATCGAATATGCCCCTTTTTATTAAGTCTGGTAATCTAAGAATTAGGGAACAGACACCCTAATTGACGCGAATCCTAAAGATAGATCTATTGGGCCTAACAAACCCCATCCAAAGTACCGGATGCTTTAGTACTTCGAAATTTATATCATATCCGAAGGGTGTCCCGGAATGATGGGGATATTCTTATATATGCATCTTGTTATTGTCGGTTACCAGGTGTTCACCATATGAATGATTTTTATCTCTATGTATGGGATGTGTATTGAAATATGAAATCTTGTGGTCTATTATTACGATTTGATATATATAGGTTAAACCTATAACTCACCAACATTTTTGTTGACGTTTTAAGCATGTTTATTCTCAGGTGATTATTAAGAGCTTCCGCTGTCGCATACTTAAATAAGGACGAGATTTGGAGTCCATGCTTGTATGATATTGTGTAAAAACTGCATTCAAGAAACTTATTTTGTTGTAACATATTTGTATTGTAAACCATTATGTAATGGTCGTGTGTAAACAGGATATTTTAGATTATCATTATTTGATAATCTACGTAAAACTTTTTAAACCTTTATTGATGAAATAAAGGTTATGGTTTGTTTTAAAATGAATGCAGTCTTTGAAAAACGTCTCATATAGAGGTCAAAACCTCGCAACGAAATCAATTAATATGGAACGTTTTTAATCAATAAGAACGGGACATTTCACAGCACGTCCAGGGACAAAGTCAGAAAGCCCAGACTGTGTCAAAGGAGAAGACCCTGTCAAGTCAACACAAGCATCGCGACCACAATCCCAGGAATAAAGTAACACATCTGCAGGTCTGAGGGCCCTGTCGTTCCCTCCAGACAACCCAATGTCAACCTCCTTTCTCGCTGAAATCCCAGATCGATAACAAACATCAACAAGGGAATCCCGGACAATATTATGTCGATGCTTAATACCCACCATACCAGCACAAGACACCGCGTGATCCCCGAAAATATCCCCAGTAAAAACCCTTGAACAGGCAGAGCATGCCGTCGAGATAGAGAACAATGGAACACCTAACCGGTAGCACAACACACATCGGTAAGTCTTTGCGTTCATCGTCTGACCCAACCCCAAAATAGGGACTGCCCTTAGCCAAGCAGAGGTGTGATCACTCTGCTGTGATTTCCATAAGGCCGATTGTCGGGGAGATAACGAAAAAGTGGATTCTGCAGAAGCGGTAACCTTTGTGAAATAAACATCTGCCAATTTCTTCATGAGTATTGGGGCAGCGACCTCACTCGGATTACCTAAAATATCAAACCCAACCGTTTTATTAAACAGACCCAATGCATCTTCAAAAGCACGACCAAGACCAACAATACTCGCATGACGTAGGAGCTTGGTCTGCAATCCAGCAGAATGTAATCGAGAAGCCAGAAAAGCATAATGACGAACATCTCCCGCAGAATAAACACCAAGCCCTCCAAATGCAAATGGAAAGGTGGCAAGCCGCCACTGCCAATCACCAAACTCAGGCCCTGAAGCAGTAACAATACGCTCCAAGGAAGATCGAAGGGCTCCATCGAAAGCGCGTTGAGCCGCCTCAAATATACTAGGAGGACAAGTACGCAAGTAGAGTTTAGAAACTCCCGTACATGCCCTAAGCAACAACAACACACACTGAGGATCATCAAGCTTAGCAACCTTATCCATAAGCGCAATGGACTTGGTCACCCTTTGCATCACCAGTTCACTACTAAAACCAGGATCGGAACTTGCGGGGGCTCCAAGCAACTTAACACCATTTAAAGGTCGAGCAATATTAGGAGGAAAGACACCTACTTGCCTGCTGCGAGGGTCCCCCGTAGGCCAGAAAATTTCTGTTTTTTCAACGTTGAGATACAGCCCAAAACGAGGCCCATCCTCCATAATCAAATGCAAAACCTTCCCCACCACCAAAGTGTCCCCAATAATAGTACCATCATCCAAATACCACACCTGAAGACAAACCTCAAAATTATCTCTGATTTTAGAAATCAAGGGTTGTAGGACCAAAGCAAAAAGCAGCGGACCAAGGGGATCACCCTGTTGCACCCCCTGAGAAGACCATAATGTGTGGTTCCCATAATACAATCTGGCTGGATTAGAGTAGCAAAATTCAACCCACCGAGAAATGCTCGGACAAAGGCGGCGAACTTCACGTAACATGACTGTACGATCAACTAGATTGAAGGCATTTTGAAAATCAACTAATAACATAGAGAGGCCAACATCAGAGCCACGATCCTCAATCAGCCGATTCACAGCATGAAGAATAGCCTCACCACCTGAAGAAACACCAACACCAAACTGAAGACCATCGAAGTAACTTCCCAAAGACTGGCCAACCATAGCAGCGCCAACCTTCGAAACAAGACGTCGCCAAACAGTACCCACAGCTATAGGACGAAGACCACCGCCGGGCTTGACAAGCGGTGTGAGGGGAGCACTAGCAATATACTCTCCTAATTTCATAGGGCACCTTCCAGCTAGAAAGAGATTAACGACTCCGGTAATAGAGCCAACCAACTCATCCGAGACTGTCACAGCAGCACCACTCAAGCAATCCATAAGGTGTTGTGCACGTAAACCATCCCTACCACATGAAGTGCCCCGAGGAAAACTTTTAATCTGGCCCAAAACAACAGCAGAAGTCGTAACGAGGTGAAGGTGATCAACCGTCATATCAGGCAAGGATGGAGCGATAGAAGAAGGGTGCTTAGACAGCAAGTCCGCCAGTGTGGCGTCATTATAAGGAGCAACGCCTGATGAAGAAAGAACACGAGCTGCAGCGGTGTAATGGCCATCACAAATCTTCCTATGACACTGCTTAATATTACGCTCTTCCAAATCAAGGACCTCATCATCAACCACTGACAACATAGGAGAATCCTCTGCCAAATACTCCCTCACAAGCTGTAAACTCCCACCCGCTGTCCCCCAAGAGCAAATAGCACGGGAAATATTCTCTTCCTGATGCCGACGCTTTATCGAAGACCTAGACTCACGACTACTCCGTGGCCGAAAGGTTTTAAGGGTACAAAGGGGTAACACCAACAAAGAGACCCAACTAGAAATGTCAGCAGGCTTAGAGATCACCTTATCAAGAGCACCTTTCAAAACCCGAGAAAACCCCAAACGACACTTGGGAGGGATAGACTTAACCGTGCGAAACCCCTTAGAGAACAACTGATCCAGGAGAGCCACGTCAAAACCATCGTTATGATCACGCACCGAACCATCCTCAATACAAAGTCGAGCAGGAGAAGAGGGAGCTAGTGGCTTGGAAAAATTATGAAGCACAAAACGAACAACACCATTTCCCTCATCGGGGGGCGGCACATCCGGGCCCCTACCATGACGACACTTAGCACGTACCGTGTGTGTTTTGTAGCAAACACCACATAACCAAATCCCCATACGCCTAAAAGTAACATCAGCCTCAGTATAAACACCCAAATTAGAAGTAAGAGAATGTCGAGTGATATCCCGCGCATCGATACCACAATGACGATCACTAAGATGCTTGATAAGAGAACTTCTAACAAGCCCATTTCCACTCCCATTTTGACAGCCACTAAGACCCACAAAGGGACAATGAAACTTCACTGTGGCATGCGACATAACTGCACACAACCTTTAGTTGTAGTGCATAGCTAAAATGACAGAGACAAAATCCCCATACACCAATAAAATTATAACCATAACTATATCACTATCACTATAACTATAAATTACAATTATAATTACTTAAAAGTATTATTAATCCTTATCCTTATAATACTACTCCGTAAAAGAGATTGGAAACAATGTCTTTTTACTCTCTTCAACCTCTTCAAACGACCAACCTAACACATATACAAAACTGCCCCTCAAAGAATGTTAAACTTGCCAAATTTTCAGGGATAAAAATTGTAAGTTTTTTATTTTATTAAAAAAACTTAAACAAATTTTACCCAAATTTTTAACGGCTCATATCTGCCCGTTCGCCACAAGTTAAATTTTTCCGCCACCACCGTTCAACTCGAAATAAATTTACGAACACAATACAACTAACTATACGCGAAACAGACATTTTTTAAAATCACTAAATATTTCGGGCTATCTTTTATACATATACATACACATATAATAAACAACTCATATTACACGATTTTTCTGACGTTAAAAACGTGTATGCAGTTAGATATACTAAGTATTAATAATGTGTATCCAAACACACCTGTCGCAACGCGTTTTTAACTCTATAAATACAAAACGCTACGTTAAATATGAATATTCAACCCGGAAGGCCCGCCGCATCGCGCGGGCCGATCCGGATCTAGTAATTATTATTAGTATAACTATATAACTATAATTATAATTATTATTATTGGAATATTATAATTATATTATATATTATATATCTATAGTTTATATTAAAATCATATAATGATGATATCATTATTAGGCTAATTTCTTTCTTAAAAAGAATCAAAAAACAAAAGAAAAAATCTAAGTATGGTGGGTGATGTCATTAATATAAATAATTTTGAATTAAAATTAAATATTATTAATTAATTATTATTATTAAATTATATTAATAATTATTTTAATTATTAAATTTAAATAAATTTAAATTATTTTAATTAATTATTTTGAATTGAGTACGAGAAGGTATAAAAGCAAGGTAGAAGGAAACCAATTCTAAATTTATATTTTAATTTATATTTTTAAAATAAAATGACCACTAATATTATCTCTTATGATTGGATGTTGATTGTTTAATATGCATTTTAGGTGTTTGATGAAATGTTCAGCTGACGAGTTTCTTAGTCGGACTCTGTGGTTTCACGGGTCATTAAACTAAATGACTT
The DNA here is from genome assembly GCF_046630445.1 of Rutidosis leptorrhynchoides. NCBI lineage: Eukaryota > Viridiplantae > Streptophyta > Magnoliopsida > Asterales > Asteraceae > Rutidosis > Rutidosis leptorrhynchoides. Next base: position 30,924,488 of record NC_092338.1, on the reverse strand, counting down.
TAGCATTTACGTTCACTTAATACCTAAAACATAATCGTTTCGTTTAAACAAACTCGTAGTTCCACGGGTCATTTCACTAGTTTTATATATTTTTCAAGAAATGATAAAATAATTATTTTGCAAAGACTGGATAAACAAAAAAAAAAAGAAAAAAAAAATAGTTAAATAGAGTCAACTCCCAAAAACCGTACATTTATTTATTTACAATTTTTTTCCCCCTGCAATAAGAATGTGTTGGAAGAAATAAAGGGGACTGAGCCACTGAGGTGGGAAAATCAAAATCAAAAGAAAATAAATTCCAACAATTTCCATCAAGAAATTAATTATTGTTTTCTAATCATTCTGTTTTGGGTGCATAAAAATATCATCATTTTCATTGTTTAAATTCTATGGATTTTTTATTTGCTAAAATGATCACAATTTTAGTTCTACCTAGTTTTTAGCTGCATTTCTACTGTATTTATTTGGTTCTTTGTGTAGTTATATGATGTTTTTTTTAGTTCAATTATAATTTAGTAATTCGTAGCTGGTATTTAAGGAAGGAGCTTTGGAGTTTCATGGTTGGATTTGATGATCATGGTGGGGAATTGATTGGATGCCACCTAGCCCTAGCCAGCGTTCCCTTTATACAGCAATGTTGGGCAATGATGTCAGCACGAGCTCAGTTATCGAGACTCCAAAGTATGATCACAGTAATGATGGCAGGTTCACGTTTTCGGGACCTAATAGACAAATTGGATCTGAAAATGGTGAAACAGTTGATCAGTTTGTGAAAAGCGGTGGATTTGTTGAACAAATACCGAGCTTGAGGAGTGGTCTAGTTGAAAGAAGGGCGGCTCGAGCTGGTCATAGTGTTCCTAGGTTGAACACTGATGTAATGAAACCTGACGATAATCCGAAAAGTCAACAAACTCAGTCGCCATACTTGACTATTCCGCCTGGTCCTAGCCCGACTTCGTTTCTGGATTCACCTGTCTTTCTGTCAAACTCGTTGGTAAGTTTGAGAATCTTTAGTTCAAATTTATATATACATATATGATTTAAGGTGTTTATGTGTTATCGAATGATTAAAATTAGATTACTAGCTTGGTGTGCTATATGAACATGATTATGATTCGATGAATGAAAACACATAGTTAGCTGAAAACTGAAAAAGGTGAAACATTTGTTGTGTTTGATTGTATAAATAGTCGCTTTTAATGATGTTTACTGCTTAGAAAATTCTGATTATTGAACAACAACAACAACAATAACCAATCCCGCACATGCGAGGTATGGGGAGGTGAGATGTAACAATCCTTCCTCTACCCTGAATAGAAGAGAAATCGTTTCTCTAATTACGGGTCGAGAAAAATTTCTCTACCCACATGAAGAGAAAGTCATCCCTCTCTCTACTCCAGAGTAGAGAGATTGCTTCTGTGAGGAACTCCGGCCCCCCACAAAAAAAGACGAGACTCCGTGGAAATGGTAGAATCAAATTTCCATGGGTTTTAAAGCCTACCTGAAATTCCTTTTAGGCTCTAAGCGACAGTCAAGTCGCCACTAAATCGATGTTTGTTGTTGCCTCAATTAAAAGGGCCAAATGTCATTGAAACAGAACTGGAAAGCCATGCCAGGTGCAAGTTGTTGTGCAAGCAAAGAGCCAACCACCCGTAGCAAAACCAACACCACTCATGCACCTTTCCGGTAGACATCCCCGAAACCACTCAACTAAATGAAAACCAACCAAACTCATGAGCAAAGAAGGTCGTACTCAACCATAATGGCCCCAAGATGCACCGAACGATGCGAGTCACCTAATATCACACAGACACACACACAGACACACACATAGTATTTTAAGCGTATGTAGGTCATAGTATTTTTGTTGCATGTTTATATTGCAGAATGGAACACATGTAAATTCTTATATTTCTTTCTTCTTGTTTTTCAACTATCCCAGACTTGGGTTCTCATTTATAACATACACTTGGAAACTTATTTTTATATCTTGTATAGCCTAGGTGGCATCATTGTTTGTCTGTCGGTTGGTAATAGGTCATAGTGAAATTCGGTTAATAGGACTATAGGGGTTCTTTTTGGTGTGTTAAAAAGGGCCAGGTCGTATTGAAAATTCGAAACGAATATGTTAAGAAGACTGAAAAATAACTAGTTTGTCATGTGATCTTACAGAACCTATACCCTTTAAGAACATATTTGAATAAAATGATTTCGAAGATTTTAATATTAAAAATACACTTTGGTCTTCACTGTTTTGTATAAGCAATTATATTTACCTGTTATAGATTTACATAACCTGAATGGACCTATTCATAAGTATATGAGTTTGAGTGGGCCGCAAGTTCATGATGGACTTGGGACGGTCTGCCGTGGGCCGGTTGGGGTTGCCGGAATATCAGCCTGTTTAAAGTAAATGAAACAAAATTGTCAGTTTGTCACCTTCATTTTTTGTGTATTCTGTTTTTTTGGGTACATGCCTATCTCTGTCAATTGCTGATATTTGTTACGTTCTGATCAAATAGGTTAATCCACCCTTTTTGTCTGCGCAATCTTTTCAAGCTAACCAAGCTTTAGTTTAATCTGAAAAACAGTTACCACCTGAAAAGATCGAACCTGCCCAAAAATTTTCGGTTTCTCTGCAGCATCTACGGAAAATAAGAACATCTCATTACCTAATTTCAATATAGGGATGGACAATCTGGGAATGAGCCAAAGAGGTAGTTTTTCGTATGGGTCGATATGGCTCGAAATGCGATGGGTTTACCTGAAACACTTTATGTCCAAAATGTGGCGATCTCTTGATTGTCTAATTTGATTACATATGTTGTAGTATTTTAATGATGATCTAGTTTGAATAGAATAGTTCACAAGGCTGATTGGGTTCCGACTATTCAATATCACCCTAAACGCCCGAACACGTCTGAATTTCCTTAACTAATGAATGTGTTTTGATTGATATTTTAGAAAAGTCGAAGCATATGTAGCGGCAGATGTAAGTGGGGCTACTCGAGCCATCAGGGAACCAAGAGTTGTTGTGCAAACCACCAGCGAAGTGGACATTTTGGATGATGCTTATCGCTGGCGTAAGTATGGGCAGAAAGTCGTTAAAGGAAATCCAAACCCCAGCTTATCATTTGCGATGCTTACTGTGTATGTTATAAAATCTGCTAAGTGGTTAGATTTGGGAATATGGATGGGGCGAGTAAGAAGTTTAATAACGGGCTTAAATGAGAACGAACATCCTTGAATACGGGGGCAAACTGGGTTGGGTAATTGGCCAAATGTATGAAACGAGTTTTTTTTTTTTTTTTTTTTATTTATTTATTTATTTATTTATAAATATACATGTTTTGATGCTCAAGAGCAGAATTTGACCCCTTTTATATTTAGCTATTATTTAAACCTTAACCCATTTCAGGTGAACGTGTTCAAATTGCTATCTTTTTTAAAATATTTACTTAGGGCACAGGAGTTGCTACAAGTGCACAAGTACAGGCTGCACCGCTGCACAGTAAGGAAACATGTCAAAAGGGTTTCACATGACCTAAAATCGTGATTACAACATATGAAGGAAGCACAACCATGATGTCCCAGCAGCCCGTAACACCAGTCATGCTAGCAACAATAACATGGCTGCACAATAAGCGTTATCAATGCAGCCTCTCATAGCCGAGCCCTCTCGAATGCAGCACAACATGGCTAGGTTCGAAAGGTCTCCCTATGGTTTGCCTGGTGGTCAGCAGATGGGTCCCGCTCCAACCCATGGTTATGGTTACTCAATGAGGCACCAAGGACCAGTAGTGTTAGCTCATATGGCTATGGCTAACCAATGGAAAATGCCTGTTTTTCCTAATTATTTAAACCAACCGCGTCAAATGAACGATTAAAGGGATTTTAATTATTGAAAAGAGTAGCACTATTTAAACTATATAGTACATTATATTTTTTGTTGTTACAGAGCTTTGGGGTTATTCTTGTTTTCAAGTACTTATTGCAACACTCTGAAACTACATTGGGAGGAAGGGTTTGATTAAGGTATACATCAAAATCAATTTTCTACTCCATTAATATTATGTGGCAGTTTTAGCATTAGGTGCTCTGCAGTTTTGTAGTTGCCAATGTTCTTTTTTTATAATTTACCAGTAGCTGGTAACTCTTGTGTAATTTTCATTTGAGTATAGCACTGTATAAATTTTTTATCAAGATTTTTTATACATTTGGAAAATTTAAATAACAATACATTATCACTCTGTTCTACTTAGACCACTCCCTATGGTTTCATTATCCGTCATTACCCGCTCATTACCCGTAGTTACCCGTAATGAACCATAGGCACGGCTTAGTTACCCGCGTTAGTTACCCGCACTCACCATGGATTTAATGGAAGTATTTAGGTTAGTTATAGGTTATTGTGGGTCCCAGTGGCTTTTTATTGTTGGACTTGATGCTTTATTGCTTGTACGTTGTATATTAAGAGAAGTATTGTATTAGCCATGATAGGGAGTGTGTAGTTATGAGTTAGTTATAGGATATTGGTGTTGATGTGGCGATGATGTGGAATGTTAAGAGGATGAATAATTTAGTTACGATAGGGAGTGGCCTTAGACCTTAGGTAGAGTCCTGGTAAGGTAGAGAGGGATAGGATCTCTAGTCCCTATTATGTAGGGAAAAGAAATGAAATGAAAAGAATCTATTTCTTTTAGTGTTCCTGACATCTAAAACAAAATCCCCCGCGCTTCGGGGATGCCCTCAGCGTCGAGGAACATGTACTAGGGTGTATGTGCGACATCTAAAAGGGAACGGGTGGATGTTAATACAATTTTCTTTCTAAATTGAAAAGATTCAACTTCTTCGCTTTCATTTAATTTCTTTCCTAATACAACTCAAAAACAAAGCCTGAAGTTTGGGATGAAAATAAGGAAAACCCCACTTGAAAACGGGTAAAAGCTTGAGTATTAAGAAGGGGTACTCATATAAAGCTTGAGTATTTACTTTTTTTGTGTTGAATATTTTTTTTTCCGAAAAGCTAGCAATATATAAAACGAAAAAACGAAAACAACGAGTCTCGAAACGAGAAACCACGAGAAAGCCAAAACTAAACAAGCCAAAAAAGACCGAAAAACTTATATACAAGGAAACAAACTATAAAGAAAAGGAAACCCGAATGCAAAATTAACCAATTCCGGATCTATTTGGAATAGACGAAACATAAGACGCCGGATTAATGACCCATTGGTTCCATTCCAAAGAAATCTTTTTACAACGCTTAGAGATCCAACCAAAGCACAAAATTTGAATGTTGTTTAGGATAACCGACGAGTTCCACGCTTGCTTTTTAAACACCAAATCGTTTCTAGCCTTCCAAAGAGAATAACAAACTCCCCATTTTAGCCCTTGCCAAACGACTTTTCCAGCAGCTGAAGGATGAGGAAACAGAGAGAAGTCATCGAAAGTTTGCTCCATAGAATCGAGTTGATGGTCGGGAGATTCCACCACTTGAGAATATGATTCCATAAATCAACGACTTTTGGGCATTGAGTTAGGAAATGTTCAACCGATTCAACCATGTTGTTACATAAAGGACATAGAATGGAGTCCAAGTCGATTCCTCTTTTATCAAGTTTCACTCGAACAGGTAACCTCAATTGCCTTGCACGCCAAACGAAAATTTTGACTTTTAGCGGGATAGATTGGTTTCTTAAGGTGCTGAGATTTTGTGCCCCAACCGAACTTTTTCCATCTATGAGACCCGATAGGATTTTAGTTTTGAAAACGCCATCGGGAGCAAAAGACCATTTGTAGGATACGTCAGCATTTTGATCAAGAGACACAGCCTGTAACTCACTAATTAGATCCGTCAGGTCATTTTGGGCCCTCCCGCGAACAGGCCTGACCCAGTTCCAGTTGAAACAAACATACACGTTTACATTCGAGATACGATCTGCAACTCTGGCCGAACCGTCAGCGGTTTAGATTTTTTAACAGATCGAGAAATAGTATTGAATTCTATGTATACAATATATACAAGGTCTATTGAATTTAAATTATTTTTATACGAAAAAACAGGCCCTTAAGTCATGTTATTAACTACGGAGTATTATATATATATATATATATATATATATATATATATATATATATATATATATATTTGCATAAATAACAAAAACTTATATAAATACAAGCATATTTTCGAAAGGAAGCCGTCTTCAACACAGGATACAATGAATACCCGAGAGTCTCGGACTTAGAAAGCGTCAGAAAACCATCTACAACCGAGCCTCATCTATAGTAATATATTTAATTTGTTTTAAGTTATTAAATAGTAAATGTTATATGTATGTTAATCACATACGACTTACATGCATTATATGGTGTATACATCAAAATGTGATGAATGGAAATGTTAGCATAAATTGACATTTCCTATTAACAATTTAATAATCCTATTAATTTTGTACATTCAAAGTTTGTTACAAACTAATAATTCATAGTTATTATAGATTATAGATATATTCAAATATATTGTCTAATATTATCATTTTATCAACCATACTTTATAGGTCCGTTTATTTCATTAAAAGGTTCTATAAGCTGTCACGTGGGAAAGTAGGAATTAATAAACCAGTCAGGTCCTAGTCAAATATTGATCATCTTTAACTTTGACTTTGACTGTACTTCACTTACTTTAACCGATTTTGACAAAACAAATATAATGTGACCTATTAAATATACCTTTTCACAACTTTGATTAATAATTTGGTCATGTTGGAAACTAGTCAAGCTACTTCGGACTAATCCCTTACAACTCTGACTATTCGATGTGACGCTGCAAGAATGAATTTAATTATGTGAATTCTCTCAGATTTAGTTATGATATGTGTCACATGAGAGATTTAGATCCATCGTCAATTAGTTAAATGAGACAACAAAACTTATTCATTTATAGAAACCACGTCATTAACTCATATATTTACAATAATTTTGATAATCACCTTAAAATATTTTCGATTATCAAACTACTTCATTCTTTTATTTATTTAGATAGATATTTAATACATTACCTTTACATCATCGTATTTATTTTATTCAGAATAATTATTAAATAATTTAGTGTCATTAATCAAATTCAATCGTAACAATTGAATAATTTAGATTTTAGAATATTTAATGAACAACTAAACTTAAACATTAAACATGATAATATTTTTGTTTCTGCACGAAGCCCAGTACGAAGTAAAAAGCCATATTTAAGCCCAATCATGTTCTCATTAATCTGGAAAAAAAGAAGAATTAATAGTACATCCGACGTGTTAACGGCGATCGCAGTTTAACTACTTCCGTCCACCAGTGTCTATTTTTTGACTCCACACCGTTAAATTTATTAACGCCGTCAAAAACTATCGTCCACATAATCACCCCTGCAACTAATTTCCCCTAAATTCCCTCTCAACTGGTAAGCTAAGTCAATACGAAAAAAACTACACATACTAACATACCAGTATGTGTTATACATTCAAACAAGTCAATTTAGGTCTTTCAATTGATCATTTCAATTATTTCTACAATTGATTCAAGATCGGTACAATTTAGCTAAATTTTTACGTGTTTGCATACTTGATTGCTTATACATGTACCTGATCATATATATTTTGTACTGATTGTTATAATTTCAGCTGTGTATGTATAGTCAAACGCAGTCTATCTCGTTTCCTTTTAAATTTAGGGCAAAATTAATTAGCTAATTAAAATTAGGAACTAAGAATTATGCAAAGGCATCGTAATCCTCCGAATGGATTTAGGTCTAATCATATGGGAATCGGTGGTGGCGGCAGGGGAGGTATGGCTGCCGGTGGTTCCGGTTACCGGAATTTTAACCGCGGTGGTTTCGGTAGGGGACAGCCTCCTCCGCCACGGAGGATTGATGTTTTTATGGAAGCTGGGAAATTAGCAGCTGAGTATTTAATTGCAAAAGGTTTTATTCCACCTAATTCCGGTAATGGTAAATGGCAAAATAGTAATTTGAAAACTCCGGTAGGTAGTAGTGGTGGTAGTGCAACAGGTTCAAAAGATGGAATTAAGGTTTGCAGAACAATTGGATCTTTTAAAGACCCTAGGGTTGAAATGATTCGTGAAATTGAAGAGAATTTATCGGATAAAAAAGGAGATGGTAATTTAGTTTCTGCATCTACAGAAGAACAAAATCTAGGTAAAGATGATGATTGTGAGGAGCAAAAAACAGTACTGGGTGAACTTGAATCGAAAAGCTGCGAGGAAGGAAAGATAGATGCAACCCCGAATCTGCAAAGTCAGTCGCCTGATGAAAATGAGGGAGTTAAGACCCCAGTTTCGGATGTCTCACATCAAGATTGTGTTGAGTCTGAGGAGAAAAGTGTTGATAAGAACGTAAATACGAGTACGACTGACGTGGTTATGGAAGATGATGACCGTGAATTTGAAAAATCGGTTGTTGTTGAAGAAGGGTCGTCAAAGGAAAAAATTAAGGATGCTGCAAATAACAAGGGTAGTGATTTGTTGAATCTAATTAGGTTTAATAATGTACCTAAGCGAACTCGCTCTTCTTTGACTCCTAAGGGGTCGAAAAGTGACCCAGTTCTAATTACAGGAGATGAAACCAGCAACGCAAACCCGAATGTAGAACCTGTGAATGTGAATTCCTTGCAGGATGATGAAAAACAAGTATTGATACGTGAACCAAAGATTGAAGAGGATCTTGTGTATAAATTCGGACAAGGATTACATGCGCGATCACTATCTTTTCCTCAAAGATCGTCCATTTCTGAACAAGAATTAAATGAGGAAAATCATGGATTAACCAGAAGCAGCTCTGCTGTATTGGGCAAACGACCACTGCAAATTGACGATATTGCAGAATCAGTCAAGAAGTCTCGGGATCTGGCGCCTGCTAATCTTCAATCTAATGATTATGTGCATCTTTCTCAAGAGGGTAAGTCGGGAATTAGTCAACAATGTAACTTGTATGCAGAAGAAAAACAATTCTTTCCTAGTTCTTTTAAGATTTTTGATCTTGATACAATAGGTGTTTCAGATGTACATGAAAATCATGGCGCCAATCCGGTGATTGGATTTTCATCAGTTGCACAGTCGAAGCAAGAGCCAGTTTCTGTTGACTTTGATTTGACCATGAATAGTAATTGTGGTTTAGCAAATAGACATATGAGATGTGGACCCGATGGTAATGAGGTGGAGGTCATTGATTTAGATTGCGATTCCCTGCAAAATGACTATAATAATCCTGAACGAAGGCAAGTAAATTTATTTCTTTTTGTTATAAGTTGAATTATATTTGTTGATATATTACCTATATTAAATTTCCTAAAGTTCTCTTATATATTTTTTTTTGAACGGCGATTTTTTCGCATCAATAGATCTTTTATTTCAACGACCCTCATCATTTGCACGTAACACACACGTTCGGGGGAAACCCGAACCCGATCGACGGTACCCCGGAACACATCCATTCGGACAGTTTTCCTGGGTAGAGGTCCGTGAACGAATCTGGTAAAACCTCCCTATAGGGTCAATATATACCACCATTATTTGTGTTCAATTGTTTTAAAGAAAATCATGTCATCCCTAAGGATCGAACTCATGACCTCTCCCTATCCCATGACACAAAGTACATGGGAGGAACCGTTGGGCTATGCCTACAAGTTCAAGTTCTCTTATATATTAATAAACTGCCACCATATCAGCTTTAGTTCACATATAGTTTGCAAAATCACTAGATTTACATTACATGTAAAGATCTAAAATATGTGTAGAAAGCGGATGAAAATGCATTAAATATAGTTCTTGATTGTTTTGGACTTAAATAAATGCGAGTAAAATTCCACATTTGTATTTCTTCACGTTTATGACATGTATAAATGTGAATCTAGTTATTTTGTCAAACACTTCGCACTTGTATATGTGTAAAATAGTACATTCTTACCAGTTGCGAATCTATGATGAAAACTCCGGGTCTTAATTTTTTTATACAATGTACCCTTCATTATCAGTAGTTGTTTACCTTCAAAAAACCATAAGTCCTGACAATATACGGGTCACATAGTTAAATTTAGTGGTGTCCAATACGATTTTGAGGGTGTTTAATAAAAATTTCTAAAGATAGTGGGGGGGATGGGACCCCATGACCCATGCCTTAAATTCGCCCTTGTTTTCGAAGTATGCTTACTTGATCTTTAATCTATAGATTGGTTCATCCCAAAAATTTGTACTAATTAAGTAGATCTTTTGACTAATATAGGGACGAAGCTATATTCACAGATCTTGGGAGCTTTCCCGACAGTATGCAGAGGGTCGGTGACATGCCTCAGGATGGTTACGGGCTTACGATATCGGAGTTGCTAGACGCTGATATTCCTAATTCTAGTGTATCAACTGGTGTTAATTCTATCCATAATGAAATGAGCCTCCAAAATGAAGAGGTGCGTACATCAAATCTTTGACTTTCATGATATAGTCAGTTTTCTTGATCTACATTGGTATTCATTATTGTCTTTAGTCCATTATAGTATGGATAGTGGTTATCGAGTTGATAACTATTCCTCATATTCAATTTAATTGTTCGCCGTTAAATTGAATGATGAATAGTTGGGTTGATGCTTATTTCAGGGGATCCTTGACGATGATGAGTCGATATACATGTCGCTGGGAGAAATACCGATAAGTATGCCACAACTTTAGTTATAGTGGTAATATCATTTATTTTGCTATTATAAATCTGTTGCTATGTGTTCATATGTTCAACGTCATAGTCATCATTCATAATTACATATTTAGTAAATCGTTACATTCTTCGAAGCTTTGATCTATTCCTCATGCTTATACATGTGCAGCTGTTAGTTGTGTATACTCACGATACTTACAGCTTTGTGTAGCTGTCATGTAGCATCTAGTTCAACAAATGTAGATTTTGTTTGGATGAACCGTGGGGTTGATGCGAGACTGCGAGTATTTTGATATAGCGTATAGGTGTGCTGGTTTGGTGGTATACTGGTATATGCTAGACAAATCTGTTCAAACAATTCAATTAGGGCTATAGTAAACCGATAAGAGGTCGAATAGGTAAAACTTAAAGAATCAGATGAAAAAGGAACATATTTAGAATTAATTCAAAAATCTGTTATAATAATTATAATTGTCAAGGTTATTATAAAATGTTTAGCCATTAGTGGTTGGCGTCCTGTCCCAAGAGATCTTTGGTTCAAACATCACTAGCACATAGAAAGATGAAGTAAAGATGGTCTTGGTGGATCAAGTTAACCATATTTACTTAACCCACCCTTTTAAGTATGATAGATACAGATATAGAAGTTGGTATTTTCATTCCATTATGAATCCTATTCTGCTTATCTTTGTTGTGCACATACTGATTGTTTTGGTGTGTGCCAGGTTACGTGCCAGTCTGGGATCAGCAACCTTCACAGGGATACAATAAGCGCTATTGAGAGGCAGATCGATACGTGACATGGTCTGCGCATTTATAATAAATGATGCCATTTTAATTAGTTCCCATCAATACTAGGCCATCTCATACTTTTGGGTAGTTTGTTTAGTTTCATTATATATATAGCATAGTTGGTATTCTTGATTGTTATACAAGACAAATCTTGTGGATAAAATCCATTGATGTTTTCAAATCTTGCCTATGGTACTTGAATGGAAGTATAGTGCTTGATCTTATGTTATGGATTTTTTTGATTAATGCATCCTGATGTAAATCAGACTCATTAGTATGCAACTATGCACTAATGCCTTTCGTAGTTTCGTCTATTATGCTAATGATTCTATCAATTCGTAAAGTTTGAGAACACACTTCGACGTAATCTGTCTAGCTTTTGATAATCCTTAAAATTAATCGCTGAATGATTTAAAAACTTAATGAATCAATGGTTCTGAATGAGGATGGTTTTTCAAGAACAATAAACCTTTTGGTAATAATCATTACTCCGTATAAGTGAAACTACAAGGCCACCTTTGATCTATGGGAACAAATATTTTTTCCCGGTACAATTAGTACTACAAAAACTACATAAAACAATAATTAGTTTGACAATTTTGAAAGATTTATCAAGTCACGTCGATAAAAATGTAGTAGCATCCGTAAAGATGACTTTTTCAATAAAGATTGTATCGTAGTACTTGATAGAAGAATAAAGTGAAATCTTATTCATTCATGCTTACACATTACAATATACTCGGTATATAGCAATACAATGGAACAAGCAGGGTGGTCAGCCGCGCATTGCGGCGGCCACCCCATGTTGTTTACAGAATACCTCTTTTGTATTATTTAACTATATAATAAATTTTTAATAAAAATATTTTAAAGATGAGCATAATATAGTCTAAGAGACAATAAGTCGTTTTAGACAAACGAAACACTTACTTATTTCAATTGTAAACAACACGTAACATCGTTTTTGCTTTATCTTTTTAGTTAGATTACTAACTATTTGTATATATGTTATATAATGCGGGTAAAAAAAGAAAGTTATTTAAGATGTTTTTTACAAAAAGTTGAAGTTTTTTCCTTTCGTTTATATATATGACTATTAATGATAATGATTAATGTTTGTGAAGAACAAAGATAAAAGTGGTCAAAGAAATTGTAAGAAAGGTAATTTAAGAAAATGAGAGAGATTAAAATGAAAAATTAAATTCGATGAAATAGTGAGAAGATTGAAGTAGAAAGGAAAAACATTTAGGAAAAAAATTTCGGAAAAAAGTGTGAGAAAAAGGAGAAAATAAGAAGTAAGAACTAAAAAAAAAAAACAAAAAAGTGATAAGCCCTGGAGCATTAGTCAGTTATACCAATTGGCCAACCACTGAACCATTGCTTACTTTTGTTTATAACAGCACCAAAGTAAATATTAAACCTGCAAATTTATATATAATGGCTGGGGCAAGAGAATAGATCGGTCCAGACTCTAGAATGTTGTAGAGAATCAGAGAAACAACCAACAAATATCTAAGGAGGTAAAAGACCAAAATACCCTTTCTTAATTAAATATTGAAGTGAATAGTAAAAACATACTTTGTATTGAATATATTTATAATTATAATAACCTAATGGGCTTTGTTATGGACTAACTTCCTATCCAAGATACAATTAGATCCAAATATAAATAAAACAGGATATCTTAATTATTACTTATTACGTATTATCCTTATCATGTCTTCTCAAGATGGACGGTCGTGAAGTAAGTCCAATCTTGGACATATACAAAGTGAACAAAGTTCGAGCCAGGGGCTTGGTGAATGGATCAGCTAGTTGATCATTTGATGAGACGTGTGTAACTCGAATAGTACCATGTTGAACTTGCTCTCGGACAAAATGATAGGCCAACACAAGATGCATCATGTGTGAATGAAAAACTCGATTAGCACTTAGTAAAGTTGTAGTCACAGTAAATAACAGGCTTGGTAAGACATGAGATACCTAACTCAAATAATAAGTTGTGCAACCACAGAAGTTCAGCGGTGGTAGATGCCACTGCTTTATATTCCGCTTCAGTAGAAGATTGAGAAATAAAACGTTGTTTCTTAGATCTCCATGACACCGGATTGCGACCAAGGAATATGATATGACCAATGGTTGACGTATAGGAATCCTTGTCAGCAGCCCAATCCGCATCTGAAAACGCATTATGATGCATGGGAGAATCACGATATAAGGTGATTCCATGATCAAGAGTGCCAGCAAGATAGCACAAGAGTCGTTTTAACGCTGCCCAATGATCACTACGAGGAGCATGCATAAGCTGAGATAAAGGATTTACCATAAATGCCTCATCAGGACGTGTGAGAGTGAGGTATTGTAGGCCGCCAACTAGGGTCTAATACTCAGTAGGATTATCAATTAGAGATCCTGAATGAAGATGTAACCTACACGTAGTGGCCATAGGTGTAGTAATCAGCTTGGCATACAACATATCTGCACGTTCATGAAGATACACAATATATTTGCGTTGATTTACGAAAAACCCATGAGATTATGGTATAACTTCAACACCAAGAAAGTAAGACAAAGATCCAAGATCTTTGAGCTTAAACTTCAGCAAGGCACTAAATAAATTCATTTAGTTTACTAGTATTCGGAGCTATAAGAACTATATCATCAACATATACGATAAGATAAATTGGGGCAGCTCGAATATTGTTGATAAAAAGTGAAGCGTATGCAACAGATCTTTTAAATCTGTAACTCTGCAAAAAGGAGGTTAGCTCATTGTACCACGCTCAAGGTGCTTGCTTAAGGCCATAGATTGCCATACGAAGTTTACGAACATGCATGGGGTATGTAGGATCCAGAAACTCTGGCCGTTGTGCCATGAAAACCTGTTCCTGTATAGTATCATTAAGAAACGCATTATTTATGTCAAGTTGATGGACAACCCAGTTGTTTGTGACCGTAAGACTTAAAATAGTGTGAATGGTTGCAGGTTTGCCACAAGACTGAATGTTTCGGTATAGTCAATACTAGGGCGTTGCTGAAAGCCTTTAGCAACTAAACGGGCTTTATAACGCTCAACACTGCCATCCAGATTATACTTAATACGAAAAATCCATTTAAAATTGATAATGTTAGGATCTGTTGACACGGGAACAAGATCCCATGTACCGAGTGTATGCAACGCTTTGAGCTGGGTAAGCATAGCTTATTTTTACTTCAGATCATTTAGAGCGTGAGCTACGGTTATTAGTTCCGTAGGACGAGATTGAGTGGTGGTAGTGTGAGAATACTTGGGGTTAGGTTTATGAATGTTGTTGTGTGACCTCGTGGTGATGGTAGACGTGGAGAGAGGGAGATCAATAACTGGGGTTTTGGAGGAGTGGGAGCTTCGGGTGTGGTATTTGTTTGTGTTTCAGTAGGTTCGGTAGCATGGGCAGGAGATGAAGTGGTGGTTGATGTGGTTAGTGATTCTAGAGATGGGTTGGGAAGAATAGGGATGTCAAGGTGACACCACGTAGACATGGAAGGATACGTAGATTCAAAAGTTTGATTAGTGAAAGTAGGATAATGGAATTCATGTTATACAAATCGTTCATGTCTTGATGTGTATATGCGGTGAGTGACTGGATCCATGAAATAGTAGGCACTCTGAGTTGTCGAGTTACCAACAAAGATACAAGGTTGAGAACGTTGGTCAAGTTTGTGAGTGGTGTATGGTCTAAGCCATGGATAAAGTGGACAACCAAAACTCTGTAGTTACGATTAGTTGGGAGAAGTACCAAACAGTAACTCATAAGGAGATTTATTTGCTAGAGTGGATGTGGGTAAGAGATTAATGAGATAGGAAGCAGTGGTGAGAGCGAAGGACCAAAAAGAGAGTGGTAAGTGAGCATGAGATTAAAGAGCTGGACCAGTTTCAACAATGTGACGATGTCGACGCTTCGCGAATCCATTATGCTCGGGTGTGTGAGGAGGAGATGTGAGGTGTGAGATTCCGTTAATGGAGAAAAAGTTATATAGTTGTAACACCCCGTTTTCCTCATACATGGTATAAAGGTACGCATTTTACCTTGTAAACGTTTAATATTAACCGCGAACGATTGTTTATAGTTTAAATGTTTGAAAATTTTAGAAATGGTTGATCAGGACGTCCATCGCGTTTTGGGGCTTTCTGTCGCGTCTGGAACTGTTGCGATACGCGACATACTGCGTTGGAACGCGACAACTTCAGGACCCTGACCTGTCCACTTTATCGCGTTTGAAAAATAGGTGTCGCGATACGCGACCAAGTGTCGCGAAACGTGACGAAGGTCGCTGAAATGAGTTTTTAGACCATTTTAATGGAATCTTTTGGGGGTGTTTTGGTCTTTACACTTGTGGACAGTTTTAGATCTAGAAAACTGATGATATGGTCATCCTAATTCATTTAACACCCTTACACCTACACCACATTCAATTTTAGTGAGAGAGAGAGTGAGTTTTAGTGAGAGAGAGCTCACTTGGAGAAGAAGGAGACCAAATCTCACCCGAGTCCAAGTTTTAAAGTTGTTCCCTACGTCTTTAGCTACGTTGTGATTGTATTGGTAAGTCTTAACTTCGTGTTTTGAGTTTTATTTGATTTATAGCTAGGATTTGTTCATTTAAAGCTTGAAAGACCCATTTGGGGGTTAAATGGGTGAATTTGGATTAAATTGGTGTATGAAAACCCTAAGGCTTTTAATCTAGGGTTTGGTCATGTGAATTGGTGTTTGTAAGTGTTAATTATGTTGTTAAATCACTAATACACTTGCGAGTTAGTGAAAGATTATTAATGGGTTCAAGTTTGACCAAATCCGTAAGCCTAAGTGTTAAATTGGGTCAAATGGGTAATGATTGACCTAATTGGGTGAGATGGGTATGAAATACCCTAAGTTTGGTTTAGTTGGTGTTTGTAGACTTTAATCACTAGCTTTTAGTGATTATTGATGAGTCTTGGCCTTAAATGGGCGATTTTGGTGTAATTGGGTCATTTAATGAAATCGGGTCATTAAATGCTCAAGAGTTAAGTGTTGGTGGTTAGTTCCACTAGTTTGTGTATTGAATGTGTACTTAATGTATTAGGTACTTTGCTTTGAAGCTTACGGAAGTGTTTAATCATCACCGACGTGATAAGGTGAGTGGAATAACTATGTGTGTACGTATATAATGTATTTATTTGTGTAGCGTGAAATGTGGGTTAGTCACGGTGTTAAGACACCACATTCTACGTAACGAGTGGGTTAGTCGGGGTGTTAAGACACCACTCATGGGTTTGATTGGCATGTGGGTTAGTCGCAGTGTTAAGACCCCACATGAAATGTCCCGTTCTTATTGATTAAAAACGTTCCATATTAATTGATTTCGTTGCGAGGTTTTGACCTCTATATGAGACGTTTTTCAAAGACTGCATTCATTTTTAAAACAAACCATAACCTTTATTTCATAGATAAAGGTTTTAAAAAGCTTTACGTAGATTATCAAATAATGATAATCTAAAATATCCTGTTTACACACGACCATTACATAATGGTTTTCAATACAAATATGTTACAACAAAATAAGTTTCTTGAATGCAGTTTTTACACAATATCATACAAGCATGGACTCCAAATCTCGTCCTTATTTAAGTATGCGACAGCGGAAGCTCTTAATAATCACCTGAGAATAAACATGCTTAAAACGTCAACAAAAATGTTGGTGAGTTATAGGTTTAACCTATATATATCAAATCATAATAATAGACCACAAGATTTCATATTTCAATACACATCCCATACATAGAGATAAAAATCATTCATATGGTGAACACCTGGTAACCGACATTAACAAGATGCATATATAAGAATATCCCCATCATTCCGGGACACCCTTCGGATATGATATAAATTTCGAAGTACTAAAGCATCCGGTACTTTGGATGGGGTTTGTTAGGCCCAATAGATCTATCTTTAGGATTCGCGTCAATTAGGGTGTCTGTTCCCTAATTCTTAGATTACCAGACTTAATAAAAAGGGGCATATTCGATTTCGATAATTCAACCATAGAATGTAGTTTCACGTACTTGTGTCTATTTTGTAAATCATTTATAAAACCTGCATGTATTCTCATCCCAAAAATATTAGATTTTAAAAGTGGGACTATAACTCACTTTCACAGATTTTTACTTCGTCGAGAAGTAAGACTTGGCCACTGGTTGATTCACGAACCTATAACAATATATACATATATATCAAAGTATGTTCAAAATATATTTACAACACTTTTAATATATTTTGATGTTTTAAGTTTATTAAGTCAGCTGTCCTCATTAGTAACCTACAACTAGTTGTCCACAGTTAGATGTACAGAAATAAATCGATAAATATTATCTTGAATCAATCCACGACCCAGTGTATACGTATCTCAGTATTGATCACAACTCAAACTATATATATTTTGGAATCAACCTCAACCCTGTATAGCTAACTCCAACATTCACATATAGAGTGTCTATGGTTGTTCCGAAATATATATAGATGTGTCGACATGATAGGTCGAAACATTGTATACGTGTCTATGGTATCTCAAGATTACATAATATACAATACAAGTTGATTAAGTTATGGTTGGAATAGATTTGTTACCAATTTTCACGTAGCTAAAATGAGAAAAATTATCCAATCTTGTTTTACCCATAACTTTTTCATTTTAAATCCGTTTTGAGTGAATCAATTTGCTATGGTTTCATATTGAACTCTATTTTATGAATCTAAACAGAAAAAGTATAGGTTTATAGTTGGAAAAATAAGTTACAAGTCATTTTTGTAAAGGTAGTCATTTCAGTCGAAAGAACGACGTCTAGATGACCATTTTAGAAAACATACTTCCACTTTGAGTTTAACCATAATTTTTGGATATAGTTTCATGTTCATAATAAAAATCATTTTCTCAGAATAACAACTTTTAAATCAAAGTTTATCATAGTTTTTATTTAACTAACCCAAAACAGCCCGCGGTGTTACTACGACGGCGTAAATCCGGTTTTACGGTGTTTTTCGTGTTTTCAGGTTTTAAATCATTAAGTTAGCATATCATATAGATATAGAACATGTGTTTAGTTGATTTTAAAAGTCATGTTAGAAGGATTAACTTTTGTTTGCGAACAAGTTTAGAATTAACTAAACTATGTTCTAGTGATTACAAGTTTAAACCTTCGAATAAGATAGCTTTATATGTATGAATCGAATGATGTTATGAAAATCATTACTACCTTAAGTTCCTTGGATAAACCTACTAGAAAATAGAAAAATGGATCTAGCTTCAACGGATCCTTGGATGGCTCGAAGTTCTTGAAGCAGAATCATGACACGAAAACAAGTTCAAGTAAGATCATCACTTGAAATAAGATTGTTATAGTTATAGAAATTGAACCAAAGTTTGAATATGATTATTACCTTGTATTAGAATGATAACCTACTGTAAGAAACAAAGATTTCTTGAGGTTGGATGATCACCTTACAAGACTGGAAGTGAGCTAGCAAACTTGAAAGTATTCTTGATTTTATGTAACTAGAACTTGTAGAATATATGAAGAACACTTAGAACTTGAAGATAGAACTTGAGAGAGATCAATTAGATGAAGAAAATTGAAGAATGAAAGTGTTTGTAGGTGTTTTTGGTCGTTGGTGTATGGATTAGATATAAAGGATATGTAATTTTGTTTTCATGTAAATAAGTCATGAATGATTACTCATATTTTTGTAATTTTATGAGATATTTCATGCTAGTTGCCAAATGATGGTTCCCACATGTGTTAGGTGACTCACATGGGCTGCTAAGAGCTGATCATTGGAGTGTATTTACCAATAGTACATACATCTAAAAGCTGTGTATTGTACGAGTACGAATACGGGTGCATACGAGTAGAATTGTTGATGAAACTGAACGAGGATGTAATTGTAAGCATTTTTGTTAAGTAGAAGTATTTTGATAAGTGTGTTGAAGTCTTTCAAAAGTGTATAAATACATATTAAAACACAACATGTATATACATTTTAACTGAGTCGTTAAGTCATCGTTAGTCGTTACATGTAAGTGTTGTTTTGAAACCTTTAGGTTAACGATCTTGTTAAATGTTGTTAACCCAATGTTTATAATATCAAATGAGATTTTAAATTATTATATTATCATGATATTATCATGTATGAATATCTCTTAATATGATATATATACATTAAATGTCTTTACAACGATAATCGTTACATATATGTCTCGTTTAAAAATCATTAAGTTAGTAGTCTTGTTTTTACATATGTAGTTCATTGTTAATATACTTAATGATATGTTTACTTATCATAGTATCATGTTAACTATATATATATCCATATATATGTCATCATATAGTTTTTACAAGTTTTAACGTTCGGGAATCACCGGTCAACTTGGGTGGTCAATTGTCTATATGAAACATATTTCAATTAATCAAGTCTTAACAAGTTTGATTGCTTAACATGTTGGAAACATTTAATCATGTAAATATCAATCTCAATTAATATATATATATATAAACATGGAAAAGTTCGGGTCACTACAGTACCTACCCGTTAAATAAATTTCGTCCCGAAATTTTAAGCTGTTGAAGGTGTTGACGAATCTTCTGGAAATAGATGCGGGTATTTCTTCTTCATCTGATCTTCACGCTCCCAGGTGAAATCGGTTCCTCTACGAGCATTCCATCGAACCTTAACAATTGGTATCTTGTTTTGCTTAAGTCTTTTAACCTCACGATCCATTATTTCGACGGGTTCTTCGATGAATTGAAGTTTTTCGTTGATTTGGATTTCATCTAACGGAATAGTGAGATCTTCTTTAGCAAAACATTTCTTCAAATTCGAGACGTGGAAAGTGTTATGTACAGCCGCGAGTTGTTGAGGTAACTCAAGTCGGTAAGCTACTGGTCCGACACGATCAATAATCTTGAATGGTCCAATATACCTTGGATTTAATTTCCCTCGTTTACCAAATCGAACAACGCCTTTCCAAGGTGCAACTTTAAGCATGACCATCTCTCCAATTTCAAATTCTATATCTTTTCTTTTAATGTCAGCGTAGCTCTTTTGTCGACTTTGGGCGATTTTCAACCGTTGTTGAATTTGGATGATCTTCTCGGTAGTTTCTTGTATAATCTCCGGACCCGTAATCTGTCTATCCCCCACTTCACTCCAACAAATCGGAGACCTGCACTTTCTACCATAAAGTGCTTCAAACGGCCTCAATGCTTGAATGGTAGCTGTTATTGTAGGAAAATTCTGCTAACGGTAGATGTCGATCCCAACTGTTTCCGAAATCAATAACACATGCTCGTAGCATGTCTTCAAGCGTTTGTATCGTTCTTTCGCTCTGCCCATCAGTTTGTGGATGATAGGCAGTACTCATGTATAGGCGAGTTCCTAATGCTTGCTGTAATGTCTGCTAGAATCTTGAAATAAATCTGCCATCCCTATCAGAGATAATAGAGATTGGTATTCCATGTCTGGAGATGACTTCCTTCAAATACAGTCGTGCTAACTTCTCCATCTTGTCATCTCCTCTTATTGGCAGGAAGTGTGCTGATTTGGTGAGACGATCAACTATTACCCAAATAGTATCAAAACCACTTGCAGTCCTTGGCAATTTAGTGATGAAATCCATGGTAATGTTTTCCCATTTCCATTCCGGGATTTCGGGTTATTGAAGTAGACCTGATGGTTTCTGATGCTCAGCTTTGACCTTAGAACACGTCAAACATTCTCCTACGTATTTAGCAACATCGGCTTTCATACCCGGCCACCAAAAATGTTTCTTGAGATCCTTGTACATCTTCCCCGTTCCAGGATGTATTGAGTATCTGGTTTTATGAGCTTCTCTAAGTACCATTTCTCTCATATCTCCAAATTTTGGTACCCAAATCCTTTCAGCCCTATACCGGGTTCCGTCTTCCCGAATATTAAGATGCTTCTCTGATCCTTTGGGTATTTCATCCTTTAAATTTCCCTTTTTTAAAACTCCTTGTTGCGCCTCCTTTATTTGAGTAGTAAGGTTATTATGAATCATTATATTCATAGATTTTACTCGAATGGGTTCTCTGTCCTTCCTGCTCAAGGCATCGGCTACCACATTTGCCTTCCCCGGGTGGTAACGAATCTCAAAGTCGTAATCATTCAATAATTCAGTTGTTTCTGATTAAATATGTGTTGAAGACTTTTGTGGTCGGTATATATAATACTTTTGACCCCATATAAGTAGTGCCTCCAAGTCTTTAATGCAAAAACAACCACGCCTAATTCCAAATCATGCGTCGTATAATTTTGTTCTTGAATCTTCAATTGTCTAGATGCATAAGCAATCACTTTCATTCGTTGCATTAATACACAACCGAGACCTTGCTTTGATGCGTCACAATAAATCACAAAATCATCATTCCCTTCAGGCAATGACAATATAGGTGCCGTAGTTAGCTTTTTCTTCAATAACTGAAACGCTTTCTCTTGTTCATCATTCCATTCAAATTTCTTCCCTTTATGCGTTAATGCAGTCAAGGGTTTTGCTATTCTGGAAAAGTCTTGGATGAACCTTCTGTAGTAACCAGCTAGTCCTAAAAACTGGCGTATGTGTTTCGGAGTTTTCGGGGTTTCCCACTTTTCAACAGTTTCTATCTTTGCCGGATCCACCTTAATACCTTCTTTGTTCACTATGTGACCGAGGAATTGAACTTCTTCCAACCAAAATGCACACTTTGAAAACTTAGCGTACAATTCTTCCTTCCTCAATACTTCTAACACCTTTCTCAAATGTTCACCGTGTTCTTGGTCATTCTTTGAGTAAATAAGTATGTCATCAATGAAAACAATGACAAACTTGTCAAGGTATGGTCCACACACTCGGTTCATAAGGTCCATGAACACAGCTGGTGCATTAGTTAAACCAAACGGCATGACCATAAACTCGTAATGACCGTAACGTGTTCTGAAAGCAGTCTTTGGAATATCATCTTCTTTCACCCGCATTTGATGATACCCGGAACGTAAGTCAATCTTTGAATAAACAGACGAGCCTTGTAGTTGATCAAATAAGTCGTCAATTCTCGGTAGTGGGTAGCGGTTCTTGATGGTAAGTTTGTTCAACTCTTGGTAGTCGATACACAACCTGAATGTACCATCTTTTTTCTTGACAAACAAAACAGGAGCTCCCCACGGTGATGTGCTTGGTCGAATGAAACCACGCTCTAAAATTTCTTGTAATTGGCTTTGCAGTTCTTTCATCTCGCTGGGTGCGAGTCTGTAAGGAGCACGAGCTATTGGTGCAGCTCCTGGTACAAGATCTATTTGAAATTCAACGGATCGATGTGGGGGTAATCCCGGTAATTCTTTCGAAAATACATCGGGAAATTCTTTTGCAATGGGAACATCATTGATGCTCTTTTTTTCAGTTTGTACTTTCTCGACGTGTGCTAGAACCGCATAGCAACCTTTTCTTATTAATTTTTGTGCCTTCAAATTACTAATAAGATGTAGCTTCGTGTTGCCCTTTTCTCCGTACACCATTAAGGGTTTTCCTTTTTCTCGTATAATGCGAATTGCATTTTTGTAACAAACGATCTCTGCTTTCACTTCTTTCAACCAGTCCATACCGATTATCACATCAAAACTCCCTAACTCTACTGGTATCAAATCAATCTTAAATGTTTCGCTAACCAGTTTAATTTCTCGATTCCGACATATATTATCTGCTGAAATTAATTTACCATTTGCTAATTCGAGTAAAAATTTACTATCCAAAGGCGTCAATGGACAACTTAATTTAGCACAAAAATCTCTACTCATATAGCTTCTATCCGCACCCGAATCAAATAAAACGTAAGCAGATTTATTGTCAATAAGAAACGTACCCGTAACAAGCTCCGGGTCTTCCTGTGCCTCTGCCGCATTAATATTGAAAACTCTTCCCCGGCCTTGTCCATTCGTGTTCTCCTGGTTCGGGTAATTTCTAATAATGTGGCCCGGTTTTCCACATTTATAACAAACTACATTGGCATAACTTGCTCCGACACTACTTGCTCCGCCATTACTCGTTCCGACACCATTTGTTCCTTTCGTTCTATTAACCCCTGGTCCGTAGACCTCACACTTCGCCGCGCTATGACCATTTCTTTTACACTTGTTGCAAAATTTGGTGCAGAACCCCGAGTGATACTTTTCACACCTTTTGCATAGCTGATTCTGATTGTTGTTGTTGTTGCGGTTATTATTGTTGTTGGGATGATTGTTGTAGTTGCTGTTGTTGTTGTTGTTGTTGTTGTTGTTGTTGTTGGGCCGTTTGTTGTAGTTGCGATTGATGTTGCGATTGTTGGGATAATTGTTGCGATTATTGTTGTAATTGCTGTTGTTGTTGTATTGGTGATTCTTATCACCGTTTTCCTCCCACTTTCTTTTGACTTGCTTCACATTGGCCTCTTCATCCGTCTGTTCTTTAATTCTTTCCTCAATCTGGTTCACTAGTTTGTGAGCCATTCTACATGCCTGTTGTATGGAGGCGGGCTCGTGTGAACTTATATCTTCTTGGATTCTTTCCGGTAATCCTTTCACAAACGCGTCGATCTTCTCTTCCTCATCTTCGAATGCTCTCGGACACAATAGGCACAATTCTGTGAATCGTCTTTCGTACGTGGTAATATCAAATCCTTGGGTTCGTAACCCTCTAAGTTCTGTCTTGAGCTTATTGACCTCGGTTCTGGGACGGTACTTCTCGTTCATCAAGTGCTTGAATGCTGTCCACGGTAGTGCGTACGCATCGTCTTGTCCCACTTGCTCTAGATAGGTATTCCACCATGTTAACGCAGAACCTGTGAAGGTATGCGTAGCGTACTTCACTTTGTCCTCTTCAGTACACTTACTTATGGCAAACACCGATTCGAACTTCTCGGTCCACCGTTTCAATCTGATCGGTCCTTCGGTTCCATCAAATTCCAAAGGTTTGCTGGCAGTGAATTCTTTGTAGGTGCATCCTACACGATTTCCTGTACTTCTAGATCCAAGGTTATTGTTGGTATATAGCGCAGCCTGTACTGCGGCTATATTTGAAGCTAGAAAAGTACGGAATTCCTCTTCATTCATATTCACGGTGTGTCGAGTAGTCGGTGCCATTTCCTTCAAAATAGTCAAATGGAACAAGTTAATCATACAGAATATTAGGAGTAGTTAATAGTATTTCGTAGCATAATATGAACTCATTTATAAAAGCTTTTTCTTCATATTAGCATTTTATAAGTTTAAATTCGGGTAGTACCTACCCGTTAAGTTCATACTTAGTAGCTAATATACAATTCAACTACTACAATTCTATATGAAAAACTGATTATAATAATATTTCGCGTTCAAACTTTTACACAATATTTTACAAACTTACAATACCGCTTATTTTACATATAGCATGAAATATAGCACACAATAAATTTGATACAAGATGGTTGTGAAGATAATTCTAGCTAGTACACAAGTCGTTCAGCAAAGGCAATAAAGACACGTAATTCATACGTCCAGAAACAAGTCAGGCATTCTGGTTTTACTAGGATTACTTCCCATCCTTGGTCTTGTGGAACATAACCGTTATGGCCGTTGATAAGACAACGTGTTGTAACATCGTCAAAGGGACGAGGTTTACGTAATGTCCAACAGTCCCGTAACAATCTAAAAACCTCATTTCTTACCCCAATTACCGACTCTGTCACTTGTGGAAACGTTTTGTTTAATAGTTGTAGCCCGATGTTCTTGTTCTCACTTTGGTGAGAAGCGAACATTACTAATCCGTAAGCATAACATGCTTCTTTATGTTGCATGTTAGCCGCTTTTTCTAAATCACGAAGTCCAATATTCGGATATATTGAGTCAAAATAATTTCTTAACCCATTGCGTAAAATAGCATTTGGGTTCCCCGCAATATATGCGTCAAAGTAAACACATCGTAACTTATGGATTTCCCAATGTGATATCCCCCATCTTTCGAACGAAAGCCTTTTATAAACCAAGGCATTCTTGGAACGTTCTTTGAATGACTTACAAACTGATCTCGCCTTAAATAGTTGTGCCGAAGAATTCTGACCGACTCTAGACAAGATTTCATCAATCATGTCTCCGGGTAGGTCTCTTAAAATATTGGGTTGTCTATCCATTTTGTGTTTTTATACTGTAAAATAGACAAGAGTTAGATTCATAAAAAAAATACTTATTAACACAAGCAATTTTTACATATATCATAAAGCATAAGCACACTATATTACATATATTACACCACACGAATACAACTATCTTATTCCGACTCGCTTGTTTCTTCTTCTTCGGTTTTGGTTCGTTTTGCCAAGTTTCTAGGGATATATGATGTTCCCCTAATACGAGCCGCCGTTTTCCACATTGGTTTAGAAAAACCTGGTGGTTTAGAGGTTCCCGGGTCATTGTTACAACTTAAGGACTTCGGGGGTTGACGATACATATAAATTTCATCGGGGTTGGAATTAGATTTCTCTATTTTTATGCCCTTTCCCTTATTATTTTCTTTTGCCTTTTTAAATTCAGTTGGGGTAATTTCTATAACATCATCGGAATTCTCGTCGGAATCCAATTCATCGGAGAATTGGTGTGACGATCGGTCCAAATCCATATGGACGAACACATCATTCATTGATTTCATTGCGAGGTATTTGACCTCTATGATACGTTTTGTAAACATTGCATTCTTTTGAAAAGGCACACCATAAATGAATATTTAAATCAAAGGTTTTCGACATCTAATGATTTCTACATATAGACAATCACCATAGATAATAGTTTACAACAGTACTTCCATTGACAATGCAGTCAAAATAAGATACATGGTGATGATTTGGTGAATGCAACGTTTCCTTGAAAAATATGTCATGCAAGACTCCATGCACATAGCTTGTCTAACATCTAAGCAAACAGCGGAAGACTTCTAGGAAACCTGAGAATAAACATGCTAACAAGTGTCAACACAAAGGTTGGTGAGTTCATAGTTTTAATATTACACATAATCCGTATATCAATGTGGATTACAAAAGTTCAGTTGTTTTATTCAAAACGTTTATCAATAGGTTTTACATAAAAGGTGGATCACAAGATTTCAGTTGTTTCATCCGAAACGTTTATCAATCGGTTCTACAAAATTGAGCACCCTGGTAACTAAACTTTAATGTTTATATAATTTGTACCCTTTGTATAATCATCTTAATAATACACGCAAACCAACGTGTACGCTTCTCAAATAGCATACGTCCGTTAAAAGGCTAGTGCTCTAGCTCGGACGGGGATATCAAGCCCTATGGATCCATATACTACTACTCGCGCCCACCAGTTCTTATAACTGGAAGTTAACAGTTACCAAAGCTAAGGGATTTTCGGTTCAAACTCAGTGTAGAATTTAGTATGTACTTGTATCCATTGCGTTTAAAATAAAGTGCATGTATTCTCAGCCTAAAAATGTAGAGAGTAAAAGGGATCTTATGAAACTCACACAAAATCAGTTTTAGTATTTGTATCCATTTAGTAAAACAGTTTATAAAACTGCGCATGTATTCTCAGCCCAAAAATATAATTTGAAAAAGGGATCATATGAAACTCACGCATATAAATATTGTATATCGGTTAATAAAGCATTTGCATGTATTCTCAACCCAAAAATGTAGAGAGTAAAAGGGATCTTATGAAACTCACGCATATAAATATTGTATATCGGTTAATAAAGCATTTGCATGTATTCTCAGCCCAAAAATGTAGAGAGTAAAAGGGATCTTATGAAACTCACGCATATAAATATTGTATATCGGTTAATAAAGCATTTGCATGTATTCTCAGCCCAAAAATGTAGAGAGTAAAAGGGATCTTATGAAACTCACAGTTTATTATTGATATACAATATTGCAGGAAAGCACGTAGACGCATCGGAGATGATAAACACGAGGTTTGATTCACAAAAATACCCCCGAACATTACCCATAATTTCCTTGGCAATAACTCATATTTTCCTTAGCTCTAGCTCGCTCGGAAACTCGTTTTGAAAATTACTTGGACATCACTCCGTCGTAATATTTTTTTGTACATTATTATTTTTGTATCGCAAAAATAATAACACTAATAATAAAAAAAATAATAATAAGATTAATAATAATCTTATTAATAATAATAATAATAATAATATTAATAATAATAATAATAATAATAAATAATAAATAATATTACGAAGTATATATATATTTGTGTATGTGTGTGATTTAAATCGAGCGAAAACACTGAAATTTATAGATGTGGCCTGAAATCTGGAGTCATGCGACTCGCATGGAAATGGCCTTCTGGCCATGCGACTCGCATGAGGACCAGGGACAGCTCACATTGTTTTGGCTCCTAGCTTGTCGACATAATATAAAATAAATATAAATATAATATATATAATTTAAATTAATTAATTATATATTATATTAAATTCACGTGCATAGTTGACTTGTAATTTTTATTCCGATAAGTCGTACGTTGTCACTCGACTTATGTCCCGGTTCCGGTTTTTCGAACGCCCTTTCGTACGCTGAGAAAACTTGTACTTTACGTTTCGTGAATCGTACCTTTGTCAAAATATAGTCTTAAATCATCCATAAAATATACCACTGTAGCAAAGTTAATGTAGCAAAGTCAATTTTTACTGTAGCAATTCACTGTAGCAAAGTCAATTTTTACTGTAGCAATTCACTGTAGCAAAGGCAATTTTTACTGTAGAAAATAGTGATTTTCGAAAACACTGTAGCATTTTGGGTACTTTAGCAATTTGAAAATGTTACTATCGTTTACTAAATAACTTGAAATTATATATATGTATATATCTTTTTAATATACATAAATCAGTTTTTAAATACACATTGGAAGTTATTTATAAATAAATTTTAATAATAAATATTTCAACTTATCATATATATTCAAATAGATATTTAAACCAATAAGTTTAATATACGGTATCAAATAATTAATACATTGTTACCTTTTCAAGTTATAGTATATATGTATCTATTTACATATAATTGTTCGCGAATCGTCGAAAACAACCGAAGGGTATTTAAGTAGTTCAAAAATTTTGAGATTCAGTTTTACAGACTTTGCTTATCGTGTCGGAAATGTTAATCATACAAAGATTAAGTTTAAATTTGGTCAGAAATTTTTGGGTCATCACAGTACCTACCCGTTAAAGAAATTTCGTCCCGAAATTTGAGTGAGGTCGTCATGGCTAACAATAAAAATGTTTTAATGACGAATATGAGTTGATAATAGAGTTTTATCTATGTTTGAATAATATGGATAAAATAATCCAATTACTCGAAGCGTATGAGAGAAGTTATCGTAATCAAGTAAAATGGAGAATAGAGATGCGTCTTATCTCTTAATGTAATAACGATTGATTTCCGGATTTTAAGGAATAGAAAATCTTCATAATTTAAATAAGATTTGATTTTTCGGAATTTGCGGAAATTAAGATTTTCTTTGATTAAATGCGTAATCTGCCTCTATTGCTGCGTCAAATATTTTGCTATAAATTGACCTCTTCCGTTTCATTTATTTTCAACACTCCTATAATCTTCTTTCTTATTTCATACATCCCAATAGATTGTGAAAATGCTTAATCCAGTTCTGATTCTTGATATTTTCCTGGCTATCGTATCCTTCATTCTTCTTTTTCATCTACCACCAGAGGAAGTTATTTTCTTCTACTATTACCTTGGGGTTATAGTGTTTTTCATTCTCCCGTGTCTTTATGTTGCTATACGCATTGATATACACGGTTTGTAATTTCGGGGTTGTTATCGGGCTTTATATTCTCCATTATATTTCGGAGCTTCAAGCTTTCGTTTTCTCTTCCCGACCTTAAGTCAAGCGAATAATGGTCCAGAATTCGTAGGTATGAATTTCAGAATAAACATAATTAATGTTCTACGAAAGAAACGGTAATGGCACAATCTGACTTGTCAAATTACCAGAATATCCGGAAAAGACCGAATCATCAAGAAATATATTTTCTTGATATATTTAGAGATTATATAGAATGAAAGAGTTATGTAACATGGTTTATGATGAGGGTGTGATCTGTGAACCTTTGTCACGTTCCATTAGAAACTCAACATGACTTACTGTAATATAATCACGTTGATCAAGTATCATTATATTATACTAACTCATGCTTCAGTTCCCAACATTACTTCAAAACATCCATTTTTTTCGAATTTTTTTAGATTTTAGAAATTAAAATAGTTTCTTTTATGATGTAACACAGATAGCGCGAAGAGGTAATGATTTCAGATAAGAATGGTTTCAAAAAATATCTTCAGAAATATGGAGGATATTTATAATGGGAGATACGATGATATCTTAGAATATTTAAGATAAGATGATGATGAAGAATATTGTCCGCAAAGGTTTTAGTGTAAGGAGCAAGGTATTCTTTAATGATTTCAGCAGACTCTGAATCATTTGGATTCTTTGAAGGTAGATTTAGTCTTTGTGATTTGTCCACGGCCTCCTTCATGGTCTGCTCAATCCGTTTTTCAATTCCAAACCTTCTCTTTTTCTCTGCTTTACCACCATACTATTCTTTATCATCAAACTTTTTACTGTTAAGGTCGTTTATAGTTTTTGCTGCTTCATCAACATTTTTCCAAAATTCAGAGAACTAGTTTCGTAGTTTGGGGTGTTTTTCGGAAACTTCACATTCGAAGTATGTAAATCCAGGAGGTAGACGTTATATGTACACATATAACTGTTGGCGTAGACGTGCTACAAGATTTCAAAATACTGATTGCTAATTCCCGATAGTTGGTATGTCAATTGCCGTTACAAGATGTGGATGAGTACATGATACAGTTTCAATGAGTATAAGGATTTTTCGGAAGGTCAAAGATCAATGAAGTTGTTGGTAAATTTACTGCTAATGCGGTGGAACATGAAAGATTCCCCGATAACAAAAACGTATATGCCAAAGTTACAAGTCTGAAAGGTCATCGTTGACTGGTTAAACGGTTGATAATACTGGATACTCTGAAAAGAAATTGCAAGGTTATTTTCAGTAATAACAATGCTAAAGGATCTTTCACATTTTTGAAGTCAAAGTATAGCTTTGAAAGATGTAGAGATTTAAGAATGATGTCACCCGTTAAATCTTGACTTGGATTCTGATCCGTCAATATCAGAATATGTAATTGAATTTGTATGGAAACGATTGTATATCGCTGTGAGCATAGTTAATAATTTTTGAATCAAAGTTGAAGAATGTACAGTATAACATATTAATTGTGAACTTATATATTTCCCGGGAATTACCTACTCGTTAAAGATTTCACAAGTAATATTTTGTACAAAAGAATTTTTATTACCGTCTTTATGAAAATATATGTATGTATATTTTCTTCAGATGTAATACAGATTTGATGAGTTAATATCATATTAAGCTCATTTGATTTTTGACTTGAATTAGAAATGAATAATCTCTAAAACATTAAACATTTAATAATCTTTACGGAGTATTTCACTAATGTAATCAATACTCAGTTTTATTGATATTTTCTCAGTGAATCATGTTGGTGCTCATGGAACTCTTGCTAACTTCGCAAGGTACGAATAATGTGTTCTAGAAAGTTTCGAATACATCGAAGATGAAAGTATAAAATCAACCATATAATTGAATAATATACTTAGTTTATTATGAAATGGAATTCAATGAGTTAGAAACAGAGATTGTAGTTAACGATGGTTAAGTCATTAACGAAGGATGTACATCATAGCGTATTAGTAATATGAATTAACTGAGTAGTACCTACCAGTTAAGACTTACACGTAATAACTTGGTACGAAAAGATTTATTTTGATTTCAAAATTCATATATATTAAATATACATAAAATTTCTTCAGGGGAAATGAGTTAATACTTCATCGGTTATTGTTGCTGGTATTTCTTGGTAACTACGATGCGTATGACGTTGATGTTCAAGGTACATATTGTGATGTTGAGGCTTGTGGTGCGGATGTTGTTGGTGGTGGTAATGGTACTGTTGGTGTTGTTGTCGGTGGTACTGTTGATGCCGGAGATTCTGCTGGTGCTTGTAACCTTTGCACCATATTCTCCAAAGCCACTACCCTAGCGCGAAGCTCGTTGACTTCTTCTACTACACCGGGATGATTAGCGGTTCGGACGAGCGGATGAATAAGATCCAGAATTTGAGAGAGTATATGATCATGACGAGATATTCTGGAGATGAGAGAGAAAATGGTATTACGAACAGGTTCACCGGTAAGTGCTTCAGGTTCTTCGCCAAGAGGGCAATGTGGTGGATGGAAGGGATCGCCTTCTTCTTGTCTCCAATAATTAAGTAGATTACGAACTCATCCCCAATTCATCCAGAATAGGTGATGGCTGATTGGTTGATCCATTCCGGTTATACTGTCTTCGGAATTCAGGTGAATATCCATATTGGAATAGCTGTCGGAGTTTAAGGAATTTGAACTAGATACGGGATCCATCTTGTATAATTAGACAGATGATTTTTGATATGAAATAGATTATAGAATTTAGATTGGTACTCTTCAATACATAATTTACATATGTATATATAATACCAAAATTCCGTAAATTACGGAGAAATTTTCAGAAGATGGCAGTCAAAGTTAATAGTAACAGATACGCTAAGATATGAATTTTGTCTATACACTATTCATGCAATCAATGCAGTAAAACGTGTCTAGACTTAAGAATGATAAGCATGTAATTTCCGACAAGAAATGATAAGCAAAACTTTTAACATGCAGACACGGTCGAAGTCCAGACTTACTAATGCATCTTAACAACTATCAGTTAGACACACTCATGCAAGACCTGGTTCGCTAGGACCAACGCTCTGATACCAACTGTGACGATCGGTCCAAATCCATATGGACGAACACGTCATTCATTGATTTCATTGCGAGGTATTTGACCTCTATGATACGTTTTGTAAACATTGCATTCTTTTGAAAAGGCACACCATAAATGAATATTTAAATCAAAGGTTTTCGACGAACATTACCCATAATTTAAATCGGAGATGATAAACACGAGGTTTGATTCACAAAAATACCCCCGAACATTACCCATAATTTCCTTGGCAATAACTCATATTTTCCTTAGCTCTAGCTCGCTCGGAAACTCGTTTTGAAAATTACTTGGACATCACTCCGTCGTAATATTTTTTTGTACATTATTATTTTTGTATCGCAAAAATAATAACACTAATAATAAAAAATAATAATAATAAGATTAATAATAATCTTATTAATAATAATAATAATAATAATAATATTAATAATAATAATAATAATAATAAATAATAAATAATATTACGAAGTATATATATATTTGTGTATGTGTGTGATTTAAATCGAGCGAAAACACTGAAATTTATAGATGTGGCCTGAAATCTGGAGTCATGCGACTCGCATGGAAATGGCCTTCTGGCCATGCGACTCGCATGAGGACCAGGGACAGCTCACATTGTTTTGGCTCCTAGCTTGTCGACATAATATAAAATAAATATAAATATAATATATATAATTTAAATTAATTAATTATATATTATATTAAATTCACGTGCATAGTTGACTTGTAATTTTTGTTCCGATAAGTCGTACGTTGTCACTCGACTTATGTCCCGGTTCCGGTTTTTCGAACGCCCTTTCGTACGCTGAGAAAACTTGTACTTTACGTTTCGTGAATCGTACCTTTGTCAAAATATAGTCTTAAATCATCCATAAAATATACCACTGTAGCAAAGTTAATGTAGCAAAGTCAATTTTTACTGTAGCAATTCACTGTAGCAAAGTCAATTTTTACTGTAGCAATTCACTGTAGCAAAGTCAATTTTTACTGTAGCAATTCACTGTAGCAAAGGCAATTTTTACTGTAGCAATTCACTGTAGCAAAGGCAATTTTTACTGTAGAAAATAGTGATTTTCGAAAACACTGTAGCATTTTGGGTACTTTAGCAATTTGAAAATGTTACTATCGTTTACTAAATAACTTGAAATTATATATATGTATATATCTTTTTAATATACATAAATCAGTTTTTAAATACACATTGGAAGTTATTTATAAATAAATTTTAATAATAAATATTTCAACTTATCATATATATTCAAATAGATATTTAAACCAATAAGTTTAATGTACGGTATCAAATAATTAATACATTGTTACCTTTTCAAGTTATAGTATATATGTATCTATTTACATATAATTGTTCGCGAATCGTCGAAAACAACCGAAGGGTATTTAAGTAGTTCAAAAATTTTGAGATTCAGTTTTACAGACTTTGCTTATCGTGTCGGAAATGTTAATCATACAAAGATTAAGTTTAAATTTGGTCAGAAATTTTTGGGTCATCACAATTGGTAATCCTCCCAATATTTTGCTTCCTTGGCGGAAACACCATTGACCATAATTAACCTTGGCCGGTTGGTTGAGGATTTTCTTTTACTTAATCGTTTTATTATTTCCCCCACCGGTTCTATTTCTTCATCCGGTTCCGATTCTTCTTCTGGTTCCGATTCTTCTTCCGGTTCCGACTCTTCCGGTTCCTCTTCGGGAACTTGTGAATCAGTCCACGAATCATTCCAATTTACATTTGACTCTTCATTATTATTAGGTGAGTCAATGGGACTTGTTCTAGAGGTAGACATCTATCACATAATATCAAACGCGTTAAGTGATTAATATATCACATAATATTCACATGTTAAAAATATATAGTTTCCAACAAAATTTGTTAAGCAATCATTTTTCAAGTAAACACGGTCGAAGTCCAGACTCACTAATGCATCCTAACAAACTCGATAAGACACACTAATGCAAAATTCTGGTTCTCTAAGACCAACGCTCGGATACCAACTGAAATGTCCCGTTCTTATTGATTAAAAACGTTCCATATTAATTGATTTCGTTGCGAGGTTTTGACCTCTATATGAGACGTTTTTCAAAGACTGCATTCATTTTTAAAACAAACCATAACCTTTATTTCATAGATAAAGGTTTTAAAAAGCTTTACGTAGATTATCAAATAATGATAATCTAAAATATCCTGTTTACACACGACCATTACATAATGGTTTACAATACAAATATGTTACAACAAAATAAGTTTCTTGAATGCAGTTTTTACACAATATCATACAAGCATGGACTCCAAATCTCGTCCTTATTTAAGTATGCGACAGCGGAAGCTCTTAATAATCACCTGAGAATAAACATGCTTAAAACGTCAACAAAAATGTTGGTGAGTTATAGGTTTAACCTATATATATCAAATCATAATAATAGACCACAAGATTTCATATTTCAATACACATCCCATACATAGAGATAAAAATCATTCATATGGTGAACACCTGGTAACCGACATTAACAAGATGCATATATAAGAATATCCCCATCATTCCGGGACACCCTTCGGATATGATATAAATTTCGAAGTACTAAAGCATCCGGTACTTTGGATGGGGTTTGTTATGTAACAGACTGAAACCCGGGCTAGTTGTAAGTTGCCTATTTTGCCTTAGGGTTTGTGCTTAGTCTTAAGTGCTTTTATTTTAATTATTTTATTAGTGTTTTATTATAATTGTGTTGTGATCAGTTTGTGACAAGGGTCCCAGAACAGGTTGGTTTATTTAATTTGGACTCCGTTAGGACCGCCTAAGGAGATACGAAAGGTTATCAGATAAGATAACTGGTAAATACCCGTGTGATATGGGGTATGGATTTATAACCCATTTATATGTATGTTTCTGTATGTTTCTTCTCATTTCCCTAAATAAGAAAATAAGTACTCCGTACCCAAACTTCATCCCTTCACAAACCCTAATTGAATCTAAGTCTTAAATTGGATTGTGAGGCTTTAAGGATTGATTCATATCATCCTTGTGATCATTTATCCAGGTTTGTTAGCTTGAATTCGTGCTTTAATTCATAGAAATTAGGTTTTAGTGTTCTTATGAGTTTTTGAAGAAATTAGCTCAAATCTTGTTGTTTGATGTTTAAAAACATCAATAGATGTTAGAAATAGGTTGTATCTATGTTTAGTAGCTTCCATGTGCTTAAAATTTGATCAAATTGCTCAAAAATCGAGTTTTGGGCGAAAAATGTTCGAAATCAGCGTAAGTGTTCGAACCAGTTGCTACAGTGTTTGCTACAGTATTTTTGCTACAGTATTTTGCTACAGTATTTTGCTACAGTATTTTTTCTACAGTATCACTATTTGCTACAGTGTCGCTATTTGCTACAGTGCCCGATTTGCTACAGTGCCCGAGTTGCTACAGTTCCCGAGTTGCTACAGTGTCACTATTTGCTACAGTACCGAGTTGATGCAGTGTTACTATTTGCTACAGTACTTTTTTGAAATTGAAACGGGCGTAACTTTCAAACTGTAACTCCGTTTTTGATGAATCAAATATCGTTGGAATCGTATTGAAGAGTACTTTTCAATGGTGAACTTTAAGAAACTAGATCAAACTGTTTTTGGGCCGAAAAAGGAGTTTTACTGTGTATGTCGTGTTTTGCACGCACCTGTATGCCATTATTGAGTGGAGTCATGATGTAGACTCATAAAATTATGAATATATGGTGTTATGACCTAGTTAATCATATGAAATGATTATATTATTTATTAGATATGTATATTAACTTTGTTTGTGTTGTTCTCAGGTTATAAGGACAAGGAGGAAGCTCAGAAATAATAACTGAGCAGTTGCTGGTAATTGGTGAGTGGGTCTATCTCCGGATAGAGTTTAAGTAGCATATCATGCTACTGTGGTTGACTCTTTTACCATGCATAGTGTAGAAATTGCCATGTTAGAATAATATAGTATGCCTGATGTTGTATGTGAATTATGTGTACACTGTGTGAATGGCACCAGTCGGGCCTAGGGAGACTGGGGACTCGAGACCGTGCCTAGGAGAGGTTAGAGTCCGTATGAGGTCAACCGTGCCTAGGGGAGGTTGGGTCCATAGGCTACTGATTGTAGAGTATAGTGTGAATGATGCATCCCCTGCATCTGGATAACTATACTGTGAATTGAGTAGCAGGGACTATCGGTAGACTCAAGTCCGATCAGCTAGGAGTCGTGTGCTCGTACAAGCCGCCGATCCTCGTATTGTCTTATTGTATGCTAGTTGATAGTTAGCATGTGTTGTTGTTAGTATATAGCTTGTGTGTGACTTAAGCTATATCTGTTAGATAGATTCCATTCACTTAGCGGTGTGCTAATCCCCCACATATTCTCCCCTTGCAGGTTTAGGTACTGCCAGTCGGGAAGGGTGCTATTGCAGAAGACATGTTTGACAACCCAACTCTGATGTGGACTTTTGTATAAATAATGTTTTGTGATAACGAAACACCGTTGTGTAAACTTAAACGTAATGACGTGACTTATATTGTGTTTGTTAATAAAGTCTTCCGCTGTGTATTTAAAAAAAAAGTGGCCGGTGTTACAAGTTGGTATCAGAGCATGGTTTGGCAGCAAATACGTGCGCGTATTTTGTTCCCAAACCCTGAGGCAAGTCAAACATGTCTGTGGGAGTGGGGGCTAAGTGAAAATAGGATATACGTGTGTTAGTTGTGATTGAACTAACTGTTATCTACTAAGCTTTTGTGTGAGCTGTTTTGTAGCACAGGTATGGCTGCTAGAAACGCAACTGGCCCATCTAACCCCGGAACATTCAAAGCACCAGAAGAAGGTGTTGAGTCAGATGATGATCAGAGTAGTTACATCCTTCAGTTAGAAAGCAAGCTAAAAGAGGTCGAGGACAAAATTAATGAGCTTGAATTGGCGAGGCATTCTGGAAATGATGATACACCACCTGGATTCCCAACCGCGCAATCCCAAACGATACCTAATGTGCCCCAGAACCAGTTTCAGAATCAAATACCTAACCAATATTATATGCCACCACAAAATACCTTTACTTACCAAAATCCTATGATGATGAATCCATACCAAATGCAAATGTTCCATCAACCTTACATGCAACCACCCAAAAGATGTACGTATAAGAACTTCCGTGATTGCAAACCCTCCGAGTTCTCTGGAAGTACTGATCCAACTATAACTCTCAATTGGTTGCGAGAAGTTGAAAGGGTATTTGAAGCGTGTCAGTGTGAACCCGAGCTGAAGGTAACATATGCTAGTAGACTGTTGAAAGGTAGGGCTATGATTTGGTGGGATTCTTTGATTTCTAGTATATCAAAAGAGCAAGTGAGTAT
The DNA here is from genome assembly GCF_046630445.1 of Rutidosis leptorrhynchoides. Taxonomy (NCBI): domain Eukaryota; kingdom Viridiplantae; phylum Streptophyta; class Magnoliopsida; order Asterales; family Asteraceae; genus Rutidosis; species Rutidosis leptorrhynchoides. The sequence continues at coordinate 30,886,623 of NC_092338.1, read as the reverse complement.
GATCACATGGGAGCAGTTTCATGGGAAGGTGTGTGAACAATATTGTAATCCATTTGATATGAACCGAATCAAGACTGAGTTTCTTGAAATGAAGATGACACCTCAAATGACGATCGATGAGGTAGTAGAGAAGTTTATGGATAAACTGAGGTTTGTATAACAATGGGTGCCAGATGAAACGTCTCGTATCCAGCATTTTGTTAATATCATTCTGCCTGAGTACAGAACTTTTGTTAGAACAGCTACATCATTGTCTCAAGCTGTTGTGATGGCTAAGATGGTAGAAAGTGATGTTCAGGCTGCCAGAAACAGAATGTTTGGTAATGTGCTACAACAAGGTGGGCAAGTATCTGGTCAATCAGGATCTAAATTCAAGAAGTCTAGTGGGTTTAAATCGAAGGGTAAAAGTGGTCAGAGTAGTACTGGATCTGGATCAGGTAAAGGGAATTGGTGTCACACGTGTCGATCTTCTCACAGTGGTCAGTGTTCTGAGGCTACAAGAAGATGCTTAAAGTGTGATGTTGTTGGGCATGAGTCTTCAGCATGCCCGTATCTGAACAGTGTGTGTTGGAGTTGTCACAAACCAGGGCATCGTGCAATTAGTTGTCCGTCGAAGAGTGGTAGTTCCGGGGCAGGGTCAGGGGCGCGTTCAGCATCAGCTGGAGGGTCAACTGCCTCGAGTGGGCAGAAAAGGAAGAACCCTCCAACAGCAGAGGCTAGAGCTTTTCAGATGTCGGTGGAAAATGCTGTGGCAACCGACGAAGTAATCACCGGTATGTTTCTAATCAACTCAATACCTGCTCGCGTATTGTTTGATTGTGGTGCCAATAGGTGTTTTATGTCCCTAGATTTCTGTGCTAAGTTGAATTTACCAGCTACTATGTTACCCAAGCCGGTTAGTGTAGAAGTAGCTGATGGTAAGACCACACCCGTCACAACCTATGTGACTGGGGTTTGTATAGAGATCGAAGGGAAGTCTTTCCCGGTGACTTGTTTAGTGTTACCTATTCCTAGCTTTGATGTAGTACTAGGAATGGATTGGTTGAGCTCGCTTAGGGCTAATATTAAGTGTGATAGGAAAATGATTACCTTTCGTTCGACCGATGGAACCCGTGTTGTGGCCCGAGGGGAGCGGGGAGGGTATAATTTTCTGTTGATAACCATGATGAAAGCGAAAAAGTCGATGGCAAAGGGTTGTGAATCATTTCTTGCATATGTGATTAATGCAAAGAAAGAAAAGAAAACAGTGGCCGATATTCCGATAGTATCAGAATTTCCCGAAGTGTTCCCAGATGAGTTACAAGGTCTGCCGCCGGTAAGGGAAGTTGAATATAAGATTGAATTGGTTCCTGGAACAACTCCAGTTGCAAAAGCTCCATACCGATTAGCGCCGTCTGAAATCCGTGAAATGATGTCACAGATTCAAGAACTATTAGATCGTGGGTTTATCCGACCGAGTTCTTCACCGTGGGGTGCTCCGGTATTGTTTGTTAAAAAGAAAGATGGGTCAATGCGTATGTGTATTGATTATCGTGAATTGAACAAAAGAACAGTGAAGAATAAGTATCCGTTACCTCGAATAGACGATTTGTTCGATCAGTTACAGGGTGCTTCATTCTTTTCTAAGATAGACTTACGATCCGGATATCATCAGGTTCGTGTTGCTGAATCAGATATACCGAAAACAGTGTTCAGAACAAGGTATGGTCATTATGAATTTCTTGTCATGCCGTTTGGGTTGACGAATGCGCCAGCAATCTTCATGGATCTAATGAATAGAGTGTGTCGCCCATTCTTAGATAAGTTTGTGATTGTGTTTATAGATGATATACTAGTGTATTCAAAGACCGAAAGTGAACATGCTGAACATCTGAGACAGGTTTTGAACATGTTGAAACGTGAACAACTATTTGCAAAATTTTCAAAGTGTGAATTTTGGTTACGTGAAGTGCAGTTTTTGGGTCATGTGATTTGTGCCGAAGGTATAAAAGTTGATCCGACAAAGATATAAGCGGTAATGAATTGGAATTCTCCGAAGACTCCGACTGAGATTAAGAGTTTTCTGGGATTAGCCGGTTATTATCGCAGATTTATCAAGGATTTCTCGAAAATAGCGGGTCCGTTGACTAAGTTGACTCGTAAAGATGTAGTCTTTCGATGGACTGATGAACAGAAAAAGGCTTTTCAGATTTTGAAACAGCTACTGTGTCAGGCACCAGTGTTAGCTTTACCAGAATGTTCAGACAACTTCGTGGTATACTGTGATGCATCATATGCTGGGTTGGGTTGTGTATTAATGCAAAGAGATAAAGTAATCGCCTACGCCTCGAGACAGTTGAAAGTTCATGAGAAGAATTATCCAGTGCATGATCTTGAAATGGCTGCAGTAGTGTTTGCTTTGAAACTGTGGAGACACTATTTGTATGGAACCCATTGTGTTATATGTACAGATCACAAGAGTTTGCAGTATATCTTCTCACAGAAAGAATTGAATATGCGTCAGAGACGATGGCAAGAGTTGATCAAATATTACGATTGTGAAATTAAATACCATCCGGGTAAGGCAAATGTGGTTGCAGATGCGCTAAGTCGTAAAAAGTCAAGTGAAAATGTGAAATTTCTTCGTTTGAATATAACTTCAGATTTGATTAACAGCTTAAAAACCATTCAGGCCTGTGCTTTAGAGGACGAACATATTAAATATGAACAAATGACCAAACGAAAAGTGGACTTAATTGATGACTCACGTGGACTAAAGACCTTAAACAATCGTGTTTGGGTGCCTAAGCTTGGAGATTTGAGGGATTTAATCATGACGGAAGCTCACAAATCCAGATTGACAGTACATCCGGGTAGTAATAAGATGTATCATGATTTGAAAACAGTGTATTGGTGGCCAACAATGAAATCAGATATCGCCCGTTATGTCGAAAAGTGTCATATATGTGCTCAAGTGAAGGCCGAACATCAGAAACCTTATGGTTCGTTACGTCAGTTACAGATTCCAGAGTGGAAATGGGAACATATAACGATGGATTTTGTGACCAAATTACCTCGAACTCAGAAAAGACATGATATGATTTGGGTAATAGTGGATCGCCTAACTAAAAGTGCTCATTTTCTTGCTACTCGTGAAACAGCTTCGTTAAGTGAGTTAGCCGAATTGTATATAAACGAGATAGTTAGTCGACATGGGGTGCCATTATCGATCGTTTCAGACAGAGATTCCAGATTTGTGTCGAATTTTTGGAATAGTCTTCAACAGAATTTGGGTACACGTGTGAATTTAAGTACAGCTTATCATCCTCAGACAGACGGTCAGAGTGAAAGAACGATACAGACTTTGGAGGATATGTTAAGGGCTTGTGTGTTAGAATACGGTGGTTCGTGGGATACACATTTGCCGTTGGTCGAATTCGCGTATAATAATTCATATCATTCGAGTATAGGGATGCCGCCCTATGAAATGTTATACGATCATCGTTGCAGAACTCCGACTTGTTGGTTAGAAGCCGGGGAGAAACAGTTTGCAGGTCCCGAAATTGTTCAAATGACAGCCGAAAAAGTTGCAATTGCGAGAGAAAAGTTGAAAGCTGCTAGAGATAGGCAGAAAATGTATGCTGATCCGCGTAGACGTCCAGTAACATTTAATGTGGGTGAACGAGTGTATCTGAAAGTTTCGCCGTGGAAAGGGGTTATCAGATTCAGTAAACGTGGTAAGTTAGCACCGAGATTTATTGGTCCGTTTCCGATCAGTGAAGTGTTGAATGATCAGACTGTGGTGTTACATCTTCCATCAGAGTTAGCCGGTATTCATAATACATTCAACGTATGTTATCTTCGTAAGTGTAAAGTCGACGATGAAACACAACTTCTTCCTTTAGAAGATTTAAGGGTCGATTTGAAAAAGAAATTGGTGGAAGAGCCGGTCCGTATGGTTGACCAAAAGGTGACTAAGCTGAGAAAGAAAGAGATTCCGATGGTGTTGATTGAGTGGAAACACAGTTTGGGTTCTAATCTTACGTGGGAAACGGAAGAGTTGATGAGAAAACGTTACCCTCATTTGTTTGACCAAGACCAGATTCCGAGGACGGAATCTTCTTAAGGGGGGTGGATTTGTAACAGACTGAAACCCGGGCTAGTTGTAAGTTGCCTATTTTGCCTTAGGGTTTGTGCTTAGTCTTAAGTGCTTTTATTTTAATTATTTTATTAGTGTTTTATTATAATTGTGTTGTGATCAGTTTGTGACAAGGGTCCCAGAACAGGTTGGTTTATTTAATTTGGACTCCGTTAGGACCGCCTAAGGAGATACGAAAGGTTATCAGATAAGATAACTGGTAAATACCCGTGTGATATGGGGTATGGATTTATAACCCATTTATATGTATGTTTCTGTATGTTTCTTCTCATTTCCCTAAATAAGAAAATAAGTACTCCGTACCCAAACTTCATCCCTTCACAAACCCTAATTGAATCTAAGCCTTAAATTGGATTGTGAGGCTTTAAGGATTGATTCATATCATCCTTGTGATCATTTATCCAGGTTTGTTAGCTTGAATTCGTGCTTTAATTCATAGAAATTGGGTTTTAGTGTTCTTATGAGTTTTTGAAGAAATTAGCTCAAATCTTATTGTTTGATGTTTAAAAACATCAATAGATGTTAGAAATAGGTTGTATCTATGTTTAGTAGCTTCCATGTGCTTAAAATTTGATCATATTGCTCAAAAATCGAGCGTAAGTGTTCGAACCAGTTGCTACAGTGTTTGCTACAGTATTTTGCTACAGTATTTTGCTACAGTACCGAACTGCTACAGTATCACTATTTGCTACAGTATCACTATTTGCTACAGTGTCGCTATTTGCTACAGTGCCCGATTTGCTACAGTGCCGCTATTTGCTACAGTGCTTTTATGAAATTGAAACGGGCGTAACTTTCAAACTGTAACTCCGTTTTTGATGAATCAAATATTATTGGAATTGTATTGAAGAGTACTTTTCAATGGTGAACTTTTAAGAAACTAGATCAAACTGTTTTTGGGCCGAAAAAGGAGTTTTAGTGTGTATGTCGTGTTTTGCACGCACCTGTATGCCATTATTGAGTGGAGTCATGATGTAGACTCATAAAATTATGAATATATGGTGTTATGACCTAGTTAATCATATGAAATGATTATATTATTTATTGGATATGTATATTAACTTTGTTTGTGTTGTTCTCAGGTTATAAGGACAAGGAGGAAGCTTAGAAATAATAACTGAGCAGTTGCTGGTAATTGGTGAGTGGGTCTATCTCCGGATAGAGTTTAAGTAGCATATCATGCTACTGTGGTTGACTCTTTTACCATGCATAGTGTAGAAATTGCCATGTTAGAATAATATAGTATGCCTGATGTTGTATGTGAATTATGTGTACACTGTGTGAATGGCACCAGTCGGGCCTAGGGAGACTGGGGACTCGAGACCGTGCCTAGGAGAGGTTAGAGTCCGTATGAGGTCAACCGTGCCTAGGGGAGGTTGGGTCCATAGGCTACTGATTGTAGAGTATAGTGTGAATGATGCATCCACTGCATCTGGATAACTATACTGTGAATTGAGTAGCAGGGACTATCGGTAGACTCAAGTCCGATCAGCTAGGAGTCGTGTGCTCGTACAAGCCGCCGATCCTCGTATTGTCTTATTGTATGCTAGTTGATAGTTAGCATGTGTTGTTGTTAGTATATAGCTTGTGTGTGACTTAAGCTATATCTGTTAGATAGATTCCATTCACTTAGCGGTGTGCTAATCCCCCACATATTCTCCCCTTGCAGGTTTAGGTACTGCCAGTCGGGAAGGGTGCTATTACAGAAGACATGTTTGACAACCCAACTCTGATGTGGACTTTTGTATAAATAATGTTTTGTGATAACGAAACACCGTTGTGTAAACTTAAACGTAATGACGTGACTTATATTGTGTTTGTTAATAAAGTCTTCCGCTGTGTATTTTAAAAAAAAAAAATGGTCGGTGTTACATGTTAGGCCCAATAGATCTATCTTTAGGATTCGCGTCAATTAGGGTGTCTGTTCCCTAATTCTTAGATTACCAGACTTAATAAAAAGGGGCATATTCGATTTCGATAATTCAACCATAGAATGTAGTTTCACGTACTTGTGTCTATTTTGTAAATCATTTATAAAACCTGCATGTATTCTCATCCCAAAAATATTAGATTTTAAAAGTGGGACTATAACTCACTTTCACAGATTTTTACTTCGTCGAGAAGTAAGACTTGGCCACTGGTTGATTCACGAACCTATAACAATATATACATATATATCAAAGTATGTTCAAAATATATTTACAACACTTTTAATATATTTTGATGTTTTAAGTTTATTAAGTCAGCTGTCCTCGTTAGTAACCTACAACTAGTTGTCCACAGTTAGATGTACAGAAATAAATCGATAAATATTATCTTGAATCAATCCACGACCCAGTGTATACATATCTCAGTATTGATCACAACTCAAACTATATATATTTTGGAATCAACCTCAACCCTGTATAGCTAACTCCAACATTCACATATAGAGTGTCTATGGTTGTTTCGAAATATATATAGATGTGTCGACATGATAGGTCAAAACATTGTATACGTGTCTATGGTATCTCAAGATTACATAATATATAATACAAGTTGATTAAGTTATGGTTGGAATAGATTTGTTACCAATTTTCACGTAGCTAAAATGAGAAAAATTATCCAATCTTGTTTTACCCATAACTTCTTCATTTTAAATCCGTTTTGAGTGAATCAAATTGCTATGGTTTCATATTGAACTCTATTTTATGAATCTAAACAGAAAAAGTATAGGTTTATAGTCATAAAAATAAGTTACAAGTCATTTTTGAAAAGGTAGTCATTTCAGTCGAAAGAACGACGTCTAGATGACCATTTTAGAAAACATACTTCCACTTTGAGTTTAACCATAATTTTTGGATATAGTTTCATGTTCATAATAAAAATCATTTTCTCAGAATAACAACTTTTAAATCAAAGTTTATCATAGTTTTTAATTAACTAACCCAAAACAGCCCGCGGTGTTACTACGACAGCATAAATTCGGTTTTACGGTGTTTTTCGTGTTTTCAGGTTTTAAATCATTAAGTTAGCATATCATATAGATATAGAACATGTGTTTAGTTGATTTTAAAAGTCAAGTTAGAAGGATTAACTTTTGTTTGCGAACAAGTTTAGAATTAACTAAACTATGTTATAGTGATTACAAGTTTAAACCTTCGAATAAGATAGCTTTATATGTATGAATCGAATGATGTTATGAACATCATTACTACCTTAAGTTCCTTGGATAAACCTACTGGAAAAGATAAAAATGGATCTAGCTTCAACGTATCCTTGGATGGCTCGAAGTTCTTGAAGCAGAATCATGACACGAAAACAAGTTCAAGTAAGATCATCACTTGAAATAAGATTGTTATAGTTATAGAAATTGAACCAAAGTTTGAATATGATTATTAACTTGTATTAGAATGATAACCTACTGTAAGAAACAAAGATTTCTTGAGGTTGGATGATCACCTTACAAGATTGGAAGTGAGCTAGCAAACTTGAAAGTTTTCTTGATTTTATGTAACTAGAACTTGTAGAATATATGAAGAACACTTAGAACTTGAAGATAGAACTTGAGAGAGATCAATTAGATGAAGAAAATTGAAGAATTAAAGTGTTTGTAGGTGTTTTTGGTCGTTGGTGTATGGATTAGATATAAAGGATATGTAATTTTGTTTTCATGTAAATAAGTCATGAATGATTACTCATATTTTTGTAATTTTATGAGATATTTCATGCTAGTTGCCAAATGATGGTTCCCACATGTGTTAGGTGACTCACATGGGCTGCTAAGAGCTGATCATTGGAGTGTATATACCAATAGTACATACATCTAAAAGCTGTGTATTGTACGAGTACGAATACGGGTGCATACGAGTAGAATTGTTGATGAAACTGAACGAGGATGTAATTGTAAGCATTTTTGTTAAGTAGAAGTATTTTGATAAGTGTGTTGAAGTCTTTCAAAAGTATATAAATACATATTAAAACACTACATGTATATACATTTTAACTGAGTCGTTAAGTCATCGTTAGTCGTTACATGTAAGTGTTGTTTTGAAACCTTTAGGTTAACGATCTTGTTAAATGTTGTTAACCCAATGTTTATAATATCAAATGAGATTTTAAATTATTATATTATCATGATATTATCATGTATGAATATCTCTTAATATGATATATATACATTAAATGTCTTTACAACGATAATCGTTACATATATGTCTCGTTTAAAAATCATTAAGCTAGTAGTCTTGTTTTTACATATGTAGTTCATTGTTAATATACTTAATGATATGTTTACTTATCATAGTATCATGTTAACTATATATATATCCATATATATGACATCATATAGTTTTTACAAGTTTTAACGTTCGTGAATCACCGGTCAACTTGGGTGGTCAATTGTCTATATGAAACATATTTCAATTAATCAAGTCTTAACAAGTTTGATTGCTTAATATGTTGGAAACATTTAATCATGTAAATATCAATCTCAATTAATATATATAAACATGGAAAAGTTCGGGTCACTACACCACATTGTCATGGGAGTGGGTTAGTCGCGGTGTTAAGACACCACTCATAGATTTGATTGACATGTGGGTTAGTCGCGGTGTTAAGACACCACATTGTCATGGGGGTGAGTTAGTCGAGGTGTTAAGACATCACCCGGGGGGATTAGTGATTACGCGGTGCTAAGTACACTAATGGATGTTATGAACTTCGATGGTCTTTAGCGAGTACCGTTCCCTTGTTCGATTGGTTAACCATGGTTATAAGAATTTTTTATTAGCGTATTTAATTGTGAACTATATGCTATTGGTGTTGCTAGCTTATTGTGAATTGCGGATATTAGTTTATGCATAATGTTTGCATGGTTGTCGAATTGCTAGCTTGTATGCGGTATTGTATAAGTGATTGCAAGTAAGTAGGTTATATATGTATATGTATAATTACTGCATTCACCAAGCATTAGCTTACCCCTCTCGTTGTTTACCTTTTTAGATGCAGGTGCGGAGAAAGGGAAGGGGGTTGTTGGGCACTAGATTTCCCTTGTTGGATGCTTGTTGAAGTTTTGAAAGTCGACCTAGCGTTTTGGGTAGTTTAGCCCCAAACCATGCTCGGGTGTTGTTTGGATTAAAACTACCATGTTAATGGGTCGAATTAAGGGCCTTCGTGCCTTCTTTGTAAACTTTAAACTCGTCGTATGTTTAAACGAGTTGTATGTAACGATTTACTTTATGTAACCATTTAATTGGGCGTTAATGGTTTATTAATTATAAAAAAAAAATTGTCGGGTTGCGTACGGGTTGGGTTGTTTCAATAGTGCTTGATATTCTCCACCATTATAAGAATATAGTTTGTGAGACTGTACATCTGGACGGCGTCCAGCTATCTGGACGACGTCCAAACCTTTTGGACGGCATCCAAATGAAGTAAATATTTCTGATCAGTTTTCCAATTTTACGCGAGCGGAAAACCCGCTTCCCGACACTTTTAAACTAAACGGTTTTCACAACATGTTATAATAATTAAAACTAAGAGTTTTTCATAATAAAAATCGAGCTTTACAATACCGAGCCCACAACGACCCAAATTACCACAAGTGACCATTTCGACCCATTTTAGTTTAATTCAAAACATAGACCGAGCATGGTGATTGGGGATACGCTACCCAATCCTAATCAATCCAAAAGCGAGTCTTCTAATCCCCACACTTACGCGAGCCGCCAACACGCGAACCTATAAAAATGTAAACAACGAGAGGGTAAGCTAACGCTTAGTGAGTGAGAATATACTACATATATATATGCATAAAATGAATACGCATCGCCAACACATAAATAGTAAACACATACCGCAATCCGAGCATAACTAAGCAATGTTATACCTAACGTACGACCAAGCCAAAACCGCAAGATTAGCTACAACATACAATAAGTATATATACGCATATACAAAAATACAACCGATAATACAACAAGGTTAACCCCTTAACCTTAAACCCATGAAGGTTGGCCGAACAACCCGAGCCTTAGTGAATTCGCACAACCCGAGATTCACTTCCTTCACCACTTCAACAACCGAGGTTGGCCGAACTACCCATGCCTTAGTGAATTCGTACTACCCGAGATTCACTACCTCATCAATAAGATGACCGAACAACCCGAGTCATCATGAATCCGCACTACCCGAGATTCACTACCTCCTCAAAACCCACATCATCGGGGTTACTCAACTGTAACTCAATACCAATCCCACTACATCGGGATTATATAACTCCATATCACAAGTCCATGTGATAACGTACACACGAAGTGTGCACCTCGCCAAAGGTGGTCAACCAAAATGCACAACCGTGCCAATTGGACTTATTACACAAGCCCATCAAACCCACCTTTATATGAAGTGAGTTCTATAACTGAGAACCACTTCACCCGACCCGCACCCATCTCACACATACATATGCACATAGGATATTAACACTCACCTTGTCGTCTTGAAGAGTGCTACCGAATAATCCGCAACTCGCCAATGGAATGTACCTATTCCATTATCACAATACAAACAACACACTTAGAGTGGATTTACAAACCAACTCAAAACGACACTTAGTGCAATTTCGACCAATTGCACCTCCAAGCTCAAAACGTCCCCAAACTAACCAATAATCACTAACAATAGTGACACTGGTCCTAATACGCCAATTAAATCCAAGCACAAGTGTCAAACACTCGTCTTGCCCAAATTGACACCAAACCCTAATTTTGACCCATTTCAAAATTAGTCAACCAAATACCCCAAATGGGTTCCAACACTTTCATAATCACTAACACTAGTGATTATACCCATTATCAAAGCCTAATCATGGCCAAAACATCAACCAACCCAAAACCCGCCAAGTGACAAGAATAACTAGTCACCATAAACCCACTTCATCATCTAAAAGGGTTTCACAACTAATCAAGCTCAAACCCTAACTTGAATATCAATTCTAACAAATGAAATTCGGAGTTTGAACTTACCAATACTACCACAAAGTAGCCGTGAACGAGATGAACAACTTTAGAACCCGAGGTTTTGATCGATTCAAGCTTCTTCCTCCTTTTCTCAAGCTTTCTCACTCTCTAGAACTTGAGGTTGAAGATGAGAGGATAAGTTGGGTGAAGATAAGGTTGAATGAGCTCAACCTTGCCCATTTGTGGCTTAAAACCGGCCACTAAGTAAAAAGACCAACATACCCCTTTTAAAATCTTAAAATTACATAGCTGGCCCGACAGACCAATTGGACGGCGTCCCAAATATTGGACGGCGTCCCACTCTTTAGTACTGGACGACATCCTAAAACTTGGACGGCGTCCCAATCAACTGAACCAGATTGAAACTGAAACAGGGTCTTACAAAAAAAAAAAAAAAAAACAAAAACAAAAACTTCCTACTCCCCCAGTCCCACCACAATTGTCTCTTGTTGACTTTTCAAAATCTTTCTTTGTCAACTTTGACTATAAATATTTTTATTTGTGTTATAATATTAGATGAAAATTATATGAATGAAAATACATTTAAAACAAATTCATTCATATAACTTTCATCAAATATTATATAACACAAATAGAAATATTTACAGTTAAAGTTGACAATTAAAGACTTTAATAAGTCAACACGGGACACTTATCTACTCAAAAACGTGTTTTTTCTCGCAAATTACTGTTCACGATTTCTTGAATTGGTTATATATATATAATATAATATAATCTCGAGGTTTGAAGTAACATAATTTAAAACCCTTTCATATGCTTGGTTCGCATTTTATATTTATTATTTATAGAATTTCAAAAGACCTCTCCTCTAACGAATGTAAACGTAAACATATAAGTGTAAAACGTAAATGTAAAATGAAAAATTAAACATAAAGTTAAACATAATTGTAGAGTGTAACCTTAAAACGTAAACGTAAAATGTAAACGTAAAGTGAAATGTAAACATAAACGTAAACATGTAGCGTAAAAGAGGAGAAACATATTATTGTCAATTATCTCACTAGTCATTACTATAAAGGATTTAGAAATTCATTCCACATAAGTTTTATAATTGGCAAACATAAATTATTCAACCAAACATATAAATAAAAAAGTAAATCTATACAAATCTAATAAACCTAACGAACCCTAAGAGTTTTCTTGTGAGGATATTAACTTAATCAGTAGATTATATATCATAGTTTTATTAAAGCATTTTTATTTTTTAAATTTACATAATTTTTTTAATATGACGTGTTAGTCTTGTATTGGTGAAATACACACACATACATATAATTATATATATATATATATATATATATATATATATATATATATATATATATATATATATATATATATATATATATATATATATATATATATATATATATATATATATATATATATATATATATATATATATATATATATATTGTAAATTATAATCGATAGTTCTTGTGATTTAAATGAAATACATCAATCGTCCTTATCTCATGCAAATTACACTTATCGTCTCGATTGATTTGGTTGTACATAACCGCCATCCATCTTGATCAAATTAAATAGCACCAATCGTACCCATCTTATAAAAATTACACTTATAGTGTTTGATGGTTTATGTCTTATTCAAAATGTGTGGTATCTAACTTATTCATAATGCGTATACATACTTGATGTGTGCAGCGGTGTATACGAAATAGATTATATTTTGTTACGAAATACTATTAAATACGATACAATTTACACAAGTTATTTATTTATTTAGAGAATGGATATACCTAAACCTTGCTACAACACTTATAGGCAGTGTACCTAATCGTAGAGTAGTGTAGTTTTTAGTAAGTCTGGTTCGTTCCACAGGGATCCACTTATTGCGTACACTATATTTTTAACAACTATATTTATACAAATATATATATATATATATATATATATATATATATATATATATATATATATATATATAAGTAGTAATATTATTATAAAAGGGGGGTTTACCGTTTAATGATCGGTTTGTCAATTTTTGTATTTTTGCGTAAAGATAAATGACAATAAAATAAATTGCAATAATTAAAATGATAGTAAATAAAAGTACGATGAAATATGAAATAAAAGTATTATGCTTATTTAAACTTCCGTAATCATGATGTTTGACGTTTTGATTTTAATTTATTACTCTGGATTAATTGTCCTTTGTCCTGGCTTATTTGATACCTATCTGGGTTTTGCCCATAATAGTCCATCGGTCATAATTATAATATGCTCATCAAATTAACCTTATTCCCGAAGTCAAGTATTCCAACTAATTAGGGATTCGAACTGTAACAAGGTTTTAATACTTTGTTAATAATTACACCAGGTTATCGACTGCGTGTAATCCAATGTTTAATACTAATTACACCAATTATCCTTGTATGTAATTCACCCCTGTTTTAATTAGTCCATGATACATTAATTTATTCACTTGGCCATAATGAATAATCAATTACCCAATCCAATTGATTAATTAAATGATTGTAAACGATGTCGTATAAACGTCACTAAATAGGACATTCGTAATCAATTTAATAATTATTAGATTAACTAATTTGAAGATAGGTTCAACAGGTTCCAATGAGTTGTCATTCAATTAGACAATACCCCCTACCTATTAATAGTCAATAGTCAAATGTTCACAAGTGTTGGTCTTTTGTCCAAACCCTAATTATGGTACAAAATTGAATAACCCCGTCTTAATATTTAGCCCAACATCACGATTACTTCGGCTCAAATAAGCATAATAATAACTTAGTTACGAGATATTAATTTAAAAAGGAAGAACATAGCTTACAGTGATTATTTATCGCGTAGCGTTACACGGACAGAGTTCCGACTTTAAAACCCGTAAAACATTTCTTACAATAACTCAACTAAACCATAACTTTATTATTAAAATTAACTTAAATTAAAATTATAATATAAATATATATTACATAAGAGAGAAAGTGTAACGACCCGACAAAATCGTCATTGACGGCGCCGTTAACTTAGGTCCCGTTACGTGATCATAGTCCCTAAATGAGACGCATTTGACCAAAATTATGTCGCATTCATTTGAAACGTGCATGACTTGCAAAGTTTTAAGTTACCAAATGGTTCGACAACAAGTTTAAGTTTACAAAAATTGTAAAGTATAAATGAAATAACTTGCGACATAATATAAGTTGAAATCATGAATGCTATCAATAGTGTATGCATGTAAACATTAAGTTTGAATCCAAAGGTGCTATCACTAGCGTATGCATGTATGCTTGACCCCAAGCAAGTAATCAAAGTGTGCGGAAGCATGTATCAAGTAGCCAAGTATGAACTTGAGAAATATATAGAAAACTGTCAACGAAAAACGTTGGTGAAATCATAGGTGTATTTGTAAACGTGAGTTTCTGAACCACAAGATTTGGCATAAGGTGATTATCCAAATCGTTTACATTCCAAAAGTGGTTGTTTGTATCACGAGCACCCAATTACCAAGACTTAACTGAATAGTACCTCTGCATCATAGTGTTAGAACCTACACTATACCCCAAAAATACGTTTCATTCATCTGAATGAGGGTTCGTCAAACCCGCATGGCCACACAACATAAGTTCTCGCTTACACCCTACAAGTGTAACTAATGATAATTGGACTTGAGGATTTTTGTTCTAACTCGTACGTGGAATGTTTGTTTTCGCACTTGTGTTCAACGTATAAAAGTATAAACCGTATATGTTTCTCATCCCATGATTTAAAAGTATAAAAGTTGTTGAAAAGATGGGACTATGATCTCATCGTAGTTGCATGCCAAAGTACTTGTAATTAAACGTTGTGCAATGAATGTTGCGTAACCTTGACCTAAACAAATAAGTTGTATCAATTACCGGTTATGACACGAGGTCGGGTGAAATGTGTTCAATTAGTCCTATGGCTCGTTATGACTCGATAAATATAGCATGTGAGTCAAATTGTCAAGTTTCATGCAAGATATAAGTATAAAAGCATGTTAGAATGATTGCATAAGTGTTTGGTTAAGTTTGACTAAAAGTCAAACTTGGTCAAAATCAAAGTCAACGGGGTCGGGTCGGGTTTCCGACTATTGTACATATAAACGTAGTCATATATAAGCATGTTGGCAAAATTTCACGTTAAACGGAGTTGCGAGTAAGCGGGAACGAAACTTAAAAAATCAAAAAAAAATTGGGACAGAAATATTCTCGCTATAGCGAGATTTTGTGCACACCAGGGCCCGCTATAGCGAGGCCCCTGGTTTCAGGTGCTGTTGCTGAATTTTCAAGTGCACGAACCAAGCTTCTCTCAAACACAACTAATGAACCGTAAACATTCAAAACACGTATCTTATATCGTTGGAAAGGTAATTTAACAAGGAACACAACTAAACACATTTCATCAAACAAAAACATCATTTACAATAACCGATTTCTCGTTAAGTGATCATTAAAGGTTCATTTTTAAAGTTTCAAGTTCATAAAATGCATAAGATGATTCGGGAACTTAATACACACATATAATACGCCGTTTCGTAGGTAATTACGCATACAATACTACTAAACACTTACAAACAACATTGCAAAGCATTTAATGCATCAAAATTCACATTCAAGGCTACCAAACCCTAACCAAAAATCAAAAAATCAATGTAAGGTTTTCATGTCATCCAACATACCAAAACGAAGCTAATGATGCTAATATCACTTTTAACACATAAGGTTTAACATCTAACAACATTTAATCAATCAAAATCAAAGATTAAACTAACCCATTTTTCATATTCAAGCTAGTTACTCAAAACAAATAAATCGATCAAACTAAACACATGTTCATGTTAGACTTGAGCCATAGACACTAACTAACACCATTTCAAGTCAAAAACACTAAGAACATAAAATCTAGAGTTTTTAGAAAGTTACTCAAAAGAGATGAGATTAGTATCAAAATGTAGAGGATGAAGAGAGGATTCCAAAAGTACAAATCATTTTGTTGTAAGCTTCCTTGAAGTGATTTAGATGATGATTTAGTGTTGATGGTGAAAAATGGGTTCTTGTTGCTAGTAAGAAAAGAAAGAAAAAGAAAAAGGAAAGATAATGGTGAATGGGAGGGAAAATGGAAGTAAGTGGGAGGTGGGTTGACTAGTTGACCTAGTCAAATAGTTTGCTCATTTGGCAATTTTGGTCCCTCGAGTTTAAAGCGGGTGCGCGAATTAACTAAACGAATTATTCTAAAAACGCGAGAGTAAACAGGAGATATTATAATTACATATCGGGAATATTAAGAACATTAGTTAACGGAAGATACGAATTTAGATAACGAAAGGTATTATCTAAATAAAATAAAAAAAGATGGCGTTAAAATAAATTAACGAAAAAAGGCGGGTCATTACAGAAAGAAATATATGAAGGTGTGTGTTACTCGTCGAAATTCTGGCCAATTTATAGACCTGACCACACTTTGAGAGCCATGCGATCGCATGGCTTTCCCTTGTTATTCCCATGCGATCGCATGGCCAGGCTGGCATGCACCCATCCTTCATTTAAAACGTGGGCTGCTCGATTTATAAAATATATAATATAATATATATAATTTTATATAATTATATATATATATATATATATATATATATATATATATATATATATATTATATTCTTGTGCATAGTAGACTTGTAATTTTAGCTCCGTTGCGTCGTACGTTGATAGTTGGTTCATGTCCCGGTTCTGGATTTTCAAACGTCCTTTCGTACGCGTAGATATTTTGTACTTTGCGTTCCGCAGCTTGTACTCTTGTAAATTTTAGACGTTTCTCATCAATAAATGGAACCACTTGGATTATAACTTGTACATTTGAGCTTTTTGGTCATTTGCGTCTTCAAATCGTCGTTTTCTTCTTTTGTCTTCACACTTATTTATTTAAACGATTATTACATAAAAATAGAACTATAGTAACTAAAAGCTTTACATATTGGGATGATATTGATACTAAATATATGTTCATTTGGAGCACTATCAATACTTATAATTTACGGAGTACAGTTTACTAACAAGTGTACGTTGATAGTCTATGACTTATTGAAAATGTGTGTCAATAAGAGAGAAGGCCGACACACTTTTTTAAGTAAATCGGATAATATTAACGTATACTTTTATATAAGTGACAAATAATTGGTACAACTTTTAGTAGATAAAAGTAATTTGTGTAATTTTATGAAACTAGAATATCAGTTAAATTAAAAAAAAATAAGGACGATCAATATAATATTTCATGTGAACTATAACAAAAATTGTTATCGTTATTAACATTAACATTAACATTAACATTA
Organism: Rutidosis leptorrhynchoides; assembly: GCF_046630445.1. Taxonomy (NCBI): domain Eukaryota; kingdom Viridiplantae; phylum Streptophyta; class Magnoliopsida; order Asterales; family Asteraceae; genus Rutidosis; species Rutidosis leptorrhynchoides. Next base: position 30,869,132 of record NC_092338.1, on the reverse strand, counting down.
ACATTAACATTAACATTAACACTTCATCTGAAACACGAAAATTTAGGAACATTAAACTTTTTATGTTTTACAAATGAGCACAATTTTTTTTTATATTTTACAAATGAACACAACACAAAACTTTTTGTTTTTTACAACAAACACACATACTAAAACATAATTTTTTGCAAAAGTTTTTGTATTTCACAAATGCACACAACACAAAACTTTTTGTTTATACAAACAAACACAATACTAAAACATAAAAATTTACTTTTTACAATTGAGCACACAAGTTTTCGCTTTTCACAAATGAACGCGAATATTTTACTTTTTATAAATAAATACAAAACTTTTCACTTATTACAAACCAATTACATAATTTTTTTACTTTCCTTTTAAAACATGAAATTTTTATAAATAGTACACTTTTTTACGTTTTACAAAAGAGCACAATTTTTTTTCCTTTCTACAAATGAACACTACTAAGACATAAACTTTTTTACTTTTATAAATGAGCACAAAATACTTTATTATTATTATTATTATTATTATTATTATTATTATTATTATTATTATTATTATTATTATTATTATTATTATTATTATTTTATTATAATTATATTATTGTTATAATTATTATTATTATTTATTATTATTATTTATATACTTTAAGTTATATTTATAACTTTATAAACTTTAAGTTATATCTATAACTTTATAAATTTTAAGTTATATTTATAAAAGAAAAATGATCGGCAACACTTGATTAACAATTGAAAAACACCCACAGAACTCAACAACTTCTCATATTTTGTATCAGTGTCAGAATACACTTATTATGTAATGTAATGATAAGAGAGAGAACATTTGTAATAAATATACAATTCACAAATTAAGTTATTGAAACTTTCACAAAATATCTATCAAAATGCAAACTATCAATAACTCGCAAATCTAACGTAACGCGAGAGCTTACCACTAGTTTACTCTAGAAGATACTACTCCGTAGTATATTAAACAATGAACATGGTGGTGTGATGGCGAGTCCTCGGAAATTGGATGTTAGAGGTCTTTTAACCTCCATTTTCTAATATACGTGTAAATATTCTCTGATCGTGCGTGTCTACTACACGTGTAAGTCAAAGTCAATGGATGAATTTAATCATTGAAAGTTGAAACACACGAAGAAAAAAAAAACTGTTTTGTAGATATTTTAATATTAACAATTTCAAAACAGATCGAGTATATTTATATAAAGGGAGTGATATGTACAAAACCCAATTTTGTTATGTACACAACCATCATGCTTTACAGTGTTGTACTGTACAACACTGTAAAGTATGATGGTTGTGTACATAACAAAAATGGGTTGTGTACATATCATAACCCTTATATAAATCATTCGTGCGCTTGTCATTTTGTTTTATTGGTTGTCTGTAACATCCTAAAACAATTTAAACGGTCCATATGTTGAAGGCTTTGGATAAAAACGAAACTACATAAACAATATGACCCACTTCATTAGTTTGATGTATGCCTAAACAACATGCAAGCAATTAAAAGAAACAAGGCAGGCGGGTTCCAAAAAAAATATCAGGTTACGAGATGAAAAGAACGAGTAACTCTGAGGGCACTGTTGAACTAGACTATTTTACCAAGCAAATTGGTCTTGAATGGGACTGTGCCCCAAATCAGGTCTAATTTTTCCTCTCTATTAATTTGTTTCTTTAATGTCATTATCACAATCATGTCATTTGATATTCGTGGGTTTGGTTCGGGTAAGGAAAGTAAGATCGAGGATTTTAGAAAACTTGTTCTCAGGGAAAAATCGTCTATTGTTGCTTTAAAAGAAACAAAATGTAACAATGTGAATGATCAATGGGTTAATATGATATGGGGGTCTAATGAAGTTGGGTTTATTCAAAAGGAAATGATCGGTAAATCGGGTGGTCTATTGTTGCTATGGGACAACACCGAGTTAACTGTTGAGCAATCCTTTATAGATGAATTTTTCATAGCAATAAAAGGGAAGTGGGAGGGAAAAGATGAGACTGTTATTATTGTAAACGTTTACGGCCCCCATGATGATTCTGACAAGCAAAAAATGTGGTTGAGTCTTGAAAATTTTGTAGGAAAGTTCGATGTCGCTTGGGTTCTTTGTGGCGACTTCAATGAAGTAAGAGATCGTTCCGAGAGGCAAAGTTGTATTTACATGGATCGAAGGGCTAAGTGGTTTATCGAGTTCATAAACAAGACACATCTAATCAAGGTTCCGCTATGTGGGAAAAGATTCACGAGAATATGCGATAATGGTATCAAATTTAGCAAGTTGGATAGATTCCTCATCTCTGAAAAATTCAATCATATGTGGGGAGACTTATCCATCCTTGCTCTTGAAAGAAAATTGTTGGATCATTGTCCGATCATCTTAAGAGACAAAGTCGTCGATTTCGGTCCAAAACCTACAAAAATCTTTGATGAATGGATCAAAGCAGAAGGCGTGAGTAAAATAATAGAGGATGCTTGGAAGTTAGATGTGGAAGGAAGAAGGCTTGATTGCATATTTCGAAATAAGTTGAAAAATGTTAAAGTTGCTTTGAAAGACTGGAGTCGTAACAAGTGGGCCAACCTTGAGGTGGAAATTGAAAAATTAAGATCTGATGTGGAAAAATGGGAAGCTGAGGCAGAAAATAGAGTTTTAAGCGACGTCGAGAGGGAATCATGGCTTAACTTTAGAAAGAAATGGATCGACAAAGAAAAAATCAAGTCTAACATGGCAAAACAAAAGGCTCGTGTCAAATGGATCCTTGAAGGTGAAGAAAACACGAAGTATTTCCATTCATGTATAAAGAGATGGCATTCGAAACGCAATATACGAGGCCTCAACATAAATGGAGTGTGGTGTGAAGATCCCATAGAAATTAAAAACGAAGCTTATACTCATTATAGATCTAAGTTTATGAAAAATCCGAGTTGCAAAATGAAACTGTCCGAGGGTAATGATAATTCAGGTACTGCCATTCGAACAACAGTGTTAACCGAGAGTCAAGCAAATCTTCTAGAAGCCAAATTTATAGAAATTGAAGTGTTAGATGCAATTAAGGAGTGTAATGTTTCGAAAGCACCCGGCCGCGATGGCTTTAAGTTTAAGTTTTTTAAGTTATATTGGGAGTTAGTGAAAGGTGATTTGATGAATGCCCTGAATTGGTTTTGGGAAAATTACGAGATTTCCAAAGGTTTTTGATATCGCTCCATTTATATATGTTTTATTTCGCGATGTCTACCTCACTTTGCTCGATTTTTTACTGTCTCGGAGCCTATTTAGTGTGTTATTGAGCTAATTGGTAAATTAAGGGCTAAGGAGTTGATTTGGTGTAAAATTGACCAAATCATGGGCAAAATTGGCTAAGAAAATGACAAGTGTAGGAAACAGCTCCAAAACCGCCGCTCCTGTAAAGGAGTGCCCTCCTGAAGGCCCAAAAGCGCCGCTCCTGAAGGAAAAGCGACGCTATTATGCATGATTTGTCTCCATTTTTCATCAGTGAGCAGAAGCACCGTTCTACATGTCCAAAGCTCGTGATCAGCCAAAAGCGTCGCTCCTCAACAAAAGCGTCGCCCCTGTTCAGAGCCAAAAGTGACGTTCCAAAGTCAAAAGCGCCGCTCCTCACCAAGCCAAAAGCGCCACTCCTGAAGTAAAAGCGGCGCTCTTGATGCTGTTTCAGCCCAGATTTTCAGCACTATAAAAGGAACGAGATTAGGTCATTTTTCATATGCATCTTTGGGAGCAGCTGCTTAAGGTTCGAATTTCACATACAAAACCCTAATTTCATCATCCATTGGTGTTTAAGGGTGGGTTCAAGGAAGCTAGCTCAAGATTCATCATTGTTTAGCTTAGATCTTCATCTTCTTTACATTTTAGGATGTAATCTTCACTTTACTTTTCATATTTTGCATTGATTACTTGTAATAACTTGAAGATGATGATGATTTATATTTCTATGCTTATTAATAGTTTTAATTTTAGCTATGATTGGCTAAATCTATTGTGTTTGCTTATCTATGAATCTCTAATGCTAGTGTTTGCCCCAAATCAATTGATTATTGTTGTTTGAATGAATTACATGATCATGTGTTATTGAGTTAGATAAAGATCCATTGATGTGAGTTTGTTTTAGGCTTGACTTTGATTACATATGTTGTGTAGCTCTCTTAGTGATTTGAGAAGTGAATAAATATTTGCTTCAACACCTTAGGTGATCTAGACAACTAGCTTAGGAATTGCAAGTGATTGTGTTCTTGATCTAGGTTGGTTTTCAATTGACCTCTAGTCAACATAGTAATGCCGATTATCTTAAGTGATTTCGATAGTTAGGGGTTTTAAGTGATTTCAACCTAAGCTCAATCTCAATGATCAAATCATGCTTAACTCGATCTTAAGATATAAAGCTTATGTGAATTCGTGGAGTATCATTTGATTTAAGGTTTAGTAGTGATGCTAAATATTTAATAGTTCAACAACTAATGAGATAGCATTATAGGCAAAATAGGGCAAGCCAAGCATAGAGAGGATTAGATAAGTGAACACGTATTAGTTAATTTGTTTTAAGTCTTAATACTTCACTACTTGTCTCTTGTTACTAGTTTAATTGATAAATTTAGGTTTGTTTAATTGTGCAAGTTTTAGTTGTTAGTCGATATCAATCGAAACCCCCCAATCAAACAAACCCTAGGACAATTGATAGTTTCAAATATCCGACTTACACCATGTCCTTTGGGACGAATTTGATAAGAATACTTACATTAAAGTGATATAATAAACGGGTTCTAAGTGCTCGTTAGTTGTGTGTGCTTGATTGTAGTGTTTAAATCAAATATAAATTTAGAGGGTAAAAGATGTATATCGCACAATCAGTTGTAATGCCTCATTCGTGACTCTTGTTCCCAAGAAGACGGATCCGTTGGGTCTTAATGACTTTCGACCCATTAGCTTGATAGGTTGTTATTCAAGATTCTTGCACAGGTGTTATCCATGCGTATACGTAAAGTAATGTCGGATCTTATAGGTGATGAACAAAGTGCATTTTTTGAAGGGTCAGTATATATTAGATGGGGTGCTAATTGCTAATGAAGCAATTGATTATCTAAACAAGAAGAAAAGGAAAAGTCTCATTTTTAAAGTTGACTTCGAGAAAGCGTTCGATAGTCTAAGTTGGGAGTTTCTCTTAGAGATGATGAAGAGAATGGGATTTGGCGAGCAGTGGATTAAATGGATATTGGCTTGTCTTAGATCGGCCTTGATTTCCATCCTTGTTAATGGTTCACCCTCAAATGAGTTTAATATCGAACGGGGGGTTAGGCAAGGTGATCCGCTATCACCATTCCTTTTTATTATCGCGGCGGAAGGGCTCAATTATATTACTAAAAAGGCAATCCGATGTGGTTTATATAAAGGGGTGGAGGTTGGGGTGGATAAGGTACCAATCTCGCATCTTCAATATGCGGATGATACCATATTCTTGGGTGAATGGAATAGACAAAACTTTTGCAACTTAATGAAGCTACTTAAATGCTTTAAGAACGTTTCGGGACTTAAAATCAATTTTCACAAGAGCCTCATTTATGGGTTGGGTGTGTCTAAGGAGTAAATTGAGAATTTAGCTCTCCGTGTAGGGTGTAAAATTGGAGAGTTCCCGTTCACATATCTAGGCCTCCCCGTCGGCCGAAATATGAATAGGGTGGAGAATTGGAATCCGGTGATTGAGAAATTCAATTCCAAGCTCGATGATTGGAAAACAAAAACGATTCCTTATGGTGGAAGGCTAACGCTTGTGAAATCGGTCGTTAGTAGTCTACCGCTATATTACTTCTCCCTATTTCGTGCCCCGTTGAGTGTTATCAAAAAACTCGAGTGTATTAGATGTAATTTCTTTTGGGGTGGGTCGGGCGTGAATTCCAAATTGGTGTGGGTTAAATGGGAAGTTTCTCTCTTACCTTATGGTGAGGGCGGTCTTAACATCGGGTCGCTTCGGGGTAAAAATCTTGCTTTATTGGGTAAATGGTTTTGGCGGGCCAAAACCGAACATGACTCATTTTGAGTCTCGGTAATTAAAAGTATTCATGGTTCTAACGGGCTACTCCCTCCCTCGGGCTCTCGTGGACCGAGTGGAACGGGTAGTGTTTGGCTAAATATTTTGCGTACAGGGTACAATATCGAGTCTTTAGGGGTGAATTTTGCGAAATCCTTCTCAAAAGTTATTGGGGATAAGCACAAGCTTTTGGAATGAGTCGCGGTTAATCGAGAAGCCGCTAAAAGAAAGGTTCAACAGATTGTTTCATTTCGAAGGGGTTCAAGACTGTACTGTTCGTGACAGAATCTTGTGGTCAGAAGGCTGCTATGCTTCGAGTTGGTGTTGGAACAGGAATCTTACACCACGCACACAATCAGAATTTAATGCTCTAGTCGGTATGTTGAATTCATATATTAAGCAGGACAAAAACGCGGATACTTGGGTCTGGAATTTGGATTCGTCCGAGATATTTTCTACAAAGAGATTAACAAGTTTGCTAGATGAGGTTACGATTGGTGCAAATAATAGATCACATAACGAAACTTTCAAAAATTATTTGGTTCCGAAGAAAGTCGAGATTTTTATGTGGAGTGTTCTAAAACGACGGGCCCCGGTTCGTACCGAGCTTTATAAGCGTGGTATTGATCTCGATTCCGTTAGATGCCCTCTATGTGATGATGATGTCGAAACAATCGATCATGCATTTTTCTTTTGTCGTCACTCGATGGATTTATGGATTAAATTTACAAGTGGTGGGGTTTTAGCTCGGTTACAAATCTAAGCCTCAATGAAGCCTTTAGAGGCAATTGTAATCAATCTACATCTCCCTTGGGTTCTCTGGTTTGGCAAGCTCTCGAATGGTCATGTGCGTATTTCATATGGTGGAATCGTAATCAAAAGGTTTTCTCTAATTCTTGTTGGAGTTCATCAACGGCGCTCATGGAGATCCAATTAAAGTCTTTCGAGTGGATTTAATGCCGCATCAAAAAGAAAAGGTTGGACTGGTTGAAGTGGTTGTCAAATCCGTGGGATTGTCTTGCTTGATTGTGTTTAAACATGTCTTCTAGTTGCCTACTCAGCAACTTCTATTCTGCATGGTTATTCTGTTTTTTTTTTTTTCCTTTCTGTATTCGTGTTCCCTAATAGGGCTTATGTGCAGCCAAATTCTTTTTTTTTTTTTGTGTTTTAGGTTGTATTAGTGTTTTTGGTTCTGTTTTCGTGATTGGGCTGGTTTCCAAGCCTCTCGTGTATTTGGGTTAAGGCCCCTTTTAAGCCTTTTTCGTGTTTAATGAATCTTGCTGTTCGAAAAAAAAAAAGAAACATAACTCGGGCTCAATTTAAACAAAACAACCAAAAAACGAACCTAACAAGCCAACCGAGCAGAACCAACTCAACAGTGACGAATGAAACAAATCCAAACAACCGAACCAAAAAAAAAAAAAAAACCACCCGAGAACCAAGAGAGAGGAACAAACCTAAGACAACACCAAACGAGACAAACCAAACAAAAATCTAATCAAATACTATCGACGTTAAACCTCTTCAATTCGGCCAGTGGCGACTCTTCATAGTTTGAAAATTATTAGTAGAAAATACTTTGTAAATTGTGATTGATACCACTAAATTTAATTAAAGAACCCCGTATTTTTTCGAAGTTTTTAGTTTTTCCTTTAAGATGTATAGGATACTACTATATTTAACTACTCGGACCCAATATATTTTCCGAACTTATAGTTTTTTTGAAAGTAAACAACCATTAAAATAGCATTCAAACATAATTGGTACTGAAAAAATTTTCAAGGCCCCATTGAATTTGCATCGTGAAATAGCTACTAAATTTGGCCACGTGCATTTTCTTTACCTTTTCATCTTGATCTTAGACTTGAAATTGATCAACTTTATAACCTTTAGATTCATAACAATGAAATATGTGTATATGTTTAATGCATATCATTGTTTTTCATACATTCTCCTCTCCTCAGGAACGTGAGTGACCTAATTACTTAGTTAAAGATATAATAGTAAGCGGTAAGCGAATAAACTTATAAATTTGCCGAGTTTCATAATAGGCTCTACGAGTTGGACTTCTGAATATTATCTAATCTATATGTTCTAACGTATATGGAATACTCACTGATAATGTACAAGATAGCCTTTAATTCCGATTAGCTATCATCTTAATCTTTATCAATTTGTTTTCTGAAAAACGAATTTAAATAAGAAATCTCTTTATATTTAGTTATTACCAAAGAGTTTAAATTCAAATAAAGAGATCTCTTTCTTCAATAAGTATTTAGATATTATTATAAGGCAGCATAGCATATCTAAGTAACTCAGCTATCTTGAGGTTTTTAGTTCAAATTATACTATCTGTAATTGAGTGTTTGTATTTCATTTCTAAATAACTATGTTTCTGGATATTTTAATGTTTCCACTTGGAGCTTTTAAAATATAACTCGGCGAGTTTTGGTCGGAAATTCCTTACAATGTACACTTTATACGTTGTATTCATCATCGATACTTCAACTTCTAAACGTATACTTATAATTATGTGGGAATAACAAGTTGATAAATCCCAAAAATAAGGTAGAAAATGTCCAAGGCGGTGCATAAAAGACCGGTGGTTAGCTCGTGTGTTTGTCTTGCGCTTAAAAGTATTGTTGGTTTGTATGCAAGTTTAGTTACTATGTTTTTTCATGTTTGTGGTCTTATGTAAGAGGTCGATGTTGGTCTTTTAGGTTGTGTTTTTATTTTTAAATTTGTTTGTCTTAGGTAGTTTGTTGGTTGTATAGGGTCGCTCATAGGGATGGCAATGGCCACCCGATCCGATGGATATTCACCCGATCCACCCGCTTCGTAATGGATATGGATGAACCTAAATGGATATGGATATGGATGAATCTAAATGGATATGGATATGGACATGGATGAAAAGTTTCATCCATGGATATATCCATTACCACCCGAAATACATATCGATATACATAAATATAGATATATGCTTACATATTTAATATTTACAAGTTCATTTATCATTAAATTTACATTATATTTCCAACTCTATAATGAAATAACTATAATATATTACCATAAAACACGTCTATCTAACAAAATAAACTTACAAATTTTATGTTATATTCATTTTTGCTATACTACATTTTTATTTTAATCGCATATTAGAAAATATTATAACAAAATTTTAATATCCATTGGATACCCATTAACCCGCTTAATCCACTGGATATGGATATGGATGGATGACGTGAAACTAAATGGATATGGATATGGATATGGATGACAAAAATTAAATGGATATGAAAATGGATACGGCATCACCCGATCCCTAGTCGCTCATAGTATGTCCTTGTTTAAGTTTAATTTATCGTAAGTTGGTGTTTAGCTACGTGGCGTATTTTAAGGGTTGGTCCTATTATGTTTCAATGAAGGAGCTTTTCACTTTTGATATTTACATTTACATTTACATATTAGACAAAATCCATCAATAATATCAATGGGCATTTTCGCCCTTTCACTTTTTTTTTCCACCTTTCTTTTATTTTCCAAAAAAACATCACACTTTTTTCAAAAATTAAAATCGACCCCTCAAATAGGGGGTAAAGTGTCAAATACCTATTTTTATAAAAAAAATCTTAAATAAACTCCACTCAAATATTCAACGGGTCATATCTTCTCGCTCGCAACGAGTTAAATTTTTCGGCACCATCGTTAAACTCGAAATAATTTTAGGAACACAATGTTACTATACGCAAAATAGACGCTTTTTAAAAAAACGCTAAATATTTGAGGTACTTTTCATACACGTTGATTTTGCGTTAAATTTTTAAAAGTCGACAATTCCATAGCGAAACGCGGAGATGCACATGTATTGTTAATTTAAAATAACATTTAAAACTTTCACGGATTATACCTTTTAGTTCGACTCGAGTTGCGTTTCAACGACATCATCGTTAGCCACGAAATAATTTTACAAACTAAACGCAATAAAATACATTGAAAAACGAATCCCGGGCGCGAAGCGAGGGTTTGTAAACTAGTTAGGTCTATAGTTCAATATAAGTTGTATCGTTTTTTTTTGCAAAAACAAGTAGTAGGAGAGAGTAAAAGAATAGTGAAATAAATTTGAATTGTGATTTGTTAACCACTTATTGTATTTTTCGAACATTTTTATGGAAGTAGTCTCTCTGCTCTCGAGTAAGGAAGATATGACTTTTTCTTACCGTGGGTAAAGAACGATTGCTTTCTTTGAAGTAGAGAAATGACTTCTGTTATTATTTCAATGTAGATGAAGAACTGTCTACACTTTACTTCTCTCATTCCTCAGTTTTTGTGAAATTGAATATTGTTGTTGTTATCGTTTATTTGTTGTTGTTATCGTTTATTCTTTGTGTGAAATTTGAGTGGCTTCAGCACACTATTTTATATTTGTTCTTTCTAATCTCAAAATCAAATTTAAATTTAATTACGAGATAATCAGAAGAGGAGATATGGAGATGCATGTAGATGCGACATTACCCCCAACTCTTCACATATGTCTATTATAGTGTATTAAAAATTGAATTAATGGTCGTCATCCTCTAATTATAAATTCTAACATATCTTAATTTTCATATTAATATTTATATTATTAGAAATGACACCCTTATTAGTAAATCATGATTTCGCCTGTGATGATGACAATGTCCATTACTCCGTATTACTCCCTCCGCTCCAGATTAATTGTCCAATAATTTTTTTTTGGAATGTCCCAAATTAATTGTTTACTCTAAAAAATGAAAAGTAAATTTTATAAAGTTAACAATATTGTCCTTAATAAATTAATTAAATTACAAAAGTTAGTGACCTTTCTAATTAAATGATTGAGGGTAAAACTGTAAAGTTAGAAAAAAAGAAAAAAAAATACAATGTGATAATAACATATTTTAAACTGTGTGTTTTTTCCAGGAACAATTAATATGGGACGGGAGACTAATGTATAAATAAAGATAAATGACCGTTAGGAAGACTAGAGAAAAAAAAAAGGAGTTGTTGTAGAGAAAATGACCATTGCTCTTCTCTCTCTACCTCAGGAGTCTTCCCACCAGATTTTTTGAATTTCAACCATCCTCCGCCTACCTCATCCTCTGTTAATTTCCTTCATGCCTCGTTTTTCACCTTCGATTTATGCTTTCACCTGCAATTCTCTCTTCATTTTATTGTCATCTATTTTTGGACTATTGATTATGTTTAATTCCATTCCTTTTTCCGAATTTCCACCTCTCCCTTCTTTTAAAAGTACTCCGCAACTTCCCTTCTCTTCTCTGTCCTTTTCTTTTAACCCTAAATCAGGTGATAATGGTCCGATTTGGGATGATATCACTGTTAATCCTCCTTCATTTTCTGCCCCAGATCCGGGTCCTGAGGGTTTTGAGAGTACTGTTAATGATGCCTCTTCGCCGGATTAGAGCTTTTCGTCGACAGAATGCTCTGGGTCGACTATCTTTATAGGAAGACTAGAGAAGGAGGTAAACATGCACATGATCGAGAACGCATTCGGTAAAATTGGGTCAATTTCGGAGATCAAGCATTTGACTGCTAGAAGATATGCTTTTGTTTCGTTTTTGGAGGCTGAGAATGCAATTAAGGCAGTTTAGATGTTAAAAGGGGCTCGTGTTAAATTGGGTTGGCCAACATGTTCGTGGGTCTTTTCAAATTTCAGTTTTTTTCAAGGCATCTACGGCTAAATCTTTGAAGTGTCACTTAGATCTTAACAATGGGGTGGTCAAGAAGGCGGATTTGTGCATTTTGATTGTGGATCATCTTCCACTTCGTGAAGATAAAATTAAAGATTTATTGACCCGTTGCAATGCTATATGTAACAACCTGACTTTTTCGATTTGCTTTTGTGCTTTGTGTTTTCACAAAACTGTGTATTTGTGCGTACCGAGCTATATTATACTCTGGGAACTCCCTACATGTTGACTACTTTCATTTATATGTTAAAACGTATCATTAAGTACGTAGGATACTTAACTTAATCCTCGAAAGCCTTTATGACCGTTAGTGTCACTTGACTTTTTTTAACGAACTGCGTTCTGTGTACACGTTTAACTTTTGTCGTAATCGGAATATTATGACTACGAAATACTAATTGTTATTTTATAATAACAATTACTTGGGTTTTTGGATGCTTAATTACGCTTAGTAATTTACGAGAGCACACTAGTTAGTCTTGTTAGACTTTCTACCTTGTTGGACCTTAGCCCACCCTACACTTGTTAGTGGACTATTTAATTAGCCCAATTATAAGTAACTAGTGACCCATTAATAAGTAAGACAAATTCCCATTTATTAGATGGAATATGCTAGCATTTTTGTCAAGTATTATCCTTAATGTTGCATGGGATCCTAACACAAACACCAACTTTAGACAACCATTAACCAAAAGCAAAAAATGTGTCCCCTTGTCCCCCTTGGAAACCCACAGCCTAACCACCACCACCCTCACCCCACCTCCTATAAATACTAAGCCATTTCCTCACCATTCACACTTGATTTCCATTCACAATTTACACACACTTGTTCATTTATTTTCTCTCTAGTCTAAAGCTTGTAAGTATTTTGAATTTCTTTTCTTCTTCTCCTTCTCATCATCACGAGTTCATCATCATCATTAGAAGATCAAGCTTTTTAGCTTTTGATCTTGATTACATCTTGTAGATTCAAACATGGATTTGAATCTTTCACGAACATGGAAGATTCAAGCTTTCTAGCTTTGAATCTTCACCTACTTTGTAGATCTAAATCTTTTAGCTTTAATCTTGTTATTTTGTTACAAAGATTCAAACTTGTGTTTGTAATCTTCATGTATCTTAAAGATCCAAGCTTTATGCTTCAAGATCTTCAAGAACACTAAAGATCCAAGCTTTTTAGCTTAGGGTCTCATTATTATGTTAAAGATCTTATCTTTTTAGCTTTTGGTCTCATTACATTCATTATTTTGTTAAAGAACTTAGCTTTATAGCTTATGGTCTCATTAATCTTGTAAAGATTCAAATTTTCTAGCTTTGTAATCTTATAACTTGTGTGAAAAGGATCCAAGCTCTCTAGCTTAGGGTTCAATCACTTTATTTGATTTAGATTATGTTCATATTTGTTCGATTGAAGTAAAGTTTGTAGCTTTAGTTGTAAATAGAACTTGTATTTGTGTTAAGACTAAGGATATGATGTAACCTTGGTTCATCATCCATCTAAGACTCTTAAATGAGTTGTGTTCTTACTTGGTCTTAACATATTGTGTGTTAATGGTTGAATCTTGGTCAAGGTGATGCTAACCCATCAATGAGTTGTACACTTGAAGCTACAAGCATCAAGGATGAGAACCGTGATGAGCATCAAGCACCAAGAACCCCATCGGAGCACTTGTTTACTGTTTTTCAGGATCTGATCAGATTCCTAGACTTCTGGAAAATTTATTTTCAGTTAGTTCGTTTCGAGTAGATGACTTTTTGTTTAGGCCTCGACTTAATCCGACATACGGTTTAGGATTTATAGGCCTCCGAAAGTCACTACGTCTTTGTAACGTTGTGCTGAAATTTCTGACCTACTCGCACTTAAACCGTCGCCATGGTCAAAAGAAGACGAGTTAGGTTCTGAAAATTGTTCAGCGGTTAGAGGACTCATATACGGAGCCATATCCACTGACTACGCATCTTTTCGTTTTGTATAGAGGTCGTAGCAGCTGACCGAAGTCAGCCTATTGTTTCGATCTCTATTCTTGTCAAACTTACTTAGCTTTTATGATGATGAATAATGATGATGACGATGACACTTAAACTTAATCTATTCACTTTTAAACTTATTGGGACTACATACTGACCTAGTGACCTTTGACTTAGGTTGACAACCTTTCGAACCGACTTACTACCTGCATACGTTTCATATCGACTTTTACTGCTTATTCACTGTGAGTTATAGCTCCCTTTTTACTTATACTATTTTTGAGACTGAGAATACATGCGCTTTTTACGTTTTACTTACTTGACACGAGTACTTAAACTTTACATATGTGTGGGTTATATAACGGCATAAACATTCCCCTTAGCACGGTAATGTTTAATCATTGGTTTTGAACTGGTGAACGCGAATATTAGATATGGATCCATAGGGTTAGACATTCCCACTCGGGCTAGTCGTGCTAGCATTTAACGGGTGTTTGATACTTCGAGGACATACGCACTCGCCAAGTGTACTTTTAGGGGGTATTACTATTACGTTAAGTTAGTCACCGGGTGCCCACGGATAAGCATATACTTTTCATACTGATTTAAACTGCTGGTTGAAGCACTGAAATCTGGTGGTCTACATTACTTTACTGATTACAAACTATAGCTCACCAACATTCGTGTTGACTTTTAAGCGTGTATTTCTCAGGTTCTTAGACGATGTTGCTTCCGCTGTTAGACTTGCTATCTTGGTGTTATAGACTTACTGTTATGGACCTGCTGTGTTAGATTTCCGCTGCATTACTTAGAGATGTCTCAATCATGGAACTTTTATCTTGCATTCGTAATTTATGTTATTTTCAAATAATCACTTTGTAACGACCTTTGTGTCATGTTATCTTTTGTAAACGCTATCTTTTTATGAATGCAAACTGGTTTTCAAACATAATGTAGTACTTGACCGTGTAAAGATCCTATTATTGACGAATCGTACACGATGGTTTTGTACGGGGCATCACACTACGGTGGAATCCATTTGCAAGGTTGATTTGTTAGGGTGCGTTGTTGTGTGCTCAAATATTGATAGCTACAAAAAGAATTTGGAAGCGGATAAAAGCTCAGAAGGTTTTGTGATGATAGCTCCCTTTGTTGATCACATTTCGGTGTTTAGTCGATTTGTTTGGTTAGAAATTAGGGGTGTTCCGGCTAAATACATCTCGGATTGTAACATTCGTAGGGTGGATAGCTTATTCGGGAATGTTTTATTCATTGCTAGATCGTCTTTGGTGCTCGGCAATATTGGTTCGTTATTTGTGTTTGTGAGCTCTCATTGTGTGAAGCATATTCATGAGTTAGTGTTAGTTTATTTGGATGACGGTAAGGAGGTTGCAAAGCAACTTTGGATTAATGAGATGGGGCAATCGGTCGATTTCTCTTTGATTGTTAATGATGGGTTCTCCACGGGTTTGGTAGAAAGTGTTAATTGCAAAATCAATTGGACAGTTTTCGAGTTGTGTTGACAGGGATAACCCGATGGTTTCGAGTCCTCTTAGGGTTTTACAACAAGAACCGCATGGTATGCTGCTACGGGAGTGGTTGATGCGGTTGTGAGGGCGTCCGGATGTTTTTAATGTCAGACATGCTGCCCATGACCTTTGACTTCGAGAGTGACTCAGAGACGACTGTTGCCTCGCCTACCATTGTTGCTAACTCACCGCTACCCGTCGACGACTCTGGCGATTCACCTTCCAGTGGACTCTTGCTTGACCTTATGGACGTCTCAGACGTAGACGAGGATCCAGAGGAGATTCCAACTCCACTAGCCCTAGACTCCCGGGGCCACAGCACCATCCCGGTAGTACTGTGATTCCTGGGGGAAATGAGGACGGTCCTTTCCATAACGAGCATGGACATTGGGCTAGACGCACCGCTGATGGATGTGTTGTGCCAATTCCACCAGGCAGATATCGACTTATGAGCACCGGCCGAGCAGATCCACCTTCAGATGATTCATACGATTCATCATCCAATGACTCCAGCGAGGAGGATTCCGAAGAGGATCTCGAGGATGATTTCGAGGAGGACCCTGAGGAGGAGCCCGTGCAGCCGCCCTCTACCCCGCCGAAGAAGTGGTATCGTTTCGATGGTACCGTTATCCCAGGGATTAACGGAGGAAGACCGTTCGTGAATGAACATGGACAATTGGTTAGGGTCACAGCCCGTAAGAGGGTCGTACCGTATCCTGCCGATCCATTCGTGCGTAAGACCACCCGCACTGTGCCATCTACACCTGCACCATCTGCACCACCTACCCCACCAGCATCCCCCGTCGTCGAGGAACTGGCGAGGGAAGTGCATATCCTCTGTGCTCTGGTAACTGAGCTCGAGGATCAGATGTCCCACCTGATGGACATCGTTTACCCACCATCACCGTATGATTATTGTATTAGATTTCCTTATGTAACTCTGTTAGTAGTTTCATGTTTTACTCATGTATTGTACGAACCTTATGCGGATGTATGCAACTTTCTTATTAATGAATAGAACTTAATGTTGTTTAAATTTTGTACGGTGTTCTATTTACGCTACTGTATAATGATTTTGTGGTATCTGTATCTGGTTGCTTTACTTAATTGTGTGTTGTGTTCCATACTGGGTGCCTTATGCTATAATATTATTGAATGCAGAATTTTGACGTAAGTCGAAACTTTTATTCAGAGGAACAATGGCAAGCGGAAGAGTCCCAAGGGAAATGCCCATAGCGGCACAGATTGAGGAAATGATTGTTGCTCGAATAGCCACAGCTATGGCGAATGCCAACCCTGCTCCAGCTTCACCGGCCAACCCAGCTGTTCAGAACGGGTGTACCTATAAGTAATTCCAAAACTGCAAGCCCCATAATTTCAGTGGTACAGAAGGGCCACTTGGACTGACGAGATGGTTTGAGAAGTTAGAAGCTGTGTTCCGTGTGAGCAACTGCTCGGAAGTGAACAAAACTAAGTACGCCTCCTGTACTCTGTCGGACGGCGCTTTAACCTGGTAGAACACGCTTGCTCAGGCTAAAGGAATTGACGAGGCTTATGCTACCCCGTGGGAGGAATTCAGAGGGGCTATGATCGAGGAGTATTGCCCCCGAACCGAAATTCAGAAAATGGAAGCTGAGTTTTAGGAGCTGAAGGTTGTGGGAACCGACCTTGAAGGCTATAACCGAAGGTATTTGGAGTTAGCTTTGATGTGCCCGACGATGGTTACCTGTCAATTTAAGCGAATGGAACAATACTTGTGGGGACTTCCCAAGACCATTCAGGGAAATGTCACTTCTTCGAAACCAGCAGATGTCCCGGAAGCTATGCGCATGGCGTACATCCTGATGAACCAGATCATCCGCAAGGAACCAGAGAAAGCGAAACCAGAGTCAGGAGCTAGTTATGAGAAGCGTAAGTGGGAAAGCAACAAAGGGAAGGTCTTTGATCAGAACCCAGCTAAGAGGCATGAGGGTTTCAGGGGAAACAACGACTGGAGGAACCCCAACCCGAACCCTAGCTCGAACCCTAACTACAAGGGTAGTCTTCTGCAGTGCAAGAGATGCTACAAGCATTATACAGGGTACTGCAACGTGGTCTGTGAAAAGTGTAAAAGGACTGGGCACATTGGCAGGGACTGCAAGATTACTGATATTGCTCTAAACATACATATTATTCAACGCAATATCACTTATATTTCATAGGTTTTTACCATCTACAAAGACATTCAATGCGCATTTCACGAAAAAAATGATTAAAGTAAACATAGAAGTGAAGTTGGAAGAAAAGACGATAAACGATGAGTTTAAATCAAATATATCGAGGAAACGTTCATCCGAATTCAAGAACGAAGTAAACTAAAGAAAAAGGTTACAACAAGTCATCCAAAATGTTACACGTCGATACGAGGTCAACATAGAACAAACGAAAAAGAAAAATAAAGAAAACTGCCATTATCTCTTACGCGAATCGTGTAGATCTACACGAAACGCGTAGTAATTTAGCCTTACGCGAATCGTGTGACCTCTACACGAAACGCGTAATATTAGGCCGAAGATAATCATGAATCAGATAAGGGGCGGCTGCTTTTTGTGTTTTAAAACAATTCTTTTGATCAATTGAGATACAGCAAGGATTCAATTAAACTCTACCTACTACTATTTCTCAATGATAAATACGGAGTACATGTTGAAAGCAAGATGAGACATATCATACAACATTACTATACACATACAAATTAATTTAGTTACTGTTATTTTGTTTTCAAGTACTCTGTATAATTAGTTTCAAGGTTCAATATTTAGGTAGTTTTAAATATTAAGGGTGTATTGTTCGCGTGAAGGGTGTTATTATTGTAATTTTCCTACCGTTTGAAGTTAATGAAAGTGAAGATATTTTAGTAAGTTTACTCTGTTAAAATTAGCGTTGTTATTATGTTTGCATATCTATATTTTTATGTTTACCCTAGTGTAATGAATAGCTAAATTTCCTTAGTGTTTGCTTAGATGTAGAGCCCCTAGTGAAATGGATTGTTATCATTTGTAAAAGTTAAAATGTAACTTTAGTATTTTTAATATTGAGCCTAGTTAAAAGAACCATTATTGTGTAAGTAGGTATTTAACCCTTGCGCCTTAATTTATTAAATTTAAATAACGAAAGTTGTTTTTATTTACATAAATTAAGCTTCAACATTAAAATGATCTAGACGAATTTATGGATAAATTATTAACACCAATTTAGAAATAAACTTCGGTGGTTTGGGTAATATCAATAATTATATGATAGTGAAATTGTAAAAAGGGAAACCGTTACGATTTGGGTATTGGCGAAAATCAAAACTAGGCTAGGTCTCAATTTAAATACTTAAGGAATAGTAGCTATCTAAAAAGAATCCGATGAAAATTAGATTTACTTTAGTTAGTTGTAACTTTATATTTATTCGAAAGAAAAATATAAAGTTTATTACTAAAACATTTTAAATAGGGCGTAAACTCAAAACAATCCATGGACCTAGGGGTGACACAATTAAGTAAACACTCTCATTTATCCCATATATATTTCTTATAAAAGTATTATTATCATTATTTACGAATTATTATTTCAAAATATAAAAAGAATACATAAAAACATTTAAATTTCGTAACAGACTGTTTGTCACAGTTTATATATCATACGCGTATCGTGTATGGTATACGCGAAACGCGTATTCTGTAATTCAAACTGTACGACCAGATTCACACAATTCGCGTAGGTTTTAAATTATACGCGATACGCGTATAAATACGCGAAACGCGTATGTACAAGACACGGCTACAGTACCAGTAGGGTTAAAATTAGGGTTTTAGTTATTTTATTATTATAATTAAGTAATTAATATATAATTTGTATTAGTTATTATAAAATCCTTAATAATTGTTTTAATCCTACTAATTAGTGTTAATTAAAAGTTTATAGTTTGTAATTAGTTTATAATTAGTTAAATTACTATTCTTAACAATTTATATTAATATAATTAAAACATATCATTTAGTTAATTTAAATAAATTTATATTATAATTACTCAAAACAAAATTCTAAACACATAGTTTTATTAAAAATTACTATTTTACTAATTACCCTTTAGTAATAAAATATTCGCATCATAATTAGTTTAATTTCATTTAGTTCCTTTTTAAGTTAATTCTTGTAATCTTGTAATTCTATTTATGAAGTAAATTAGTTTAAGTTATTTTTCTATTACTGTTATATTATAAATTCCTAATCCAAAACCCCCTTTAATTAAGTTTGACATCAAAGACTATTAAAAACCATTAAACACTCCATCTCCCTGTGGAACGAATCGGATTTACCGACAAACTAAACTACACGGATAGGACTAGTTGCCTATATATGTGTGAAATCAACCTGAATTCAATAAAATACCACATATACAATAAATCAATTCGTGTAACAAAACAACTCAAATCCGTTCATAAATAAAGGTTACGTCTCGCACATCAACTTTTTGGCGCCGCTGCCGGGGAGTTGGCAGTTAAATAAATAGATAATTTTTCTGATTCGTAGTAGTAGTTGAATTTGTACGTGGACCGGGTTGTTGGATCACCAATTTTATTGGTCAATAGAAGGATCCTGCCCCTCTGCTGCATCTTTTGGCTATTCGAAACGTGGACAAAATCAGAAGGAAAATCTGTTTGTTTAAGGGTTTTTATCATTGTTTTTATGTTATTCGATCCTCTCGAGGAAATTCATTTCCAAGAAAGTTCAAAGTTTATGAATAAATCCTTTAGTTCTTTGTACAATTTCCCAATTGTATGATCCGTTCAGAAAATACTAAACTCGTTAAACTTAATCCGGAACCACAAAGAATTAATAAAAGTCAAAAACAACAAAAAGAAGTACTAGTAATTTTAAAACACCGAAAAACACTAAAAAAGAAACAAGTAAGTAACACTAGAAAAGCTTTTGGTGTTATGATCTCATAATAGAAATTAATGCATGAACTTACGTTCCTCCAACGCTGAATTAACTCCTTCACATCCTGAGCCCGAAAGAAAATTCCACGAACGCTTAAGAGCTCAAGAAGTAGAATCTCTTGCTAAAAATTTAGAGTCACTTTCCTTAGAATCCGACTCTGAACCAATAATTCAACCAATCATAGAGCCGATTATTAAAGAAGAAGAAGAAATGGCTGATACAAATCAAACGATGGAAGCATTAATGAAGGCCACAAGAAAAGGTCAAGGCCACGCAATCATCCAACCCACGATGAGTGATGGCTTTGAAATAAAAGGTCAATTTTTACACATGGTGACTAATACATGTCAATTCGGTGGAGCCCCAAATGAGGATGCTAACGAGCATCTTCGTAAGTTTGTAAGCATTTGCAAGCTTTTCAAAATCAAAGATGTCACCGATGAAGTTGCATGTTTAAAAATCTTTCCATGGTCCTTAAAAGATGATGCAAGAGATTGGCTAGACTCATTACCAGAAGGTTATATTGAAAACTGGAATGATATGATGGATAAGTTTTTGTCAGAATTCTTTCCTGCTTCAAAAGCAGCAAAATTGCAAAGTGATATAAATCACTTTATGCAAAAGCCTAATGAAACTCTTTATGAAGCTTGGACCCGATTCAACAAAATGCTTAGGGTATGTCCTCAACACGGGTTGAATACATTCCAAAAGGTCCAAATATTCTATAAAGGAGTCAATGTGGCAACTAGAAAAGATATAGATGTTGCAGCCGGAGGTTCGATCATGAAGAAAACACCTGAAGACGCTCACACAATCATTGCTGATTTAGCTTCCCATTCCCATAATTGGCATCAAGAAATAGAATTCTCTAGATCATCAAATGTTGCTAGTATTGAAAGCAATGATGAAATTGCTTCTTTAAAAGTTCAAATAGCAAATCAAGCAAGGCAAATCGAGAAAGTAACCAAGGAAATGCATGCTATCAGAGTAGGATGTGAACTATGCCAAGGTCCCCATCTTACTAGAGATTGTGATCAAAGTACAATGGAAGAGCAAGCAAATTTCTTAGGTTACTTACGAAAAGGTGAAATGAACTTCAGTGATTTTCCAGCTATAGAAGCAAACAACCGAAAATATCCTCCTATAAACAGCTATCAAGTAGGAGGACCTTCAGGATCAAATAATAATAACTATCAAAATAATAATAACTATCAAGGAGGAAATCCAGGTTACCAAAATAACCAGAATTTCCCAAATCAAAATCAAAGAAATCCGCCACCAGGTTATAATAACCGAAATCAACCTCAACGAAATTATCAAAATAATTTCCAACACAATCAACCACAACCATTAGCAATTATGCAACCTCAACCTGAGAGGAAATCTGGTTTAGAAGATCTCTTAAGAGATTTTATGGTTAAGCACGAGCAAAATGCAGAGCTCCAAACTCAGCAAATCCGAAATCAGCAAGCCACAATACAAAACTTAGAAAGGGATGTTGGAAGGATATCACAGTTACTATCAGAGAGACCACCAGGTACTCTCCCCTCAAATACTCAAGTGAATCCCAACAACCCCCAAACAAGGAACGAGCATGTAAATGCTATAACTACTAGAAGTGGTTTAACTACTAAACCGGAGACTCTTAAGTCCCCGGAAGTTCCTTTATGTCCTTCTGTTTTACAAATACCGGTTGATGAAAATGAGCAAGTTGACAAAGAATAAGAGAAAGATGATCCACCTGAGGTCATACCAAAGAAAAGTGAAGAACCAACAGTAAAGGTGCATAAGGAACCCATTCCATACCCAAAAGCATTAAAGAAATACAGACTCGCAAGGCGGTATGAGAAATTTGCGGACATGATTAAGCAAATTAGCATTAACATGCCACTCGCGGAGGTTCTTAGGGATATGCCCAATTACAGGAAGTTTTTAAAGGATCTCATATCCTCGAAGGGTAAATACCACGACGTTTCTGCCACATTCCTTCATGAAGAATGTTCGGCCATCTTAAAGAAACAAAATGTACCTCCAAAATTAGGAGACCCTGGTAGTTTTATCATACCATGTATGATGGGTGATTCGGTGGTGTACGATGCACTAGCCGACCTAGGTGCAAGTGTTAACCTAATGCCTTACTCATTATATTTAAAACTTGACTTAGGAGACTTAAAACCAACCCGGATGGGTATTCGATTAGCAAACCAATCATTTGATACTCCCATAGGTATAGCCGAGGATATACTTGTAAAAGTTGGCTCACTTATCTTTCCCGTCGACTTTGTTATTCTAGAAATGCAAGAGGACACAAAAGTTCCTATCATTTTAGGACGTCCTTTCCTAAACACTGCAGATGCTATCATTAATGTCCAAAAAGAATAATTGAGTCTAGGTGTGGGAAACGAGAGAATAATTTGTCACATTGACAAAGCCATGAAAAGACCCACTTCTACCGATGACTCTTGTTTTCAAATTGATGTTATAGATCTTTGTGTCGAGAATGAATTGAAGGAGCTACTTGAAATTGATATCCCGGGGTTAGCCCCGGTAAGTGAGAATGAATACTTCAATATTGATAAAGATTTTAATGAGTTGATGAAGGTGGTCACGGATGACGAGACCATAATAGAAGAAATTCCCATGGAAGAGGAATCGTTTGAGGAAATCAAAAATGAAGATAGATTTCGTATAAAAAATTCCTTAGAAGAACCACCCATACTAGAGCTTAAAGAGCTACCCAAACACTTGGAGTATGCTTATCTCGAAGGTACATCTCAATTACCAGTAATTATTGCTTCACATCTTTCAGATAATGAGAAGGATAAGCTAATTTCTGTATTAAAAACCCATAAAAAGGCTATATCCTGGAAAACAACCGACATTCCGGGAATAAACCCATCTTATTGTACACATAAAATTCTCCTTGAGAATGACTACAAACCCGTAGTACAAAGACAATGCAGGCTAAATCCCAACATGAAAGAGGTTGTTAAAAAGGAGGTCGTCAAGCTTCTTGACGCCGGGTTAATCTACCCCATCTCCGATAGTCTATGGGTTAGTCCAGTACAAGTAGTACCCAAAAAGGGGGGTACAACCGTTATATTAAATGAAAAGGACGAACTCGTCCCAACTAGAACAGTTACCGGCTGGAGAGTCTGTATTGATTACAGACGTCTAAATGATGCCACTAGAAAGGATCATTTCCCGTTACCTTTTATTGATCAAATGCTTGAACGATTAGCGGGAAAAGAATATTATTGCTTTCTAGACGGTTTCTCCGGTTACTTCCAAATTCCAATTGATCCCAACGACCAAGAAAAGACCACATTCACTTGTCCTTTCGGTACCTTTGCCTATTGCCGCATGCCGTTTGGTTTATGCAATGCACCCGGAACCTTTCAAAGGTGCATGATGGCAATCTTTGATGATATGGTAGAGGATTGTATGGAAGTCTTCATGGATGACTTTTCCGTATTTGGAGACTCCTTTGAATCGTGTCTTTTCAACCTTGAACGTATGCTTATCCGATGTGAGAAAGCAAACTTGGTCCTAAATTGGGAAAAATGCCACTTCATGGTGAAAGAGGGCATTGTACTTGGTCACAAAATATCTCGTTCGGGAATAGAGGTAGATAAAGCTAAAATTGAAGTTATCTCTAAGCTACCTAAACCATCAAATGTTAAAGCAATTAGAAGCTTTCTTGGTCACGCAGGATTCTATAGGCGATTTATCAAAGATTTTTCTAAAATCGCCCGCCCATTGACCAAACTTCTTGAAAAGGATGCTCCATTTGACTTCGATTCTAATTGCGAGAATGCATTCTCGATTCTTAAGTCAAAACTCACACAAGCTCCCATTATGGTATCTCCAGATTGGAGTATGCCATTTGAGCTAATGTGTGATGCAAGCGATTATGCCTTAGGTGCTGTTTTAGGACAACGTCAAGATAATCATTTTCTTCCGATTTATTATGCAAGTAAAACTCTAACGGGAGCCCAAATTAATTATACCACCACGGAAAAAGAACTCCTAGCGGTTGTTTATGCATTTGATAAATTTCGGTCATATTTGGTGTTGTCCAAGACCATTGTTTACACGGACCATTCAGCACTTAGGTATTTATTCTCGAAACTAGATGCAAAACATCGTCTCATACATTGAGTTCTTTTACTTCAAGAATTTGACATTGAGATACGTGACAAGAAAGGAGCTGAGAATCTAGCTGCCGATCATTTATCCCGACTTGAAAACCCCGAATTAGATAAACTTGATGATACAATCATCAAAGATACATTTCCTGACGAATCTCTAATGAGGGTTGAAAAAGAATCTGAAATCCCATGGTTTGCCCATTTTGCAAACTATCTTGCTTCAGACATTCTACAAAAAGGACTTACTTATCAGCAAAAGAAGAAATTCTTTGCAGATTTGAAGTCATATTTCTGGGAATACCCAGACCTATTTCGTGTAGGTGCGGATCAAATAATTTGCCGTTGTGTGTACGGACAAGAAGCTCAACAAATTCTTGAGCATTGCCATCAAGGGCCAACCGACGGTCATTTCGGACCAAACCACACTGCAAGAAAAATCCTTGAATCGGGCTTTTATTGGCCCACGATCTTTAAAGATGCCCATGATTTCGTTCGGACTTGTAACGCATGCCAACCAACGGGTAACATCACGAAAAAGGATGAGATGCCTCAAACCGGCATCCAAGTTTGTGAAATCTTTCACATTTGGGGAATCGATTTCATGGGACCCTTTCCAAGTTCACATAAGTGCAAGTACATACTAGTAGCCGTTGATTATGTATCCAAGTGGGCTGAAGCAAAAGCTTTGCCTACAAATGATGCTAGGGTGGTGGTAAACTTCTTGAAAAATCTCTTCTCACACTTTAGAATCCCAAAAGCGCTCATATCCGACCGAGGAACACATTTTACCAACAACCTTCTTGAAAAGGTGTTGAAGAAGTATGGCGTAACTCATCGTTTCTCTACTCCGTACCACCCGCAAACAAGTGGTCAAGTGGAGAACACGAATCGTGCCTTAAAACGCATACTTGAGAAGACGGTTAATAACAACCCTAAAATCTGGCAACGCAAGTTAGATGACGCGTTGTGGGCTTTTAGGACTGCATATAAAACACCAATAGGTACCACACCATTTAGACTTGTATACGGTAAAGCGTGTCATCTACCTGTTGAAGTTGAACACAATGCATACTGGGCTATGAGAGAATGCAATATTGACCTTGTACAAGCCGGAGAAAATAGGTTATCACAACTTAACGAACTAGATGAATTAAGATTACAAGCCTACGAAAATTCTAAAACATATAAAGAAAAAACTAAAGTATGGCACGATGCACGATTAAAAAAGAAAGAATTTGAACAAGGGGATAAAGTATTGGTATTCCAATCACGTTTCAAGTTTTCACCTGGTAAACTTAGATCCCGATGTACTGGGCCATATATAATAAAACAGGTTTTTCCATCTGGACATGCAGAGTTGTATGGTAAAGACGGTGGAACTTTCAAAGTGAACGGACACAGACTCAAGTTATACTTTGAAGAAATCAATACTACGGAAAGAGACGAAATCACCTTCTACCCTAAGGACAAATAAATTCAGGGTAACTCTAAGGTTTTAAACTCCATTCTCGATTTTTATTCTTATCTTTAAAGAGTTGGGTTAGATTGGTCTTTCCCTAGCAGACCCTAAAGAACTAGTCTTCTCCCTCCATTCTACCTTTTTAATTTCTTTTTGTTTTTATTGTGTAATTTCAAGATGCGCAGTCAGTATATCTACAACCATTTCATTTTAAAGTGCGATAAGATTTTACCGAGGGATGTGGTGTTAGATATTAAGAAAAGATGCGATAAGGCGAGGAAAGAAGAAAGACAGAAACTAAATGAGACAAACTATGCAAGAGGAAAATCTAAATCAGCTAAAAGGCGTCGAGCACGTCATTTGGGTAAATGTGTGAAATGTGGAAAACCGACTCACTCCGGAGATTGCCCAAAGAACCAAACGGACTCTAATTACGAGTACGTAACCTTATGCCGAGAAGGGCCTTTAAAATGTGCAGAAGAAAACCTCTTAAACCAGCGAGGTTACGCCTACGAAGCAATGGGGAGCGAAATAATGCGACTCCACTACGAGGCGAGCCAACGAGGCTTCACTCTTTAAATCTTTTTCTCGCCAATTGTGTGTTTGTGCATTTTTTGTGTGTAATGTTTTGGTGTGTTTGGTTTGTTTTTGTTTGTTGTATGTTCTATTAAAACGGTCTACCATTTAAAAGTGATGAACCTTGAGTTCAATATGTTTTCATTGAAAACGATAAATGTTAAGTGTTACAACTGAATTATCATTTTTCAAATTGCACGAAATTTCTTGTTGGATTCATAAGATATCTGTTAAATAGTAAACCACGAAAACAAAAAAAAAAAAAAAAAAAAATCCTTTCTACTAAATTGAAGGTGAAACGCCTAAACGAACAACGGCAGCGACAGCAACAGGAAGAGGGCGAACAGGGAGGCCCATTTTGGAATCCATTTAACTAGTTCTATTCTTTAAAACATTTTTATTTTGGTTTGTAATAACATAATTGTATGGTGTGTATTGATATAATTTTTATGTTTCTTATGTTTTATTATATATTAGCAAGAAAGTAGTGTGGGGTAAAAATTGTTTTGTACGATTGAAGTACAACCCCATGTTTTGTATGTTTTTAACATGGTTTTGACAGGTACAGAAGAAAATGCAATTAGACGAAACGAAACATCGAATTACATTGTGATACAAACATTGGATATAATCATAGGTAAAACAATTTGAAAATCCAAATCTGTTAACAAAGGAAGTTCCAAATACTTCACACTTTTTGTCCTCTCAAATTTATACATTATTATCTGATTTTATGTAATGAGGGCATTACATAATCTTAAGTGTGGGGTGGGAATATATAAATTCTCGAGAACTTATAATTTGGTGATTTTTATCAAGATTTATAAAATTTTTAAACAAATATATCAAATGAATTTTTAAGGTAACTACGAGCGATTAAAGCATAGGTGTCAAAAATCGAAATTATCGTCTCAATACATTAAAAACGCATAAGTTTATTTGTTTAAAACCTATAAAAGAAAACCAATTATAACAAGAATTTATAAAACCTTATGTTGAGAACCATATATCACATGTTTCTATGAAGTTATTGCAGATATCATTGCTTTGGAACGTATAAACCTGAATATTCCACTATTACGAGTAATAGAAGATGAATCAAGTCCATCCCGTAAGGAAGTAAAGTCTTCCAAATTGACACACTTGCTAACTTATGTTAGAAGATGTAGTCCAGAACAGCTGTAGGTTGACGAAAAATCTTGAAAAGTCATCCCTAAGATCGGCTGGAAATCCACCTAACCTCAGCATCAAACAGGGTTTTTGGTGGTCAGACTTATCCTAACCATGAGAAGGATATGTTTCGTACAATGGGGGGGGCACAATGCAAATTAGCTTTTAAGACTAATGAATCTAATCCCCAGATGGATGATCTCCGTAAAGATCAACTGCATCTATGTTTGACCGCGGTCAACATACATATGCCATAACAAATTGAGGTGTGCAAACTCATGGTTCACCGATGATATTTGGACACGATATAATTTTGTTCTAAAACTTATGCTATTTTATGAATTATATTTGTGTAAAACTATTTTTTTGAACATTCGGCTTCAAGTTCCATGATACTACAATCATGGGGGCGAATAGCTTGCTAATCGCCGACTGAGACTTCGGTTTTCAGTTACCCTCAACCGGAATTTGAGGTTAAAACCGGAAAACGGGTCTAGTGTAAAAACTAGCATGACATTTTATAAAATCATAAAACGTTTTCACAAGGTCCAATTTTCCCTAAGGATCCAAAATTTTAAACCCTAATCACGAGTTTCATGTTCGTTTCTGTTGTCAGAATTTCATTTCGTGTGGTGTGCGTGTGATTCAATAAAAATTGTGTTTCCAAACTATTCCATATAGCGTGTGATTCATTTCGTGTAGTGTGTGTTGTGTGATCTTAATGTTCAATAAGGAAAAATATGTAATGTTCCGATTCTGTTCAAAGATGTAATTGCTTGAGGACAAGCAACGTTCAAGTGTGGGGTATTTTGATATTGCTCTAAACATACATATTATTCAATGCAATATCACTTATATTTCATAGGTTTTTACCATCTACAAAGACATTCAATGCGCATTTCACGAGAAAAACGATTAAAGTAAACATAGAAGTGAAGTTGGAAGAAAAGACGATAAACGATGAGTTTAAATCAAATATATCGAGGAAACGTTCATCCGAATTCAAGAACGAAGAAAACTAAAGAAAAAGGTTACAACAAGTCATCCAAAATGTTACACGTCGATACGAGGTCAACATAGAACAAACGAAAAAGAAAAATAAAGAAAACTGCCATTATCTCTTACGCGAATCGTGTAGATCTACACGAAACGCGTAGTAATTTAGCCTTACGCGAATCGTGTGACCTCTACACGAAACGCGTAATATTAGGCCGAAGATAATCATGAATCAGATAAGGGGCGGCTGCTTTTTGTGTTTTAAAAAAATTCTTTTGATCAATTGAGATACAGCAAGGATTCAATTAAACTCTACCTACTACTATTTCTCAATGATAAATACGGAGTACATGTTGAAAGCAAGATGAGACATATCATACAACATTACTATACACATACAAATTAATTTAGTTACTGTTATTTTGTTTTCAAGTACTCTGTATAATTAGTTTCAAGGTTCAATATTTAGGTAGTTTTAAATATTAAGGGTGTATTGTTCGCGTGAAGGGTGTTATTATTGTAATTTTCCTACCGTTTGAAGTTAATGAAAGTGAAGATATTTTAGTAAGTTTACTCTGTTAAAATTAGCGTTGTTATTATGTTTGTATATCTATATTTTTATGTTTACCCTAGTGTAATGAATAGCTAAATTTCCTTAGTGTTTGCTTAGATGTAGAGCCCCTAGTGAAATGGATTTTTATCATTTGTAAAAGTTAAAATGTAACTTTAGTATTTTTAATATTGAGCCTAGTTAAAAGAACCATTATTGTGTAATTAGGTATTTAACCCTTGCCACTTAATTTATTAAATTTAAATAACGAAAGTTGTTTTTATTTACATAAATTAAGCTTCAACATTAAAATGATCTAGACGAATTTATGGATAAATTATTAACACCAATTTAGAAATAAACTTCGGTGGTTTGGGTAATATCAATAATTATATGATAGTGAAATTGTAAAAAGGGAAACCGTTACGATTTGGGTATTGGCGAAAATCAAAACTAGGCTAGGTCTCAATTTAAATACTTAAGGAATAGTAGCTATCTAAAAAGAATCCGATGAAAATTAGATTTATTTTAGTTAGTTGTAACTTTATATTTATTCGAAAGAAAAATATAAAGTTTATTACTAAAACATTTTAAATAGGGCGTAAACTCAAAACAATCCATGGACTTAGGGGTGACACAATTAAGTAAACACTCTCATTTATCCCATATATATTTCTTATAAAAGTATTATTATCATTATTTATGAATTATTATTTCAAAATATAAAAAGAATACATAAAAATATTTAAATTTCGTAACAGACTGTTTGTCACAGTTTATATATCATACGCGTATCGTGTATGGTATACGCGAAACGCGTATTCTGTAATTCAAACTGTACGACCAGATTCACACAATTCGCGTAGGTTTTAAATTATACGCGATACTCGTATAAATACGTGAAACGCGTATGTATAAGACACGGCTACAGTACCAGTAGGGTTAAAATTAGGGTTTTAGTTATTTTATTATTATAATTAAGTAATTAATATATAATTTGTATTAGTTATTATAAAATCCTTAATAATTGTTTTAATCCTACTAATTAGTGTTAATTAAAAGTTTATAGTTTGTAATTAGTTTATAATTAGTTAAATTACTATTCTTAACAATTTATATTAATATAATTAAAACATATCATTTAGTTAATTTAAATAAATTTATATTATAATTACTCAAAACAAAATTCTAAACACATAGTTTTATTAAAAATTACTATTTTACTAATTACCCTTTAGTAATAAAATATTCGCATCATAATTAGTTTAATTTCATTTAGTTCCTTTTTAAGTTAATTCTTGTAATCTTGTAATTCTATTTATGAAGTAAATTATTTTAAGTTATTTTTCTATTACTGTTATATTATAAATTCCTAATCCAAAACCCCCTTTAATTAAGTTTGACATCAAAGACTATTAAAAACCATTAAACACTCCATCTCCCTGTGGAACGAATCGGATTTACCGACAAACTAAACTACACGGATAGGACTAGTTGCCTATATATGTGTGAAATCAACCTGAATTCAATAAAATACCACATATACAATAAATCAATTCGTGTAACAAAACAACTTAAATTCGTTCATAAATAAAGGTTACGATCCAGCACATCAATTACCACCCCAGCTGTGAAGACAAACCCTACTGGACCAAGAAAGTGTTTTGAGTGCGGTCAACAGGGCCATTTCAAGAATGAGTGCCCGAACAAGAAGAAGGATGTCGGACCAGCACGTGGGAGAGTTTTCGACATGAACGCTCGAGATGCCCGTGAGGATCCTGATTTGGTCACAGGTATATTCACTGTCAATAATCTACTTGCTTCTATCTTATTTGATACGGGTGCCGATAGGAGTTACGTATGTAGACATTTTTGTTCTAAGATAGACTGGTCATTAGTACCTTTAGACGAGAGTATTCTGGTTGAAGTAGCCAATGGGAAACTTGAGAAATTTGACCAAATTGGCCGAGGAGGCATAATAAATCTAGCCGGTGTGGACTTTGAGATTGATTTGATACCCATCAAGTTGGGAACCTTCGATGTGATAGTTGGTATGGACTGGTTGTCCAAAGTAAGAGCAGAAGTTGTTTGTGGAGAGAAGATTATCCATATACCTAGCGAAGACGATGTGCCATTGATCGTACACGGAGAGAAAGGTAGCCCAAAGTTGAACCTCATTAGTTGCATGAAGGCACAGAAAGTCATAAGGAAATGGCGTTTTGCTATTCTGGCACATGTGAAGAAGTTAGAAACCAAGGAGAAGAGTGTTAATGATGTGCGGATTGTGAACGAATTTCCCGACGTCTTTCCAGAAGAATTGCCTGGATTACCACCGCCGTGATCAGTGGAATTCCAGATTGATCTAGTACTAGGAGCCGCACCTATAGCTCATGCACCTTGTCAACTAGCACCTTTCGAACTGCAAGAGTTGCAGAGTCAACTGCAGGAATTGCTAGACCGTGGATTTATCCGACCGAGTTCATCGCCTTGGGGCGCACCTGTTTTGTTTGTGAAGAAGAAGGACGGATCTTTCCGCATGTGTATCGATTATCGTGAGCTGAACAAGTTGACGATCAAGAATTGATATCCCCTTCCCAGGATTGACGATCTTTTCGATCAGATGCAAGGATCCAGCATTTACTCTAAGATCGATTTACGATCAGGATATCACCAGTTGAGGGTGAAGGAGAGCGATGTGATGAATACTGCATTCAGAACCCGTTATGGTCATTATGAGTTTCTTGTGATGCCATTCGGTTTAACCAATGCACCTGCTGTATTCATGGATCTCAAGAATCGAGTATGCAAACCATACCTTGACAAGTTCGTTATCGTCTTCATAGATGATATCCTCATCTATTCTAGAAGTGAAGAAGAACATGAACAACATTTTCGACTAGTGTTGGAACTTTTGAGATAAGAGCAACTTTATACCAAATTCTCCAAGTGCGAGTTTTGGTTAAAGGAAGTCCAATTTCTCGGTCATATTGTGAGCAACCAGGGTATCAAAGTTGATCCCGCAAAGATCGAAGCTATCAGCAAGTAGGAAACTCCCACAACTCCTACTCCTATCCGCCAATTTTTAGGCCCCACCGGTTATTACCGAAGATTCATTGAAGGTTTCTCTCTGATTGCACGTCCTTTGACTGCATTAACTCATAAGGGGAAGAAGTTCGTTTGGGAAGCCGAGCAAGAGTCGGCATTTCAAACCTTGAAGCAGAAGTTGACCACCGCACCTATCCTATCTATTCCCGAAGGCAGTGATGATTTTGTTGTGTACTGTGATGCCTCGAAAAATGGTTTTGGTTACGTATTGAAGCAAAGAACGAAGGTTATTGCTTACGCCTCTAGACAACTGAAGATTCACGAGCGAAATTACATAACGCACAATCTTGAGCTTAGAGCCGTTGTCTTTGCACTAAAACTGTAGAGACACTACCTTTATGGAACCAAGAGTACCATCTTCACCGATCACATAAGTCTCCAACACATATTCGACTAGAAGCAGCTGAATATGAGACAGCGACGATGGATCGAAACATTGAACGACTATGATTGTGAACTACGTTATCATCCCGGAAGGGCAAATGTTGTAGCTGATGCCTTGTGCCGAAAGGAGAGAATGGTACTGTCACGACCCAGAAATTTCGGTCAAATTTAAACTCTGATAACTCCGACAAGATAAGCAAATTGATGTGTTGCATTAAAATATTTTCATACATTTAATTAACCTTTGGACTTTACCCTATGATTCACGAAAAACCTATAATTTAAAACTCGAACCTGTCATGATTTATATATGATTTTACTTTCTTAAACGAAGACGTTTTATGATATAATAATTTCTATTATTGTGTGACGACCCGGAAATTTTCGACCAAATTTAAACTTTAATCTTTATATTATTCCAACACGATAAGCAAAGTTTTTTTAAGTTAAATCTCAAGAATTTTAAACTGTGTTCATATATTCATTATAACCTCGACCAAATTCCGACGATTCACGAACCGTTATATATAAATAGATATGTATATGTATATATATATTATAACTTGAGAATATTAATAAAGTATTAAACGTATAATACTTTACACGAACGTATTTGTTTCAATATGATTTTTGACGAAATTAAAAAAAATATATATTAAATGATTGAATTATCAGAAACATTGAATTATGATTACAAGTCTCTGTTGAGAGGTTCACTATGATTTGAGAAAATCTATTCCTCTTAACGATATTCAGAATAATTTGTAAAGCTATTTATAAATAAAAACAAAAAGTATCATTTACGAAATTTAGACAAAAGTTAGTGGAGAATTGGTTTCCATAATATTCTATTAATCTATTTTCAAACGTACAAAGACGTTTTCAGTTTAAAAAGAACTTTATTATTAAAACGTATATAACTTTTATAAATATCTAGAATCACTTTTGACAACTCATTACTTAGCCAGTATAATAAATATAACGATATTTATATTTTATTTCATTAAATATATATAACAATTTAAATTAATATTATATATATTTATACGCGTATTATACATACATAGTTTTTATACTTTTACTATACTTTAACTTTACCTTTACTTTACTTTTACTTTACTTTATACTTTAATAATTTATACTTTAATAATTCATACTTTAATAATTCACTTTAATAATTCATACTTTAATAATTCACTTTAATAATTCATACTTTAATAATTCACTTTAATAATTCATACTTTAATAATTCATACTTTAATAATTCATACTTTAATAATTCACTTTAATAATTCATACTTTAATAATTCACTTTAATAATTCATACTTTAATAATTCACTTTAATAATTCAAAAATCTATTATAAATAGAATTCAATAGGTTTCATTATTTCATAGAAACTTGAAAATATATTTCTCTAAACTCTCTCAATCGATTTATATATATATATATATATATATATATATATATATATATATATATATATATATATATATATATATATATATATATATATTTGCTCTGTATTATTTCAAGATATTATTAGTATACATAAAATATTACGACGAAGTACTGTCCGAGTGATTTCAAAATAGTTTTTTTTGAATGAGTCGAAGCTAAGGAAATTATGGGTTATAGCTATGGAGGTGATGGGTATGGTTCATGGGTATGCTCGTGAGGTCAATCTAGTGTTTATCATCTCCGTTGCGTCTATGTACTTTCCTGCAATATTGAATCTCAATATTGATACGTTCGTGAATCCGAGGCCAACCTTGCACTTGTTAAATGACGTTATACGTATTTTTACTACGAAATACAGTATTGTGAGTTTCATTTGCTCCCTTTTTATTTGCTTTTGCAATATATTTTTGGGCTGAGAATACATGCGCTGTTTTATAAATGTTTTACGAAATAGGCACAAGTACTAAAACAAATTCTATGTGGGTTTAAACCAGAAATATACCCTTAGCTTGGTAACATTAAACTACTTGTCTATGTACGGTAGGCGCGAATCCTAAAGATAGATCTATTGGGCCTGACAAACCCCATCCTAACTATGGGATGCTTTAGTACTTCGAGGTTATTTTAAACACACCTGATCTGGTGTACTTCAGAGGGTAAAACATGAACGTTAAGGCTTGTTACCGGGTGCCTACAACTTATAGAATACTTTTATACACTTGCGAGTGTAAATATATTTATAAACGGAAATCTTGTGGTCTATTAATATATTGAATTGATTGTTATGATAAACCTATGAACTCTCCAACCTTTTGGTTGATACTTTAAAGCATGTTTATTCTCAGGTATTAAAGAAATCTTCCGCTGTGCATTAGCTCATTTTAAGGATATTACTTGGAGTCATTCATGGCATATTTTGAAAGACGTTGCATTCGAGTCATTGAGTTCATCAAGATTATTATTATGTCAATTATAGTTGGATGTATTATCAAATGGTGTGCATGCCGTCAACTTTCGTTGTAAAGAAAGTTTGTCTTTTAAAAACGAATGCAATGTTTGTAAAATGTATCATATAGATGTCAAATACCTCGCGATGTAATCAACTATTGTGAATCGTTTATAATGTATATGAACGGGTCCTTTCAGTTGGTATCAGAGCGGTGGTCTTAGTGAACCAGGTCTGCATTAGTGTGTCTAACTGATAGTCGTTAGGATGCATTAGTGAGTCTGGACTTCGACCGTGTCTGCATGTTAAAAGTTTTGCTTATAATTTTTGTCGGAAATTGCCTGCTTATCATTCTTAGTCTAGACACGTCTTACTGCATTGATTTCATGAATAGGGTATAGAAAAAATTCATATCTTAGCGTATCTGCTAATCCATATCTTAGCGTATCTGTTACTGTAAACTTTGCCTGACATATCCCGTAAATTCCTCCGTAATCTACGAAATCTTTTGCGCTATATATATAGATATTCTATGTATACCACCCGATAGCCGAAAAATCATTTAATATCGAAAAATCCTTTATTCACTCAAACGAAATGGAATTCGTCATTAGTTCAAGTCCCTCGAATTCCGATATGGAATCCCACTCAAGCTCCGAAAGCAGTGTGACCGGAATGGATCAACCAATTAGCCATCATCTATTCTGGATGAATTGGGGATAGGTTCGTAGCCTCTTCAATAATTGGAGACAAGAAGAAGGTGATCCCTTCCATCCACCACATTGCCCTCTTGGCGATGAACCTGAAGCACTTACTAGCGAATCGGTCCGAAACACCATTTTCTCTCTCATTTCCAGAGTATCTCGTCACGATTATATACTACATCAAATTCTAGATTTTATTTATCCGCTCGTTCGAACCGACAATCACCCCGGTGTAATAGAAGAAGTCAACGCGCTTCGTGTTCGAGTAGTGGCTTTAGAGAATATGGTGCAAGGGTTACAAACACCAACAAATAACGAAGTATTAATTCATAATTTCAATTTTATTGAATAAATACTCAGTAAAAGTTATGTAATTTCTAAAGTCTTTAGGGATTATTCAGTTCTAGTTTCAACCGTAAATCAAATGAGTTTAATTTAATATTAACTCATTAAATCTATGTTACATCTGAAGAAAATATGCACATATGTATTTTCATAAAGACTGTAATAAAATTCTGTTGTACAAAATATTAATTGTGAAAATTTTTTTAACGGGTAGGTAATACCCGAGAGATATATAAATTCACAATTAATATGTTACATTTTTCGAATCTGATTAAGCAAATCATCAACTATACTCCCAAAATCTCACAACAATATACATTCTTGTATAGTAATCAAAACAACCATTCTCACCCAA
Source organism: Rutidosis leptorrhynchoides (assembly GCF_046630445.1). Classification (NCBI taxonomy): domain Eukaryota; kingdom Viridiplantae; phylum Streptophyta; class Magnoliopsida; order Asterales; family Asteraceae; genus Rutidosis; species Rutidosis leptorrhynchoides. The sequence goes on along the minus strand of NC_092338.1, from coordinate 30,832,662 downwards.
ATTTGATTACGCATTCTGATTTTGACAAATCAAAATCCAAGTCATGACTTAACAGAAGACATCACTCTTAGATTCCTACATCTTTCAAAGCTATACTTTGACTTCAAAACTGTGTAACATCATATGTATATTAACGATTACAAACTGTGTTCAAACTCTCCGAAGTTTTTGAAGACACTTCAAACAATGAACAATCGAGATGATGATCCAACCATATATTACCCACATTTATGTACCTAAAAAGCTCTCGAAGCCAAAGTCATATTTCGACGCGTATCCGTGTCAGACCCTTTGGCATTTATTAGTTAAAATGACTTTTCAATTCCTTTTCAAAGTAGACAGTTTTGTCACAGCTCCAGCAAGTCAACTTCGACTTTTCAGTCGGACTAGTCTTATTATAACCTCGATAGATACGTTGCCCTTTCGTCATCATTACTGGGGACCTTTCATATCTCGCCACCTTAGCAATAAACTTACCAACAACTTCAATTATCTTTGACTTTTCGAAAAATCATTATATTTATTAAAATCACATCATTTACTCATTCGCATCTTGTAACGAGAATTGTCATACGAATCATCGGAAAACAGTAACCAGTATTTTGAAATCTCGCAGTATGTCTACGCTAACAGTTATATGTGTACGTAAAACGTCAATCTCCTGGACTTACATACTTTGAATGTGAAGTTCTGAAAAACATTTTGAACTGCAAACTAGTTCTTGAAATGCTGACGAAGCATCAAAAACTATAAACGATCTTTACACTAAAAAGTTTGATGACAAAGAATAGTAAGGTGGTAAAGCTGAGAAAAAGAGAAGGTTTGGAACTGGAAAACGGATTGAACAGACTATGAAGGAGGCTGTGGACAAATCACAAAGACTAAATCTGCCTTCAAAGAATCCAAATAATTCAGTGCCTGCTAAAGGCATTAATGAATACCTTACTCTTTATTCTAAACCTTTACAGAAAAATCTTCATCATCATCCATCAATATTAGAAATTCTAAGATATTATCATATCTTTCATTATAAATATCCGCGATATTTCTGAAGATATTTTCACAACTAATCTTATCTGAAGTCATTTATCTCTTTGCGCTATCAATGTTACATCATATAAGAAACTATTAGTTTCTATATTCTATAAACTTTCGAGTTTAAATTATGAATGTTTTGAAGTAGTGATGGGAACTGAAGCATGAGTTAGTATAATATAATGACACTTGATCAACGTGATTATATTACAGTAAGTCATGCTGAGTTTCTAATGGGACATGACGATTCACAGACCATGCCGTCATCATGTTCCATGTTACACGACTCTTGTATTCTATTTAATCTCTAAAAATATCAAGAATATATTTTCTTGATGATTCGGTCTTTTCAGGGAATTCTGGTAAATTAACAAATCAAGATCGTGCCATTACCATTTCCTTCTTAGAACATTAACTATGTTCATTCTGAAATTCATATCTGCGAATACTGGACCATTACAAACGTTGCTTAATCGCAAGAAGAAGAAGAAACGAAAGGACAAAGCTCCGAACTAGAAATGGGAGTATAAATCATAGCAAATAGAAGAGAGCATTAACTGTGGATGACAATGATTATAGAATAAGCAAGGACTTTGAAATATAAGGGAAGATATAAAACCCAACAACGGCCCAGAAATCACAAACCGTATATATCAATGCATATAGCAATATAAAGACACGGGAGAACTAAAAACACTATAAAACCAAAAGTATAGTAGAAGTAAATAGATTCTTCCGGAGGCAGATGAAAAAGAAGAGCGACAGATATGAAAGTGAGGAGTATATCAAGAATCAGCACTGGATGAAACATATTGACAAATACTTTAAAATATGAGTTGAGAAGGTGTGAGTTGTAAGAAAACAAATGAGGTGGAATTATAGTGAAATATCCGACAGAGAAATCAAAATGGATTATCGCATTAATTCGAAGAGGATCATAATTTCCTTAATCGCCGAATAATCAAATCCAATATAGATTACAAAGATTTTCTTTTCGGAGATCAATCGTGATGACGTCAAAAGATACGACGAATCACTATTATGTTATTTCATTCATTTACGATAACTTCACTCACACGCTTCGAGTAATCGAATTATTTTATCCATTCTTCTTGAACATGATAAAACTCTATAATCGTTATAATAACATTCTCATTGTTAGTCATGACGACCTCTATCAAATTTCGGGGACGAAATTTCTTTAACGGGTAGGTACTGTGACGACCCGGAAATTTCCGACCAAATTTAAACTTTAATCTTTATATTATTCCGACACGATAAGCAAAGTTTTTTTAAGTTAAATCTCAAGAATTTTAAACTGTGTTCATACATTCATTATAACCTCGACCAAATTCCGACGATTCACGAACCGTTATATATAAATAGATATGTATATGTATATATATATATATATATATATATATATATATATATATATTATAACTTGAGAATATTAATAAAGTATTAAATGTATAATACTTTACACGAACGTATTTGTTTCAATATGATTTTCGACGAAATTAAAAAATATATATATTAAATGATTGAATTATCAGAAACATTGAATTATGATTACAAGTCTCTGTTGAGAGGTCCACTATGATTTGAGAAAATCTATTTCTCTTAACGATATTCAGAATAATTTGTAAAGCTATTTATAAATAAAAACAAAAAGTATCATTTACGAAATTTAGACAAAAGTTAGTGGAGAATTGGTTTCCATAATATTCTATTAATCTATTTTCAAACGTACAAAGACGTTTTCAGTTTAAAAAGAACTTTATTATTAAAACGTATATAACTTTTATAAATATCTAGAATCACTTTTGACAACTCATTACTTAACCAGTATAATAAATATAACGATATTTATATTTTATTTCATTAAATATATATAACAATTTAAATTAATATTATATATATTTATACGCGTATTATACATACATAGTTTTTATATTTTTACTATACTTTAACTTTACATTTACTTTACTTTTACTTTACTTTATACTTTAATAATTCATACTTTAATAATTCACTTTAATAATTAATACTTTAATAATTCACTTTAATAATTCATACTTTAATAATTCACTTTAATAATTCATACTTTAATAATTCATACTTTAATAATTCACTTTAATAATTCATACTTTAATAATTCACTTTAATAATTCATACTTTAATAATTAACTTTAATAATTCATACTTTAATAATTCACTTTAATAATTCAAAAATCTATTATAAATAGAATTCAATAGGTTTCATTATTTCATAGAAACTTGAAAATATATTTCTCTAAACTCTCTCAATCGATTTATATATATATATATATATATATATATATATATATATATATATATATATATATATATATATATATATATATATATATATATATATTTGCTCTGTATTATTTCAAGATATTATTAGTATACATAAAATATTACGACGAAGTACTGTCCGAGTGATTTCAAAATAGTTTTTTTTTAATGAGTCGAAGCTAAGGAAATTATGGGTTATAGCTATGGAGGTGATGGGTATGGTTCATGGGTATGCTCGTGAGGTCAATCTAGTGTTTATCATCTCCGTTGCGTCTATGTACTTTCCTGCAATATTGAATCTCAATATTGATACGTTCGTGAATCCGAGGCCGACCTTGCACTTGTTAAATGACGTTATACGTATTTTTACTACGAAATACAGTATTGTGAGTTTCAATTGCTCCCTTTTTATTTGCTTTTGCAATATATTTTTGGGCTGAGAATACATGCGCTGTTTTATAAATGTTTTACAAAATAGGCACAAGTACTAAAATAAATTCTATGTGGGTTTAAACCAGAAATATACCCTTAGCTTGGTAACATTAAACTACTTGTCTATGTACGGTAGGCGCGAATCCTAAAGATAGATCTATTGGGCCTGACAAACCCCATCCTGACTATGGGATGCTTTAGTACTTCGAGGTTATTTTAAACACACCTGATCTGGTATACTTCAGAGAGTAAAACATGAACGTTAAGGCTTGTTACCGGGTGCCTACAACTTATAGAATACTTTTATACACTTGCGAGTGTAAATATATTTATAAACGGAAATCTTGTGGTCTATTAATATATTGAAATGATTGTTATGATAAACCTATGAACTCACCAACCTTTTGGTTGATACTTTAAAGCATGTTTATTCTCAGGTATTAAAGAAATCTTCCGCTGTGCATTAGCTCATTTTAAGGATATTACTTGGAGTCATTCATGGCATATTTTGAAAGACGTTGCATTCGAGTCATTGAGTTCATCAAGATTATTATTATGTCAATTATAGTTGGATGTATTATCAAATGGTGTGCATGCCGTCAACTTTCGTTGTAAAGAAAGTTTGTCTTTTAAAAACGAATGCAATGTTTGTAAAATGTATCATATAGAGGTCAAATACCTCGCGATGTAATCAACTATTGTGAATCGTTTATAATGTATATGAACGGGTCCTTTCATATTGTTACCTCTTAATAAAATAATTTTGAATATAATTAGTTCTAGAAAACTAAATTTTATAATATTTATATACGAAATGATTAAAAATTTACTATTAAACGATGCTATTTCAAATTAAAAATTTTACATATTAAGTCTTTTATTTTTATGATATAATTTTTGTAATTTTTTTTAAGAAACGAAGTTAAATTAAAAATGTACAATTTGTAAAGCACAACGTACAACAACGTGTAGCTTAAATAGTTGAATTTAAATTAATTCATTTACTATTCATTAAATAGTAAATGAAACGAAATTAATTCATTTACTATTCACATGAAAGCGACATGATTGAAATTATAAATTATAAGTTACATAAAATACTCCTGAAGTATTTTAAAAATACGACATTTAAAATATTATTCGATTCGATTTTATTATTATATTATTATATTTTACTTTATTATATTATTATATTATTATAATTATAAACGAACGAATTGTGACAACCCGGAAATTTCCAACCAAATTTAAACTTTATCTTTATATTATTCCGACACGATAAGCAAAGTTTGTTAAGTTAAATCTCAAGAATTTTAAATTGTGTTCATACATTCATTATAACCTCGATCAAATTCCAACGATTCACGAACCGTTATATATAAATAAATATGTATATATATGTATATATATATTATAACTTGAGAATATTAATAAAGTATTAAACGTATAATACTTTACATGAACGTATTTGTTTCAATATGTTTATCGATGGAATTAGAAGATAATATCAAATGATTGATTTATCAGATACATTATGATATGATTACGGGTCTATGTTATGAGGTCCACTGTGATTTAAGAAATCTATTCTTTTTGACAATATTCGGAAAATGGTAAAGTGATCTATAAGTAAGAACGTGGAGTGTAAATAACTTAGATGTTGGATATCGACAAGTTAAGTAACTCGACATTTTTCATTAAAGATGATTTCATACGTTTATTAAACCTTTGGATTTTATCCCATGCTTCACCAACAGACTGTAATTTAAAAACTTGAAACCTATTATGAATATATATAATTCTACTTTTCTAAAATGTTTTATGATATAACGATTTAAATTAATATTAAATATATTTATACGCGTATTATACGTACATAGTTTTATACTTTTACTATACTTTAACTTTACCTTTACTTTACTTTTACTTTACTTTTACTTTACTTTAACTTTAATAATTCACTTTAATAATTCACTTTAATAATTCACTTTAATAATTCATACTTTAATAATTTACTTTAATAATTCATACTTTAATAATTCACTTTAATAATTCATACTTTAATAATTCACTTTAAAAATTTAAAAATCTATTATAAATAGAATTCAATAGGTTTTATTATTTCATAGAAACTTGAAAATATATTTCTCTAAACTCTCTCAATCGAATTACATATATATATTTACTTAGTATTATTTCAAGATATTATTAGTATACATAAAATACTACGACGGAGTTATATTCAGACGATTTCAAAATAAGTTTTCAAACGGATAGAGCTAAGGAAATTATGGGTTATAGCTATGGAGGTTATGGATATTGTTCGAGGGTATTGCTCGTGAGGTCAACCTAACTTTTATCATTTTCGTTGCGTCTACATACTTTCCTGCAATATTGAATCACAATATTGATACGTGAGCATTCATATCTTATCTTTTATATATTAATAGTGTATCCCTTACTAGTGCTCGAGTATATATGATTATGCATGTTTGTATGCTTAGTTTCGTCGTTAAATAGTTTATGATAAATCACGAATTTGATACATATGCTACTGAGATAAGGTATATGATATGCATGTCGTTGAAAAGCTAAAGAAAAATTAATAACTTTTCATTTAGAAATCGTGTGGGTTCGATGAACGGATTAAAAGATATGGTCAACTGAATTATTATTAATTTTAATATTATTATTAAAACGATTATTATAATTGTTATCAGTTGATGTTATTACTAAAATTATTTTTATTACTAAAAATTAATATTTTTATTGAAACTATCATTTTATTATTTTTATCATTATTATTATTAACAATATTATTTAATCAAATAAATATGCGTACAAAGATATTTTTACCACACGTAATATAATTACATTAATAATACATACCACTATATTTTTATGATATTAAGTGAATTTTATAAATTTTATTACTTGAGATATATAAAAGTATATTTTTATCATATATGAATTTAAATATAAATTTTTATTTATTAATAAATGACTTGTATTATTTAGTATAATAAGATCTGATAAATATATTTAAATATATAAAATGACTATATATAAGTTATATAATAAACATGTATAGATTTTGGAAGTCATTTTGGGTCAAGTTGACTTTTGTTGACTTTTGCATGTCGGTCTCGAGCATTAGGATTGTGATACACTACGACCTGACCTAAATTGTTAGACAGATATTGACCAACATATAAATATATATATACTTAATATAGGTTCATGAATCCGAGACAAACCCTGCACTTGTTCAGTGCCGTCATATACATAATTGCTACGAAATACAGTATTGTGAGTTTCATTTGCTCCCTTTTTAATTGCTTTTGCAATATATATTTTTGGGCTGAGAATACATGCGCTGTTTTATAAATGTTTTACGAAATAGACACAAGTACTAAAAATAATTCTACGTGGGTTTAAACCAGAAATATACCCTTAGCTTGGTAACATTAAACTACTTGTCTATGTACGGTAGGCGCGAATCCTAAAGATAGATCTATTGGGCCTGACAAACCCCATCCTGACTATGGGATGCTTTAGTACTTCGAGGTTATATTAAACACACCTGATCTGGTGTACTTCAGTGGGTAAAACATGAACGTTAAGGCTTGTTACCGGGTGCCTACAACTTATAGAATACTTTTATACACTTGCGAGTGTACATATATTTATAAACGGAAATCTTGTGGTCTATTAATATATTGAAATGATTGATATGATAAACCTATGAACTCACCATCCTTTTGGTTGACACTCTTAAGCATGTTTATTCTCAGGTATTAAAGAAATCTTCCGCTGTGCATTAGCTCATTTTAAGGATATTACCTGGAGTCATTCATGACATACTTTGAAAGACGTTGCATTCGAGTCGTTGAGTTCATCAAGATTAATATTAAGTCAATTATAGTTGGATGTAATGTGAAATGGTATGCATGCCGTCAATTTTTGATGTAAAGAAAGTTTGTCTTTTAAAAACGAATGCAATGTTTGTAAAACGTATCATATAGAGGTCAAATACCTCGCGATGTAATCAACTATTGTGAATCGTTTATAATGTATATGAACGGATCCTTTCAGTTGGTATCAGAGCGGTGGTCTTAGCGAACCAGGTCTTGCATTAGTGTGTCTAACTGATAGTTTTTAAGATGCATTAGTGAGTCTGGACTTCGACCGTGTCTGCATGTCAAAAGTTTTGTTTATCATTTTTAGTCGGAAATCATCTACTTACCATCCTTAGGAAATTACCTGCTTATCATTCTTAGTCTAGACACGTCTTGCTGCATTGATTGCATGAATAGTGTATAGACAAAATTCATATCTTAGCGTATCTGCTAAATCATATCTCATCGTATCTATTACCGTAAACTTTGCCTGACATATTCCGTAAATTCCTCCGTAATCTATGAAATCTTTTGATCTATATATATATAGATATTCTATGTAGTTAGAATACCACCCAATAGCCGGAAAATCATTTCGTATCAAAAAAATCCTTTATCAAATCGTACGAAATGGAATTCGTCATCAGTTCAAGTTCCTCGGATTCCGAAATGGAATCCCACTCAAGCTCCGAAAGCAGTGTGACTGGAATAGATCAACCAATCAGCCATCATCTATTCTGGATGAATTGGGGATGGGTTCGTAGCCTCCTTAATCATTGGAGACAAGAAGAAGGCGATCCTTTCCATCCACCACATTGCCCTCTTGGCAATGAACCTGAAGCACTTACCGGTGAACCTGTCCGAAACACCATTTTCTCTCTCATTTCCAGAGTATCTCGTCATGAAGTACCACAACGATGAAGTACTGATTCATAACTTCATTGAGAAAACATTCTACGACGATTATGTAATTTCTAAAGTTTAGAAATTATCTATGCTAGCCTTAACCATAAATCAAATGAGTTTAATTTAATATTAACTCATTAAATCTATATTATATCTGAAGAAATATACACATATATATTTCCATAAAGACTGTAATAAAATTCTTTTGTACAAAATATTAATTGTGAAATTTTTTTAACGGGTAGATAATACCCGAGAGATATATAAATTCACAATTAATATGTTACATTCTTCGAATCAGATTAAGCAAATTATCAATTATACTTCCTACTTTCACAATAATATACATTCTTTCATAGAAATCAAAACAACCATACTCATTCAAACCCAATTACATATTCTGATTTTAAAATCTTAGAATTCAATTCGAGATATAACCGGTACCATCACTTTTAGATTCCTACATCTTTCAAAGCTATACTTTGACTTCAAAAGTGTGTTAGAACATCAAATGTATACAAACGATTACAATCTGTGTTCAAACCCTTCGAAAATCTCTGAAGACACTTCAAATAATGAGCAATCGAGATGATGATCCAACCACATATTACCCACAGTTATGTACTTAAAAAGCTCTCGAAACCAAAGTCATAATTCAACACATATCTGTGTCAGATCTTTTGGTATTTATTATCCAAAATAACCTTGCAATTCCTTTGCAAAGTAGCAAATTATATCACAGCTCCAGCAAGACAACTTCGATTTTTTCATTCGGAGTAGCCTTATCATAATTTTGATATATGTGATTACCCTTTTGTTACCGGAGAACCTTTCATATTCCACCACATTAGCAATAAACTTACCAACAACTTCACTGATCTTGGGCATTCCAAAGAATCTTTATATTTATCGAAACCTCATAATTTACTCATCTGCCTCTTGTAACGAGAATTGCCATACGAATCATTGGGAATTAGCAATCAGTATTTTGAAATCTCACAGCATGTTGATGCCAACAGTTATACATAACGTCTATTTCCAAGGCTTACATACTTCGAATGTGAAGTTTCTGAAAAACACTCTGAACCGCGAACTAGTTCTCGAAATGTTGATGAAGCAACAAAAACTGTAAATGACCTTAGCAGTAAAAATTTTGATGATAAAGATTAGTATATTAACAAAGCTCAGAAATAGAGAAGTTTTGGAACTGGAAAGCGGATTGAGCAAAGTATGAAGGAGGCTGTGGACAAATCACAAAGACTGAACCTGCCTTCAAAGAATCCAAATGATTCAGTGTCTACTGAAGTCATTAACGAATACCTTGCTCCTGACACTAAACCCTTACAGACAATATTCTTCATCATCCTCTGATATTAGAAATTCTAAGATATCATCGTATCTTTCATTATAAATATCCTCCATATTTCTGAAGATATTTCCATAACTATTCTTATCTGGAATCATTTATCTCTTTGCGCTATCTGTATTACATCAAAAAGGAAACTGTTTAGTTCCTATACTCTGTAAACCTTTGAGTTTAAAATATGAATGTTTTTGAAGTAGTGTTGGAAACTGAAGCATGAGTTAGTATAATATAATGACACTTGATCAACGTGATTATATTACAGTAATTCATGCTGAGTTTCTAAATGGAACATGATGATTCACAGATCATAACATCATCATGTGCCATGTTATACTCTTGTATTCTATTTAACCTCTAAAATATCAAGAAAATATTTCTTAATGATTCGGCCTTTTCCAAGGTATTCTAGTAATTTGACAAGTCAAGATCGTGCCATCACAATTTCCTTCCTAGAACATTAACAATGTTCATTCCGAAATTCATATCTGTGAATTCTGGACCATTACAAGCGGTGCTTAATTGCAAGAAGAAGAAACGAAAGGACAAAACTCCGAAATAGAAATTGGAGTATAAATTGCAGCAAATAAAAGAGAGCATTAACTGTGGATGACAATGATTATAGAAGATAGAAACAGAGACTTTGAAATATAAGGGAAGATATAAAGCCCAACGACAAACCAAAAATTATAAACCATATATATCGATGCATATAGCAATATAAAGACACGGGAGAACTAGAAACACTATAAACCCAAGAGTATAGTAGAAGTAAATAGATTCTTCCGACGGTAGATGAAAAAGAAGAATGACCGATATGAAAGTTATAAGTATATCGAGAATCAGAACTAGATGGAGCATATTGATGAATACTTTAAAATATGAGTTGAGGGGGAAAGAATAGAAGATGATGAAACATGACTAGGAACTTAGAAATCAAAAGATTTAACTCACACAATGATGGAATAAGTGAATCAAACCCTCTAGTGAATAGGTTAAGCTTTTTGGGATTTATTTAGTCATACCACAACTAAATCAAGTGTGATTAGATAAATACCTAGAGCTATTATTCACCACCTGGGTGATTTGGGTTGAGAGAGAATCGGAGGAGCTCACCAGATCTGAGTGTGTGTAACAAACGAGATGCTTAACCTAAAATGAAGAACATAAGACTTTATATACCCCTGCTGTTGACTCACCCATACGAGTCATCCATCACACATACGAGTTGGCTTCATCAGCCGTACGGGTGATCACTCACTCGTGTCTTCTCATTTAGGTTGTAATTGTGACTTAGCTCAGCATCAACCGTGCGTATGAGCCTGTCAGCCGTACGAGTGAGGCTTCATTCGGACGTCTAACTAAGTCTAAATTAGTCAAACATCCAAATCTCGTTCCTGCAGTTGCTGTAACCACATACTGAAATGTCCCGTTCTTATTGATTAAAAACGTTCCATATTAATTGATTTCGTTGCGAGGTTTTGACCTCGATGTGAGACGTTTTTCAAAGACTGCATTCATTTTAAAACAAACCATAACCTTTATTTCATCAATAAAGGTTTAAAAGCTTTACGTAGATTATCAAATAATGATAATCTAAAATATCCTGTTTACACACGACCATTACATAATGGTTTACAATACAAATATGTTACAACAAAATAAGTTTCTTGAATGCAGTTTTTACACAATATCATACAAACATGGACTCCAAATCTCGTCCTTATTTAAGTATGCGACAGCGGAAGCTCTTAATAATCACCTGAGAATAAACATGCTTAAAACGTCAACAAAAATGTTGGTGAGTTATAGGTTTAACCTATATATATCAAATCATAATAATAGACCACAAGATTTCATATTTCAATACACATCCCATACATAGAGATAAAAATCATTCATATGATGAACACCTGGTAACCGACATTAACAAGATGCATATATAATAATATCCCCATCATTCAGGGACACCCTTCGGATATGATATAAATTTCGAAGTACTAAAGCATCCGGTACTTTGGATGGGGCTTGTTGGGCCCGATAGATCTATCTTTAGGATTCGCGTCAATTAGGGTGTCTGTTCCCTAATTCTTAGATTACCAGACTTAATAAAAAGGGGCATATTCGATTTTGATAATTCAACCATAGAATGTAGTTTCACGTACTTGTGTCTATTTTGTAAATCATTTATAAAACCTGCATGTATTCTCATCCCAAAAATATTAGATTTTAAAAGTGGGACTATAACTCACTTTCACAGATTTTTTACTTCGTCGGGAAGTAAGACTTGGCCACTGGTTGATTCACGAACCTATAACAATATATACATATATATCAAAGTATGTTCAAAATATATTTACAACACTTTTAATATATTTTGATGTTTTAAGTTTATTAAGTCAGCTGTCCTCGTTAGTAACCTACAACTAGTTGTCCACAGTTAGATGTACAGAAATAAATCGATAAATATTATCTTGAATCAATCCACGACCCAGTGTATACGTATCTCAGTATTGATCACAACTCAAACTATATATATTTTGGAATCAACCTCAACCCTGTATAGCTAACTCCAACATTCACATATAGAGTGTCTATGGTTGTTCCGAAATATATATAGATGTGTCGACATGATAGGTCGAAACAATATATACGTGTCTATGGTATCTCAAGATTACATAATATACAATACAAGTTGATTAAGTTATGGTTGGAATAGATTTGTTACCAATTTTCACGTAGCTAAAATGAGAAAAATTATCCAATCTTGTTTTACCCATAACTTCTTCATTTTAAATCCGTTTTGAGTGAATCAAATTGCTATGGTTTCATATTGAACTCTATTTTATGAATCTAAACAGAAAAAGTATAGGTTTATAGTCGGAAAAATAAGTTACAAGTCGTTTTTGTAAAGGTAGTCATTTCAGTCGAAAGAACGACGTCTAGATGACCATTTTAGAAAACATACTTCCACTTTGAGTTTAACCATAATTTTTGGATATAGTTTCATGTTCATAATAAAAATCATTTTCTCAGAATAACAATTTTTAAATCAAAGTTTATCATAGTTTTTAATTAACTAACCCAAAACAGCCCGCGGTGTTACTACGACGGCGTAAATCCGGTTTTACGGTGTTTTTCGTGTTTCCAGGTTTTAAATCATTAAGTTAGCATATCATACAGATATAGAACATTTGTTTAGTTGATTTTAAAAGTCAAGTTAGAAGGATTAACTTTTGTTTGCGAACAAGTTTAGAATTAACTAAACTATGTTCTAGTGATTACAAGTTTAAACCTTCGAATAAGATAGCTTTATATGTATGAATCGAATGATGTTATGAACATCATTACTACCTTAAGTTCCTTGGATAAACCTACTGGAAAAGAGAAAAATAGATCTAGCTTCAATGGATCTTTGGATGGCTCGAAGTTCTTGAAGCAGAATCATGACACGAAAACAAGTTCAAGTAAGATCATCACTTGAAATAAGATTGTTATAGTTATAGAAATTGAACCAAAGTTTGAATATGATTATTACCTTATATTAGAATGATAACCTACTGTAAGAAACAAAGATTTCTTGAGGTTGGATGATCACCTTACAAGATTGGAAGTGAGCTAGCAAACTTGAAAGTATTCTTGATTTTATGAAACTAGAACTTTTGGAATTTATGAAGAACACTTAGAACTTGAAGATAGAACTTGAGAGAGATCAATTAGATGAAGAAAATTGAAGAATGAAAGTGTTTGTAGGTGTTTTTGGTCGTTGGTGTATGGATTAGATATAAAGGATATGTAATTTTGTTTTCATGTAAATAAGTCATGAATGATTACTCATATTTTTGTAATTTTATGAGATATTTCATGCTAGTTGCCAAATGATGGTTCCCACATGTGTTAGGTGACTCACATGGGCTGCTAAGAGCTGATCATTGGAGTGTATATACCAATAGTACATACATCTAAAAGTTGTGTATTGTACGAGTACGAATACGGGTGCATACAAGTAGAATTGTTGATGAAACTGAACGAGGATGTAATTGTAAGCATTTTTGTTAAGTAGAAGTATTTTGATAAGTGTCTTGAAGTCTTTCAAAAGTGTATGAATACATATTAAAACACTACATGTATATACATTTTAACTGAGTCGTTAAGTCATCGTTAGTCGTTACATGTAAATGTTGTTTTGAAACCTTTAGGTTAACGATCTTGTTAAATGTTGTTAACCCAATGTTTATAATATCAAAAGAGATTTTAAATTATTATATTATCATGATATTATGATGTACGAATATCTCTTAATATGATATATATACATTAAATGTCGTTACAACGATAATCGTTACATATATGTCTCGTTTCAAAATCATTAAGTTAGTAGTCTTGTTTTTACATATGTAGTTCATTGTTAATATACTTAATGATATGTTTACTTATCATAATATCATGTTAACTATATATATAACCATATATATGTCATCATATAGTTTTTACAAGTTTTAACGTTCATGAATCACCGGTCAACTTGGGTAGTCAATTGTCTATATGAAACCTATTTCAATTAATCAAGTCTTAACAAGTTTGATTGCTTAATATGTTGGAAACATTTAATCATGTAAATATCAATCTCAATTAATATATATAAACATGGAAAAGTTCGGGTCACTACAGTACCTACCCGTTAAATAAATTTCGTCCCGAAATTTTAAGCTGTTGAAGGTGTTGACGAATCTTCTGGAAATAGATGCGGGTATTTCTTCTTCATCTGATCTTCACGCTCCCAGGTGAACTCGGGTCCTCTACGAGCATTCCATCGAACCTTAACAATTGGTATCTTGTTTTGCTTAAGTCTTTTAACCTCACGATCCATTATTTCGACGGGTTCTTCGATGAATTGAAGTTTTTCGTTGATTTGGATTTCATCTAATGGAATAGTGAGATCTTCTTTAGCAAAACATTTCTTCAAATTCGAGACATGGAAAGTGTTATGTACAGCCGCGAGTTGTTGAGGTAACTCAAGTCGGTAAGCTACTGGTCCGACACGATCAATAATCTTGAATGGTCCAATATACCTTGGATTTAATTTCCCTCGTTTACCAAATCGAACAACGCCTTTCCAAGGTGCAACTTTAAGCATGACCATCTCTCCAATTTCAAATTCTATATCTTTTCTTTTAATGTCAGCGTAGCTCTTTTGTCGACTTTGGGCGGTTTTCAACCGTTGTTGAATTTGGATGATCTTCTCGGTAGTTTCTTGTATAATCTCCGGACCCGTAATCTGTCTATCCCCCACTTCACTCCAACAAATCGGAGACCTGCACTTTCTACCATAAAGTGCTTCAAACGGTGCCATCTCAATGCTTGAATGGTAGCTGTTGTTGTAGGAAAATTCTGCTAACGGTAGATGTCGATCCCAACTGTTTCCGAAATCAATAACACATGCTCGTAGCATGTCTTCAAGCGTTTGTATCGTCCTTTCACTCTACCCATCAGTTTGTGGATGATAGGAAGTACTCATGTCTAGACGAGTTCCTAATGCTTGCTGTAATGTCTGCCAGAATCTTGAAATAAATCTGCCATCCCTATCAGAGATAATAGAGATTGGTATTCCATGTCTGGAGATGACTTCCTTCAAATACAGTCGTGCTAACTTCTCCATCTTGTCATCTTCTCTTATTGGCAGGAAGTGTGCTGATTTGGTGAGACGATCAACTATTACCCAAATAGTATCAAAACCACTTGCAGTCCTTGGCAATTTAGTGATGAAATCCATGGTAATGTTTTCCCATTTCCATTCTGGGATTTCGGGTTGTTGAAGTAGACCTGATGGTTTCTGATGCTCAGCTTTGACCTTAGAACACGTCAAACATTCTCCTACGTATTTAGCAACATCGGCTTTCATACCCGGCCACCAAAAATGTTTCTTGAGATCCTTGTACATCTTCCCCGTTCCAGGATGTATTGAGTATCTGGTTTTATGAGCTTCTCTAAGTACTATTTCTCTCATATCTCCAAATTTTGGTACCCAAATCCTTTCAGCCCTATACCGGGTTCCGTCTTTCCGAATATTAAGATGCTTCTCCGATCCTTTGGGTATTTCATCCTTTAAATTTCCCTCTTTTAAAACTCCTTGTTGCGCCTCCTTTATTTGAGTAGTAAGGTTATTATGAATCATTATATTCATAGATTTTACTCGAATGGGTTCTCTGTCCTTCCTGCTCAAGGCATCGGCTACCACATTTGCCTTCCCCGGGTGGTAACGAATCTCAAAGTCGTAATCATTCAATAATTCAATCCACCTACGCTGCCTCATATTCAGTTGTTTCTGATTAAATATGTGTTGAAGACTTTTGTGGTCGGTATATATAATACTTTTGACCCCATATAAGTAATGCCTCCAAGTCTTTAATGCAAAAACAACCGCGCCTAATTCCAAATCATGCGTCGTATAATTTTGTTCGTGAATCTTCAATTGTCTAGACCCATAAGCAATCACCTTCGTTCGTTGCATTAATACACAACCGAGACCTTGCTTTGATGCGTCACAATAAATCACAAAATCATCATTCCCTTCAGGCAATGACAATATAGGTGCCGTAGTTAGCTTTTTCTTCAATAACTGAAAAGCTTTCTCTTGTTCATCATTCCATTCAAATTTCTTCCCTTTATGCGTTAATGCAGTCAAGGGTTTTGCTATTCTGGAAAAGTCTTGGATGAACCTTCTGTAGTAACCAGCTAGTCCTAAAAACTGGCGTATGTGTTTCGGAGTTTTCAGGGTTTCCCACTTTTCAACAGTTTCTATCTTTGCCGGATCCACCTTAATACCTTCTTTGTTCACTATGTGACCGAGGAATTGAACTTCTTCCAACCAAAATGCACACTTTGAAAACTTAGCGTACAATTCTTCCTTCCTCAATACTTCTAACACCTTTCTCAAATGTTCACCGTGTTCTTGGTCATTCTTTGAGTAAATAAGTATGTCATCAATGAAAACAATGACAAACTTGTCAAGGTATGGTCCACACACTCGGTTCATAAGGTCCATGAACACAGCTGGTGCATTAGTTAAACCAAACGGCATGACCATAAACTCGTAATGACCGTAACATGTTCTGAAAGCAGTCTTTGGAATATCATCTTCTTTCACCCGCATTTGATGATACCCGGAACGTAAGTCAATCTTTGAATAAACAGACGAGCCTTGTAGTTGATCAAATAAGTCATCGATTCTCGGTAGTGGGTAGCGATTCTTGATGGTAAGTTTGTTCAACTCTCGGTAGTCGATACACAACCTGAATGTACCATCTTTCTTCTTGACAAACAAAACAGGAGCTCCCCACGGTGATGTGCTTGGTCGAATGAAACCACGCTCTAAAAGTTCTTGTAATTAGCTTTGCAGTTCTTTCATTTCGCTGGGTGCGAGTCTGTAAGGAGCACGAGCTATTGGTGCAGCTCCTGGTACAAGATCTATTTGAAATTCAACGGATCGATGTGGGGGTAATCCCGGTAATTCTTTCGGAAATACATCGGGAAATTCTTTTGCAATGGGAACATCATTGATGCTCTTTTCTTCAGTTTATACTTTCTCGACGTGTGCTAGAACAGCATAGCAACCTTTTCTTATTAGTTTTTGTGCCTTCAAATTACTAATAAGATGTAACTTCGTGTTGCCCTTTTCTCCGTACACCATTAAGGGTTTTCCTTTTTCTCGTATAATGCGAATTGCATTTTTGTAACAGACGATCTCTGCTTTCACTTCTTTCAACCAGTCCATACCGATTATCACATCAAAACTCCCTAACTCTACTGGTATCAAATCAATCTTAAATGTTTCGCTAACCAGTTTAATTTCTTGATTCCGACATATATTATCTGCTGAAATTAATTTACCATTTGCTAATTCGAGTAAAAATTTACTATCCAAAGGCGTCAATGGACAACTTAATTTAGCACAAAAATCTCTACTCATATAGCTTCTATCCGCACCCGAATCAAATAAAACGTAAGCAGATTTATTGTCAATAAGAAACGTACCCGTAACAAGCTCCGGGTCTTCCTGTGCCTCTGCCGCATTAATATTGAAAACTCTTCCCCGGCCTTGTCCATTCGTGTTCTCCTGGTTCGGGCAATTTCTAATAATGTGGCCCGGTTTTCCACATTTATAACAAACTACATTGGCATAACTTGCTCCGACACTACTTGCTCCGCCATTACTCGTTCCGACACCATTTGTTCCTTTCGTTCTATTAACCCCTGGTCCGTAGACCTCACACTTCGCCGTGCTATGACCATTTCTTTTACACTTGTTGCAAAATTTGGTGCAGAACCCCGAGTGATACTTTTCACACCTTTGGCATAGATGCTTCTGATTGTTGTTGTTGTTGCGGTTATTATTATTGTTGGGATGATTGTTGTAGTTGCTGTTGTTGTTGTTGTTGTTGTTGTTGTTGTTGTTGGGCCGTTTGTTGTAGTTGCGATTGATGTTACGATTGTTGGGATAATTGTTGCGATTATTGTTGTAATTGCTGTTGTTGTTGTATTGGTGATTCTTATCACTGTTTTCCTCCCACTTTCTTTTAACTTGCTTCACATTGGAATCTTCAGCAGTCTGTTCTTTAATTCTTTCTTCAATCTGGTTCACTAGTTTGTGAGCCATTCTACATGCCTGTTGTATAGAGGCGGGCTCGTGTGAACTTATATCTTCTTGGATTCTTTCCGGTAATCCTTTCAGAAATGCGTCGATCTTCTCTTCCTCATCTTCGAATGCTCCCGGACACAATAGGCATAATTCTGTGAATCGTCTTTCGTACGTGGTAATATCAAATCCTTGGGTTCGTAACCCTCTAAGTTCTGTCTTGAGCTTATTGACCTCGGTTCTGGGATGGTACTTCTCGTTCATCAAGTGCTTGAATGCTGACCACGGTAGTGCTACTTTGCAAAGGAATTGCAAGGTTATTTTTGCTAATAAATGCCAAAAGATCTGACACAGATATGTGTTGAATTATGACTTTGGTTTCAAGAGCTTTTTAAGTACATAACTGTGGATAATATGTGGTTGGATCATCATCTCGATTGCTCATTATTTGAAGTGTCTTCAGAGATTTTCGAAGGGTTTGAACACAGATTGTAATCGTTTGTATACATCTGATGTTCTAACACACTTTTGAAGTCAAAGTATAGCATTGAAAGATGTAGGAATCTAAAAGTGATGGTACCGGTTATATCTCGAATTGAATTCTGAGATTTTAAAATCAAAATATATAATTGGGTTTGAATGAGTATGGTTGTTTTGATTTCTATGAAAGAATGTATATTATTGTGAAAGTAGGAAGTATAATTGATAATTTGCTTAATCTGATTCGAAGAATGTAACATATTAATTGTGAATTTATATATATCTCTCGGGTATTACCTACCCGTTAAAAAATGTTCACAATTAATATTTTGTACATAAGAATTTTATTACAGTCTTTATGAAAATATATATGTATATATTCTCCTCAGATGTAACATAGATTTTAATGAGTTAATACCAAATTAAACTCATTCGATCTACGGTTGGAACTAGAATTGAATAATTCCTTGAAGGCTTTAGAGGTTACATAAGTATTTCTTCAATAATATTGAAATTATGAATCAATACTTCGTTATTTGTTGAGATGTGATGTTGGTTTTCTTTAAATTCTTGTGAACTTCACAAAGTACGAATGATGTTATCTGAAAAGTTTCGGTTACATCAATGATGAAGTGTAAAATCAAATATATACTTGATTTATTAGGAATTGGAATTTGTTGAATTGAGACAGAGATTGTAGTTAATGATGGTTAAGTCGCGGGCGAGGGACGTACATTAATGCATATTTTTAATATGAATTAACCGAGTAGTTAAGATTCACATACAATAGCTTAGTACGGAAAGATTTATTTTTTATTTCAAAATATATATATATATAAAATATATATATAATTTCTTCAGAGGGAATGAGTTAATTCTTCATAACTTGTTGATACAATATACACGTTATTGATTCGTAATGATGTCCACAGTGATTCTTGAACTGACGGAGTTTGTGATGTTATAGGTGTTGTTGATTCTGATGTTGACTGTACTGACGATGCTGGTAACGTTGAAGGTACTGTTGATGCTGTTGGTAAAACAAGTTTAACTTGTTAATCACACACCATTTTTGTCAGGGTTTCTACTCTTCCTTCTATCATTTTGGTTCGCTTAACTGATTTATGGTTAGAGCTAGATTAGATAATCTCTAAGACTTTAGAGATTATATAATCGCCGCGGAATGTTTCTCCAATGAAGTTATGAATTAATACTTCATCAGTTATTGTTGTTGGTACTCCTTGGTATCTATGGTGCGTATGACGTTGATGCTCGTGGGACAGATTGTGAAGTTGAGGATTACGACGCGGTTGTGGTTGGAGGTGGTAATGGTACTGTTGGCGTTGATGATGGTGGTACTGGTTATGCTGCTGATGCTGCTGCTGGTGTTTGTAATCTCTGCACCATATTCTCCAAAGCCACTACCCGAGCGCGAAGCTCGTTGACTTCTTCTATTACACCGGGGTGATTGTCGGTTCGGACGAGCGGATAAATAAAATTTAAAATTTGATGTAATATATAATCGTGACGAGATACTCTGGAAATGAGCGAGAAAATGGTGTTTCGAACAGGTTCACCGGTAAGTGCTTCAGGTTCTTCGCCAAGAGGGCAATGTGGTGGATGGAAAGGATCGCCTTCTTCTTGTTTCCAATGATTGAGGAGGCTACGAACCCATCCCCAATTCATCCAGAATAGGTGATGACTGATTAGTTGATCCATTCCGGTCACACTGCTTTCGGAGCTTGAGTGAGATTCCATTTCGGAATCCAAGTGACTTGAACTGATGACAAATTCCATTTCGTACGATTGGATAAAGGATTTTTGATATAAAATGATTTTTCGGCTATCGGGTGGTATTCTATTTACATAGGATATCTATATATAGAGATCAAAAGATTTCATAGATTACGGAGGAATTTGCGGGATATGTCAGGCAAAGTTTAAAGTAACGGATACGATAAGATATGATTTAGCAGATATGCTAAGATATGAATTTTTGTCTATACACTATTCTTGCAATCAATGCAGCAAGACGTGTCTTAGACTAAAAATGATAAGCAGGTAATTTCCTGAGGATGATAAGTAGTTAATTTTTGACACAAAATGATAAGCAAAACTTTTGACATGCAGACACGGTCGAAGTCCAGACTCACTAATGCATCCTGTCGACTTATCAGTTAGACACACTAATGCAGACCTGGTTCGCTAAGACCACCGCTCTGATACCAACTGAAAGGACCCGTTCATATACATTATAAACGATTCACAATAGTTGATTTCATTGTGAGGTATTTGACCTCTATATGATACATTTTACAAACATTGCATTCGTTTTTAAAAGACAATCTTTCTTTACATCAAAAATTGACAGGCATGCATACCATTTCATAATATCCACTATCCACTATAAATTGATTTAATAATAATCTTTGATGAACTCAATGACTCGAATGCAACGTTCTTCGAAATATGCTATGAAAGACTCCAAGTAATATCTTTAAAATGAGCCAATGCACAGTGAAAGATTTCTTTAACACCTGAGAATAAACATGCTTTAAAGTGTCAACCAAAAGGTTGGTGAGTTCATTAGTTTATCATAATCATTTATTTCCATCATTTTAATAGACCACAAGAATTTCATTTCCAGTTCTCATAAATATACGTCCCATGCATAGAGATAAAAATAATCATTCATATGGTGAACACCTGGTAATCGACATTAACTAGATACATATAAGAATATCCCCTATCATTCCGGGATCCTCCTTCGGACATGATATAAATTTCGAAGTACTAAAGCATCCGGTACTTTGGATGGGGTTTGTTAGGCCCAATAGATCTATCTTTAGGATTCGCGTCAATTAGGGTGTCTGTTCCCTAATTCTTAGATTACCAGACTTTAATAAAAAGGGGCATATTCGATTTCAATAATTCAACCATAGAATGTAGTTTCAATTACTTGTGTCTATTTCGTCAAACATTTATAAAAGCGCATGTATTCTCAGTCCCAAAAATATAAAGGGTAAAAAGGTAAATGAAACTCACCATACTGTATTTCGTAGTAAAAATACATATAACGTCATTGAACAAGTGCAAGGTTGGCCTCGGACTCACGAACCTAAATTAATTATATATATTTATGTGTTGGTCAATATTTGTCTAACAAATTAGTTCAAGTCATTGTGTACCACAATCCTAATGCTCGAGACTAATATGCAAAAGTCAACAAAAGTAAATTTGACTCAAAATAATTTCCAAAAATCTATACATGATTAATATATAGTTTAAATATCATCATTTTATATTTTTAAATATTTTTAAAAGATTTATTAGAGTAAATAATATAATTTATTTATTAATAAATAAAATTTTATATTATATTTATATAATAAAATATACTTTTATATATATTAAGTAATAAAATTTATAGGGTTCATTTAATATTATAAAGATAATATGATAGGTATTATTAAAGTAAGTTATTACACGTAGTAAAATATGTTTGTATCAAATATTTATTTGATAAAATAATATCTATAATGATAGTAAGTAAAAGTTGTATTATTTTGTAATAATAATTATTATTATAAAAATATCAATATTTATAATTACTAAGATGACATTATGATAAAACGATAATTCTAATTATGATAACTTTAATATTTACGATAATTTTTAATATTATCTTTAAAATAATAATTCTATTTAAAATAATAATAATAATGATATTTTATAGTAACAATGACATTTCTATTAAAATGATAATTTTTGTTAAAATGATAGTTTTAATACTAACGATAATTTTAATAATAATAATAATGATAAAAATAATAAGAACGATAATTTTATCTAAATCAATATCTTATAATATTTTAATTTCATCATGATACCCTTACCCATTATTTCCTAATCGTTTCGTTTAATAGCTTTTAATCGTCTTTTATATCGTGTTCGTAATAATGATAATAATAGTAATCAAAATAATTAGGTGTTACAAATATTTGTTTTAATTACACTAATATTAATAATGATAGTTACTATAACATTATTAACGATAATACTAAAAATTATCTTAATGATAATATAGTAATAATAATAATAACAATAACAATAACTATTTTTAAATAATGATATATATATTAATAATGATAATAATAATAATAATACCAATAATAATAATAATAATAATAATAATAATTGGATAATAATTATAATACTAATTATAACTTTAACGATAATAACGATAGTAATAATAAAAAAAATAACAATTTTTAATGATAAATCCTTTTATTGATAAAGATAATAATAATAATAATAACATAAAACTAGAACGACGATAATAACGACGATAATAATAATCATTTTTAATAATAATACAAAAATTCGATGGACTATAACTTCAAATCCGTTCATCGAAATCATTCGATATCTAAATGAAAAGTTCTTAATTTTTTGCTAGCTTTCCAACGACATGTATATCTTATACCTTATCTCAGTCGCATATATAACTAATTCAGGATTCAACATAACCTAACTAAAGGCAATATCAAAAGTACAAACATGCGTAATCCTATATACTCGAGCACTAGTCAGGGATACACTATTAGTATGTAAAAGTTAAATTATGAGTAGTCACGTATCAATATTGAGATTCAATATTGCAGGAAAGGTACGTAGACGCAACGGAGATGATAAACACTATATTGACCTCACGAGCATACCCATGAACCATACCCAATCACATCCATAGCTATAACCCATAATTTCCTTAATCCAATCCCACTCGAAAAACAATTTCGAAATCACTTGGACAGCACTCTGACGTAATATTTTATGTATACTAATAATGTCTTGAAATAATACGGAGTAAAAATATATATGTAAATTGATTGAGAGAGTTTAGAGAAAAATATTTTCAAGTTTCTATGAAATAATGAAACCTATTGAATTCTATTTATAATAGATTTTTGAATTATTAAAGTGAATTATTAAAGTGTGAATTATTAAAGTGAATTATTAAAGTATGAATTATTAAAGTGAATTATTAAAGTTTGAATTATTAAAGTTTGAATTATTAAAGTGAATTATTAAAGTATGAATTATTAAAGTGAATTATTAAAGTTAAAGTAAAGTAAAAATAAAGTAAAGGCAAAGTTTAAGTATAGTAAAATTATAAAACCATGTACGTATAATACGCGTATAAATATATATAATATTAATGTAAATCGTTATATAAATTTAATAAAATAAAATATAAATATCGTTATCTTTATCATACTGGTTAAGTAATGAGTTGTCAAAAGTGGTTCTAGATATTTATAAAAGTTATATACGTTTTAATAATAAAGTTCTTTTTAAACTGTAAGCGTTTTTGTACGTTTGAAACTAAATCAAATAAATATAATAATTTTGTTTTCCAAAACCAAATATATTTTTAAGAATCATTTTGTTTAAGAATCATTTTGTTTAAAGGTTAAAATAATGGAAATCGTTATATCATAAAATGTTTTAGAAAAGTAGAATCATATATATTCATAATAGGTTTCAAGTTTTTAAATTACAGTTTGTTGGTGAAGCATGGGATAAAGTTCAAAGGTTAAATAAACGTATGAAATCATCTTAATGAAAAATGTCGAGTTACTTAACTTGTCGATATCCAACATCTAAGTTATTTACACTTCACGTTCTTACTTATAAATCACTTTACCATTTTCCGAATGTTGTCAAAAAGAATAGATTTCTTAAATCACAGTGGACCTCATAACATAGACCAGTAATCATATCATAATGTATCTGATAAATCAATTATTTGATATTATCTTCTAATTCCATCGATAAAAATATTGAAACAAATACGTTCATGTAAAGTATTATACGTTTAATACTTTATTAATATTCTCAAGTTATAATATATATATATATATACATATATATACATATTTATTTATATATAACGGTTCGTGAATCGTCGGAATTTGGTCGAGGTTATAATGAATGTATGAACACAATTTAAAATTCTTGAGATTTAACTTAACAAACTTTGCTTATCGTGTCGGAATAATATAAAGATAAAGTTTAAATTTGGTTGGAAATTTCCGGGTTGTCACATTCAGAACACTTACTTATGGCAAACACCGATTCGACCTTCTTGGTCCACCGTTTCAATCCGATCGGTCCTTCGGTTCCATCAAATTCCAAAGGTTTGCAGGCAGTGAATTCTTTGTAGGTGCATCCTACACGATTTCCTGTACTGCTAGATCCAAGGTTATTGTTGGTATGTAGCGCAGCCTGTACTGCGGCTATGTTTGAAGCTAGAAAAGTACGGAATTCCTCTTCATTCATATTCACGGTGTGTCGAGTAGTCGGTGCCATTTCCTTCAAAATAGTCAAATGGAACAAGTTAATCATACAGAATATTAAGAGTAGTTAATAGTATTTCGCAGCATAATATGAACTCATTTATAAAAGCTTTTTCTTCATATTAGCATTTTATAAGTTTAAATTCGGGTAGTACCTACCCGTTAAGTTCATACTTAGTAGCTAATATACAATTCAACTACTACAATTCTATATGAAAAACTGATTATAATAATATTTTGTGTTCAAACTTTTATACAATATTTTACAAACTTACAATACCGCTTATTTTACATAAAGCATGAAATATAGCACACAATAACTTTGATACAAGATAGTTGTGAAGATAATTCTAGCTAGTACACAAGTCGTTCAGCAAAGGCAATAAAGACACGTAATTCATACGTCCAGAAACAAGTCATGCATTCTGGTTTTACTAGGACTACTTCCCATCCTTGGTCTTGTGGAACATAACCGTTATGGCCGTTGATAAGACAGCGTGTTGTAACGTCGTCAAAGGGACGAGGGTTACGTAATGTCCAACAGTCCCGTAACAATCTAAAAACCTCATTTCTTACCCCAATTACCGACTCCGTCACTTGTGGAAACATTTTGTTTAATAGTTGTAGCCCGATGTTCTTGTTCTCACTTTGGTGAGAAGCGAACATTACTAATCCGTAAGCATAACATTCTACTTTATGTTGCATGTTAGCCGCTTTTTCTAAATCACGAAGTCCAATATTCGGATATATTGAGTCAAAATAGTTTCTTAACCCGTTGCGTAAAATAGCATTTGGGTTCCCCGCAATATATGCGTCAAAGTAAACACATCGTAACTTATGGGTTTCCCAATGTGCTATCCCCCATCTTTCAAACGAAAGTCTCTTATAAACCAAGACATTCTTGGAACGTTCTTCGAATGTCTTACAAACTGATCTCGCCTTAAATAGTTGTGCCGAGGAATTCTGGCCGACTCTAGACAAGATTTCATCAATCATGTCTCCGGGTAGGTCTCTTAAAATATTGAGTTGTCTATCCATTTTGTGTTTTTAAACTGTAAAATAGACAAGAGTTAGATTCATAAAAAAATACTTATTAATACAAGCAATTTTTACATATATCATAAAGCATAAGAACACTATATTACATATATTACACCACACGAATACAACTATCTTATTCCGACTCGCTTGTTTCTTCTTCTTCGATTTTGGTTCGTTTTGCCAAGTTTCTAGGGATATCTGATGTTCCCCTAATACGAGCCGTCGTTGTCCACATTGGTTTAGAAAATCCTGGTGGTTTAGAGGTTCCCGGGTCATTGTTACAACTTAAGGACTTCGGGGGTTGACGATACATATAAAGTTCATCGGGGTTGGAATTAGATTTCTCTATTTTTATGCCCTTTCCCTTATTATTTTCTTTTGCCTTTTTAAATTCAGTTGGGGTAATTTCTATAACATCATTGGAATTCTCGTCGGAATCCGATTCATCGGAGAATTGGTAATCCTCCCAATATTTTGCTTCCTTGGCGGAAACACCATTGACCATAATTAACCTTGGTCGGTTGGTTGAGGATTCTCTTTTACTTAACCGTTTTATTATTTCCCCCACCGGTTCCGATTCTTCTTCCGGTTCCGATTCTTCTTCCGGTTCCGACTCTTCTTCCGGTTCCTCTTGGGGAACTTGTGAATCAGTCCACGAATCATTCCAATTTACATTTGACTCTTCATTATTATTAGGTGAGTCAATGGGACTTGTTCTAGAGGTAGACATCTATCACATAATATCAAACACGTTAAGAGATTAATATATCACATAATATTCATATGTTAAAAATATATAGTTTCCAACAAAAATGTTAAGCAATCATTTTTAAAGAAAACACGGTCGAAGTCCAGAATCACTAATGCATCCTAACAAACTCGATAAGACACACTAATGCAAATTTTCTGGTTCTCTAAGACCAACGCTCTGATACCAACTGAAATGTCCCGTTCTTATTGATTAAAAACGTTCCATATTAATTGATTTCGTTGCGAGGTTTTGACCTCTATATGAGACGTTTTTCAAAGACTGCATTCATTTTAAAACAAACCATAACCTTTATTTCATCAATAAAGGTTTAAAAGCTTTACGTAGATTATCAAATAATGATAATCTAAAATATCCTGTTTACACACGACCATTACATAATGGTTTACAATACAAATATGTTACAACAAAATAAGTTTCTTAAATGCAGTTTTTACACAATATCATACAAACATGGACTCCAAATCTCGTCCTTATTTAAGTATGCGACAGCGGAAGCTCTTAATAATCACCTGAGAATAAACATGCTTAAAACGTCAACAAAAATGTTGGTGAGTTATAGGTTTAACCTATATATATTAAATCATAATAATAGACCACAAGATTTCATATTTCAATACACATCCCATACATAGAGATAAAAATTATTCATATGGTGAACACCTGGTAACCGACATTAACAAGATGCATATATAAGAATATCCCCATCATTCCGGGACACCCTTCGGATATGATATAAATTTCGAAGTACTAAAGCATCCGGTACTTTGGATGGGGCTTGTTGGGCCTGATAGATCTATCTTTAGGATTCGCGTCAATTAGGGTGTCTGTTCCCTAATTCTTAGATTACCAGACTTAATAAAAAGGGGCATATTCAATTTCGATAATTCAACCATAGAATGTAGTTTCACGTACTTGTGTCTATTTTGTAAATCATTTATAAAACCTGCATGTATTCTCATCCCAAAAATATTAGATTTTAAAAGTGGGACTATAACTCACTTTCACAGATTTTTTACTTCGTCGGGAAGTAAGACTTGGCCACTGGTTGATTCACGAACCTATAACAATATATACATATATATCAAAGTATGTTCAAAATATATTTACAACACTTTTAATATATTTTGATGTTTTAAGTTTATTAAGTCAGCTGTCCTCGTTAGTAACCTACAACTAGTTGTCCACAGTTAGATGTACAGAAATAAATCGATAAATATTATCTTGAATCAATCCACGACCCAGTGTATACGTATCTCAGTATTGATCACAACTCAAACTATATATATTTTGGAATCAACCTCAACCCTGTATAGCTAACTCCAACATTCACATATAGAGTGTCTATGGTTGTTCCGAAATATATATAGATGTGTCGACATGATAGGTCAAAACATTGTATACGTGTCTATGGTATCTCAAGATTACATAATATACAATACAAGTTGATTAAGTTATGGTTGGAATAGATTTGTTACCAATTTTCACGTAGCTAAAATGAGAAAAATTATCCAATCTTGTTTTACCCATAACTTCTTCATTTTAAATCCGTTTTGAGTGAATCAAATTGCTATGGTTTCATATTGAACTCTATTTTATGAATCTAAACAGAAAAAGTATAGGTTTATAGTCGGAAAAATAAGTTACAAGTCGTTTTTGTAAAGGTAGTCATTTCAGTCGAAAGAATGACGTCTAGATGACCATTTTAGAAAACATACTTCCACTTTGAGTTTAACCATAATTTTTGGATATAGTTTCATGTTCATAATAAAAATCATTTTCTCAGAATAAAAACTTTTAAATCAAAGTTTATCATAGTTTTTAATTAACTAACCCAAAACAGCCCGCGGTGTTACTACGACGGCGTAAATCCGGTTTTATGGTGTTTTTCGTGTTTCCAGGTTTTAAATCATTAAGTTAGCATATCATACAGATATAGAACATGTGTTTAGTTGATTTTAAAAGTCAAGTTAGAAGGATTAACTTTTGTTTGCGAACAAGTTTAGAATTAACTAAACTATGTTCTAGTGATTACAAGTTTAAACCTTCGAATAAGATAGCTTTATATGTATGAATCGAATGATGTTATGAACATCATTACTACCTTAAGTTCCTTGGATAAACCTACTGGAAAAGAGAAAAATAGATCTAGCTTCAATGGATCTTTGGATGGCTCGAAGTTCTTGAAGCAGAATCATGACACGAAAACAAGTTCAAGTAAGATCATCACTTGAAATAAGATTGTTATAGTTATAGAAATTGAACCAAAGTTTGAATATGATTATTACCTTCTATTAGAATGATAACCTACTGTAAGAAACAAAGATTTCTTGAGGTTGGATGATCACCTTACAAGATTGGAAGTGAGCTAGCAAACTTGAAAGTATTCTTGATTTTATGAAACTAGAACTTTTGGAATTTATGAAGAACACTTAGAACTTGAAGATAGAACTTGAGAGAGATCAATTAGATGAAGAAAATTGAAGAATGAAAGTGTTTGTAGGTGTTTTTGGTCGTTGGTGTATGGATTAGATATAAAGGATATGTAATTTTGTTTTCATGTAAATAAGTCATGAATGATTACTCATATTTTTGTAATTTTATGAGATATTTCATGCTAGTTGCCAAATGATGGTTCCCACATGTGTTAGGTGACTCACATGGGCTGCTAAGAGCTGATCATTGGAGTGTATATACCAATAGTACATACATCTAAAAGCTGTGTATTGTACGAGTACGAATACGGGTGCATACGAGTAGAATTGTTGATGAAACTGAACGAGGATGTAATTGTAAGCATTTTTGTTAAGTAGAAGTATTTTGATAAGTGTCTTGAAGTCTTTCAAAAGTGTATGAATACATATTAAAACACTACATGTATATACATTTTAACTGAGTCGTTAAGTCATCGTTAGTCGTTACATGTAAATGTTGTTTTGAAACCTTTAGGTTAACGATCTTGTTAAATATTGTTAACCCAATGTTTATAATATCAAAAGAGATTTTAAATTATTATATTATCATAATATTATGATGTACGAATATCTCTTAATATGATATATATACATTAAATGTCGTTACAACGATAATCGTTACATATATGTCTCGTTTCAAAATCATTAAGTTAGTAGTCTTGTTTTTACATATGTAGTTCATTGTTAATATACTTAATGATATGTTTACTTATCATAATATCATGTTAACTATATATATAACCATTGATAATGCTAAAAACGAACATATATTTCATAGCATTATTTCTCAAGAAAGACAAGCTTTTAGTTGCAATTGTTCTATTTACAAGTGATATTCGTTTAAATAATAAAAGGTGAAGACAAAAGACAGATTCGACGAATTGAAGACGCAAACGACCAAAAAGCTCAAAAGTACAAAAGACAATCAAAAAGGTTCCAATTATTGATAAGAAACGTCTCGAAATTACAAGAGTACAAGATTCAAAACGCAAAGTATAAGATATTAAATTGTACGCAAGGACGTTCGAAAATCCGGAACCGGGACCAGAGTCAACTCTCAACGCTCGACGCAACGGACTAAAAATTACAAGTTAACTATGTATATAAATATAATATAATATATAATTAATTATATTAATTATATATATATTATATTTATAAATAAAAACCGTCGGCAGAGAAAGACTCCAAAGTGTGAGCTGGAATTTCAAACTCCGCGACTCGCGGAGTTTGAAGGCAAAATATGCCGCGAGTCGCGGAGCCCCAAAATGAAAAAATGCCTATAAAGCCAACCGAATTCTGATCGTAAAAATCATCTTTTTCTTCCTCATTCATACGTAAAATTTATATTTATATTTATAATTTATATTTTAATTTTAATTATAATTCTAATAATAAGGGTATGTTAGCGAATGTTGTAAGGGTGTAAGTCGAAATTCTGTCCGTGTAACGCTACGCTATTTTTAATCATTGTAAGTTATGTTCAACCTTTTTACATTAATGTCTCGTAGCTAAGTTATTATTATGCTTATTTAAAACGAAGTAATCATGATGTTGGGCTAATTACTAAAATTGGGTAATTGGGCTTTGTACCATAATTGGGGTTTGGACAAAAGAACGACACTTGTGGAAATTAGACTATGGGCTATTAATGGGCTTTATATTTGTTTAACTAAATGATAGTTTGTTAATGTTAATATAAAGATTTACAATTGGGCGTCCCTATAAATTACCATATACACTCAATCGGACACGATGGGCGGGGTATTTATATGTACGAATAATCGTTCATTTAACCGGACACGGGAATGGATTAATAGCCACTAGAATAATTAAAACAGGGGTGAAATTACATTCAAGGGTAATTGGTGTAATTGTTAACAAAGTAGTAAAACCTTGGTTTACACGCAGTCGATAACCTGGTGTATTCATTAAACAAAGTATTAAAACCTTGTTACAATTCGAATCCCCAATTAGTTGGAATATTTAACTTCGGGAATAAGGATAATTTAACGAGGGCACTCGCACTTTATATTTATGACTGATGGACTGTTATGGACAAAAACCAGACGGACATATTAAATAATCCAGGACAAATGACAATTAACCCATGGGCATAAAACTAAAATCAACACGTCAAACATCATGATTACGGAAGTTTAAATAAGCATAATTCTTTTATTTCATATTTAATTTCCTTTATTTTATATTTAATTGCACTTCTAATTATCGCACTTTTATTTATTGTTATTTAATTGCACTTTTAATTATCGTCCTTTTTAATTATCGCAAGTTTATGTTATCGCACTTTTATTATTCGCAATTTCATTATCGTTATTTATTTACGCTTTAAATTAAGTCTTTTATTTATTTAATATTTTACATTAGGTTTTAACTGCGACTAAAGTTTTAAAATCGACAAACCGGTCATTAAACGGTAAAAACCCCCCTTTATAATAATAATATTACTTATATATATATGTTTGTATTTTTATAAAAGTAAATTAATATAGCGTTGAGCTTTGTTTAAAAAAGATTCCCTGTGGAACGAACCGGACTTACTAAAAACTACACTACTGTACGATTAGGTACACTGCCTATAAGTGTTGTAGCAAGGTTTAAGTATATCCATTCTATAAATAAATAAATATCTTGTGTAAAATTGTATCGTATTTAATAGTATTTCCTGCTAAAATAATAACTATTTCGTATACCTTAGCTTTGACATCAAGTATTTTTGGCGCCGCTGCCGGGGAACTCTCTTAAACTCCGGAAGCGCAACGCTAATATAAAAAAAAAGATTTTTAGTTTACTTCTATTAAAAGTCGCTTTTGTAAAAATACGTTTTAAATATTCGAAAATATAAAAAGAAAAACAAAAATATAAGTATTTTTAAGATTTTGTTAAATATTTAAGTTTATAAGTTTCTTTATTTTTATTTTAGTTTATAAAAATATAAGTTTTATTTAAATATCTTTTATATATATAAAAACAGAAAACAGAAAATAAAAATAAATAAAGAAAAAAAAAAACGCGTAAAATTTCAAACTGCTCCAGATCTGAAATTCTGAACCCCGCGACTCGCGGGGTTTGAAGCATTAAATACCGCAAGTCGCGGAGTGACTCTGACACGCGACAAAACCCTAATTCAGCATTAATTACGGATAATTATTAATTATTATTATTATTTAACCCTAATAATTATTATTATTATTATTAGTTTTATTTTAACTTTTACTTTTTAATTAATTTGTATTTTTAGTTTAATTAATTTATTTAAATTGTAAAATTAATAGTTTTATTAAATAAATAATATAAAAATAATATTTTTATAAAAATTGTACTTTTTACAACTTTTTGTATATTTTTATATTTTGTCCCTTTTTAATCGTTGTAGCATAATATTTGTATTTTTTCGCTCATATTTAATTTTAAACTTAGTTTTTGCCATAGTCATTTTTACTCCTAGATTTTTAGGCTTTGCCGTAGAATTCCTTAAGTGCTTTTTCTTTAGACTAAGATTTAGGTACTCTAGAATTTTGCGACGCCTTTTTAAATTTTAGTTTCTTTTTAAGTTATTTCCATTTGGGATTTAGTTTTTCCTGTAAGCTTTAATATTTTTAGACACCTTTTACTATGTATCAATTATCATTCCAATTAGTAATATCAATTTGCGATTATAATTTTAAGTTAGTTGTAGTAATAAGGTTAGGTTAGTCAAGTATTTTTAATTTTTTTTTATAAGTTTCTTTTATT
The DNA here is from genome assembly GCF_046630445.1 of Rutidosis leptorrhynchoides. Lineage (NCBI taxonomy): Eukaryota > Viridiplantae > Streptophyta > Magnoliopsida > Asterales > Asteraceae > Rutidosis > Rutidosis leptorrhynchoides. The sequence goes on along the minus strand of NC_092338.1, from coordinate 30,799,191 downwards.
TTTCAGTCACCTTTTATTTTTTTTCAACCATTTTTCTTTTTCAATTTTTTTTTCCGACGAACTCTTTTTCTTTCTTATTTCTCGCGATTCTAGTTTTAGGACATAGATTTTTATTCTACTTCTTATCTAAATTTCTTAAAATTACGAAAATTTATTTTGAGTGGTTAAATTGATAGACATCAAAATTTTCTGGTTCGTAGTAATAGTTGGATTTGTACGTGGACCGGGTTATTGGAGCCAAACAGTCCTCAATTATATTGAGACCAAACGAATCCTGCCCCTCTGCTGCATCTTTTGGCTATTCAAAACGTGGGCAAAATCAAAAAAGTCTATTGATTGGATAACTTATTATAATTTTTCTTTCCTTTTTAAAAACTAATAGGATATTCAGTGAATGCACCGAGCAAGACGTTCATCACCTTTTGTACGTTCACCACCTGTAACTCGATCAAGACATTTAGCAAATATAACCGCCGTTGATTTTTCTTTAGAATCGTCATCCAGTCGACCAAGTACTTCAGTTCAAATTTCCGATAATCTATTTTTTGAACCCGACCTCACAATTGAGAATCCAGAGAATATTCAGGAACGGTTCGTAGATCCTGAACCATTAAACTTTCCTCCGGAACCACCAATCATTCAAACAGAGATTGTTGAGGAACGAACCATTAAATCATAATCATTTAGTGATACCGATTCAACAAATTCAATTATGGAGAATCTGGAACCTTTAAGTATGGAAGACCGAATGAGAGCTAAACGCACTGGCCAAGGTCACGCAATTACTCATCCAGACATTAATGCACCAGATTATGAAATCAAAGGACAAATTCTACACATGGTGACTAATCAATGCCAATTTAGTGGTGCGCCGAAGGAAGATCCAAATGAACATCTACGTACCTTTAATAGGATCTGCACACTATTTAAAATCTGAGAAGTGGAGGATGAACAGATATATCTCATGTTATTTCCCTGGACTTTAAAGGGAGAAGCCAAAGATTGGTTGGAATCGTTACCTGAAGGGGCGATTGATACATGGGATGTTTTAGTTGACAAATTTCTTAAACAATTCTTTCCTGCATCTAAAGCCGTAAGACTTCAAGCAGAAATTGTTACGTTTACACAGAAACCAAATGAAACTCTATATGAGGCGTGGACTAGATATGGAAAGTTATTAAGAGGATGTCCGCAACATGGTTTAGACACCTGTCAAATAGTACAAATATTCTACCAAGGATGCGACATCACTACAAGGAAAGACATAGATATAGCAGCTGGTGGTTCTATTATGAAGAAAACCGAAACTGATGCTTACAAAATTATTGATAATACTGCTTCCCACTCACATGAGTGGCACCAAGAAAAAGATATCGTTAGATCATCTAAAGCAGCTAGAGCCGATTCTAGCCATGACTTAGATTCCATTTCCGCAAAGATAGATGCTGTGGAGAGACGAATGGAAAAGATGACTAAAGATATTCACTCAATACGAATTAGTTGTGAGCAGTGTGGAGGACCACATTTGACAAAAGATTGTCTCAGTATTGAATTAACAATGGAACAAAGAGAGAATATTTCATACATAAACCAAAGGCCTGGAAATAATTATCAGAATAATTATCAACCGCCAAGACCGATTTACAATCAAAACCAGAATTATAACCGAAATATTCCATACAACAACCAACAAGGTCCTAGCAATCAACAAGTATCCAATAATACTTATAATCAGCAAAGACCAAATTTTCAAAACAAACCACCACAACAAACCGATGATAAAAAGCCGAATTTAGAAGATATGATGACAAAGCTAGTTGAAACTCAAACACAGTTTTTCACATCTCAGAAACAAACCAATGAACAAAATGCTCAAGCATTTAGAAATCAACAAGCTTCTATTCAAAATCTGGAACAAGAAGTAAGTAACCTAGCAAGGTTAATAGGTGAAAGAAAACCGGGAAGTCTACCTAGTGATACAAATGCTAACCCCCGGAATGAAACAGCTAAAGCCATTACCACAAGAAGTGGTACAACACTTAAACCACCTGAAATACCTGTAACTTCTGATGAAACCATTCCTACTTCACAAGAACCACAACCTGATCAAGATAAGGAAAAAGAACCGGTAGTTGAAAAGGTTAATGAAGATAACACAGTTAAGGATAAACCTTATGTTAAACCATATCAACCACCACTTCCTTACCCGAGTAAAATGAAGAAAGAGAAACTTGAAGCCGAGCAATCCAAATTTTTGGATATGTTTAAACAGATAAATGTAAATCTTCCTTTCATTGATGTGATTTCAGGAATGCCTAGATATGCTAAATTCTTGAAAGATCTAATCTCAAATAGAAAGAAAATGGAAGAACTCTCGGCTGTTACTATGAATGCTAATTGTTCAGCAGTGCTGTTGAATAAGATACCAGAAAAACTATCTGATCCAGGAAGTTTCACAATTCCATGTTTTCTGGGTAGTCTTAGTTCAATAAAAGCATTGGCAGACTTAGGTGCTAGTATAAATCTAATGCCGTATTCACTATACGCTAAACTAGACCTTGGAGAATTAAAACCAACCAGAATAAGCATACAACTAGCCGATAGATCAATAAAATATCCTAGAGGGATAATGGAGAACATGCTAGTTAAAGTTGGTACTTTAGTATTTCCAGTAGATTTTGTTGTTTTGGACATGGAAGAAGATTCTCAAGTTCCTCTCATATTAGGAAGACCATTCTTAAACACGGCTAAAGCAATGATAGACGTGTTCGGTAAGAAACTGACCCTAAGTATAGAGGATGAGAGTGTTACCTTTTCAGTTGATAGAGCAATGCAACAACCACAATCTGCAGATGATACATGTTATTATATTCAAACTATAGATGCACATGCAGAATTATTAGAAGAATTTTCAGAATTACAAGGAACAGGAGAATGTTCTTTAGGAGAAGGTAATGAACCAATTGATGAAGCTGAAATGTTAGCTACACTTATAGCTAATGGATATGAACCAACAACAGAAGAAATTCAAATGCTAAAAGAAGAAGACAGATATCGATACAAATCATCGATAGAAGAACCTCCGAAATTAGAGTTAAAGCCACTTCCAAACCATTTGGAATACGCTTATTTACATGGTGAATCTGAATTACCTGTAATAATATCGTCTTCTCTTACTAAAAATGAGAAATCACAACTCATTTCTGTGTTGAAAGCTCATAAACCAGCCATTGCATGGAAGATTCATGATATTAAAGGAATAAGTCCTTCGTATTGCACACATAAAATCCTTATGGAAGAAGGTCATAAAACGTATGTGCAACGCCAACGAAGACTAAATCCTAATATGCAAGATGTAGTTAAGAAAGAGATTATTAAACTGCTAGATGCAGGTTTAATTTATCCAATCTCTGATAGTCCATGGGTAAGCCCAGTTCAATGCGTACCTAAGAAGGGTGGCATGACTGTCATTACAAATGAGAAAAATGAGCTTATTCCTACTAGGACTGTAACAGGATGGCGTGTATGTATTGATTATAGAAAATTAAATGACGCCACCAGAAAAGATCACTTTCCCTTACCTTTCATAGATCAAATGTTGAAAAGATTAGCCGGAAATAGTTACTATTGTTTTCTAGATGGATTTTCCGGATATTTTCAAATTCCAATAGCACCCGAAGATCAAGAGAAAACCACATTCACGTGCCCTTATGGTACTTTTGCTTACAAACGCATGCCATTTGGACTTTGCAACGCCCCTGCAACCTTTCAAAGGTGTATGATGGCGATTTTTCACGACATGATAGAAGAATGCATGGAAGTATTCATGGATGACTTTTCAGTCTTCGGTGATACATTTAAATCATGTCTAATTAATCTGGAACGAATGCTAATTAGATGCGAACAATCAAATCTAGTTCTTAATTGGGAGAAATGCCATTTCATGGTTAAAGAAGGCATCGTTCTTGGACATAAAATTTCAAAAGAAGGAATTGAAGTGGATAGAGCTAAAGTAGATGTAATTGCTAAACTTCCACATCCCACCAATGTTAGAGGAGTTAGGAGTTTTCTAGGGCATGCCGGTTTTTACCGACGTTTCATAAAAGATTTTTCAAAAATTGCCACTCCTATGAATAAACTCCTAGAAAAGGATGCGCCATTCATCTTTTCAGATGAGTGTATCAAATCTTTTAATATTCTTAAAGAGAAACTCACTAATGCACCAATCATGATAACACCAAATTGGAATCTACCATTTGAACTAATGTGCGATGCAAGTGATTTTGAAATGGGAGCCGTTTTAGGACAAAGGATTGAAAAACGATTTCAACCTATATATTATGCTAGTAAGACATTACAAGGAGCACAAACGAACTATACAACTACTGAAAAAGAACTCCTTGCTATTGTCTTTGCTTTTGACAAATTTCGATCATATCTCGTTCTAGCAAAAACGGTGGTCTATACCGACCATTCTGCTCTTAGATACCTATTTTCAAAACAAGATGCTAAACCAAGATTAATCCGTTGGATCTTACTCTTACAAGAGTTTGATATTGAAATCCGAGATAAAAGAGGAGCAGAAAATCTCGCCGCTGATCATCTTTCTCGTCTTGAAAATCCTGAGTTAGAAGTTCTAAATGAATCGGCCATACAAGACAACTTTCCTGATGAATATCTATTGAAGATAGATTATAAAGAAATTCCATGGTTTGCAGACTATGCAAACTACTTAGTTTGTGGATTCCTTGAAAAAGGATTATCGTACCAAAGACGAAAGAAATTCTTCAGTGATATAAAACACTATTTCTGGGAAGATCCACACCTGTTTAAAAGTTGTCCCGATGGAATAATACGCCGATGTGTATTTGGAGATGAAGCTAGTAAAATATTAAACCATTGTCACACAGGACCAACAGGAGGGCATTATGGGCCTCAACTAACAGCAAGAAAAGTTTATGAAGCTGGATTCTATTGGCCTACAATTTACAAAGACGCACACCTTCTTTGCAAATCCTGTGATGCATGTCAAAGGGCCGGAAAAATAAGTCAACGTGATGAAATGCCACAAAATGTCATCCAAGTATGTGAAGTATTTGACATTTGGGGTATTGACTTTATGGGTCCATTTCCAAAATCTAATAATAATCTATATATACTCGTAGCCATTGATTATGTATCTAAATGGGCGGAAGCACAAGCTCTCCCAACTAACGATGCACGAGTTGTAGTCAACTTTTTAAAACGTCTTTTTGCAAGGTTTGGAACACCGAAAGCTTTAATAAGTGATCGGGGTACTCATTTCTGTAATAATCAACTTGAGAAAGTTCTTAAAAGATATGGAGTAACTCATAAAATCTCCACCGCATATCATCCACAAACAAGTGGACAAGTTGAAAATACCAACCGAGCTTTAAAACGTATTCTAGAAAAAACCGTAGGATCAAATCCGAAGGAATGGTCCATTAAATTGGAGGATGCACTCTGGGCTTTTAGAACAGCCTACAAAACTCCAATTGGAACCACACCTTTTAGACTTGTTTATGGAAAAGCATGTTATCTTCCTGTAGAAATTGAACACAAAGCATTTTGGGCTTTGAAGACATGTAATCTTGATTTACATGAAGCCGGACGTCTACGATTAAGTCAACTAAACAAATTAGAAGAATTAAGACATGAAGCATACGAAAATTCGTTAATCTATAAAGAAAGAACGAAGAAATGGCATGATAAAAGAATCAGAAGTTCAAAAGAATTTAAAGAAGGAGACAGAGTTCTTCTTTTCAATTCACGATTCAAGCTATTTCCTGGAAAATTGAAATCAAGATGGTCTGGACCATTCATAGTCAAAAGAGTTTTCCCATGCGGAACGATAGAATTGATAAATTCAAATGGGATTGAATTTAAAGTTAATGGTCACAGAGTTAAACATTACATACATGGTCCGATGGAAGTCGACAACGAAGTTAATCACAATTTCGACACCACAGCTAACTAAGTGTGGGGAGAATCAAGTCTTTAAAGGATAATATGTATTTCTGTTAGAGTTAGATTGTCTGTTTTCGTGTAGTTCTCGAAAATGGAACCCGAATGGTCTTTCCCTAGCAGACCCTAAAGAACTAGTCTTCTCCCCCCATTCTGAATTTTTATTTTTTTTTAGGTTTTTACAAAATGAAGACTGCCTGTGAACTAAACCACGGTCTAATGCTACACGCTTTGATCACTAAAAGAAATAATGACATACTACCGAGTGAAATAGTATCAGTAATCAGAGAAAGAATGAACGGAGTTAGAAAAGAATCCAGATGCGAAGATAATAAGTTACAATTTGGTAAAGGAAAATCAAAATCCGCAGCGAAAAGAAGAGCACGACACCTAGAAAGATGTCACAAATGCGGAAAATGGTCACATGGAGGTAAATGTTCAAATAATCAAACCTATTCAAATACCGAATTTGTTACTTTATGCAGAGACGGACCGTTCATATGTTTAGAAGAAAAGACACTGAATGCTCGAGGTTACGCCTATGTAGCCATGGAAAATCAATTAAACCAACTATCTTATGAATGGGATAGATCATATAACTAAGAAATCTATTTCACAGGTATGTCTGTACAGTTTTTATTTTTATTTTTATTTTTAACCTTTTGATAATAAACGCTAATTTGTTCGCTAAAAAGTATTAAATTGGTATTAAATAAAATTAGGTTTGGCGACCGAAATTATTGATATCATTCAAAAATTTATTACATCACTGCGAAATTTAACGTTTATTCTTAAGGTATAAATATCTTTAATCAATCAACACAAAATATTTCAAAAATTCGTCATGAGTTAAATTAGGTCTTGGAACCGAAATTACTTTACCGAAAAGAGGGGCGCATATTTTTGATAATATTTGATTGATTAAAGTGGGATAAAAAGACAAAAAGATTTTTAATTTTATTCTTACCATGTTTTTAATATTAATATTTAAATCTTAAATTAATATTGTAAACTTTGTAAAAACAATATATTTAAAATTGTAAATATTTGAAAAATTAATATAAGTTTGGTATGAATTTATAAATTTTTAAATTAAGTTTGGTGTGAATTTTTAATTTTTAATTTTTAAAATATGAATTTTTAATTTTATGCATTTCAAATTTTAAGTTTGATATGAATTTATAAATTTTTAAATTAAGTTTGGTGTGAATTTTTAATTTTTAAAATATAAATTTTTAATTTTATGCATTTCAAATTTTAAGTTTGGTGTGAATTTTTAATATAAATTTTGAATTTTATATTTAAAGTTGTGTGAATTTAAAAACAAAAATTTACTTTATCTCATTAAGTTAAGAATATGATTTTTAAAATTCGTCGTAAGTTGAAGACTAGGTCTTTGAACCGAAATTGCTTTACCCGAGGGAGGGACGAGAACTTTTATTATCATTATTTTTAATCTCATTGAATTAAAGTATGCCAAAAACATGAAAAAACCCAAAAATCTTAGCTTTTAAAACAATCGCTACAAAAAGACAAATTTTAAAATTTTGTCGAGGGACGGACTAGGACATCGATCCGAAACGACCTCGTCCTAAATAACAAAGGAAACAAAATTTTAAAATTAAGTACTTAATTGTTTCATAAGTTAATGATTATAAAAAAAAAATAAAAAATAGCAAACTCCGCGACTCGCGGAGTTTGAAGTGCAAATCTCCGCGACTCGCGGAGGGACCAATTTACAGAAAAAAAATAAAATGTAAAAACAGATCAGTTTACTCCCCACAAAAACACACTGCGAAAAACACAGCGAAAAAACCCCGAAAAACCCAAAAAATACACCCCAAAATCACAATTTTTAACCGTTAATCACCAAATCTTTTACCAAAATCATGTTGAGAAGGATGCTATCTAAGAATTACTCAAGAAAAACGGTAAATTTCTACACCTAAACACCATTTAATCCGAAATTTAGTGTTCTTGAGCAATTTTTTCCCCAATTTGATTTTGATGCTTTTTAGTGTAATTAGGCTTAAATTGTTTATGTATTATGCTTGTATAACCTAGATTGATGCTGTTTAACATGATTAGAAGCCTTAAACTTCAAATTTTGAATAATCTAGGGTTTGTGTTCTTGAGCAATTTGGGGCTTTTTGATATAAACAGGTTATGGCCGATTTTTGTCATGAATTGTTGCTAAAATAAGTAGTGTAACATGTTTAGGTAGTTTAATGATCCAAACTTTGAGCCTAAATATGATTTTTGAGAATTAAAGTGAACTTTTTCAAGTCTAAAATTCATGAACTTGATTTTTGAAAGATAATGCCATTTGAGACTTGTTTAATTGCTAGTAATGATTATTTTGACATGTTATTTGAGTTGAATGCTTATGAACTTGGCGAACATTTTCGTATATGCTTATTTGAAAAAGTGTAGATTTGATAAAAATGTGAAAATGAGCTTAAGTTTGATATAAATTGATAATGTCATTGTAATTATTTTAATTGATGATTTTGCTGACACTAATGCATATTTGGATGCACAAAAATTGTGTTTGATGTGTTTTGCAGAATGAAAGGGGTGAATCTTCATCCCAAGCCCGCAATGCTCCTGCTGAGAATTTGGAACAACAGGAGGTGGATAACTACTACAAGCAGGATATACCTCATCCAGTCATGACCTTTTCTGATATGCACTTGGAAGAGTTGCACCCGAACCTGAGATTTGACAGACTTTGGATAGATTATCCAAAATATCAAAGGGGTTTGCATACTCTTCATTCTAAGGTTGTTGAGGTACCGAGGGTCATAGAATGGGGACCCTTAGAAGCTGTAGAATTGGCCGGGCCAATTAGGGAATTACTTGTACAGAGGTATGGTAATTCTTCTTTTAATGACTGGGTACATTTATTCACCATACGTAGACCTGTATATAAAGTATGGTGTGAAGAATTGTTATGTAGTATAGAGTTGAATGATCGGGTAGCCAGTTTAACCGATCGTTCTTTTATTAGATTTTTATTAGGCGGTTCGATGCGCCACATGTCTTTACTGGACATGGCTCAGGCTTTACGTATATATACGCCTGAGGAGTTAGCGTCTGCCGATTGTAGAGGATTGATACTAAACGGTAGAAAGATAGATGAAAATTTTGATACACACGGTGTGTGGAGTCAAATGACAAGCCATCACCGTTTCAAAGGGGGAAATTACTCTTATTTGGATATAGATAGAGCCGAATTAAGAGTGATACATAGGTTTTTAGCTAATTAGATTACACAAAGGGGTAAGAACAAGGAAAAAGTAAATGAACAGGATTTGTTTTACCATATGTGTATTCGAGACCCACAAAGCGCTGTAAGTATACCATATTGTGTGGGTTATTATTTATCAGCTATGGTTCGGGGGATGCGACCGCATAGCATAATAGGAGGTGGTATTTTTATTACTTTGATTGGTGAATATCTCGGTGTGGATATAAGTCGGGGGGGATTATTAGTAGAAGAACCAGAACCCCGCGATACTATAGGTTTAAATGTATACCATGGTGCGAAAGTTTTGAAGAGGCGAAATAACGCCGCAGTATGATACCATGGTAGACATCCACAGGTGGAGAGAAACCAACAGCAAGGTAATGTAGGAGGGGGGAATGAGATGCAAGAAATGCAAAGGTTTATAGCTTCTCAGGAATACGAAAATGCTAGACAGAGAGCATTTGAAGATTGGCAAGTTCATCAGAACCAAATCATAGCTCATTGCCAACATATAGGTAGAAACTATATTCCTACACCGAAACTCATCTTCCCTCCTTGGTCTATAGAGATGCAGCCACCATATCCTACGTATGACCCTGCCGAAGCATTCTATAGCACCTATGGTTATGCCTGGAACCTCTATTGGTACCAATATCATCCTTAGTTTACTTATTATTATTTTTTTTGTAATTTGTAATTATTGATACGTTTAATACTTTTGTTAATATTGTAATCATTTTTATAATTATCTAACTTTTATTCTTAGATTTTAATAATTTTTGAATGTGGGGTAATATACCAAACTTCAAAAATATGTATATATATTTGCAGTTTATCTTATGTACACAACAGGGTAAAACAACGCATTTTCAAAGACTGGCATTAAGTTCAGCAAAAGCAACTAATTTTGACGACAAGATGCAAAATATATGTGAAATAACAACAAGACGGAATGAACAAATGATGTGCACCATTTATCATTCAGCAAACAAACGCCAATATATTTGGAAACTTTGGTAAAATTTAATCATTTTCACACAAATCACCCTCAATAATTTAAATTGTTACTGATTTCTTGCAAATGAGGGCATTGCAAGATCTTAAGTGTGGGAAGGGGTTAAATTCTTTCGGATTTTAAAATTTTTATCTTAAACACTTGGTTACCATTAAAAATACTAGTAAAGCAGTAGTTGTATTAGAATCTAGTGCTCTCTGATAAAAAAGAACAACCCTAGTCTTATATACTGACTACCCAATTCTAGTAAAAATTTTCAAAATTTTCAATTAAATGAATTCAAAATCATGTTTATACATATTTATGAACGATAAAACTAGGTTTTAACACCGAAATTATTGTTACCTCGGAAAGGACATAAATTGAGAAACAAACTAAAAAGTTAAAATTCATTTAAAATGGAATAGAGGACGATAAAAAGGAAAATAAAAGCCAAGTGTGGGAAAATTTACCAAGTTATCTTAAACATATGTCACATATATCTGTAACAAATAACTGAAAATACTTTTGCTTTGGACTAAACTAAACTGTTTTACCCGATGAAAGAAAAGAAGAGATGGATCTACACGATGAATCAATTCCATCACTAAAAGGAAGTAAAGTCTTCCGAAAAAGACACGCGCTTCTTGATTTAGGTCATGAAGTTGTCGTCCAGACCAGCTGTAGGTTGACGAAAAATCTAGAAAAGTCATCACTAAAATCAGCAGGAAATCCACGGACCTCAGCATTAAACAGGGTCGCCAAGTGGTCAGATTTATCCTAACCATGAGAAGGATTTATCTCGTACAATGGGGGGCACCATGCAAATTAGCTGGATAAGACTAATGAATCAAACCTCCAGAAAGGATAATCTCCTTAAAGATTAAAAATCAGCTTTTAAGACTGATATTACTCAATCATAGAGATTGACCTTAAAGATTGAGAATTCAAACTCATGGAATTCAATGATATCTAAACTCGAGCTTGAACGAGAAAATATTTTGATCAAAATTATAAACCGATTTGTTTTCTGAAAACCCTATTTTCAATGCGTTCATTACCATTGAACGTAAAATCCTAGGAATTCACCTGAAATTCATTAGGTCACCTGAACCAAATCGGGTGTCAACCGTAAGAACGGTGATTGCATAGTGGTCAAAGACAGGACCTTGTGCCATACCGAAAAATTATAAGGGTGAGCTTTACTATTGCTCCTACCAAGGATAGTAATTGCGTCCGACACGTTATAGACCATAATTAAAAGCATGTCAGGGGACATTGCCTTAACAGTTGCTTGTTCAACGCTTTCCTTTACAACCGGACGGTAGTTTATCGAAAGGTAATATACGGGACAAGTAAACTGGACGTGTTGCTTTCCAAATACAAGGTTAGCAAGTGGGTGACACAAAACAGCAAGTTTTGAGCTAAAATTTTCAATTCTGAAACCCACCAAACCCACAAAAATATTTTGCAAACACCGGTAAAGGGTTATTCCGGAAAACTTATCTAGGGTAAAAACTAGATTTAATTTTCAAAAGATCAAATGTTTTCATAAAGATCCAATTTCCTTAATGGATCTAAATTTTTATAGTCATGTGGGACTGTAAACCATATCGTTACTACCATTGTTTATACCGCCGTATAGAAAATCACTGATGTACAAAGTGTGAAGAATAAAGAAGTGATTCTAGTATTTCAAAACGATATTGCTTGAGGACAAGCAACGCTCAAGTGTGGGAATATTTGATAATGCTAAAAACGAACATATATTTCATAGCATTATTTCTCAAGAAAGACAAGCTTTTAGTTGCAATTGTTCTATTTACAAGTGATATTCGTTTAAATAATAAAAGGTGAAGACAAAAGACAGATTCGACGAATTGAAGACGCAAACGACCAAAAAGCTCAAAAGTACAAAAGACAATCAAAAAGGTTCCAATTATTGATAAGAAACGTCTCGAAATTACAAGAGTACAAGATTCAAAACGCAAAGTACAAGATATTAAATTGTACGCAAGGACGTTCGAAAATCTGGAACCGGGACCAGAGTCAACTCTCAACGCTCGACGCAACGGACTAAAAATTACAAGTTAACTATGTATATAAATATAATATAATATATAATTAATTATATTAATTATATATATATTATATTTATAAATAAAAACCGTCGGCAGAGAAAGACTCCAAAGTGTGAGCTGGAATTTCAAACTCCGCGACTCGCGGAGTTTGAAGGCAAAATATGCCGCGAGTCGCGGAGCCCCAAAATGAAAAAATGCCTATAAAGCCAACCGAATTCTGATCGTAAAAATCATCTTTTTCTTCCTCATTCATACGTAAAATTTATATTTATATTTATAATTTATATTTTAATTTTAATTATAATTCTAATAATAAGGGTATGTTAGCGAATGTTGTAAGGGTGTAAGTCGAAATTCTGTCCGTGTAACGCTACGCTATTTTTAATCATTGTAAGTTATGTTCAACCTTTTTACATTAATGTCTCGTAGCGAAGTTATTATTATGCTTATTTAAAACGAAGTAATCTTGATGTTGGGCTAATTACTAAAATTGGGTAATTGGGCTTTGTACCATAATTGGGGTTTGGACAAAAGAACGACACTTGTGGAAATTAGACTATGGGCTATTAATGGGCTTTATATTTGTTTAACTAAATGATAGTTTGTTAATGCTAATATAAAGATTTACAATTGGGCGTCCCTATAAATTACCATATACACTCAATCGGACACGATGGGCGGGGTATTTATATGTACGAATAATCGTTCATTTAACCGAACACGGGAATGGATTAATAGCCACTAGAATAATTAAAACAGGGGTGAAATTACATTCAAGGGTAATTGGTGTAATTGTTAACAAAGTAGTAAAACCTTGGTTTACACGCAGTCGATAACCTGGTGTATTCATTAAACAAAGTATTAAAACCTTGTTACAATTCGAATCCCCAATTAGTTGGAATATTTAACTTCGGGAATAAGGATAATTTAACGAGGGCACTCGCACTTTATATTTATGACTGATGGACTGTTATGGACAAAAACCAGACGGACATATTAAATAATCCAGGACAAAGGACAATTAACCCATGGGCATAAAACTAAAATCAACACGTCAAACATCATGATTACGGAAGTTTAAATAAGCATAATTCTTTTATTTCATATTTAATTTCCTTTATTTTATATTTAATTGCACTTCTAATTATCGCACTTTTATTTATTGTTATTTAATTGCACTTTTAATTATCGTCCTTTTTAATTATCGCAAGTTTATTTTATCGCACTTTTATTATTCGCAATTTCATTATCGTTATTTATTTACGCTTTAAATTAAGTCTTTTATTTATTTAATATTTTACATTAGGTTTTAACTGCGACTAAAGTTTTAAAATCGACAAACCGGTCATTAAACGGTAAAAACCCCCCTTTATAATAATAATATTACTTATATATATATGTTTGTATTTTTATAAAAGTAAATTAATATAGCGTTGAGCTTTGTTTAAAAAAGATTCCCTGTGGAACGAACCGGACTTACTAAAAACTACACTACTGTACGATTAGGTACACTGCCTATAAGTGTTGTAGCAAGGTTTAAGTATATCCATTCTATAAATAAATAAATATCTTGTGTAAAATTGTATCGTATTTAATAGTATTTCCTGCTAAAATAATAACTATTTCGTATACCTTAGCTTTGACATCAACCATATATATGTCATCATATAGTTTTTACAAGTTTTAACGTTCATGAATCACCGGTCAACTTGGGTAGTCAATTGTCTATATGAAACCTATTTCAATTAATCAAGTCTTAACAAGTTTGATTGCTTAATATGTTGGAAACATTTAATCATGTAAATATCAATCTCAATTAATATATATAAACATGGAAAAGTTCGGGTCACTACACATACAAACACGGATAGGATAATAACGAACGATCATGGTGGCCTGTAAACTGTTGTACCTGCAATGGACGTGGGTAGATGTCTAGGGACTTGCATAAAATGCATCAACAGAAGGTGTGAGTTGTAAGAAAACGAAGAAGGTGAATTTATAAGAAAATCTCCGACAGAACAATTAAAATGGATGATCGCATTTAAAGCGGATCCTAATTCCTTTTGTTACCGGAGAATCAAATCTTATTACAAAGATTTTCTTCAAATCCCTTGAAATCTGGAAATCAATCATATCTACGTCAAATGATAAGATGAATCTACACTTACTCATTTCACTCTTCTATGTTAGCTTCATTCGTACTCTTCATATAAATGGATTGTTTATCCAAATTATTCGTTGATGATAAAACTCTAATATTCAGCCTGTATGCATCATGAAAACATACTTATTATCATTCACGACCTTTCCACTCAAATTTCAGGACGAAATTTCTTTAACGGGTAGGTACTGTGACAACCTGAAAATTTTAAACCAAATTTAAACTTTATCTTTATATTATTCCGACACGATAAGCAAAGTTTGTTAAGTTAAATCTCAAGAATTTTAAATTGTGTTCATACATTCATTATAACCTCGACCAAATTCCGACGATTCACGAACCGTTATATATAAATAAATATGTATATATATGTATATATATATTATAACTTGAGAATATTAATAAAGTATTAAACGTATAATACTTTACATGAACGTATTTGTTTCAATATGTTTATCGATGGAATTAGAAGATAATATCAAATGATTGATTTATCAGATACATTATGATATGATTACGGGTCTATGTTATGAGGTCCACTGTGATTTAAGAAATCTATTCTTTTTGACAATATTCGGAAAATGGTAAAGTGATCTATAAGTAAGAACGTGGAGTGTAAATAACTTAGATGTTGGATATCGACAAGTTAAGTAACTCGACATTTTTCATTAAAGATGATTTCATACGTTTATTAAACCTTTGGATTTTATCCCATGCTTCACCAACAGACTGTAATTTAAAAACTTGAAACCTATTATGAATATATATAATTCTACTTTTCTAAAATGTTTTATGATATAACGATTTAAATTAATATTAAATATATTTATACGCGTATTATACGTACATAGTTTTATACTTTTACTATACTTTAACTTTACCTTTACTTTACTTTTACTTTACTTTAACTTTAATAATTCACTTTAATAATTCACTTTAATAATTCATACTTTAATAATTCACTTTAATAATTCATACTTTAATAATTCACTTTAATAATTCATACTTTAATAATTCACTTTAATAATTTAAAAATCTATTATAAATAGAATTCAATAGGTTTTATTATTTCATAGAAACTTAAAAATATATTTCTCTAAACTCTCTCAATCGAATTACATATATATATTTACTTAGTATTATTTCAAGATATTATTAGTATACATAAAATACTACGACGGAGTTATATTCAGACGATTTCAAAATAAGTTTTCAAACGGGATTGAGCTAAGGAAATTATGGGTTATAGCTATGGAGGTTATGGATATTGTTCGAGGGTATTGCTCGTGAGGTCAACCTAACTTTTATCATTTTCGTTGCGTCTACGTACTTTCCTGCAATATTGAATCACAATATTGATACGTGAGCATTCATATCTTATCTTTTATATATTAATAGTGTATCCCTGACTAGTGCTCGAGTATATATGATTATGCATGTTTGTATGCTTAGTTTCGTCGTTAAATAGTTTATGATAAATCACGAATTTGATACATATGCTACTGAGATAAGGTATATGATATGCATGTCGTTGAAAAGCTAAAGAAAAATTAATAACTTTTCATTTAGAAATCGTGTGGGTTCGATGAACGGATTAAAAGATATGGTCAACTGAATTATTATTAATTTTAATATTATTATTAAAACGATTATTATAATTGTTATCAGTTGATGTTATTACTAAAATTATTTTTATTACTAAAAATTAATATTTTTATTGAAACTATCATTTTATTATTTTTATCATTATTATTATTAACAATATTATTTAATCAAATAAATATGCGTACAAAGATATTTTTACCACACGTAATATAATTACATTAATAATACATACCACTATATTTTTATGATATTAAGTGAATTTTATAAATTTTATTACTTGAGATATATAAAAGTATATTTTTATCATATATGAATTTAAATATAAATTTTTATTTATTAATAAATGACTTGTATTATTTAGTATAATAAGATCTGATAAATATATTTAAATATATAAAACGACTATATATAAGTTATATAATAAACATGTATAGATTTTGGAAGTCATTTTGGGTTAAGTTGACTTTTGTTGACTTTTGCATGTCGGTCTCGAGCATTAGGATTGTGATACACTACGACCTGACCTAAATTGTTAGACAGATATTGACCAACATATAAATATATATATACTTAATATAGGTTCATGAATCCGAGACAAACCCTGCACTTGTTCAGTGCCGTCATATACATAATTGCTACGAAATACAGTATTGTGAGTTTCATTTGCTCCCTTTTTAATTGCTTTTGCAATATATATTTTTGGGTTGAGAATACATGCGCTGTTTTATAAATGTTTTACGAAATAGACACAAGTATTAAAACTAATTCTACGTGGGTTTAAACCAGAAATATACCCTTAGCTTGGTAACATTAAACTACTTGTCTATGTACGGTAGGCGCGAATCCTAAAGATAGATCTATTGGGCCTGACAAACCCCATCCTGACTATGGGATACTTTAGTACTTCGAGGTTATATTAAACACACCTGATCTGGTGTACTTCAGAGGGTAAAACATGAACGTTAAGGCTTGTTACCGGGTGCCTACAACTTATAGAATACTTTTATACACTTGCGAGTGTACATATATTTATAAACGGAAATCTTGTGGTCTATTAATATATTGAAATGATTGATATGATAAACCTATGAACTCACCAACCTTTTGGTTGACACTTTTAAGCATGTTTATTCTCAGGTATTAAAGAAATCTTCCGCTGTGCATTAGCTCATTTTAAGGATATTACCTGGAGTCATTCATGACATACTTTGAAAGACATTGCATTCGAGTCGTTGAGTTCATCAAGATTAATATTAAGTCAATTATAGTTGGATGTAATATGAAATGGTATGCATGCCGTCAATTTTTGATGTAAAGAAAGTTTGTCTTTTAAAAACGAATGCAATGTTTGTAAAACGTATCATATAGAGGTCAAATACCTCGCGATGTAATCAACTATTGTGAATCGTTTATAATGTATATGAACGGATCCTTTCACGAATCCTTTTATTTTTATATTATTATTTTATTACTTTATTATATTATTATATTATTATAATTAAACACGTTTGATTTCTTTTATTATTATAATATTATTTTCTAACTATGTATATGAACATCGATCGATCGATAACACACACTCATGATTTCATATTACTCTGTCCAATTTCTAGTTACAATTCCAAATTAGTATTAGTAGTGTACATAAAATATTACGACAAGGTTATGCTCAAGTGATTTCAAAATGGGTTTTCAAATGGTTTAAAGCTAGAGAAATTATGGGTTATAGCTATGGAGGTTATGGGTAATGTTCGTGGGTATTGTTCTCAAGTCAAACCTAGTGTTTATCATCTCCGTTGCGTCTACGTACTTTCCTGCAATATTGAATCACAATATTGACACGTGAGCATTCATATCTTATCTTTTATATATTAATAGTGTATCCATGTCTAGTGCTCGAATATATATGTTTATACATACTTGTATGCTTTAATTTTACCATTTGATAGTTTATGATGAATCACGAATTAAATACATATATTACTGATAAAAGGTATATGATATGCATGTTTTTGGAAAGCTGGCGAAAAATCAATAACTTTTCATTTAGAGATCGCGTAATTTCGATGAACGAATTAAAAGATATGATCAACTAAATTATGATTGACGTTAATTGAATTGCTTTTGAATCTGCAATTAAGATTTAAACAACTTGTTTGTAAGATTGATAAAGTGGATTTTTAAATATTACTAGCCGAGTAAATGAATCCTTATATAAGGCCCGTCTCGTTTTGTTAAACAATTGTCAAAATTAACTGTTTTATCATGTTTTAAAGCTGTATATACACTATAATCTGATTTTACCAGTATTGGGAAACTATGTGAAATGTTAAAATGTTTCGATTGCCATAATCATTCAACTATAGTATTGAGTCAGACTAACTTGTTGAAACGACTTTGGATAACTTTTATATGTTGATCTCGAGCATTAGGATTGTGATACACTATGACCTGACTTAGCTTGATAGACATTTATTGACCAAAATATGTTCTCTAGATTGAGATCTACGGTTATTTGGTATTCTGAGTTTCGGTCATATTTCGGTGAACGACTTTATGTGATGCTAAGGTGAGTTTTATATGATCCATTTTTAATTGCTTTTGCAATATATTTTTGGGCTGAGAATACATGCAATTTATTTTAAACGCAATGGACACAAGTACATACTAAATTCTACACCGAGTTTGAACCGAAAATCAATTAGCTTTGGTAACTAGTAACTGCCAGTTATAAGAACTGGTGGGCGCGAGTAGTGTTATATGGATCCATAGAGCTTGATATCCCCGTCTGTTCCAGGTATAGAAACCCTAGCCTGAACTATAAAACAGACGTATGCTATTTGAGTTAATATACGATGGATTGCGTGTATTGTACATGTTGGTTGCATGTATGTTAAAACATGGGTACTTACTATATAGACGTTAAAGCTTAGTTACCAGGGTGCTCAATCTTGTAGAATAATTTGATAAACGTTTCTGGATGAAACAACTGAAATCTTGTGGTCCACCTTTATATACAGATTATGCGAAACACTAAAACTATGAACTCACCAACCTTTGTGTTGACACTTTCAAGCATGTTTATTCTCAGTTTTCCTAGAAGTCTTCCACTGTTTGCTTATATGTTAGATAAGCTATGTGCATGGAGTCATACATGCTTTATTCAAGAAAATGTTGCATTCACAAATTCATCACCATCTATCTTATTTTGACTGCATTGTCAACGGAAGTATTATTGTAAACCATTATATTACGGTGATTGTCTATATGTAGAAATCATCAGATGTCGAAAACCTTTGATTTAAATATTCATTTATGGTGTGCCTTTTCAAAAGAATGCAATGTTTACAAAATGTATCATATAGAGGTCAAATACCTCGCAATGAAATCGATGAATGACGTGTTCGTTCATATGGATTTGGAGCGATCGTCACAGTTGGTATCAGAGTGTTGGTCTTAGCGAACCAGGTCTTGCATTAGTGTGTCTAACTGATAGTTATTAAGATGCATTAGTGAGTCTGGACTTCGACCGTGTCTGCATGTCAAAAGTTTTGCTTATCATTTCTTGTCAGAAATTACCTGCTTATCATTCTTAGTCTAGACACGTCTTACTGCATTGATTGCATGAATAGTGTATAGAC
Source organism: Rutidosis leptorrhynchoides (assembly GCF_046630445.1). Lineage (NCBI taxonomy): Eukaryota > Viridiplantae > Streptophyta > Magnoliopsida > Asterales > Asteraceae > Rutidosis > Rutidosis leptorrhynchoides. Next base: position 30,779,471 of record NC_092338.1, on the reverse strand, counting down.
AAAATTCGTATCTTAGCGTATCTGCTAATTCATATCTTAGCGTATATGTTACTGTAAACTTTTCCTGACAGCTTTCAAAAGTTCCTCCGTAATTTACGGATCCCTTGTATTATATATAGGTATTCTATGTAATTAGAATATCATCCGATATCCAAAAATTATTTCATATCGAAAATCCTTTATCTAACCGTGTAAGATGAATTCCGCATGTAGTTCGAATTCCTCAGATTCTGACAGCTATTCCGATATGGATTTCCACTCGAGCTCCGAAAGCAGTTTGACCGGAATGGATCAACCAATTAGCCATCATCTATTCGGGATGAATTGGGGATGGGTTCGTAGCCTACTTAATCATTGGAGACAAGAAGAAGGCGATCCCTTCCATCCACCGCATTCACCTCTTGGCGAAGAACCTGAAGCACTCACCGGCGAACCTGTTCGAAGCACCATTTTCTCTCTCATTTCCATAGTATCCCGTCACGATTATATACTATCCCATATTCTAAATCTTATTTATCCGATCGTTCGAACAACCGATCATCCCAGTATAATAGAAGGAGTCAACGAGCTTCGTGCTCGAGTAGTGACTCTGGAGAATATGATGCGCAACTTGCAGGCATCACAGGTACCACCATCATCAGCGGCAACAGTACCACCGGCAACAACACCAACAGTACCATTACCACCACCAACAGCCGCATCCACATCATACGCCTCAACATCACGATACCTCGGATATCAACATCATACTCACCATAGGTACCAAGGAGTACCAACAACAATAAATGATGAAGTATTGATTCATAACTTCATCAGAGAAATATTCTACATCGATTAGGTAATCTCTAAAAATTTAGAGATTATTTATCCCAGTTCTAACCGTAAATTAGATGAGTAGAAATGATAGAAGGAAGAGTAGAAACCCTAACAAGAATGGTGCGTAAGGTACGAACTAGACCTGTTTTACCAACAGCATCAACAGTACCCTTAGCCTCACCAGCACAGTCAGTGCTGTCAACATCGCCTCTAACATCACAAGCTCCGCCAGTTCAAGAATCACCGTGGACATCATTACGAATCAATAACGCGTATACTGTATCAACGAGTTATGAAATATTAAATCATTCCCTCTGAAGAATTTATATGTATATCTTATATATATAAATTTCTAAACCATAATAAATCTTTCTGTACTAAGCTATTATGTATGGAACTTAACTACTTGGTTAATTCATATTACTAATATGCTATGATATACATTCTTCGTTAGCGACTTAATTATCGTTAACTACAATCTATGTTTCAATTCAATGAATTTTATTTCATAATAAATCAAGTGTATTATTCAAATATATGTTTGATTTTACATTTTCATTTTCGATGTACTCGAAACTTTCGAGAGAACATCATCTGTGCCTTGAAAGGTTCACAAAAATTCCACGAGCACCAACTTCCTTCATCGAGGAATATCAATAAGAATAAAGAATGAAGTATTGATTTCATTAGTGAAATACTCCGCGAAGATTATGTAATCTCTAATGTTTTAGAGATTATTTATTTCTAATTCAAGCCAAAAATCAAATGAGCTTAATATGATGTTAACTCATTAAAATATGTATTACATCTGAAGAAAAATATACATACATATATTTTCATAAAGACTGTAATGAAAATTCTTTGTACAAAGTATTAATTGTGAAATCTTTAACGGGTAGGTAATACCCGGGAAATATATAAATTCACAATCAATATGTTACACTGTACATTCCTTAATGTTGATTCAAAAATCATTAACTATACTCACTATCTTCACAGTGATACACAATCATTTCATACAAATTCAATTACATATTCTGACAGAACAGAATCCAAGTCAAGATTTAACAAGTGACATCATTCTTAGATCTCTACATCTTTCAAAACTATACTTTGACTTCAAAACTGTGCAAGAACCTTTAGCATTGTTATTACCGAAAATAATCTTGCAATTCCTTTTCAAAGTATCCAGCTTTATCACACCTCCAACCAGTCAATTTCGACTTTTCAGATTAGCCTTATTATAACCTTGACATATATGTTTTTGTTACCGGGGAACCTTTTATGACCCACCACATTAGCAGTAAATTTACCAACAACTTCATTGATCATTGACCTTCCAAAAATATCATTTTACTCATTGAAACCCTATCATGTACTCATTCACATCTTGTAACAATAATTGCCATACCAACTACCGGGAATTAGCAATCAGTATTTCGAATCTCGCAGCGTTTCTACATCGACAGTTATATGCATACATATAACAGAATTATGATCTTTTCTGAAATTCTGAAAAGCACCCAGTCTACGAATCAATACTCTGAATGTTGAAAAAGCTGAATGAAGCAGCTAAAACTGTAAACGACCTTAACAGTAAAAGTTGGCAAAGCTCAGAAAAGTTGGAACTGGAAAACGGATTGAGCAAACCATGAAGGAGGCTGTGGACAAATCACAAAGACTAAACCTGCCTTCAAAGAATCCAAATGATTTAGTATCTGCTGAAGTCATTAACGAATACCTTGCTCCTAACTCTAAACCTTTACGAACAAATCTTTTTCATCATCCTTCGATATTAGAAATTCTAAGATATTATCATATCTTTTATTATAAATATCTTCGATATTTCTGAAGATATTTTCATAACTATTATTATCCGAAATTATTTATCTTTTCGCGCTATCTGTGTTAAATCATAAAAGAAACTATTTTAGTTTCTGAAATTCTAAAAAAAAAAAAAATTCGAATTTAAAATATGAATGTTTTGAAGTAGTGTTGGGAACTGAAGCATGAGTTAGTATAATATAATGACACTTGATCAACGTGATTATATTACACTAAGTCATGCTGAGTTTCTAATGGAATGTGATAAAGGTTCACAGATCACACCCTCATCATGAACCATGTTACATAACTCTTTCATTCTATTTAACCTCTAAACATATCAAGAAAATATTTTTCTTGATGATTCGGTATTTTCCGTGAATTTCTGGTAATTTAACCAATCAGATCGTGCCATTACAATTTCTTTCTCAGAACATTAGTTATGTTCATCCAAAACTTCATACCTACGAATTCTGGACCATTATCCGCTTGACTTAAGGTCGGGAAGAGAAAACGAAAGCATGAAGCTCCGAAATATAATGGAGAATATAAAGCCCGATAACAACCCCGAAATTACAAACTGTGTATATCAATGTGTATAGCAATATAAAGACACGGGAGAATGAAAAACACTATAACCCCAAGGTAATAGTAGAAGAAAATAACTTCCTCTGGTGGTAGATGAAAAAGAAGAATGACAGATATGAAAGTTAGGAGTATATCGAGAATCAGAACTGGATGAAGCATTTTCACAATCTTTTGGAAGTATGAAATGAGGGAGAAGATGTAGGAGTATTGAAAATAATGGAACGAAAGTGGTTAATTTATAGCGAAATAACAGACAGAGCAATCGAGGCAGATGACCGCATTTAATTAAAGAAGATCTTAATCTCCTTAATTCCCAAAGAATCAAACCTTATTTAGATTATGAAGATTTTCTATTCCTTAAATTTCAGAAATCAATCGTTACTACGTCAAGAGTTCAGACGAATCTTTATTCTCCATTTCACTCTTTTACGATAACTTCTTTCATACGCTTCGAGTAATCGAATTGTTTTATCTATATTAATCAATAATGATAAAACTCTATTTATCAACTCATATTCGTCATGAAAATATTTTTATTGTTAGCCATGACGACCTCACTCAAATTTCAAGACGAAATTTCTTTTAACGGGTAGGTACTGTCACGACCCGGAAATTTTGGTCAAATTTAAACTCTGATAACTCCGACAAGATAAGCAAATTGATGTGTTGGATTAAAATATTTTCATACATTTAATTAACCTTTGGACTTTACCCTACGATTCACGAATAACCTATAATTTAAAACTCGAACCCGTCATGATTTATATACGATTTTACTTTCTTAAACGAAGACGTTTTATGATATAATAATTTCTATTATTATTACCTCTTAATAAAATAATTTTGAATATAATTAGTTCTAGAAAACTAAATTTTATAATATTTATATACGAAATGATTAAAAATTTACTATTAAACGATGCTATTTCAAATTAAAATTTTTACGTATTAAGTCATTTTATTTTTATGATATAATTTTTGTAATTTTTTTTAAGAAACGAAGTTAAATTAAAAATGTACAATTTGTAAAGCACAACGTACAACAACGTGTAGCTTAAATAGTTGAATTTAAATTAATTTATTTACTATTTATTGAATAGTAAATGAAACGAAATTAATTCATTTACTATTCACATGAAAGCGACATGATTGAAATTATTAATTATAAGTTACATAAAATACCCCTGAAGTATTTTAAAAATACGACTTTTAAAATATTATATTTTACTTTATTATATTATTATATTATTATAATTATAAACGAATGAATCTTTTTATTTTTATATTATTATTTTATTACTTTATTATATTATTATAATTAAACACGTTTGATTCCTTTTATTATTACGCTTAGTAATTTACTAGAACACACTAGTTAGTCTTGTTGGACTTTCTACCTTGTTGGACCTTAGCCCACCCTACACTAGTTAGTGGACTATTTAAGTAGCCCAATTATGAGTAACTAGTGACCCATTAATAAGTAAGACAAATGCCCATTTATTAGAGGGAACATGCTAGCATTTTTATCAAGTATTATCCTTAATGTTGCATGGGATCCTAATACAAGCACCAACTTTAGACATCCATTAACCAAAAGCAAAAAGGTGTCCCCCTTGTCCCCCTTGGAAACCCATGGCCTAACCACCACCACCCTCACCTCACCTCCTATAAATACTAAGCCATTTCCTCACCATTCACACTTGATTTCCATTCACAATTTACACACACTTGTTCATTTATTTTCTCTCTAGTCTAAAGCTTGTAAGTATTTTGAATTTCTTTTCTTCTTCTCCTTCTCATCATCACGAGTTCATCATCATCATTAGAAGATCAAGCTTTTTAGCTTTTGATCTTGATTACATCTTGTAGATTCAAACATGGATTTGAATCCTTCAAGAACATGGAAGATTCAAGCTTTCTAGCTTTGAATCTTCACCTACTTTGTAGATCTAAATCTTTTAGCTTTAATCTTGTTATTTTGTTATAAAGATTCAAACTTGTGTTTGTAATCTTCATGTATCTTAAAGATCCAAGCTTTATGCTTCAAGATCTTGAAGAACACTAAAGATCCAAGCTTTTTAGCTTAGGGTCTCATTATTATGTTAAAGATCTTAGCTTTTTAGCTTATGGTCTCATTACTTTCATTATTTTGTTAAAGATCTTAGCTTTATAGCTTATGGTCTCATTAATCTTGTAAAGATTCAAGCTTTCTAGCTTTGTAATCTTATAACTTGTGTGAAAAGGATCCAAGCTCTCTAGCTTAGGGTTCCATCACTTTATTTGATTTAGATTATGTTCATATTTGTTTGATTGAAGTAAAGTTTGTAGCTTTAGTTGTAAATAGAACTTGTATTTGTGTTAAGACTAAGGATATGATGTAACCTTGGTTTATCATCCATCTAAGACTCTTAAATGAGTTGTGTTCTTACTTGGTCTTAACATATTGTGTGTTGATTGTTGAATCTTGGTCAAGGTGATGCTAACCCATCAATGAGTTGTACACTTGAAGCTACAAGCACCAAGGATGAGAACCGTGATGAGCATTAAGCACCAAGAACCCCATCGGAGCACTTGCTTACTGTTTTTCGGGATATGATCAGATTCCTGGACTTCTGTAAAATTGATTTTCAGTTAGTTCGTTTCGAGTAGATGACTTTTCGTTTAGGCCTCGACTTAATCCGACATACGGTTTAGGATTTATAGCCCTCTGAAAGTCACTACGTCTTTGTAACGTTGTGCTGAAATTTCTGACCTACTCGCACTTAAACCGTTGCCACGGTCAAACGAAGACGAGTTAGGTTCTGAAAATTGGTCAGCGGTTAGAGGACTCATATACGGAGCCATATCCACTGACTACGCGTCTTTTCATTTTGTATAGAGGTCGTAGCAGCTGACCGAAGTCAGCCTATTGTTTTGATCTCTATTCTTGTCAAACTTACTTAGTTTTTATGATGATGAATAATGATAATGATGATGACACTTAAACTTAATCTATTCACTTTTAAACTTATTGAGACAACATACTGACCTAGTAACCTTTGACTTAGGTTGATGACCTTTCGGACCGACTTACTACCTGCATACGTTTCATATTGACTTTTACTGCTTATTCACTGTGAGTTATAGCTCCCTTTTTACTTATACTATTTTTGGGACTGAGAATACATGCGCTTTTTACGTTTTACTTACTTGACACGAGTACTTAAACTTTACATATGTGTGGGTTATATAACGGCATAAACATTCCCCTTAGCACGGTAACGTTTAATCATTGGTTTTGAACCAGTGAACGCGAATATTAGATATGGATCCATAGGGTTTGACATTCCCACTCGGGCTAGTCGCGCTAGCATTTAACGGGTGTTTGATACTTCGAGGACATACGCACTCGCCAAGTGTACTTTTAGGGGGTATTACTATTACGTTAAGTTAGTTACCGGGTGCCCACGGACAAGCATATACTTTTCATACTGATTTAAACTGCTGGTTGAAGCACTGAAATCTCGTGGTCTACATTACTTTACTGATTACAAACTATAGCTCACCAGCATTCGTGTTGACTTTTAAGCGTGTATTTCTCAGGTGCTTAGACGATGTTGCTTCCGCTGTTAGACTTACTATCATGGTGTTATAGACTTGCTGTTATGGACCTGCTGTGTTAGATTTCCGCTGCATTACTTAGAGATGTCTCAATCATGGAACTTTTATCTTGCATTAGTAACTTATGTTATTTTCAAATAATGACTTTGTAACGACCATTGTATCACGTTATCTTTTGTAAACGCTATCTTTTTATGAATGCAAACTGGTTTTCAAACAACATTTAGTACTTGACCGTGTAAAGATCCTGTTGTTGACGAATCGTACACGATGGTTTTGTACGGGGCGTCACACTACAGTGGAATCCATTTGCAAGGTTGATTTGTTGGGGTGCGTTGTTGTGTGCTCGAATATTGATAGCTACAAAAAGAATTTGGAAGCGGATAAAAGCTCAGAAGGTTTTGTGATGATAGCTCCTTTTGTTGATCACATTTCGATGTTTAGTCGATTTGATTGATTAGAAATTAGGGGTGTTCCGGCTAAATACATCTCGGATTGCAACATTCGTAGGGTGGATAGCTTATTCGGGAAGGTTTTATTCATTGCTAGATCGTCTTTGGTGCTCGGCAATATTGGTTCGTTATTTGTGTTTGTGAGCTCTCATTGTGTGAAGCATATTCATGAGTCAGTGTTAGTTTATTTGGATGACGCTAAGGAGGTTGCAAAGCAACTTTGGATTAATGAGATGGGGCAATCGGTCGATTTCTCTTTGATTGTTAATGATGGGTTCTCCACGGGTTTGGTAGAAAGTGTTAATTGCAAAATCAACTGGACAGTTTTCGAGTTGTATTGACAGGGATAACCCGATGGTTTCGAGTCCTCTTAGGGTTTTACAGCAAGAACCGCATGGTATGGTGCTACGGGAGTGGTTGATGCGGTTGTGAGGGCGTCCGGATGTTTTAATGTTAACCACGACTTTGATAATATGGTTGACAGTGGTGGGAAGGATATAACGGGTAAGTTATCGGGTATATACAAGTGCGAAAAAATTTGAGAAAACGTTGGGAATCATAGTGGTTCATATGCGGTTAATTTGGATAGGGTTGATAGTATGCTTAATGGGCTTGGTTTCGGTCATCAGTCAAAAAAGAAAAGGGGTATCGCGGAAGTCTTAGCATCCGAAAAGTGTGAGATTACTACTAATGCGCTTCTTGATAATTTGGCGAACGTGGCTGGCGGGAATAGTGCGGGTTGGAAGTATAGTATTTGTGCAGATAAGAATTGTAAAGGGCATGGCATGTGCACACCAACAAATTTCGCTTTTACTCGGGAAAGAAGGGTGACACGAATGGCACCAGAAAAAGGAAAGGTTAAGATAAGAAAAAGAAGGCTAAGGAAGGTGTAACGACCCAGATTTTTCCGTAAATATATATACGAGATTAATATTTACATAAATAAATGTTTCCAACATGTTAAGCAATCCAATTTGTTAAGACTTGAATATTTGAAACGGGTTTTATATAAACATTTAACCACCCAGTTCGTCCGACGATTCACGAATGTCATAACTTGTAAAAATGATATATGGTATATATATGGACATATATATATCTAACTTAATAAAATGATATTTAAGTATCTCATTAAGTATATTAACAATGAGTTAGATACTTAAATTTAGACTAATAACTTAAGAGTTTCGAAACGATATATATATGTAAAGTTTAACGACATAATAACTCGTAAGTTAAAATGTATATATATGTATCGTATTAAGATTTATTAATACACTTTTGAAAGACTTAAATACATATATCAAAATATTTATACTCAACAAAGATAGCTATACTCGTATTCGCATTCAATTTTCTCAAGAATTCTACTCGTATTCATACGGTATTTTTATCCGTATTAAACACAGCTTCTAGATGTATTTACTATTAGTAAATACACATCAAAATCACCACTTGATCAGCCATATTTGACTAAGAAACATGTGAGAACCAACCATTTAACTTCTACCTTGATATTTATACAAGAAAATAAACTAATATATATATATATATATATATATATATATATATATATATATATATATATATATATATATATATCGCACTTTTTTTTCTATATATATACATCCATCCCATTTCATTTTTACAACTTAAATCACTCTCTAAAAACACCTACTTACAAGATCAAACAACCTCTTCCATAACCTTCATCATCTTCATCAAAAACTACTTCAAGAATCAAGCTTAAATCACCATAAAAAGAATCATTCAATAACACTTCAAGGATCCTTTCAAGTTGCAAGATTACTTCCAAGCTTTCAAATCCATTCCAAGAAATCGTCCAAGATCAAGAACACCCATTTAATCTCAGCAACTTTTCATTCATAATCAAGGTAATAATCATATTCAAGCTTTGGTTCAATTCCTATAAACATAACTATCTTAAATCAAGTAGTAATCTTACTTGAAATTTGTTTCATTCCATGATTCTACTTCAAAAATTTTCAAGCTTTCAAGAACATCATTAAGCTCAAGATCAATTTAATATTTTTCCAGCAACCTTATTCATTTGATTTGAGGTAGTAACCTTGTTCATAATCTTGTTCGATTTATATTCATATAGCTATCTTAATCGGAATATATAACTTGTAATCACTAGAACATGGTTTAGTTAATTCTAAACTTGTTTGCAAACAAAGTAATCCTTCTTACTTGACTTTTAAAAATATTTAAACGCATGTAATATATCTATATGGTATGCTAACATAAGAATATATAACTTGTAAATACGAAGAACACCGTAAAACTGAACATACGCCGTCGTAGAGAAATCGGGGGCTGTTTTGGATTGGATATTTAAAAACTATCTTAAAATTTGAATTGAAAGTTTGTATTTTGGAAAAATGTTATTTCATATGAACATGATAATATATCCAAAAATCATAGTTAAACTCAAAGTAGAAGTATGTTTTTCAAAATGGTCATCAAGATGTCGTTCTTTCGACGGATATGACCACCTTCTTCTAAATTGATTTGTAACCTGTAACTTCGACTATAAACCAACACTTTTACAGTTTAGTTTTGGAAAATTGATTTCATTACAAAACCATAGCAATTTGATTCACTCAAAACCGATTTGTAATGAAGAAATTATGGGCAAAACAATATTGGTTAAGAAAGCTAGTTTTAGCTACGTGAGTAATTTAACAAAATCTATACTAACCATATCCTAGCTAAATTTTTCTATATCCTACATGTATTTAAACATGTCATGACTATTTCCTTGTAATATACTAGTCTTGGTTAATTCCTAGACAATATAATATAATCTTGATTAGTTAAGACAACATTTATGCAATACGTCAGATAAATCGTAAGACACATGTACACAATACGTCTGGGTTAATTCTAAGACAATACGTGTTCAATGGGTAATGATTGAGTCTTGAACAATTCGTATACAATATGTCTTGATTAAATTCCAAGATTATATTTTGGACTATTGGACTATAGTTGGACTACTAACATTGGACAATTAAAAGTATTATAAGTATGAAATATTAATTATAACATATTTTGACTTATAATATCGTTATTAGGTTCGTGAATCATACCAAGGCCAAGTCTTAATTCTTCGATGCTTTGAAAATCTTATCAAGTGAGTTATAGACCCATTTTACTATATGATATTGTTGGTTAAGATTCCAATCATAATATTCAACAGTTAATCACTTTGTTTTGATGATGACACAAAAGGGATAAATGCTTAATCATATGTAAGACGACATGAGTTCATAAGCATACACTATCTCTAGCAAAATACCAATACATAAATAATTAAACTTGGTAAATTTGCTATGCGGCTGCACCACGTTCGACCGTGGGTCGGACCGTGGATGCCCTGTACCAACGGCTGCAATCTTTTTCAAATTTATGATATGCGGTCAAGTACACGGTCGACCGTAGTTCGACCGCGGTTTTCTCTGTTACCAAAATCATCCACTTTAAGTTAGACCACTTTGAGGCATCTATAATTTACAATACCTTTTTAAATATACTTATAATAGTTGTCCTTTTTGATCTCAAAAGAGTTTTGAACTAAAAGATGTTAATTTCTACTAATCACACTTAATGACATCTTAATGACATTTTAAGCTCAATTGAGGTTAAACACATAAGTGTTTTTATTTTTCACTTGTTACAAAATGTCACTCAAATACATACTAATGATGGTCATTAAAAGTCTCAACAAAAGAGTTGCTCTCCCATAACTTCTATGTATCATTTTTATGTATGTAAATTTATGAGCTAGTAAGTTATTGATGTAATAATCTCCAAGTAAGCTTCAAATAGATTCAAACTAGTTCATTTGAGATGCAACAAGATTCCAAAGGGCAAAATGCTTCCATTAACAAAGTGACAAGCAATTAAGAAAAGTTGATGAAGTTTTTGGAAGATAATGGTTTGTCAAGAGACAAAATTCTGCAATTACCTCATTAAGTAATCAATGACAAATGGCGAAAGCTTAAAGACTTTTTTCTTTTATGGACATGTCAACTTCTACACTTATGTCCAAAACAAAAAAGGTAATGGGGATGATTTCAGAGATAATTGGCCTTTAGTTGCAGCTATTCAACAAGGAAAAATGACAATTTTCAAAGGGCAAAACGGCCATAAGAATCAGATGTCAGAGGTACACGGTCGAACCACGATCGACCGTGCAGTGAGCCGTACAGCTTCTAGGCAGATTTTTCTTTCCTATAAAAGCCAAGGCTTGGAGCATTTGAAGACTCACCTCTTGCACTCATATTTTCTTATACTTACTGATATCATTCTCATAATTCATTGTAAACTTTTAGAGTGATTCTAGCAAGTGTACTTGTAAGCTTAAGTTGTAAGTTTACTTGTAAACTATCTTCTTAAAGGGATCTAGAAGGTAGTTGTGTTTTTACTAGGATAGTGCATTAGGATCTTGTGGTAAGAGCTTTAGGTGATTGTGAAGTCTTCAAAGGGACGTAAGGGTTCACAAGGTGCGGCTTATTGAAGTACTAGCGTTGTATCAAAACACTCCACCGAGTTTGGAGTATCATAGTGAAGAAACATCTCAATTCGTAGAATTAGGGAGTGGATTAAGGAAGATTAGTTAACATCTTCCCGAACCACTATAAATCGTTGTGTTTGTTTTCTCTTCCCTTATCTTTTTGTTTACATATACACTTCCATATACTGTATACGTTTTTAAGCATGTCTTATTCTCATGTGACTATTAAAAAGTTTCTGCTGTTGCATGCTATTTAAAGTCAAGATTTGAAGTCAGCATGCTTGTGTTAAAATGTTTGAACTGCATTCGGAAATCTCTTGTTGTAACATATTATTAACCATTATAATGGTTGTGTGAAAACTCTGTATTTTCAGATTAACATAGATTGATGATCTATTTTATGTCATTTAAACCTTTATCAATAAACTAAAGGTTATGGTTGTTTTTAAAAACGAATGCAGGCTTTGAAAAACGTCTCATATAGAGGTCAAAACATCGCAATGAAACCAATTAATATGAAACGTTTATAATCGATATGAACGAGGCATTTCAGAAGGGCCGTTTTGTTTGCACGACTCGAGCGACGGGGATGAGATCGAGGGGCGGCTCAAGGGATTTCAAAAGTTGATAAAACTTTTGAGAGTGTTAAGGGGAAGCGTATTGGAGCAGGAACGGGAGAGGTATTAGTCGGTGTTGGGTTTTTCAATGAATTTAGGAACGTTGGTTTTAATTCCGACGATGGTGGAAGCGAGTCTACTTTTTCATTTAAAGCGAAGGCGGATGATGGCATCAGCAACACTAACATTGACACTTGATTGGGTCTTTATTGCTTGTTCATTTTTTGTTGGTATTTATCTCCGAAGTATGTGTTGTTTTCGTTTGTATTGTTTAGTTCTCGTTAAGACTCGGTTTTAATTAGCGTCCCGACTATGTTTTGGTTAGTTTTGTTTTCTGTCTCTGAGCGTCAATTTGTGGTGAGCCTGTTGCATATTTGTTTTGGTCTCCTTTTTGGAGATTAATTTTTTTATATAGTTTTCGTTTCTTTGTCAAAAAATAATAATAATAATAATAAAAAATAAAAGAAAAATCAAACATAACTCCAAAACATGTAGCTAAATTTTCAAAAAGGTGAGATAGGGTGTCTTGTCGTTTAGCCATCAGTGGAGAATTTTGTTTTGTTAATTCCTTTTAGCAACAGGGGTATAATAGACCATTCATAATAACCAAAATAATACGGAGTACTATCACAAAAAAAAAAGATTTGAAGAAAAAAAATAGTAGTAACAGGAACAATGCAGGGTAGGTTTAAGATGACAGCTTTGTAGTGTACCAAAAACACACTTCTCTCACCCTTTTTTTTCTCTTCCTAAAATCTCTTTTCTCTCACTATTATACATACACATACATACACGGATACTTAAACACGCATATTCATTAATAGAAGGTGAAATCAGTGATCTTAATGGCTTAAATTTTGCTTTTTGATAGATAAATTTGAAGAACCTGATTCTTGATTTTTGATATGTAAGTTGGAGGTTGTGGTACTGTCCCTGCCCTAATTTTGTTTTTCTTCTGATCTTTTTTTCTTCTATCCTCTTGTTTTCTCTTTCATTTTCTCAACAGACCCAGAAACAAAAGCTTTAAAAGATAAGGTTTGCTTGATTCTTTCTTTATTTTTTCTTGATTTGTATGGTTTCCACAAGCTATTTTGTGTGTGGATCTTTGTTTCTTGGTGGGTTTTTTTAGAAATTTCTTTCTTTTGGGAACCCCAATCATGAAAATCTTCAAGATTTGATTTTGATAAATCTGTGTGTGAATTAAATTGAAGTTACCAAAATTGGAAATTGTAAAAAATGTGAACTTGAATGATTTCATGCTTGGTTTGAAAGATGAGCTTGTGATTTTATGATCTTTTCAACTTAATTCTTGGGTACTTTTGTACTGATGAGTTGAATAAGGTATTCAATTACTCGTATCACATATAATAAACCCAATTTGGTCTTTTTAATTTTTTTGTTTTCTTGCTAGAGTTAATCTTTATATTTTTTATATGGTGATGCTCTACTGTTCACTAACTAGACCCAAAGATCTGACTTTAGAAATTTGGTCTTTATTTCTCCTTAATTAATCCTCATCTTAATCTTAATTAACCACCTACAATTAGATCTTGACTCTTGTATTTGTATAAACCTGTGGTCATATATTTTCTTTGATAAAAGTTTAGATCTTTGAAAACCCATCTTGATTTAAAGCCTGAATTTGTGTTTGTTTTGTTGTCAGATGATGTTGATGTTAGTGGATACAGTTTGTGAAGCTTTATATTTTAAATTTCTTACTTGGTTTATGTGAGAAAAATATCTATTACAGTTCACATAAAATAACAAATATTGAAGTTGCTTCTTCTCTATAACTTCAATCTTTGCTTGTGGGTTTGTACTATGCCAACTAATATAGTTCCTTTCTTGTTCATTTAGACTCTTAATTAAAGAAAGTTGTTATCTTTATGCTTCAAGATGACATATAATGTGATCTTATTTTCTCCTTTCATTTACTTATGGTTTTTTGTTGTTGCTAAAACTTGAACTTATCTGACGATCATCCCTAACCAAGCATGCTTTTAAACAGATAAGTGGGGCTTTCATTTTGAAATTCTAGTGAGAGAAAGCTAGAGAGAGAGAAGGCTACTAGTTGTATTATTGTTAAATATATGCTGAAGTCTAAAGGAGCAGTTGTTGAGAAGGAGAGTTCTTGTGACTGTTTAAACAGCACAAGAAAACATAAGATTATTGGCAGCAGATGATATCCATTGACGATCATCCACCATCAGATCCTTCATCATCTCATCATCATCAACATCATCATCATCATCTACAACAACAAGTTTCTCATGATCTAAAGTCTTGTGATATAGATCTGAAGTTTACAGATGCTGATCTTGATGACACCAACAATAACCAACTACCAAAGTTTTCAATAAGGTAGAAAAATCAAGATTACCCAGTATCATGATTTTTATTTACTCCACTTTTATGACTGTAATTTTTTTCAAGATTTGATCTTTTTTACTGGCCGGTCAGATCCAAAATTAACCAACCCATTGAGTACTTGACTCAGATTTCATGTAAAGATCATACTGTCCCCAGCCTGGCCCTTTCCTTTCATTTTCTTTTTCTAATTAAGACTGCCCCTTTATATGTTTTTTGTGTTATTTTTGTTTTTGTTTTTGTTTTTACCTATTTCAGGTTGTAAAATTAATGCATACTTTCCTTTAGTAGATCATAAATCTTGTTATGTGATTTCATGTCTAGCTTCAAATTGATACTTATGTTATAATCTTGTTGGCATGTGATATAGTTTCTGTAAGAATTTAATTGTGTTTGTATGGTTAGTTAAATCTTGAAACTTCTTTATGCGAAATTAAGGTCGGGTTTGATTCATGTCTTGCAGGGATTATGTTTTTGGTTTTAGGAGTAAAGATATTGTCACTAATTGGCCTTTTTCTACAACAAGTTTACAACTTTGCTTGAAACATGGAGTCAAGAATTTATTGCCACCTTTCGAGTCTATTGATTCATTGAGAAATAAGTCATCTTTGACCAAAAGCGGTCTTGAAAATCGTTTGACCGATGAAAAACTCATAGATAGTTTTGATGGGAAGCCCACAAACGAATTCAAATCGATGGAAAAACAAAAACTAGACTCGGAGTCTGTAACTACAATTTCAGGCGGTTCAAACGGTCAAAGGTCAAAGGTTCAAAAACTGCCATCTTCTCATAAACAAGTAAATGCTTCTTCTGTTCACATCAGAAAGAGTAAATTTGTTGTGAAGCTAAATTCGGGTATTGAACGAGTTGAGGAAATTGTTCCAACCAGTTTCATCGTCTCTGAAACAATGGCATCTAAAGTTTGTCCAGTTTGCAAGATCTTTTCATCATCTTCAAACACGACTTTGAACGCTCACATCGACCAATGTCTAATTGGTGAAGGGACTATGAAGTGGACTGATAGTTCCAAAGTTATAGTCAAACATAAAGTCAAACCTAGAAAAATGAGGTTAATGGTGGATGTTTACAAAACTGCTCCACATTGTACCATTGAAGAACTTGATAGAAGAAACGGCACAAGTTGGGCTACTAATTCGAGTTTTCCTTCTCAAGAATTTCAATTTCAAGGTGAAGAAGAAGATGAAGAAGATCCAAAAACGTGTCAAGATGATGAAGAAGAAGATAACGAAGATCCAAAAACATTTCAAGATGAAGAAGAGGAAGGTATAGAAGAACCAAAAACGTTTCAAGGTATAAAAGATCCAAAAACAACTATAGTTACTTCCAAGGTTGCTGATAACGAAGGTGAGGTGTATATCGACACCAACGGCACAAAAGTTCGGATCTTGTCGGTGCCAAAAGCAGGTATTCATAAAGCTCAGAAGTTAGTAAAAGGAGCGAAAGGGTGTAAACTAATCATTAATAAGAAGAAAAACAGTATTTATAAGCAGAAACATTATCAGAAGGTTTTGAAATTCAGCCCAAATTCCAAAAAATTATGCTCAGCAAAGCCGCAGGTAATTAGGTTCTTTATTTTCTGTATGAACAGTTTATGATTTGTAATGAATTGGTATGCGTTATTTTTTATAACATGTTGTAATTAGTTTAGAAATTGTTGATGAACAGGCAAGAAGTGGTCTTGAAGAAGATGATGTCATGGTTAAAAAATGTATCAAAGATGATTATGTTAAAGAATCAATGAAGGTGGTTGATTTGGGTATAGTAAGGCCGCCATGGGCATGTTCTAAGCGAACGGGTCTTTTGAAGAAGTTCAGTAGCAAGAATCGAAAGATGGAATTGCAACGTCATGAAAAGAAAGATTTGTTTGTTGAAAGTGATAAATCTTTTTCGAAATGTGATTTAGGAATTAACAAGAAAATGAGAATTTCATTGTCTTTAATTAAGCAGCCTCTTAAGAGCAGTAAGTTGGACTCTAGAAAGGAAGGCAAGCGTATGCATGATGATGATGATGACGACGGCGATGATGATGATGACGACGACAGTGGTGATGATTGTCGATCTCCAGATGCATCATCACAACATTCTGATAGTCTTGATACTCGATCAAAGGGGAAAAAGTTTTCATCTTTGACCGATAATCGATCATTCCCGCCTTCCGAAATCAACTCGAAACGAAAATTTTCAGCCCTTGAGGAATCTTGGGACAAATCTGTTGACGAGTCATCTCAAGACTCTTTCAAAGAACAATCGGTTTCCAAAAAGAATGAATATTTAAGATCTGTTACTTCAAAAAGTTCAAATGAAGATTCTTATGTGGCGATTCAATCTGTAAATGTCAACAAATTATGCGATGTAGAATCTGTTCGAAACGAAGCGTTATCATTCGTCCAAGCTCCTAGTTTTATGGGTTTGAGCAACTCATCCAATACAGAATTTTCAAAACAGGAGTGTATTGATCAGCTGTATCAAGATCAGATATGTTCAACAAACCATGCTCCAAATGATGTTGAAAAACATGAAAGTTACTTTCAAATGGTCGACCCTATACCGATTCCGGGACCACCCGGGTCATTCTTGCCTGCCAGCCCCGGTGGAGATTCAGTCTCTGAAGAACAAATTCAAGAAACTAGAATTCTGTCAAGTGAAAACGTGCGTCATCATCATGATACAACAGAAAATCAAGATTCAATGTCTAATTCTCCAGTTTCAACTGTATCTAATTCAAGATCCACTTCTGTACAAGATGATACATATATAAAATCGTCTTTTGATGGTTTATCACATGATAGTTTCAAGAATGATCAGCCTTGTTGTTGCTCGAGAAAGGAAGCTGCTTTAAACTACCAAGAATTGTTTAATGTAAGTAAACAACCGATCGAATCAAACCGTAGTTTTCCACGCAGTTTTGCCTTCAAATCTGAGATGTTTTCTGAAACTGTGTGTTTTCCTACCGACCGAAGATCCCCGGTTTCTAATGATTGTGATGTTGCTGTTAGTCCTTCAAAACCTGTTCTCAGGTTAATGGGAAAAAACTTAACCGTAATTAAGACAGATGACGATGAATTTAGACCTCCAAAGTCAAGTCAACCACCTCCCGAACGACCCGTGGTGTTTAGTCACTTCCAAAATCGGTTCGACTCTCAACATTATAATGTCCATCCTTGGAGTAATACAAGAAGCAATGTTGACTTGAGGCCGAATTTTGGCGGTTTCATGTTACCTATGGACCGTTACGCGCGTGATGGTTTTTATCTGGGGCCTAATGGGCCCCAGGTGACGTCCCAACATGGTCATAACGGTGTCAATATTCAAGCGTCAGGTGGAAGAAATGGTTATAGCGATTTCCCTAGAAATGAAAGTGATGATTCTATGCGAAACGAATACTTGAAAAGAAATCAAGGTCAAACGAATCAGTTATACGCAATGTACCCTCCATATCTTGGTGGTGGCGGTTTTCAAACTTCTTTGGGTAATGGTGATTTTAGAAGGTTGGATATCGGATCATTATCGTCTTCATCATCATCATCTCATTTGCAACCTTCAAGATCGCATTACCCTCGTGGCTATCCTTGATTGCTGCGTTAACTGCTAAGCTTACAGATGAGTACTTTTCGAATCCATATCTTTTAAAAATAGTTTGTTTTGCTATAGTATGTCCGCTTTAGAGTTGTAACTTATATATAAGGACCTTTTTGGTGGCTTAATAATGTAATTCGAACAATTACAAGCATCCCTCTTGAAATATCTCTATATATAGTCGTTATTTCATGTTTAAATCTCACTAATATGTTACGGGATAACCTGGTTAAGCCACGTAAACATAAGTAAAAATAGTCCCGGTACCCGGATAACCAACAGATAAACTATTATCCAAAAATAATCACTATTTCATGTGTTACTTGAAATGCATCTGGTCTAAAAATTACTTCGGAGTACAACAAAAGGAAATATCTAGTACAGTACAGTTTTTTAACAGCATTATGTGATGTGCAGTCCATATATACATACGTACAAATACATGTGTGTATGTGTGTGTAACATTATTGCATGAAATATAGCGGTTTCAACATGATTAGGTGAGTTGAAGTTGAACCACTACCAAAATGTGAAAAAGTGAAAAAAAGAGAGAAGAAAATACTGTCGTCATTTGCCTTATGAAAAAACATTTGGACCACCATGAAATGTCTTTCTCTTTGGTACTTAAATAATAATACAGTTGATAAGTGTCGGAAAACATTTATAGAATTTAATTTATTTAATTTAATATCAGTTTGCAAATACTTTTAACCTTGTTTCTTTGTGAAACTGGAACTTGAAATCTTAAAGGTGCGTTTAGTTAGAAAACATTTCTTTTCGGTATAGCTTTTGTAAGAAAATATGGAAACTATAAAATGTGTTTAAGCTCGTTCTTTGAATTTTTATAAATTTCCAAGAGAAACAAGATTCTTCTCAATCTATAGAATTACAGATAAGCAGCTTTAATTAAAAATGTTCACGAGATAATTCATTTAGGAGTTGTTACTTTTTTTTTTTTCTTCCTGAATTTTCTTCTATTTTTTATTCGACTCTTATTCTGAAGGGTTGTCTGAATCCATGTTTTCTGAAAACAGATCATTTTTCAGATTACGTGACAAATAAACAGTAATTTTATTTACTGAATTAAAAACTGTACAGAGACAAACCATTAAGTGATAAGTAAACAGACCCTTATTAATTATAAAAAAAACTCGCTTCCAGCCCCCATGAGAGTACTCACCCTGACCTGAATAGCATGAACATATAAAAAGAATAACTTGTTTTTAACATTTTCATTATATTATGGAGGAATGCTGTTAAAACATGAATAGCACTCCGTAGTAATTAAACTTTTGTGCTTGTTGATACAAACTTTATATATAGTGGATACAACTATTGGATATGGATGTTTTATTTTTTATTATTTTATAATAAAGAGATAAAGAGATTAAAAGAAAGGAAATTAGTGTAGCTTTGAAACGTTATAAAACACGGGGACCCCACATGAAATAACAAGTATAGAGTAGTAGTACATCATTTATGTAGCGTATGGGGTTTGATGTGAACGTGTATGGTGTATGTTTGTATGGTGAAAGTGGGACACTTTATTTATTCCAAATGACTAAAAAGACCTTTGATGCTTGTGGGCCAAACACCTCCCTATCAATTCGTATACTCATTCGTAGTAATCTCTTC
The DNA here is from genome assembly GCF_046630445.1 of Rutidosis leptorrhynchoides. Lineage (NCBI taxonomy): Eukaryota > Viridiplantae > Streptophyta > Magnoliopsida > Asterales > Asteraceae > Rutidosis > Rutidosis leptorrhynchoides. The sequence continues at coordinate 30,759,432 of NC_092338.1, read as the reverse complement.
TCTATTGTTTAAACTTAGGATAAAGAAAATTTCCATGAAAAGACTCTTTTTTGTATCGATTTACACGTTTGTCTAATTGTAATTGCTACAAGTTGATGATATAATTAACCAACTAATGTTTGTTAATTGCCCACCAACACAACAACAACAACAACAAAAATATATACTCAATCTGACGAATAAGAAGTATGTAGAGGTTTATGTAAACAATCCCTTCTTTTTTTTTTGGAACATCTTTATTAAAACCAAGGCTTGACCCCCTAGCAAAGCACTAGGAAAGCCAACCTACAAACTAACACAAAACATTACAAAAGTTTTTTCAACCAATCTATTATTCAACCATTGAAAAGAAAAACTATAAATGGAATCGAAAATCACGCTTTTCTTAGCCGCTTGAGAGTTGAATATCACGTTATTCCGGTACTTCCAAATATGCCATAACAAGCAAGTAATGATCACGTACACCTTTGTCTTCGATTGATTGTCGATATTCCAATTAATAAACCATGTGAGGTATTCGTTCCATTCTTCAAACTGAGGGAAACGAATGTCTAACCAAATACCGATATTGCGCCATAAAGCTTTAGCGATGTAACACCCAAACAGAACATGGTTCAAAGATTCGATGTGTACATCGCAAGACACGCAACCAATGTTATCAAGTTCAATCCCTTTCGCTGATAAATTTAAACGAGTATGAAGTCTATCATACCCTACACGCCACACAAAAATATTTACCTTTCGAGGAAGAGACTTAAGCCATCGAGTGGGTATGTTCGAAGAGGGGAGCAATCTATCATCGATGTATGCTCGAGTAGATCTAACCGTAAAAATGCCATCTGATGCTATATTCCAAGAAAATGAATCCTGAGAATTATTTAATGATATGAACCCAACTTCAGCGATCAAAGAATCTAGGAGTGTTTGTGTTCTAGAACCCTCAACCCTTCATTTCCAATCCTACAACCAATTTCCTTGACTAAACCGATTAGCAAGAGTACAATTTTCATCTTGATCGTTGTGGAATAGACGTTTGTATTTGTCTTTCAAACAACCACTTCCAAGCCAATTGTGTTTCCAAAAACAAATAGACTCATCATTTCTCACTATTGCACTTAAAACATTACAAGGTAAAAGACCCGTCTGAATATTATTACGAAACAACAAAATGATTTGGGCCCAAATGCTTGACCTACAAACCAGCCCTCCATCTAAACCTCCTGTTGGGCTGTGAATTGACTTGACCACTGCAACCCATTTCGATTGAATACCAAAGACAAAACGCCAAAACCATTTTAACATCAAAGCGTGATTAAAAGCCCGAAGGCTACCAATACCCAGGCCACCCTTTTCGCATGAGGATAGTACTTGGTCCCATTTAATCCAATGTTTCTTGCGATCCCCGTTTTTACCACCCCAAAAAAATTTAGCTCGCATGCTTTCAAGAACATTAATAACAGATTTCGGGCATTTAAAAAGAGATAAAAAAAATATATACCTAGACTTCCCAATACGCTTTTAATGAGAGTCGAACAACCACCGATCGAGAGCAAATTGGATTTCCATCCGGCTAAACAATCCCTTCTATATTCTAAAATAAAAAATAAGTCGTTTCTCCCTTTACATTTAAAGTAAAGAAAGTCCTCATCCCTTCTACCGAGAGCAGAAAGATCGTTTTAAAAACAATCTGACTAATATGAAATTTAATACCCACACACACAACTATCACGTACAAATATCTTTTCATATTATGATATAGACGAATTCATTATGCATCATACATTTCACATCCCGCATATTTAAGATCGAGGGTGTGTTTGAATGACCTATTTTAGGAGCTTAAAAAAGTAGAACTTATAGTTTTTAATCTTTGATTTGTAATAAAAAAATGTAGAGCTTAAAATATAAGCTCCTTCCATCAAACTTAAAAAATAAGCGTCTAGCTTATGATATATGAAATTACTTAACTACCCTTTGAATAATTATTTAATAGGTATATATTATGCTGTCTTTTTTAGTCAATATACACGGATCCACCATCCAATTGGACGCATCCCTTGAAATGGATACCAGCCCACCGTCACTCTGTGTCTATGTCGTCATCGGTTGTCCATCGTCTGTATACCGATGGTGGTTTTTTTTTTCCTTTTTTTTATTATTCTATTTTCTTATTGGTCCACGTCCTATTTTTTCTCATCAAGACTTTGAACTAAAGACACCGAACGACACCCCACTTTAATCAATTTCAAATCCCATTTTTGACCTTAAAATGGACACCGAAAAATGGACACGGACACATCGTGCTATAAGCTCTAGCTCCAGCTCCAGCTACTTTACCAAACATTTATGAAAAATAAAAAGCTTCAGCTTCAAACTTAAAAAATAAGCTCTAGTTACCAGTTTCACCTCCAGCTACTAGCTAATTTCACTCAAACACACCACCCTTAATATTGTTGCTGAAGAATTTGAATTTTGATTAAAGACATTTTCATCACGTGTACACAATTTATAATAAAGTTCTATTCATACAGTAGTGACTCCTATATGCTTTGTATATAAAAGGCAGCTTAAAAATGTTACTCCGTATAAGATAGAAGAATGCATGAAACCACGTATCATTTGAAAAACATTTTTGTTGTTTTTCATTTATAATCTACTTATAATTATAATTTATGATTTAGATTTAGATTTAGATTGTAAACAACCTTGAAACCATTATAGTTTCAAGTATAATAGTTAAGCTATAGTCTGATTGCAAATGAGTTAACTAAACTGCTTATGGCGCGCATGGACTATATCTGAAGGTAATGGGCCTATAGAAAGGTACATCTTACTTATATCTGGGCCTTGTCATTATCCCCGCCAACAAAATAAAAAAAGTAAATAAGAATTTCAAAGAGGCAATATAATATGGATTTTTCAAACGAGAGTTTTTGTATTTTCTAACAGTAGTACATGATCACTCAAAGATGATTTAACCACCCACGTATTCATCTCTCACATTTGCATAACAAACTGATTTAAAGTATGCCGTTAATATACTTAAATTAATTATACATAACATTTAATTATTAATTTTGTGTCGACAATTATTAAATTATACAATTGTTTATGCGTGTTTACGACAGCTTTATAAGTTGTCTTTAAAAGATATATAATATAGATCTTTTTAATAATATTTCTTTTAACATCAAAAAATTATTGTATAATTTAATAATCGTCAAAATTTAAAATCAATAATTAACGGTTATATATGATAATTATATAAATGTTAACGACAATTTTAATGACAACGTATAGGAAATTTCATATTATTTAAAACTTTAAATATGATAGAGATTTTTTGAATAATATTTCCCTTAAACTAAAATTATTGTATATTTTATTTAAATAATTGGTAAATTTTAAATTGATAATTAATGATTATATATTATAGTTACATGAACGCTGCCGACAATTTTAAAGATTGGGTATAAAAGAATTCATACAATTTTATATGTTCAAACCTTTATAAATTTATGCAATAGAAAAATCTAGCTAAGTGAAACGTATTTTCATTTCTATTTCATTGTACCGTATTCGATAGAGAGAACAAAGATTCATTATAGTCCAGAAAAATCATCAATCTCAAGAATATAAGAACAGGAGAACTGTTTTTCATATTTCCATGAATAACTTAGGCCCCGTTTGGCTTCACGGAATCCAATGAAATTCTGGCGGAATTTGAATTAAATTTAGACACGCGTCGTTTTTAAATTCAATTACAATTTCACCAGAATTCCATTGTATTCCGTGAAGCCAAACGGAGCCTTAGTATATTCTTAAAAAAAACTTAACTTTATAACAAACAAAAAATTTTAACTAACACAACAGTTGAATCATCTTCACTCACTCTTTGATGTTTGACTCTCAAAGAAACCTGGAACAACAAAATAAGGTCATGTTGACACACTTTGCCCATTTAATAAACTTGTTGGAACCACTTATCTTCTTTTCTCGTTAAAAAAAACTAATCTCTCCACCGCCATCTCTTCAATAACGTTTATTCGATGTGCTACCATTGTTTTGTATCCTCCTGTGACGGTTCCAGTTTCGACCACCGACATCTCCTTAGTGGCAAGACATTTTATTCCCTTCCCCCCCTTTTCCTCTCTCCGACTTGAGGCGAGTTTTTCGACCAGGCGCAACTTTGTTGCTGTCGTTCTCGCAGTTCTTTGGGTGATGGGTTGGGATCTTTGCTTCTCGCGGTTTGTTTCTTTCTTTTGCGGTTGCCACTTCCATCCTTACGTTTTTCTAGTGATTTGCATTTTACCTTGGTCCCCTCATCGACCTTTCTGTTTGCTCGGATTTCGGTCTACGTTCACTCGACCAGCCATGCTCATACATATCATTGTGGTGTGTGATGACCCGGAAATTTCCGACCAAATTTAAACTTAATCTTATATGATTTCGACACGATAAGCAAAGTCTATTAAATTGAGTCTCAAAATCTTTGAACTATTTTATGAATTCATTTGACCTTTGACCATGCCCAATGATTCACGAACAATTGTGGGTAAATAAAATGTATATATATATACACATATATATAAATAAAAAGATAAGAGTATATATAATAATGTGAAATAATAAAATAAAAACTAATCAGTAGAATTAAACATATAAAATAATATATAGTAAGAGTATTATTAAAAAGAATCTATATATATAAATATATGTATTTAATATATTATTATAAATACAAGTGTATATATATACTATTTTGATTTAATAAAGTATACTTTAATCATTAGGAATATATATAAAATATATAAATATTATATGCATTATACATATATCATATAATTATTAAATATTACATAACTAATAATATGTAATATTAATGTATTAAATTACAATTTAAACTATAATTGTTATATTAATGTTATTACTTTCATTATTAATATTAATATCAGTATTAATGATATTATGATACAAATATGAAATTTGTTATGTACAAACTATTATAACATTATTAGTATTAATACTAATTTAAAAATGTATATATAATCTGCAGATATGAATTTTATTGTTATAGTATTATTATTACAAATATGATTATTATCATTAGTATTATTATTATATCAGTATTATTATTAAAATTATTAATTGTATTTTATATAATCTATTATATTTAGTAATGATAATATTACTATTATTTTATTATTATTAATATTAGTATTCCTTTTAAAATAAATGTTAATATTATTATTATCATTAAATATATTAATACTTATTAATATTAGTTAAATTTATTAAACAGATAATATAACTACTATTATACATATATATAAATACATATAATATATAAAATACATATTATGTAAATATATAATCAGATATAGATAATTATATAAATAAATATACGAACATATACATAAAAACTGATTATAAAATATAGATACATAATATACATATGCGTAATCAGTTTCAATCACCATCACACTTTTTGCTAATTTGTTCTGGTCTCCAATTCTGTAGAAAGATTCGAAAACAAACTCAGTTGAATCCAAATTCTGTTAAAAATCGCTTTCTCCTTTTTATTCTTTTATTGTTTTTCGGTGTATCTGATTGATACCATGTCGACACTGTACCCGCTATTAAACAATCGTCCAACTCATATTGTAAAAAAAAAATCATTGATTCTCCATTAGCATTATCATTTAACAATCACAATCATCTTTTACATAAGTCTAAATTGTCGAAATTTCATCAAATATAGAAGAACACCCAAGAAATACTCTGTCGTGCATCTTTAAATCAAATACCCTGAAATTTAGTTCAATTTCAAAAACTATTAATGCAGTGTTGTTTAAAATCTTCTACTCCATCTATCTGGAAAGTTTCAATCCTCAATTCCTTGAATTGAAAACAAATTTTGAAGTCAAAGTTTTGAAACAAAAAGTCAAACGTTTGAATTAGAATTAAATTCGAATTTGTTCTAGTGTTTTGAATCAAATTGATGATTTAGATAGTTTATAGGGAGTAATTGCAACATATTTTGTGTTATAGTCTTTGTCTAAAACATCCTAGAATTCGAGAAGAAGATTTGAGTTAGTCGTGTTCTTCACAAATGCAGTAGCAGTTCCTTTTATTTTTTATTTTTTTCTTCTGTTATTCTGAGTCTGTTGAATCCAACCATCGAACCCCGTTATTTTTATATCACAACCTGCATAAATTTAAAAACTCTGGTTATGAATTCGGATTACTTCTGGTTGACTTTGTGTAGAAGTAGAGAAAAGATTACGAAACAGAAAAAGGAGTTAAGAGAAGCTAAATAGGTTTTAAATCAGGAAAAACGAATTTGGCAGAATGGTTAGGTGTTGTGGTGAGGAACGAGAGGTCTCGGGTTCGAGCCCGGGCATGGACTGTTTTCGATTTTTTTTGGGACTTCATCCCTTTGAGGTAGTCATCAATTGTTTATTTATTTTTACTATTATTATTATTATTATTATTATTATTATTATTATTATTATTATTATTATTATTATTATTATTATTATTATTATTATTATTATTATTAATGTTATTACCATGATTATTAGTATTGTTATTGATATTATTTTTATTATTAGTATTATAACATTTATTAGTATTATTATCATAATTACAAGTTTTAAAACCATTTTTATTATTATTAACATTACTAATGTATTTATTATTATAAATTTTATCATGCAAGTATTAGTTATCATTATTATTATTATTATTAGTAACATAAGTATTATAAATATTATTATTATTATTATTAACATAATCATTAGTACTATTATTATTAAACTTATTATCATTATTATCATTCTTATGAAATTAATATTTTGTTATCACTAAAACTATCAATTTTAACATAAAAAGATACTTTTATATAAAAATACATTATGTTATACTTTTATTACTAAAAGGATATTAGCTAAGCTATATAAATTAATATATAAATATATACTAAACCTTAACATATAGTTTTTATTATTAATCATAAATAATAATTATATAAAACATATAAACTAAATAAATTAAAATTAGCTAAATAACATATAGTATAACAAGTATACTGTTACTAACAAAATATGTATATATAATTGATCAATTACAATTACGTGTATTAATATATCCACAAATGATATAGGTTCGTGAATCCGAGGCCAACCCTGTATTGTTCAATATTGTTATATGTATTTTTACTACAAAATACATTAGGTGAGTTTCATTTGCTCCCTTTTACTCTTTACATTTTTGGGACTGAGAATACATGTTCTGTTTTTACAACTACTTTATTAAATGCTTTTGAAATATATTTTGAACTGCGAATACATGAAATGCTTTTATAAATGTTTGACGAGATAGACACAAGCAAAACATTTCTCGAATGAATTATTATGCAGATAGAAGTTCTGCGGATTATTATTGAATTATGTGGACATGATAATTGCCACCATTGAATTATGTGGACATGATAATTGCCACCATTGAATTATGTGGACATGATAATTGCCACCATTGAATTATGTGGACATGATAATTGCCACCAATTGAAGTGAATGTTATGTATCGAGAGAATAATTTTATACACAGGTTATGTGTATGTTATTTTTGTGCACGAGTTATGTGTACGGTTACTAAGATTTATGAAAGATGATTTCGTACACGAGAAAGGTGTACTATATTTAAAAGATATCGCATGTACATTACAGGTGGGTATAGGATTCGGGCCCATTTGAACCATGCAGGATTTAAATCTTGTGGTCTATCAAAATAATGAATTTTATTGTTTTATGATAAACTTATGAACTCACCAACCTTTTGGTTGACACTTAAAAGCATGTTTATTCTCAGGTATGAAAGAAATATTCCGCTGTGCAATTGCTCATTTTAAAGACATTATTTGGAGTCGATCATCGCAATGGAACCAGATGTTGGTGACTTCGTCCAGATGGATTAGGACGGGTCCTTTCAGTTGGTATCAGAGCGATGGTCTTAGTGAACCAGGTCTTGAATTAGTGTGTCTAACTGATAGTTGTTTAGATGCATTAGTGAGTCTGGACTTCGACCGTGTCAGCATGTCAAAAGTTTTGCTTATCTTTTCGTGTCGAAAATTACTTGCTTATCATCCTTAAAGTCTAGACACATCTTACTGCCTCTATTGCATAGATAGTGTATAGATAAATTCGTATCTTAGCGTATCTGTTACTATAAACCTTGCCTGACATATTCCGTAGATTCCTCCGTAACTTATGGGATTTTAGTATTTTATATGCATATGTAAATTATGTATTGCAGGGTACTAATCTACATCCTATAATCTATTCTTATCGAAAATCCTTCATCTGATTGTACGAGATGAATCCCTCAACCAGTTCGAATTCCTCGGATTCTGACAACTATTCCGATATGGAGTTTCACCTAAGATCCGAAAGCAGTGTCACCAGAATGAATTAACCAATTCATCTGATGGGTTCGTAGTCGACTTAATCAATGGAGACGCGAAGAAGGCGATCCCTTTCACCAACCGAATTCACCTCTCGGCGAAGAATCTGAAGCACTTACCGGCGAACCTGTTCGAAACACCACTTTCTCTCTCATTTCCAAAGTATCTCGACACAATTATATTCTATCCACAATTTTAAACCTTATTCATCCGCTCGTTCCGACCGACAATCATTTTGTAGTAATGGAAGAATTCAACGAACTTCGCGCTTAAGTAATCAATTTAGAAACATGGTGTAAAACGTACCAGCTTCAACAACATCACCGACACCAACAGTACCATGAGCAGCATAACCAGTACCACCAATAACCAAAGTTCAACATCACACACCTCAACATCTCAATATGTACCTCGAGTATAATCATCGTTCTACGTATCGTCCTACATCAATTATCTTCGTTCTTCATGGCGATTATGTAATCTCTAATGTTTTAGAGATTATGTATTCTAGCTCAAACCGAAAAGCAAATGAGATTAATATTATATTAACTCATTAAATCCCTGATTACATCTGAAGAAAATATATATGTATATATGTTTTCATAAAGTTTGTAATTAAAAATACTTTCGTACAAACTGTTAATGGTGAAAAATATTTTAACGGGTAGGTAATATCCGAGGAATATTTAGATTTCACATTAATAAGTTACACTGTACATTCTTCAATTCAGATTCAGCAGTCATTAACAATACTGCTCAAATCCACACATATACGTATCCGTTCACCAAAGAACAACTATTTTCATTCAAATTCAAATTTCATAATTGGATTTTGACTTATCAGAATCCAACAAGTGGCATAATGAAGAAAACATTGGACAAAATAAAATTTGTTAGAAACAAACAAATTAACTATGAGAAATTTTGTTAAGAATCCACGCTAACTGTTCCTAGCTAACTGTTAATTCCATATTACCTTTTATTTATCACAATTAATTTATCGCATTTTATTTATCGTAATTTTAATTCTCGCAATTTTATTTATCGTCATTTAATTTCTGTTATTTATTTTACGCACTTTAAATATCGGGACACGTATACAAAGTTTTGACATATCATATCGACGCATCTATATATATTATTTGGAATAACCATAGACACTCTATATGCAGTAATGCTGGAGTTAGCTATACAAGGTTGAGGTTGATTCTACAATAATATATATAGTTTGAGTTGTGATCGAGTCTGAGACATGTACACGGGTCACGATACGTATTAATTAATTCGAATATTATATATTAAACTATATATGAATTATTGGACTGTCAATTGTGGACTATCGACTGTGGACTAATAACATTGGACAATTAAAATGAATTAAAATATTGATTATAACATATGAAACTAAACAATTCTTCAAGTTTGCCACTTGATCTCATCTTAAACCTCATTTGTATCTTGACGATTCCAATCTGCGTTTAAACTTTCATGATTCTTGAAAACACCCCAATCGAGAGGATGAACCAACCATAAATCATCTACGGAAGAAAAGATTGATGCATATAGCTATTCACCTGAAAAACTCTCGGCAACTGAGTAAACGTTTAAAACGTAGCTATGCTAATTTCTTAGTGTTATTATTACCCAAAATAACTTTGCAATCCCTTTCCAAATTAGCAAATTTTTTCACAGCTCCATTAAGTCAAGTTTGACTTTTCGTTCGAAATAACCTTATTATAACCTTGATTTATATGTGTACTCTTTTATTGTTACCGGGGAACCTTTTGTATTCCATCTTATTACCAGCAGACGTACCAGCAACCTCGTTGCTTCTTGACTTAAATCTCTTTGACAAATCATTATATTTATTCATTGAAACCCTATCATATACTCATCCGCATATTGTAACGAGAACTGCCATACCAATTACCGGGAATCAGCAATCAGTACTTTGAAAACTCACAGCATATCTACATCAACAGTTACATGTATAACATTTATCTCTTAGAATTATGGTCTTTCATTCTGAAATTCTGAAAAGCACTCAGTCTACAAATCAATACTCTGAATGTTGAAAAAGCTAAATGAAGCAGCAGAAATCGTAGATAGCCGTAAACGACCTTAAATCATCGAAAGTTTGATGATAAAGAATAGTATGTTGGAAAAGCTCAGAAAAGTTAGAACTGGAAAACGAATTAAACAAACCATGAAGGAGACTGTGGACAAATCACAAGGACTAAACCTGTACTTAACGAATTCAGATGATTCTGTATCTAATGAACTCTTCAACGAATATCTTGCTCCTTATTTATTCTAAATCCTTGCGAAAGGATTTTCTTCATCAACCTTCGATTTTAGAAGTTCCAAAATATCGTCATAAATATCTTTGATATTTCTGAAGATATTTTCATAACTATCCTTATCTGAAATCAGTTATCTTTTCACGTCATCTGTATTACACCATAAAGGAAACTGTTTAGTTTCTATATTCTGTAAACTTTAAAGCTTAAAATATGAATGTTATTGGAGTAATGTTGAGAACTGATGCATGAGTTAGTATAATATAATGACACTTGATGAACGTGATTATATTACAGTAAGTCATGCTGAGTTTCTAATGAAACGTGATGATTCACAGGTTATAACGTCATCATGTGCCATGTTACACAACTCTTACATTCTACCTAGACTCCAAACATATTAAGAACATATATTCTTGATAGTTTTATTTTCTGAATATTTTGGTAATTTGACAAATCAAATCGTGCTATTACGATCTTTCTTGTTTAGAATATTAAGTTCATTCGAAACTCCATACTTACGAATTCTGGACCATTACTCGCTTTACTAAAGGTCGAGAAGAGAATAAAAAGGCAAAGAGCTCCAAAATATAAGAGAAAATATAAAGCCCAATAATAACACGGGGATTACAAACCGTGGATATTAATACGAATAGCAATACAAAGACACGGTATAATTAAGAATAGTATCACCCCAAGGTAACAGTAGAAGTAAACAGATTCTTCTAGTGGAAGATTGAAAAGAAGGATGATAGAAATGATAATTAGGAAAAATATCAAGGATTAGAACTGGACTAAGCATTTTCACAATCTTTTGGAAGTATGAACTAAGAAAGAAAGTATAGGAATAGTGAGAATAATGAAACGGAGGAGTTTAATTTATAACGGAAATATCAGACAGAGTAATCGAGGCAAATCGCCGTATTTAATTATAGAGATCTTAATCTCCTTATTCGCCGAAGAATCAAATCTCTCAGATTTCGAAGATTCTCTTTAAATTCCTTGAATTCCGGAATTCAATCGCGACTATGTCAAAAGTTATGGAAAATTTCCATTTTGTTGTCATCTCGATCTTTTGTGAAAGCTTCATTCATAGACTTCGATTAATCGAATAATTTTATCCATATTACTCAATGATGATAAAACTCTATTTATCAACTCATATTCGTCATGAAAACATTCTTATTGTTAACCATGACCACCTCACTCAAATTTCGGGACGAAATTTCTTTAACGGGTAGATACTGTGATGACCAGGGAATTTCCGACCAAATTTAATCTTAATCTTATATGATTCCGACACGATGAGCAAAATTTGTAATGTTGAGTCTTGAAAGTTTTGAAATCTACATTCATGTAATCAACATAACTCCAAATCCGTTGCGATAATATCTGGTTCCATTGCGATAATAATAATCATTTTTACAAAAAAATTCAATTGACTATAACTCCAAATCCGTTCATCGAATCCATTCGATGTCTAAAGGGAAAGTTCTTAATTTTTTGCTGGCTTTCCAAGGACATGCATATCTTATACCTTATCTCAACCGCAGGTGTAACTAATTCAAGATTCAACATAACCTATCTAAGGGCAATATCAAAAGTACAAGCATGCATAATCCTATTTTCTCGAGCACTAGTCAGGGATACACTATTAATATGTAAAAATTAATTTACGAGTACTCACGTATCAATATTGAAGTTCAATATTGTAGGAAAGGTACGTAGACGCAACGGAGATGATAAACACTAAATTGACCTCACGAACATACCTATAATCCATACCCATGACCTCCATAGTTATAACCCATAATTTTCTTAGCCCTATCCTACTCGAAAAACTCATTTTGAGATCATGCGGGCAGAGCCCCGTCGTAGTATTTTATGTATAATACTAATAATAATAATAATACCAAATAATACTAACACTAACAATAATAAGATTAATATTAATAATCTTAAAATTAATAATAATAATATTAATAATAATATGACTTCTTGTAATTAGCTTTGCAGTTCTTTCATCTCGCTGGGTGCGAGTCTGTAAGGAGCACGAGCTATTGGTGCAGCTCCTGGTACAAGATCAGTTGACTATATCTTTTAATCCGTTCATCGAAACCATACGCTTTCTAAATTTAATTTTTCGCGAGCTTTCCAACGACATGCATATCATATACCTTATCTCAGTAGCATATGTATCTAATTTGTGATTTATCATAAACTATCTAACGACGAAATTAAACAAAGAACCCCGTTGTTGATACAAAATTAGATGGACCCGTTTTTAACAGTTCAACGAAGAAACTTTATAAACGAATTCAAGATGCTAGGATTAAGGGGAACTTTAAGTTATGTAACAGATTAGTATCCAATTTGTCGCCTAAAGAAAAGGCGATGTTAATTGAATTTGTGAATGTTACAGAGGAAATCAACAAATGGCTTGAAGCAAAAGTCAGATGCGAGTTTCATATACTTGCATAAGGATCCAGTACATTCTAGAAGAATGTACGGTATAATCAATTCGGATTCTTTTCCTTAAATAACGAAAGTTAGTTGGGACAAGATCACATTTAATTAGGGTATATATATATATATATATATATATATATATATATATATATATATATATATGATTATTTACGGAGTAATATGATGAATTGAATCACAAAAATTGGAACTCGTTCGACTTTTATAGGCAAGTTAACCTCACCTACCCCTCATTCATTTCCTGTTCGCTCAAACAAAAGATGTTACCTCATTTTACTTAACATAAATAAATATTAATATTAAATCTTTAGAATTAATTAAATATTATATTATATTTAAGTGCGTAGTAAAAATGTAATTTTTGTTCAAACGACTCGTACGTTGTCACTCGACTCATGTACCACTTTCGATTTTTTGAGTGCACTTTCATACGTTTAGAAAACTAGCCTTTTACGTTACGAGACGTGTACCTTTAATAATAATTTGACTTATTTATCAAAAATTTACTTTATGAAAAATGTAACTTATAAATTTGAGCATTGTGGTCATTTCCTTCTATAAATCAGGGACTCGTTGTTTATCAAAATATATTATTTTAAATCAGAACGGTTTATGACTAAGTTAAATATATATATATATATATATATATATATATATATATATATATATATATATATATATATATATATATATATATATATATATATATATATATATATATATATATATATATATATATATTTATTTAGAGTTGTAACTTTATACATAATATGTATGTTTGAAATATTTACCTAGTGATATAATATTTAGTCTTTCAAAACTAAATATATATTTCAAAGTTCGTTTTTAAAATCGTTTAGAAAAATATTATAACTCATAACGTTTTCATTTGAAAACTTAAATAAATACAATTCGTTTATGTATTAACTTTTTAAATATCAATCGTATCTCTAAGCGAATGTTACTATCGTGTACTAGACTAATTTTAAAAAAACATATATATTTAATGAACACGTTTTAATGTACGTTGCAAGTTATTCATACATCTAACAACTAACATTCCAATTTACGTTGTTTAAATAAAGACATTTTAATAAACAAGTTCTATTATATCGAAAAATAATTTCGCACGTTTGAGAATAGATCGATCAAGTATTATGAGTTCAATTCTCCACTAACTTTTGTCTAACTCTCGATAAGTGACACTTTGTTCTCACTTGTAATTTACTTTTCTATTTATTCCGCATACCGTAAAAAAGAAACGATTTCTCAAATCAATGTGGGCCTCGTTACAAAGACTCACAATCATACAATGTATCTGATAAATCAATCATTTGATATTATCTTTTAATTTCATCGATAAACTTATATTGAAACAAAATACATTTATGTAAAGTATTATTTATCTAATACCTTGTTAACGTTTTTAATTAATAAGTATATATATTATATATACATATCAATATACACATAAATGTTCGTGAATCGTCGAGCATAGTCAAAGGGTAATTGATTACATGAATGTAGATTTCAAAACTTTCAAGACTCAACATTACAAATTTTGCTCATCGTGTCGGAATCATATAATGATTAAAGTTTAAATTTGATCGGAAATTTCTGGGTCATCACAGTACCTACCCGTTAAAAGAAATTTCGTCCCGAAATTTGATCGAGGTCGTCATGGTTAACTATAAGAATGTTTTCATGACGAATATGAGGTGATAATAGAGTTTTATCATCATTGAGTAATATAGATGAAACAATTTGATTATTCGAAGAGTATAAGTGAAGCTATCGCAAGAGAGTGAAATGAGTAAATGTAGAATTGTTTTAATCGATGACGTAGTTACAATTGATTTCCGGAATTCACAGGATTTAAAGAAAATCTTCGTAATAAGATTTGGTTCTTCAACGATTAAGGAAATCAGAATCCTCTTTGATTAAATGCAATAATCTGTTTCGATTTCTCTGTCGAGTTTCTCACTATAAATCCGCCCCCTCCGTTTCCTTATTTCCATATATCACATCTTCTAGTCTTTCTCCTCAATTCACACTTTAAGCCATTCATTAATATGCTCCATCCCATTCTGATCCTTGATATCCTCCTAACTTTCATATCTGTCATTCTTCTCTTCCATCTACCGCCGGAAGAATCTATTTACTTCTACTATACTCTTGGGTTTATAGTGTTTCTAGTTCTTCCGTGTCTTTATATTGCTATATGCATTGACATATACGGTTTATAATTTCTGGGTGGTCGTTGGGTTTTATATCTTCCTTTATACTTCGATGTCCCTACTTCTGTCTTTTATAATCATTGTCATCCACAGTTAATGTCCTCTCCTATTTGCTGCGATTTATATTCCAATTTCTAGTTTGGATTTTTCATTCTTTCGTTTCCTCTTCTTGTGATTAAGCATCGCTTGTAATGGTCCGGAATTCGTAGATATGAGTTTCAGAATGAATATAATTAATGTTCTAAGAAGAGAATCGTAATGGTACGATCTTGCTTTGTCAAATTACCAGGATATCCCGGAAAAGACCGAATCATAAAGAAAAATATTTTCTTGATATGTTTAGAGATTAGATAGAATGTAAGAGTCGTGTAAATGACACATTATGATGGTATGTTCTGTGAATCATCACGTCCCATTAGAAACTCAGCATGAATTACTGTAATATAATCACGTTGATCAAGTGTCATTATATAATATACTAACTCATGCATCAATTTCCAACACTACTTTAAAAACATTCATAGTTTAAACTCGAAAGTTTACAGAATATAGAAACTAGCAGTTTCTTATATGATGTAATACTAATAGCGCGAAGAGATAAATGATTTCAGATAAGATTAGTTATGAAAATATCTTCCACAATATCGAGGATATTTATAATGAAAGATATGATAATATCTTAGAATATCTAAGATCAGAGGATGATGAAGAATATTGTCCGCAAGGGTTTAGAGTAAGGAGCAAGATATTCGTTAAAGACTTCAGCAGGCATTGAATCATTTGGATTCTTTGAAGGCAGATTTAGCCTTTGTGTTTTGTCCATGGCCTCCTTCATGGTTTGCTCAATTCATTTTCCAGTTCCAACTTTGCTGAGTTTTTCCAACATACTATTCTTTATCATCAAACTTCTGATGGTTAAGGTTGTTTACAGTTTTTGCTGCTTCATCAGAAATTTCTAAATTTGAAGTATTGATTCGTAGACTGGGTGCTTTTCAGAATTTTCAAATTGGAAGGATAATTCTAAGAGATTAATGATATATGTATACATATAACTGTTGATGTAGGCATGCTGCGAGATTCAAAATACTGATTGCTGATTTCTGGTAATTGGTATGACAATTATTGTTTCAAGATGTAGATGGATATATGATAAGGTTTCAATGAATCAATATAGTGGTTTTTCGAAGAGGTTTAAGTCAAAGAATAATGAAGTTGTTGGTACGTTTACTGTTAATGTGATGGGATATAAAAGGTTCTCCGGTAACGATGACGAAGGGGCAAATGGATATATCAAAGTTATAATAAGACTTATTCGAATGAAAACTTGAAGTTGATTTGCTGGAGCTGTGACAAAACTGTCTAATTTGAAAAGGAATTGCAAAGTTATTTTCGGTAATAACAACGCCAAAGAAGCTAGCACAGATACGTGTTAAACGTTTACTCAAGTTCCGAATGTTTTTAGGTGCATAACTATATGCATCAATCTCTTCTTCCGTAGATGAAGTACGGTTGGTTCATCCTCTTGATTGAGGTATTTTTTTTTAAGAATCATGATAGATTTGAACGCTGATTGTAATCGTCAATATACAAATGAGGTTTAGGATGAAATCAAGTGGCAAACTTGAAGAATTGTTTTGTTTCATATGTTATAATCAATATTTTAATTCATTTTAATTGTCCAATATTGGTAGTCCTCAGTTGATAGTCCACAGTTAGCAATATATAATATTCGAATTAATTAATACGTGTCGTGACCCGTGTACATGTCTCGGACTCGATCACAACTCAAATTATATATATTATTATAGAATCAACCTCAACCCTGTATAGAGAACTCGATCATTACTGCATATAGAGTGTCTATGGTTATTCCAAATAATATATATAAATGCGTCGATATGATATGTCAAAACCTTGTATACGTGTCCCGATATTTAAAGTGCGTAAAAATAAATAACAGAAATTAAATGACAATAAATAAAGTGCGTAAAGTAAATAATAGAAATTAAATGACGATAAATAAAATTGCGATAATTAAATTGCGATAAATAAAATATAATCAGTTAGCTAGGAACAATTAGCTAGGATTTTTGTTATCGTGGATTCTTAATAGAATTTCTCATAGTTAATTCATTTGTTTCTAACAAATTTTTATTTTGTCCAATGTTTTCTTCATTATGCCACTTGTTGGATTCTGGTAAATCAATATCCAAATATGAAATTGAATGAAAATGGTTATTTTTCGGTGAACGGATACGTATATCGGTGGTTGTAAATAGGATAGTAAATGACTGTTGAATTCAGATTTGAAAGAATGTACAGTGTAACTTATTAATGTAAAATCTAAATATTCCTCGGGTATTACCTACCCGTTAAAATATTTTTACCATTAACAGTTTGTACAAAAGAATTTTTGATTACAATCTTTATGAAAACATATACACATATATATTTTCTTCAGATATAATCGTGGATTTAATGATTTAACATGATATTAATCTCATTTGATTTATCATTAGAACTAGAACACATAATCTCTAAAACATTAGAAATTATATAATCGTCACATAGAATGAAGATAATTGATGTAGAATGATTCGTAGAACGATAATTATACTCGAGGTACAGAATGAGATGTTGAGTCATGTGGTGTTGAAACTTGGTTTGTTGGTGGTACTGGTGTTGATGTTGATGGTACTGTTGGCACTGGTGATATTGCTGACGCTGGTAGGTTTTGCACCACGTTTTTCAAAATTGATTACTCGAGCGCGAAGCTCGTTGACTTCTTCCATTATTCCGGAATGATTGTCGGTCGAAACGAGCAGATGAATAAGGTTTAAAATTTTAGATAGAATATAATCGTGGCGAGATATTCGGAAAATGAGTGTGAAAATGGGGTTTCGAATGGATTCGCCGGTAAGTGCTTCAGGTTCATCGCCAAGAGGTGAAGTTGGTTGGTGGAAAGGATCGCTTTCTTCTCATCTTCATTAATTAAGTAGCCTACGAGCCCATCTCCAATTCATCCAGAATAAATGATGGCTAATTGGTTGATCCATTCCGGTCACACTGCTTCCGGAGCTTATGTGAACATCCATGTCGGAATAACTGTCGGAGTAACTATCGAAATCTGAGGGACTCCAACTGGTTGAGGGATTTATCTCGTACGATCAGATGAAGGATTTTCGATAAGAAATAGATTATAGGATGTAGATTAGTACCCTGCAATACATAATTTACATATGCATATATAATACTAAAATCCCATAAGTTACGGAGGAATCTACGAAAGTTGTCAGGCAAAGGTAACAATAACAGATACGCTAAGATATGAATTTATCTATACACTGTCTATGCAATAGAGGTAGTAAGACGTGTCTAGACTTTAAGAATGATAAGCAAATAATTTTCGACACTAAATGATAAGCAAAGCTTTTGACATGCAGACACGGTCGAAGTCCAGACCCAATAATGCATCTAAACAACTATCAGTTAGACACACTAATGCAAGACCTGGTTCGCTAAGACCACCGCTCTGATACCAACTGTAGTGACCCGTCCTAATCCATTTGAACGAAGTCATCAACATCTGGTTCCATTGCGATGATCAACTCTAAATAATGTCTTTACAATGAGCAAATGCACAGCGGAAGATTTCTTTCATACCTGAGAATAAACATGCTTAAAAGTGTCAACCAAAAGGTTGGTGAGTTCATAGGTTTATCATAACAATCATTTCAATATATTAATAGACCACAAGATTTCCGTTTATAAATATATGTACACTCGCAAGTGTATAAAAGTATTCTATAAGTTGTAGGCACCCGGTAACAAGCCTTAACGTTCATGTTTTACCCTCTGAAGTACACCAGATCAGGTGTGTTTAAAATAACCTCGAAGTACTAAAGCATCCCATAGTCAGGATGGGGTTTGTCAGGCCCAATAGATCTATCTTTAGGATTC
The DNA here is from genome assembly GCF_046630445.1 of Rutidosis leptorrhynchoides. Taxonomy (NCBI): domain Eukaryota; kingdom Viridiplantae; phylum Streptophyta; class Magnoliopsida; order Asterales; family Asteraceae; genus Rutidosis; species Rutidosis leptorrhynchoides. The sequence continues at coordinate 30,739,984 of NC_092338.1, read as the reverse complement.
GCGCCTACCGTACATAGACAAGTAGTTTAATGTTACCAAGCTAAGGGTATATTTCTGGTTTAAACCCACATAGAATTAGTTTTAGTACTTGTGCCTATTTCGTAAAACATTTAAAAACAGTGCATGTATTCTCAGCCCAAAAATATATATAAAAAGGGAGTAATGAAACTCACCATACTGTATTTCGTAGTAAAAATACATATAACATCATTGAATAGTGTAAGATTGGCCTTGGATTCACGAACCTAAATTAATTATATATATTTATATGTTGGTCAATATTTGTCTAACAAATTAAGTCAAATCATAGTGTACCACAATCCTAATGCTCGAGACTAATATGTAAAAGTTAACAAAAGTCAATTTGACTCAAAATGATTTTCAAAATTTGTACATGATTATTATATAGTTTAAATATCGTCGTTTATGTTTTTAAATATTTTTAAAAGATTTATTAGAGTAAATAATATAATTTATTTATAAATAAAACTTTATATATATAAAAATATACTTTTATATATCTTAGATAATAAAATTTATAAAGTTTATTGAATATCATAAAAATGTTATGATAGGTTTTATTAAGGTAATTATATTATTTGTATTACATTTTTATTTAATAAAAATAACATTGATAATAATAATAAGTAAAAGTTGTATTATTTTGTATTAATAATTATTATTATTCTACTAATAATAATAACAATATTTATATTTACGAAAATGGTATTATAATAATATGATAATTCTTATTAATAATGAAATTTTATATTAACAATGATATTCCTATTAAAAATAATAATTTTTGTAAAGATGGTATTTTAATATTACTAATAATACTAATAATTATTTTAATGATAATAATAATAATAATACTAATTATAACTTTAACGATAATAACGATAGTATTAATAATATTAAAAATAACAATTTTTAATGATAATACTTTTCATTAATAATAATAATAATAATAATAATAATAATAATAATAATAATAATAATAAGGTAAAAAAAAACTAGAACGACGATAATAACGACGATAATAATAATCATTTTTACAAAAAAAATTCAATTGACTATAACTCCAAATCCGTTCATCGGATCCATTCGATGTCTAAAGGAAAAGTTCTTAATTTTTCGCTGGCTTTCCAAGGACATGCATATCTTATACCTTATCTCAACCGCATGTGTAACTAATTCAAGATTCAGCATAACCTATCTAAGGGCAATATCAAAAGTACAAGCATGCATAATCCTATTTTCTTGAGCACTAGTCAGGGATACACTATTAATATGTAAAAATTAATTTACGAGTACTCACGTATTAATATTGAGGTTCAATATTGTAGGAAAGGTACGTAGACGCAACGGAGATGATAAACACTCAATTGACCTCGCGAGCATACCTATAATCCATACCCATGACCTCCATAGTTATAACCCATAATTTCCTTAGCCCTATCCTACTCGAAAAACTCATTTTGAGATCATGCAGGCAGAGCCCCGTCGTAGTATTTTATGTATAATACTAATAATAATAATAATACCAAATAATACTAACACTAACAATAATAAGATTAATATTAATAATCTTAAAATTAATAATAATAATATTAATAATATATATATATATATATATATATATATATATATATATATATATATATATATATATATATATATATATATATATATATATATATGATTATTTACGGAGTAATATGATGAATTGAATCACAAAAATTGGAACTCGTTCGACTTTTATAGGCAAGTTAACCTCACCTACCCCTCATTCATTTCCTGTTCGCTCAAAACAAAAGATGTTACCTCATTTTACTTAACATAAATAAATATTAATATTAAATCTTTAGAATTAATTAAATATTATATTATATTTACGTGCATAGTAAAAATGTAATTTTTGTTCAAACGACTCGTACGTTGTCACTCGACTCATGTACCACTTTCGGTTTTTCGAGCGCACTTTCGTACGTTTAGAAAACTAGCCTTTTACGTTACGCGACGTGTACCTTTAATAATAATTTGACTTATTTATCAAAAATTTACTTTATGAAAAATGTAACTTATAAAATTGAGCATTGTGGTCATTTCCTTCTATAAATCAGGGACTCGTTGTTTATCAAAATATATTATTTTAAATCAGAACGGTTTATGACTAAGTTAAATATATATATATATATATATATATATATATATATATATATATATATATATATATATATATATATATATTTATTTATATATTTATTTAGAGTTGTAACTTTATACATAATATGTATGTTTGAAATATTTACCTAGTGATATAATATTTAGTCTTTCAAAACTAAATATATATTTCAAAGTTCGTTTTTAAAATCGTTTAGAAAAATATTATAACTCATAACGTTTTCATTTGAAAACTTAAATAAATACAATTCGTTTATGTATTAACTTTTTAAATATCAATCGCATCTCTAAGCGAATGTTACTATCGTGTACTAGACTAATTTAAAATATATATATATATATATATATATATATATATATATATATATATATATATATATATATATATATATATATATATATATTTAATGAACACGTTTTAATGTACGTTGCAAGTTATTCATACATCTAACAACTAACATTCCAACTTACGTTGTTTAAATAAAGACATTTTAATAAACAAGTTCTATTATATCGAAAAATATTTTCGCACGTTTGAGAATAGATCAATCAAGTATTATGAGTTCAATTCTCCACTAACTTTTGTCTAACTCTCGATAAGTGACACTTTATTCTCACTTGTAATTTACTTTTCCATTTATTCCGCATACCGAAAAAAGAAACGATTTCTCAAATCAATGTGGGCCTCGTTACAAAGACTCACAATCATACAATGTATCTGATAAATCAATCATTTGATATTATCTTTTAATTTTGTCGATAAACTTATATTGAAACAAAATATGTTTATGTAAAGTATTATTTATCTAATACCTTGTTAACGTTTTTAATTAATAAGTATATATATTATATATACATATCAATATACACATAAATGTTCATGAATCGTCGAGCATAGTCAAAGGGTAATTTATTACATGAATGTAGATTTCAAAACTTTCAAGACTCAACATTACAAATTTTGCTCATCGTGTTGGAATCATATAATGATTAAAGTTTAAATTTGATCGGAAATTTCCGGGTCATCACAGATATAAATAATTATATAAATAAATATACGAACATATACATAAAAACTGATTATAAAATATAGATACAGAATATACATATGCGTAATCAGTTTCAATTACCATCACACTTTTTGCTAATTTGTTCTGGTCTCTAATTCTATAGAAAGATTCGAAAACAAACTCAGTTGAATCCAAATTCTGTTAAAAATCGCTTTCTCCTTTTTATTCTTTTATTGTTTTTCGGTGTATCTGATTGATACCTTGTCGACCATGTACCCGCTATTAAACAATCGTCCAACTCATATTGTTAAAAAAAATCATTGATTCTCCATTAGCATTATCATTTAACAATCACAATCATCTTTTACAGAAGTCTAAATTGTCGAAATTTCATCAAATATAGAAGAACACCCAAGAAATACTCTGTCGTGCATCTTTAAATCAAATACCCTGAAATTTAGTTCAATTTCAAAAACTATTAATGCAGTGTTGTTTAAAATCTTCTACTCCATCTATCTGGAAAGTTTCAATCCTCAATTCCTTGAATTGAAAACAAATTTTGAAGTCAAAGTTTTGAAACAAAAAGTCAAACGTTTGAATTAGAATTAAATTCGAATTTGTTCTAGTGTTTTGAATCAAATTGATGATTTAGATAGTTTATAGGGAGTAATTGCAACATATTTTGTGTTATAGTCTTTGTCTAAAACATCCTAGAATTCGAGAAGAAGATTTGAGTTGGTCGTGTTCTTCACAAATGCAGTAGCAGTTCCTTGTATTTTTTTATTTTTTTCTTCTGTTATTCTGAGTCTGTTGAATCCAACCATCGAACCCCGTTGTTTTTATATCACAACCTGCATAAATTTAAAAACTCTGGTTATGAATTCGGATTACTTCTGGTTGACTTTGTGTAGAAGTAGAGAAAAGATTACGAAACAGAAAAAGGAGTTAAGAGAAGCTAAATAGGTTTTAAATCAGGAAAAACGAATTTGGCAGAATGGTTAGGTGTTGTGGTGAGGAACGAGAGGTCTCGGGTTCGAGCCCGGGCATGGACTGTTTTCAATTTTTTTTGGGACTTCATCCCTTTGAGGTAGTCTTCAATTGTTTATTTATTATTATTATTATTATTATTATTATTATTATTATTATTATTATTATTATTATTATTATTATTATTATTATTATTACCATGATTATTATTATTGTTATTGATATTATTTTTATTATTAGTATTATAACATTTATTAGTATTATTATCATAATTACAAGTTTTAAAACCATTTTTATTATTATTAACATTACTAATGTATTTATTATTATAAATTTTGTCATGCAAGTATTAGTTATCATTATTATTATTATTATTAGTAACATAAGTATTATAAATATTATCATTATTATTATTAACATAATCATTAGTACTATTATTATTAAACTTATTATCATTATTATCATTCTTATGAAATTAATATTTTGTTATCACTAAAACTATCAATTTTAACATAAAAAGATACTTTTATATAAAAATACATTATGTTATACTTTTATTACTAAAAGGATATTAGCTAAGCTATATAAATTAATATATAAATATATACTAAACCTTAACATATAGTTTTTATTATTAATCATAAATAATAATTATATAAAACATATAAACTAAATATATTAAAATTAGCTAAATAACATATAGTATAACAAGTATACTATTACTAACAAAATATGTATATATAATTGATCAATTACGATTACGTGTATTAATATATCCACAAATGATATAGGTTCGTGAATCCGAGGCCAACCCTGTATTGTTCAATATTGTTATATGTATTTTTACTACAAAATACGTTAGGTGAGTGTCATTTGCTCCCTTTTACTCTTTACATTTTTGGGACTGAGAATACGTGTTCTGTTTTTACAACTGCTTTATTAAATGCTTTTGAAATATATTTTGAACTGCGAATACATGAAATGCTTTTATAAATGTTTGACGAGATAGACACAAGCAAAACATTCCTCGAATGAATTATTATGCAGACAGAAGTTCGGCGGATTATTATTGAATTATGTGGACATGATAATTGCCACCATTGAATTATGTGGACATGATAATTGCCACCATTGAATTATGTGGACATGATAATTGCCACAAATTGAAGTGAATGTTATGTATCGAGAGAATGATTTTATACACAGGTTATGTGTATGTTATTTTTGTGCACGAGTTATGTGTACGGTTACTAAGATTTATGAAAGATGATTTCGTACACGAGAAAGGTGTACTGTATTTAAAAGATATCGCATGTACATTACAGGTGGCTATAGGATTCGGACCCATTTGTACCATGCAGGATTTAAATCTTGTGGTCTATCAAAATGATGAATTTTATTGTTTTATGATAAACTTATGAACTCACCAACCTTTTGGTTGACACTTGAAAGCATGTTTATTCTCAGGTATGAAAGAAATATTCCGCTGTGCATTTGCTCATTTTAAAGACATTATTTGGAGTCGATCATCGCAATGGAACCAGATGTTGGTGACTTCGTCCAGATGGATTAGGACGGGTCCTTTCATGGTGGGCTCTGGGGTTTCGTTTTCGTGATGTTATAACCTCTGGTCGGATTTGTGCTCTTCTTGTCGGAATCCTCTCCGACTTCCTTGCTTCTCGCGTTCCTGAAAACGAGTACCTTTTTGGTACTCTCGTTTTGTGTTGTATTTTGGAGACTATTTTTTTTATTGAGTTTTGGGATCTTGTGGTTGTTCATGGGGTGGTTGTTAGTTGTTTTCTGGCGGGTAACCTTTCCTTCGGTCTGGCCGTGACCTCTGTCCTAGCCAAATCTCTTGCATTTCTCTTTTAAGCGACGTTCTTTTATTTTGGGGTCAAGGCGTGGGGTGCGTTTGGATGGTAGTTGTTGGTTCTTCGGTGGATGATCGAAGTTCTCCCTGTTATTTTCGTTGTTGTTTGCTTGGTATGTTCGTTTTTTAGTGCAGTCGGTATTATTGATTACACGTGTTATAGCTTTAGCTTTCTTTTATTTCTTTGTCTAACTAATTTTCTGCCAGTTGGCGAGGTCGTTTAATCTAGGTCATTTAGTTTGGCTACAACTTGTTTTCTTTTTATTTGTATTAGTTGTAGTTGTTAAACTTTAGATCCTTTTTAATTTAATCTTATTATGATTTTCATGAGGAAAAATAAAAAAAAATAAAAAAAAAAATGAAGTAGATCACTAAATCCACTAGAAGTGCTAACAACAATGAACGAGGTACAAGCAAAGATTTGCATCGGTGTGCCATTCCTTTGTACCTTTTCTTCTCCAAATCGAAAGTTTGTATACTTTCGTAAATTAGGTTTCCAGTTTCTTCACTTCGTTTAGCAATCACTATAATTCCCCAAATTATACCTCGATTCCACCATTAATCGAGTCAAAAGGTACGTTTTTACATCCCTTCAATTCCAAGTTTTAATTTGCAATTAATACACTAAAGTTAGACCTAGTTTTGCAATTTAGGGCGCTAAGTTATCGAATTGAATCCTATTACTTTCCAATTCGAAAATTTGGATTCTGTTTATATAGATCGTACTCGAGATTCCGTGTCCATAATTTGATCTGAATTTGAGATTGAAACACGAACAGTAGGTTATTGGTATGGAGTCAGTAGAGGATAATAAGCTGTTAGACACCAAACGATTCGATAAAGACGGTGAAGTTGATGTTAAAATGAAAAATAATGGAAATTGTAGATCATTTGATGATGTAAAAGATGAAGTAGATGCTGGGAAGACAAAGTTATCCTCATCACAGTCACCTGCCATGAAAGGCAAAGGGTTGAGGAAATGGCGTCGTATTCGTAGGGAATCCGGTAACGAAACAAATAGCTATTTCGATATTAATAGGAAGAGAGGTATTGTTACTTTACCTGCTGTGACGAAGCAAAAAAGTGAAGGCTCTAGTTCATCAATAAATGCTATGTCGAATGTTATTGGTAATGCGTTTGATCACATAGGTCAATATAGAGCTTTTGGTGTAGGAATGGGACCTGGTTTTGCATCCAGGGCTGATTCTGAGAACAGTGACGATCGAAACAGTAGGTCTTCAACAGCAGCAAGTGCTCCTAGATTGAATCCCGATTTGCCCGTTTTAGGTTTTGAATTTGGAAAGGACACGACTAAGATTTTTAGTGTGATAAATAGTACACTACAAAGTGATCAGCAGGAGAAAACTCGAAATGTAAAGAAAAAAGCTAGAGGGGCTAGAATCAAGAAGGAAAACTCGATTTCCAGCATGGAATCTGACTCCAGAAGCTCTAATTTGGTGTTCATGCAGGGTTCTAATTCTATTACAAGTAATGGTAGAAGGAGTGGCAGATCAGGAGATTATGAGGAAGATGACAGTTTCGATGCTCAGAATGGTAGTAGGAATTCAAACAATGAAGTTGGAGTTGCATTTAGTAAGAATGGGCCTTGTTCTGAATATGTTTCACATAAAGATTCAGCGGATGAAAATTCGTCGGCGATCAAGGAAGACAAAGCTGATGAACATGTGGGGTCAGGGGATCGAGATCATGTGGTGGATTCTATCATGCCGCTCCATTTTGCACAAGAAGCACTTGAAAGAGGTAACATTTCTTCCCCTATGTTTGTACTTGTCCTGGAATTTATTTGTTCACTAATTATATTTGGAGTATTAATTAATTATCTTTATAATTGTTTATCTTATTGCTTTGCAGAAGTCCAGAAATTGAGGGATGTGGGTAAAGAGGAAACTATGCCCTCTGATGACTGTGTTGAGTTTCAATCCAATACGATAAATGATGTTCATTTACAAAGCAAGCTTGAGGAGGCCTTTGTTATGATTGACCTCAAAAACTCAAAGATCACCCAACTTGAATCCACCTTAAATTATAAAGAGATAGAGACTGCATTTGAGGAACTCTTGACTGAAAGATTCGCAGCCGAGCTGGAATATCTCGTAATATTAAAAACAGTCGAAAATCTGAAGGAAGGTCTAGACCTGACCAACATTACAGTGCAACAACACAAGAACATAGGGGTCGCAATGACACGAGAACAGGTGCCGACTGTGGATGTAGAAGAAACGAATGAAGATTCTTGGAAACTGAAAACTAGTGTGTGTAGATATGCTTCTTGTTTTACAATTCAGGCAGTTTTGCTTCTTGTAGTCTTGTATATGTTTATGTTGCAGTTTTCATCCAAAACAGTGGATGTTGTACCCACTTAATGTAATTTGCAAGGTCCAAGTGTATCATTATTGAATTCCATCTTGTTTAGATATTAAATTTTTATAGTTCAGCCTTTCCAAAAAAAAGAGAGAATAATAATAAAATTATAATATCAGTTGTTGATCTTTTGTTTGTAATACATGCAGGCTTGTGTTGCTGGAATTTATATATCAATTATAATTTATAAATTATATGTTGCTGGATTGAAATAGTATTTGAAGTTAAATTATTAGCAATAACCCAAGTTAGGATACTGATACTTATATTTGTAACTTTGTAAGTCACAAGATAGTCTCACAATTCAAGTTGTGATGTTGTTGCCAACACTTTAGAAAATTTGATTAGAATATGGAATTCTGAAAAAAACAACTATTGAATTTTAATTAATGCCATGTTATAGTACGATACAATATGATAATTATCTACAATATAGTATTTTTTATAGAGCTTTATAGGAAGCTTTTATCTTGGTTTATGTACATTAAAATACCAAGTTTATCACCACCGGGATCCTTGGCGCAATGGTAGCGCGTCTGACTCCAGATCAGAAGGTTGCGTGTTCGATTCACGTAGGGTTCAAATCCTAAAATCGGGTCTCTTTTTTTATTTTTTATTTGTAGTCTTTATTAACAGAGTTCTAATAGAGCCAATGGCCCAAAAGCTTTTATCATCAATTCAACATATTCAATACAGCCGGTTCAACATATTCAACACGTATGTTTCTTTAACTAATGGTAGCAAAAGTTAAATGCTATCGATGAATTTCATCAAGAATATTTCTCGTCGAGCTGTGCACATACGTGTCGGGTTTCTTCATACGTGTCAGGTTTCTTTCCAGCCTTGAGGGTCTGGAATGCAATTGTTTAGCTTCACAAAGGGCTCTTAATTGGAAGACTATTTGTGATGGTAGCGGTAATATAGTGGTGTGATGAGTTTTTTTTTTAGGATGGCGGTGAGTAGGTGACGTAGCAAAGATGGTGGTTGGGGAAAGAGTGATGGGAGGGTGATAGGTTGTACGTCTCACCTTTTTTAATTTATTATACTTTTCTCCCCCAATAAAAATATGCCACATCACCCAAAAAATATAACACACTTGTGATCAGCTGGGTGATGGGCTCAAGCACGCCACTAGCACGCCGCGCTAGTGGGCATGTTGGGTGAGTTTTTTCTGCACGAAACACCTCAACCCGCGCACTACAATTAGTCTAAGTGTGGGTGTCTCAGGCTTCCCTGTAAGAGTTCATTGAAAAGTAAAAGTGAATCATGGGGACTCTTGGCGAAGGTTAAGCCCCTGATTACTCTTATATAGTATATACACATAATATACATGAGGAGAAAAATTGTGTAAAAGACAAATAAAGCTTCAATAATTTCACCACACTCGACATAAGATGCAACCACTCTTCCTGCATTAACCCTATGATTAATCAATCCAGACACCACCAATTGTGTACGTAACTGACTACTTTCATTTATATCTCTGCACACTTGCAGCAACCTAACAGGGGCAGGAACACCTATCCCGTAAGCGGATAGCTAACTTTGTGAACATATATGACTAACGAAAGAAGAAGCCATTGTTTTCTCCTTATTTTTTGCCTTTTGCTAGTAGAAACTTTTTGTTCCGGTATTCACACTTTGTTATCGATTCACAGCCGTATAAACATTACCCAAACATCAACAAGACGAATGGTTTTTGTATTACATAATGTAGTAGTACCACACAAGCAGCATAATTGTTCACATACAACAAATGAAAACTGTAAATTATAGATTCAGTATAACCCCTCTTATACAAATTCGATATAAAAAACCATTTTTCTGTATTACTCGTAGTAAGCAAAGATAGAAACAAATAAATATAATCATACAGAAATGTAAATGAATTTCATCCCGGATCTATAATCTAGTACACGTGATTTGACAAAAGAACATCAAAAACTCATACAAACTTACAGTCTGCAAAGTTTATGGCTGTTGCTAGAAACAGTTATGATCCTTCAAAACCACCTGAACAAGAATATAACAACTCCCACAGTAAACGCCATCAACATAGACGAACTGCGAACCTTATAACTGTTATTAGAATTCGCATTGACGCTATTCTTCCCTGCTCCGGGTGCTGCAGCGGGACAGACAAGCCCAAGTTTATCGCCAGTACACAAGCTGGAAAATAAACCGGGCGGATAGTTTCCGTAAAGATTGATGTAACTAAACATTGTTGACGCACACTCGTTAGACAGATCGTTCAAGTCATCAGAATAAGGACAGGCAAAGTCTTTAAAAGCTCCACAACATAAATAAGCAGGGTATCTTGGTCCTTTGCATTTACTAGTTATGATTGTGTAATTCATATATTCAAAGTCTACAGGACAAGCTGCGGGTTTAAACAATAAGTTTATCACCATATGCACAAGATTGATGTGATAAATCTACTAACAGAGATAATTTCAAAACCCTAATTCAGAAATTAATCAAATTAAGGCAGTTTATTTAATAAAATAAAATTATTTAATAAAAGGAACTAACGTTTTTTAGCCTGAAGTAAGGTTCGTCCAACTGCAGAATCAGAAGCGAAGACACCATCTGCACAAATAAAAAGTCAAGATCAGAAATTGACTAGACCTAAGAATATATTTGAATAAATAATGTTGATTAAATTGATGAAATGAAACCTGAGATGGAAATTGGAGATGAGAAACAAGTTGAGATACAGCAGCAGATCACAAGGAGAAAGGAAATTGTAATTGTAAGCTTCATGATTGAAGAAGCGATTAACCTAGTTCAAATTAGAGTTGAAACTATAAGAAATTGGATGAATATGATTGAATTTGTTCGAGTAGAGACAGCGAAGCAACGAGAGATCCAGCCAGTAGTGATTTGTTCACGCGGTTGATGGACTTTTTTACCAATTCCAATTCGGCACTCACCTCAATAATTTTGTTTTAATTTATTTATATTGCCCTATTTTATACTTTATATTTTAATTTTATATTTTAATACTTTTTATTTTATTATATACATTTTATTTCAATTTTTAATTTTAATTTAATACTTTATTTATTTTTTTATTTATTTATTTTTTTTTTTTTTGAAAAGCAAAGAGATTTGAATATATAAATGAATCTTGAAACAGTTACAAAAGATATGCACCAGGCCACCATGACTCGGAGCAGCTGTATATATACAGATAATAAGCAGCAGGAATATTAACTAAGCTAACATGTCACACTAAACTGTTTTTCTTTTTCCAGTTGCAAGACTTCAAGAAGCCATGAGTTTAGCCGATTCTTTTTTTTGTTGGAGGTGAGACATCATAACATTTAGGGTGAGTTAGCCAACTTTGCCAATCTAGGTTGCCTTTCTTCCACCTACAAGAGATCCACTCGAAGCTCTTCGATTGAATATCGGCCACCAATTTAGCTTGACAATCTCGAGATTTTTCGAAAACATGTTCATTGTGGTTTTTCCAAATTATATAGCCGGTAGTCCAAACCACGGCTTGCCATAAAGAGAGTCCCGTGTTTGTTTTTAGACCGTTATTATTTCCATTGAGAAGTTCTTTTACGCTTGAATTGTTTAAATCCCACCACTTTCGGATTTTTTCCCAAATTCCCGCGGCTACTTTGCAATCAATTAACACATGATGAATGGACTCTAAAGCGTCATCACACACTGGACATCTAATCGAGGGAAGGTCAATGCCTCGATTATCTAGTTCCGTTCTAACCGGTAATCTATTTAGTTTTGCTCGCCAAGTAAAAATACCTATTTTTTGTAGTAACTTGTTGTTTACACGAGTAGGCTCGATTGGTGAGTTAGATGTAACAAGGAGTTCTTCCAGCATTTCAGATAAGGACTTTGAGGTGTAGTTGCCACTATTTTCGAAAATCCATCTCCATTCATCTTTATTTTTCTTCGAAGTTACGGTGTTTTTTAGCTTTAATTCGATATGAGTGAGTTCAGAAATTGCTCTCCATTTGGGAACTGATGACCAGCTCCAAGTGAGTTCCACATCATTATAATCATGCCATTTGACTCTTTCAGCAACAGAAACAGCTTTGTTGGATTCCAAGCGGTACAGACTCGGGAAGCTCTCTTTTAGTGTAGAATCGCCGCACCATTTATCATCCCAAAAAGAAGTCTCGAGCCCTTTACCTATCACTTTAACAAACGCATTAGGCAAATCACACCCTAACTTGTTTAGGGTGTGTTCAATTTTAATAATATTAGACCAAGGTCGACCAGTAAATTTTTTAATATGTATTCAATTCAAATGTTCAAAAAAATATTTTATATTTTATTATATTTGTTTATTTACTAGCTTATAACACGCATTATTGCTTGACTTAAACACAAGTTAGTATTCAACTGAATATTATGTAATCGTGTAACTGAATATGATATAAAAATGAAACTTAAAATAAATTATGAAAACAATTATATTTTTAATTAAAAAAAAACTCATGATTTTAGTACACGGACTAATCTAGGAGAATATGAGGGGGTTGTTTGCGAGAACTTGGAACAAGCTCTAAATTGTTCCCATAGGCGTGAAATTGTGGACACGGAATCGTTTGAGGAAACTCCAAAATATATGCCTAGATCATTTGTACAGACAGAAGCATAAGGTGTCATCATCTACAACCCTTTCCTCTGTCGGGGGCTTCCAAGAAATGAAACCGGTGTAGAGACCCGTCCTAATCCATCCGGACGAAGTCCATATCGATTATAAACGATTCACAACAGTTGATTACATCGCGAGGTACTTGACCTCTATATGATACATTTTACAAACATTGCAATCGTTTTTGAAAAGACAATCTTTCATTACATCGAAAGTTGACGGCATGCATACCATTTTATAATATATCCAACTATAATTGACTTAATAATAATCTTGATGAACTCGACGACTCGAATGCAACGTCTTTTGAAATATGTCATGAATGACTCCAAGTAATATCTCTAATATGAGCAAATGCACAGGGGAAGATTTCTTTCGTACCTGAGAATAAACATGCTTTAAAGTGTCAACCAAAAGGTTGGTGAGTTCATTAGTTTAACATAAATAATCATTTCCATCATTTTAATAGACCACAAGATTTTCATTTCCAGTTCTCATAAATAAGCGTCCCATTCATAGAGACAAAAATATCATTAATATGGATTGAACACCTAGTAACCGACGTTAACTTAATGCATAGAATATCCCCAAAACAGAACCTCTCGTCTGTATAATAATCTCGAAGTACTAAAGCATCCGTACCCCGAATGGGACTTGTCAAGGTCATCCGTACCCCGAATGGGACTTGTCAAGGTCCATAGATCTATCTTTAGGATTCGCGTCAATCAGGGGCCATTTCCCTAAATTCTTAGGTTACCAGACTTGAAGGGCGATATTCGGTTAATAATCCAACCATATAATGTAGTTTTATGTACTTGTGTCTATCTTGTAAAACATTTATAAAAGCAGCGCATGTATTCTCAGTCCCAAAAATATATATTGCAAAATGTGATGACCCGAAAATTTTTGACTTATTTAAACCAATTCTCTATACGATTTATTATTTTAACACGTTAAACAAAGTCTGTTAGATTGAGTCTCAAAATTTTAGAACTGTTTCATATATACAATTACCTTTGACTATTCTCGACGATTCATGAACAATTATATGTATGTATATATATATGTACAAGTAAAACGACTTTTCTACAGTAAAACCCTATTTGCTATAGTAAAAATTACTTTGCTACAGTAAAACACTATTTGCTACAGTAAAATACTATTTGTTACGGTGAAACCGTATTTTGCTACAGTGCAACAGTGAAAACTACTTTGCTACAGTGATTTGCTACATTAAAACACTATTTGCTACAGTAAACACTATTTGCTGCAGTAAACACTATTGCTACAGTACACTATTTGATGTCGACGAACTAGCAAACAAAAACGGATAAGGCGGTCATGCGATCGCATGGCAAAAACACTGAAAACCCATGCGATCGCATGGGTTACAGTTAACACTATTTGATGTCGACAAACTAGCAAACAAAAGGGGTTCAGCGGCCATGCGATCGCATGGCAAAAACGCTGAAAACCCATGCGATCGCATGGGGATAAAAATCAGGAAATGTGCCAACAAAAGGCCAGTTTGTTCGACGATATATATACACTTTATTTTTTTTTTACAATCAATATTTATATTTATATTATAATTATAATTTTAAATTTAAGTTTAATAATAATAAGATATATACGAGGGTGTTTTAATTCGAGTTTCAAACCGCTTTAAGCTAAGGAAATATTGGGTATTGTTCCGGGTATTGTTCTTGAATCCAAGGCCAACTATACAGTCGTCTACCATCATTACGTCTACGCAATTTGCCTACAATATTGAGTCTCAATATTGAACCGTGAGTTATAGTCTCCCTTTTTAAATACTTTAAATATTTTTGGGCTGAGAATACATGCAATTTATTTTAAACGCAATAAGACACAAGTACATACAAAATTCTACACTGAGTTAAACCGAAAATCCCTTAGCTTTGGTAACTAGTAGCTGCCAGTACATAGGATATGGACTGGTGGGCGCAAATAATTGTATATGGATCCATAGGGCTTGACATCCCCGTCCGAGCTAGAGCGCTAGCCTTTTAACGGACGTATGTTATTTGAGTTTAAGACACGTTGGTTTGCGTGTATTAAAACGAATGGGGTAATTATCACTATAGCATTAAGTTTAGTTACCAGGGTGCTCTATTACGTAGAATCTATTGATAAACTTTTGATGAAATCTTGTGGTCTATCTTTATATATGTTTATGACTCGAGCAATTAAACCTATAACTCACCAACATTCGTGTTGACTTTTTAGCATGTTTTATTCTCAGGTCCTTAGAATGCTTCCGCTGTGATGTGCTTGTTGCCTGCATGGAGTCTCTCATGCTTTGTACAAAGTTTATTGCATTCAAAAATAAAACTGCGTTGTGTAATAAATAATTGGACTGTGAAGTTAACCTGTAAATTAAAGACTTATGTATTTTGGGGTTTTGCTTATACCTAAGAACTCGCCCACATGTTTATAACTTTCTATGTTTAGAAAGTCACTTATTTTAATGAATGCAATATTTTATCAAAACGTATCATATAGAGGTCAAAACCTCACTGTGGAATCAATGATTAACGTGCTGCGTCAATAGCGATTTTGACGGGTCGTTACAGTTGGTATCAGAGCTTGAGGTCATAGGGAACCAAAAATTACATTAGTGTGTTTAACTGGTAATTGTTAGGATGCATTAGTGAGTCTGGACTATGACCATATCTGTTTTTACTGATTTTTGCTTATTATTTGGTCAAAAACATTATATGTGATATATTTATATGCTAACGTAATTGTTGTTTCAATTATGTGATAGATGACTTCCTCTAATCCTATCATTTTGTACGACTCGGAATCGGACACTGAATCTATTCTATCCACAACTGAAAAGGGCGTTCCAATACCTATTAAAGAAGAAATTGTGTTAGCCGGGGAATCTCAACTCCCGGTAAACCCAGAGGAGGTTCCAGCTCCACCCAGCTTTAGTTTTCCGGAGCCACAGTATCGTTGTCATGGACCCATGATCCCTGGAGTAAATGAGGATCGTCCATTTCTAAACAAATATGGACATTGGTCCAGATATACCGCCGACGGGCGGGTTGTGCCGATTACGCCTGGAAGATTTCGGTTCATGACCACCGGTACATATTCTCGCAGTTCGTCATCATATTCTCCTACACATGACTCAGACAGTTCGTCATCAGACGAGATCAGTAAGGAGGAGGATTTCGCTAATGAAATAAAAGAGATCACTAAGGAGAAATTCCAACTTGCTATAGATAATAAAAACAACCACAATAATAAAAAGTCCTTAATTATTAAAAAGGAGCATGACCATTCGATCCGTAACCACCCTTATTGTATTAAACCCACTGAGACAACGGGTACCTCAAAACCCCAACCAAAAATAAAATACACTGCCAGAATGTCTGTCGGACCATGTGCACACAAACAATTGGCAGAGAGAACCAAATGGGAAGAAGTTTCTGATAGTTCTGAATAAACGACCTCGCAACCATAAATATTCCATGCGCTATTTTATTGCTTATGTGTGCTACTCTATCTTGTTATGTAAAATATCAGTATTGTATGGTATTGTATTATTTTGGTTTATTAATAATAAATGCATGGAATGATTATTTGTATTATTACTACTTCTTATTATTATTATTACATAATAATGTAGTAACTCGCTATAATTTTTTATAGTGGAATATTATTAGGATTTTAGTAGTTAATTCCTTGTACTAGCTATTATGTATGAACTTAACGGGTAGGTAATACCCTAGAAATAATTATAAAATGCTAATAAGAAGAAAAGGCTTTTATAATAATTGGTTCATATTATTAATATGCTACGATTAACTATTGACAACTCATTTTACCTATAATATTCTATATGATTAAATTATATCTGTTGTGTTTATTGAAGAAACATGTCTCAAATGTCGGATGCTGAGTTTGAGCAACTAGTCGAGAAACGTGTGAATGAAAGAATTGCTGCAACCGAGGCAGCAAAAGCAACAGCCGAAGCAGCAGCCAAAGCAGCAGCCGTAAACACAAATTCACGAAACGGATGCTCATACAAAACTTTTCAAGGATGCAAACCACAGACGTTTAGTGGAACTGAGGGACCAGTCGGTCTAACCCGATGGTTTGAAAAGATGGAGTCCGTTTTCAAAATCAGTAATTGTGCAAACGGAGACAAGTCAAAGTATGCTTCGTGCACGTTGCAAGATGGTGCACTTACTTGGTGGAACAATCATGCTAAAGCAGAAGGAATAGATACGGCATATGATATCTCTTGGGAAGAACTGAAAAAGATGCTAATCGAGGAGTACTGTCCTCGAAATGAGATCAGAAAAATGGAATCTGAGTTACGTAATCTGAAGGTTATCGGCGCGAATCTCAATAACTATGAAAAGTGTTTCATGGAACTAGCCTTGTTGTGTCCCGAATTGGTGCCAAATGAGAAACGAAAGATAGAAATGTATATTGACGGTTTATCGATCAATATCAAAGGAAATGTTACATCGTCCAAACCGAATACGATGCAGGAAGCCATGACAATGGCACACCAACTCATGGACCAGATCACAGAGAGTTCGATTAAGGCACCAATTACCGAAGTCAAGACAACTGAAGGAAAGAGGAAATGGGAAGACTATAAGGGCAAAAGTACTCACCTGAAGAAACAAGAAACTTTTTAAGGTAAACAAGATGGGGCAACTGCAAGTCCAAACTATAAGGGACCCCATCCGTTCTGCAAAAGATGTTACACACATCATGCAGGTTATTGCCAAGTGGTCTGTGATAAGTGCAACAAGAAAGGACATGTGGCGAAAGATTGTTATGCCACCGTTTCTGAAGTAAAGACAAAACTGACCGATGTCAAGAAATGTTTTGGATGCGGGAAGTCTGGTCACTTTATAAATCAATGCCCTGATAAGGAGAAGAACAAAGAACCCGCACGTGGGAGGGCATTTAATGTTAGTACCAGTGAAGCACGTGAGGATCCTAATCTTGTCACGGGTACATTTACCGTTAATAATCAACTAGCTTCTATTATGTTTGATACGGGTGCTGATAGAAGTTATATGTGTAAAGACTTTAGTTCTAAACTAAAATGTGCATCATTACCTCTAGACGATAAATATACTATAGAATTAGCTAATGGTAAACTGATAAAAGCCGATAAAATTTGCCATGGTTGCGAAATGAATCTCGCTGGTGAAACCTTCAAAATTGATTTGATACCCGTAGAATTAGGAAGTTTTGACGTAATTGTTGGCATGGACTGGATGTCCAAAACAAGAGCGGAAGTTGTTTGCGCTGAGAAAGCAATCCACATCCCTCGTAAGGATGAAACGTCATTAATGATTTATGGGGAGAAGAGCAACTCAAAGCTGAACTTTATCAGCTGTATGAAGGCCCAGAAACTTATAAGAAAAGGTTGTTATGCTATTCTGGCACACGTAAAGAAGATCGATACTGAAGAAAGAAGCATTAATGACATGCCGGTTGTAAGAGAATATCCCGGAGTATTTCCAGAAGAATTACCGGGGCTACCTCCACACAGATGTGTAGAATTCCAGATTGATCTCATACCAGGAGCTGCACCTGTAGCCCGATCTCCATATAGACTTGCACCTTCAGAAATGCAAGAATTACAAGACCAGTTGCAAGAATTATCGGACCGTGGATTTATTCGTCCTAGTTTTTCACCTTGGGGTGATCCTATTCTGTTCGTCAAGAAGAAGGATGGATCTATGAGAATGTGCATAGATTACCGAGAATTAAACAAATTAACGATCAAGAATCGGTACCCATTACCGAGGATTGATGATTTGTTTGATCAATTGCAAGGATCAAGTATTTATTCTAAGATTGATCTACTCTCCGGATATCATCAGCTGAGAGTGAAGGAAGAAGATGTTCCTAAAACCGCGTTCAGAACCCGTTACGGTCACTATGAGTTTCTAGTCATGCCTTTTGGATTAACTAATGCTCCAGCAGTATTCATGGATCTAATGAATCGCATCTGTAGACCGTATTTAGACAAATTTGTCATTATTTTTATCGACAACATATTGATTTACTCGAAGAACAAGGAAGAACAGGAGCAACACTTAAGACTGGTACTGGAGATACTCAAGAAAGAAGAATTGTACGCAAAATTTTCGAAGTGTGATTTCTGGTTACAAGAAGTACAATTTTTGGGCCATGTTGTCAGTAAACATGGAATTAAAGTTGACCCCGCCAAGATCGAAGCCATTAGTAAATGGGAAACCCCGAAGACTCCAACACAAATTCGCCAATTCTTAGGTCTTACTGGTTACTACCGAAGATTCATTCAAGATTTCTCTAGAATCGCCAAACCCTTAACTGCATTGACTCAAAAGGGAAAGAAGTATGATTGGTCCACGGAACAGGAATCCTCATTCCAGTTATTAAAGAAGAAGTTAATCTCTGCACCCATTTTGTCATTACCGGAAGGAAATGATGATTTCGTGATCTATTGTGACGCTTCGCGCCAAGGTTTTGGATGTGTATTAATGCAACGCACAAAAGTTATCGCATATGCCTCACGACAACTAAAAATTCATGAAAAGAACTATACGACGCACGATTTAGAACTTGGAGCAGTAGTTTTTGCACTCAAAATATGGAGACACTATCTATATGGCACCAAGTGTACAGTGTACACCGACCATAAGAGTCTTCAGCATATTTTTGATCAAAAACAACTCAATATGAGGCAACGTCGCTGGGTAGAGTTGTTAAACGATTACGATTGTGAAATTCGTTACCACCCCGGAAAGGCTAATGTTGTAGCTGATGCCCTAAGTCGAAAAGAAAGAGTAAAACCTCTTAGGGTCCGAGCATTGAATATTACAATTCGTACTGATCTCACAAAGCAAATTCAAGCAGCACAGTTAGAAGCTTTAAAATAAGAAAACGAAAAAGGCGAAATAAGTAAAGGGTTAGAAAAACAACTTGAAGAAAAATCCGATGGAACCCTGTATTTTGCTGGTAGGATATGGGTACCAAAACATGGTAACCTAAGGCAACTAGTACTGGATGAAGCACACAAAACGAGGTACTCAATTCACCCAAGAAACGGAAAAATGTACCATGATCTCAAGAAGTTTTATTGGTGGCCTAATATGAAAACAGAAATTGCTACTTATATAAGCAAATGTTTAACGTGTGCAAAGGTCAAAGCTGAGCACCAAAAGCCGTCAGGATTACTGCAACAACCAGAAATTCCACAGTGGAAATGGGAAAGAATAACCATGGATTTCATTATGAAATTGCCAAGGACTGCAAGTAGTCATGATACTATTTGGGTGATAGTTGATCGTCTAACTAAATCAGCTCACTTTCTACCAATAAAGGAGACAGACAGTATGGAGAAATTAGCACGCCTATATTTGAAGGAAGTAGTTTCCAGGCATGGTGTACCCATCTCTATCATATCTGATCGCGACACCCGATTCACATCACGTTTCTGGCAGTCATTACAAAAAGCATTGGGAACTCGATTAGATATGAGCACCGCTTATCACCCACAGACAGATGGTCAAAGTGAAAGAATAATACAAACATTGGAAGACATGTTACGGGCATGCGTGATTGACTTTGGAACCAGTTGGGATCGACACTTACTGTAACGACCCGAATTTTTCCAATCGTTTTATACTTATGAGATTAATATTTACATAAATTAAACCTTACCAACATGATAAGCAATCCAAATTGTTGAGACTTGTGTTTTTAAAACACAAGTCTCAACAATTTGGATTGCTTATCATGTTGGTAAGGTTTAATTTATGTAAATATTAATCTCATAAGTATAAAACAATTGGAAAAATTCGGGTCGTTACACTTACCGTTGGCAGAATTTTCATACAATAACAGCTATCATACGAGCATCAACGCAGCACCATTTGAAGCACTTTACGGTAGAAAGTGCAGATCTCCTATCTGTTGGAGTGAAGTAGGAGAAAGACAACTTACTGGACTAGAAATTATTCATGAAACTACCGAAAAGATCATTCAAATACAACAGCGATTGAAAACGGCCATGAGTCGCCAAAAGAGTTATGCTGATGTAAGAAGAAAACCGCTAGAATTTCAAGTGGGTGACAAAGTCATGTTGAAAGTGTCACCCTAAAAATGTGTAGTACGATTCGGTAAACGAGGAAAGTTAAGTCCTAGGTACGTAGGACCCTTTGAAATCACCGAAAGAATTGGAGCAGTTGCTTATCGATTAAAGCTACCGCAAGAACTTAGTAGTGTTCACGACACATTTCACGTGTCAAATTTGAAGAAATGTTTAGCTGAAGAGGATGTCGTAATTCCTCTTGACGAAATACGAATCAATGATAAACTCCATTTTGTCGAAGAACCTGTTGAAATCATGGACCGTGAGGTCAAACAATTAAAACAAAGCAAAATACCGATAGTTAGAGTTCGTTTGAATGCTAGACGAGGACCCGAGTTTACTTGGGAACGTGAAGATCAAATGAAGCAAAAGTATCCACATTTGTTCACTAATATCGCTCATAAAACAGGTACTACTCAAAATTTCGGGACGAAATTTTCTTTAACGGGGAGGTACTGTGATGACCCTAAAATTTTTGACTTATTTAAACCAATTCTCTATACGATTTATTATTTTAACACGTTAAACAAAGTCTGTTAGATTGAGTCTCAAAATTTTAGAACTGTTTCATATATACAATTACCTTTGACTACTCTCGACGATTCATGAACAATTATATGTATGTATATATATATGTACAAGTAAAAACGACTTTCCTACAGTAAAACCCTATTTGCTACAGTAAAAATTACTTTGCTACAGTAAAACACTATTTGCTACAGCAAAACACTATTTGCTACAGTGCTACAGTGAAACACTATTTGCTACAGTAAACACTATTGCTACAGTGCACTATTTGATGTCGACGAACTAGCAAGCAAAAACGGATAAGGCGGCCATGCGATCGCATGGCAAAAACACTGAAAACCCATGCGATCGCATGGGTTACAGTAAACACTATTTGATGTCGATAAACTAGCAAATAAAAGGGGTTCAGCGGCCATGCGATCGCATGGCAAAAACACTGAAAACCCATGCGATCGCATGGGGATAAAAATCAGGAAATGTGCCTACAAAAGGCCAGTTTGTTCGACGATATATATACACTTTATTTTTTTTTACAATCAATATTTATATTTATATTATAATTATAATTTTAAATTTAAGTTTAATAATAATAAGATATATACGAGGGTGTTTTAATTCGGGTTTCAAACCGCTTTAAGCTAAGGAAATATTGGGTATTGTTCCGGGTATTGTTCTTGAATCCAAGGCCAACTATACAGTCGTCTACCATCATTACGTCTATGCAATTTGCCTACAATATTGAGTCTCAATATTGAACCGTGAGTTATAGTCTCCCTTTTTAAATACTTTAAATATTTTTGGGCTGAGAATACATGCAATTTATTTTAAACGCAATAAGACACAAGTACATACAAAATTCTACACGGAGTTAAACCGAAAATCCCTTAGCTTTGGTAACTAGTAGCTGCCAGTACATAGGATATGGACTGGTGGGCGCGAATAATTGTATATGGATCCATAGGGCTTGACATCCCCGTCCGAGCTAGAGCGCTAGCCTTTTAACGGACGTATGTTATTTGAGTTTAAGACACGTTGGTTTGCGTGTATTAAAACGAATGGGGTAATTATCACTATAGCGTTAAGTTTAGTTACCAGGGTGCTCTGTTACGTAGAATCTATTGATAAACTTTTGATGAAATCTTGTGGTCTATCTTTATATATGTTTATGACTCGAGCAATTAAACCTATAACTCACCAACATTCGTGTTGACTTTTTAGCATGTTTTATTCTCAGGTCCTTAGAATGCTTCCGCTGTGATGTGCTTGTTGCCTGCATGGAGTCTCTCATGCTTTGTACAAAGTTTATTGCATTCAAAAATAAAACTGCGTTGTGTAATAAATAATTGGACTGTGAAGTCAACCTGTAAATTAAAGACTTATGTATTTTGGGGTTTTGCTTATACCTAAGAACTCGCCCACATGTTTATAACTTTCTATGTTTAGAAAGTCACTTATTTTAATGAATGCAATATTTTATCAAAACGTATCATATAGAGGTCAAAACCTCACTGTGGAATCAATGATTAACGTGCTGCGTCAATAGCGATTTTGACGGGTCGTTACACAAAAGCATTTAAAAAGGGAGCAAATGAAACTCACCTAGTGTATTTTGTAGTAAAAATACATATGACAAAACTGAACAATGCAGGGTTGGCCTTGGATTCACGAACCTATATTAATTGCATTTCTATTAAAACATATAATTGAAATATCATAATTTCAATTGTTAATATATATTATTTATATATATTTTGTAGTTATATAACATTTATACTAAATCTGTGATGACCCGGAAAATTCTGACCAAATTTAAACTTAATCTTGTATGATTAACGTTTTCGACACGATAAGCAAAGTCTGTAAAACTGAATCTCAAAATTTTTGAACTACTTTTATATATTTAAATACCCTTCGGTTGTTTTCGACGATTCGCGAACAATTATATGTAAATAGATACATATATACTATAACTTGAAAAGTTAACAATGTATTAATTGTTTGATACCGTACATTAAACTTATTGATTTAAATATCTATTTGAATATATATGATAAGTTGAAATACTTATTATTAAAATTTATTTATAAATAACTTCTAATGTGTATTTAAAAACTGATTTATGTATATTAAAAAGATATATACATATATATAATTTCAAGTTATTTAGTAAACGATAGTAACATTCGTTTATTGATTCGATTGATATTCAGATAAGTTAACTAAAGCGTTTAAGATGAACCAGTATGCTACAGTATTTTCAAATTGCTACAGTACCCAAAATGCTACAGTGTTTTCGAAAATCACTACTTGCTACAGTGAAATTGAATTTGCTACAGTGAATTGCTACAGTGAAATTGAATTTGCGACAGTGAATTGCTACAGTAACTTTGCTACAGTAAACACTATTTTAAAATGTATTTTAACAAATAGCGAGACGATGATTTATAGAAGTAAATGACCAAAACACTCGAAAGTTTAAGATATACTTTGAGTGGTACAGTTTATGGATAATTTAAGGCTATATTTTGACAAAGGTACGTGTCACGAAACATAAAGCATTAGTTTTCTAAGCGTACGAAAATGCGTTCGAGAAACCGGAACTGAGACATAAGTCGAGTGACAACGTACGACTTATCGGAACAAAAATTACAAGTCCACTATGCACGTGAATTTAATATAATATATAATTAATTATATAAATTAATTATATTATATTTATAATTAAATAATATGTCGACAAACAACGAGACAAAAATTTGTGAGCTGTAAATCCTTCCCATGCGATCGCATGGGAAATGTGCTTGAAGGCCATGCGATCGCATGGCAGTCTGTATCTGGCCACATCTATAAATTCGAGCGTTTTTCTGATTTCTGTGCACTCCAACTCTTATCTATCTCTCTCGTATTATATTTATATATATTATTATTATTATTATTATTATTAAGATTAATATTATTATTAATCTTATTATTATTATTATTATTATTATTATTATTATTATTATTATTATTATTATTATTATTATTATTATTATTATTATTATTAGTAATATTATTACATAAAATATTACGACGAGGTTATGGGCGTGTCACTTTCAAAACGGGTTTTCGAGCGGGATAGAGATAAGAAAACTATGGGTTATAGCTATGGACGTTATGGATAATGTTCAAGGGTATTGTTCTTAAGTCAAACCTAGTGTTTATCATCGTCGTTGCGTCTACGTACTTTTCTGAAATATTGAATCACAATATTGATACGTAAGCATTTATATTTTATCTTTTATAAATTAATAGTGTATCCATGTCTAGTGCTCGAGTATATATGTTTATGCATGCTTGTATACTAAATTTCGTCGTTAAACAGTTTATAATGAATCACTAATTAAATACATATACTACTGGTAAAAGGTATATGATATACATGTTTTTGGAAAGCTGGCGAAAATCAATAACTTTTCATTTAGATATCGAATAGTTTCGATGAACGGATTAAAAGATATGATCAACTGAATTATGATTGACGTTAATCGAAATTGCTTTTGAATCTGCAATTAAGATTTAAACAACTTGTTTACGAGATTGATAAAGTGAACTTTTAAATATTACCAACCGAGTAAATGAATCCTTATATAAGGTACGTCTCGTTTGTTGAACTATTGTCAAAATTGACTTTTTGAAACAACATTGGATAACTTTTATATGTCGATATCGAGCATTAGGATTGTGATACACTATGACCTGACCTAGCTTGATAGACATTTATTGACCAACATATGTTCTCTAGGTTGAGATCTACGATTATTTGGTAATCCGAGTTTCGGTCACATTTTGGTGGACGACTTTATATGCTGCTAAGGTGAGTTTCATATGATCCCTTTTACTCAATACATTTTTGGGCTGAGAATACATGCACTTTATTTTAAATGCAATGGATACAAGTACATACTAAATTCTACACTGAGTTTGAACCGAAAATCCCTTAGGTTTGGTAACTAGTAACTGCCAGTTATAAGAACTGGTGGGCGCGAGTAGTAGTATATGGATCCATAGGGCTTGATATCCCCGTCCGAGCTAGAGCACTAGCCTTTTAACGGACGTATGCTATTTGAGAAGCGTACACGTTGGTTTGCGTGTATTATTAAGATGATTATACAAAGGGTATAAATTATATATACGTTAAGTTTAGTTACCAGGGTGCTCAATTTCGTAGAATATTTTGATAAACGTTTCTGGATGAAACAACTGAAATCTTGTGATCCATCTTTATATATAGATTATGTGAAACATACAAACTATGAACTCACCAACCTTTGTGTTGACACTTGTTAGCATGTTTATTCTCAGGTTCCCTAGAAGTCTTCTGCTGCTTGCTTATATGATAGACAAGCTATGTGCATGGAGTCTTATATGGCATATTTTTCAAGAAAACGTTGCATTCACCAATTCATCATCATGTACCTTATTTTGACTGCATTGTCAACGGAAGTACTATTGTAAACTATTATATACGGTGATTGTCTATATGTAGAAATCATCAGATGTCGAAAACCTTTGATTTAAATATTCATTTATGGTGTGCCTTTTCAAAAGAATGCAATGTTTACAAAACGTATCATATAGAGGTCAAATACCTCGCAATGAAATCAATGAATGACGTGTTTGTCCATATGGATTTGGAGCGATCGTCACAGTTGGTATCAGAGCGTTGGTCCTAGCGAACCAGGTCTTGCATGAGTATGTCTAACTGATAGTTGTTAGGATGCATTAGTAAGTCTGGACTTCGACCGTGTTTGCATGTCAAAAGTTTTGCTTATCATTTTTGTCGGAATTTACCTGCTTATCATTCCTAGTCTAAACACGTTTTACTGCATTGATTGCATGAATAGTGTATAGACAAAATTCATATCTTAGCGTATCTGTTACTGTAAACTTTTCCTGACATCTTCTGAAAATTTCTCCGTGATTTATGGAATTTGGTATTATATATACATATGTAAATTATGTATTGAAGAATACCAAACTAAATTCTATAATCTAATTCATATAAAAAAAAATCATCTCCCTAATTATACAAGATGGATCCCGTATCTAGTTCAAACTCTGACAGCTATTCCGATATGGATATTCACCTGAATTCCGAAGACAGTATAACCGAAATGGATCAACCAATTAGCCATCATCTATTCTGGATGAATTGGGGATGGGTTCGTAGCATACTTAATTATTAGAGACAAGAAGAAGGCGATCCCTTTCACCCACCACATTGCCCTCTTGGCGAAGAACCTGAAGCACTTACCAGCGAACCTGTTCGTAATACCATTTTCTCTCTCATCTCCAGAATATCTCGTCATGATCATATACTCTTTCAAATTCTGGATCTTATTCATCCGCTCGTCCGAACCGCCAATCATCCCGATGTAGTAGAAGAAGTCAACGAGCTTCGCGCTCGGGTAGTGGCTTTGGAGAATATGGTGCAAAGGTTACAAGCACCAGCAACATCACCGGCATCAACAGTACCACCGACAACAACACCAACAGTACCATTACCACCACCAACAATATCCGCATCGCAAACCTCAACTTCACAATCTGTTCCACGAGCATCAACGTCATACGCACCGTAGTTACCAAGAAATACCAGCAACAATAACCGATGAAGTATTAACTCATTTCCCCTGAAGAAATTTTATGTAGATTTAATATATATGAATTTTGAAATCAAAATAAATCTTTTCGTACCAAGTAATTACGTGTAAATCTTATCTGGTAGGTACTACTTGGTTAATTCATATTACTAATATGCTATGATGTACATCCTTCGTTAATGACTTAACCATCGTTAACTACAATCTCTGTTTCTAACTCAATGAATTCCATTTCATAATAAACTAAGTATATTATTCAATTATATGGTTGATTTTATACTTTCATCTTCGATGTATTCGAAACTTTCTAGAAAACATTATTCGTACCTAGCGAAGTTAGCAAGAGTTCCATGAGCACCAACATGATTCACTGAGAAAATATCAATAAAACTGAGTATTGATTACATTAGTGAAATACTCCGTAAAGATTATTAAATCTTTAATATTTTAGAGATTATTCATTTCTAATTCAAGTGAAAAATCAAATGAGCTTAATATGATATTAACTCATCAAATCTGTATT
This sequence comes from Rutidosis leptorrhynchoides, assembly GCF_046630445.1. Taxonomy (NCBI): domain Eukaryota; kingdom Viridiplantae; phylum Streptophyta; class Magnoliopsida; order Asterales; family Asteraceae; genus Rutidosis; species Rutidosis leptorrhynchoides. The sequence continues at coordinate 30,712,079 of NC_092338.1, read as the reverse complement.
ACATCTGAAGAAAATATACATACATATATTTTCATAAAGATGGTAATAAAAATTCTTTTGTACAAAATATTACTTGTGAAATCTTTAACGGGTAGGTAATTCCCGGGAAATATATAAGTTCACAATTAATATGTTATACTGTACATTCTTCAACTTTGATTCAAAAATTATTAACTATGCTCACAGCGATATACAATCGTTTCCATACAAATTCAATTACATATTCTGATATTGACGGATCAGAATCCAAGTCAAGATTTAACGGGTGACATCATTCTTAGATCTCTACATCTTTCAAAGCTATACTTTGACTTCAAAAATGTGAAAGATCCTTTAGCATTGTTATTACTGAAAATAACCTTGCAATTTCTTTTCAAAGTATCCAGTATTATCAACCGTTCAACCAGTCAACGACGACCTTTCAGACTTGTAACTTTGGCATATACGTTTTTGTTATCGGGGAATCTTTCATGTTCCACCACATTAGCAGTAAATTTACCAACAACTTCATTTGATCTTTGACCTTCCGAAAAATCCTTATACTCATTGAAACCGTATCATGTACTCATCCACATCTTGTAACGGCAATTGCCATACCAACTATCGGGAATTAGCAATCAGTATTTTGAAATCTTGTAGCATGTCTACGCCAACAGTTATATGTGTACATATAACGTCTACCTCCTGGACTTACATACTTCGAATGTGAAGTTTTCGAAAAACACCCCAAACTACGAAACTAGTTCTCCGAATCTTGAAAAAATGCTGATGAAGTAGCAAAAACTGTAAACGACCTGAACAGTAAAAAGTTTGATGATAAAGGATAGTGTGCTGGCAAAGCTCAGAAAAAGAGAAAGTTTGGAACTGGAAAATGGATTGAGCAAAGTATGAAATAGGCTGTGGATAAATCACAAGGACGAAATCTGCCTTCAAAGAATCCAAATGATTCAGTATCTGCTGAAGCCATTAACGAATACCTTGCTTCCAAATCTAAACCCTTGCGAACAATATTCTTCATCATCCTCTGATATTAGAAATTCAAAGATATCATCGTATCTTTCATTATAAATATCCTCCATATTTCTGGAGATAATTTCATAATCATTCGTATCGAAAATCAATTTTCTCCTTGTGATATCTGTGTTACATCATAAAAGAAACTATTTTAGTTTATAAATTCTGAAACTTTCAAGTTTAAAATATGAATATTTTGGAAGTGGTGTTGGGAGCTGAAGCATGAGTTAGTATAATATAATGACACTTGATCAACGTGATTATATTATAGTAAGTCATGTTGAGTTTCTAATGGAACGTGACAAAGGTTCACAGATCACACCCTCATCATGAACCATGTTACATAACTCTTTCATTCTATATAATCTCTAAAAATATCAAGAAAATATTTTCTTAATGATTCGGTCTTTTTTGAGGTATTCTGGTAATTTGACAAGTCAGATTGTGCTATTACCATTTCTTTCTTAGAACATTAGTTATGTTCATCTGAAACTTCATACCTACGAATTCTGGACCATTATTCGCTTGACTTAAAGTCGGGAAGAGAAAACGAAAGCATGAAGCTCCAAAATATAATGGAAAATATGAAGCCCGAAAACAACCCCGAAATTACAAACCGTGTATATCAATGCGTATATCAATATAAAGACACGGGAGAATGAAAAACAATATAACCCCAAGGTAATAGTAGAAGAAAATAACCTCCTCTGGTGGCAGATGAAAAAGAAGAATGAATGATACGATAGCTAAGAAAATATCAAGAATCAGAACTGGATTAAGCATTTTCACAATCTATTAGGAAGTATGAAATAAGGAAGAAGATTATAGGAGTGGTGAAAATAAATGAAACGGAAGAGGTCAATTTATAGCAAAATATCAGACATAGCGATCGAGGCAGATTACACATTTAATCAAAGAAAATTCTAATTTCCGCAAATTCTGAAGAATCAAATCTTATTTAGATTATGAAGATTTTCTATTCCTTAAAATCCGGAAATCAATTGTTACTACATCAAGAGATAAGACGCATCTCTATTCTCCATTTCACTTTATTACGAAGCTTCTCTCATACGCTTCAAGTAATTGGATTGTTTTTGAAATGTCCCGTTCTTATTTATTAAAAATGTTCCATATTAATTGATTTCGTTGCGAGGTTTTGACCTCTATATGAGATGTTTTTCAAAGACTGCATTCATTTTAAAACAAACCATAACCTTTATTTCATCAATAAAGGTTTAAAAAGCTTTACGTAGATTATCAAATAATGATAATCTAAAATATCCTGTTTACACACGACCATTACATAATGGTTTACAATACAAATATGTTACAACAAAATAAGTTTCTTGAATGCAGTTTTTACACAATATCATACAAGCATGGACTCCAAATCTCGTCCTTATTTAAGTATGCGACAGCGGAAGCTCTTAATAATCACCTGAGAATAAACATGCTTAAAACGTCAACAAAAATGTTGGTGAGTTATAGGTTTAACCTATATATATCAAATCATAATAATAGACCACAAGATTTCATATTTCAATACACATCCCATACATAGAGATAAAAATCATTCATATGGTGAACACCTGGTAACCGACATTAACAAGATGCATATATAAGAATATCCCCATCATTCCGGGACACCCTTCGGATATGATATAATTTCGAAGTACTAAAGCATCCGGTACTTTGGATGGGGTTTGTTAGGCCCAATAGATCTATCTTTAGGATTTGCGTCAATTAGGGTGTCTGTTCCCTAATTCTTAGATTACCAGACTTAATAAAAAGGGGCATATTCGATTTCGATAATTCAACCATAGAATGTAGTTTCACGTACTTGTGTCTATTTTGTAAATCATTTATAAAACCTGCATGTATTCTCATCCCAAAAATGTTAGATTTTAAAAGTGGGACTATAACTCACTTTCACAGATTTTTACTTCGTCGGGAAGTAAGACTTGGCCACTCGTTGATTCACGAACCTATAACAATATATACATATATATCAAAGTATGTTCAAAATATATTTATAACACTTTTAATATATTTTGATGTTTTAAGTTTATTAAGTCAGCTGTCCTCGTTAGTAACCTACAACTAGTTGTCCACAGTTAGATGTACAGAAATAAATCGATAAATATTATCTTGAATCAATCCACGACCCAATGTATACGTATCTCAGTATTGATCACAACTCAAACTATATATATTTTGGAATCAACCTCAACCCTGTATAGCTAACTCCAACATTCACATATAGAGTGTCTATGGTTGTTCCGAAATATATATAGATGTGTCGACATGATAGGTCGAAACATTGTATACGTGTCTATGGTATCTCAAGATTACATAATATACAATACAAGTTGATTAAGTTATGGTTGGAATAGATTTGTTACCAATTTTCACGTAGCTAAAATGAGAAAAATTATCCAATCTTGTTTTACCCATAACTTCTTCATTTTAAATCCGTTTTGAGTGAATCAAATTGCTATGATTTCATATTGAACTCTATTTTATGAATCTAAACAGAAAAAGTATAGGTTTATAGTCGGAAAAATAAGTTACAAGTCGTTTTTGTAAAGGTAGTCATTTCAATCGAAAGAACGATGTCTAGATGACCATTTTAGAAAACATACTTCCACTTTGAGTTTAACAATAATTTTTGGATATAGTTTCATGTTCATAATAAAAATCATTTTCTCAGAATAACAACTTTTAAATCAAAGTTTATCATAGTTTTTAATTAACTAACCCAAAACAGCCCGCGGTGTTACTACGACGGCGTAAATCCGGTTTTACGTTGTTTTTTATGTTTCCAGGTTTTAAATCATTAAGTTAGCATATCATATAGATATAGAACATGCGTTTAGTTGATTTTAAAAGTTAAGTTAGAAGGATTAACTTTTGTTTGCGAACAAGTTTAGAATTAACTAAATTATGTTCTAGTGATTACAAGTTTAAACCTTCGAATAAGATAGCTTTATATGTATGAATCGAATGATGTTATGAACATCATTACTACCTTAAGTTCCTTGGATAAACCTACTGGAAAAGAGAAAAATGGATCTAGCTTTAACGGATCCTTGGATGGCTCGAAGTTCTTGAAGCAGAATCATGACACGAAAATAAGTTCAAGTAAGATCATCACTTGAAATAAGATTGTTATAGTTATAGAAATTGAACCAAAGTTTGAATATGATTATTACCTTGTATTAGAATGATAACCTACTGCAAGAAACAAAGATTTCTTGAGGTTGGATGATCACCTTACAAGATTGGAAGTGAGCTAGCAAACTTTAAAGTATTCTTGATTTTATGTAACTAGAACTTGTAGAATTTATGAAGAACACTTAGAACTTGAAGATAGAACTTGAGAGAGATCAATTATATGAAGAAAATTGAAGAATGAAAGTGTTTGTAGGTGTTTTTGGTCGTTGGTGTATGGATTAGATATAAAGGATATGTAATTTTGTTTTCATGTAAATAAGTAATGAATGATTACTCATATTTTTGTAATTTTATGAGATATTTCATGCTAGTTGCCAAATGATGGTTCCCACATGTGTTAGATGACTCACATGGGCTGCTAAGAGCTAATCATTGGAGTGTATATACCAATAGTACATACATCTAAAAGCTGTGTATTGTACGAGTACGAATACGGGTGCATACGAGTAGAATTGTTGATGAAACTGAACGAGGATGTAATTGTAAGCATTTTTGTTAAGTAGAAGTATTTTGATAAGTGTATTAAAGTCTTTCAAAAGTGTATAAATACATATTAAAACACTACATGTATATACATTTTAACTGAGTCGTTAAGTCATCGTTAGTGGTTACATGTAAGTGTTGTTTTGAAACCTTTAGGTTAACGATCTTGTTAAATGTTGTTAACCCAATGTTTATAATATCAAATGAGATTTTAAATTATTATATTATCATGATATTATCATGTATGAATATCTCTTAATATGATATATATACATTAAATGTCTTTACAACGATAATCGTTACATATATGTCTCGTTTAAAAATCATTAAGTTAGTAGTCTTGTTTTTACATATGTAGTTCATTGTTAATATACTTAATGATATGTTTACTTATCATAGTATCATGTTAACTATATATATATCCATATATATGTCATCATATAGTTTTTTACAAGTTTTAACGTTCGTGAATCACCGGTCAACTTGGGTGGTCAATTGTCTATATGAAACATATTTCAATTAATCAAGTCTTAACAAGTTTGATTGCTTAACATGTTGGAAACATTTAATCATGTAAATATCAATATCAATTAATATATATAAACATGGAAAAGTTCGGGTCACTACAGTACCTACCCGTTAAATAAATTTCGTCCCGAAATTTTAAGCTGTTGAAGGTGTTGACGAATCTTCTGGAAATAGATGCGGGTATTTCTTCTTCATCTGATCTTCACGCTCCCAGGTGAACTCGGGTCCTCTACGATCATTCCATCGAACCTTAACAATTGGTATCTTGTTTTGCTTAAGTCTTTTAACCTCACGATCCATTATTTCGACGGGTTCTTCGATGAATTGAAGTTTTTCGTTGATTTGGATTTCATCTAACGGAATAGTGAGATCTTGTTTAGCAAAACATTTCTTCAAATTCGAGACGTGGAAAGTGTTATGTACAGCCGCGAGTTGTTGAGGTAACTCAAGTCGGTAAGCTACTGGTCCGACACGATCAATAATCTTGAATGGTCCAATATACCTTGGATTTAATTTCCCTCGTTTACCAAATCGAACAACGCCTTTCCAAGGTGCAACTTTAAGCATGACCATCTCTCCAATTTCAAATTCTATATCTTTTCTTTTAATGTCAGCGTAGCTCTTTTGTCGACTTTGGGCGGTTTTCAACCGTTGTTGAATTTGGATGATCTTCTCGGTAGTTTCTTGTATAATCTCCGGACCCGTAATCTGTCTATCCCCCACTTCACTCTAACAAATCAGAGACCTGCACTTTCTACCATAAAGTGCTTCAAACGGAGCCATCTCAATGCTTGAATGGTAGCTGTTGTTGTAGGAAAATTCTGCTAACGGTAGATGTCGATCCCAACTATTTTCGAAATCAATAACACATGCTCGTAGCATGTCTTCAAGCGTTTGTATCGTCCTTTCGCTCTGCCCATCAGTTTGTGGATGATAGGCAGTACTCATGTCTAGACGAGTTCCTAATGCTTGCTGTAATGTCTGCCAGAATCTTGAAATAAATCTGCCATCCCTATCAGAGATAATAGAGATTGGTATTCCATGTCTAGAGACGACTTCCTTCAAATACAGTCGTGCTAACTTCTCCATCTTGTCATCTTCTCTTATTGGCAGGAAGTGTGCTGATTTGGTGAGACGATCAACTATTACCTAAATAGTATCAAAACCACTTGCAGTCCTTGGCAATTTAGTGATGAAATCCATGGTAATGTTTTCCCATTTCCATTCCGGGATTTTGGGTTGTTGAAGTAGACCTGATGGTTTCTGATGCTCAGCTTTGACCTTAGAACACGTCAAACATTCTCCTACATATTTAGCAACATCGGCTTTCATACCCGGCCACCAAAAATATTTCTTGAGATCCTTGTACATCTTCCCCGTTCCAGGATGTATTGAGTATCTGGTTATATGAGCTTCTCTAAGTACCATTTCTCTCATATCTCCAAATTTTGGTACCCAAATCCTTTCAGCCCTATACCGGGTTCTGTCTTCCCGAATATTAAGATGCTTCTCCGATCCTTTGGGTATTTCATCCTTTAAATTTCCCTCTTTTAAAACTCCTTGTTGCGCCTCCTTTATTTGAGTAGTAAGGTTATTATGAATCATTATATTCATAGATTTTACTCGAATGGGTTCTCTGTCCTTCCTGCTCAAGGCATCGGCTACCACATTTGCCTTCCCCGGGTGGTAACGAATCTCAAAGTCGTAATCATTCAACAATTCAATCCACCTACGCTGCCTCATATTCAGTTGTTTCTGATTAAATATGTGTTGAAGACTTTTGTGGTCGGTATATATAATACTTTTGACCCCATATAAGTAGTGCCTCCAAGTCTTTAATGCAAAAACAACCGTGCCTAATTCCAAATCATGTGTCATATAATTTTGTTCGTGAATCTTCAATTGTCTAGACGCATAAGCAATCACCTTCGTTCGTTGCATTAATACACAACCGAGACCTTGCTTTGATGCGTCACAATAAATCACAAAATCATCATTCCCTTCAGGCAATGACAATATAGGTGCCGTAGTTAGCTTTTTCTTCACTAACTGAAACGCTTTCTCTTGTTCATCATTCCATTCAAATTTCTTCCCTTTATGCGTTAATGCAGTCAAGGGTTTTGCTATTCTGGAAAAGTCTTGGATGAACCTTTTGTAGTAACCAGCTAATCCTAAAAACTGGCGTATGTGTTTCGGAGTTTTCGGGGTTTCCCACTTTTCAACAGTTTCTATCTTTGCCGGATCCACCTTAATACCTTCTTTGTTCACTATGTGACCGAGGAATTGAACTTCTTCCAACCAAAATGCACACTTTGAAAACTTAGCGTACAATTCTTCCTTCCTCAATACTTCTAACACCTTTCTCAAATGTTCACCGTGTTCTTGGTCATTCTTTGAGTAAATAAGTATGTCATCAATGAAAACAATGACAAACTTGTCAAGGTATGGTCCACACACTCGGTTCATAAGGTCCATGAACACAGCTGGTGCATTAGTTAAACCAAACGGCATGACCATAAACTCGTAATGACCGTAACGTGTTCTGAAAGCAGTCTTTGGAATATCATCTTCTTTCACCCGCATTTGATGATACCCGGAATGTAAGTCAATCTTTGAATAAACAGACGAGCCTTGTAGTTGATTAAATAAGTCGTCGATTCTCGGTAGTGGGTAGCGGTTCTTGATGGTAAGTTTGTTCAACTCTGAGTAATCGATACACAACTTGAATGTACCATCTTTCTTCTTGACAAACAAAACAGGAGCTCCCCACGGTGATGTGCTTGGTCGAATGAAACCACACTCTAAAAGTTCTTGTAATTGGCTTTGCAGTTCTTTCATCTTGCTGGGTGCGAGTCTGTAAGGAGCACGAGCTATTGGTGCAGCTCCTGGTACAAGATCTATTTGAAATTCAACGGATCGATGTGGAGGTAATCCCGGTAATTCTTTCGGAAATACATCGGGAAATTCTTTTGCAATGGGAACATCATTGATGCTCTTTTCTTCAGTTTGTACTTTCTCGACGTGTGCTAGAACAGCATAGCAACCTTTTCTTATTAGTTTTTGTGCCTTCAAATTACTAATAAGATGTAGCTTCGTGTTGCCCTTTTCTCCGTACACCATTAAGGGTTTTCCTTTTTCTCGTATAATGCGAATTGCATTTTTGTAACAAACGATCTCTGCTTTCACTTCTTTCAACCAGTCCATACCGATTATCACATCAAAACTCCCTAACTCTACTGGTATCAAATCAATCTTAAATGTTTCGCTAACCAGTTTAATTTCTCGATTCCGACATATATTATCTGCTGAAATTAATTTACCATTTGCTAATTCGAGTAAAAATTTACTATCCAAAGGCGTCAATGGACAACTTAATTTAGCACAAAAATCTCTACTCATATAGCTTCTATCCGCACCCGAATCAAATAATACGTAAGCAGATTTATTCTCAATAAGAAACGTACCCGTAACAAGCTCCGGGTCTTCCTGTGCCTCTGCCGCATTAATATTGAAAACTCTTCCGCGGCCTTATCCATTCGTGTTCTCCTGGTTCGGGCAATTTCTAATAATGTGGCCCGGTTTTCCACATTTATAACAAACTACATTGGCATAACTTGCTCCGACACTACTTGCTCCGCCATTACTCGTTCCGACACCATTTGTTCCTTTCGTTCTATTAACCCCTGGTCCGTAGACCTCACACTTCGCCGCGCTATGACCATTTCTTTTACACTTGTTGCAAAAATTGGTGCAGAACCCCGAGTGATACTTTTCACACCTTTGGCATAGCTGCTTCTGATTGTTGTTGTTGTTGCGGTTATTATTGTTGTTGGGATGATTGTTGTAGTTGCTGTTGCTGTTGTTGTTGTTGTTGTTGTTGGGCCGTTTGTTGTAGTTGTGATTGATGTTGCGATTGTTGGGATAATTGTTGCGATTATTGTTGTAATTGCTGTTGTTGTTGTATTGGTGATTCTTATCACCGTTTTCCTCCCACTTTCTTTTGACTTGCTTCACATTGGCCTCTTCAGCAGTCTGTTCTTTAATTCTTTCTTCAATTTGGTTCACTAGTTTGTGAGCCATTCTACATGCCTGTTGTATAGAGGTGGGCTCGTGTGAACTTATATCTTCTTGGATTCTTTCCGGTAATCCTTTCACAAACGCGTCGATCTTCTCTTCCTCATCTTCGAATGCTCCCGGACACAATAGGCACAATTCTGTGAATCGTCTTTCGTATGTGGTAATATCAAATCCTTGGGTTCGTAACCCTCTAAGTTCTGTCTTGAGCTTATTGACCTCGATTCTGGGACGGTACTTCTCGTTCATCAAGTGCTTGAATGCTGATCACGGTAGTGCGTACGCATCGTCTTGTCCCACTTGCTCTAGATAGGTATTCCACCATGTTAACGCAGAACCTGTGAAGGTATGCGTAGCGTACTTCACTTTGTCCTCTTCAGTACACTTACTTATGGCAAACACCGATTCGACCTTCTCGGTCCACCGTTTCAATCCGATCGGTCCTTCGGTTCCATCAAATTCCAAAGGTTTGCAGGCAGTGAATTCTTTGTAGGTGCATCCTACACGATTTCCTGTACTGCTAGATCCAAGGTTATTGTTGGTATGTAGCGCAGCCTGTACTGCGGCTATGTTTAAAGCTAGAAAAGTACGGAATTCCTCTTCATTCATATTCACGGTGTGTCGAGTAGTGGGTGCCATTTCCTTCAAAATAGTCAAATGGAACAAGTTAATCATACAGAATATTAAGAGTAGTTAATAGTATTTCGTAGCATATTATGAACTCATTTATAAAAGCTTTTTCTTCATATTAGCGTTTTATAAGTTTAAATTCGGGTAGTACCTACCCATTAAGTTCATACTTAGTAGCTAATATACAATTCAACTACTACAATTCTATATGAAAAACTGATTATAATAATATTTCGCGTTCAAACTTTTACACAATATTTTACAAACTTACAATACCGCTTATTTTACATATAGCATGAAATATAGCACACAATAAATTTGATACAAGATGGTTGTGAAGATAATTCTAGTTAGTACACAAGTCGTTCAGCAAAGGCAATAAAGACACGTAATTCATACGTCCAGAAACAAGTCATGCATTCTGGTTTTACTAGGATTACTTCCCATCCTTGGTCTTGTGGAACATAACCGTTATGGCCGTTGATAAGACAACGTGTTGTAACGTCGTCAAAGGGACGAGGGTTACGTAATGTCCAACAGTCCCGTAACAATCTAAAAACCTCATTTCTTACCCCAATTACCGACTCCGTCACTTGTGGGAACGTTTTGTTTAATAGTTGTAGCCCGATGTTCTTGTTCTCACTTTGGTAAGAAGCGAACATTACTAATCCGTAAGCATAATATGCTTCTTTATGTTGCATGTTAGCCGCTTTTTCTAAATCACGAAGTCCAATATTTGGATATATTGAGTCAAAATAATTTCTTAACCCATTGCGTAAAATAGCATTTGGGTTCCCCGCAATATATGCGTCAAAGTAAACACATCGTAACTTATGGATTTCCCAATGTGATATCCCCCATCTTTCGAACGAAAGCCTTTTATAAACCAAGGCATTCTTGGAACGTTCTTCGAATGTCTTACAAACTGATCTCGCCTTAAATAGTTGTGCCGAAGAATTCTGACCGACTCTAGACAAGATTTCATCAATCATGTCTCCGGGTAGGTCTCTTAAAATATTGGGTTGTCTATCCATTTTGTGTTTTTATACTGTAAAATAGACAAGAGTTAGATTCATAAAAAAAACTACTTATTAATACAAGCAATTTTTACATATATCATAAAGCATAAGCACACTATATTACATATATTACACCACACGAATACAACTAACTTATTCCGACTCGCTTGTTTTTTCTTCTTCGGTTTTGGTTCGCTTTGCCAAGTTTCTAGGGATATATGATGTTCCCCTAATACGAGCCGTCGCTTTCCACATTGGTTTAGAAAAACATGGTGGTTTAGAGGTTCCCGGGTCGTTGTTACAACTTAAGGACTTCGGGGGTTGACGATACATATAAAGTTCATCGGAGTTGGAATTAGATTTCTCTATTTTTATGCCCTTTCCCTTATTATTTTCTTTTGCCTTTTTAAATTCAGTTGGGGTAATTTCTATAACATCATCGGAATTCTCGTCGGAATCCGATTCATCGGAGAATTGGTAATCCTCCCAATATTTTGCTTCCTTGGCGGAAACACCATTGACCATAATTAACCTTGGTCGGTTGGTTGAGGATTTTCTTTTACTTAACCGTTTTATTATTTCCCCCACCGGTTCTATTTCTTCATCCGGTTCCGATTCTTCTTCTGGTTCCGATTCTTCTTCCGGTTCCGACTCTTCTTCCGGTTCCTCTTCGGGAACTTGTGAATCAGTCCACGAATCATTCCAATTTACATTTGACTCTTCATTAATATTAGGTGAGTCAATGGGACTTGTTCTAGAGGTAGACATCTATCACATAATATCAAACGCGTTAAGAGATTAATATATCACATATTATTCACATGTTAAAAATATATAGTTTCCAACAAAATTTGTTAAGCAATCATTTTTCAAGTAAACACGGTCGAAGTCCAGACTCACTAATGCATCCTAACAAACTCGATAAGACACACTAATGCAAAATTCTGGTTCTCTAAGACCAACGCTCGGATACCAACTGAAATGTCCCGTTCTTATTTATTAAAAACGTTCCATATTAATTGATTTCGTTGCGAGGTTTTGACCTCTATATGAGACATTTTTCAAAGACTGCATTCATTTTAAAACAAACCATAACCTTTATTTCATCAATAAAGGTTTAAAAAGCTTTACGTAGATTATTAAATAATGATAATCTAAAATATCCTGTTTACACACGACCATTACATAATGGTTTACAATACAAATATGTTACAACAAAATAAGTTTCTTGAATGCAGTTTTTACACAATATCATACAAGCATGGACTCCAAATCTCATCCTTATTTAAGTATGCGACATCGAAAGCTCTTAATAATCACCTGAGAATAAACATGCTTAAAACGTCAACAAAAATGTTGGTGAGTTATAGGTTTAACCTATATATATCAAATCATAATAATAGGCCACAAGATTTCATATTTCAATACACATCCCATACATAGAGATAAAAATCATTCATATGGTGAACACCTGGTAACTGACATTAACAAGATGCATATATAAGAATATCCCCATCAATCCGGGACACCCTTCGGATATGATATAATTTTGAAGTACTAAAGCATCCGGTACTTTGGATGGGGTTTGTTAGGTCCAATAGGATTTGCGTCAATTAGGGTGTCTGTTCCCTAATTCTTAGATTACCAGACTTAATAAAAAGGGGCATATTCGATTTCGATAATTCAACCATAGAACGTAGTTTCACGTACTTGTGTCTATTTTGTAAATCATTTATAAAACCTGCATGTATTCTCATCCCAAAAATGTTAGATTTTAAAAGTGGGACTATAACTCACTTTCACAGATTTTTACTTCGTCGGGAAGTAAGACTTGGCCACTCGTTGATTCACGAACCTATAACAATATATACATATATATCAAAGTATGTTCAAAATATATTTATAACACTTTTAATATATTTTGATGTTTTAAGTTTATTAAGTCAGCTGTCCTCGTTAGTAACCTACAACTAGTTGTCCACAGTTAGATGTACAGAAATAAATCGATAAATATTATCTTGAATCAATCCACGACACAGTGTATACGTATCTCAGTATTGATCACAACTCAAATTATATATATTTTGGAATCAACCTCAACCCTGTATAGCTAACTCCAACATTCACATATAGAGTGTCTATGGTTGTTCCGAAATATATATAGATGTGTCGACATGATAGGTCGAAACATTGTATACGTGTCTATGGTATCTCAAGATTACATAATATACAATACAAGTTGATTAAGTTATGGATGGAATAGATTTGTTACCAATTTTCACGTAGCTAAAATGAGAAAAATTATCCAATCTTATTTTACCCATAACTTCTTCATTTTAAATCCGTTTTGAGTGAATGAAATTGCTATGGTTTCATATTGAACTCTATTTTATGAATATAAACAGAAAAAGTATAGGTTTATAGTCGGAAAAATAAGTTACAAGTCGTTTTTGTAAAGGTAGTCATTTCAGTCGAAAGAACGACGTCTAGATGACCATTTTAGAAAACATACTTCCACTTTGAGTTTAACCATAATTTTTGGATATAGTTTCATGTTCATAATAAAAATCATTTTCTCAGAATAACAACTTTTAAATCAAAGTTTATCATAGTTTTTAATTAACTAACCCAAAACAGCCCGCGGTGTTACTACGACGGCGTAAATCCGGTTTTACGGTGTTTTTCGTGTTTCCAGGTTTTAAATCATTAAGTTAGCATATCATATAGATATAGAACATGTGTTTAGTTGATTTTAAAAGTTAAGTTAGAAGGATTAACTTTTTTTTGCGAACAAGTTTAGAATTAACTAAACTATGTTCTAGTGATTACAAGTTTAAACCTTCGAATAAAATAGCTTTATATGTATGAATCGAATGATGTTATGAACATCATTACTACCTTAAGTTCCTTGGATAAACCTACTGGAAAAGAGAAAAATGGATCTAGCTTTAACGGATCCTTGGATGGCTCGAAGTTCTTGAAGCAGAATCATGACACGAAAACAAGTTCAAGTAAGATCATCACTTGAAATAAGATTGTTATAGTTATAGAAATTGAACCAAAGTTTGAATATGATTATTACCTTGTATTAGAATGATAACCTACTGTAAGAAACAAAGATTTCTTGAGGTTGGATGATCACCTTACAAGATTGGAAGTGAGCTAGCAAACTTGAAAGTATTCTTGATTTTATGTAACTAGAACTTGTAGAATTTATGAAGAACACTTAGAACTTGAAGATAGAACTTGAGAGAGATCAATTAGATGAATAAAATTGAAGAATGAAAGTGTTTGTAGGTGTTTTTGGTCGTTGGTTTATGGATTAGATAAAAAGGATATGTAATTTTGTTTTCATGTAAATAAGTCATGAATGATTACTCATATTTTTGTAATTTTATGAGATATTTCATGCTAGTTGCCAAATGATAGTTCCCACATGTGTTAGGTGACTCACATGGGCTGCTAAGAGCTGATCATTGGAGTGTATATACCAATAGTACATACATCTAAAAGCTGTGTATTGTACGAGTACGAATACGGGTGCATACGAGTAGAATTGTTGATGAAACTGAACGAGGATGTAATTGTAAGCATTTTTGTTAAGTAGAAGTATTTTGATAAGTGTATTGAAGTCTTTCAAAAGTGTATAAATACATATTAAAACACTACATGTATATACATTTTAACTGAGTCGTTAAGTCATCGTTAGTCGTTACATGTAAGTGTTGTTTTGAAACCTTTAGGTTAACGATCTTGTTAAATGTTGTTAACCCAATGTTTATAATATCAAATGAGATTTTAAATTATTATATTATCATGATATTATCATGTATGAATATCTCTTAATATGATATATATACATTAAATGTCTTTACAACGATAATCGTTACATATATGTCTCGTTTAAAAATCATTAAGTTAGTAGTCTTGTTTTTACATATGTAGTTCATTGTTAATATACTTAATGATATGTTTACTTATCATAGTATCATGTTAACTATATATATATCCATATATATGTCATCATATAGTTTTTTACAAGTTTTAACGTTCGTGAATCACCGGTCAACTTGGGTGGTCAATTGTCTATATGAAACATATTTCAATTAATCAAGTCTTAACAAGTTTGATTGCTTAACATGTTGGAAACATTTAATCATGTAAATATCAATATCAATTAATATATATAAACATGGAAAAGTTCGGGTCACTACAGTACCTACCCGTTAAATAAATTTCGTCCCGAAATTTTAAGCTGTTGAAGGTGTTGACGAATCTTCTGGAAATAGATACGGGTATTTCTTCTTCATCTGATCTTCACGCTCCCAGGTGAACTCGGGTCCTCTACGAACATTCCATCGAACCTTAATAATTGGTATCTGTGACGATCGCTCCAAATCCATATGGACAATACGTCATTCATTGATTTCATTGCGAGGTATTTGACCTCTATATGATACGTTTTGTAAACATTGCATTCTTTTGAAAAGGCACACCATAAATGAATATTTAAATCAAAGGTTTTCAACATCTGATGATTTCTACATATAGACAATCACTGTAAATAATAGTTTACAATAGTACTTCCGTTGACAGTGCAGTCAAAATAAGATACATGGTGATGATTTGGTGAATGCAACGTTTCCTTGAAAAATATGCCATGTATGACTCCATGCACATAGCTTGTCTAACATATAAGCAAACAGCGGAAGACTTCTAGGAAACCTGAGAATAAACATGCTTCAAGTGTCAACACAAAGGTTGGTGAGTTCATAGTTTTAATATTACACATAATCCGTATATCAATGTGGATTACAAAAGTTCAGTTGTTTTATTCAAAACGTTTATCAATAGGTTTTAAATAAAAGGGGAATCACAAGATTTCAGTTGTTTCATCCGAAACGTTTATCAATCAGTTCTACAAAGTTGAGCACCCTGGTAACTAAACTTTAACGTATATATAATTTGTACCCTTTGTATAATCATCTTAATAATACACGCAAACCAACGTGTACGCTTCTCAAATAGCATACGTCCGTTAAAAGGCTAGTGCTCTAGCTCGGACGGGGATGTCAAGCCCTATGGATCCATATACAACTACTCGCGCCCACCAGTTCTTATAACTGGCAGTTACTAGTTACCAAAGCTAAGGGATTTTAGGTTCAAACTCAGTGTAGAATTTAGTATGTACTTGTATCCATTGCGTTTAAAATAAAGTGCATGTATTCTCAGCCCAAAAATATATATTGCAAAAGCAATTAAAAAGGGAGCAAATGAAACTCACTCAAATCAGTTTTAGTTTTTGTATTCATTTTATAAAACAGCGCATGTATTCTCAGCCTAAAAATATGTATAAAAAGGGATCAATGAACTCACAGTTTAATATTGATATACAATATTGCAGGAAAGCACGTAGACGCATTGGAGATAATAAGCACGAGGTTTGATTCACAAAAATACCCCCGAATATTACCCATAACCTCCTTGGCAATAAACCATATTTTCCTTAGCTCTAGCTTTCTCGGAAACTCGTTTTGAAAAATTACTTGGACAGCACTCCGTCGTAATATTGTATGTACATTATTATTTTTGTATCGCAAAAATAATAACACTAATAATAAAAATAATAAGATTAATAATAATCTTATTAATAATAATAATAATAATAATAATAATAATAATAATAATAATAATAATAAAATAAATAAATACGGAGTAAAAATAATATATATGTGTGTGTGATTTATCTGGCCAAAACTCGAGAATTTATAGCACTTGGCCTGAAATTTTGCCTCATGCGATCGCATGGATATTGGGCATGATGGCCATGCGATCGCATGGCCTCAATTTCCAGCTCAGAATCATTTGTCCATTTGTTTGTCGACATGATAAAATATTAATATAATATATATAATTTAAATAATTAATTATATATTATATTAAATTCACGTGCATAGTTGACTTGTAATTTTTGTTCCGATAAGTCGTACGTCATCACTCGACTTATGTCCCGGTTCCAGTTTTTCGAATGTCCTTTTGTACCTTTAGAAAACTTGCATTTTACGTTTCGTGTCACGTACCTTTGTCAAAATATAGTCTTAAATTATCCATAAACTATACCACTCATAGTATATCTTAAACTTTCAAATGTTTTGGTCATTTACTTCTATAAATCATCGTCTCGCTATTTGTTAATATATATATAATATATACATTTTCATTTTGAAATAGTGTTACTGTAGCAATTCACTGTAGCAAAGTCAATTTTACTGTAGCAAATAGTGATTTTTGAAAACACTGTAGCATTTTGGGTACTGTAGCAATTTGAAAATACTGTAGCAAATTAGTATTTTACTTGTTCATCTTAAACGTTTTAGTTAACTTATCTAAATATCAATCGAATCAATAATCGAATGTTACTATCGTTTACTAAATAACTTGAAATCATATATATTCAAATAGATATATAAACCAATAAGTTTAATGTACGGTATCATGCAATTAAAACTTTGTTACGTTTTCAAGTTATAGTATATATATGTATCTATTTACATATAATGGTTCGCGAATCGTTGAGAACAACCGAAGGGTAATTGAATAGTTCAAAATTTTGAGATTCAACTTCATAGGCTTTGCTTATCGTGTCGAAGTCATTAATCATTTAAGATTAAGTTTAAATTTAGTCGAAATTTCCGGGTCATCACAGTATCTTGTTTTGCTTAAGTCTTTTAACCTCACGATCCATTATTTCGACGGATTCTTCGATGAATTGAAGTTTTTCGTTGATTTGGATTTCATCTAACGGAATAGTGAGATCTTCTTTAGCAAAACATTTCTTCAAATTCGGGACGTGAAAAGTGTTATGTACAGCCGCGAGTTGTTGAGGTAACTCAAGTCGGTAAGCTACTGGTCCGACACGATCAATAATCTTGAATGGTCCAATATACCTTGGATTTAATTTCCCTCGTTTACCAAATCGAACAACGCCTTTCCAAAGTGCAACTTTAAGCATGACCATCTCTCCAATTTCAAATTCTATATCTTTTCTTTTAATGTCAGCGTAGCTCTTTTGTCGACTTTGGGCAGTTTTCAACCGTTGTTGAATTTGGATGATCTTCTCGGTAGTTTCTTGTATAATCTCCGGACCCGTAATCTGTCTATCCCCCACTTCACTCCAACAAATCGGAGACCTGCACTTTCTACCATAAAGTGCTTCAAACGGCGCCATCTCAATGCTTGAATGGTAGCTGTTGTTGTAGGAAAATTCCGCTAACGGTAGATGTCGATCCCAACTGTTTCCGAAATCAATAACACATGCTCGTAGTATGTCTTCAAGCGTTTGTATCGACCTTTCGCTCTGCCCATCAGTTTGTGGATGATAGGCAGTACTCATGTCTAGACGAGTTCCTAATGCTTGCTGTAATGTCTACCAGAATCTTAAAATAAATCTGCCATCCCTATCAGAGATAATAGAGATTGGTATTCCATGTCTGGAGACGACTTCCTTCAAATACAGTCGTGCTAACTTCTCCATCTTGTCATCTTCTCTGTTGAAGGTGTGACGATCGCTCCAAATCCATATGGACGAACACGTCATTCATTGATTTCATTGCAAGGAATTTGACCTCTATATGATACGTTTTGTAAACATTGCATTCTTTTGAAAAGGCACACCATAAATGAATATTTAAATCAAAGGTTTTCGACATCTGATGATTTCTACATATAGACAATCACCGTATATAATAGTTTACAATAGTACTTCCGTTGACAATGCAGTCAAAATAAGGTACATGATGATGAATTGGTGAATGCAACGTTTTCTTGAAAAATATGCCATATAAGACTCCATGCACATAGCTTTTCTATCATATAAGCAAATAGCGGAAGACTTCTAGGGAACCTGAGAATAAACATGCTAACAAGTGTCAACACAAAGGTTGGTGAGTGTGATGACCCGAAAAATTCTGACTAAATTTAAACTTAATCTTAAATGATTAATGATTTCGACACGATAAGCAAAGCCTATGAAGTTGAATCTCAAAAATTTTGAACTATTCAAATACCCTTCGGTTGTTCTCAACGATTCGAGAACAATTATATGTAAATAGATACATATGCTATAACTTGAAAACGTAACAAAGTGTTATGAAAATGATACCGTACATTAAACTTATTGGTTTATATATCTATTTGAATATATATGATCTCAAGTTATTTAGTAAACGATAATAACATTCGATTATTGATTCAATTGATATTTAGATAAGTTAACTAAAACGTTTAAGATGAACCAGTAAAACACTAATTTGCTAAAGTATTTTCAAATTGCTACGGTACCCAAAATGCTACAGTGTTTTCGAAAATCACTATTTGCTACAGTAAAATTTACTTTGCTACAGTGAATTGCTACAGATCGCTCCAAATCCATATGGACAAACACGTCATTCATTGATTTCATTGCGAGGTATTTGACCTCTATATGATACGTTTTGTAAACATTGCATTCTTTTGAAAAGGCACACCATAAATGAATATTTAAATCAAAGGTTTTCGACATCTGATGATTTCTACATATAGACAATCACCGTATATAATAGTTTACAATAGTACTTCCGTTGACAATGCAGTCAAAATAAGGTACATGATGATGAATTGGTGAATGCAACGTTTTCTTGAAAAATATGCCATATAAGACTCCATGCACATAGCTTGTCTATCATATAAGCAAGCAGCAGAAGACTTCTAGGGAACCTGAGAATAAACATGCTAACAAGTGTCAACACAAAGGTTGGTGAGTTCATAGTCTGTATGTTTCACATAATCTGTATATAAAGATGGATCACAAGATTTCAGTTGTTTCATCCAGAAACGTTTATCAAAATATTCTACGAAATTGAGCACCCTGGTAACTAAACTTAACGTATATATAATTTATACCCTTTGTATAATCATCTTAATAATACACGCAAACTAACGTGTACGCTTCTCAAATAGCATACGTCCGTTAAAAGGCTAGTGCTCTAGCTCGGACGGGGATATCAAGCCCTATGGATCCATATACTACTACTCGCGCCCACCAGTTCTTATAACTGGCAGTTACTAGTTACCAAAGCTAAGGGATTTTCGGTTCAAACTCAGTGTATAATTTAATATGTACTTGTATCCATTGCATTTAAAATAAAGTGCATGTATTCTCAGCCCAAAAATGTATTGAGTAAAAGGGATCATATGAAACTCACCTTAGCAGCATATAAAGTCGTCCACCAAAATGTGACCGAAACTCGGATTACCAAATAATCGTAGATCTCAACCTAGAGAACATATGTTGGTCAATAAATGTCTATTAAGCTAGGTCAGGTCATAGTGTATCACAATCCTAATGCTCGATATCGACATATAAAAGTTATCCAATGTTGTTTCAAAAAGTCAATTTTGACAATAGTTCAACAAACGAGACGTACCTTATATAAGGATTCATTTACTCGGTTGGTAATATTTAAAAGTTCACTTTATCAATCTCGTAAACAAGTTGTTTAAATCTTAATTGCAGATTCAAAAGCAATTTCGATTAACGTCAATCATAATTCAGTTGATCATATCTTTTAATCCATTCATCGAAACTATTCGATATCTAAATGTAAAGTTATTGATTTTTCGTCAGCTTTCCAAAAACATGTATATCATATACCTTTTACCAGTAGTATATGTATTTAATTAGTGATTCATTATAAACTGTTTAACGACGAAATTTAGTATACAAGCATGCATAAACATATATACTCGAGCACTAGACATGGATACACTATTAATTTATAAAAGATAAAATATAAATGCTTACGTATCAATATTGTGATTCAATATTTCAGAAAAGTACGTAGACGCAACGAAGATGATAAACACTAGGTTTGACTTAAGAACAATACCCTTGAACATTATCCATAACGTCCATAGCTATAACCCATAGTTTTCTTATCTCTATCCCGCTCGAAAACCCGTTTTGAAAGTGACACGCCCATAACCTCGTCGTAATATTTTATGTAATAATATTACTAATAATAATAATAATAATAATAATAATAATAATAATAATAATAATAATAATAATAATAATAATAATAATAATAATAATAATAATATTAATCTTAATAATAATAATAATAATATATATAATATATATAAATATAATACGAGAGAGATAGATAAGAGTTGGAGTGCATCAGAAATCAGAAAAACGCTCGAATTTATAGATGTGGCCAGATACAGACTGCCATGCGATCGCATGGCCTTCAAGCACATTTCCCATGCGATCGCATGGGAAGGATTTACAGCTCACAAATTTTTGTCTCGTTGTTTGTCGACATATTATTTAATTATAAATATAATATAATTAATTTATATAATTAATTATATATTATATTAAATTCACGTGCATAGTGGACTTATAATTTTTGTTCCGATAAGTCGTACGTTGTCACTCGACTTATGTCTCAGTTCCGGTTTCTCGAATGCATTTTCGTACGCTTAGAAAACTAATACTTTATGTTTCGTGACACGTACCTTTGTCCAAATATAGCCTTAAATTATTCATAAACTGTACCACTCAAAGTATATCTTAAACTTTCGAGTGTTTTGGTCATTTACTTCTATAAATCATCGTCTCGCTATTTGTTAAAATACATTTTAAAATAGTGTTACTGTAGCAAAGTTACTGTAGCAATTCACTGTAGCAAATTCAATTTCACTGTAGCAATTCACTGTAGCAAATTCAATTTCACTGTAGCAAGTAGTGATTTTCGAAAACACTGTAGCATTTTGGGTACTGTAGCAATTTGAAAATACTGTAGCATACTGGTTCATCTTAAACGCTTTAGTTAACTTATCTGAATATCAATCGAATCAATAAACGAATGTTACTATCGTTTACTAAATAACTTGAAATTATATATATGTATATATCTTTTTAATATACATAAATCAGTTTTTAAATACACATTAGAAGTTATTTATAAATAAATTTTAATAATAAGTATTTCAACTTATCATATATATTCAAATAGATATTTAAATCAATAAGTTTAATGTACGGTATCAAACAATTAATACATTGTTAACTTTTCAAGTTATAGTATATATGTATCTATTTACATATAATTGTTCGCGAATCGTCGAAAACAATCGAAGGGTATTTAAATATATAAAAGTAGTTCAAAAATTTTGAGATTCATTTGCTTATCGTGTCGAAAACGTTAATCATACAAGATTAAGTTTAAATTTGGTCAGAATTTTCCGGGTCATCACAAATTATAATAGCAATACTCTTAATTTTAACTATGATCGTAATAATAATAATGATAACCATGATAATATCAGTAGTAATACTTATATTAATAATCTTATACAATTAATGATATTACTAATTCTAATAATAATGATAATAATATTAATTGTATAATAATAGTAATTATCTTAATCAATAATAATAATAATAATAACAACAACAACAACAACAACAACAACAACAACAACAACAACAACAACAACAACAACAACAACAACAACAACAACAACAACAACAACAACAACAATAATAATAATAATAATAATAATAATAATAATAATAATAATAATAATAATAATAATAATAATAATAATAATAATAATAATAATAATAATAGCTACCTCAAGAAAAAGCTTCAAAAAAAAATAAAGAACATAGAGTGCCTCCGCCCGAGCTCGAACCCTCGACCTTCCGCTAACCCGCAACACCCCAAGTCCACTCCTCCATTTCCATTTTTCTGGAATTAAACCCAACTTATTACATATAACCCGTATTCTTTTCAGTCTCTTTCTCTTCTTCTGCTTCATCATCTATATCGACCAGAGGTGTTGTATAATCAAAACAACAACTTAACTTAAGACTCGTATTTGAAACAGAAAACAATCGGCTGGGTGATCTTGATCAACAGACAAGAAGAAGGAAAAAGAAAAAAAATAAAAAATAAACAGCAGTAGCAGTGATCTTCGATGATTATGAACTAAAAACTTCGGTTCAATTTCCAGACACTTTCAGCTAATTATTACTACATGAAGTAGGTAGTAATTCCTTCTCAGAAACTTCGTAAATCATCAATTGGACCTGATTTGTAACAGAGTACTCAAATTTGATTATAGAAAATTGTTTGACTTTTTTTGTTTCAAAACTTTGACTCAACAATTCATTCACAATTTAGAAAATTGAGACTTGAGATTATTCACACACATTCACGGGGTAAATTGCAGGGTATCTGTAATTTTACTTTTCTCCAATTTGAATCGAATCACTTTGAAGGTTAAATGACTCCGGTTATGGCAAACCGAAAGAAAAAAAAAATTAATAAGAAGAACCCAATGGATTTCACAATTCGTAGAAGAGGACTACTGGATACGGTTCATATTATTGATTTCAAAAAAATAAAAAATTGATCAAGTTATATTGTAGTGTTGCTGATTATTGACAGGGTATCACGGAGGAAAAAAAAAACAAACAGAAAGCAAACAAGAGAAAAATATAAAATAGATAAAGTAGATATCGATATATACTAGCTCTTGTACCTTTATCAGAATTTATATTTTATTTTTAATTCATATTAATAATTAATAATTATTAATAATAATGATATTGTTAATATTATTAATAATAATAAAAATACTAATAATAATAATAGAAATAAAAATGATAATAATATTAATAATACTTGTATATATTAAATTTTACATCTTCATACATATATATTTTATATTAACAATATTAATATTAATAGTACAAATATTAATATTATCCTTTATAATGAAAGTAGTGTTATTGACATTAATATTACAACTATGTTCAATCTTGTAATTGAATTTAATTGGTAATTCTATATGATAACATATTTTAATTATATATTTTATATATATATTGTATTATATATAATATTTCTTATTAATGATAATAATAAAAATAAATTGTATTATTTTCTAATAATAATAATAATAACATTAATATAACATTTTACACGAATTAAACTTTATTTCCATATATATAATATTCTTAATAAATTTTTATAGTAATAATAACATTATTAATATAATATTTATGTTTTAACTTGTAATTACATTTAATATAATAGAATTTATAATTTTATCATTTTTACTAATTATAATATATTGGATCTTTTATATTTATTATTTACAATATATATAACATTTCCTATGTATGGAATTTATATATATATATATATATATATATATATATATATATATATATATATATATATGTATATATATATATATATATATATATATATATATATATATATATATATATATATATATATATATATATATATATTTACATATATAGTTACACATAATTGTTCGTGAATCGTCGGGAATAGTCAAAAGTCAAATGAATATATAAAAGATAGTTCCAACATTTTGAGACTCAGTTTAATAGACTTTGCTTATCGTGTCGAAACCATATAAAGATTAAGTTTAAATTTGGTCGGAAATTCCCGGGTCATCACAACCGGCACTGGCAGGGGCAATTACCATGTTATTAATCTATCGAAACTTTAATACAACCTTTCTGATCCCGCTGGAAGGGTGCGCCTTTGATGTTAGGCCCCGACGGAAAGTTTTCTAAAACCGAAACATTGGTTAGCTAGGTTTCATTATGGGTCAGAAGCCCTGACCTTCGATCTCTCCCAATAGCTAATTCCGACATATCTCAGTTCTATTTGTAAGAATGAAGTCCGCTCTTCGGTCATCTACTCGGCCTACTATTAAAGATAGAAGTGAAGCAGCTACTAGAGACAGCACTTGGCGTCTCCCAACGAGTGACAGATTTTGATGGAGTCTCATTTGGATGATGGGAAGATCCATTGAACTAGGGGCTGCGAGGGCTTATAAACTTTCTTAGCCCAAATCAGTCTAAAAGTTTGGGATAGGCTGTAGTACCTATAGAGGAAAGGGCACCGTCCTCGGCATCCCGTTCACACTAGGCTAACTCTAGATGCTTACTTCTACTAATTTAGGGCTTAATAGCGCCTTTTCTTTGTAAAATAACCAATTTTGATGTACAGTTAATATTAATACACATTAACTACATACTCTATTTTGAAATTGTAAAAATGCTATGTATATTTATATGTTTTAGTGTCTTAGGTTACATTCAACACTGCAACAAGGGTCTCTAAAAAAAAAAGTGCCACCAACTGTGACGAGACATTTCGACTACACCAAGATGCATGCATATTCCACGATACTTTTTTCTTTTTGACAATTAAACGTATCAAGACTACAAAACATAACGATCAAATTACAAGATTTGCAATTACACAACTAGACAAAGATGGTGATACCCATTACATTTTTTTAAGTTGAGCTAACAATTTACATATTCATCACGGATAAGGGAAAAAAACATTAATACCCTCCAAAACTTTCCAACGGATGAGAATAGTGTTAATAACTATACGAGGGGAAATTTTCCAGCTTGGATAAATAGAACGATCAACATAAAGATGTATACAGCAACCCGGGGGGGATAGGACTAGTGGGACAAAAGCATGTTCTCTCCCCAACTGTATGGCCACTGCCCCTTGATGTGGCAATTTCAAGTCATTAACCTAAAGACGAGTCGATTTTGGTTTTGCAAAAAAGTTTTTCGGATCAAGCCAACCCGTTTCAGCCCATAGCCCATCACTAAACCACCCAACCAGCCCGTTAAATTTTACCCGCCCCTTACATTTTGCCACATATGTTGCCCATCTATTAATGTTAATCCTAGCAATTTCAAAGATTTAACAGCCCACAAACACAGCAGAGTAACATCAGATAATAACACGAGTATACCATTCCACGACCAATCTATTTATGTATTTAAATACTAAGTTTTTAGAAGGGAATTCAAATATTGTATTAGGGTCATACAAAGTAACAAACCACAACCAATTGTCTATATCTTGAGGTGGTTTGTTTATTCACTAAAAAAGCATGAACTTTCTCAGTTTCATTAACCCATGGCATATTTCTGGGTCCAAGATCGAGCGGTGGTCTCATACTTGGCCTTATCATTCTTGTACATATGAGCAATCTCTGGCACTAATGGATCATCAGGGTTCGGGTCCGTCAGCAGCGAGCAAATTGAAAGCAGAATCTGCAAAGTTTCATACATCAGAATAAAATAAAGCTCCAATCCTAGCACCGACTCTAGATCACCCCCATGCCACTTAGGAATGCACGGATAGTCTTATGCCCGAGACGGGGCACATGCAAAGGGCAAGGGGTGAGACAAAAGTTACAATCATTCCTTACATTTTAACATAAATAACAATCAATCCCAGTTATGGGCAGTGGGCTCCTAAGATTTTGGTATGCCATTTAATGATTTAAAACCTTTAAATGAGTTAAGTACTTGAGTTCATTAAGCAGGTAGAGGAAAAATTTATATTGAGTGTATTACATAACTAGCACATAACTCTCACAGGTATGTATGCCAGCACTATTTCGTCTTGATGAGCATTTTTGGCCGGAGGTCCTTTGGGAAGCAATCTCTTGGCTCTCGGGTAGAGGGAGGGACGATCTTATCTAGTCGCGGGTTATATACCCGCGGGTGGAGTAGTGACTTCCTTCTAATTTAGGGTACAAGGAATGATTGTCTACACTCCACCTCCCCCATTCCCTACATTCGTGGGATTGGGTGGTGTTGTTGTTGTTGTGTATTACATAACTACTTTGAGGTCCGTTCCGAATAAAGTAATACGGAGTACTACATAAAATTAGAACATAATCAAACCAAGACAAAACTGAAAAAAAAAAAAAATTAACTAATAAGACCACCCGTACGTGGCAATGTCAAATTTTGAAGGTAAATTATGGTGAGTGTCAAATATGAGTGGAAGGGTTTTGGGTGATGTGATAAAATATAATTGGAAGCTGAGTGAAAAACAATAAATAAACAAGATTAAAATGAGGAGTCAAAATTTGATTGGATGTCTTGATTTTGCCTGTTGCACTTGTGACTAATACCCAAAATCGTCAAATTTGGCACCCCTTAAAAGACGTTAGGGGCGTCGAATTTTTCCAGATCCCAGTCAAAAAGGAAATATGACGTCCCGTAAGGGGTAGTCTAAGTAGCTATACATCTAAAATAAAAAACGAAGGAAAAAAAATATTCCCATTAAGGATGTTCTTAGATTGGTAGGACCAGACCAGTGTAAAAAACGGCCGTTGCAACGGATTTACTTGTGTACCGTTGTAACGGATCTAAAAATGGGTAAAAAAACGGTCAACAACGCTAAAAAAAATCTTAAAGAACGGTCGAGACAGGTTGAGACGGTGTTGAGACGGACTTTGACCAACGTTGACTATTAATATATATTTTAAACATAAACATTTTTTCAAATTAGGCAAATATTTCAACTTAAAACATAGATGTTTGCCAGTTTAAAAAGTCAATGTTAGTCAAAAGACTTAAACTCAAATATGGTCAATGTTGGTCAAATTAAACATAAACAGGATTGAAATGTTTATGTATGAAATATATATAAAAAGTCAATGTTAATGAACATCCATCTCGACCCCGTTTTGACCGTCGCGACGCTCCGAGGTCCTAACCGTCTTGACCCCATCTCGCGTCTTTTAAAACCTTGGACCAGACCAAATCAGTCTCCTGATTTGTAGAAAAGCACCCGGCTTCAGCAAATGACTAGGCCCGTAGAGATTATTGGCCACCTCTGTCATGCTTAACATAACAACATCTGCGTTCTTTAGCCTAGGGTACAACAATGCCATGTTATTGTCAACGTGTTTGATTCAGATAAAGAGAACGTAGAATCACCTTTGAGATCGTAAGTGCAGGACTCCACTGTTCTTTCAGGATGTCAAGGCAAATGCTGCCATTGCTGTTGATATTTGGATGGAATACCTTAGTTCGGAAAGACACCTGTCAGCCATGTAAGAACATTGTTATGACTTATGGGTCAGAATGGCAACCATTGAAATGATTACATCATACATAAATCTAAGTTGTTCAGCATTTTGTGCGACACTATCATGCAAAAACGATGGTCGCTACCTTTGGTGGTTTAAATGGGTAATCAGGTGGGAAATGAATGGAAACGAGAAATACTCCACCAGCAAAAGGGCTGTCTGAAGGGCCCATAATGGTCGCTTGCCAATGGAACATGTCTTCCCCAACAGGGCCTGACAAAACAACAATGATTCGACTAATCAGAAGTACATAGCAGATCTTTATGTTCAAACACAACCAGACAATCAGCAAGAAATTTAAGTACCAATTAATACTTCTGACGGATTACACAGATTGTCTACACGGCATTCTTAACGTATACACAAATAGTTCCATGCCAGAAACTTTTAGATTATTGGAACACCTTCTATGTGAAGTTATACGAAACTGCGAATAAACAGGTGTCGCAGATAATTACTGTTTATGTTCAAAAAATTCTCTTAGGGGGTTCAGATCATGCCACCATATTTAGATCATGTCATGTCATAAAAAATACTGCTTCATAAGTTACTAGTTATATTCAAGTGAAAATCAGATATGAAGCACATCGTATCATCCCAAAAAAAAAAAAAAAAAGTTTAAGGGCATTCATTAAATCCACATGGAAGCATATAGGCAAGTCATAGACGTGTGACACTGATACGAAACAAATTGCAAAATAACATCAGGACATGACAGAATAAAGAAAGATGGAAAGTAACCAGCACTGCAAGAAGTAGGAGGATCCTTTTGCAGGTCCTTCAACTCCTTTTGAATTCTCTTAGAAGCCATAACCCACTATGCCTGCAGATACAAAGTCACAAAGTTATTCAACACAAGTGAAGTAAAACTATGTTACCATGACCCATTGGGATTTCATTCAAAAATCTGTGTGCTGTTAAGTATATATATACATATTTTTTTGATTTTGCTAACGACACGTGCTTTATAATATTGTACAATTTGATTACTGTCAGTTAAAAAATGATTGGTGCTATATACAATCATATGATATGATGCATGTTAACGACAACGGTTGTCGTTAGCAGAATCCTTTTTTTTTTTTTTTTTTTTAAAAAAAAAAAAGCACGGTTAAGTATATTAGAACATGGATCCAAGTCATTAATCTAAAACATTTCCCATGAATGTTCGATGAATTAAAAAATAGTTCTGGAACCAAATTAAACGTGAACCAGTTCGCACAATTCTAAAACTGACCTGCTAATTCTCACAATCTCACCCAGTTCTTTACAACAGTTGCAAATTCAAATTTCAAATTTCAATATAATAATTAAAAAAAATTAAACCACGGGTACATAATCAATAAACGTTAAATCGCACAAAACTCTGATGATAACAGAATAAAATTGCCATAAATTAAAATTCACAGTGCACACAAAATTAAAACACAGTAAAGTAGGGTATGATAACAGAAAAAGTTATAAAAACCCTACGAAATCAAACAAATCAACTTATAACGATGATCGATCATTGAAATTAATAGTATTTATAGTATATAATAATTAAGTTGCATTGATTACCCGGAAGAACAGAAGTTCGCTAGGGTTCGAAAAGTTGATTGTGTTTACGGTATTTGCAGATTACGGAACACTGTTACGTATAAGAAAGCGGATTTTATAGTGGTAGGGAAGAAAGACCAGGAAGATTTTGGTGTGTTTGGGCCACGTGTCGTCTTAGCTGTCAGTAATCTACGATGCATTACCATTCGCGAGATGCCAAACATACTTGCTCTTTTTTATTGTATTTTAATTTAATAAATAAATAATAAATACTGTATAATTTTACTAACGACGCCTGTTGAAACTATCGTTAACGTACTTTATTTATTTTGTTATACGACCATATAACCATTGACTTTGAAAAGTCAAAACAGGACACTTATTATGGGACGGAGGGAGTATAAATATAAAATATAAAAATGTTTATGTTTATGTTTATTTATTCATTTTTTTGTTTAATTGTATAAACTAGTGAAATGACCCGTGGAACCACGGTTTTATTAAAACGAAACAGTTTAATGATATGTTTTAGGTATTAAGTGAACGTAAATGATAAAGTTATTTAGCTTAATGACCCGTGGAACCACAAAGTCCGACTAAGAAACTCGTCAACTGAACATTTCATCAAACACCTAAAATGCATATTAAACAATCAACATCCAATCATAAGAGATAATATTGGTTGTCATTTTATTTTAAAAGTGTAAATTAAAATATAAATTTAGAATTGGTTTCTTATGCCTAGCTTTTATACCTTTTCGTACTCAATTCAAATAAATTAATTAAAATAATTCAAAATTATTTAATTTTAATAATTAAAATAATTATTAATAAGATTTAATAATAATAATTAATTACTAAGATTTAATTTTAATTCAAAATTATTTAGATTAATGACATCACCCACCATGTTTAGATTTTTTTCTTTTTCTTTTAGATTTTTTTTAACAAAGGAATTAGCCTAATAATAATATCATCATTATAACATTTTAATATTAACTATAGATATCGAAGTATTTTTTTTAGTAATCGTCATTTAAAGTTATCGTACAATCGTTATGTAGAATAACTAATGTACTTTAACGACAGCTCTTAAAGTTGTCTTTAAAACATTTCTTATTTATAAGATTCTTCTTTCCGGAACGATATGCAAAATATTAAATTAAAATAGATTATTCGCGTTCCAATTGATAGAGATTAATGTGTCTAATTGACAAAATCTCACAAGTTATTTGAAACTACTAGTGAACTAAACTTAACAATATTGAATAAATAGACACAACGTATACACCATAAACCAAACAACAATCGATATAAATAGATTAATCATCAATACTCAGGCCACTTTTAAATACTACAACATACTTATACTCCACATTATAAATCATATTTTTATGATATTATTGTAGAATTTTGCTATTGACAGCTTCAGGTTGTCGTTATGCATCAAATCATTGTACAGAGTGATTATCTTTTTCTAACAACGGTTAGGAGTTACTGACGGGGGTCGAACGCGATGTCAACACCCGCCCACCCAAATATTTACTTGATACGAATCATTACAATTCTACCGTCCCTCACCAGAAAACCCCCACGACGAACGCATACGAGCATCGTGTGGGGTAAAAACTCCCCGAGTGAGGCCCAAATGCAATACGTCCGCAATCCCAAGGCCCATGAAATTGACGAGTACAACTACTTTAACTTCTTGTTGTTCATCGTAATTATCTATTGCTTTAAATAGCAGTTATCAAATTGTACAATTGTACAATATACTAAAGCATGTTAACGATAAGTTTCAAAGCTGTTTAGGAAACTCCATAATATTAATATTAACTAGTGGTCAATGCCCGTGCGTTGCATGGGGCATGTTTGATGGAGGACTGAAACAACCCAACCCATATTCGATACGATAATTTTTTTTTTTTTAAAATAACAAACCTTTAGCGCCCAATTAAACGGTTACATGTAACCCATTTAAACGATATCACAAGTTAAATGTTTACAAACGGCACGAAGGCCCTTAAAAAATGTAATACAAGTTTGACCCATTTACAAACGATAGTTTTAATCCAAACAACACCCCGAGCATGGTTTGAGGCTAAACTACCCAAAACACTAGGCCAACTTCAAAAGCTTCAACAAGCATCACCAAGGGACACCTAGTGCCCAACAACCCATTTTTCCCTATCTGCACCTGCATCTAAAAAGATAAACAGCGAGAGGGGTAAGCTAATGCTTAGTGAGTGCAACAATTATACGAATACATATACAACCTACTTACTTGCAATCACTTACGCATTTACCGCATACATGCTAGCAATACAAATGATCATACCATCGCAAGTATAATAACTAAACTTCAAATCACACGAGCTAGCATAAGATAGCATATAACTCGAACAATATAATATGCTATAACACAACGCACAACCATGGTTAACCAATCGTACAAGGAATGGTACTTAAATTTCCCATCGGTGTTCACAACAACCGTTAGTGCACTTAACACGTCGTACACTAACCCCATGGGTGGCATCTTAACACGTCTATACTTCACCCCAGGTGGTGTCTTAACACGTCGACACTTCACCCCGAATGGTGTCTTAACACGTCGACACTTCACTCGTTACATCCCTCGGAGTGGCATCTTAATACGTCGATGCTTCACTTCCGAGTGGTGTCTTAACACATCGACACTTCACTCGCCATGTGAGAAGTGGTGTCTTAACACGTCGACACTTCACAACTCATATCACACAAATAAATACATCATATATGCACGCATATAATTATTCCACTCACCTTATCACGTCGGTGGTGATTTTGTAACACCCTAGGCAAATCCCACATCGCCCACGAACATGAGTGATCATGGGATTATAAGGTAATACTCACGCTTAAATGACACAACGCGTTTTGGGATCACAGGCTGAGTAGAAGTGCGAGTACGTTGTGGTTAAGCGTGCTCGGGCAAGAGCACTACCAGGATGGGTGACCTCCTGGGAAAGTGCTTCTCGTGTGTGGTCGCCAAGAAAAAGCCGTGCGCCTGCGGGCAAAGCGGACCATATTGTGGTCATGTTAAGCTGGGGTGTTACAGAATGGTATCAGAGCCACTCATGCGCCGTTGGGGGTGGTGGGGCAAACCTCATCGAGGACGATGAGTCCCTAAGGGGGGGTGAATGTAACACCCTAGGCAAATCCCACATCGCCCACGAACATGAGTGATCATGGGATTATAAGGTAATACTCACGCTTAAATGACACAACGCGTTTTGGGATCACAGGCTGAGTAGAAGTGCGAGTACGTTGTGGTTAAGCGTGCTCGGGCAAGAGCACTACCAGGATGGGTGACCTCCTGGGAAAGTGCTTCTCGTGTGTGGTCGCCAAGAAAAAGCCGTGCGCCTGCGGGCAAAGCGGACAATATTGTGGTCATGTTAAGCTGGGGTGTTACAGATTTGACACTTCCGTAGGCTTCGAGCAAAGTACCTAATGCATAAGTACACATTCAATACACAACTAGTGGAATTAACTACAATACTCACTCTTGAGCATTTAATGACCCAATTTGCATTAAATGGCTCAACTACACCAAAACCGCCCATTAATGGCCAAGACTTGTCATAAATCACTAGGAACAAGTGATGTAAGTCTACTAACACCCACTAACCCGAACTATGGGCATTTCATACACATTTCACCCAATTAGGTCAACTATTACTCATTTGACTCATTTTGACACTTACACTTGCAATTTTAGTCAAACATGACCCATTAACAATTCTTTCATCATTTACAAGTGTATTAGTGACTAACAACACCATCTAACACTTACAACCTCAAATCATAAGACCAAACCCTAGATTATAGCTATTTAGGGTTTCCTTTCATCAACATAACCCAAGTTCACCCATTTAACCCCCAAATGGGTCTTACAAGCCTCTAATGGCCAAACCCTAGCCATAAGTTAACTAAAACTCAAAACATGGAGTTAAGACTTACCAACACTATCCACTCGTAGCTAAGAACAAGGAGAACAACTTTAATTCTTGCTCCAAAGATTGATTCACAAATCTTCACTCTTAAATCTCACTTTGAAATTAAATGGGTTTTATGTTTTGAGAGTAAATGGGGAAAGAAAATAAAAATGAAAATGAATAAAATGGATAAGTGGTGGAGATTTAATGCTCCCATCAGATCTACACGTGAAATTACCAAACTACCCCTAAAACTCTTTTAAATTAAACAAGATTCGGAGTCAGCCTGCCAGAAACATCGCGGCGCGACCTCGATTGCTGCGGCGCGACGAACAACGTAAAAACGTGAGCTGTTTAAACTCCTCCTGACTCAGATTCTAGTTATTGGTCGCGGCGCGACCTTCTTCTCCGCGGCGCGACATATAAAGGAAAAATCGACCATTCTTAGCATGCCTCCTGACTCTAGTTTGCTTGAGGTGCCGCGGCGCGGCAATGGTCATCGCGGTGCGCCATTAGGCGTGGCCTGATCAGTTTCTCGGCAACAAACTAACAATTAATTATTTGACTTGTACGCTTCGTTCTTGCTTCTTATACACGTCTAAACTTCATCTTTAAGTCTCACAAGACTTAACATCAACAAAAGCCCTTGCATATACTTATATATGCATATATTATAAATATATATATACACATATATATACATACATATATATATATATATATATATGTGTGTGTATATATATATATATATATATATATATATATATATATATACATATATATTCACACATCAACTAACACAAATTATTTCATTTCATCACATAAAGAACGAGTTGTAAGAGTACAAACGATTAAATATGTACCTCTAGACATGTACGGGAAAACGGGATGTTACAAGGACATGTCCGTTGAGGTTAACGGTACATCCAAACAACGTCCAATAGGTACAATTGGCTGGTTCAATGTTCACCTGGTATTTTATGTTTCACGCGGTATACTATATAAGTTTGACATAGTAATGAACAAAATATAAAATGTCTATTCCAACAATTACAAACGTCATTTATGGTAAGAAAAACCTATGCCGTGTGGTGGAGACATGTTTCAAGAGACTAACATTTACATGGAATATGCAGTAGACTGTGTAGAACAAAGCGGATCACCAGATCAGCATTTAACGGAAACGCGAGGGCTGTATAGAGTAACTGTCATTCTAGGAGAGGCCGATTCAGTGATGGCACTCCTGATGGCTGACTAATTTGCTGCAGGAACAGACTGTGGTGTTTTTAAGTTAATCCCCTGGACGAACATGGACTGAATACCTGCACCATTAAAAGATCAATTGTATGTTTCCCAGGAATTTTTTAAAATGCTATACAGTGAACATGACTGTGACGACCCGTCCAAATTCATCTGGACGAACACGTCATTCATTGATTTCATTGTGAGGTATTTGACCTCTATATGATACGTTTTGTAAACATTGCATTCTTTTGAAAAGGCACACCATAAATGAATATATATAAATCCAAGGTTTTCGACGTCTGATGATTTCTACGTATAGACAATCACTGTATATAATAGTTTACAATATTACATCCGTTGATAATGCAGTCAAAATAAGATACATGGTGATGATTTTGTGAATGCAAAGTTTTCTTGAATAAAGCATGTATGACTCCATGGACATAGCTTATATAACGTATAAGCAGACAGCGGAAGACTTCTAGAAACCTGAGAATAAACAAGCTTAAAAGTGTCAACACAAAGGTTGGTGAGTTCATAGTTTTAATATTGCGCATAATCTGTATATAAAGTTGATTCACAAGTTTTCAGTTGTTTCATCCAGAAACGTTTATCAAAATATTCTACAAAATTGAGCACCCTGGTAACTAAACTTAACGTATATATAATTTATACCCTTTGTATAATCATCTTAATAATACACGCAAACCAATGTGTACATTTCTCAAATAGCATACGTCCATTAAAAGGCTAGTGCTCTAGCTCGGACGGGGATATCAAGCCCTATGGATCCATATACTACTACTCGCGCCCACCAGTTCTTATAACTGGCAGTTACTAGTTACCAAAGCTAAGGGATTTTCGTTTTAAACTCAGTGTAGAATTTAGTATGTACTTGTATCCATTGCGTTTAAAATAAATTGCATGTATTCTCAGCCCAAAAATATAGATTGCAAAATCAATTAAAAAGGGAGCAAATGAAACTCACCTTAGCAGCATATAAAGTCGTTCACCAAAATGTGACTGAAACTCGGATTACCAAATAATCGTAGATCTCAACCTAGAGAACATATGTTAGTCAATAAATGTCTATCAAGCTAGGTCAGGTCATAGTGTATCACAATCCTAATGCTCGAGATCAACATACAAAAGTTTATCAAAGTCGTTTCAAAAAGTCAATTTTGACAATAGTTCACAAAACGTGATGTACCTTATATAAGGATTCATTTACTCGGTTGGTAATATTTAAAAATCCATTTTATCAATCTCGTAAACAAGTTGTTTAAATATTAATTGCAGATTCAAAAGCAATTCGATATCTAAATGAAAAGTTATTGATTTTTCGTTAGCTTTCCAAAAACATGTATATCATATACCTTTACCAGTAATATATGTATTTAATTCGTGATTCATAATAAACTGTTTAATGACAAAATTTAGCATACAAGCATGCATAAATATATATACTCGAGCACTAGACATGGATACACAATTAATATACAAAAGATAAGATATGAATGCTCACGTATCAATATTGTGATTCAATATTGTAGGAAAGAACGTAGACGCATCAGAGATGATAAACACTAGGTCTGACTTGCAAACAATACCCATGAACGTTACCCATAATCTCCATAGCTATAACCCATAGTTTCCTTAGCTCTATCCCACTCGAAAAACTATTTTGAAAGTGACATGCTCATGACCTCGTCGTAGTATTTTATGTATAATACTAATTAATAATAATACTACTAATAATATTAAGATTAATAATAATATTAATCTTAATAATAATAATAATAATAATAATAATAATAATAATAATAATAATAATAATTAATAATAATAATAATAATAATAATAATAATTATTATTATTATTATTATTATTATTATTATTATTATTATTATTATTATTATTATTATTATTATTATTATTATTATTATTATTATTATTATAAATATAATAGAGAGATTGAGACGAGAGATATAAGTAAATAAAACTGGTACCAGACTTCGCGTTTTATAGCATCTGGCCTGAAAAAGTACCCCATGCGATCGCATGGGATTTGTGCTTCAAGACCATGCGATCGCATGGCACCCTGGGACAGCTCACAATTGTTTAACTTCTAGTTTGTCGACATATTTTTATATTATATATAATATATTTAATTTATATAATTAATTATATATTATATTAAATTCACGTGCATAGTTGACTTGTAATTTTTGTTCCGATAAGTCATACGTCGTCACTCGACTTATGTCCCGGTTCCGGTTTTTCGAGTGTCCCTTCGTACGCTGAGAAAACTTGTAATTTACATTTTGGGACACGTACCTTTGTCAAAATATAGCCTTAAATTATCCCTAAATTATATCACTCAAAGTGTATCTTAAACTTTCGAGTGTTTTGATCATTTACTTCTATAAATCATCGTCTCGTAGTATATACATATACATTTTCATTTTGAAATAGTGTTTTAATGTAGCAAAGTTACTGTAGCAAAGGTTTTTACTGTAGCAAATAGTGATTTTCGAAAACACTGTAGCTTTTCGGGTACTGTAGCAATTCGAAAATACCGTAGCAAATTAGTGTTTTACTGGTTCATCTTAAACGTTTTAGTTAACTTATCTAAGTATCAATCGAATCAATAATCGAATGTTACTATCGTTTACTAAATAACTTGAAATCATATATATATATATATATATATATATATATATATATATATATATATATATATATATATATATATATATATGCACATTAAGTTATATATATATTGTTCGTGAATCTTCGAGAACAGTCAAAGAAAAATTGATTACATGAATATAGTTCCAAAACTTTGAGACTCAATATTACAGACTTTGCTTATCGTGTCGAAAACTTTAAATCATTTAAAGATAAAGTTTAAATTTGGTCAGAAATTTTCGGGTCATCACAATGACCAATCAACATATTTAACATAGCAAGCATTTTCAACGGGGTGGACAACACCTTGGACAGAATAAGAAGGATCAACGGAATATAAACAGAAAAATCAACTGACAATTTAAATTAAAAGCAGAATACACAATTAGAACGATTAGTGCCACAGATTACGTGACGTGTCAACGTGATTGTATTATTTTAAACAACCAGTAACATTTAGGCAGCAGGCATGTTTAAAAAATAGTAATGCTAAGCAGTTAGTGTTTTATGTGAGGGGATTGGACGCTAAAGATATACAAATTGGTCAAATACACTTTATGTAGCCTGAATTTGGTCGACTCTATAATCGGGACATAAGGGTGTTCAAAGAATATAATTATTAATACATGGTTGGTTAATTGGATATAAACAGGCAATGAGTAAAATGAATGCAGTGGTATTACAGAATGCAGAATAGGGAATAAAAAGCAAACCTACGAATTCGGAGTTGATTTAGTTTAGAACGCCAGCATAGGGAGATGTTTGTACAGTGTGAGGCTTGAATAACACGCCCACCTGAGAAATAGTATGTATGTTAGGGCAGTCGGGGAAAATGTTTTTGAATTAAAGATTTAACAGAAGCAGTTAACATAATTGGGAAAATGGAGTCAGGCGATACCTCTAGATATTTTGGTTAAGCTTGTGGAAGGTTTCCTTGTAAACGACGTCTCTTGTGTGGTTATGAAGTCGTCCTTGAGTATCACCAACCATGACTATTTTTAGACCGTTAGGGTTAGTGACTCTTGATAGTGCGACGTATAGCTGTCCGTGGATGAAAACTGGTTTCGGCAAGTAGAGGCCGACGTAGTCTAGCGATTGGCCCTGGCTCTTGTTAATTGTCATGGCGTAGCATGGCCTAACTAGAAATTGAATGCGCTGCATAACAAAAGGCCATTTTGTTTGGGCGGAAGTTAGCACAATTCTGTGTATGATGACCATGTTACCTACATGTGAACCGGTAATGATCCGAGCTTGAATAACGAATTTTTGAAAGTCTGTTATGATTAGACAGGTCCCGTTACACATGCCAGCACTGGGGTATAAATTTCGTAGCAGCATTATTGGTTGACCTATCTTGAGTTTTAGCTTGTGAGGAGGTACCCCGGGAAAATTTAGTTTATTTAAATATTCGACCGGGTATGATTGGTGTTGATCAATTGCATCGGTTGAGCCCTTGCATATTTCATCCGAGCTTTTGTATATCATAGTTTGTCCCTGCAGCTTCTTAAACATATGTTTGTTTATCTGGTCTGCGTCATCGTTCCGGGGCGTTAAAATTGCTCTCTCACTCAAGTAGTCTTCATTTTTATGCCTTTGAAGAAAATCAGGGAAAATGGTATCTACGATCGCATCAATTGGAGGTTTATCTGATTTAACTATGAATTCGTTTGGGATCTCGATCCCTGTTGGTTCCTCTTTTCCATCTTTACAAACAGCCGAGACCTTACTGTCTCCAATATCTAGCACCCATTTATTGAACTGCTGTTTTCGAGGGTCAACTTGACCATCTGCTATAAATTCGTTGACCCGCATAATACGGGAGAGGGTGTGGAGCTGACAGCTTTGCCATAAATCAGATCGGTTTATGCAGGCTTGTACAATTTCCTGTCTTTTTCCTGTTGGTATAATGGGCAATATTTGTCTGAAATCACCACCAAGTAAAATAGGGATTCCCCCAAAGAGCTTGCTTCTGTTCGCCTCATTTTTAGCACCCAAAATATCTTTTAACGTTTTGTCTAAAGCCTCAAATGCAAACCTCTGAGTCATGGGAGCTTCGTCCCATATGATTAACCTAACTTGCTGCATCAGTTCTGCAAGATGCGTTTTCTGTTTTATTCTGCACGTGCTGTTTTCCATAAGCTCAAGAGGGATGACAAATCTACTGTGGGCAGTCCGGCCTCCCAGTAAAAGTAGTGAAGTGATGCCTGCATATACAGATTGTTAATGTTTTCCATCTCGTCCAAAAATGCAGTCGGCGTATGTACCGTTAATGATGGTGAAGTGTTTAATCTAATAAAAGTATTATTTTTTAATATATAAGTAATACTTTTTTTAGTTTTCCATGTATAATGAATTTTGAAGTGGAAAGAGGTCTGATGTAGTAAACTAACAAAAATGAAGAATATTAGAGGGTAAACGATACTTATGTTGGGTATTTTTTTTACTAACGCAACTAAATGTAAGGTAAAAGTAATAGAGTAATATAACCTCATTATGTTAGTCACATAAAGAGGTTTATCTAATAAATTGGTAGAAATGAAGAGAAGTGATAAATCATATTTGTGATTTATAATATAACTTATTTGAGTTTAAAAGAAAATTACCTGAAGATGCAACGGAAAGTGCTATCAGTTTCTCGGACCTTAACTTTGTAAGAATGGTCTTGTATACAAAAGCTTTCCCGGAACCTCCGGGACCATATAGGAAAAAAAGGCCGCCTGCTTGTTGAGTTACAGCTGAAATGACTTGATTATAAATCTTAAGTTGTTCCGGGTTGAGGGAGACGTACAGGTTCTGATGTTCATTCCTCAATTCTGCGAGATTGTAGTTCAACTCTTCGCGAATAAGATGGTTTTCGAGCTGTGTCAGGAGGCCAGGGTCAGGTTGGGGTAGATCCGGGAAATCGCTTAATGATTTACCATTTTTTTTCAAGATGCCTTGAATTTCCAACAAACAATAGTTTCTAAGCTGCGACTCACTTAGGATCAAATCAGAGAATTGTAAAGTTTGTGTTTTTTTGTAGAGGATATCTTCGGCCAAAGTCTCCCAATTCAGTTCCTACAGGGTCAGTGGTTTAGTCACATTGCAAAAAAGTAAAATTGTGACAAACAAATCCCGGAGCTGTGCACCAGATGTTGTTGTCCACTCTCTATCATCATTGATCAACCCATATGTGAAACATGCATCTTTAAATGTGGGATGCAAAGTTCCGTCGCCTGTACGTATTTTTTTCATACGTTTGGGGGCCCTTTACTTTATTTAACAACAACCTGAGATAATAACATTCGCCTGATGCTGGTTGTGAGTAGAAGATGCGTCCAATGCAGCTTATCTATTTTCGACGTGTCCATGTTCTCGCGTCTTGATTCCAAACATAATTTTTAGGGATTTTTGCATAAGTCGGGTTTCGGGCAGAGGGGTCTCATTTGTTAAGCTCAAACCACTCGGTGAACATGGTTTCTTTGATA
Organism: Rutidosis leptorrhynchoides; assembly: GCF_046630445.1. Classification (NCBI taxonomy): domain Eukaryota; kingdom Viridiplantae; phylum Streptophyta; class Magnoliopsida; order Asterales; family Asteraceae; genus Rutidosis; species Rutidosis leptorrhynchoides. The sequence goes on along the minus strand of NC_092338.1, from coordinate 30,671,162 downwards.
CTCCCCCTATGCAACAGTGCAGGGAGGTTCTATGAATCACGTAATGTGATTGTATGGTGATTCGGTAGATGATACGATAGCTTTATGACCGATGGTTTGGAGAAGTGAATGTCAAATGAAAACATTCTCCAAACAGCCTCACACGGCGATAGATACCGACAGTCCAAATAATTCTTGATTTCATCGACTTCACTAGCCAATTCTGTCGTGGATCCATTAACCGAGCCTAGGTTTTCTTGAATCACTATAGTTGCTCGATCAGGGCCTTTGTTTAAGTATTTAAATAAGTACTTTATGGCCCGAGATCGATTACACCATTCTACATTGATATGTGAACTGTATTTGAGAAGGAGATATCTATTATAAGGTACAACAAAACTGTTGTCAAGTGTGCCCTTCCCTTTACTGACTTTTATTCCAGTATTTCGCCGTCGATAGTGTGCATATCCATCTTCATCTATGGTTGTTTTTGCGTTGTAGGGTTTTGGAAAATGTTTAGAGCACTTTTTATCGATAATGCAAGGTGCATCTAGGATATTCCCTCCGCATGGACCATGTAGCATGTATTCTGTAACAGCTTTATAGGCAGCTGGATCTTGTGTTTTGGATGGGATTTCAGCGGAGATGATATCATCGATGTCTTACGGGGTCTTACATTTAAAGTCAGCTGTAAGCCAAATTAACATATGTACATGAGGCAATCCGCGCTTTTGAAATTCAATTATATAGATGCCTGCAAAATAATGCGAAAAATGGTTACTTTCATTTTGTGAAATGCAACCGCTGTGTTGTAACGGGTTTCAAACAGTTGACTACTCACGTGATGGATGGATATAAAAAATTATGGTGGGTGCAGAACCTGTGAAATGTCCCGTTCTTATTGATTAAAAACGTTCCATATTAATTGATTTCGTTGCGAGGTTTTGACCTCTATATGAGACGTTTTTCAAAGACTGCATTCATTTTAAAACAAACCATAACCTTTATTTCATCAATAAAGGTTTAAAAAGCTTTACGTAGATTATCAAATAATGATAATCTAAAATATCATGTCTACACACGACCATTACATAATGGTTTACAATACAAATATGTTACAACAAAATAAGTTTCTTGAATGCAGTTTTTACACAATATCATACAAGCATGGACTCCAAATCTCGTCCTTATTTAAGTATGCGACAGCGGAAGCTCTTAATAATCACCTGAGAATAAACATGCTTAAAACGTCAACAAAAATGTTGGTGAGTTATAGGTTTAGCCTATATATATCAAATCATAATAATAGACCACAAGATTTCATATTTCAATACACATCCCATACATAGAGATAAAAATCATTCATATGGTGAACACCTGGTAACCGACAATAACAAGATGCATATATAAGAATATCCCCATCATTCCGGGACACCCTTCGGATATGATATAAATTTCGAAGTACTAAAGCATCCGGTACTTTGGATGGGGTTTGTTAGGCCCAATAGATCTATCTTTAGGATTCGCGTCAATTAGGGTGTCTGTTCCCTAATTCTTAGATTACCAGACTTAATAAAAAGGGGCATATTCGATTTCGATAATTCAACCATAGAATGTAGTTTCACGTACTTGTGTCTATTTTGTAAATCATTTATAAAACCTGCATGTATTCTCATCCCAAAAATATTAGATTTTAAAAGTGGGACTATAACTCACTTTCACAGATTTTTACTTCGTCGGGAAGTAAGACTTGGCCACTGGTTGATTCACGAACCTATAACAATATATACATATATATTAAAGTATGTTCAAAATATATTTACAACACTTTTAATATATTTTGATGTTTTAAGTTTATTAAGTCAGCTGTCCTCGTTAGTAACCTACAACTAGTTGTCCACAGTTAGATGTACAGAAATAAATCGATAAATATTATCTTGAATCAATCCACGACCCAGTGTATACGTATCTCAGTATTGATCACAACTCAAACTATATATATTTTGGAATCAACCTCAACCCTGTATAGCTAACTCCAACATTCACATATAGAGTGTCTATGGTTGTTCCGAAATATATATAGATGTGTCGACATGATAGGTCGAAACATTGTATACGTGTCTATGGTATCTCAAGATTACATAATATATAATACAAGTTGATTAAGTTATGGTTGGAATAGATTTGTTACCAATTCTCACGTAGCTAAAATGAGAAAAATTATCCAATCTTGTTTTACCCATAACTTCTTCATTTTAAATCCGTTTTGAGTGAATCAAATTGCTATGGTTTCATATTGAACTCTATTTTATGAATCTAAACAAAAAAAGTATAGGTTTCTAGTCGGAAAAATAAGTTACAAGTCGTTTTTGTAAAGGTAGTCATTTCAGTCGAAAGAACGACGTCTAGATGACCATTTTAGAAAACAAACTTCCACTTTGAGTTTAACCATAATTTTTGGATATAGTTTCATGTTCATAATAAAAATCATTTTCTCAGAATAACAACTTTTAAATCAAAGTTTATCATAGTTTTTAATTAACTAACCCAAAACAGCCCGCGGTGTTACTACGACGGCGTAAATCCGGTTTTACGGTGTTTTTCGTGTTTCCAGGTTTTAAATCATTAAGTTAGCATATCATATAGATATAGAACATGTGTTTAGTTGATTTTAAAAGTCAAGTTAGAAGGATTAACTTTTGTTTGCGAACAAGTTTAGAATTAACTAAACTATGTTCTAGTGATTACAAGTTTAAACCTTCGAATAAGATAGCTTTATATGTATGAATCGAATGATGTTATGAACATCATTACTACCTTAAGTTCCTTGGATGAACCTACTGGAAAAGAGAAAAATGGATCTAGCTTCAATGGATCCTTGGATGGCTCAAAGTTCTTGAAGCAAAATCATGACACGAAAACAAGTTCAAGTAAGATCATCACTTGAAATAAGATTGTTATAGTTATAGAAATTGAACCAAAGTTTGAATATGATTATTACCTTGTATTAGAATGATAACCTACTGTAAGAAACAAAGATTTCTTGAGGTTGGATGATCACCTTACAAGATTGGAAGTGAGCTAGCAAACTTGAAAGTATTCTTGATTTTATGAAACTAGAACTTTTGGAATTTATGAAGAACACTTAGAACTTGAAGATAGAACTTGAGAGAGTTCAATTAGATGAAGAAAATTGAAGAATGAAAGTGTTTGTAGGTGTTTTTGGTCGTTGGTGTATGGATTGGATATAAAGGATATGTAATTTTGTTTTCATGTAAATAAGTCATGAATGATTACTCATATTTTTGTAATCTTATGAGATATTTCATGCTAGTTGCCAAATGATGGTTCCCACATGTGTTAGGTGACTCACATGGGCTGCTAAGAGCTGATCATTGGAGTGTATATACCAATAGTACATACATCTAAAAGCTGTGTATTGTACGAGTACGAATACGGGTGCATACGAGTAGAATTGTTGATGAAACTGAACGAGAATGTAATTGTAAGCATTTTTGTTAAGTAGAAGTATTTTGATAAGTTTATTGAAGTCTTTCAAAAGTGTATAAATACATATTAAAACACTACATGTATATACATTTTAACTGAGTCGTTAAGTCATCGTTAGTCGTTACATGTAAGTGTTGTTTTGAAACCTTTAGGTTAACGATCTTGTTAAATGTTGTTAACCCAATGTTTATAATATCAAAAGAGATTTTAAATTATTATATTATCATGATATTATGATGTACGAATATCTCTTAATATGATATATATACATTAAATGTCGTTACAACGATAAACGTTACATATATGTCTTGTTTCAAAATCATTAAGTTAGTAGTCTTGTTTTTACATATGTAGTTCATTGTTAATATAATTAATGATATGTTTACTTATCATAATATCATGTTAACTATATATATAACCATATATATGTCATCATATAGTTTTTTTACAAGTTTTAACGTTCGTGAATCACCGGTCAACTTGGGTGGTCAATTGTCTATATGAAACCTATTTCAATTAATCAAGTCTTAACAAGTTTGATTGCTTAACATGTTGGAAACATTTAATCATGTAAACATCAATCTCAATTAATATATATAAACATGGAAAAGTTCGGGTCACTACAGTACCTACCCGTTAAATAAATTTCGTCCCGAAATTTTAAGCTGTTGAAGGTGTTGACGAATCTTCTGGAAATAGATGCGGGTATTTCTTCTTCATCTGATCTTCACGCTCCCAGGTGAACTCGGGTCCTCTACGAGCATTCCATCGAACCTTAACAATTGGTATCTTGTTTTGCTTAAGTCTTTTAACCTCACGATCCATTATTTCGACGGGTTCTTCGATGAATTGGAGTTTTTCGTTGATTTGGATTTCATCTAACGGAATAGTGAGATCTTCTTTAGCAAAACATTTCTTCAAATTCGAGACGTGGAAAGTGTTATGTACAGCCGCGAGTTGTTGAGGTAACTCAAGTCGGTAAGCTACTGGTCCGACACGATCAATAATCTTGAATGGTCCAATATACCTTGGATTTAATTTCCCTCGTTTACCAAATCGAACAACGCCTTTCCAAGGTGAAACTTTAAGCATGACCATCTCTCCAATTTCAAATTCTATATCTTTTCTTTTAATGTCAGCGTAGCTCTTTTGTCGACTTTGGGCGGTTTTCAACCGTTGTTGAATTTGGATGATCTTCTCGGTAGTTTCTTGTATAATCTCCGGACCCGTAATCTGTCTATCCCCCACCTCACTCCAACAAATCGGAGACCTGCACTTTCTACCATAAAGTGCTTCAAACGGCGCCATCTCAATGCTTGAATGGTAGCTGTTGTTGTAGGAAAATTCTGCTAACGGTAGATGTCGATCCCAACTGTTTCCGAAATCAATAACACATGCTCGTAGCATGTCTTCAAGCGTTTGTATCGTCCTTTCGCTCTGCCCATCAGTTTGTGGATGATAGGCAGTACTCATGTCTAGACGAGTTCCTAATGCTAGCTGTAATGTCTGCCAGAATCTTGAAATAAATCTGCCATCCCTATCAGAGATAATAGAGATTGGTATTCCATGTCTGGAGACGACTTCCTTCAAATACAGTCGTGCTAACTTCTCCATCTTGTCATCTTCTCTTATTGGTAGGAAGTGTGCTGATTTGGTGAGACGATCAACTATTACCCAAATAGTATCAAAACCACTTGCAGTCCTTGGCAATTTAGTGATGAAATCCATGGTAATGTTTTCCCATTTCCATTCCGGGATTTCGGGTTGTTGAAGTAGACCTGATGGTTTCTGATGCTCAGCTTTGACCTTAGAACACGTCAAACATTCTCCTACGTATTTAGCAACATCGGCTTTCATACCCGGCCACCAAAAATGTTTCTTGAGATCCTTGTACATCTTCCCCGTTCCAGGATGTATTGAGTATCTGGTTTTATGAGCTTCTCTAAGTACCATTTCTCTCATATCTCCAAATTTTGGTACCCAAATCCTTTCAGCCCTATACCGGGTTCCGTCTTCCCGAATATTAAGATGCTTCTCCGATCCTTTGGATATTTCATCCTTTAAATTTCCCTCTTTTAAAACTCCTTGTTGCGCCTCCTTTATTTGAGTAGTAATGTTATTATGAATCATTATATTCATAGATTTTACTCGAATGGGTTCTCTATCCTTCCTGCTCAAGGCATCGGCTACCACATTTGCCTTCCCCGGGTGGTAACGAATCTCAAAATCGTAATCATTCAATAATTCAATCCATCTACGCTGCCTCATATTCAGTTGTTTCTGATTAAATATGTGTTGAAGACTTTTGTGGTCGGTATATATAATACTTTTGACCCCATATAAGTAGTGCCTCCAAGTCTTTAATGCAAAAACAACCGCGCCTAATTCCAAATCATGCGTCGTATAATTTTGTTCGTGAATCTTCAATTGTCTAGACGCATAAGCAATCACCTTCGTTCGTTGCATTAATACACAACCGAGACCTTGCTTTGATGCGTCACAATAAATCACAAAATCATCATTCCCTTCAGGCAATGACAATATAGGTGCCGTAGTTAGCTTTTTCTTCAATAACTGAAACGCTTTCTCTTGTTCATCATTCCATTCAAATTTCTTCCCTTTATGCGTTAATGCAGTCAAGGGTTTTGCTATTCTGGAAAAGTCTTGGATGAACCTTCTGTAGTAACCAGCTAGTCCTAAAAACTGGCGTATGTGTTTCGGAGTTTTCGGGGTTTCCCACTTTTCAACAGTTTCTATCTTTGCCGGATCCACCTTAATACCTTCTTTGTTCACTATGTGACCGAGGAATTGAACTTCTTCCAACCAAAATGCACACTTTGAAAACTTAGCGTACAATTCTTCCTTCCTCAATACTTCTAACACCTTTCTCAAATGTTCACCGTGTTCTTGGTCATTCTTTGAGTAAATAAGTATGTCATCAATGAAAACAATGACAAACTTGTCAAGGTATGGTCCACACACTCGGTTCATAAGGTCCATGAACACAGCTGGTGCATTAGTTAAACCAAACGGCATGACCATAAACTCGTAATGACCGTAACGTGTTCTGAAAGCAGTCTTTGGAATATCATCTTCTTTCACCCGCATTTGATGATACCCGGAACGTAAGTCAATCTTTGAATAAACAGACGAGCCTTGTAGTTGATCAAATAAGTCGTCGATTCTCGGTAGTGGGTAGCGGTTCTTGATGGTAAGTTTGTTCAACTCTCAGTAGTCGATACACAACCTGAATGTACCATCTTTCTTCTTGACAAACAAAACAGGAGCTCCCCACGGTGATGTGCTTGGTCGAATGAAACCACGCTCTAAAAGTTCTTGTAATTGGCTTTGCAGTTCTTTCATCTCGCTGGGTGCGAGTCTGTAAGGAGCACGAGCTATTGGTGCAGCTCCTGGTACAAGATCTATTTGAAATTCAACGGATCGATGTGGGGGTAATCCCGGTAATTCTTTCGGAAATACATCGGGAAATTCTTTTGCAATGGGAACATCATTGATGCTCTTTTCTTCAGTTTGTACTTTCTCGACGTGTGCTAGAACAGCATAGCAACCTTTTCTTATTAGTTTTTGTGCCTTCAAATTACTAATAAGATGTAGCTTCGTGTTGCCCTTTTCTCCGTACACCATTAAGGGTTTTCCTTTTTCTCGTATAATGCGAATTGCATTTTTGTAACAAACGATCTCCGCTTTCACTTCTTTCAACCAGTCCATACCGATTATCACATCAAAACTCCCTAACTCTACTGGTATCAAATCAATCTTAAATGTTTCGCTAACCAGTTTAATTTCTCGATTCCGACATATATTATCTGCTGAAATTAATTTACCATTTGCTAATTCGAGTAAAAATTTACTATCCAAAGGCGTCAATGGACAACTTAATTTAGCACAAAAATCTCTACTCATATAGCTTCTATCCGCACCCGAATCAAATAAAACGTAAGCAGATTTATTGTCAATAAGAAACGTACCCGTAACAAGCTCCGGGTCTTCCTGTGCCTCTACCGCATTAATATTGAAAACTCTTCCACGGCCTTGTCCATTCGTGTTCTCCTGGTTCGGGCAATTTCTAATAATGTGGCCTGGTTTTCCACATTTATAACAAACTACATTGGCATAACTTGCTCCGACACTACTTGCTCCGCCATTACTCGTTCCGACACCATTTGTTCCTTTCGTTCTATTAACCCCTGGTCCGTAGACCTCACACTTCGCCGCGCTATGACCATTTCTTTTACACTTGTTGCAAAATTTGGTGCAGAACCCCGAGTGATTCTTTTCACACCTTTGGCATAGTTGCTTCTGATTGTTGTTGTTGTTGTTGCGGTTATTATTGTTGTTGGGATGATTGTTGTAGTTGCTGTTGTTGTTGTTGTTGTTGTTGTTGTTGGGCCGTTTGTTGTAGTTGCGATTGATGTTGCGATTGTTGGGATAATTGTTGCGATTATTGTTGTAATTGCTGTTGTTGTTGTATTGGTGATTCTTATCACCGTTTTCCTCCCACTTTCTTTTGACTTGCTTCACATTGGCCTCTTCAGCAGTCTGTTCTTTAATTCTTTCTTCAATCTGGTTCACTAGTTTGTGAGCCATTCTACATGCCTGTTGTATGGAGGCGGGCTCGTGTGAACTTATATCTTCTTGGATTCTTTCCGGTAATCCTTTCACAAACGCGTCGATCTTCTCTTCCTCATCTTCGAATGCTCCCGGACACAATAGGCACAATTCTGTGAATCGTCTTTCGTACGTGGTAATATCAAATCCTTGGGTTCGTAACCCTCTAAGTTCTGTCTTGAGCTTATTGACCTCGGTTCTGGGACGGTACTTCTCGTTCATCAAGTGCTTGAATGCTGACCACGGTAGTGCGTACGCATCATCTTGTCCCACTTGCTCTAGATAGGTATTCCACCATGTTAACGCAGAACCTGTGAAGGTATGCGTAGCGTACTTCACTTTGTCCTCTTCAGTACACTTACTTATGGCAAACACCGATTCAACCTTCTCGGTCCACCGTTTCAATCCGATCGGTCCTTCGGTTCCATCAAATTCCAAAGGTTTGCAGGCAGTGAATTCTTTGTAGGTGCATCCTACACGATTTCCTGTACTGCTAGATCCAAGGTTATTGTTGGTATGTAGCGCAGCCTGTACTGCGGCTATGTTTGAAGCTAGAAAAGTACGGAATTCCTCTTCATTCATATTCACGGTGTGTCGAGTAGTCGGTGCCATTTCCTTCAAAATAGTTAAATGGAACAAGTTAATCATACAGAATATTAAGAGTAGTTAATAGTATTTCGTAGCATAATATGAACTCATTTATAAAAGCTTTTTCTTCATATTAGCGTTTTATAAGTTTAAATTCGGGTAGTACCTACCCGTTAAGTTCATACTTAGTAGCTAATATACAATTCAACTACTACAATTCTATATGAAAAACTGATTATAATAATATTTCGCGTTCAAACTGTTATACAATATTTTACAAACTTACAATACCGCTTATTTTACATAAAGCATGAAATATAGCACACAATAACTTTGATACAAGATAGTTGTGAAGACAATTCTAGCTAGTACACAAGTCGTTCAGCAAAGGCAATAAAGACACGTAATTCATACGTCCAGAAACAAGTCATGCATTCTGGTTTTACTAGGACTACTTCCCATCCTTGGTCTTGTGCAACATAACCGTTATGGCCGTTGATAAGACAGCGTGTTGTAACGTCATCAAAGGGACGAGGGTTACGTAATGTCCAACAGTCCCGTAATAATCTAAAAACCTCATTTCTTACCCCAATTACCGACTCCGTCACTTGTGGAAACGTTTTGTTTAATAGTTGTAGCCCGATGTTCTTGTTCTCACTTTGGTGAGAAGCGAACATTACTAATCCGTAAGCATAACATGCTTCTTTATGTTGCATGTTAGCCGCTTTTTCTAAATCACGAAGTCCAATATTCGGATATATTGAGTCAAAATAATTTCTTAACCCGTTGCGTAAAATAGCATTTGGGTTCCCCGCAATATATGCGTCAAAGTAAACACATCGTAACTTATGGGTTTCCCAATGTGATATCCCCCATCTTTCAAACGAAAGTCTCTTATAAACCAAGACATTCTTGGAACGTTCTTCGAATGTCTTACAAACTGATCTCGCCTTAAATAGTTGTGCCGAAGAATTCTGGCCGACTCTAGACAAGATTTCATCAATCATGTCTCCGGGTAGGTCTCTTAAAATATTGGGTTGTCTATCCATTTTGTGTTTTTAAACTGTAAAATAGACAAGAGTTAGATTCATAAAAAAAATACTTATTAATACAAGCAATTTTTACATATATCATAAAGCATAAGAACACTATATTCCATATATTACACCACACGAATACAACTATCTTATTCCGACTCGCTCGTTTCTTCTTCTTCGGTTTTGGTTCGTTTTGCCAAGTTTCTAGGGATATATGATGTTCCCCTAATACGAGTCGTCGTTGTCCACATTGGTTTAGAAAAACCTGGTGGTTTAGAGGTTCCCGGGTCATTGTTACAACTTAAGGACTTCGGGGGTTGACGATACATATAAAGTTCATCGGGGTTGGAATTAGATTTCTCTATTTTTATGCCCTTTCCCTTATTATTTTCTTTTGCCTTTTTAAATTCAGTTGGGGTAATTTCTATAACATCATCGGAATTCTCGTCGGAATCCGATTCATCGGAGAATTGGTAATCCTCCCAATATTTTGCTTCCTTGGCGGAAACACCATTGACCATAATTAACTTTGGTCGGTTGGTTGAGGATTTTCTTTTACTTAACCGTTTTATTATTTCCCCCACCGGTTCTATTTCTTCATCCGGTTCCGATTCTTCTTCCGGTTCCGATTCTTCTTCCGGTTCCGACTCTTCTTCCGGTTCCTCTTCGGGAACTTGTGAATCAGTCCACAAATCATTCCAATTTACATTTGACTCTTCATTATTATTAGGTGAGTCAATGGGACTTGTTCTAGAGGTAGACATCTATCACATAATATCAAACACGTTAAGAGATTAATATATCACATAATATTCATATGTTAAAAATATATAGTTTCCAACAAAAATGTTAAGCAATCATTTTTAAAGAAAACACGGTCGAAGTCCAGACTCACTAATGCATCCTAACAAACTCGATAAGACACACTAATGCAAATTTTCTGGTTCTCTAAGACCAACGCTCGGATACCAACTGAAATGTCCCGTTCTTATTGATTAAAAACGTTCCATATTAATTGATTTCGTTGCGAGGTTTTGACCTCTATATGAGACGTTTTTCAAAGACTGCATTCATTTTAAAACAAACCATAACCTTTATTTCATCAATAAAGGTTTAAAAAGCTTTACGTAGATTATCAAATAATGATAATCTAAAATATCATGTCTACACACGACCATTACATAATGGTTTACAATACAAATATGTTACAACAAAATAAGTTTCTTGAATGCAGTTTTTACACAATATCATACAAGCATGGACTCCAAATCTCGTCCTTATTTAAGTATGCGACAGCGGAAGCTCTTAATAATCACCTGAGAATAAACATGCTTAAAACGTCAACAAAAATGTTGGTGAGTTATAGGTTTAGCCTATATATATCAAATCATAATAATAGACCACAAGATTTCATATTTCAATACACATCCCATACATAGAGATAAAAATCATTCATATGGTGAACACCTGGTAACCGACAATAACAAGATGCATATATAAGAATATCCCCATCATTCCGGGACACCCTTCGGATATGATATAAATTTCGAAGTACTAAAGCATCCGGTACTTTGGATGGGGTTTGTTAGGCCCAATAGATCTATCTTTAGGATTCGCGTCAATTAGGGTGTCTGTTCCCTAATTCTTAGATTACCAGACTTAATAAAAAGGGGCATATTCGATTTCGATAATTCAACCATAGAATGTAGTTTCACGTACTTGTGTCTATTTTGTAAATCATTTATAAAACCTGCATGTATTCTCATCCCAAAAATATTAGATTTTAAAAGTGGGACTATAACTCACTTTCACAGATTTTTACTTCGTCGGGAAGTAAGACTTGGCCACTGGTTGATTCACGAACCTATAACAATATATACATATATATTAAAGTATGTTCAAAATATATTTACAACACTTTTAATATATTTTGATGTTTTAAGTTTATTAAGTCAGCTGTCCTCGTTAGTAACCTACAACTAGTTGTCCACAGTTAGATGTACAGAAATAAATCGATAAATATTATCTTGAATCAATCCACGACCCAGTGTATACGTATCTCAGTATTGATCACAACTCAAACTATATATATTTTGGAATCAACCTCAACCCTGTATAGCTAACTCCAACATTCACATATAGAGTGTCTATGGTTGTTCCGAAATATATATAGATGTGTCGACATGATAGGTCGAAACATTGTATACGTGTCTATGGTATCTCAAGATTACATAATATATAATACAAGTTGATTAAGTTATGGTTGGAATAGATTTGTTACCAATTTTCACGTAGCTAAAATGAGAAAAATTATCCAATCTTGTTTTACCCATAACTTCTTCATTTTAAATCCGTTTTGAGTGAATCAAATTGCTATGGTTTCATATTGAACTCTATTTTATGAATCTAAACAAAAAAAGTATAGGTTTCTAGTCGGAAAAATAAGTTACAAGTCGTTTTTGTAAAGGTAGTCATTTCAGTCGAAAGAACGACGTCTAGATGACCATTTTAGAAAACAAACTTCCACTTTGAGTTTAACCATAATTTTTGGATATAGTTTCATGTTCATAATAAAAATCATTTTCTCAGAATAACAACTTTTAAATCAAAGTTTATCATAGTTTTTAATTAACTAACCCAAAACAGCCCGCGGTGTTACTACGACGGCGTAAATCCGGTTTTACGGTGTTTTTCGTGTTTCCAGGTTTTAAATCATTAAGTTAGCATATCATATAGATATAGAACATGTGTTTAGTTGATTTTAAAAGTCAAGTTAGAAGGATTAACTTTTGTTTGCGAACAAGTTTAGAATTAACTAAACTATGTTCTAGTGATTACAAGTTTAAACCTTCGAATAAGATAGCTTTATATGTATGAATCGAATGATGTTATGAACATCATTACTACCTTAAGTTCCTTGGATGAACCTACTGGAAAAGAGAAAAATGGATCTAGCTTCAATGGATCCTTGGATGGCTCAAAGTTCTTGAAGCAAAATCATGACACGAAAACAAGTTCAAGTAAGATCATCACTTGAAATAAGATTGTTATAGTTATAGAAATTGAACCAAAGTTTGAATATGATTATTACCTTGTATTAGAATGATAACCTACTGTAAGAAACAAAGATTTCTTGAGGTTGGATGATCACCTTACAAGATTGGAAGTGAGCTAGCAAACTTGAAAGTATTCTTGATTTTATGAAACTAGAACTTTTGGAATTTATGAAGAACACTTAGAACTTGAAGATAGAACTTGAGAGAGTTCAATTAGATGAAGAAAATTGAAGAATGAAAGTGTTTGTAGGTGTTTTTGGTCGTTGGTGTATGGATTGGATATAAAGGATATGTAATTTTGTTTTCATGTAAATAAGTCATGAATGATTACTCATATTTTTGTAATCTTATGAGATATTTCATGCTAGTTGCCAAATGATGGTTCCCACATGTGTTAGGTGACTCACATGGGCTGCTAAGAGCTGATCATTGGAGTGTATATACCAATAGTACATACATCTAAAAGCTGTGTATTGTACGAGTACGAATACGGGTGCATACGAGTAGAATTGTTGATGAAACTGAACGAGAATGTAATTGTAAGCATTTTTGTTAAGTAGAAGTATTTTGATAAGTGTATTGAAGTCTTTCAAAAGTGTATAAATACATATTAAAACACTACATGTATATACATTTTAACTGAGTCGTTAAGTCATCGTTAGTCGTTACATGTAAGTGTTGTTTTGAAACCTTTAGGTTAACGATCTTGTTAAATGTTGTTAACCCAATGTTTATAATATCAAAAGAGATTTTAAATTATTATATTATCATGATATTATGATGTACGAATATCTCTTAATATGATATATATACATTAAATGTCGTTACAACGATAAACGTTACATATATGTCTTGTTTCAAAATCATTAAGTTAGTAGTCTTGTTTTTACATATGTAGTTCATTGTTAATATAATTAATGATATGTTTACTTATCATAATATCATGTTAACTATATATATAACCATATATATGTCATCATATAGTTTTTTTACAAGTTTTAACGTTCGTGAATCACCGGTCAACTTGGGTGGTCAATTGTCTATATGAAACCTATTTCAATTAATCAAGTCTTAACAAGTTTGATTGCTTAACATGTTGGAAACATTTAATCATGTAAACATCAATCTCAATTAATATATATAAACATGGAAAAGTTCGGGTCACTACAACCTGGACTGGCAGTATGTTAATGTAAGGTTATGCAGTTAAGTCGATGTCAAATAGATGTTTATCATTTGACAGACTCGGTATGGTCCATGACACCAGAAGAAACCAAGAGTGCGACGAAGTCAAATATTGTAGACTACATATATATGAATTAGGACCTATTACTTATACAGTTGGCTATCTTATTCTTGTTATATTAATTCAACCCTTTAGCCTCGGAAATTAGATTCGTATATACATTCAACCTTTTTTTAACATCCCACCAAACCATTCAACCAAGTTTTGGAGTGATTAAAAAGTGATGATTTAAGTTATGGTGGGTAGGGAAGTTTTAAAGGATAAATAATTAAGAAAAGAAGGATAGAATGATATACCTGCTTCGCATGTGTCAAAGACGTGAGCTTTCATGATATCAGCCATCATGGCATCTAGCTTTTGCTTGAACAATCTTGCAACAATTTCCAGCCTATCTGGTGCCCGCTGACCTTCAATATAAGAAAGCATCCCTTCAATTTCGGGCCATTTGGGGTTTGACGTGAAAGTGATGAACAAATCAGGGTTATCAAATTCTCAACATAATGCCATTGCATCCTGGTAGCTCTGCACCATATAGCGTGGGCTGCCTGTATGCGAGGACGGGAAAATTATCCGCTTTCTAATTACGGTCGCCCTGGTGTCGCCCCGGGTGACAGCATCGCAGACGTTATTGTATAGATCGATGCGTAGCTCATTTTGGTGATTCCTAAGCCACTTAAGTCTCTATTCTTCTACGGATGTGTAAGCGTCTACTAAATATTGTTGGAATAGCCTTCCACCTCTTAGGATAGTTGTCCCTTCAATTTCCCATTGTTGAATTCGATAACAATAGAATTCTTGCATGGTCACATAACCTCGGTGAGTTTTCCTTCTGCCACTATTAGTATGGTATGCTATTTCTTCGTGGTACCTATCATACCCCGTCCTAATCCATCTGGACGAAGTCACCAACATCTGGTCCCATTGCGATGATCGACTCCAAATAATGTCTTTAAAATGAGCAAATGCACCGCGAAAGATTTCTTTCATACCTGAGAATAAACATGCTTTCAAGTGTCAACCAAAAGGTTGGTGAGTTCATAGGTTTATCATAAAATAATAAAATTCATCATTTTGATAGACCACAAGATTTAAATGCTGCATGGTACAAATGGGCCCGAATCCTATACCCACCTGTAATGTACATGCGATATCTTTTAAATACAATACACCTTTCTCTTGTACGAAATCATCTTTCATAAATCTTAATAACCGTACACATATCTTGTGCACAAAAATAACATACACATAACCTGTGTATAAAATCATTCTCTCGATACATAACATTCACTTTTCATTGCTTTCATAGCTTGGCTTGGTAGCCGGCCTTAACATATAATGCGCATAATAATATCCCCAAAACAGAACATCTCGTCTGTATAATAATCATATAAACTTTGAAGTACTAAACATCACGCCCACTAGCCCTTCTGTCTAGTGAACATTCTGGGTGGGGGTGTTAAACCCGGTAGCTACCTTTAGGATTCGCGTCAATTAGGCGTGCACTAATTCTCAAAATTAGTGATGTTCCCTAATTATTAGGTTACCAAGCAATAATAATCAGGGGAAAAATATTCATATCAATTGTGGCAATTATCACGTCCACATAATTCAATGGTGGCAATTATCACATCCACATAATTCATTCGAGGAATGTTTTATTTGTGTCTATCTCGTCAAACATTTATAAGAGCATTTCATGTATTCGCAGTTCAAAATGTATTTCAAAAGCATTTAATAAAGCAGTTGTAAAAGTAGCGCATGTATTCTCAGTCCCAAAAATGTAAATAGTAAAAGGGAATCAAATGAACTCACCATACTTTATTTTGTAGTAAAAATACATAAGACGACATTGAACAAGTATAGGGTTGGCCTTGATTCACGAACCTATATCAATTGTATATTTATTAACACATATAATGGATATCTCATAATTTCATTTATTAATTATATAATATTTATGTGTATTATATCTTAAGTTTTATGTTATATATCTATTTTGTATATCTATATTTAAAATAATTTTTATTCATTTGATATATTAATATATCTATAAATATATGTTTATTATTATATTTAAAAACCGATAGTTTATTATATGTAAGTATTTTTATAAATATTGTTCATAATAATAATACTAACCTAAATGAAATTTTAGTAAATATAGTAACTTTTATAAAAATGTTAATTTTTGATAAGGAGATAGTTTTAGTAACCATAGTAGTAATAATCATGTTTAGTAAATATAATGATAATATTGATAATAATACTTATGTTAATAATAATAATAATAATAATAATAATAATAATAATAATAATAATAATAATAATAATAATAATAATAATAATAATAATAATAATAATAATAATAAAAATAGAAATCAAAGACTACCTTAAAGATTATTCCACCCAAAAAAATGCCTCTGCCAGTGCTCGAACCCGCGACCTCTCATTCCCCTAACACACTCC
Source organism: Rutidosis leptorrhynchoides (assembly GCF_046630445.1). Lineage (NCBI taxonomy): Eukaryota > Viridiplantae > Streptophyta > Magnoliopsida > Asterales > Asteraceae > Rutidosis > Rutidosis leptorrhynchoides. The sequence goes on along the minus strand of NC_092338.1, from coordinate 30,654,651 downwards.
CATACTAATTGACCATTCGCTAGTTTTAGTTTTAACCCGTTCGATAATCTAATTAATACGTATTAATCCGTATAGCTTCATTATACAACCTCATCATCGTAACTACGGATCATCATAACATCATGTATCCTTTTTGTCTACCAATTACCATCACTATACCCATCATTATCAACTTTCTTATCGTTATCAATAACAAACCGTAATCATCGTCTTCATACTCATAATCACCACAGTCACCATTATTTTCTTAATATCATTTAATCACGTCAATGTTTATTATGATCACCAGCTTAACATGTATCATTACCATCATACTACTCGGCCCAAATAGAAAACTGAATTGCAGCCCAACAAACAATAAAATCTTACGACCCAAGAAGAAAACGAATGGTGGCTCAACATCATAAATAAATTCAGCCCATTTACGTGATATTTAGTAATCCAGGAGTAGCAAAAAAAAAAGGGAAAGGAAACGAATAAATAATAAAATCGGATATCAAGTAGGGTTATTTGATTAAAGGTTGTCAACCAATAACAACAACTTGCAACGGTTTGCGTTGATTGAAACAGCAACAGAAATAAACAAAAGCAGGAACATCTGACAGTGATAATTGATTGGTTTTAATATGTATTTGGGTTGTTCGGTTGTTGGGTTCGAAGAACAAGAAAACAGAAGTATGCGGCAGTATCAGTTAACAAGAGTAGTTCAGTGGTAGTCTGTTCTTGTTGATAACAACAGCGTATGATGGTGAATCGGGAAAACCGAAGTGTACCAGCAAAAAAAGAAATAATAATAATTGGTGTTCGATGATGGATTGAGTTACTTTGAATGGCTGTAGAGAAAGAAGAAAAATATCAACAATCTTGTTCAATGTTCTCTTGAGTCTTGATGATCTTGTTCATAGTGGCAATAACACTTTCGTTATTTCATGTATCATTATCATCATAATCGTTAATCTTAATAGAAACAGAAACGAAATTGTGCTGCAACATCAAACGACCATGGGTTTGATATTGTTTCTATTCGAACAACAACAATAATGTATGGTGTAGCGACCCGACCAAATCGTCATTGACGGCACCGTCTACTTAGGTCCCGTTACGTGGTCATAAGTCTTTAAAACAACGTTTGACCAAAAGATATGTCGCATTCATTTCAAATGTAAAGATTGTTCAAAGTTTACAAGAATAGTTCCACCACAAGTTACGATACAAAGTTTTAAGTACAAATGAAACTTATGCGACACAATTTAAAAGTATCCAAAAGACGCTCCATGTATGCATATATACTCGACATCCAATGCAAGTATCAAAATAATGAGCGGAAGCATGTATCATGTATCGTTCAAGGACCTGAGAAAAACATAGAAATCTGTCAACGAAAACGTTGGTGAAATCATAGGTTTAAGTAAGTAAGTACAAGTGAACCACAAGATTTGCATCAATGAAATAACAGTAATACATTCCAAAAGTTTGTTTCACGAGCACCCAATTATCAATGCTTAACATTCCTTCCATAGAACCCCATCACTTAGTGCTAGAACATACACTGTTTCTCGAAAATATATTTCATTCGTAAACGGTAGCGAACCGTTTGAATGAGGGTTTGTCAAACCCATATGGATCCATACAACATAAGTTCTCGCTTACACCCGGCAAGTGTAACTAATGATAATAGAATTGAGGATTTTGTTCTAAACTCGTATGTAGAATGTTTGTTTTCCTGTACTTGTGTTCACTTAGTAAAGAAATGTTTATGTTTTCTCATCCCAAATGTAAGTTCAAAAAGAGTAAAAGTGGGACTATGATCTCACCTTGAGTGCACGTACGAAAAGTACTTCACAAAATAACGTGTGCGAAGGATAGTGCTAGTCTTGACCTAAACAAATAGGTCGTATCAATAACGGTAAACACGATAGGTCAAAGATGTTCAATTAGTCCTATGGCTCGTTACGACTCGATTATGTAGCATGTGAAATCAAATTGTCAAGTTTCATGCAAGGTACAAGTATATAAACAAGTTAGGAAGGTTGCATAATCATTTGGTTAAGTTTGACAAAAAGTCAAACTTTGGTCGGTCAAAGTCAAAGAAAAAGTCAACACGTTCGGGTCGGGTCCCGAACTATTTTTCTGAGGTTTTTAATCATGTATGAGCATGTTAGGACAAGTTACATGTGAATCGGAGGTGCGTAGCATAGCAAACATTATTCGAAAATTGACAAAGTTGGACAGACCACTTTGGCGCGCCGCGCGGGTATATGGCGCGCCGCGCCATTACCTGTGCAGAGAATTCTGGCAGTTTTTAAGTTTTATGCACGAACCTAACTTCAAAAAATCACCATTTATGATCCGCAAACAATCAAGACAAGTATCTTATACCGTTGGGAAGGTAATTTGACGAGGAAAACAACTAAACACATTTCATCAATCAATCTACCTAATACAACAACCAAAACCGCATCTAATGCTTAACATTAACCGCATACAAGTTCATAAATGCAATTCAATGATTCGGGCAACCAATTTACATGAATGATATGCCGTTTCAAAGGTAATCAAGCATACAATCCAACTAAACACTTACCAATAATAATCCATGGCATTCAATGCATCAAAAGTCCATTTCAAGTTCATCAACCCTAACCCAAATTCACCAAAATCATAAATCAAGTTCATGAACTTTTCTAAAGCAACCTACACATCAAATTGAAGCTAGTGATACTAGGAACACAATTAGAACATGAACTTTTAACATCTAACAACATATGATCATCCAAAATTCAAGAACAACACACCAAAATTCAAGTTCATGCTAGTTACACTAAAACAACGAGATCGAGCATATAAATTACACACACGACATCACAATGAGCCATAGACACTAACTAACACCATTTTAAGTCAAAAACACGAATTTAGAGAAATCTAGAGTTTTAGAAATGTTACCCAAACGATATGAAGTTGGTACCAAAATGAAGAGGATGAAGAGAGGATTACGAATATGTAATTTATTTTGTTGTAAGCCTCCTAGATCGGATTTAGATGATGATTGAATGAATTTGGTAATGGTGTGTGTGTTCTTGCTAGAGAGAAAGAGAGAGAGATGGAGATGATAATGAATGGGTGAAAGGGGTTTGACCCTTTGACCTAGTCAAGGGTTTGATCCCTTGTCAAGTTTAGTCCTTCAACTTTCGTTCAGGTGCGTGAATTACCTAAACGAGATAATTTAAAACGCGTATCAACGGGAGATGTTATAAACATATAACGGACTTTATATTAGTATAACGGAAAAGTAAATGGAAAAATGCGGGATGTTACATTACCTACTCCTTAAAAGAAATTTCGTCCCGAAATTTAAGTAGGCGTAGTAGTCGTTGTTTCTTCCTCGAGATCTTGCGTTTCCGAATTCACGAATAGATGAGGATACTTCCTTTGCATTTGATCTTGTCTTTCCCAAGTAAACTCGGGTCCCCTTTTGGCGTTCCAACGGACTTTAACAATCGGGATTCGGCTTTGTTTCAATGTCTTGACGGAGGTGTCCACAATTTCAACCGGTTCCTCCACAAAATGAAGTTTGTCATCAATAGTAAGTTCCTCGAGAGGAATGACGATATCGGGTTCGGCAAGACACTTTTTCAAGTTAGATACATGGAAGGTAGGATGAACGGAGTTCAATTGAGGCGGAAGATCTAAACGATACGCAACGGTTCCAATACGCTCCAAGATTTCGAAAGGACCAATATACCTTGGATTCAGCTTCCCGCGTTTCCCAAAATGGATTACACCCTTCCAAGGCGCGACTTTTAACATTACTCGATCACCGACTTGAAATTCAAGATCGTTGCGTCGTTTGTTGGTATAGCTCTTTTGACGACTTCGGGCCGTCCTAAGCCTATCTCGGATTTGAACGATTTTCTCGGTGGTTTCATGAATGAGTTCGGGTCCAGTAATTTGTACGTCTACCACTTCGGCCCAACAAAGAGGTGAACGACATTTTCGGCCATATAGCGCTTCAAAAGGTGCTACTTTAATACTCGCGTGATAACTATTGTTGTAAGAGAACTCTGCGAGAGGTAAGTGCTTGTCCCAAGCTTTTCCGAAATCAACCATGCAAGCTCGTAACATGTCCTCTAAGGTTTGAATTGTACGTTCGCTTTGTCCATCGGTTTGAGGATGATATGCGGTGCTCATGTCTAAACGCGTTCCCAACGCTTCTTGCAATGTACGCCAAAATCTAGAAATGAAACGGCCATCTCGGTTGGAGATAATCGATAAAGGTACACCGTGTCGGGCTACGATCTCCTTAATGTAAAGTTGTGCAAGTTTCTCCATTTTGTCCGTTTCTTTCATGGCCAGTAAGTGTGCAGATTTGGTGAGACGGTCAACAATAACCCAAATGGTATCATAACCGCCCGTCGTTTTTGGTAGTTTGGTGATAAAATCCATCGTTATTCTTTCCCACTTCCATTGCGGGATCTCGGGTTGTTGAAGTAGTCCGGACGGTCTTTGGTGTTCGGCTTTGACTTTGGAACATGTCAAACACTTGGAAACATAAGTAGCTACGTCCCTTTTGATGTTCGGCCACCAATATAGCTGTTTAAGGTCGTGGTACATCTTATTGGCACCGGGGTGAATCGAGTATCGTGACTTATGGGCTTCATCTAAAATAAGGCTTCGTAGGTCCCCATAACTAGGCACCCAAATCCTTCCGGCGTAATATCGGAGTCCGGTCTCCCTAATTTCGAATCGAGAGACGAGAATGTTCAAGAGCTCGTGTGAAAGGTTTTCATCCTTGAGAGCCTCATCTTGGGCTACCCGAATTTGGCTATTAAGGTTTGTGTGGATGGTGATGTTTAAGGCTCGGACACGAAGAGGCACCGCTCTTTCTTTTCGACTTAAGGCATCGGCTACTACATTTGCCTTCCCAGGATGGTAACGAAGCTCGCAATCGTAATCGTTTAAGGTTTCAATCCACCTTCGTTGTCTCATGTTTAGTTGCTTTTGATCGAAAATGTGTTGGAGACTTTTGTGGTCGGTAAAGATAGTACTCTTGGTTCCATAAAGATAGTGTCTCCACATTTTAAGTGCAAAGACAACGGCTCCGAGTTCGAGATCATGAGTCGTGTAATTCCGTTCATGAATTTTTAGTTGTCGAGAAGCATAAGCAATGACTTTCGTTCGTTGCATCAATACACAACCAAAACCATGTTTCAAGGCATCGCAATATACAACAAAGTCATCATTGCCTTCGGGAAGTGACAAGATAGGAGCGGTGGTTAGCTTCGTTTTCAAGATTTGGAATGCGGATTCATGTTCGGTCGCCCAAATGAATTTCTTTCCCTTGTGAGTCAATGCGGTTAGAGGACGTGCAACCAAAGAGAAGTTTTCGATGAATCTACGATAGTACCCGGCGAGACCCAAGAATTGACGAATGTGAGTAGGAGTAGTAGGAGTCTCCCATTTGCTAATGGCTTCGATTTTTGTTGGATCGACTTTAATACCTTGGTCACTTACAACATGACCAAGAAATTGAACTTCCTTTAACCAAAATTCACACTTGGAGAATTTGGCATAGAGTTGTTCTTGTCTTAAAAGTTCAAACACAAGTCGGAGGTGTTCCTCGTGTTCTTCTTCGCTTTTTGAATAGACCAATATATCATCGATGAACACAATAACGAATTTATCGAGATACGGTTTGCACACGCGGTTCATAAGATCCATGAACACCGCCGGGGCGTTAGTGAGACCAAATGGCATGACGAGGAATTCATAACTACCATAACGAGTCCGGAAAGCGGTTTTGGAGACATCTTCCCCCTTAACCCTTAATTGATGATAACCCGAGCGGAGATCGATTTTCGAATATACACAAGACCCTTGTAGTTGATCAAAGAGGTCATCGATGCGAGGAAGAGGATATCGGTTCTTAACCGTCAATTTATTTAGTTCACGATAATCAATGCACATTCGTAGGGATCCGTCTTTCTTTTTAACAAACAAAATCGGAGCGCCCCATGGTGAATGGCTAGGTTGGATAAAACCACGATCAAGTAGTTCTTGGATTTGACTTTGCAATTCTTGCATTTCAGATGGAGCGAGTCTATATAGTGCAGTGCTACGGGTGCGGCTCCCAGGATAAGATCGATTTGGAATTCTACCGGTCGATGAGGTGGAAGACCCGGCAATTCGTCGGGAAATACATCGGAAAAGTCACTAACAATTGGCACATCATCGATATGCTTATCATCGGACTCGACTTTCTTAACGTGGGCAAGGATCGCAAAACAACCCTTACGGAGTAGTTTTCTAACTTTAAGGCACGAAACGAGGTTGAGTCTGGTGCAACTCTTATCGCCATAAACAATCAAAGGTTCACCATTCTCGATAGGAATTCGGATTGCGTTAAGATCACAAAGGATGTGAGATTTCGTTTTGACTAACCAATTCATACCGATTATTACATCAAAGCTTCCTAGTTCTATGGGTATCAAGTCAATTTCAAATTCCTTACCCAAAATGTTTAACGTACACCCTCGGTAATATGTGTCGGCACTTAATAGTTTCCCGTTAGCCACTTCAATGGTATAAGTGGTATCTAATGGGAGAGGTGGAGTGCTAAAAGAATGAGTCAAAGTCTTGGATACAAAGCATTTATCGGCACCCGAATCGAATAAGCAAGAGACATAAGAATTGTTGAGAAGAAACGTACCCGTGACTAATTCATTATCATCTCGGGCTTCCTCGGTGTTGATGTTGAAAGCTCGGCCGCGCGTATTGGTGTTATCTTTCCTCTTCGGGCATGCATTTCTATAATGGCCCGTTTGGCCACATTCATAACAAGTGCCCGTCTTTGGTGCATTGGGCCACTTTCGAGCGACGGGAGTGGCACTTTTACAATCGTTGGCCTTATGACCAACTCCTTAGCACCGGTGGCAAATTAACTTACTACATTCGCCAAAGTGATGTTTGTTGCATTTGTTGCAAAGAGGTAGGTTCCCGGCATAACCCTTCTTGCCGTCGGAGTTGTAAGGCTTCTTAGCAAAGTTGTTGTTGTTTGATTGGGAGGGTTCCCACTTTCTTTTGTTGCCGCCCGATTTATCCTCGGCCTTAGGTGCCAGAACTACGATTTCGTCAACCGTTTCTATCAATTTGCGGGCCATGTTCAAAGCTTCTTGATGATTAGTGGGTTTGGATGACATTACTCCGTGTTTGATACTCTTTGGAAGACCATCCATGTAAAGTTCAACCCTTAAAGCTTCGGGGTTCACAAGATTTGGGCACATCAAGGCTAGTTCGGAAAATCGTTGATTATAAGCCTTGAGATCATTTCCGATCGCCTTTAAAGTTCTTAGCTCTTGTTCGAGCCTTCGGGTTTCTTCACGAGGGAAATATTCGACAATCATCTTTTCCCTCAAGTCGGCCCAAGAGAGGGCGTGAGCTTCATCGGTACCCACCGATTGTACATAAGTATTCCACCATGTAAGAGCGACACCGGCGAAGGTGTGAGTGGAGTATTTGACCTTGTCTTGGTCCCGACAACCGCTTATGCTAAAGACGGCTTCCGTTTGCTCAAACCATTGGGTGAGCACGACCGGTCCCTCGGTTCCATCAAAAGTGTGAGGTTTGCACCCCATGAAAGCTTTATAGGAGCATCCCTCGTTTGAGTTTCCGGCTCCATTGTTGTTGTTGTTGTTGTTGTTGTTGTTGTTGTTGTTGTTGTGGTTGTTATTATTATTGTTGTTGGATGAGTGACCGGCCATGGACGCATCTACGGCGGTGTCTATCATCCGTTCGAGAGCTTGTTCGGGAGTTTCGTTGCGGCGTACACGACGAGGAGCCATTGTTCCTTCAAGACACAAGAATATCATTGATTAGTATTCTCAATAATACTAACCGTGATATAGAATAAAGATAAAGAGAAGTTTTTCCTTGACTCGCCTTAAATTCTTTATGCCATAATGTCGGAACGTTCATATGAGTCACCGTAATATAATCCCGGAAATTATATTACCCTGATTCATATGTGCATTCGACATCATTTCATATAGTCAAGGTGGCGCGTCAATCAAATTAAACAACGTGAGATTAAGATGAACTAAGAGTAGATATGAGTAGAAGCGTTCGAGTATAAATGCACAAGTAGTCAAGTAATTCCTACTTCAAGTCTATATGCCGGTTGTAGTCTAGACTCACCAATGTACCCTATGACTCGAGGTTGACACCAATGAACTCTAAATCCCTACAACCAACGCTCTGATACCATCTGTAGCGACCCGACCAAATCGTCATTGACGGCGCCATCTACTTAGGTCCCGTTACGTGGTCATAAGTCTTTAAAACAACGTTTGACCAAAAGATATGTCGCATTCATTTCAAATGTAAAGATTGTTCAAAGTTTACAAGAATAGTTCCACCACAAGTTACGATACAAAGTTTTAAGTACAAATGAAACTTATGCGACACAATTTAAAAGTATCCAAAAGACGCTCCATGTATGCATATATACTCGACATCCAATGCAAGTATCAAAATAATGAGCGGAAGCATGTATCATGTATCGTTCAAGGACCTGAGAAAAACATAGAAATCTGTCAACGAAAACGTTGGTGAAATCATAGGTTTAAGTAAGTAAGTACAAGTGAACCACAAGATTTGCATCAATGAAATAATAGTAATACATTCCAAAAGTTTGTTTCACGAGCACCCAATTATCAATGCTTAACATTCCTTCCATAGAACCCCATCACTTAGTGCTAGAACATACACTGTTTCTCGAAAATATATTTCATTCGTAAACGGTAGCGAACCGTTTGAATGAGGGTTTGTCAAACCCATATGGATCCATACAACATAAGTTCTCGCTTACACCCGGCAAGTGTAACTAATGATAATCGAATTGAGGATTTTGTTCTAAACTCGTATGTAGAATGTTTGTTTTCCTGTACTTGTGTTTACTTAGTAAAGAAATGTTTATGTTTTCTCATCCCAAATGTAAGTTCAAAAAGAGTAAAAGTGGGACTATGATCTCACCTTGAGTGCACGTACGAAAAGTACTTCACAAAATAACATGTGCAAAGGATAGTGCTAGTCTTGACCTAAACAAATAGGTCGTATCAATAACGGTAAACACGATAGGTCAAAGATGTTCAATTAGTCCTATGGCTCGTTACGACTCGATTATGTAGCATGTGAAATCAAATTGTCAAGTTTCATGCAAGGTACAAGTATATAAACAAGTTAGGAAGGTTGCATAATCATTTGGTTAAGTTTGACAAAAAGTCAAACTTTGGTCGGTCAAAGTCAACGAAAAAGTCAACACATTCGGGTCGGGTCCCGAACTATTTTTCTGAGGTTTTTAATCATGTATGAGCATGTTAGGACAAGTGACCTGTGAATCGGAGGTGCGTAGCATAGCAAACATTATTCAAAAATTGACAAAGTTGGACAGACCACTTTGGCGCGCCGCGCGGGTATATGGCGCGCCGCGCCATTACCTGTGCAGAGAATTCTGGCAGTTTCTAAGTTTTATGCACGAACCTAACTTCAAACAATCACCATTTATGATCCGCAAACAATCAAGACAAGTATCTTATACCGTTGGGAAGGTAATTTGACGAGGAAAACAACTAAACACATTTCATCAATCAATCTACCTAATACAACAACCAAAACCGCATCTAATGCTTAACATTAACCGCATACAAGTTCATAAATGCAATTCAATGATTCGGGCAACCAATTTACATGAATGATATGCCGTTTCGAAGGTAATCAAGCATACAATCCAACTAAACACTTACCAATAATAATCCATGGCATTCAATGCATCAAAAGTCCATTTCAAGTTCATCAACCCTAACCCAAATTCACCAAAATCATAAATCAAGTTCATGAACTTTTCTAAAGCAACCTACACATCAAATTGAAGCTAGTGATACTAGGAACACAATTAGAACATGAACTTTTAACATCTAACAACATATGATCATCCAAAATTCAAGAACAACACACCAAAATTCAAGTTCATGCTGTAGTGACCCGAACTTTTCCATGTTTATATATATTAATTGAGATTGATGTTTACATGATTAAATGTTTCCAACATGTTAAGCAATCAAACTTGTTAAGACTTGATTAATTGAAATAGGTTTCATATAGACAATTGACCACCCAAGTTGACCGGTGATTCACGAACGTTAAAACTTGTAAAAAAAAAAACTATATGATGACATATATATGGTTATATATATAGTTAACATGATATTATGATAAGTAAACATATCATTAATTATATTAACAATGAACTACATATGTAAAAACAAGACTACTAACTTAATGATTTTTAAACGAGACATATATGTAACGATTATCGTTGTAAAGACATTTAATGTATATATATCATATTAAGAGATATTCATACATGATAATATCATGATAATATAATAATTTAAAATCTCATTTGATATTATAAACATTGGGTTAGCAACATTTAACAAGATCGTTAACCTAAAGGTTTCAAAACAACACTTACATGTAACGACTAACGATGACTTAACGACTCAGTTAAAATGTATATACATGTAGTGTTTTAATATGTATTTATACACTTTTGAAAGACTTCAATACACTTATCAAAATACTTCTACTTAACAAAAATGCTTACAATTACATTCTCGTTCAGTTTCATCAACAATTCTACTCGTATGCACCCGTATTCGTACTCGTACAATACACAGCTTTTAGATGTATGTACTATTGGTATATACACTCCAATGATCAGCTCTTAGCAGCCCATGTGAGTCACCTAACACATGTGGGAACCATCATTTGGCAACTAGCATGAAATATCTCATAAGATTACAAAAATATGAGTAATCATTCATGACTTATTTACATGAAAACAAAATTACATATCCTTTATATCTAATCCATACACCAACGACCAAAAACACCTACAAACACTTTCATTCTTCAATTTTCTTCATCTAATTGAACTCTCTCAAGTTCTATCTTCAAGTTCTAAGTGTTCTTCATAAATTCCAAAAGTTCTAGTTTCATAAAATCAAGAATACTTTCAAGTTTGCTAGCTCACTTCCAATCTTGTAAGGTGATCATCCAACCTCAAGAAATCTTTGTTTCTTACAGTAGGTTATCATTCTAATACAAGGTAATAATCATATTCAAACTTTGGTTCAATTTCTATAACTATAACAATCTTATTTCAAGTGATGATCTTACTTGAACTTGTTTTCGTGTCATGATTTTGCTTCAAGAACTTTGAGCCACCCAAGGATCCATTGAAGCTAGATCCATTTTTCTCTTTTCCAGTAGGTTCATCCAAGGAAATTAAGGTAGTAATGATGTTCATAACATCATTCGATTCATACATATAAAGCTATCTTATTCGAAGGTTTAAACTTGTAATCACTAGAACATAGTTTAGTTAATTCTAAACTTGTTCGCAAACAAAAGTTAATCCTTCTAACTTGACTTTTAAAATCAACTAAACACATGTTCTATATCTATATGATATGCTAACTTAATGATTTAAAACCTGGAAACACGAAAAACACCGTAAAACCGGATTTACGTCGTCGTAGTAACACCGCGGGCTGTTTTGGGTTAGTTAATTAAAAACTATGATAAACTTTGATTTAAAAGTTGTTATTCTGAGAAAATGATTTTTATTATGAGCATGAAACTATATCCAAAAATTATGGTTAAACTCAAAGTGGAAGTATGTTTTCTAAAATGGTCATCTAGACGTCGTTCTTTCGACTGAAATGACTACCTTTACAAAAACGACTTGTAACTTATTTTTCCGACTATAAACCTATACTTTTTCTGTTTAGATTCATAAAATAGAGTTCAATATGAAACCATAGCAATTTGATTCACTCAAAACGGATTTAAAATGAAGAAGTTATGGGTAAAACAAGATTGGATAATTTTTCTCATTTTAGCTACGTGAAAATTGGTAACAAATCTATTCCAACCATAACTTAATCAACTTGTATTGTATATTATGTAATCTTGAGATACCATAGACACGTATACAATGTTTCGACCTATCATGTCGACACATCTATATATATTTCGGAACAACCATAGACACTCTATATGTGAATGTTGGAGTTAGCTATACAGGGTTGAGGTTGATTCCAAAATATATATAGTTTGAGTTGTGATCAATACTGAGATACGTATACACTGGGTCGTGGATTGATTCAAGATAATATTTATCGATTTATTTCTGTACATCTAACTGTGGACAACTAGTTATAGGTTACTAACGAGGACAGCTGACTTAATAAACTTAAAACATCAAAATATATTAAAAGTGTTGTAAATATATTTTGAACATACTTTAATATATATGTATATATTGTTATAGGTTCGTGAATCAACAGTGGCCAAGTCTTACTTCCCGACGAAGTAAAAATCTGTGAAAGTGAGTTATAGTCCCACTTTTAAAATCTAATATTTTTGGGATGAGAATACATGCAGGTTTTATAAATGATTTACAAAATAGACACAAGTACGTGAAACTACATTCTATGGTTGAATTATCAAAATCGAATATGCCCCTTTTTATTAAGTCTGGTAATCTAAGAATTAGGGAACAGACACCCTAATTGACGCGAATCCTAAAGATAGATCTATTGGGCCTAACAAACCCCATCCAAAGTACCGGATGCTTTAGTACTTCGAAATTTATATCATATCCGAAGGGTGTCCCGGAATGATGGGGATATTCTTATATATGCATCTTGTTATTGTCGGTTACCAGGTGTTCACCATATGAATGATTTTTATCTCTATGTATGGGATGTGTATTGAAATATGAAATCTTGTGGTCTATTATTATGATTTGATATATATAGGTTAAACCTATAACTCACCAACATTTTTGTTGACGTTTTAAGCATGTTTATTCTCAGGTGATTATTAAGAGCTTCCGCTGTCGCATACTTAAATAAGGACGAGATTTGGAGTCCATGCTTGTATGATATTGTGTAAAAACTGCATTCAAGAAACTTATTTTGTTGTAACATATTTGTATTGTAAACCATTATGTAATGGTCGTGTGTAAACAGGATATTTTAGATTATCATTATTTGATAATCTACGTAAAGCTTTTTAAACCTTTATTGATGAAATAAAGGTTATGGTTTGTTTTAAAATGAATGCAGTCTTTGAAAAACGTCTCATATAGAGGTCAAAACCTCGCAACGAAATCAATTAATATGGAATGTTTTTAATCAATAAGAACGGGACATTTCAGTTGGTATCCGAGCGTTGGTCTTAGAGAACTAGAAAATTTGCATTAGTGTGTCTTATCGAGTTTGTTAGGATGCATTAGTGAGTCTGGACTTCGACCATGTTTTCTTTGAAAATGATTGCTTAACATTTTTGTTGGAAACTATATATTTTTAACATATGAATATTATGTGATATATTAATCTCTTAACGTGTTTGATATTATGTGATAGATGTCTACCTCTAGAACAAGTCCCATTGACTCACCTAATAATAATGAAGAGTCAAATGTAAATTGGAATGATTTGTGGACTGATTCACAAGTTCCCGAAGAGGAACCGGAAGAAGAGTCGGAACCGGAAGAAGAATCGGAACCGGAAGAAGAATCGGAACCGGATGAAGAAATAGAACCGGTGGGGGAAATAATAAAACGGTTAAGTAAAAGAAAATCCTCAACCAACCGACCAAAGTTAATTATGGTCAATGGTGTTTCCGCCAAGGAAGCAAAATATTGGGAGGATTACCAATTCTCCGATGAATCGGATTCCGACGAGAATTCCGATGATGTTATAGAAATTACCCCAACTGAATTTAAAAAGGCAAAAGAAAATAATAAGGGAAAGGGCATAAAAATAGAGAAATCTAATTCCAACCCCGATGAACTTTATATGTATCGTCAACCCCCGAAGTCCTTAAGTTGTAACAATGACCCGGGAACCTCTAAACCACCAGGTTTTTCTAAACCAATGTGGACAACGACGGCTCGTATTAGGGGAACATCATATATCCCTAGAAACTTGGCAAAACGAACCAAAACCGAAGAAGAAGAAACGAGCGAGTCGGAATAAGATAGTTGTATTCGTGTGGTGTAATATATGTAATATAGTGTTCTTATGCTTTATGATATATGTAAAAATTGCTTGTATTAATAAGTATTTTTTTATGAATCTAACTCTTGTCTATTTTACAGTTTAAAAACACAAAATGGATAGACAACCCAATATTTTAAGAGACCTACCCGGAGACATGATTGATGAAATCTTGTCTAGAGTCGGCCAGAATTCTTCGGCACAACTATTTAAGGCGAGATCAGTTTGTAAGACATTCGAAGAACGTTCCAAGAATGTCTTGGTTTATAAGAGACTTTCGTTTGAAAGATGGGGAATATCACATTGGGAAACCCATAAGTTACGATGTGTTTACTTTGACGCATATATTGCGGGGAACCCAAATGCTATTTTACGCAACGGGTTAAGAAATTATTTTGACTCAATATATCCGAATATTGGACTTCGTGATTTAGAAAAAGCGGCTAACATGCAACATAAAGAAGCATGTTATGCTTACGGATTAGTAATGTTCGCTTCTCACCAAAGTGAGAACAAGAACATCGGGCTACAACTATTAAACAAAACTTTTCCACAAGTGACGGAGTCGGTAATTGGGGTAAGAAATGAGGTTTTTAGATTATTACGGGACTGTTGGACATTACGTAACCCTCGTCCCTTTGATGACGTTACAACACGCTGTCTTATCAACGGCCATAACGGTTATGTTGCACAAGACCAAGGATGGGAAGTAGTCCTAGTAAAACCAGAATGCATGACTTGTTTCTGGACGTATGAATTACGTGTCTTTATTGCCTTTGCTGAACGACTTGTGTACTAGCTAGAATTGTCTTCACAACTATCTTGTATCAAAGTTATTGTGTGCTATATTTCATGCTTTATGTAAAATAAGCGGTATTGTAAGTTTGTAAAATATTGCATAAAAGTTTGAATGCGAAATATTATTATAATCAGTTTTTCATATAGAATTGTAGTAGTTGAATTGTATATTAGCTACTAAGTATGAACTTAACGGGTAGGTACTACCCGAATTTAAACTTATAAAACGCTAATATGAAGAAAAAGCTTTTATAAATGAGTTCATATTATGCTACGAAATACTATTAACTACTCTTAATATTCTGTATGATTAACTTGTTCCATTTAACTATTTTGAAGGAAATGGCACCGACTACTCGACACACCGTGAATATGAATGAAGAGGAATTCCGTACTTTTCTAGCTTCAAACATAGCCGCAGTACAGGCTGCGCTACATACCAACAATAACCTTGGATCTAGCAGTACAGGAAATCGTGTAGGATGCACCTACAAAGAATTCACTGCCTGCAAACCTTTGGAATTTGATGGAACCGAAGGACCGATCGGATTGAAACGGTGGACCGAGAAGGTTGAATCGGTGTTTGCCATAAGTAAGTGTACTGAAGAGGACAAAGTGAAGTACGCTACGCATACCTTCACAGGTTCTGCGTTAACATGGTGGAATACCTATCTAGAGCAAGTGGGACAAGATGATGCGTACGCACTACCGTGGTCAGCATTCAAGCACTTGATGAACGAGAAGTACCGTCCCAGAACCGAGGTCAATAAGCTCAAGACAGAACTTAGAGGGTTACGAACCCAAGGATTTGATATTACCACGTACGAAAGACGATTCACAGAATTGTGCCTATTGTGTCCGGGAGCATTCGAAGATGAGGAAGAGAAGATCGACGCGTTTGTGAAAGGATTACCGGAAAGAATCCAAGAAGATATAAGTTCACACGAGCCCGCCTCCATACAACAGGCATGTAGAATGGCTCACAAACTAGTGAACCAGATTGAAGAAAGAATTAAAGAACAGACTGCTGAAGAGGCCAATGTGAAGCAAGTCAAAAGAAAGTGGGAGGAAAACGGTGATAAGAATCACCAATACAACAACAACAGCAATTACAACAATAATCGCAACAATTATCCCAACAATCGCAACATCAATCGCAACTACAACAAACGGCCCAACAACAACAACAACAACAACAACAACAGCAACTACAACAATCATCCCAACAACAATAATAACCGCAACAACAACAACAATCAGAAGCAGCTATGCCAAAGGTGTGAAAAGTATCACTCGGGGTTCTGCACCAAATTTTGCAACAAGTGTAAAAGAAATGGTCATAGCGCGGCGAAGTGTGAGGTCTACGGACCAGGGGTTAATAGAACGAAAGGAACAAATGGTGTCGGAACGAGTAATGGCGGAGCAAGTAGTGTCGGAGCAAGTTATGCCAATGTAGTTTGTTATAAATGTGGAAAACCAGGCCACATTATTAGAAATTGCCCGAACCAGGAGAACACGAATGGACAAGGCCGTGGAAGAGTTTTCAATATTAATGCGGTAGAGGCACAGGAAGACCCGGAGCTTGTTACGGGTACGTTTCTTATTGACAATAAATCTGCTTACGTTTTATTTGATTCGGGTGCGGATAGAAGCTATATGAGTAGAGATTTTTGTGCTAAATTAAGTTGTCCATTGACGCCTTTGGATAGTAAATTTTTACTCGAATTAGCAAATGGTAAATTAATTTCAGCAGATAATATATGTCGGAATCGAGAAATTAAACTGGTTAGCGAAACATTTAAGATTGATTTGATACCAGTAGAGTTAGGGAGTTTTGATGTGATAATCGGTATGGACTGGTTGAAAGAAGTGAAAGCAGAGATCGTTTGTTACAAAAATGCAATTCGCATTATACGAGAAAAAGGAAAACCCTTAATGGTGTACGGAGAAAAGGGCAACACGAAGCTACATCTTATTAGTAATTTGAAGGCACAAAAACTAATAAGAAAAGGTTGCTATGCTGTTCTAGCACACGTCGAGAAAGTACAAACTGAAGAAAAGAGCATCAATGATGTTCCCATTGCAAAAGAATTTCCCGATGTATTTCCGAAAGAATTACCGGGATTACCCCCACATCGATCCGTTGAATTTCAAATAGATCTTATACCAGGAGCTGCACCAATAGCTCGTGCTCCTTACAGACTCGCACCCAGCGAGATGAAAGAACTGCAAAGCCAATTACAAGAACTTTTAGAGCGTGGTTTCATTCGACCAAGCACATCACCGTGGGGAGCTCCTGTTTTGTTTGTCAAGAAGAAAGATGGTACATTCAGGTTGTGTATCGACTATCGAGAGTTGAACAAACTTACCATCAAGAACCGCTACCCACTACCGAGAATTGACGACTTATTTGATCAACTACAAGGCTCGTCTGTTTATTCAAAGATTGACTTACGTTCCGGGTATCATCAAATGCGGGTGAAAGAAGATGATATTCCAAAGACTGCTTTCAGAACACGTTACGGTCATTACGAGTTTATGGTCATGCCGTTTGGTTTAACTAATGCACCAGCTGTGTTCATGGACCTTATGAACCGAGTGTGTGGACCATACCTTGACAAGTTTGTCATTGTTTTCATTGATGACATACTTATTTACTCAAAGAATGACCAAGAACACGGTGAACATTTGAGAAAGGTGTTAGAAGTATTGAGGAAGGAAGAATTGTACGCTAAGTTTTCTAAGTGTGCATTTTGGTTGGAAGAAGTTCAATTCCTCGGTCACATAGTGAACAAAGAAGGTATTAAGGTGGATCCGGCAAAGATAGAAACTGTTGAAAAGTGGGAAACCCCGAAAACTCCGAAACACATACGCCAGTTTTTAGGACTAGCTGGTTACTACAGAAGGTTCATCCAAGACTTTTCCAGAATAGCAAAACCCTTGACTGCATTAACGCATAAAGGGAAGAAATTTGAATGGAATGATGAACAAGAGAAAGCGTTTCAGTTATTGAAGAAAAAGCTAACTACGGCACCTATATTGTCATTGCCTGAAGGGAATGATGATTTTGTGATTTATTGTGACGCATCAAAGCAAGGTCTCGGTTGTGTATTAATGCAACGAACGAAGGTGATTGCTTATGCGTCTAGACAATTGAAGATTCACGAACAAAATTATACGACGCATGATTTGGAATTAGGCGCGGTTGTTT
This sequence comes from Rutidosis leptorrhynchoides, assembly GCF_046630445.1. Lineage (NCBI taxonomy): Eukaryota > Viridiplantae > Streptophyta > Magnoliopsida > Asterales > Asteraceae > Rutidosis > Rutidosis leptorrhynchoides. The sequence goes on along the minus strand of NC_092338.1, from coordinate 30,636,513 downwards.
TTGCATTAAAGACTTGGAGGCACTACTTATATGGGGTCAAAAGTATTATATATACCGACCACAAAAGTCTTCAACACATATTTAATCAGAAACAACTGAATATGAGGCAGCGTAGGTGGATTGAATTATTGAATGATTACGATTTTGAGATTCGTTACCACCCGGGGAAGGCAAATGTGGTAGCCGATGCCTTGAGCAGGAAGGATAGAGAACCCATTCGAGTAAAATCTATGAATATAATGATTCATAATAACATTACTACTCAAATAAAGGAGGCGCAACAAGGAGTTTTAAAAGAGGGAAATTTAAAGGATGAAATACCCAAAGGATCGGAGAAGCATCTTAATATTCGGGAAGACGGAACCCGGTATAGGGCTGAAAGGATTTGGGTACCAAAATTTGGAGATATGAGAGAAATGGTACTTAGAGAAGCTCATAAAACCAGATACTCAATACATCCTGGAACGGGGAAGATGTACAAGGATCTCAAGAAACATTTTTGGTGGCCGGGTATGAAAGCCGATGTTGCTAAATACGTAGGAGAATGTTTGACGTGTTCTAAGGTCAAAGCTGAGCATCAGAAACCATCAGGTCTACTTCAACAACCCGAAATCCCGGAATGGAAATGGGAAAACATTACCATGGATTTCATCACTAAATTGCCAAGGACTGCAAGTGGTTTTGATACTATTTGGGTAATAGTTGATCGTCTCACCAAATCAGCACACTTCCTACCAATAAGAGAAGATGACAAGATGGAGAAGTTAGCACGACTGTATTTGAAGGAAGTCGTCTCCAGACATGGAATACCAATCTCTATTATCTCTGATAGGGATGGCAGATTTATTTCAAGATTCTGGCAGACATTACAGCAAGCATTAGGAACTCGTCTAGACATGAGTACTGCCTATCATCCACAAACTGATGGGCAGAGCGAAAGGACGATACAAACGCTTGAAGACATGCTACGAGCATGTGTTATTGATTTCGGAAACAGTTGGGATCGACATCTACCGTTAGCCGAATTTTCCTACAACAACAGCTACCATTCAAGCATTGAGATGGCGCCGTTTGAAGCACTTTATGGTAGAAAGTGCAGGTCTCCGATTTGTTGGAGTGAGGTGGGGGATAGACAGATTACGGGTCCGGAGATTATACAAGAAACTACCGAGAAGATCATCCAAATTCAACAACGGTTGAAAACCGCCCAAAGTCGACAAAAGAGCTACGCTGACATTAAAAGAAAAGATATAGAATTTGAAATTGGAGAGATGGTCATGCTTAAAGTTTCACCTTGGAAAGGCGTTGTTCGATTTGGTAAACGAGGGAAATTAAATCCAAGGTATATTGGACCATTCAAGATTATTGATCGTGTCGGACCAGTAGCTTACCGACTTGAGTTACCTCAACAACTCGCGGCTGTACATAACACTTTCCACGTCTCGAATTTGAAGAAATGTTTTGCTAAAGAAGATCTCACTATTCCGTTAGATGAAATCCAAATCAACGAAAAACTCCAATTCATCGAAGAACCCGTCGAAATAATGGATCGTGAGGTTAAAAGACTTAAGCAAAACAAGATACCAATTGTTAAGGTTCGATGGAATGCTCGTAGAGGACCAGAGTTCACCTGGGAGCGTGAAGATCAGATGAAGAAGAAATACCCGCATCTATTTCCAGAAGATTCGTCAACACCTTCAACAGCTTAAAATTTCGGGACGAAATTTATTTAACGGGTAGGTACTGTAGTGACCCGAACTTTTCCATGTTTATATATATTAATTGAGATTGATGTTTACATGATTAAATGTTTCCAACATGTTAAGCAATCAAACTTGTTAAGACTTGATTAATTGAAATAGGTTTCATATAGACAATTGACCACCCAAGTTGACCGGTGATTCACGAACGTTAAAACTTGTAAAAAAAAAACTATATGATGACATATATATGGTTATATATATAGTTAACATGATATTATGATAAGTAAACATATCATTAATTATATTAACAATGAACTACATATGTAAAAACAAGACTACTAACTTAATGATTTTTAAACGAGACATATATGTAACGATTATCGTTGTAAAGACATTTAATGTATATATATCATATTAAGAGATATTCATACATGATAATATCATGATAATATAATAATTTAAAATCTCATTTGATATTATAAACATTGGGTTAACAACATTTAACAAGATCGTTAACCTAAAGGTTTCAAAACAACACTTACATGTAACGACTAACGATGACTTAACGACTCAGTTAAAATGTATATACATGTAGTGTTTTAATATGTATTTATACACTTTTGAAAGACTTCAATACACTTATCAAAATACTTCTACTTAACAAAAATGCTTACAATTACATTCTCGTTCAGTTTCATCAACAATTCTACTCGTATGCACCCGTATTCGTACTCGTACAATACACAGCTTTTAGATGTATGTACTATTGGTATATACACTCCAATGATTAGCTCTTAGCAGCCCATGTGAGTCACCTAACACATGTGGGAACCATCATTTGGCAACTAGCATGAAATATCTCATAAGATTACAAAAATATGAGTAATCATTCATGACTTATTTACATGAAAACAAAATTACATATCCTTTATATCTAATCCATACACCAACGACCAAAAACACCTACAAACACTTTCATTCTTCAATTTTCTTCATCTAATTGAACTCTCTCAAGTTCTATCTTCAAGTTCTAAGTGTTCTTCATAAATTCCAAAAGTTCTAGTTTCATAAAATCAAGAATACTTTCAAGTTTGCTAGCTCACTTCCAATCTTGTAAGGTGATCATCCAACCTCAAGAAATCTTTGTTTCTTACAGTAGGTTATCATTCTAATACAAGGTAATAATCATATTCAAACTTTGGTTCAATTTCTATAACTATAACAATCTTATTTCAAGTGATGATCTTACTTGAACTTGTTTTCGTGTCATGATTTTGCTTCAAGAACTTTGAGCCACCCAAGGATCCATTGAAGCTAGATCCATTTTTCTCTTTTCCAGTAGGTTCATCCAAGGAAATTAAGGTAGTAATGATGTTCATAACATCATTCGATTCATACATATAAAGCTATCTTATTCGAAGGTTTAAACTTGTAATCACTAGAACATAGTTTAGTTAATTCTAAACTTGTTCGCAAACAAAAGTTAATCCTTCTAACTTGACTTTTAAAATCAACTAAACACATGTTCTATATCTATATGATATGCTAACTTAATGATTTAAAACCTGGAAACACGAAAAACACCGTAAAACCGGATTTACGTCGTCGTAGTAACACCGCGGGCTGTTTTGGGTTAGTTAATTAAAAACTATGATAAACTTTGATTTAAAAGTTGTTATTCTGAGAAAATGATTTTTATTATGAGCATGAAACTATATCCAAAAATTATGGTTAAACTCAAAGTGGAAGTATGTTTTCTAAAATGGTCATCTAGACGTCGTTCTTTAGACTGAAATGACTACCTTTACAAAAACGACTTGTAACTTATTTTTCCGACTATAAACCTATACTTTTTCTGTTTAGATTCATAAAATAGAGTTCAATATGAAACCATAGCAATTTGATTCACTCAAAACGGATTTAAAATGAAGAAGTTATGGGTAAAACAAGATTGGATAATTTTTCTCATTTTAGCTACGTGAAAATTGGTAACAAATCTATTCCAACCATAACTTAATCAACTTGTATTGTATATTATATAATCTTGAGATACCATAGACACGTATACAATGTTTCGACCTATCATGTCGACACATCTATATATATTTCGGAACAACCATAGACACTCTATATGTGAATGTTGGAGTTAGCTATACAGGGTTGAGGTTGATTCCAAAATATATATAGTTTGAGTTGTGATCAATACTGAGATACGTATACACTGGGTCGTGGATTGATTCAAGATAATATTTATCGATTTATTTCTGTACATCTAACTGTGGACAACTAGTTATAGGTTACTAACGAGGACAGCTGACTTAATAAACTTAAAACATCAAAATATATTAAAAGTGTTGTAAATATATTTTGAACATACTTTAATATATATGTATATATTGTTATAGGTTCGTGAATCAACAGTGGCCAAGTCTTACTTCCCGACGAAGTAAAAATCTGTGAAAGTGAGTTATAGTCCCACTTTTAAAATCTAATATTTTTGGGATGAGAATACATGCAGGTTTTATAAATGATTTACAAAATAGACACAAGTACGTGAAACTACATTCTATGGTTGAATTATCAAAATCGAATATGCCCCTTTTTATTAAGTCTGGTAATCTAAGAATTAGGGAACAGACACCCTAATTGACGCGAATCCTAAAGATAGATCTATTGGGCCTAACAAACCCCATCCAAAGTACCGGATGCTTTAGTACTTCGAAATTTATATCATATCCGAAGGGTGTCCCGGAATGATGGGGATATTCTTATATATGCATCTTGTTATTGTCGGTTACCAGGTGTTCACCATATGAATGATTTTTATCTCTATGTATGGGATGTGTATTGAAATATGAAATCTTGTGGTCTATTATTATGATTTGATATATATAGGTTAAACCTATAACTCACCAACATTTTTGTTGACGTTTTAAGCATGTTTATTCTCAGGTGATTATTAAGAGCTTCCGCTGTCGCATACTTAAATAAGGACGAGATTTGGAGTCCATGCTTGTATGATATTGTGTAAAAACTGCATTCAAGAAACTTATTTTGTTGTAACATATTTGTATTGTAAACCATTATGTAATGGTCGTGTGTAAACAGGATATTTTAGATTATCATTATTTGATAATCTACGTAAAGCTTTTTAAACCTTTATTGATGAAATAAAGGTTATGGTTTGTTTTAAAATGAATGCAGTCTTTGAAAAACGTCTCATATAGAGGTCAAAACCTCGCAACGAAATCAATTAATATGGAATGTTTTTAATCAATAAGAACGGGACATTTCACATGCTAGTTACACTAAAACAACGAGATCGAGCATATAAATTACACACACGACATCACAATGAGCCATAGACACTAACTAACACCATTTTAAGTCAAAAACACGAATTTAGAGAAATCTAGAGTTTTAGAAATGTTACCCAAACGAGATGAAGTTGGTACCAAAATGAAGAGGATGAAGAGAGGATTACGAATATGTAATTTATTTTGTTGTAAGCCTCCTAGATCGTATTTAGATGATGATTGAATGAATTTGGTAATGGTGTATGTGTTCTTGCTAGAGAGAAAGAGAGAGATATGGAGATGATAATGAATGGGTGAAAGGGGTTTGACCCTTTGACCTAGTCAAGGGTTTGATCCCTTGTCAAGTTTAGTCCTTCAACTTTCGTTCGGGTGCGTGAATTACCTAAACGAGATAATTTAAAACGCGTATCAACGGGAGATGTTATAAACATATAACGGACTTTATATTAGTATAACGGAAAAGTAAATGGAAAAAGGCGGGATGTTACATATGGCGTATTCTTGGGTGGGTTTACAACTCGAGCAGGAACAATAAAACAAAAGGAATCGTATAGTTTGTTGGATTGTGATTACCTTTGCTTGTGATTGTTCTTATGGTGGAAAGTGATGATGGTTTGTAATTGGTTGAACCGAAACAGCAAGAAACATTCACAACTATCACAACTATCGTATATCAGGTTAATGAGTTATTGGTGATGTTGATGTTTTGGTTCTGGGTTGACAAACGAAACAGGAAGGCTAAACAAAATATGATGGCCGTTTCGATGGTGGTGTAGTGAAAGTGGTCGATAATGGTTGTGAATGGGTGTTTGAATTGAACTGCTTTGGAACAACATATTTAATGGGAGTAACATAAAATGATGGAGTCTTGGTGATTATACGAAACAGAAGATAAAAAGAAGGTGATTTAAGTGGGTTTGTGGTGGTAAAGATAGGTGTGGCTGTTTAGGTTAATGAATGGTGGTTTAACTCAAATAAGATAGATGTCGAGAGGTGATGCTCGTTGGAATAAAAAAATAAAACATAAATGGGTTTGTTTTGTGATGGTGGTCTGGTTATTAGCAACCCCGAATCAAGAAAAGAAAATAGTGGGTTTTGTTTGAGTTGTTTACAAGTTGGTTCTTGCATGGAAGGAGAGGGAGACGAGATAGAGATGGTGTGATATGGGTTGATGGTAAGTTATGTAGTTAGTGAGTGTGAATATGCATAAGCATCATGTATATAACACTCCATATGTTTTCATAAGTCAAAGAAAAACAGTAATGAATAACAAACATGAATTCAATTATCAAAAACGTGCAAATTACAAATAATATAATATACATTAGCAGCCATCATATTATCTTCTTATGCCGACAGTTTTTCACGGACTGCTATTTCATGGTCCGTTGATAATCAGTGGCGGATAAAAATTACTTCAGAAAAATTCCAAAATTTTAAATTAACTATATTTATTTATTTTGACCATTATGGTATAAAATTCGATCATTAACTATCAAATAAAAAATTACATTAATTATTCACTCCCAACCCCAAGTAAAATATAAAAAGTTTTAAAATTCAACAAATAGTTCCTAAATACATTTTTAATAAGCCTAAAATTTATATTACTCATTTTCGTATCACCGTTTATTTTAAAATTACATAAGTTTGAATTTAACTTATTTAATATCAATCGAAACATCAAACGAGTATTACAGTCATTTAATATTTATTTTTAATATACTTTATTTATATATAGAGATATATTTTAAATAATAATTATTAATATATCCTATTTTTATTTTATTAATTTTTAATAACAACAACATATAATACTTCAAATTATTTTTTGAATTATTATTTATATATACATACACACATATCTAATTACAATTAATTGTTCGTGAATCATCGAGAGCAGTCGAAGGTCAATTGAATATATGAAATAGTTCAAACTTTTTGAGACTCAACCTTACAGACTTTGCTTATCGTGTCGGAAACATATAAAGATCAAGTTTAAATTTGGTCGGACGGGTCGTCACAGTACATACCCGTTAAAGAAATTTCGTCCCGAAATTTGAGTGTGATCGTCATGGTTAACAATAAAAGTGTTTTCATGACGAATATGAGTTGATAAATAGAGTTTTATCATTATTGATTAATATAGATAAAACGATTCGATTATGTGAAGCGTACGAGTGAAGCTGTCACAAAAGATGGAGATAGAGATTTAACTTTTGACATAGTCACGTTTAAATTCTGAATTCAAGGGATTTAAAAGAAATTCTTGGAAATCTAAAAGATCTGATTCTTCGGGATTTATGGAAATTAAGATCTCTTTAATTAAACGCGATCATCTGTCTCGTTTGCTTTGTCTGGTATTTCACTATAAATGAACTTCTTTCGTTCCATTACTTTCACCATTCCTATACTTTCTTTCATAGTTCATACATCCAAAAGATTGTGAAAATGCTTAATCCAGTTCTAATCCTTGTCCTTATCCTGATTATCGCAACAATCATTCTCTTCTTCCAACTTCCACCGGAGGAATCTGTTTATTTCTACTTTGCCCTTGGGGTTATAGTGTTTTTAATTCTCCCGTATCTTTATGTTGCGATAAACATTGATATACACGGTTTGTAGTTTAAGTGTTGTTATCGGGCTTTTTATTCTCCCTTATATTTCGGAGCTCCATGCTTTTGTTTTCTCTTCCCGACTTTAAGTCAAGCGAATAATGGTCCAGAATTTGTAGGTATGAAGTTTTAAATGAATATGACTAACGTTCTAAAAGAGAAATTGTAATAACACGATCTTGATTGGTTAAATTTCCAGAATTTAAGTGAAAGGATAGAACTTATCAAGAAAATAGGTTCTTGATATGTTTAGAGATTAGATAGAATGTAAGAGTCGTGTAACATGGCACCTGATGACGTTAAGGTTCTGTGAATCATCACGTTCCATTAGAAACTCAACATGACTTACTGTAATATAATCACGTTGATCAAGTGTCATTATATTATACTAACTCATGCTTCAGTTCCCAACACTACTTCAATAACATTCATATTTTAAAATTGAAGGTTTACAGAATATAGAAACTAGACAGTTTCCTTTATGGTGTAATACAGATGACGTGAAAAGATAACTGATTTCAGATAAGGATAGTTATGAAAATATCTTCAGAAATATCGAAGATATTTATGACGATATTTTGGTACTTCTAAGATCGAAGGTTGATGAAAAATTTTTTTCCGACTTCTAAGATCGAAGGTTGATGAAAAAAAAATTTCCGCAAGATTTTAACATGAGTATGGAGCAAGATATTTTCTAAAGATTTCATCGGATACAGAATCATTAGGATTCTTTAAATATAGGGTTTGGTCCTTGTATTTGTCCTTGGTCTCCTTCATGGTTAGCTCAATCCATTTTTCAGTACCAAATTTTCTATCGAGCTTTCCAAACACTCCCTTCTTTATCATCAAACTTTTGGCCGTTTAGACCATCTACAATTTTTACTATTTCCTCTGCATTTAATGCTTCCATATCTGAATCATCGGTTATCGAACCGCTGTGGTTTCAAGAGAATTGTGTTTTTAGATAATTAAACGCTGATGGTAATATGGTGGAATATAAAAGGTTTTCCGGTATCGAAGGCGAAAAGACAACGTATATATCAAGGTTATAATAAGGTCAGTTCGACTGAAAAGTCGAAGTTGACTTGCTGGAGCTGTGACAAAATTTGCTACTTTGAAAGGAATTACCAAGTTATTTTGGGTAATAATAACACTAAAGGAATTAGCACAGATACGTGTTAAACGTTTACTCAGGTTCCGAGAGTTTTCAAGTGTATAACTATATACATCAATCTCTTCTTACGTAGATGAAGTGCGGTTGGTTCATCCTCTCAATTGAGGTGTTTTCAAGAATTATGAAAGGTTTGAACGTAGATTATAATCGTCAAGATACAAACGAGGTTTAAGATGAGATCAAGTGGCAAACTTGAAGAAATGTTTAGTTTCATATGTTATAATCAATATTTTAATTCATTTTAATTGTCCAATGTTATTAGTCCACAGTTGATAGTCCACAGTAACAGTCCAATAATTCATATATAGTTTAATATATAATATTCGAATTAATTAATACGTATCGTGACCCGTGTACATGTCTCAGACTCGATCACAACTCAAAGTATATATATTATTGTAGAATCAACCTCAACCCTGTATAGCTAACTCGATCATTACTGCATATAGAGTGTCTATGGTTATTCCAAATAATATATATAGATGCGTCGATATGATATGTCAAAATCTTGTATACGTGTCCCGATATTTAAAGTGTGTAAAATAAATAACGAAATTTAAATGACGATAAATAAAATTGCGAGAATAGAAATTGCGATAAATAAATTGTAATCAGTTAGCTAGGATCAGTTAGCTAAGAACAGTTAATGTGGATTCTTAACAAAATTTCTCATAGTTGATTTGTTTGTTTCTAACAAATTTTATTTTTGTCCAATGTTTTCTTCGTTATGCCACTTGTTGGATTCTGATAGGTCAAAATTCAAATATGAAATTGAATGAAAATGGTTATTCTGTGGTGAACGGATTCGTATATATGTGGATGTAAGTAGAATAGTAAATGACTGTTGAATCAGCTTCGAAGAATGTACAGTGTAACTTGTTAAGGTGAAATCTAAATATTCCTCGGGTATTACCTACCCGTTAAAATATTTTTACCATTAACAGTTTGTACGAAAGAATTTTTAATTACCATCTTTATGAAAACATATATACATATATATTTTCTTCAGATATAATCATGGATTTAATGAGTTAATATGATATTAAGCTCATTTGATTTTCGGTTAGAACTAGAATATATAATCTCAAAACATTAGAGATTACATAATCGTCATGATGAACGAAGATAAATGAGGTATAACGATACGTAGAATGAAGATAATCGATGTAGGATGTCATGTAGTACGATGATTATACTGGAGGTACAGAATGAGGCATGGATTGTTGATGGTACAGGTGCTGTTACTGATGGTACTGTTGGTGTCGGTGATGTTGCAGAAGCTGGTAAATTTTGCACCATATTCTCCAAATTGATTACTCGAGTGCGAAGTTCGTTGACTTCTTCTATTATTCCGGAATGATTGTCGATCGGAACGAGTGGAGGAATAAGATCTAGAATTCAAGATAGTATATAATCATGATGAAGTACTCTGGAAATGAGAGAGAAAATGGTATTACGAGCAGGTTCGCCGGTAAGTGCTTCAGGTTCTTCGTCAAAAGGGAAATTTGGTTGGTGGAAAGTATCGCCTTCTTCTTGTCTCCATTGATTGAGTCGACTACGAACTCAGCCCCAATTCATCCAGAATTGATGATGGTTGATTGGTTGATTCATCCATGTCAGAATAGCTGTCGGAATAACTATCAGAATAGCTATCGGAATCTGAGGACTCGAACTGGTTGAGGGATTCATATCGTACGATCAGATGAAGGATTTTCGATAAGAAATAGATTATAGGATGTAGATTAGTACCCTGCAATACATAATTTACATATGCATATATAATACTAAAACCCCATAAGTTACGGAAGCTGTCAGGCAAAGGTAACCATAACAGATACGCTAATATATGAATTTATCTATACACTGTCTATGCAATAGAGGCAGTAAGACGTGTCTAGACTTTAAGGATGGTAAGCAAATAATTCCTTATGAATGATAAGCAGGTAATTCCCTAAGGATGATAAGTAGATGATTTTCGACACGAAATGATAAGCAAAACTTTTGACATGCAGACACGGTCGAAGTCCAGACCCACTAATGCATCTAAACAACTATCAGTTAGACACACTAATGCAAGATCTGGTTCGCTAAGACCAACGCTCTGATACCACATGTCATACCCCGTCCTAATCCATCTGGACGAAGTCACCAACATCTGGTCCCATTGCGATGATCGACTCCAAATAATGTCTTTAAAATGAGCAAATGCACAGCGGAAGATTTCTTTCATACCTGAGAATAAACATGCTTTCAAGTGTCAACCAAAAGGTTGGTGAGTTCATAGGTTTATCATAAAACAATAAAATTCATCATTTTGATAGACCACAAGATTTAAATGCTGCATGGTACAAATGGGCCCGAATCCTATACCCACCTGTAATGTACATGCGATATCTTTTAAATACAATACACTTTTCTCGTGTACGAAATCATCTTTCATAAATCTTAGTAACCGTACAAATATCTTGTGCACAAAAATAACATACACATAACCTGTGTATAAAATCATTCTCTCGATACATAACATTCACTTTTCATTGCTTTCATAGCTTGGCTTGGTAACTGACCTTAACATATAATGCGCATAATAATATCCCCAAAACAGAACATCTCGTCTGTATAATAATCATATAAACTTCGAAGTACTAAACACCACGCCCACTAGCCCTTCCGTCTAGTGAATATTCTGGGTGGGGGTGTTAAACCCGGTAGCTACCTTTAGGATTCGTGTCAATTAGGCGTGCACTAATTCTCAAAATTAGTGATGTTCCCTAATTCTTAGGTTACCAAGCAATTATAATCAGGGGAAAAATATTCATATCAATTGTGGCAATTATCACGTCCACATAATTCAATGGTGGCAATTATCACGTCCACATAATTCATTCGAGGAATGTTTTGCTTGTGTCTATCTCGTCAAACATTTATAAGAGCATTTCATGTATTCGCAGTTCAAATTGTATTTCAAAAGCATTTAATAAAGCAGTTGTAAAAGTAGCGCATGTATTCTCAGTCCCAAAAATGTAAAGAGTAAAAGGGAATCAAAAGAACTCACCATACTGTATTTTGTAGTAAAAATACATAAGATGACATTAAACAAGTATAGAGTTGGCCTTGATTCACGAACCTATATCAATTGTATATTTATTAACACATATAATGGATATCTCATAATTTCATTTATTAATTATATAATATTTATGTGTATTATATCTTAAGTTTTATGTTATATATCTATTTTGTATATCTATATTTAAAATAATTTTTATTCATTTGTTATATTAATATATCTATAAATATATATTTATTATTATATTTAAAAACCGATAGTTTATTATATGTAATTATTTTTATAAATATTGTTCATAATAATAATACTAACCTAAATGAAATTTTAGTAAATATAGTAACTTTTATAAAAATGTTAATTTTTGATAAGGAGATAGTTTTAGTAACCATAGTAGTAATAATCATGTTTAGTAAATATAATGATAATATTGATAATAATACTTATGTTAATAATAATAATAATAATAATAATAATAATAATAATAATAATAATAATAATAATAATAATAATAATAATAATAATAATAATAAAAATAGAAATCAAAGACTACCTTAAAGATTATTCCACCTAAAAAAAATGCCTCTGCCAGGGCTCGAACCCGCGACCTCTTATTCCCCAAACACACTCCCATACTAATGGACCATTCGCTAGTTTTAGTTTTAACCCGTTCGATAATCTAATTAATACGTATTAATCTGTATAGCTTCATTATACAACCTCATCATCGTAACTACGGATCATCATAACATCATGTATCCTTTTCGTCTACCAATTACCATCACTATACCCATCATTATCAACTTTCTTATCGTTATCAATAACAAACCGTAAATATCATCGTCTTCATACTCATAATCACCACAGTCACCATTTATTTTCTTAATATCATTTAATCACGTCAATGTTTATTATGATCACCAGCTTAACATGTATCATTACCATCATACTACTCGGCCCAAATAGAAAACTGAATTGCGGCCCAACAAACAATAAAATCTTACGGCCCAAGAAGAAAATGAATGGTGGCACAACAGCATAAACAAATTCAGCCCATTTACGTGATATTTAGTAATCCAGGAGTAGCAAAAAAAACAAAAGTAAACGAATATATAATAAAATCAGATATCAAGTAGGGTTATTTGATTAAAGGTTGTCGGCCAATAACAACAACTTGCAACGGTTTGCGTTGATTGAAACAGCAACAGAAATAAACAAAAGCAGAAACATATGACAATGATAATCGATTGGTTTTAATATGTATTTGGGTTGTTCGGTTGTTGGGTTCGAAGAACAGGAAAACAGAAGTATGTGGCAGTATCAGTTAATAAGAGTAGTTCAATGGTAGTCTGTTCTTGTTGATAACAGTAGCGTATGATGGTGAATCAGGAAAACCGAAGTGTAGCAGCAAAAAAAGAAATAATAATAATTGGTGTTCAATGATGGATTGAGTTACTTTGAATGGCAGTAGAGAAAGAAGAAAAATATCAACAATCTTGTTCAAAGTTCTCTTGAGTCTTGATGATCTTGTTCATAGTGGCAACAACACTTTCGTTATTTCATGTATCATCATCATCATAATCGTTAATCTTAATAGAAACAGAAATGAAATTATACTGCAACATCAAACGACCATGGGTTTGATATTGTTTCTATTCGAAGAGCAACAATAATGTATGGCGTATTCTTGGGTGGGTTTACAACTCGAGCAGGAACAATAAAATAAAAGGAATCGTATAGTTTGTTGGATTGTGATTACCTTGCGTGTGATTGTTCTTATGGTGGAAAGTGATGATGGTTTGTAATTGGTTGAACCGAAATAGCAAGAAACATTCACAACTATCACAACTATCGTATATCAGGTTAATGACTTATTGGTGATGTTGATGTTTCGGTTCTGGGTTAATAAACGAAACAGGAAGGCTAAACAAAATATGATGGCCGTTTCGATGGTGGTGTAGTGAAAGTGGTCGATAATGGTTGTGAATGGGTGTTTGAATTGAGCTGCTTTGGAACAACATATTTAATGGGAGTAACATAAAATGATGGAGTCTTGGTGATTATACGAAACAGAAGATAAAAAGAAGGTGATTTAAGTGGGTTTGTGGTGGTGAAGATAGGTGTGGTGGTTTAGGTTGATGAATGGTGGTTTAACTCAAATAAGATAGATGTCGAGAGGTGATGCTCGTTGGAATAGAAAAATAAAACACAAATGGGTTTGTTTTGTGATGGTGGTCTGGTTATTAGCAACCCCGAATCAAGAAAAGAAAATAGTGGGTTTTGTTTGAGTTGTTTACAAGTTGGTTCTTGCATGGAAGGAGAGGGAGACAAGATAGAGATGGTGTGATATGGGTTGATGGTAAGTTATGCAGTTAGTGAGTGTGAAGATGCATAAGCATCATGTATATAATACTCCATATGTTTTCATAAGTCAAAGAAAAACAGTAATGAATAACAAACATGAATTCAATTATCAAAAACATGCAAATTACAAATAATATAATATACATTAGCAGCCATCATATTAACTTCTTATGCCGACAGTTTTTCACGGACTGCTATTTCGTGGTCCGTTGATAATCAGTGGCGGATAAAAATTACTTCAGAAAAATTCCAAAATTTTAAATTAACTATATTTATTTATTTTGGCCATTATGGTATAAAATTCGATCATTAACTATCAAATAAAAAATTACATTAATTATTCACTCCCAACCCCAAGTAAAATATAAAAAGTTTTAAAATTCAACAAATAGTTCCTAAATACATTTTTAATAAGCCTAAAATTTATATTACTCATTTTCGTATCACCGTTTATTTTAAAATTACATAAGTTTGAATTTAACTTGTTTAATATCAATCGAAACATCAAACGAGTATTACAGTCATTTAATATTTATTTTTAATATACTTTATTTATATATAGAGATATATTTTAAATAATAATTATTAATATATCCTATTTTTATTTTATTAATTTTTAATAACAACATATAATACTTTTTGAATTATTATTTATATATACATACACACATATCTAATTATAATTAATTGTTCGTGAATCATCGAGAGCAGTCGAAGGTCAATTGAATATATGAAACAGTTCAAACTTTTTGAGACTCAACCTTACAGACTTTGCTTATCGTGTCGGAAACATATAAAGATCAAGTTTAAATTTGGTCAGAAATTCTCGGGTCGTCACAGTACCCTGTTTCTCTGTAGGGAAATAGCAAAGGATATTGCAATGCC
Organism: Rutidosis leptorrhynchoides; assembly: GCF_046630445.1. Taxonomy (NCBI): domain Eukaryota; kingdom Viridiplantae; phylum Streptophyta; class Magnoliopsida; order Asterales; family Asteraceae; genus Rutidosis; species Rutidosis leptorrhynchoides. The sequence goes on along the minus strand of NC_092338.1, from coordinate 30,621,388 downwards.
ATGTATAGTTAGTGAAGTTCTGATATTCTCTTTGGTGGGGAATTTTTTTTTGGACAATAATATCCCGAGCAGTTGTGCACTGGCCAAAGTCACTTGTTATCAACGCTGCGACCTCAGCCACGTTAGGGGAGTTATACCGGCGCGTATTTGTAGCCTTAGCAATCAAGTGGAGCTTAAATTTTGAAAATTGTGTTGTTAGTAGCCCAATCTCGGGCCATGCGAAAGGCCTGCGCAACCGCACTGAATTCATTTAACATAAGAATCAGATTGTTGGTGATGTTTTCATCTAAGGACTGACTTGATTTGGTCCCCACAAAAGCAGACATACGGTTTTGGGCTTCATTCCGTGTGTCGTAAAAGTATAGTTGTGCATACCTTGGAGGCCCCCCTTCCTCCGGTATAAGCGACCCAATCCTATGGTATGTTTGGCCACTAATCTGAAATGTGTAAGGACCGCGGCCATGGTTAATCGAGTGGTCAATTTTAGCCCCAAAAGATGTGAATGAAAACATACTGTTGTAGACCCTAATTTGCTCTCTGAATTTGGCCGTCGAGTGGTCACTATTGTTGAGAAATATTTTTAACACCAGAGGAGGATATTTAAGCTTTGGCAGAAGAACTTTTCCATTTTGGCAACAGAGGGAGAATGTCGGCCTCATAGATTTTTTGAGTTAGTTACTCCTTTCCTCATACCACATTGTTGAATGACAAAACATACACGTGTAGGAAGGGGATTCGTGGCTGTGGTAAGATACAGGTACACCTGGAAAGTAGGGCATATAATTAGTATATGTCTATGGCTAGATGTACATGGAACATTCAAAATATCAGTGGTTAACAGCCTCTGCAAAAGGCCAGTAAACTACCTGAGGAATTCGCCGCTTTTTTGGTTACGGCCCTTCTAGGCTGCTGAGAGAGTGGCCGACTCGTACCTGTGTGGATAAAAATTATCTTAGGAAAAGTGGGACTGAACCGTGACGAAGACATAACGCGTAAGGTGTGACAAACCTGATGTGTCGCTCGGTTGCATTTGACCGCTGGATGTGGTGGCTGGGGCTCCTGAAATGAATTCAGTAGTTACCATTACCATCACTTTACTTATATGATAAAACACAACTGCTACTGTTATTATGTCTTTAATAATAATAATAATAATAATAATAATAATTATTATTATTATTATTATTATTATTATTATTTTATTAAGTTTATTATATCTTTGTAATAATTTATATGAGTAATAATCAAGATTATGTTTATTTTTTTGATTATAATTCTGATGATCCTTAATATTATAATTTATATGATTAATTATGATTATTATAGGTGCCATGTTTTTTATGAATCTGCAAACTAAAACGCTATGCACTTACTGAAATTTGAACCCATAACGGGCCCGGTAAATTTCAGGCCAGTAAACCGTTGGAGCTGACCATGGATCACTGTATTGATTGACGCTATGTGGAATGATTGGAGGAACATTTCTGGAAAGGGGCCAAAATCTTCCTCTGCACTTACCTCTACTACGAAATAAACGGTTATCTTTAGAAAGGTTTCGGTATTAATACCAAAACTGATCTGCTATAAGTTACATTTTGAGTAACTCTCGAATTACCTCCTTCCAAATCCCATTTGTCAGTTAACTTGAGAGCACATAATGTTTGTGTTTTCCCAAGGGGGTAGTTCTTTTTGAGGAGCAAATTGATAGACCATTAGTTGTGATGTCTGACATTGCCAGGTTTGGTAATGGGCCTGCGGATCAGATGGGAGGGAGGGTCAGTTGTATATTTATTTAAAAAGAAATTTTAGTTCAACATGTGAGTGGTGCATGACATACCTGGTAAATCAGCTCCCGATATGGATGTATTTGCATTTGATGACATGTGAGATGTGTGAATATGATGATGCAGAGAATAGGTTAATATAGAGATGTAAATGAATGTATGTAGAGGCTTTTCCCTTTACCAAGGCCTTTCATTTTCCTGGAAACATTGAATAGGAATTGGATTAGTCATAAAGTGATAATAATAATAATTAATATGCAGAAAGTGAATGGTCTGTAATATGTTGAAATAATTTATTATATTAGTAATAATATTAATATTAATTAATATTAATATTATTAATATTAATATCTATATACATATAAAACAGTCCACCGGTAATGACGTATTGCGTGGCATAAGACATTGCAGGTGGGAATTTATTTCTAAGTTGTTGCAATGTGATGGAGATATTGTAAATGAGGGTGAATGATGATACCTGGAACATGACCTTCGTTGACCCGAACTGTTGGTGAGGGAAAAAGTAAAGGTTGCTTGCTTCTAAGCTGAAATGGGGGAGAAGTGGTGTGTACCACAATAACATGGAAAGGGTAGTGTTTCTGTCTTAAACCGCTCGAAACCAAAATATTAAATTGAGTGCAAACCAACACATGATACCTGCACCTGGGCACAGGCTGTGAGGAGCAGGGCAAAATTACAAATGAAAGGGGCGTAAATTTGTTGGTTGGTTAACTAATCTGGTGACTTCTATAACACAGATTAATAACCAGCATACAATGAGATGTAATTAAATTGGGTGCAAACAATGAGATATAATAAACACCATAACTTTATTCAAAAACCAAAACAATAAGTATTTATTTTTCAGGCCATAGCATAAGGCCAAACAGAAAACCAAAAAAGGAAAAACGTGTGTTTAAACCGACAAATAACGCGTGTGTTTAAAACGACAAATAATATAACCATAACTCAGAACACCAAGTTATTTATTGCAATACGCAGACCCGTTTCATGCTTTGCTCAGCCCAGCCTTATCTATCTCCTTAACTGTACCAGCAGGTGGGTCATCTTCTGAGTCAGACGATGTGACAATAAACCTGCAGTGCACGTTAATGATTGATATCAGAATGGTAGTTTATCAGGGAAACATGATAGTATATGTACATGAAGAAGCGTAAGTGTATGTATCAAATGATGACCCAACTTAGTTCTTACTTGCGACAGCTAGGTCGTTCCAATTCCTTTGCTGGAGTAGGGATTTCAATTGATCTCTTCACCCCCTTTGGAGTTGTGGATGATGGAATGGTTGATGCAGCCCCTCCCTTAGCAGCTGGACAGAAGGATCCGGTTCCAAACTCTCGGACAGCACAGATGCAGGCTCTTTTTCATCCAAGTAAACTTTTATGCAATTAAAACTTTCATATGTTCCATGCTCATAGTAGGAGTTGATCTTCAACAGCAAAACTTGGGCAGTAGTAAGAAGATTAGCGAGTGCATTTGGTAAGACGGTTGTGCAGGTCGCCTGTAGGTACGTGTAAACACAAATATGTTAGTAATTACCACATACATGTTATGTGCACATGCTGATATATCATTAAGTTACAGATGAAAGTTAAGAACTGAAAAATATACCGCATCTTGTCCACCCAACAGGGTTTTAGCGGTTTTCCCAGTCAGCTGCTCAGCTGTTTCATCAAAAAGTACCACAACGGTTTCAGTGCTCGAATCCCGAACATCAAACTGAATGCGGAACCTGCGAGACCATGTTTTAGGCAGTCTAATATGTTAACAAAGATAGTGTTTATTGTCATGCTATAATAACTCAAACAGGAAAATGGACAAAAAGGAACCTCGCAATTGGCTCGGGATCATTTTTGTCACACGATTCACACCAAAAGCCGCCATACTGTCTGGAAATGCTCTTCTTGGCCTCGCAAATACTACAGCAGCTATTTTTCATCCGTATGTTAGTGAGTTCCACTTTGCACTTAAAAACATCGGCCTAATAGTTTGCACATTAAGTAGGTTTTCCATAAATTATACATAATTAGGATGTAACAACCCAAACCAACCCGCGATTAAACCGTGTAAAATTACAAAAAAAAAAATTTGCTGAACTGCCACCTGGCGCGGCGCGCCATATAGGCCGCGCGGCGCGCCAAACCTGACTGTCCGGAAAGTCTTTAAATGCGAAAATGTTTGACTAGTTCCCGACGTATTTAGACAAAACGCTTTTAACCGCATGTTCAATATATGAAAACTAGCGCGTTCCATTAATAAAATTTAGTTTACGAAGCGGGGCCCACATTGACCCAAATTACCCTTTAAGTATCAAAATATAATTTTCGACCATAAGACTTTTAATCCAAAACAAAGCCGAGCATGGCGATTGGGGATACGCTACCCAATCCTAATAAATCCAAAAGCAAGCCTTCTACGCAAACTATGCAAGTCCTCTAATCCTCGCGCTTACCCGAGCCACCATCCGCATGCAATCTATAAAAAGAGTCAACAACGAGAGGGTAAGCTAATGCTTAGTGAATGATAATATACTACATACATATATATGTATAAAATGGACACGCCATAAAATAACAAATACCGCATACCGAGGCATCCATATAAGGCACTACACTAAGCATACCGTACGATCTCTAAGCAACGAGCTAAAGATACAACAACAATATAAGTTCACCAGCGACGATGTGAACAACGCCAAATAGCTACACCCGGAGGGTTAGCTACAACACAACAATACATTAATATATAACAATATAAACGAACAAGGTTAACACCTTAACCCAATACCGAGAACCAAATACCACAATGAAGATTGGCCGAACTACACGAGCCTTAGTAATCCGAAACCACACGAGATTACTATCTTCACAACATCGAGGTTGGCCGAACTACACGAGCCTTAGTAATCCGAAACCACACGAGATTACTACCTCAATAAGATGACCGAACTACAAGAGTCACCATGAATCCGAACTACATGAGATTCATTTCCACAATACAATAAGATGACCGAAACCACACGCGTCATCGTGAATCCGAATTCACTTCTCAATATTATACCCTTCGCCAATGGGGTTATATCAACCACATCACAACCACGTGTGATAATGTACACGCGAACGCGTACTTCGCCAAAGATGGTCAACCAAAACGCACAACCGTGCCAATTGGACTCATACAAAAGTCCATCAAATCCATCTATATGTGAAGTGAGCTCTATAGCCGAGAATCACTTCACCCGACCCGCACCCATCCTACACATACATATGCACATAGGATATTATCACTCACCTTGAAGTCTTGAAGAATGCTTCCAAGTAATCTGCAACTCATCAATGGAAAGTACCTATTCCATTATCACAAATTCAACAACACACTTAGATTGGATTTACAAACCAACCCAATTCGACACTTAGTGCAAATTTGACCCAAATGCACTACCAAGTACAAACCGCGCCCAAACTAACCGATAATCACTCACACAAGTGAGAATGGTCCTAATATGCCAAATAAACCCGAACTCAAGTGTTAAACACGTGTCATACCCATTTTGACACTTAAACCCTAATTTTGACCCATAAGGTCAAAATCTCACCATTTACAAGTTTTGACACCAAAACACATTTAACTTGGTTTTATACTTCAATTTAATCCATTTCAAGTTTTTAAACCTCATTAAATCGCCAAATGGGTCATAATCACCACCAAACCCTAATTTGACCCAAAGTCACAATTAGTCAACTAAATAACCTTAAATGGGTTTCAATACTTCCATAATCACTAACTTAAGTGATTAAACTCAATTTCAAGTCCTAAACATGGCCAATTAGTTCACCAACCCAAAATCCACCAACAATTAACAATAAACCCAATTACTAGCATCACTAAACCCATTTCATCATCTAAAAGGGTTTTTCATCAAACTAACTCAAACCCTAACTTGAATATCAAATCAAATAGATGAAATTCGGAGTTTGAGCTTACCAATACTATCACCGCGTAGCCAAGAACGAGAAGAACAACTTTAGAACCCGAGCTTTTGATCCAAACGGCCTCCTTCTTCTCCAAAATCCCAAATCTCTCTCTAGAATCTCTCTCTCTCTCTCTAGATAGTTGGGAGTGATGGATGGATGTGAAAATGATCCAAAACTGATCCAAACCAGCTAATATGGCTCACAAATCTGGCCCCAAGTGAAATTACCCAAATACCCTTCATTAAAACCAATTAAAACAAAGGATTCTGTCAGCGCCAAATGGCGCGACGCGCCCCAAACCCGCGCGGCGCGCGATCCTTCTGGAACAGTTTCTTTTGCATTTTAATTTATATACGATAAAACCCACACCCTTGAACACCATAATACACAAGTATACAAGATAAATATTCGGGTCTTACAACTCTCCCCCACTTAAACTCGATCACGTCCTCGTGATCCTCGTCACTTAACCAAACGGACCACACTCCACGGTCCTCAAACATACGTCCCAATCCGACTTTCCTAGGCAACTCTTCCCAATGAATCACCTCTATCAACTAAAATCATCACACGTGATTTAACAAATCACAATCCGATCACTAAAACCATGCTCAATCCCTCACATCGGGAAACTCAATCAATCTCGAACCGAGATATCAACCCTATAGTGTACCCTTTCCAAGTACAATGCTAAAAAAAAACAACCAAATATCGACCTAAGGTCAACAACCCGAAACGATGAAGACCGAACCAAACGAACTCTTACGGATTACACCAATCACTAAACATCCCTTGTAGTGCGCCATACGACCAATACACAACTACTGTAACATCATAATCCAACAGCTAGAACCGATAGCGCCCAAAACGACTATGGAAACGCAAAACCCAAGGTGTACGAAATCAACCATCGTCACACCCGTAACAAACATGTGAGCGAAACACGGCTATCGCCTCACTAATCCCACAACATGGTCCTCACGACCCCACCATCGACGTATAAAACAACCGATAGTTCCCGCAACATGGTCCTTACGACCCTACCATTGGTGTATCAAACAACCAATAGATCACACGACACGAAGGCTGGCCGAAAACACACGCGCCCTAGTGAATTCGAACTACACGCGACTCACTACCTTCACCACAACAACAATCGGGAATGGCCGAACTACACGCGCTATAGTGAATCCGAACTACACGAGAGTCACTATCCCGGAGGAATGACCGAACTACACGAGTCAATTGTGAATCCGAACTACACGAGACTCACTCCTCAATACAATGACCGAAACCACACGAGTCATTTGTGAATCCGAACTACACGAGATTCACTTCCACAACATCAAGGTTGGCCGAACTACACGAGCCTTAGTAATCCGAAACCACACGAGATTACTACCTCAATAAGATGACCGAACTACACGAGTCACCATGAATCCGAACTACACGAGATTCATTCCAATAAGATGACCGAACTACACGCGTCATCGTGAATCCGAAAACACACGCGATCCACAATCTCAACACAGGAATAGTACTCGCATTTCCCACCGGTACTCGCATTTCCCGATAGTGTTACACCATACCGACATAACACTACTCCCTTGATGAAGTCAGCGGACCCCGAAGGTCATGCTCCACCAATCACAACACCGGATGAAGTCAGCGGACCCGAAGATCATGCTTCACCGATATAACACCACGCTCATGATGAAGTCAGCGGACCCCGAAGGTCATGCTCCACCAATCACAACACCGGATGAAGTCAGCGGACCCGAAGATCATGCTTCACCGATATAACACCACGCTCACGATGAAGTCAGCGGACCCCGAAAGTCATGCTCCACCAATCACGTATTCCCATGATGAAGTCAGCGGACCCTAAAGATCATGCATCATCAAACAACCATACCATAATCGAGCAAGAACCACCTATACCAAACATAGGTACCAAACAATAATTCTCCACAAGAGAACCCGACACACACCTCCCTTAACTGGAGGATTTCACCTTGCTCGCCAAACACGTCCATTATCTCTCAACGAGATTTACCATGTTACCACCTCGGTGATGATTCAAATCCAAACCATAAGTACAATTTATCCGAAATTGTACTCTACCACAAATCGACCAAACCAGGTCTCGACAACATTTTCCGGATCTACCAAAAGCATCATCCGAAATCTCACACTAAAACTTCCTCGTGCGGGAGTGTAACTCCCCCACTTAGAACCACGTTCCATATCCACAACTCGTACAACCGTACAATGCTACCACAGGTAGACTTTACCAACAATTGGGCTCACACGACCCATTACCACATCTTGCTCCAACCTTGAGCACACGAAGGATTTTAACCAACCCTTAAACACTTTGTACGAAAAGTGTACCGCAACACAATCGGAGTCGAACACCACGCTAGTAGGTATAAAAGAGGCACCTAATGTCGCGTCATAAAGACCCCATTACCAACACACATCAAGATTTAAAACACTCGATCTCAAGGGTTCCAACCAACCGACGAACCTCATGATTCGTCACTTCAACATCAAAGAGAACACGCGCTTAACAACCAAACACCAAAACCATTTCCGTGGCTTGGTAGAAACGTTTCCCAAATACTAAGGAATGCTTGGTTGCACCAAGTCTTACGCCCTTCGCCCGTCAATCAATCATCAACATAGGGTACTTCCATTAGGAACGTCACCCATAGCATAACATGCACAACAAAGGCACGCAACTCAAACTCAAACGGCATTTAATAAATAATCAAAAGACATATTTATCAAAATTAAACGTACCTTAACGTCTCCTGGCCGCACCCGTCCCCGCTAACTTGGGACATTCCGACTTACGATGTCCTTCTTTTTGGCAATTGAAGCACACCATACCATCACCCTTTGGTACCGAACATTCCCAAGACTTGTGACCCCTCACGCCACAATTGTAACATCTAGCCGCACTAGAATCCGACATACCCGCTCGCGTACCACCCGTGCTCACACTCGGACCCTTAGCCCTCTTACTCGGAGCACCATAAGAAACGACCCTTCGCTCACTTGAAGGTTCACCCTTTTTCGATCGTGAATACGACTCGAAACCTCTAGCCAAGTCGAATAATTCCGAAAACAATTTCGCTTGACCCCGGCTAATTTTACTTTTCAAGTCATCATTCAAGGTCCGATAGAAATCTCCCATCAACAAACGATCATTCCCTAAATACTCCGGACAAAAACGAGCCTTCGCCATAAAGGTCGTCTTGAGAGTACTCAAATCCATAGATCCTTGTCGCAAATTTCGCAACTCATTACGCAATTCCCACAAATCGGTCGAAGTCCGGAACTCCTCGAAGAATTCCTCCTTAAAGTCGTCCCACGATAAAGCCATAAACGTCTCGCCACCGACAAGATCAATCTTACCATCCAACCAATCCCTTGCCCTACCCCGCAACAAACTCGTAGCGAGTCTCGTCTTTCTCTCGGGAGGGCAATCAATAGTACGAAAATACCCTTCGACGTCCGAAATCCAAGTTGTGCTTACTAAAGGATCCGGCTTTCCGTCATACATCGGGGGTTTAGTCCTCATGAAGCTCTTAAGATAACGCTCCATTTCACCACTACTTTGAAGTTCGGAATACCTCCTTTCCATTCTTTCTTCTAACGCACCCATTTGCTCCGCAACGGCGGCCGCAACCCTAGCGTTAAACTCCACGTCATTCGCTTTGGTCTCGTTTTGCGTCGTCATTCTAAAGAATGCAAAACGATTAGTCCACGAACGTGTAAAACCGTACGCACGACACAGCCCCATCTTGCTAAACACTCATCGCACATCACTTGTTAGACACGATTTGCACCTGTAATAAGGTTTGCAAGTTCTTATTACGTACACATGCCGCATCGACTCGTTAGTACAACGACCGTCTCGCTCGATGATATACACAAACACAACCAAAATTCTACGCGGTACAAACACACGCGAGAATTATTATCACCACACAACAACATATTAATAATATCCGCATTACTAATATAAACGTTAGTCAACCTATAGCCAAGGCACTAACCAAACCCATTCCGACCCGTAATCCTACAAGTCCCGCAACAATTTAAGCACACACAAGTCTAAGTCTAGGCACCTATCTCAAGTCACCTAAATCCCTTAGACCATGCTCTGATACCACTTGTAACAACCAAAACCAACCCGCGATTAAACTGTGTAAAATTACAAAAAAAAAAAATTTGCTGAACTGCCACCTGGCGCGGCGCGCCATATAGGCCGCGCGGCGCGCCAAACCTGACTGTCCGGAAAGTCTTTAAATGCGAAAATGTTTGACTAGTTCCCGACGTATTTAGACAAAACGCTTTTAACCGCATGTTCAATATATGAAAACTAGCGCGTTCCATTAATAAAATTTAGTTTACGAAGCGGGGCCCACATTGACCCATATTACCCTTTAAGTATCAAAATACAATTTTTGACCATAAGACTTTTAATCCAAAACAAAGCCGAGCATGGCGATTGGGGATACGCTACCCAATCCTAATAAATCTAAAAGCAAGCCTTCTACGCAAACTATGCAAGTCCTCTAATCCTCGCGCTTACCCGAGCCACCATCCGCATGCAATCTATAAAAAGAGTCAACAACGAGAGGGTAAGCTAATGCTTAGTGAATGATAATATACTACATACATATATATGTATAAAATGGACACGTCACAAAATAACAAATACCGCATACCGAGGCATCCATATAAGGCACTACACTAAGCATACCGTACGATCTCTAAGCAACGAGCTAAAGATACAACAACAATATAAGTTCACCAGCGACGATGTGAACAACGCCAAATAGCTACACCCGGAGGGTTAGCTACAACACAATAATACATTAATATATAACAATATAAACGAACAAGGTTAACACCTTAACCCAATACCGAGAACCAAATACCACAATGAAGATTGGCCGAACTACACGAGCCTTAGTAATCCGAAACCACACGAGATTACTATCTTCACAACATCGAGGTTGGCCGAACTACACGAGCCTTAGTAATCCGAAACCACACGAGATTACTACCTCAATAAGATGACCGAACTACACGAGTCACCATGAATCCGAACTACACGAGATTCATTTCCACAATACAATAAGATGACCGAAACCACACGCGTCATCGTGAATCCGAATACACACGCGATTCACTTCTCAATATTATACCCTTCGCCAATGGGGTTATATCAACCACATCACAACCACGTGTGATAATGTACACGCGAACGCGTACTTCGCCAAAGATGGTCAACCAAAACGCACAACCGTGCCAATTGGACTCATACAAAAGTCCATCAAATCCATCTATATGTGAAGTGAGCTCTATAGCCGAGAATCACTTCACCCGACCCGCACCCATCCTACACATACATATGCACATAGGATATTATCACTCACCTTGAAGTCTTGAAGAATGCTTCCAAGTAATCTGCAACTCGTCAATGGAAAGTACCTATTCCATTATCACAAATTCAACAACACACTTAGATTGGATTTACAAACCAACCCAATTCGACACTTAGTGCAAATTTGACCCAAATGCACTACCAAGTACAAACCGCGCCCAAACTAACCGATAATCACTCACACAAGTGAGAATGGTCCTAATATGCTAAATAAACCCGAACTCAAGTGTTAAACACGTGTCATACCCATTTTGACACTTAAACCCTAATTTTGACCCATAAGGTCAAAATCTCACCATTTATAAGTTTTGACACCAAAACACATTTAACTTGGTTTTATACTTCAACTTAATCCATTTCAAGTTTATAAACCTCATTAAATCTCCAAATGGGTCATAATCACCACCAAACCCTAATTTGACCCAAAGTCACAATTAGTCAACTAAATAACCTTAAATGGGTTTCAATACTTCCATAATCACTAACTTAAGTGATTAAACTCAATTTCAAGTCCTAAACATGGCCAATTAGTTCACCAACCCAAAATCCACCAACAATTAACAATAAACCCAATTACTAGCATCACTAAACCCATTTCATCATCTAAAAGGGTTTTTCATCAAACTAACTCAAACCCTAACTTGAATATCAAATCAAATAGATGAAATTCGGAGTTTGAGCTTACCAATACTATCACCGCATAGCCAAGAACGAGAGGAACAACTTTAGAACCCGAGCTTTTGACCCAAACGGCCTCCTTCTTCTCCAAAACCCCAAATCTCTCTCTAGAATCTCTCTCTCTCTCTCTAGATAGTTGGGAGTGATGGATGGATGTGAAAATGATCCAAAACTGATCCAAACCAGCTAATATGGCTCACAAATCCGGCCCCAAGTGAAATTACCCAAATACCCTTCATTAAAACCAATTAAAACAAAGGATTCTGTCAGCGCCAAATGGCGCGGCGCGCCCAAAACCCGCGCGGCGCGCGATCCTACTGGAACAGTTTCTTTTGCATTTTAATTTATATACGATAAAACCCACACCCTTGAACACCATAATACACAAGTATACAAGATAAATATTCGGGTCTTACATAGGAGCAGTCCAAAGATATGACGTAACTAATGTACATGTACTTACCACATTATTTTTCCCTCTGCGGGCCAGTCCCAGGAGATCAGCGATGGAACCTTCTATTGGGGCCGAGAATTTCCCTCTGGGAGCCAAATCTCCCGTGTCATCGGGAAACTGCATGCCACTGTAATGCAACAAATCATTACATGTGAGGAGGGACCAAGCTGCACAGCAAATTTTATATACCCAGTTAGAAAGCTTATACATACCTGATTTTCTTGATAAATTTAGCGAGAGTCAGTATCTGAGTGTCGTCAATTATCAGAGTGGCCGACGTGCTCGAAAGAGATGTGCCACCTGCAGATGCAAGGGGACAACGGTTAGAGGGGCTGGCTGTGTAAACGGGAATGCATAAGGGGAAAGTAATAAGCCATACCATAGTAGTCCTTTCTAGCAGCGACTGAGGATAAAATGATGTTGTATTGTGCAGGTGCAGCGGGTTTCATAGCAAGGAAAGAGTCACCTAATTTCCCCCACAGTGTGACCCGAACTCTCCGACGCCTTACACAAAAACCAAAAAAAAAAGGTGGGTTAGAGGAAACAGATGAAATGTCCCGTTCATATTGATTATAAACGTTTCATATTAATTGATTTCGTTGCGAGGTTTTGACCTCTATATGAGACGTTTTTCAAAGGCTGCATTCGATTTTAAAATAAACCATAACTTTTAAAATATTACGACAATTATCAACTAATGAAAATCTAAAATATAGCGTTTTCACACGACCATTACATAATGGTTTACAATAATATTACACATCAATATATGCCTTCGAATGCAGGTTTTAAACAATATTATACAAGCATGGACTCCAAATCTTGTCATTAATTTAGTATGCAACATCGAAAGCTCTTAACAATCACCTGAGAATAAACATGCTTAAAACGTCAACCAAAAATGTTGGTGAGTTATAGGTTTAACCTATATATTTATCCATTTGTAATAATAGACCACAAGATTTCATTTCTCATAAATACACATCTCGTATCAGGCATTTCGCAAACTGCATAGAGATAAAAATCATTCATATGGTGAACACCTGGTAACCGACCTTAACAAGATGCATATAGAATATCCCCTATCATTCCGAGACTTCCTTCGGACATGATAAATTCGAAGTACTAAAGCATCCGCTACTTTGGATGGGGCTTGTTGGGCCCAATAGATCTATCTTTAAGATTCGCGTCAATTAGGGTGTCTGTTCCCTAATTCTTAGATTACCAGACTAAAAAGGGGCATATTCGGTTTAATAATTCAACCATAGAATGTAGTTTCACGTACTTGTGTCTATTTTGTAAAACATTTATAAAACTGCATGTATTCTCATCCTAAAAATATTAGATTTAAAAAATGGGACTATAACTCACTTTCACAGATTTTTCCTTCGTTGGAAATAAGACTTGGCCACTGTTCGATTCACGAACCTATAACAAATGTGTACATATATATCAAAGTATGATTGAAATATATTCACAACATTTTTTATTACGTTTTTATGATTTAAGTTTGTTAAGCTAGCAGTCCTCGTTAGTAACCTATAACTAGTTGTCCACAGTTAGATGTACAGAAATAAATCAATATATATTATCTTGAATCAATCCACGACCCAGTGTATACATATCTCAGGCTAGATCACAACTCAAAGTATATATATTTTTGGAATCAACCTCAACCCTATATGGCGAACTCGAACATTACAGCATATAGAGTGTCTATGGTTGTTCCAAATAATATATATAGATGGGTCGATATGATATGTCAAAACATTGTATACGTGTCTATGGTATCCCAAGATTACATAATATATATTAGAATACATGTATAATACAATATAAGTTAGCTAGGATATGATTAGTGTAGATTTGTTATAAAATTTTCGTAGCTACAACAAGTAAAATTTTCCAATTTTGTTTTACCCATAACTTCTTCGTTTTAAATCCGTTTTGAGTGATTCAAGTTGCTATGGTTTCATAATGAACTGTAATTTATGAAACTAAACAGAAAAAGTATAAGTTTATAGTTTAAAATACAGGTTACAAGTCATTTACTAAAGAGGTAGTCATTTCCGTCTAAAGAACGACATTTTGATGACCATTTTGAAAAACATACTTTCACTTTGTGTTTAACCATGATTTTTGGATATAGTATCATGTTCATATATAATATTATTTTTACAAAAAACAAACTTCCAATTCAAAGATTAAGATAGTTTTTATTTTTCTAACCCAAAACAGCCCCCGGTTTCACTACGACGGCGTATGTCCGGTTTTACGGTGTTCTTCATGTTTCCAGGTTTTAAATCATTAAGTTAGCATATCATATAGGTATAGAACATGTGTTTAGTTGATTTTAAAAGTAAATTTATAAGGATTAACTTTGTTTGCGAAAAAGTTTAGAATTAACTAAACTATGTTCTAGTGATTACATGTTCAAATCTTCGAATAAGATAGTTTTATATATATGAATCGAATGATGTTATGAACATCATTTCTACCTTAAGTTTAGTAGGTAAATCTACTGGAAGTGACAAAAATTGATCTAGCTTCAAAGGATTCTTGGATGGCTTGAAAGTTCTTGAGATAGAATCATGACACTAAAACAAGTTCAAGTAAGATTTCCACTCGAAATAAGATTGTTATAATTATAGAAATTGAATCAAAGTTTGAATATGAGTATTATCTTGAATTAGAAAGATAACCTACTATAAGTAACAAAGGTTTCTTGATCTTAGATGATTACTTGGAATAGATTAGAAAGCTTGGAAGTAGACTTGCAACCTTGAAAGTATTCTTGATTTTATGAAACTAGAACTTATAGAATTTATGAAGAACACTTAGAACTTGAAGATAGAACTTGAGAGAGATCAATTAGATGAAGAAAATTGAAGAATTAAAGTGTTTTTAGGTGTTTTTGGTCGTTGGTATATGGATTAGATATAAAGGATGTGTAAGTTTGTTTTCATGTAAATAATTCAAGAATGATTTATAATATTTTTTGTAATTTTGTGAGATATTTCATGCTAGTTTTTAAATGATGGTTCCTACATGTTTAGGTAACTCACAAGGGCTGCTAAGAGCTGATCATTGAAGTGTATATACCAATAGTAAATACATTTAGAAGTTGTGTATTGTACGAGTACGAATACGGGTGCATACGAGTAGATTTGTTGATGAAAATGAATGAGGATGTAATTGTAAGCATTTTTGTTAAGTAGAAGTACTTTGATATGTATCTTGAAGTCTTTCAAAAGTGTACAAATATATCTTAATACACTACATGTATATACATTTTAACTGAGTCGTTAAGTCATCGTTAGTCGTTACATGTAAGTGTTGTTTTGAAACCTTTAAGTTAACGATCTCATTTAATGTTGTTAACCCATTGTTTATTATATCTAATGAGATGTTAAATTATTACATTATCATGATATTATGATGTATGAATATATCTTAATATGATATATATATACATTAAAATGTCGTTACAACGATAATCGTTACATATATATCTCGTTTCGAAATCCTTAAGTTAGTAGTCTTGTTTTTACATATGTAGTTCATTGTTAACACACTTAATGATATACTTATGAAATGTCCTGTTCATATTGATTATAAATGTTCCATATTAATTGATTTCGTTGCGAGGTTTTGACCTCTATATGAGACGTTTTTCAAAGACTGCATTCGTTTTTAAAAACAAACCATAACCTTTATTTTATCGACAAGGTTAAAAGGACACCACCTAGATTATCCAGAAATGATAATCTAAAAATATCACACTGTGATGACCCGGAAATTTCTGACCAAATTTAAACTTTATCTTTAAATGATTTAATGTTTTCGACACGATAAGCAAAGTCTGTAAAACTGAATCTCAAAATTTTTGAACTACTTTTATATATTTAAATACCCTTCGGTTGTTTTCGACGATTCGCGAATAATTATATGTAAATAGATACATATATACTATAACTTGAAAAGGTAACAATGTATTAATTATTTGATACCGTACATTAAACTTATTGGTTTAAATATCTATTTGAATATATATGATAAGTTGAAATATTTATTATTAAAATTTATTTATAAATAACTTCCAATGTGTATTTAAAAATTGATTTATGTATATTAAAAAGATATATACATATATATAATTTCAAGTTATTTAGTAAACTATAGTAACATTCGTTTATTGATTCGATTGATATTTAGATAAGTTAACTAAAGCGTTTAAGATGAACCAGTAAAACACTAATTTGCTACAGTATTTTCAAATTGCTACAGTACCCAAAATGCTACAGTGTTTTCGAAAATCACTATTTGCTACAATGAAATTGCTACAGTAAAAATTGACTTTGCTACAGTGGTATAGTTTATGGATGATTTAAGACTATATTTTGACAAAGGTAAGAGTCACGAAATGAAAAGAACTAGTTTTCTCAGTGTACGAAAGGGCTTTCGAAAAACCAAAACTGGGACATAAGTCGAGTGACGACGTACGACTTTTCGGGACAAAAATTACAAATCAACTATGCACATGAATTTAATATAATATATAATTAATTATATAAATTATATATATTATATTAATATTAAAATATGTCGACAAGCAAGAAAATAAAAGGATTGTGTGCTGGACAGCCGGCCCATGCGATCGCATGGGATATAGCCTTCCCAGCCATGCGATCGCATGGCCATCAGGGACAGGCCACAACTATAAATACCCGATCATTTCTGTTTCTGATCTCATTTTTAATTACTCCATAGATATTTATTTATTATATTATTATTATTATTATTATTATTATTATTATTATTATTATTATTATTAAGATTAATATTATTATTATTAATCTTATTATAATATTATTATTAGTAGTATATATACATAAAATACTACGACGAGGTTATGAGCGTGTCACCTTCAAAATAGTTTTATGAGCGAGATAAAGCTAAGGAAATTATGGGTTATTGCTAAGGAAGTTATGGGTAATATTAATGGGTATTATTTGCAAGTCAAACCTAGTGTTATCATCTCCGTTACGTCTACGTACTTCTCTACAATATTGAATCTCAATATTGATATGTTGAGATTTACGGTTATTTGGTAATCCGTGTTTCGATCAAATTTTGGTGAACGACTTTATATGCTGATAAGGTGAGTTTCATTGCTCCTTTTTTAATTGCTTTTGCAATCTATATTTTTGGGCTGAGTATACATGCACTTTATTTTAAACAATGGACACAAATACATACTTAATTCTACACTGAGTTTGAACCGAAAATCCCTTAGCTTTGGTAACTAGTAACTGCCAGTTATAATAACTGGTGGGCGCGAGTAGTAGTATATGGATCCATAGGGCTTGATATCCCCATCCGAGCTAGAGCACTAGCCTTTTAACGGACGTATGCTATTTGAGAAGCGTACACGTTGGTTTGCGTGTATTTATTAAGATGATTATACAAAGGGTACAAATTATATATACGTTAAGTTTAGTTACCAGGGTGCTCAATTTCGTAGAATATTTTGATAAACGTTTCTGGATGAAACAACTGAAATCTTGTGATCCACCTTTATGTACAGATTATGCAAAACATTAAAACTATGAACTCACCAACCTTTGTGTTGACACTTGTTAGCATGTTTATTCTCAGGTTCCCTAGAAGTCTTCCGCTGTTTGCTTACGTGTTATACAAGCTATGTGCATGGAGTCTTGCATGCTTTATTCAAGAAAACGTTGCATTCACAAAACCATCATCATGTATCTATTTTGATTGCATTGTCAACAGAAGTATTATTGTAAACTATTATTTACGGTGATTGTCTATATGTAGAAATCATCAGATGTCAAAAACCTTGGAATTAAATATTCATTTATGGCCTTTTCAAAAGAATGTAATGTTTACAAAACGTATCATATAGAGGTCAAATACCTCGCAATGAAATCAATGAATGACGTGTTCGTCCATATGGATTTGGAGCGATCGTCACACACACTTACACACTACCAATACATATTGTCTTACAATATTAATATGTTACAACAAAATAAATCTCAAATGCAGTTTTAAACAATATTATACAAGCATGCTGACACCAAATCTTGTCCATATATTAGCATGCAATAGCTGAAGCTCTTAATAATCACCTGAGAATAAACATGCTTTAAACGTCAACAAAAATGTTGGTGAGTTATAGGTTTAACCTATATATTTATCAAATCGTAATAATAGACCACAAGATTTCATATTTCAATATACATCCCATACATAGAGATAAAAATCATTCATATGGTGAACACCTGGTAACCGACCTTAACAAGATGCATATAGAATATCCCCATCATTCCGGGACTCCCTTCGAACATGATAAATTCGAAGTACTAAAGCATCCGGTACTTTGGATGGGGCTCGTTGGGCCCAATAGATCTATCTTTAAGATTCGCATCAATTAAGGTGTCTGTTGCCTAATTCTTAAATCACCAGACTAAAAAGGGCATATTCGGTTTAATAATCCAGCAATGTAGTTTCATTTACTTGTGTCTATTTTGTAAATATTAGATTTTAAAAGTGGGACTATAACTCACTTTCACATATTTTTACTTCATCGGGAAGTAAGACTTGGCCACTGGTCGATTCACGAACCTATAACAAATATGTACATATATATCAAAGTATTTTCAAAATATAATTACAACATTTTTAATACGTTTTAATGTTTTAAGTTTATTAAGTCAGCTGTCCTCGTTAGTAACCTATAACTAGTTGTCCACAGTTAGATGTACAGAAATAAATTTATATATATATCTTGAATCAATCCACGACCCAGTGTATAAATGTCTCAGACTAGATTACAACTCAAAGTATATATATTTTTGGAATCAACCTCAACCCTGTATAGCTAACTCAAACATTACTGCATATAGAGTGTCTATGGTTGTTCCAAATAATATATATACATGGGTCAATATGATATGTCAAAACATTTGCATACGTGTCTATGGTATCTCAAGATTACATAGTATATTAGAATACATGTATAATACAATATAAGTTAGCTAGGATATGATTAATATAGATTTGTTACCAATTTTCACGTAGCTACAACAAGCAAAAATATCCAATCTTGTTTTACCCATAACTTCTTCGTTTTAAATCCGTTTTGAGTGATTCAAGTTCCTATGGTTTCATATTGAACTTAAGTTTATGAATCTAAATATAAAAAGCATAAGTTTATAGTCGTAAATACAGATTAAAAGTCGTTTTTGTAAAGGTAGTCATTTCAGTCGAAAGAACGACGTCTAGATGACTATTTTGGAAAACATACTTCCACTTTGAGTTTAACCATAATTTTTATATATAGTTTCATGTTTATAAGAAAAATCATTTTCCCAGAAGAACAACTTTTAAATCAAAGTTTATCATAGTTTTTAATTAACTAACCCAAAACAGCCCGCGGTGTTACTACGACGGCGTATATCCGGTTTTACGGTGTTTTTCGTGTTTTCAGGTTTTAGATCATTAAGTTAGCATATCATATAGATATAGAACATGTGTTTAGTTGATTTTAAAAGCCAAGTTAGAAGGATTAACTTTTGTTTGCGAACAAGTTTAGAATTAACTAAACTATGTTCTAGTGATTATAAGTTTACACCTTCGAATAAGGTAGTTTTATATATATGAATCGAATGATGTTATGAACATCATTACTACCTCAGGTTTTGTGGATAAACCTACTGGAAATGAGAAAAATAGATCTAGCTTCAAAGGATCCTTGGATGGCTTAAAAGTTCTTGAAGTAGAATCATGACACGAAAACAAGTTCAAGTAAGATTTCCACTCGAAATAAGATTGTTAAATTTATAGAAATTGAATCAAAGTTTGAATATGAGTATTACCTTGTATTAGAAAGATATCTTACTGTAAATAAGAAATATTTCTTGAGGTTGAATGAGCACTCAAAGTGGATTTGCAAGATTGGAAGTAAGCTAGCAAACTTGGAAGTGTTGTTGGTGTGTTCTTGAGTAGTTGTTTTATAACTTGGTTTATGTATGGATTTATGAACTAGATTGAGCTAGATTTTGTTGAAGATGATGAAGAACACTTAGAACAATAGAAAAACACTTGAGAGAGAGTAGTTTGATGCATGAAAATTGAAAATGAAAATGTGTTTGTGGTTCCTCATTCACGTGAATGTAGGAGTCAATATAGGCTCCATTAATTTGTTGTTTTGTTAGATATTTCTTGCTAGATGTTAAATGATGGTTCCCACATGTGTTAGGTGACTCATAAGGGCTGCTAAAAGCTGATCATTGAAGTGTATATACCAATAGTAAATACATTTAGAAGCTGGGTATTGTACGAGTACGAATACGGGTGCATACGAGTAGAATTTTTGATGAAAATGAACGAGGATGTAATTGTAAGCATTTTTGTTAAGTAGAAGCACTTTGATAAGTTTTTTGAAGTCTTTCAAATGTGTAAGAATACATATTAAAATACTACGTGTATATACATTTTAACTGAGTCGTTAAGTCATCGTTAGTCGTTACATGTAAGTGTTGTTTTGAAACCTTTAGGTTAACGATCTTGTTAAATGTTGTTAACCCATTGTTTATTATATCTAAAGAGATGTTAAATTATTACATTATCATGATATTATGATATATTAGTATATCTTAGTATGATATATATATATATATATACAGTTAAATATTGTTACAACGATAATCGTTGCATATATGTCTCGTTTCGAATTCATTAAGTTAGTAGTATTGTTTTTACATATGTAGTTCATTGTTAATACACTTAATGACATGTTTACTTATCATTTATCATGATTAAACATAGTGTAACAATATCTTAATATGATTCAAATGTATTTAGTAAGATGTTGTTATAATAATAATCGTTATATATATCGTTTTCGAGTTTCTTAATTCAATAGTCTCATTTTTATGTATATAACTCATTGTTAAAATACCTAATGAGATACATAATTATCATAATATCATGTTAACTATATATATAACCATATATATGTCATCATATAGTTTTTACAAGTTTTAACGTTCGTGAATCACCGGTCAACTTGGGTGGTCAATTGTCTATATAAAACCTATTTCAATTAATCAAGTCTTAACAAGTTTGATTACTTAACATGTTGGAAACACTTAATCATGTAAATATCAAATTCATTTAATATATATAAACATGGAAAAGTTCGGGTCACTACAGTACCTACCCGTTAAATAAATTTCGTCCCGAAATTTTAAGCAGTTAGAGGTGTTGACGTATTTTCTGGAAATAAGTGCGGGTATTTTTTCTTCATCTGGTCTTCTCGTTCCCAGGTGAACTCGGGTCCTCTACGAGCATTCCATCGAACCTTAACAATTGTTATCTTGTTTCGCTTAAGTCTTTTAACCTCACGATCCATTATTTCGACGGGTTCTTCGATGAATTGAAGTTTTTCGTTGATTTGGATTTCGTCTAACGGAATAGTGAGATCTTCTTTAGCAACACATTTATTCAAATTCGAGACGTGGAAAATGTTATGTACAACCGCGAGTTGTTGAGGTAACTCAAGTCGGTAAGCTACTGGTCCGACACGATCAATAATCCTGAATAGTCCAATATACCTTGGATTTAATTTCCCTTGTTTACCAAATCGAACAATGCCTTTCCAAGGTGCAACTTTAAGCATGACCATCTCTCCAATTTCAAATTCTATATCTTTTCTTTTAATGTCAGCGTAGCTCTTTTGTCGACTTTGGACGATTTTCAACCGTTGTTGAATTTGGATGATCTTCTCGGTAGTTTCTTGTATTATCTCTGGTCCCGTAATCTGTCTATCCCCCACTTCACTCCAACAAATCGGAGACCTGCACTTTCTACCATAAAGTGCTTCAAACGGTGCCATCTCAATGCTTGAATGGTAGCTGTTGTTGTAGAAAAATTCTGCTAACGATAGATGTCGATCCCAAATGTTTCCGAAATCAATAACACATGCTCGTAGCATGTCTTCAAGCGTTTGTATCGTCCTTTTGCTCTGCCCATCAGTTTGTGGATGATAGGCAGTACTAATGTCTAGACGAGTTCCTAATGCTTGCTGTAATGTCTGCCAGAATCTTGAAATAAATCTGCCATCCCTATCAGAGATAATAGAGATTGGTATTCCATGTCTGGAGACGACTTCCTTCAAATACAATCGTGCTAACTTCTCCATCTTGTCATCTTCTCTTATTTGCAGGAAGTGTGCTGATTTGGTGAGACGATCAACTATTACCCAAATAGTATCAAAACCACTTGCAGTCCTTGGCAATTTAGTGATGAAATCCATGGTAATGTTTTTCCATTTCCATTTCGGGATTTCGGGTTGTTGAAGTAGACCTGATGGTTTCTGATGCTCAGCTTTGACCTTAGAACACGTCAAACATTCTCCTACATATTTAGCAACATCAGCTTTCATACTCGGCCACCAAAAATATTTCTTGAGATCCTTGTACATCTTCCCCGTTTTAGGATGTATTGAGTATCTGGTTTTATGAGCTTCTCTAAGTACCATTTCTCTCATATCTCCAAATTTTGGTACCCAAATTCTTTCAGCCCTATACCGAGTTCCATCTTCCCGAATATTAAGATGCTTTTCCGATCCTTTGGGTATTTCATTCTTTAAATTTCCTTTTTTTAAAACTCCTTGTTGCGCCTCCTTTATTTGAGTAGTAAGGTTATTGTGAATCATTATATTCATAGCTTTTACTCGAATGGGTTCTCTGTCCTTTCTGCTCAAGGCGTCGGCTACCACATTTGCCTTCCCCGGGTGGTAATGAATCTCAAAGTCGTAATCATTCAACAATTCAATCCACCTGCGCTGCCTCATGTTCAGTTGTTTCTGATTAAATATGTGTTGAAGACTTTTGTGGTCAGTATATATAATACTTTTGACCCCATATAAGTAGTACCTCCAAGTCTTTAATGCAAAAACAACCGCGCCTAATTCCAAATCATGCATCGTATAATTATGCTCGTGAATCTTCAGTTGTCTAGACGCATAAGCAATTACCTTCGTTCGTTGCATTAATACACAACCGAGACCTTGCTTTGAGGCGTCACAATATATCACAAAATCATCATTCCCTTTAGGTAATGACAATATAGGTGCCGTAGTTAACTTTTTCTTTAACAATTGAAATGCTTTCTCTTGTTCATCCTTCCATTCAAATTTCCTCCCTTTATGCGTTAATACAGTCAAGGGTTTTGCTATTTTGGAAAAATCTTGGATGAACCTTCTGTAGTAACCAGCTAGTCCTAAAAATTGGCGTATATGCTTCGGAGTTTTCGAGGTTTCCCACTTTTCAACGGTTTCAATCTTTGCTGGATCCACCTGAATATCTTCTTTGTTCACTATGTGACCGAGGAATTGAACTTCTTCCAACCAAAATGCACACTTTGAAAACTTAGCGTGCAGTTTTTCTCTCCTTAACAACTCTAGCACTTTTCTCAAATGTTCTTCGTGCTCTTGGTCATTCTTTGAGTAAATAAGTATGTCATCGATGAAAACAATGACAAACTTTTCAAGGTATGGTCCACACACTCGGTTTATGAGGTCCATGAACACAGCTGGTGCGTTAGTCAACCCAAACGGCATAACCATAAACTTGTAATGACCGTAACGCGTCCTAAAAGCAGTCTTTGGAATATCATCCTCCTTCACCCACATTTGATGATACCCAGAACGTAAGTCAATCTTCGAATAAACCGACGAGCCTTGTAGTTGATCAAATAAGTCATCGATTCTCGGTAGCGGGTAGCAGTTCTTGCTGGTAAGTTTATTCAACTCTCGGCATTCGATACACAACCTAAATGTACCACCCTTCTTCTTGACAAACAAAACAGGAGCTCCCCACAGTGATGTGCTTGGTCGAATAAAACCACGCTCTAAAAGTTCTTGTAATTGGCTTTGGAGTTCCTTCATTTCGCTGGGTGCGAGTCTGTATGGAGCACGAGCTATTGGTGCAGCTCCTGGTACAAGATCCGTTTGAAATTCAACGGATCGGTGTGGAGTTAGTCCCGGTAATTCTTTCGGAAATACATCGAAAAATTCTTTTGCGAAGGGAACATCATTGATGTTCTTTTCTTCGATTTGTACTTTCTCGACATGTGCTAAAACAGCATAGCAACCTTTTCTTATTAGCTTTTGCGCCTTCAAATTACTAATAAGATTTAGCTCCGCGTTGCTCTTTTCTCCGTACACCATTAAGGGTTTTCCTTTTTCCCGTACAATGCGAATTGCATTTTTGTAACATACGATCTCTGCTCTCACCTTTTTCAACCAGTCCATGTCAATTATCACATCAAAACTTTCTAACTCTACTGGTATCAAATCAATCTCAAATGTTTCACTAACTAGCTTAATTTCTCGATTCCGACATATATTATCTGCTGTAATTAATTTACCATTTGCTAATTCGAATAAAAATTTATTATCCAAAGGTGTCAGTGGACAACTTAATTTAGCACAAAAATCTCTACTCATATAGCTTCTATCCGCACCCGAATCAAATAAAACATAAGCAGATGTATTGTCAATAAGAAACGTACCCGTAACAAGCTCTGGGTCTTCCTGCGCTTCTGTCGCATTAATATTGAAATCTCTTATGCGGCCTTACCCATTAGTTTTCCCTTGGTTTGGGCAATTTCTAATAATGTGGCCCAGTTTTCCACATTTATAACAAACTACGTCGGCATTATTTGTTCCGACATTATTTGTTTCTTTATTTTTGTTGTTCTTTGGTCTGTAAACCTCACATTTTGCCATGCCATGACCAGCTCTATTACACTTGGTGCAAAATGTTGTGCAAAACGCATTCGGATGGTACTCTGCACACCTGAAGCATGGTTGTTTCTGTTGTTTGTTGTTATTGAGGTTGTTGTTGGGATTGTTATTGTTGTTGAAATGGTTGTTGTAGTTATTGCTGTTGTTGGGACGTTTGTTGTAGTTATTGTTAGGATTGCGGTTATTGTTGTGATTGTTGTTGCGGTTGTTATGATTGATATTGTGATTATGGTTGTGATTGTTGTTGTTGTTGTATTGGTGACCCTTGTCACTGGTTTCTTCCCACTTTCTCTTGAGTTGTTTCGTGTTAGTTTCTTCGGCCGCCTGCTCTTTAATTCTTCCCTCAATCTGATTTATGATTTTATGAGCCATTCGACTTGCCTTTTGTATGAAAGCGGGCTCGTGTAAACTCACATCTTCTTGAATCCTTACTGGTAACCCTTTTACAAACGCGTCGATCTTCTCTTCTTCATCTTCAAACGCTCCCGGACACAATAGGCACAACTCTGTGAATCTTCGTTCATATGTGGTAATGTCGAACCCTTGTGTTCGTAACTCTCTAATTTCTACCTTGAGCTTATTGACTTCGTTTCTAGGATGGTACTGCTCGTTCATCAATTGCTTGAATGCCGACCACGGTAGTGCGTAAGCAACATTTTGTCCTACCTGTTCAAGATAGGTGTTCCACCACGTTAACACAGTCCCTGTGAAGGTATGCGTAGCGTACTTAACTTTGTCCTCTTCAGTACACTTACTTATGGCAAACACTGATTCGTGTTTCTCGGCCCACCGTTTCAATCCAATTGGTCCTTCGGTTCCATCAAATTCCAAAGGTTTGCAGGCAGTGAATTCTTTGTAGGAGCATCCTACACGATTTCTTGTGGAATTAGTTCCACTGCTAGATCTAGAGTTATTGTTATTTTGCATCGCAACCTGTACTGCAGCTATGTTTGCTGCAAGGAAAACACAGAAGTCTTCCTCGCTCATGTTCAAATTCTAACGAGTCGTCGCTGCCATTTCCTTCAAAAATAGCCCAAAAGAATTAAGTTAATCATATAGAATTTTAAGAGTAGTCAATAGTATTTCATAGCATAGTGTGAACTCATTTATAAAAGCTTTTTCTTCATATTAGCGTTTTATAATTTTAATTCGGGTAGTACCTACCCGTTAAGTTCATACTTAGTAGCTAATATACAATTCAACTACTACAATTCTATATGAAAAAACTGTTTATAATAATATTTCACGTTCAAATTTTTATACAATATTTTACAAACTTACAATACCGCTATTATACATATAGGATGAAATATAGCACATAATAACTTTGCTACTCGGCAGCTATAAAGGCAATTCTAGTTAATACGCAAGTTATTCAGCAAAGGCAATAAAGACACGTAATTCATAAGTCCAGAAACAAGTCATGCATTCTGGTTTTACTAAAACGACTTCCCATCCTTGGTCTTGTGGAAAGTAACCGTTATGACCATTGGCTAGGCAGCATGTTGTAATGTCGTCAAAAGGACGAGGGTTTCGTAATGCCCAACAACCTCGTAGCAATCTAAAAACCTTGTTTCTTACCCCAACTACTGAGTCTGTCACTTGTCAGAATGTTTTATTTAAAAATTGTAACCCAATGTTCTTTTTCTCAATTTGATGAGAAGCGAACATTATTAACCCGTAAGCATAACATGCTTCTTTATGTTGCATGTTAAAAGCTCTTTCTAAAGAACGGAGTCCTATGTTGGGATATGTTGAGTCAAAATAGGTTCGTAACCCGTAGCGTAAAATTGCATCTGGGTTTCCCGCACTAAATGCCTTAAAGAAAACTTGGCGTAACTTAAAGTCTCCCCAATGTGATATACCCCATCTTTCAAAGGAAAGCCTTTTATATACTAAGGCATGCCTGAAATGTCTTTCAAACGTTTGATAAACTAATTTTGTCGTAACTAATTGTGCTGATGAATTCTGCCCGACTCTAGACAAGATTTCATCAATCATATCTCCTGGTAGGTCTTCTAAAATTTTTGGTTGTCCATCCTTAACGTCCATTTTGTGTTTTTATACTGTAAAATAGACAAGGATTAGATTCGTAAAAGATAATTAACAAACAATACAAGCAATTTTTACATAGAACATAAAAGTACAAGCATACTACAATACATATAATACACAACATGATTACAACCCTCTAATCTAAATCACTGGTGTCTTCTTCTTCGGACTTGGTTCGTTTTCGTAATTTTCTAGGGATATATGGTGCTCCTCTAATACGAGCCGTTGTTTTCCACAATGGTTTAGAAAAACCTGGTGGTTTAGAGGTTCCCGGGTTATTGTTACAATTTGGGAGATACGGATGTTGCCGATACATATAAAGTTCATCGGGGTTGGAATCAGGTTTCTCTATTTTTACACCTTTTCCCTTATTATTTTCTTTTGCTATATTAAATTGGGTGGAGGTAATTTCTATAACATCATCGGAATCCTCATCGGGATCCGATTCATCGGAAAATTGGTAATCTTCCCAATATTTTACTTCCTCGGCGGAAACACCATTGACCATTTTTAACTTTGTTCTGTTGGTTGAGGATTTTCTTTTATTTAAACGATTTACTGTAGGTATCAATATTTCTTCCTCCGGAACCTCTTCTTCTTCCGGTTCTTCCTCCTCTTCCGGTTCTTCCTCTTCCGGTTCCTCCTCTTCTGGTTCTTCTTCGTTAATTTGTGAATCTTCCCAAATTATATTCGACTCTTCATTATTATTAGGTGAGTCTATGGGATTTGTACTAGTGGTAGACATCTATCACACAATATCAAACACATTAAGAGGTTAATATATCACATAATATTTACATGTTAATAATATATAGTCTGACGACCCGGAAATTTCCGACCAAATTTAAACTTAACCTTTATATGTTTCCAACACGATAAGCAGAATTTGTAATGTTGAATCTTAAAAAGTTTGGAACTACATTCATGTAATCAATTACCATTTGACCGTGTTCGACGATTCACGAACAATTATGTGTATATAGATATGTATATATAACATATAATATTAACTGAAAACATTAACAAAGTATTAGATATATGATACTTTACATGAACATATTTGTTTCGATATATTTATCGACAAAATTAAGAGATAATATCAAATGATTGAATTATCATCAAATATTTGAATTATCAGATACATTATGATATGATTACGGGCCTATGTTATGAGGTCCACTGTGATTTAAGAAATCTATTCTTTTTGACAACTCATTACTTAACCAGTATGATAAAGATAACGATATTTATATTTTATTTTATTAAATATATATAACGATTTAAATTAATATTATATATTTTTATACGCGTAATATACGTACATAGTTTTATACTTTTACTATACTTTAACTTTACCTTTACTTTACTTTTACTTTACTTTAACTTTAATAATTCATACTTTAATAATTCACTTTAATAATTCATACTTTAATAATTCACTTTAATAATTCATACTTTAATAATTCACTTTAATAATTCATACTTTAATAATTCACTTTAATAATTCATACTTTAATAATTCACTTTAATAATTCAAAAATCTATTATAAATAGAATTCAATAGGTTTCATTATTTCATAGAAACTTGAAAATATATTTCTCTAAACTCGCTCAATCGAATTACATATATATATATATATATTTACTAAGTACTATTTCAAGATATTATTAGTATACATAAAATACTACGACGAAGTTATATTCAGACGATTTCAAAATAAGTTTTCAAATTGGATATAGCTAAGGAAATTATGGGTTATAGCTATGAAGGTTATGGGTATTAATCGAGGGTATTGCTCGTGAGGTCAACCTAACGTTTATCATTTTCGTTGCGTCTACGTACTTTCCTGCAATATTGAATCACAATATTGATACATGAGCATTCATATCTTATCTTTTATATATTAATAGTGTATCCCTGACTAGTGCTCGAGTATATATGATTATGCATGTTTGTATGCTTAGTTTCGTCGTTAAATAGTTTATGATAAATCACGAATTTGATACATATGCTACTGAGATAAGTTATATGATATGCATGTCATTGAAAAGCTGAAGAAAAAAATTAATAACTTTTCATTTAGAAATCGTGTGGTTTCGATGAACGGATTAAAAGATATGGTCAACTGAATTATCATTAATTTTAATATTATTATTAAAACGATTATTATAACTGTTATCAGTTGATGTTATTACTAAAATTATCTTTATTACTAAAAATTAATATTTTTATTGAAACTATCATTTTATTATTTTTATCATTATTATTATTATCAATATTATTTTATCAAATAAATATGCGTACAAAGATATTTTTACCACACGTAATGTAATTACATTAATAATACATACCACTATATTTTTATGATATTAAGTGAATTTTATAAATTTTATTACTTGAGATATATAAAAGTATATTTTTATCATATATGAATTTTAATATAAATTTTTATTTATTAATAAATGACTTGTATTATTTAGTATAATAAGATCTGATAAATATATTTAAATATATAAAACTACTATATATAAGTTATATAATAAACATGTATAGATTTTGAAAGTCATTTTGGGTCAAGTTGACTTTTGTATGTCGGTCTCGAGCATTAGGATTGTGATACATTATGACTTGACCTAAATTGTTAGACAGATATTGACCAACATTTAAATATATATACTTAATATAGGTTCGTGAATCCGAGACAAACCCTGCACTTGTTCAGTGCTGTCATATACATAATTGCTACGAAATACAGTATTGTGAGTTTCATTTGCTCCCTTTTTATATATATTTTTGGGCTGAGAATACATGCGCTGATTTATAAATGTTTTACGAAATAGGCACAAGTACTAAAACTAATTCTATGTGGGTTTAAACCAGAAATATACCCTTAGCTTGGTAACATTAAACTACTTGTCTATGTACGGTAGGCGCGAATCCTAAAGATAGATCTATTGGGTCTGACAAACCCCATCCTGACTATGGGATGCTTTAGTACTTTGAGGTTATTTTAAACACACCTGATCTGGTGTACTTCAGAGGGTAAAACATGAACGTTAAGGCTTGTTGCCGGGTGCCTACAACTTATAGAATACTTTTATACACTTGCGAGTGTACGGATATTTATAGAAACTGAAATCTTGTGGTCTATTACTATTACAAAAATGATGGATTATGATAAACTAATGAACTCACCAACCTTTTGGTTGACACTTTAAAGCATGTTTATTCTCAGGTATTAAAGAAATCTTCCGCTGTGCATTAGCTCATTTTAAGGATATTACTTGGAGTCATTCAAGACATACTTTGAAAGACGTTGCATTCGAGTCGTTGAGTTCATCAAGATTAATATTAAGTCAATTATAGTTGGATGTAATATGAAATGGTATGCATGTCGTCAATTTTTAATGTAAAGAAAGTTTGTCTTTTAAAAACGAATGCAATGTTTATAAAACGTATCATATAGAGGTCAAATACCTCGCGATGTAATCAACTATTGTGAATCGTTTATAATGTATATGAACGGGTCCTTTCAGTTGGTATCAGAGCGGTGGTCTTAGCGAACCAGGTCTTGCATTAGTGTGTCTAACTGATAGTTGTTAATATGCATTAGTGAGTCTGGACTTCGACCGTGTCTGCATGTCAAAATTTTTGCTTATCATTTTTAGTCTGAAATCATCTACTTACCATCCTTAGGAAATTACCTGCTTATCATTCTTAAGTCTAGACGCGTTTTCCTACATTTATTGCATAATAGTGTATAGACAAATTCTTATCTTAGCATATCTGTTACTGTGAACTTTGACTGACATCTTTCAAAGATTCCTCCTTAATTTATGGGATTTTGGTATTATATATACATATGTAAATTATGTATTAAAGAATACCAAATCTAAATTCTACAATCTATTTCATACCAAAAAATTCTTTCCCTGATCATATAAGATGGATCCCTCAACCAGTTCGAGTTCCTCGAATTCCGACAGCTATGCCGATATGGATTTCCACATGAGCTCCGAAAGCAGCGTGACCGGAATGAATCAACCAATTAGCCATCATCTATTCTAGATGAATTGGGGATGGGTTCATAATCTACTTAACCATTGGAGACAAGAAGAAGGCGATCCATTTCATCCACCACATTGCCCTCTTGGCAATGAACCTGAAGCACTTATCGGCGAACCTGTCCGAAACACCATTTTCTCTCTCATTTCCAGAGTATCTCGTCATGATTGTATACTACACCAAATTCTAGATCTTATTTATCTGCTCGTCCGAACCGACAATTACCCCGGTGTAATAGAAGAAGTCAACGAGCTTCGCGCTCGGGTAGTGGCTTTGGAGAATATGGTGCAAAGGTTACAAACACCAGCAGCAGCACCAACAGCATAACCAGTACCACCATCAACAACATCAACAGTACCATTACCACCACCAACAACAACCGCATTGCAAACCTCAACTTCACAATCTGTTCCACGAGCATCGATGTCATACGCCATGTAGATACCAAGTAATACCATAACGATGAAGTATTGATTCATAACTTCATTGGGGAAACATTCTACGGCGATTATGTAATTTCTAAAGTTTAGAAATTATCTATCCTCGCCTTAACCATAAATCAAATGAGTTTAATTTAATATTAACTCATTAAATCAATATTACATCTGAAGAAATATACACATATATATTTCCATAAAGACTGTAATAAAATTCTTTTGTACAAAATATTAATTGTGAATTTTTTTTAACGGGTAGGTAATACTCGAGAGATATATAAATTCACAATTAATATGTTACATTCTTCGAATCTGATTCAGCAAATCATCCATTATACTCCCTACTTTCACAACAATATACATTCTTTTATAAAAATCAAAACAACCATACTCATTCAAAATCTAATTACATATTCTGATTTTGAAATCTCAGAATTCGATTCAAGATATAACCAAAATCGTCACTCTTAGATTCCTACATCTTTCAAAACTATACTTTGACTTCAAAACTGTCCTAGAACCTCATTTCTATTCATGGAACTCACAAAAATATTTGTATCATTCAAAATCTTAGAACATCATATGTATATTAACAATTACAATATGTGTTCAAACACTTCGAAATTCCTAAAGACATGCGAGATGATGATCCAACCACATATTACCCACTGTCATGCATCCGAAAAGCTCTCGAAACCAAAGTTATAGTTTAACACGTATCCATGTCAGATCCTTTGATATTTATTACCAAATATAATTTTTCAATCTCTTTCCAAAATAGACAGTTTTGTCACAGCTCCAGCAAATCACCTTCATTTGTTTATACGAATAAACCTTATTATAACAATTACCCCTTCATCATTGTTACCGGAGAACCTTTCATATCTCGCCACATTAGCAGTAAACTTATCAACAACTTCATTAACCTTCGACTTAAGCCTCTCCGAAAAGCCACTATACTTATTCATTAAAACCCCATCATGTACTCACCTACATCCTGTAACAATAATTGTCACACCAACTACTGGGAATTAGCAATCAGTATTTTGAATTTCGCGACAATTTTACGTCAAAAGTTATACATATAACGTCTATCTCCTAGACTTACATACTTCGAATGTGAATTTTCTGAAAAACATCCCAAACCATGAACTAGTTCTTCGAAATTGGAAAAATGCTGATGAAGCAGCAAAAACTGTAAACGACTTTAACAGTCAAAAGTTTGATGATAAAGAATAGTATGGTGGTAAAGCTGAGAAAAAGAGAAGGTTTGAAACTGGAAAACGGATTGAGCAGACCATGAAGGAGGCTGTGGACAAATCACAAAGACTAAACCTGCCTTCAAAGGATCCAAATGATTCAGTGTCTACTGAAATCGTTAGCAAACAACTTACTTCTTATTCTAAACCTTCACAGACAAATCTTCTTCATCATCCATATTATCGTATCTTTTATTATAATATCTTCGATATTCCTGAAGATATTTTCACAACTATTCTTATCTGAAATCTTTTATCTCTTCGCAATATCTGCGTTACAACATAAAAAGAAACTGTGTTAGTTTCTAAATTCTAAAAAAAAAAAAATTGAATTTAAAATAGGAATGTTTTTGAAGTAGTGTTGGGAACTGAAGCATGAGTTAGTATAATATAATGACACTTGATCAACGTGATTATATTACAGTAAGTCATGCTGAGTTTCTAATGGAACGTGATGATTCACAGAACATACCGTCATCATGTACTGTTTACACGACTCTTACATTCTACCCAATTTCCAAACATATTAAGAACATATCATCTTGATAGCTCTATATTTTCGGATATTCTGGTAATTTGCCAAATCAAGATCGTGCCATTACGATTTTCTTCTTGGAACATTAACTATGTTCATCTAAAAATTCATATCTACGAATTCTGGACCATTATCCGCTTGACTTAAGGTCGGAAAGAGAAAACGAAAGCATGAAGCTCCGAAATATAATGGAGAATATAAAGCCCGATAACAACCCCGAAATTACAAACCGTGTATATCAATGCGTATATCAATATAAAGACACGGGAGAATGAAAAACACCATAACCCCAAGGTAATGGTAGAAGAAAATAACTTCCTCCGGTGGTAGATGAAAAAGAAGAATGACATATATGAAAGTTAAGAGTATATCAAGAATCAATATTGGATGAAGCATATTAACGAATGCTTTAAAGTATGAATTGGGGAGAAAGACTAGAAGGTGTGAGATGTGGAAATAAAGAAACGAAGGGGGTGGAATTATAGTAAAATATCAGACAGAGAAATCGAGACAGATTATCGCATTTAATCAAAGAAGATCCTGATTTCCTTAATCGCCGAAGAACCAAATCTTATTGCAAAGATTTTCTTTAAATCCCATGAATTCCGAAAATCAATCATAACTACGTCATCGGTTAAAACGAATATACGTTTACTCATTTCACTCTCTTGCGATAGCTTCACTTATACTCTTCGCATAATCAAATTATTTTATCTATATTACGCAATGATGATAAAACTCTATTTATCAACTCATATTCATCATGAAAACATTTTTATAGTTAGCCATGACGACCTCGATCAAATTTCTGGACGAAATTTCTTTAACGGGTAGGTACTGTGACGACCCGGAAATTTCCGACCAAATTTAAACTTAACCTTTATATGTTTCCAACACGATAAGCAGAATTTGTAATGTTGAATCTTAAAAAGTTTGGAACTACATTCATGTAATCAATTACCATTTGACCGTGTTCGACGATTCACGAACAATTATGTGTATATAGATATGTATATATAATATATAATATTAACTGAAAACATTAACAAAGTATTAGATATATGATACTTTACATGAACATATTTGTTTCGATATATTTATCGACAGAATTAAGAGATAATATCAAATGATTGAATTATCATCAAATGATTGAATTATCAGATACATTATGATATGATTACGGGCCTATGTTATGAGGTCCACTGTGATTTAAGAAATCTATTCTTTTTGACAACTCATTACTTAACCAGTATGATAAAGATAACGATATTTATATTTTATTTTATTAAATATATATATAACGATTTAAATTAATATTATATATTTTTATACGCGTAATATACGTACATAGTTTTATACTTTTACTATACTTTAACTTTACCTTTACTTTACTTTTACTTTACTTTAACTTTAATAATTCATACTTTAATAATTCACTTTAATAATTCATACTTTAATAATTCACTTTAATAATTCATACTTTAATAATTCACTTTAATAATTCATACTTTAATAATTCACTTTAATAATTCATACTTTAATAATTCACTTTAATAATTCATACTTTAATAATTCACTTTAATAATTCAAAAATCTATTATAAATAGAATTCAATAGGTTTCATTATTTCATAGAAACTTGAAAATATATTTCTCTAAACTCGCTCAATCGAATTACATATATATATATTTACTTAGTACTATTTCAAGATATTATTAGTATACATAAAATACTACGATGGAGTTATATTCAGACGATTTCAAAATAAGTTTTCAAATTGGATATAGCTAAGGAAATTATGGGTTATAGCTATGAAGGTTATGGGTATTAATCGAGGGTATTGCTCGTGAGGTCAACCTAACGTTTATCATTTTCGTTGCGTCTACGTACTTTCTTGCAATATTGAATCACAATATTGATACGTGAGCATTCATATCTTATCTTTTATATATTAATAGTGTATCCCTGACTAGTGCTCGAGTATATATGATTATGCATGTTTGTATGCTTAGTTTCGTCGTTAAATAGTTTATGATAAATCACGAATTTGATACATATGCTACTGAGATAAGTTATATGATATGCATGTCGTTGAAAAGCTGAAGAAAAAAATTAATAACTTTTCATTTAGAAATCGTGTGGTTTCGATGAACGGATTAAAAGATATGGTCAACTGAATTATCATTAATTTTAATATTATTATTAAAACGATTATTATAACTGTTATCAGTTGATGTTATTACTAAAATTATCTTTATTACTAAAAATTAATATTTTTATTGAAACTATCATTTTATTATTTTTATCATTATTATTATTATCAATATTATTTTATCAAATAAATATGCGTACAAAGATATTTTTACCACACGTAATGTAATTACATTAATAATACATACCACTATATTTTTATGATATTAAGTGAATTTTATAAATTTTATTACTTGAGATATATAAAAGTATATTTTTATCATATATGAATTTTAATATAAATTTTTATTTATTAATAAATGACTTGTATTATTTAGTATAATAAGATCTGATAAATATATTTAAATATATAAAACTACTATATATAAGTTATATAATAAACATGTATAGATTTTGAAAGTCATTTTGGGTCAAGTTGACTTTTGTATGTCGGTCTCGAGCATTAGGATTGTGATACACTATGACTTGACCTAAATTGTTAGACAGATATTGACCAACATTTAAATATATATACTTAATATAGGTTCATGAATCCACGATAAAACCTGCACTTGTTCAGTGCCGTCATATACATAATTGCTACGAAATACAGTATTGTGAGTTTCATTTGCTCCCTTTTTATATATATTTTTGGACTGAGAATACATGCGCTGATTTATAAATGTTTTACGAAATAGGCACAAGTACTAAAACTAATTCTATGTGGGTTTAAACCAGAAATATACCCTTAGCTTGGTAACATTAAACTACTTGTCTATGTACGGTAGGCGCGAATCCTAAAGATAGATCTATTGGGTCTGACAAACCTCATCCTGACTATGGGATGCTTTAGTACTTCGAGGTTATTTTAAACACACCTGATCTGGTGTACTTCAGAGGGTAAAACATGAACGTTAAGGCTTGTTACCGGGTGCCTACAACTTATAGAATACTTTTTTACACTTGCGAGTGTACGGATATTTATAGAAACTGAAATCTTGTGGTCTATTACTATTACGGAAATGATGGATTATGATAAACTAATGAACTCACCAACCTTTTGGTTGACACTTTAAAGCATGTTTATTCTCAGGTATTAAAGAAATCTTCCGCTGTGCATTAGCTCATTTTAAGGATATTACTTGGAGTCATTCAAGACATACTTTGAAAGACGTTGCATTCGAGTCGTTGAGTTCATCAAGATTAATATTAAGTCAATTATAGTTGGATGTAATATGAAATGGTATGCATGTCGTCAATTTTTGATGTAAAGAAAGTTTGTCTTTTAAAAACGAATGCAATGTTTATAAAACGTATCATATAGAGGTCAAATACCTCGCGATGTAATCAACTATTGTGAATCGTTTATAATGTATATGAACGGGTCCTTTCATATCGTTATGATGATATCATCAGAAATATATAGGATATTTATGATGATATTTTGGAATTTCTAAGTTCGAAAGTTGATGAAGAAAAATTTTCCGCAAGCTTTTAACATGACTTTGGAGCAAGATATTCTCTAAAGAATTCATCGGATCCAGAATTACCTGGATTCTTTGAATATAGGGTTTGGTCCATGTATTTGTCCTTGGTCTCCTCCATGGTTAGCTCAATCCATTTTTTAGTTCCAAATTTTCTTTTGAGCTTTTCCAACGTACCATTCTTTATTATAAAACTTTTGGCCATTGAGACCATCTACAATTTTGCTGTTTCCTCTGCATTTAATGCAGCCATATTTGAATCATTGGTTATCAATCCGAGATGGTTTCAAGAAATTTCATTTTTAGATGATTAAACGCTGATTGTAATCGTCAACGGATCTAATGGTTGATGAATAGGCGTTGTTGATTTCAAAAGAAATGAACGATAATTTCGGTGGTTTGATGTGATAATTCATCATAGAATACGAATGAATATATATATATATATATGAATTTAGAAATCTTTAGGAAGATAACACCTGCTAAAGCTTTACTTGGATTCTGATATGTCAAAATTAGAATATGTAATTGAATTTGTACGAAAATGGTTGTTCTTTAGTGAACAGATACATATATCTTGTGAATGTAAGTAGTATAGTTACTGATTATTGAATCAGAATTGAAGAATGTACAATGCAACATATTAATGTGAGATATAAATATTTCTCGGGTATTACCTACCCGTTAAAATATTTTCACAATTAACAGTTTGTACAAAAGAACTTTAATTACAATCTTTATGGAGATATACATTCATATATGTATTCTTCAAATATAATATAGATTTAGTGAGTTAATATAATATTAAAATCATTTGATTTGCGGTTGGAACAAGAATAAATAATCTTCAAAACTTGAGAGATTACATAATCGTCGCGGAATATTTCTTTAATGGAGTTATGAATCAATACTTCATCGTTCATTATTATTGATATACCTCGGTATATGATGTTAGTGCTCGTGGAATTCTTGTGAAATTCACAAGACACGAATAATGTTTTCTAAAAAGTTTCGAGTACATCGAAAATGGAAGTGTAAAATCAGACATGTATTTGAATAATACACTTGATTTATTTTGAAATGGAGTTTATTGTGCTGAAGCAGTGATTAACGATCATTAAGTCATTAACGAAGGATGTACATTATAGCATATTAGTGATATGAATTAACCAAGTAGTACATACTAGTTAAGATTTACACGTAATAGCTTAGTACGAAAAGATTTATTATTGTTTCAAACCATATATATATAAAGTATACATATATAATTCTTCAGGAAGAATGAGTCAATACATCTTAACGCATTATTACTAAATTCCTTGGTATCTATGAGCGTATGATGTTGATATCCAAGGTACTAAGTGTGATGTTGAGGCGTGAAATGCAGATGTTGTTGTTGGTGATACTGATGCTGTTGGTGGTGATGCTGATGGTACTGGTTATGCTGCTGGTGCTGCCGTTGGCGTTCGTAGGTTTCGCACCATATTCTCCAAAGCCACCACTCGAGCGCGAAGCTCGTTGACTTCTTCTATTATTCCGGGATGATTGGCGGTTCAGACAAGTGGATGAATAAGATCTAGAATTTTAGATATTATATATTCGTGACTGGATATCCTGGAAATGAGGGTGAAAATAGTGTTCTGAACGGGTTCGCCGGTAAGTGCTTCAGGTTCTTCACCAAGAGGTGAATTCGGTTGGTGGAAGGGATTACCTTCTTCTTGTCTCCATTGATTAAGTTTACTACGAACCCATCCCCAATTCATCCAAAATAGATGATGGCTGATTGGTTCGTTTATTCCAGTTACGCTGCCATTGGAGCTCGAGGAATCGGTTGAGAAATCCATATTATGTGATTTGATTTAGGGTTTGATATGAGATTAGTGTTGAATACTGGATGATATATTCATCTCCTTGAATATGTATATGTAGCAAAAAGATTTCCGTAATTTACGGAAGAAATTTAGGAAAAGTGTTAGACAGAGATTATTGGGATAGATACGATAAGATATAATAAGATATGATGTGTCTATACTTTAATAATGGTAGTATGACGTGTCTAGATGATAAGTATGTAATCTGATAATCTTTTGATTAAAGATTTTCAATTCTTAATGTCCTATTCAGGTCCAGGGGCTTGAGCTATAGGATCCTTTAAATTAGTAATCCAAACGCTTTCTATTCTATAGTTTCGTAGACGTCATCCGTCAGGAAAATTCAATGATCAAAACAACAAGAAAGCAAAAAAAGTAATGAATATGAATAGTGATGACATTATAATGTCTTTGAGATTCTCGATAACTCAATAACATTTTCTAGTTCGCAAACCGATGCATAAAGGCATAAGGCATATAGGTACGTGATATAACAGGGAGTTATATACGTTTGAGTATGAATAGTAACAAATATAGGAGTTTCAAAATTCATGGATAATATTTCATGTAATACATATGTAATACACAAACCCTGATAGATGACTTAGGAATGTCAAGAATTTCAGAAATCGTAGTGTCGCATTTAAACGCGGTGGCGTAATTGGATAGTACTTAGAAAAGTGAACATAGTTCTTAGATTGACTTGGCATTCTAAGATAAGTAAAGTTTCTAAAGTATAGTATAGCATTTAACAATTAAAGGCAACAATTAAAGGCACTATAGTCAAGGAAAGTTGTAGTCCTACATTGCTAAGGTACCTAATTGTATAAGGCACACTTAAAATGCAATCCTGGTTCTCTACAATAGCACTGCTCTGATACCAATCTGTCACACCCCCCAAAATAGACCAGGGGTAATTGTGACCAATCATATCATAACACAGTTGTATAAACGAGAACGACTCTATATGAGACTTTTTAAATAAAACCTTTGTTAATAAAACAGCGGAAGCAGTAATACATGTTTACATTATTATTAAAACATAAAATAAATGTTTATGAACTAAAATATAATATGCGAAGTGGACTCCATGCAAGCATCAAATCTATCATCACAAAGTTGCAAACAGCTAGCTCAATCATCACCTGAGACAAAACATGCTTAAAGTGTCAACCAAAAAGGTTGAGTGAAATTCACAGGTTTATAAATAATATCCAAAGTTTTAGGCCACAAGATTTAGTTTAAAGTTGATTGATATAGAAATATCAATCTAAAAGTGTTGCTGCATTTTGTAATATCGCTACTAAACAAGTTTACCCTATGACACCTTGTACTGTCAGTGTCGTGGAATCATTATTATGTAACCAAAGACCAACGGTCGAATGGTTAGAGACATTACTCTCAATAGGCCTACTCACAATAATTAAGTTTGCATTTAAACGTAGCAATTGACGATATTACGGTAGGGATTTAGCATGAATCAAAGCATGATAGCATAGTTAACAATTTAGTACTTG
Source organism: Rutidosis leptorrhynchoides (assembly GCF_046630445.1). Classification (NCBI taxonomy): domain Eukaryota; kingdom Viridiplantae; phylum Streptophyta; class Magnoliopsida; order Asterales; family Asteraceae; genus Rutidosis; species Rutidosis leptorrhynchoides. The sequence continues at coordinate 30,580,761 of NC_092338.1, read as the reverse complement.
TGTCTAAGCGTAAAACAGTTATAAAGCAAGCATGTGTCTCACCCAAAAAGTTATAAATAGTTAAGTAAATAGTAAAAGTGGGGCTATGAAAATCACCTTAGTAGCACAAAAGAGTATTCCACGAAAGAATTGAACGGAAGGACGTGACCGATATCTCAACCTAGAGATAGAACGTATGATCAGACATTGCCTAACAGACAATAGTATATAGTACTATATTGATAGTAATGGTTCACTAAAGAATTTCCATTTTCGGAAGGTTACTATTTATGGAAAGTTTCCACTTATAGTAATTTTCCAATTTTAGAAAGTTCGGGTTAATCTTTAGCAAGACGTTGTATAACTTTACTCAAACTTCGTTGCTATCAAATAAGTCAGGAATGACCAGATGTAACCGGGGGCCCAGGACTCTTGACCAGAATCTAAGTCATGGCATTCGAGATCCACAAGCTTACCCATAAATGGCAACCTAGACATCATTCACGTACGACCGTGAGTAGCGATGAAGTTCACATGAATTGTATATTATCTTTGATTAACCTTCACTTTAGGTTTATATGTTATTTTATATGTTATATTATATTTATTAATGTATTAACAATTTGATTATCTTATATTATATACTATAAGTTATTATTATTAAATTAGTATAGTTATAAAATAAGTGTTTATTGATAATGTATTGTTATTAACTTACATTATCAGCATTATACTTTATTATATAGTATACTTAGTTATTAACCGTAAGTTATAATAATAATATTAATTTAGTATATGTAATATACTTATGTTAATCGAAAATCATACTAATATACGTTAATTCAAATATTAATTCATTAAATATTATATTTATAATTTTTATAAACTTAGTTAATTATACAATTCAGTAGGATATTTTATAAAAATAATTTTATCAAGTTTTTGTCTTTATTTCCCACTTTTCTTTATATATATACTCGGTTTATATTAATCAAATTTAATTAGGTAATAAATATTAAATTGACCTAAATAAATAATTTTATATTTTTTACAGGTTCTATATTATGTAAAAATATTATAAAAGTTATTAAATAAAATTTTATATTAAAATATTATTTATTTAATTTTTTCTAATTATTTAACCATTGTAATCGGCCTATAATTAAATAAATAGGAAAAATAATTTAAAATTATTTTTTATATTTTTTTTAAAGTACTTAGTGATGCTACTAATCATATAAAAATTTTATAAAAATATTTAATACACGTTTGTATTTATTTTTTATTTTCTTTATTATTTCTCTCGGTTTAGAATAATGCAAAAGTAAATTCTTTTTAAATACTAATGGTCCTATTTATTTAAGTTTTATAATTTTCACTTATTTATAAAAGCATAATAATCTCAAAAAAAAATTTATAATTATTTTAATTACTGTTTAATATTTTATTACAAATTTTATATTTTTTTATGTTTAAATACTACATAATTCGTATTTAATTATAAATAATATTCCATAAATTATCAAAATTATTTTTATACATCATAATACTAATTATAACATGTAAAAATAATTTATATATATTAAATTCGAATTTTTAAAGAATATACAAAAAAATAAAAGCAATTCGATAAAAAAATATAGAAAATACCTCAAGTACTTTCTCAAGTTTGTGAGATAGTTTTTCCAAAGATTTGATACAAGTTTTTATGAAATGGAAGTGGGTATTTATAGGGAAAAAATGGTTGGTGAAAAGAAAAAATATAAATAAAATAAAGGTGCCAATTTTGACAAAAAATAAAAACATGTTAAAAATATTTTTAATAAGTTTTTGTTTTTGAAAATATTTAGTCAAAATTCATGGGCTCATTATTTAATTTATAAAAAAAATCTCTTTTTTTATAAGCTAAAAATATATATATAATGATTAAAATAACTTATCATTTAATTAATAATTATGTTTCATATAGTTTTAAATATAATATGCATTAATATTAATATTAACTAAAGTTATTTTATATAATTAGTGTAAACTTTAGTGAACAAAAAGTGTCAACTAAAAATAAATATTTGATCAATGTCAAATTTAATTATATATTACGTATGGATAACAACCCTATAGTCAAATTAGTCAATTCAGGTATGGAAATATTAGGGTTATTATAGAGTAGTTTGATGCATGAAAATTGAAAATGAAAATGTGTTTGTGGCTCCTCATTCACGTGAATGTAGGAGTAAATATAGGCTCCATTAATTTGTTGTTTTGTTAGATATTTCTTGCTAGATGTTAAATGATGGTTCCCACATGTGTTAGGTGACTCACAAGGGCTGCTAAGAGCTGATCATTGGAGTGTATATACCAATAGTAAATACATTTAGAAGCTGGGTATTGTACGAGTACGAATACGGGTGCATACGAGTAGAATTGTTGATGAAAATGAACGAGGATGTAATTGTAAGCATTTTTGTTAAGTAGAAGTACTTTGATAAGTATTTTAAAGTCTTTCAAAAGTGTAAGAATACATATTAAAACACTACATGTATATACATTTTAACTGAGTCGTTAAGTCATCGTTAGTCGTTACATGTAAGTGTTGTTTTGAAACCTTTAGGTTAACGATCTTGTTAAATGTTGTTAACCCATTATTTATTATATCTAAAGAGATGTTAAATTATTACATTATCATGATATTATGATATATTAGTATATCTTAGTATGATATATATACAGTTAAATATTGTTACAACGATAATCGTTACATATATGTCTCGTTTCGAAATCATTAAGTTAGTAGTCTTGTTTTTACATATGTAGTTCATTGTTAATACACTTAATGACATGTTTACTTATCATTTATCATGATTAAACATAGTGTAACAATATCTTAATATGATTCAAATGTATTTAGTAAGATGTTGTTATAACAATAATCGTTATATATATCGTTTTCGAGTTTCTTAATTCAATAGTCTCATTTTTATGTATATAACTCATTGTTAAAATACCTAATGAGATACATACTTATCATAATATCATGTTAACTATATATATAACCATATATATGTCATCATATAGTTTTTACAAGTTTTAACGTTCGTGAATCACCGGTCAACTTGGGTGGTCAATTGTCTATATAAAACCTATTTCAATTAATCAAGTCTTAACAAGTTTGATTGCTTAACATGTTGGAAACACTTAATCATGTAAATATCAAATTCATTTAATATATATAAACATGGAAAAGTTCGGGTCACTACAACTTAATTATCATTTTATCATGTTAAACATAGTGTATTAATATCTTAATATGATTCATATGTATTTAGTAAGACGTTGTTATAACAATAATCGTTATATATATCGTTTCGAGTTTCTTAATTCAATAATCTCATTTTTATGTATATCACTCATTGTTAATATACTTAGTAAGATACTTACTTATCATAATCTCATGTTAACCATATATATATCCATATATATATATATATATATATATATATATATATATATATATCATCATGTAGTTTTTACAAGTTTTTAACGTTCGTGAATCACCGGTCAACTTGGGTGGTCAATTGTCTACATGAAACTCATTTCAAATAATCAAGTCTTAACAAGTTTGATTGCTTAACATGTTGGAAACATTTAATCATGCAAATATAGTTTTCATTTAATATATAATCATGAAAAAGTTCGGGTCACTACAACAGTGAGCCAAAGCATTACATGAGTGTATTAATAATTAAACCCAACAACCAACCTCTCATTGGCCAGCTCGAATTCAAGGGTTGTGGACCCGCTTTTTTGGGGAGTTACTGAGCTGACATTCAGAACACACCCCATAACATCTAAAACATATATATGAAATGCGTTAGACGGTGCACAAAATCAATATAAATAGGCTGAAAAGAATCTACAGTTGTAGTTGGAAACAGCAGTACCTATTAAGAATTGGCCACCATTTGGCTGCAACTCTTCAAAAGGTATGCATGCAAATGGATGACGGACAAACCCTTCATGCTCAGCACTTGATATTCCCCTGAGGAAGGTGGAACCTTGCAACTGAATTAGGACCTTGTTATCCCTGAGGAGGAGGTAGTCGTCCTTATTGGGGATAACCTCGAATTTGTTGAGCAAGTAAACTGTTCCTTCCTTTAACCTTGAGATAAAACAGTGAGCTACCGTGTTCTTGGCAGTCAACTGAATCACATTACCCTGAAAAGGAGGGGAAACATGTTATCATTGTACATGGATTGTGTATATATACGTGACACATTCCACTTCATGAGTTGAACCATGAGTTTTTGAAGAAAATACATAGGGTGTTGTGATTTTAACACAATCTACAACAATTAAAGAAGTAAATGTTATGAAACACACTCTTGACAGAATTCAGTTTTCATTCAAGCCTTTCATCATACACTTAGTATCCATTTAAGGAAAATTCAGCCTCAAAGAAATCTTTAATGAATTCACAAACTCGCAATGAAAAAACATTAATCAGGCTGAACCTTCATGAATACAAAGATATACTCAAACACCCGAACCCTTATGTATATATAAGCATAGAATGTAAGGCATCTTTACATACATCCATGGAAAGCTAAGTATGACTACCATATTGTTATTAAATCCCTAATCAATAAGACAGCAATCATGTGTTACATCACCACTCATAAAAGGATTATATATTATAAATTCAAAATCTAGAATTGACACAATTTAAACATGGTTTGTTGTTTGAAAACAGCAAACATGACATACATTACATATTAAAACAGAAGGTTACATTTATATACACATACATAAACACACACATATATATATATAGAATTCTGTGATGACCCTATTTAAACCAATTTTCTATATGATTTAATATTTTTGTCATGATAAGCAATGAATTTTGACAAGTTTTAAAACTTTTGTAAATGAGTTTTACATAACGGTTGACCATCCTGTTTGTCTAACGATTCACGAACGTCATAACTTGTGATAATTATATATACGGAGGAAATATGCGAATAATATTTATATACGAAATGATAAAAATTTACTATTGAATGATGAAATTTTTAAATTAAAAATTATACGTATTTAATCGTTTTATTTTTATGATGTAATTTTTCTTAATTTATAAGAAAAAACGCAATTAATTCAAAGATGTACAAGCTGTAAAGCACAACGTACAACAATGTAACTTAAATAGTTGAATCAAAATTAATTCATTTACTATTCATATAAATAGTAAATGAAACGAAATTAATTAATTTACTATTCACATGAAAGCGACATGATAGAAATTATTAATTATAAGTTACATAGAATACCCCTGAAGTATTTAATAAATATGACTTTTTAAAATATAAGAATTCATTCGATTGAATTTTACGGTAGCACGGAATGATCAGCAGACTAGTACGTACACTCTACATCGAACGTATATAGTAATTTTAATAAATAAATGGACCTTTTTACAACTAGTTTTATAAAGATTAAGACCAAAATAAATATATGTATTCAATTATAAAAGTGGAATTCTTTTTATTTATACTTTTACCAGTCAATTATTAACAATAAAGTACGAAATACTGGTCTGTGAAAAACTGTCGGCATAAAATAACAAATGAATGGCGGCATTTAATTTAACACGTTTGATTCTCTTTAATTATTATATTATATTTATATTATTATATTATTATATTTATTCTATATATATCGATCGTTTCTGTTTTCTGATTCATTCACCTAACTATCTATCTCTCACACTCTCTCTATAATTATATTTATTATTATTATTATTAAGATTAATATTATTATTATTAATCGTATTATTATTATTATTATTATTAGTGTTATTATTAGTATTATTATACATAAAATACTACGACGGGTCATGAGCGAGTTATTTCAAAACGAGTTTTTCGAGCGGGATAGAGCTAAGGAAATTATGGGTTATAGCTATGGAGGTTATGGGTAATGTTCGTGGGTACCACGGGTGAATCAAAGGCTAACCTTTCATTTGTCATTTCCGTTGTGTCTGCATACTTTTTCTACAATATTGAACCACAATATTGATATGTGAGTTTATAGATCCAATTTTAAATGCTTTAAATATTTTTGTGCTGAGAATACATACACTTTATTTTAAACGCAATGGACACAAGTACATACTAAATTCTACACTGAGTTTGAACCGAAAATCCCTTAGCTTTAGTAACTACTAACTGCCGATTATAAGAAGTGGTGGACGCGAGTAGTTGTATATGGATCCATAGGGCTTGACATCCCCGTCCGTTCCAGGTATAGAAACCCTAGCCTGAACTATAAAGCAGACGTATGCTATTTGAGTTAATACACGTTGGATTGCATGTATTGTACATGTTGGTTGCATGTATGTTAAAACAGAGGGTACTTATTATATATACGTTAAGTTTAGTTATCAGGGTGCTCAATTTCGTAGAATATTTTGATAAATGGATGAAACAACTGAAATCTTGTGATCCACCTTTATATACAGAGTATGCGCATTATTAAAACTATGAACTCACCAACCTTTGTGTTGACACTTTTAAGCATGTTTATTCTCAGGTTCCTAGAAGTCTTCCACTGTTTGCTTATACGTTTTACAAGCTATGTGCATGGAGTCATACATGTTTTATTCGAGAAAACTTTGCATTCACAAAATCATCACCATGTATCTTATTTTGACTGCATTGTCAATGGATGTATTATTGTAAACTATTATTTACGGTGATTGTCTATATGTAGAAATCATCAGATGTCAAAAACCTTGGAATTGGATATTCATTTATGGTGTGCCTTTTCAAAAGAATGCAATGTTTACAAAATGTATCATATAGAGGTCAAAACCTCACTATGAAATCAATGAATAACGTAACGCGTCAATAGCTATTTTGGCAGGTCGTTACAGTTGGTATCTGAGCTTGAGGTCATAGGGAACCAGAATTTGCATTAGTGTGTTTAACTGGTAATTGTTAGGATGCATTAGTGAGTCTGGACTATGACCGTATTTGTTTTTACCGATTTTTGCTTATCATTCCTTGTCGGAAATTACTTGCTTATCATTCTTAAGTCTAGACATGTTTTTCTGCATTTATTGCATAGGTAGTGTACAGACGAATTCATATCTTAGCGTATCTGTTACTGTAAACTTGGCCTGACATCTTTCGAAGATTCCTCCGTAATTTATGGGATTTTGGTATTATATATACATATGTAAATGTAAATTATGTATTGAAGAATACCAATCTAAATCCTATAATCTATTTCATATCAAAAATCATTTCCCTGATTATACAAGATGGATCCTGCATATAGTTCAAATTCCCTAGATTTCGATAGCTCTTCCGATATGGAATTCTACCTGAGCTCCGAAAGCAGTGTGACAGGAATGTATCAACCAATCAGCCATCACCTATTCTGGATGAATTGGGGATGGGTTCGTAGTATACTTAATCATTGGAGACAAGAAGAAGGTGATCCCTTCCATCCACCAAATTGCCCTATTAGCGAAGAACCTGAAGCGGTTACCGGCGTACCAGTCCGAAACACCATTTTCTCTCTCATTTCCAGAGTAATAGAAGAAGTCAACGGATGCACAACTTGCAGGCATCACAAGAACCACCAGCATCAACAGTACCGCCGACAACAACACCAACAGTACCATTACCACCACTAATAACAACCGCATCGCAAACCTCAACTTCACAATCTGTCCCACGAGCATCAACGTCATACGCCCTGTAGATACCAAGGAATACCAACAACAACAACAAAGGATGAAGTATTGATTCATAACTTCATCGAATAAATATTTTGCAGAGAATATGTAGTTCCTAAAAGTTTTAGAGATTATATATTCTAGTGCAAATTGTAAATCAGATGAGTGGGCGGATAGAAATAATGAAGTGAAACCCTGATAGGAATGGTGCGTGATTTACAAGCTAGACTTGTTATACAAGCAGCATCAACAGTACCGTCAGCATCACCAGCACGTCAGTACCGTCAGCAACGTCAGCACCAGCAGCACCTATAACATCACAAACTCCACCAGTTCCATAATCACCAACATCGTCACAAATCAACAACGCGTATATTGTATCAACGAGTTATGAAGTATTAACTCATTTCCCCTGAAGAAATTATATGTATATTATATATATATATATATATATATATATATATATATATATATATATATATATATATATATATATATATATGAATTTTGAAATCAAAATAAATCTTTTCGTACTGAGCTATTACGTGTGAATCTTAACTGGTAGGTACTACTCGGTTAGTTCATGTTACTAATATGCTATGATGTACGACTTAACCATCATTAACTACAATTTCTATTTCAACTCAATGAATTCCATCTCCTAATAAACCAAGTGTATTACTCAGTTATATGTTTGATGTTACACTTTCATTATCAATGTATTCAAAACTTTCTAGAAAATATCACTCGTACCTTGCGAAGTTCACAAAATTCCACAAGCACTAATATCCTTCATCGAGGAATGTCAATAAGAATAGATAATGAAGTATTGATGACATTAGTCAAATACTCCGCAAAGATTATGTAAACTCTAATGTTTTAGAGATTACTCATTTCTAGTTCCAGCCGAAAATCTAATGAGTTTATTAGTATATTAACTCATTAAATCTGTATTACATCTGAAGAAAGTATACATATATATATTTTCATAAAGACTGTAGTAAAATTCTATTGTACAAAAATATTAATTGTGAAAATGTTTTTACAGGTAGGTAATACCTGTGAAATATTTGAGTTCACAATTAATATGTTACACGATACATCATTCAATTAATCAATAATCATTAACTATACTCACTACTTTCACAACGATATCCATTCTTTCATAGAAATCTGAGCAACCATACTCATTGAAATCCAATTACATATTACGATTTTAACAGATCAGAATCTAAGTCGAGATATAACCGATATCATCACTCTTAGATTCCTACATCTTTCAAAGCTATACTTTGACTTCAAAACTGTGCTAGAACATCACTTCTAAAATCCAGAAAAATATTCGTATCATTCAAAATTCTAGAACATCATATGTATATTGACGATTACAATCTGCATCAAACCTATAACGACCCGTCCTAATCTATCTGGACGAATACATTACATTTGGTTACATCGCGAGTTATTTGACCTCTATATGATACATTTTACAAACATTGCATTCGTTTTTAAAAGACAAACTTTCATTACATCGACAGTTGACGGCATGCATACCATTTCATAATATATCCAACTATAATTGACTTAGTAATAATCTTGATGAACTCGACGACTCGAATGCAACGTCTTTTGAAATATGTCATGAATGACTCCAAGTAATATCTCTAATATGAGCAAATGCACAGCGAAAGATTTCTTTAATACCCGAGAATAAACATGCTTTAAAGTGTCAACCAAAAGGTTGGTGAGTTCATTAGTTTATCATAATCGATCATTTCCATAATTTTAATAGACCACAAGATTTCATTTATTCAATAATCATACACTCGCAAGTGTTTAAAATTCATTCATATGGATTGAACACCTGGTAACCGACATTAACAAAATGCATCTAGAATATCCCCATATATAAATATCGAAGTACTAAAGCAGTTCAAATTCTCTGACTGGGGCGTGTCAAAGCCCATAGATCTATCTTTAGGATTCGCTTCAACTGGTGACAATTATAATAAACACCAATTCTTAGGTTACCAAGTTTAATAAGGGCGATATCCGGTATAACGATTCAACCACAGAAAAAAAAATAAGCTAACTAAAAAGAAAACGTCCCTGCCACGGATCGAACCCGCGACCTCTCGAACACCCATTAAACATCCAAACCGTCCCTCCATCCATTCTTTTCTGATTTAATATGAACCTTAATATATTAGAACCCGTTTTTAAACTGTTTAGTCATCATCTTCTTCCTCTTCGAAAACTCAAACAACCCAACATCAATTCTAATCATAATAACAATGATTCATATTCTTCAAAATAAGTAGAAACATCAACATTAAGTAATTGTATTATTTGAAAAACAAAAAATATATATATAAAGAATGCTGCTGTCTGCTGGTCGAGATAGGAAAAAAAGAAATTTTTGATTTTTATTTCGAGCTCGTTTTAGATCAACCTTATAACATAAAATAGTTTGTAATCCACTCCTTGAATCTATTGATATCATTAATTGCAGTTGATTCGCAACAACAAACCCAAATTTCCTCAAGAACGAATTCGTTGACTTTTTAAAACAAAAATTTGACTCGAAAATTCGTAGTTGTTTTGAGGAATTGGAATGTAAGATTTTGCAGATAGTTCGACTATACATTTCTATTTACAATTATAGGTTCGTGATTTGTCGAAACTAGTCAAAAGGTCAATTGAATATATGAACATAGTTTCAAAGTTTTCGAGACTCAACATTACAGACTTTGCTTATCGTATCGAAAACATATAAATATTAAGTTTAAATTTGGTCGGAAATTTCCGAGTCGTCACAGTACCTACCCGTTAAAGAAATTTCGTCCCGAAATTTGATTGGGATCATCATGGCTAACAATAAAAATGTTTTCTTGACGAATATGAGCTGATAAATAGAGTTTTATCAACATTGAGTAATATTGATAAAATAATAATAATAATAATAATAATAATAATAATAATAATAATAATAATAATAATAATAATAATAATAATAATAATAATAATAATAATAATAATAATAATAATAATAATAATAATAATAATAATAATAATAGAAAAGATGAGACTACCTCAAAAAAAAATAAGCTAACTAAAAAGAAAACGTCCCTGCCACGGATCGAACCCGCGACCTCTTGAACACCCATTAAACATCCAAACCGTCCCTCCATCCATTCTTTTCTGATTTAATATGAACCTTAATATATTAGAACCGTTTTTAAACTATTTAGTCATCATCTTCTTCCTCTTCGAAAACTCAAACAACCCAACATCAATTCTAATCATAATAACAATGATTCATATTCTTCAAAATAAGTAGAAACATCAACATTAAGTAATTGTATTATTTGAAAAACAAAAAATATATATATAAAGAATGCTGATGTCTGCTGGTCGAGATAGGAAAAAAAGAAATTTTTGATTTTTATTTCGAGCTCGTTTTAGATCAACCTTATAACATAAAATAGTTTGTAATCCACTCCTTGAATCTATTGATATCATTAATTGCAGTTGATTCGCAACAACAAACCCAAATTTCCTCAAGAACGAATTCGTTGACTTTTTAAAACAAAAATTTGACTCGAAAATTCGTAGTTGTTTTGAGGAATTGGAATGTAAGATTTTGCAGATAGTTCGACTATACATTTCTATTTACAATTATAGGTTCGTGATTTGTCGAAACTAGTCAAAAGGTCAATTGAATATATGAACATAGTTTCAAAGTTTTCGAGACTCAACATTACAGACTTTGCTTATCGTATCGGAAACATATAAATATTAAGTTTAAATTTGGTCGGAAATTTCCGAGTCGTCACAGTACCTACCCGTTAAAGAAATTTCGTCCCGAAATTTGATTGGGATCATCATGGCTAACAATAAAAATGTTTTCGTGACGAATATGAGCTGATAAATAGAGTTTTATCAACATTGAGTAATATTGATAAAATAATTCGATTACTCGAAGCGTACGAGTGAAGTTATCACAAAATAGTAAATAGACAAGTTTCATCATAACTTTTCACTAGTCATGGTTGAATTCCAGAATTCAAGGGATTCAATAGAAAATCTTGGAAATATATAAGATCTGATTCTTCGAGATTTAAGGAAATTAGGATCTCTTTAATTAGATGCGATGATCTGTCCTTATTACTACATCTGATATTTCCATTATAAATTTACCTTTTCCGTTCCATTAGTTTTCACCACTTCTATACTCAATTTCCAAATTCAAAAGATTGTGAAAATGCTTAATCCAGTTCTGATCCTTGTCCTTATCCTGACTATCGTAACAATTATTCTCCTTTTTCAACTTCCACTGGAAGAATCTGTTTACTTCTACTATTACCTTGGGGTGATACTATTCTTAATTATATCGTGTCCTTATATTGGTATTCGTATTAATATCCACGGTTTGAAACCTCCGTGTTGTTATTAGGCCTTATATTTTCTCTTATATTTTGGAGCTCTTTGCCTTTTTATTCTCTTCTCGACCTCTAGTAAAGCGAGTAATGATACAAAATTCGTAGGTATGAAGTTTTGAATGAACATGACTAATGTTCTAAGAGAGAGATTGTAATCGCATGATCTTGATTGGTTAAATTACCAGAATTCAAGAGAAAAGATAGAACTATCAAGGAAATATGTTCTTGATATGTTTATAGATTAGATAAAATGTAAGAGTCGTGTAACATGGCACATGATGATGTTATATTCTGTGAATCATCACGTTTCATTAGAAACTCAGCATGACTTACTGTAATATAATCACGTTAATCAAGTGTCATTATATTATACTAATTCATGCATCAATTTCTTTTCATTTCTCCAGAATTCATTCATAAATTAAACTTAGATTTTACAGAAGTTTCCAATATAATGAAACACAGGAAGCATGAAGAGGTATATAATTTCGGACGAGAATATTTATGAAAATATTCCCAGAAATATCGAAGATATTTATGATGATATTTTGGAATTTCTAAGTTCGATGGTTGATGAAGAAAGATTTTCAAGATTTTAACATGAGTACGGAGTAAGATATTCATTAAAGGTTTCATCGGATCCAGAATTACCTGGATTCTTTAAATATATGGTATGGTCCTTGTATTTGGCCTTGGTCTCCTTCATGGTTTACTCAATCTGTTCTTCAGTACCAAATTTTCTATCGAGCGTTCCTAACACTCCCTTCTTTATCATCAAACTTTTGGCCGTTTAGACCATCTATAATTTTTTTCTGTTTCCTCTGCATTTAATGTTACGATATCTGAATCATCGGTTATCAATCCGAGGTGGTTTCAGGAGAATTGTGTTTTAGATGATTAAACGTTGATGGTAATGTGGTGGAATATAAAAGGTTCCTCGGTAACAATAAAAGAGCACACATATATATCAAGGTGATTATAAGGTTGTTTCGAACGAAAAGTCGAAGTTGACTTGCTGGAGCTGTGACAAAATTTGCTACTTTGAAAGGAATTACCAAGTTATGTTGGGTAATAATAACACTAAAGGAATTAGCACAGATACGTGTTAAACGTTTACTCATGTTCCAAGAATTTTAAGGTGCATAACTCTATGCATCAATCCTTTCTTCCGTAGATGAAGTGCGGTTGGTTCATTCTCTCGATCGAGGTATTTTCAAGAATCACGAAACGTTTGAACGCAGATTGTAATCATCAAGATAAAAATGAGGTTTAAGATGAAATCAAGTGGCAAACTTGAAGAATTGTTTAGTTTCATATGTTATAATCAATATTTTAATTCATTTTAATTGTCCAATGTCGGTAGTCCACAGTTAACAGTCCACAGTTACTAATTCAATAATTCATATATAGTTTATAATATTCGAATTAATTAATACGTATCGTGACCCGTGTACATGTCTCAGACTCGATCACAACTCAAAGTATATAAATTATTGTAGAATCAACCTCAACCCTGTATAGCTAACTCAAGCATTACTGCATATAGAGTGTCTATGGTTATTCCAAATAATATATATAGATGCGTCAATATGATATGTCAAAACTTTGTATACATGTTCCAATATTTAAAGTGCGTAAAATAAATAACAGAAATTAAATGATGATAAATAAAATTGCTAGAATATAATTTGCGATAATTAAATTGCGATAAATAAAATGTAATTAGTTAGCTAGGAACAGTTAGCTAGGAACAGTTAGCGTGGATTCTTAACAAAATTTCTCATAGTTAATTTGTTTGTTTCTAACAAATTTTATTTTGTCCAATGTTTTCTTCATTATGCCACTTGTTGGATTCTGGAAAATCAAAATTCAAATATGAATTTGGATGAAAATGGTTATTCTGCTGTGAACGGATAGGTATATCGGTGGTTGTAAGTAGGATAGTGAATGACTGTTGAATCAGCTTCGAATAATGTACAGTGTAATTTATTAATGTGAAATCTAAATATTCCTCGGGTATTACCTACCCGTTAAAATATTTTCACCATTAACAGTTTGTACAAAAGAATTTTTAATTACAATCTTTATGAAAACATATATACATATATTTTCTTCAGATGTAATTATGGATTTAATGAGTTAATATAACATTAAACTCATTTGCTTTTCGGTTAGAATTAGGGTACATAATCTCTAAAACATTAGAGATTACATAATCATCATGTCGAACGAAGATAAATAATGTAGAACGTCACGTAGAACGATGATTATACTCGAGGTACAGAATGAGATGTTGAGGCATGGAATGCGCATGTTATTGTTAATGGTGGTACTGTTTATGATGCTGGTGCTGCTGCTGGTGTTTGTAACCTTTGCACCATATTCTCCAAAGCCACCACCCGAGCGCGAAGCTCGTTGACTTCTTCTATTACACCGGGGTGATTGTCCGTTCGAACGAGCGGATAAATAAAATCTAGAATTTTATGTAGTATATAATCGTGACGAGATACTCTGGAAATGAGAGAGAAAATAGTGTTTCGGACAGGTTCGCCGGTAAGTGCTTTAGGTTCTTCGCCAAGAGGGCAATGTGGTGGATGGAAGGGATCACCTTCTTCTTGTATCCAATGATTGAGGAGGCTACGAACCCATCCCCAATTCATCCAGAATAGATGATGGCTGATTGGTTAATCCATTCTGGTCACACTGCTTTCGGAGCTTGATTGGGATTCCCTTTCGGAATCCGAAGGACGTGAACTGATGACGAATTCCATTTCGTACGATTGAACAAATGATTTTTCGTTATGAAATGATTTTCCGGCTATCAGATGGTATTCTAATTACATAGAATATCTATATATATATATCGCAAAAGATTTCGTAGATTACGGAGAAATTTACGGAATATGTCAGGCAAAGTTTACAGTAACAGATACGCTATGATATGATTTAGCAGATACGCTAAGATATTAATTTTGTCTCTACACTATTCATGCAATCAATGCAATAAGAAGTGTCTAGACTAAGAATGATAAGCAGGTAATTTCCTAAGGATGATAAGTAGATGATTTTCGACACGAAATGATAAGCAAAACTTTTGACATGCAGACACGGTCGAAGTCCAGAGTCACTAATGCATCTAAACAACTATCAGTTAGACACACTAATGCAAGACCTGGTTCGCTAAGACCACCACTCTGATACCACCTATAACGACCTGTCCGAATCCATCTGGACGAATACATTACATTTGGTTACATCGCGAGGTATTTGACCTCTATATGATACATTTTACAAATATTGCATTCGTTTTTAAAAGACAAACTTTCATTACATCGACAATTGACGGCATGCATACCATTTCATAATATATCCAACTATAATTGACTTAGTAATAATCTTGATGAACTCGATGACTCGAATGCAACGTCTTTTGAAATATGTCATGAATGACTCCAAGTAATATCTCTAATATGAGCAAATGCACAGCGGAAGATTTCTTTAATACCTGAGAATAAACATGCTTTAAAGCGTCAACCAAAAGGTTGGTGAGTTCATTAGTTTATCATAATCGATCATTTTCATAATTTTAATAGACCACAAGATTTAATTTATTCAATAATCATACACTAGCAAGTGTTTAAAATTCATTCATATGGATTGAACACCTGGTAACCAACATTAACAAAATGTATCTAGAATATCCCCATATATAAATATCGAAGTACTAAAGCAGTTCAAATTCTCTGACTGGGGCGTGTCTGTAGTGACCCGAACTTTTCAATGTTTATATATATTAATTGAGATTGATATTTACATAATTAAATGTTTCCAACATGTTAAGCAATCAAACTTGTTAAGACTTGATTAATTGAAATATGTTTCATATAGACAATTGACCACCCAAGTTGACCGGTGATTCACGAACGTTAAAACTTGTAAAAACTATATGATGACATATATATGGATATATATATAGTTAACATGATATTATGATAATTAAACATATCATTAAGTATATTAACAATGAACTACATATGTAAAAACAAGACTACTAACTTAATGATTTTTAAACGAGACATATATGTAACGATTATCGTTGTAAAGACATTTAATGTACATATATATCATATTAAGAGATATTCATACATGATAATATCATGATAATATAATAATTTAAAATCTCATTTGATATTATAAACATTGGGTTAACAACATTTAACAAGATCGTTAACCTAAAGGTTTCAAAACAACACTTACATGTAACGAATAACGATGACTTAACGACTCAGTTAAAATGTATATACATGTAGTGTTTTAATATGTATTTATACACTTTTGAAAGACTTCAATATACTTATCAAAATACTTCTACTTAACAAAAATGCTTACAATTACATCCTCGTTCAGTTTCATCAACAATTCTACTCGTATGCACCCGTATTCGTACTCGTACAATACACAGCTTTTAGACGTATGTACTATTGGTATATACACTCCAATGATCAGCACTTAGCAGCCCATGTGAGTCACCTAACACATGTGGGAACCATCATTTGGTAACTAGCATGAAATATCTCATAAAATTACAAAAATATGAGTAATCATTCATGACTTATTTACATGAAAACAAAATTACATATCATTTATATCTAATTCATACACCAACGACCAAAAACACCTACAAACACTTTTATTCTTCAATTTTCTTCATCTAATTGATATTTCTCAAGTTCTATCTTCAAGTTCTAAGTGTTCTTCATAAATTCTACAAGTTCTAGTTACATAAAATCAAGAATACTTTCAAGTTTGCTAGCTCACTTCCAATCTTGTAAGGTGATCATCCAACCTCAAGAAATCTTTGTTTCTTACAGTAGGTTATCATTCTAATACAAGGTAATAATCATATTCAAACTTTGGTTCAATTTCTATAACTATAACAATCTTATTTCAAGTGATGATCTTACTTGAACTTGTTTTCGTGTCATGATTCTGCTTCAAGAACTTCGAGCCATCCAAGGATCCGTTGAAGCTAGATCCATTTTTATCTTTTCCAGTAGGTTTATCCAAGGAACTTAAGGTATTAATGATGTTCATAACATCATTCGATTCATACATATAAAGCTATCTTATTCGAAGGTTTAAACTTGTAATCACTAGAACATAGTTTAGTTAATTCTAAACTTGTTCGCAAACAAAAGTTAATCCTTCTAACTTGACTTTTAAAATAAACTAAACACATGTTCTATATCTATATGATATGCTAACTTAATGATTTAAAACCTGGAAACACGAAAAACACTGTAAAACCGAATTTACGCCGTCGTAGTAACACCGCGGGCTGTTTTGGGTTAGTTAATTAAAAACTATGATAAACTTTGATTTAAAAGTTGTTCTTCTGGGAAAATGATTTTTCTTATGAACATGAAACTATATCCAAAAATCATGGTTAAACTCAAAGTGTAAGTATGTTTTCTAAAATGGTCATCTAGACGTCGTTCTTTCGACTGAAATAACTACCTTTACAAAAACGACTTGTAACTTATTTTTCCGACTATAAACCTATACATTTTCTGTTTAGATTCTTAAAATAGAGTTCAATATGAAACCATAGCAATTTGATTCACTCAAAACGGATTTAAAATGAAGAAGTTATGGGTAAAACAAGATTGGATAATTTTTCTCATTTTAGCTACGTGAAAATTGGTAACAAATCTATTCCAACCATAACTTAATCAACTTGTATTGTATATTATATAATCTTGAGATACCATAGACACGTATACAATATTTCGACCTATCATGTCGACACATCTATATATATTTCGGAACAACCATAGACACTCTATATGTGAATGTTGGAGTTAGCTATACAGGGTTGAGGTTGATTCCAAAATATATATAGTTTGAGTTGTGATCAATACTGAGATATGTATACACTGGGTCGTGGATTGATTCAAGATAATATATATTGATTTATTTATGTACATCTAACTGTGGACAACTAGTTGTAGGTTACTAACGAGGACAGCTGACTTAATAAACTTAAAACATCAAAATGTATTAAAGTGTTGTAAATATATTTTGAACATACTTTGATATATATGTACATATTTGTTATAGGTTCGTGAATTGACCAGTGGCCAAGTCTTACTTCCTGACGAAGTAAAAATCTGTGAAAGTGAGTTATATTCCCACTTTTAAAATCTAATATTTTTGGGATGAGAATACATGCAGGTTTTATAAATGATTTACAAAATAGACACAACTACGTGAAACTACATTCTATGGTTGAATTATCGAAATCGAATATGCCCCTTTTTATTAAGTCTGGTAATCTAAGAATTAGGGAACAGACACCCTAATTGACGTGAATCCTAAAGATAGATCTATTGGGCCTAACAAACCCCATCTAAAGTACCGGATGCTTTAGTACTTCAAAATTTATATCATATCCTAAGGTTGTCCCGGAATGATGGGGATATTCTTATATATGCATCTTGTTAATGTCGATTACCAGGTGTTCACCATATGAATAATTTTTATCTCTATGTATGGGATGTATATTGAAATATGAAATCTTGTGGTCTATTATTACGATTTGATATATATAGGTTAAACCTATAACTCACCAACATTTTTGTTGACGTTTTAAGCATGTTTATTCTCAGGTGATTATTAAGAGCTTCCGCTGTCGCATACTTAAATAAGGACGAGATTTGGAGTCCATGCTTGTATGATATTGTGTAAAAACTGCATTCAAGAAACTTATTTTGTTGTAACATATTTGTATTGTAAACCATTATGTAATGGTCGTGTGTAAACAGGATATTTTAGATTATCATTATTTGATAATCTACGTAAAGCTTTTTAAACCTTTATTGATGAAATAAAGGTTATGGTTTGTTTTAAAATGAATGCAGTCTTTGAAAAACGTCTCATATAGAGGTCAAAACCTCGCAACGAAATCAATTAATATGGAACGTTTTTAATCAATAAGAACGGGACATTTCAGTTGGTATCAGAGCGTTGGTCTTAGAGAACCAGAATTTTGCATTAGTGTGTCTTATCGAGTTTGTTAGGATGCATTAGTGAGTCTGGACTTCGACCGTGTTTACTTGAAAAATGATTGCTTAACAAATTTTGTTGGAAACTATATATTTTTAACATGTGAATATTATGTGATATATTAATCTCTTAACGCGTTTGATATTATGTGATAGATGTCTACCTCTAGAACAAGTCCCATTGACTCACCTAATAATAATGAAGAGTCAAATGTAAATTGGAATGATTCATGGACTGATTCACAAGTTCCCGAAGAGGAACCAGAAGAAGAGTCGGAACCGGAAGAAGAATCGGAACCGGAAGAAGAATCGGAACCGGATGAAGAAATAGAACCGGTGGGGGAAATAATAAAACGGTTAAGTAAAAGAAAATCCTCAACCAACCGACCAAGGTTAATTATGGTCAATGGTGTTTCTGCCAAGGAAGCAAAATATTGGGAGGATTACCAATTCTCCGATGAATCGGATTCCGACGAGAATTCCGATGATGTTATAGAAATTACCCTAACTGAATTTAAAAAGGCAAAAGAAAATAATAAGGGAAAGGGCATAAAAATAGAGAAATCTAATTCCAACCCCGATGAACTTTATATGTATCGTCAACCCCCGAAGTCCTTAAGTTGTAACAATGACCCGGGAACCTCTAAACCACCAGGTTTTCTAAACCAATGTGGAAAACGACGGCTCGTATTAGGGGAACATCATATATCCCTAGAAACTTGGCAAAACGAACCAAAACTGAAGAAGAAGAAACAAGCGAGTCGGAATAAGATAGTTGTATTCGTGTGGTGTAATATATGTAATATAGTGTGCTTATGCTTTATGATATATGTAAAAATTGCTTGTATTAATAAGTATTTTTTTTAATCTAACTCTTGTCTATTTTACAGTATAAAAACACAAAATGGATAGACAACCCAATATTTTAAGAGACCTACCCGGAGACATGATTGATGAAATCTTGTCTAGAGTCGGTCAGAATTCTTCGGCACAACTATCTAAGGCGAGATCTGTTTGTAAGACATTCGAAGAACGTTCCAAGAATGCCTTGGTTTATAAAAGGCTTTCGTTCGAAAGATGGGGGATATCACATTGGGAAATCCATAAGTTACGATGTGTTTGCTTTGACGCATATATTGCGGGGAACCCAAATGCTATTTTACGCAATGGGTTAAAAAATTATTTTGACTCAATATATCCGAATATTGGACTTCGTGATTTAGAAAAAGCGGCTAACATGCAACATAAAGAAGCATGTTATGCTTACGGATTAGTAACGTTCGCTTCTCACCAAAGTGAGAACAAGAACATCGGGCTACAACTATTAAACAAAACGTTCCCACAAGTGACGGAGTCGGTAATTGGGGTAAGAAATGAGGTTTTTAGATTGTTACGGGACTGTTGGACATTACGTAACCCTCGACCCTTTGGCGACGTTACAACACGCTGTCTTATCAACGGCCATAACGGTTATGTTCCACAAGACCAAGGATGGGAAGTAGTCCTAGTAAAACCAGAATGCATGACTTGTTTCTGGACGTATGAATTACGTGTCTTTATTGCCTTTGCTGAACGACTTGTGTACTAGCTAGAATTATCTTCACAACCATCTTGTATCAAATTTATTGTGTGCTATATTTCATGCTATATGTAAAATAAGCGGTATTGTAAGTTTGTAAAATATTGTGTAAAAGTTTGAACGCGAAATATTATTATAATCAGTTTTTCATATAGAATTGTAGTAGATGAATTGTATATTAGCTACTAAGTATGAACTTAACGGGTAGGTACTACCCGAATTTAAACTTATAAAACGCTAATATGAAGAAAAAGCTTTTAAAATGAGTTCATATTATGCTACGAAATACTATTAACTACTCTTAATATTCTGTATGATTAACTTGTTCCATTTGACTATTTTGAAGGAAATGGCACCGACTACTCGACACACCGTGAATATGAATGAAGAGGAATTCCGTACTTTTCTAGCTTCAAACATAGCCGCAGTACAGGCTGCGCTACATACCAACAATAACCTTGGATCTAGCAGTACATGAAATCGTGTAGGATGCACCTACAAAGAATTCACTGCCTGCAAACCTTTGGAATTTGATGGAACCGAAGGACCTATCGGATTGAAATTGTGGACCGAGAAGGTCGAATCGGTGTTTGCCATAAGTAAGTGTACTGAAGAGGACAAAGTGAAGTACGCTACGCATACCTTCACATGTTCTGCGTTAACATGGTGGAATACCTATCTAGAGCAAGTGGGACAAGACGATGCGTACGCACTACCGTGGTCAGCATTCAAGCACTTGATGAACGAGAAGTACCGTCCCAGAACCGAGGTCAATAAGCTCAAGACAGAACTTAGAGGGTTACGAACCCAAGGATTTGATATTACCACGTGAAATGTCCCGTTCTTATTGATTAAAAACGTTCCATATTAATTGATTTCGTTGCGAGGTTTTGACCTCTATATGAGACGTTTTTCAAAGACTGCATTCATTTTAAAACAAACCATAACCTTTATTTCATCAATAAAGGTTTAAAAAGCTTTACGTAGATTATCAAATAATGATAATCTAAAATATTCTGTTTACACACGACCTTTACATAATGGTTTACAATACAAATATGTTACAACAAAATAAGTTTCTTGAATGCAGTTTTTACACAATATCATACAAGCACGGACTCCAAATCTCGTCCTTATTTAAGTATGCGACAGCGGAAGCTCTTAATAATCACCTGAGAATAAACATGCTTAAAACGTCAACAAAAATGTTGGTGAGTTATAGGTTTAACCTATATATATCAAATCATAATAATAGACCACAAGATTTCATATTTCAATACACATCCCATACATAGAGATAAAAATCATTCATATGGTGAACACCTGGTAACCGACATTAACAAGATGCATATATAAGAATATCCCCATCATTCCGGGACACCCTTCGGATATGATATAAATTTCGAAGTACTAAAGCATCCGGTACTTTGGATAGGGTTTGTTAGGCCCAATAGATCTATCTTTAGGATTCGCGTCAATTAGGGTGTCTGTTCCCTAATTCTTAGATTACCAGACTTAATAAAAAGGGGCATATTCGATTTCGATAATTCAACCATAGAATGTAGTTTCACGTACTTGTGTCTATTTTGTAAATCATTTATAAAACCTGCATGTATTCTCATCCCAAAAATATTAGATTTTAAAAGTGGGACTATAACTCACTTTCACAGATTTTTACTTCATCGGGAAGTAAGACTTGGCTACTGGTTGATTCACGAACCTATAACAATATATACATATATATCAAAGTATGTTCAAAATATATTTACAACACTTTTAATATATTTTGATGTTTTAAGTTTATTAAGTCAGCTGTCCTCGTTAGTAACCTACAACTAGTTGTCCACAGTTAGATGTACAGAAATAAATCGATAAATATTATCTTGAATCAATCCACGACCCAGTGTATACGTATCTCAGTATTGATCACAACTCAAACTATATATATTTTGGAATCAACCTCAATCCTGTATAGCTAACTCCAACATTCACATATAGAGTGTCTATGGTTGTTCTGAAATATATATAGATGTGTCAACATGATAGGTCGAAACATTTTATACGTGTCTATGGTATCTCAAGATTACATAATATACAATACAAGTTGATTAAGTTATGGTTGGAATAGATTTGTTACCAATTTTCACGTAGCTAAAATGAGAAAAATTATCCAATCTTGTTTTACCCATAACTTCTTCATTTTAAATCCATTTTGAGTGAATCAAATTGCTATGGTTTCATATTGAACTCTATTTTATGAATCTAAACAGAAAAATTATAGGTTTATAGTCGGAAAAATAAGTTACAAGTCGTTTTTGTAAAGGTAGTCATTTCAGTCGAAAGAACGACGTCTAGATGACCATTTTAGAAAACATACTTCCACTTAGAGTTTAACCATAATTTTTGGATATAGTTTCATGTTCATAATAAAAATCATTTTCTCAGAATAACAACTTTTAAATCAAAGTTTATCATAGTTTTTAATTAACTAACCCAAAACAGCCCGCGGTGTTACTACGACGGCGTAAATCCGGTTTTACGGTATTTTTCGTGTCTCCAGGTTTTAAATCATTAAGTTAGCATATAATATAGATATAGAACATGTGTTTAGTTGATTTTAAAAGTCAAGTTAGAAGAATTAACTTTTGTTTGCAAACAAGTTTAGAATTAACTAAACTATGTTCTAGTGATTACAAGTTTAAACCTTCGAATAAGATAGCTTTATATGTATGAATCGAATGATGTTATGAACATCATTACTACCTTAAGTTCCTTGAATAAACCTACTGGAAAAGAGAAAAATGGATCTAGCTTCAACGGATCCTTGGATGGCTCGAAGTTCTTGAAGCAGAATCATGACACGAAAACAAGTTCAAGTAAGATCATCGCTTGAAATAAGATTGTTATAGTTATAGAAATTGAACCAAAGTTTGAATATGATTATTACCTTGTATTAGAATAATAACCTACTGTAAGAAATAAAGATTTCTTGAGGTTGGATGATCACCTTACAAGATTGAAAGTGAGCTAGCAAACTTGAAAGTATTCTTGATTTTATGTAACTAGAACTTGTAGAATATATGAAGAACACTTAGAACTTGAAGATAGAACTTGAGAGAGATCAATTAGATGAATAAAATTGAAGAATGAAAGTGTTTGTAGGTGTTTTTGGTCGTTGGTGTATGGATTAGATATAAAGGATATGTAATTTTGTTTTCATGTAAATAAGTCATAAATGATTACTCATATTTTTGTAATTTTATGAGATATTTCATGCTAGTTGCCAAATGATGGTTCCCACATGTGTTAGGTGACTCACATGGGCTGCTAAGAGCTGATCATTGGAGTGTATATACCAATAGTACATACATCTAAAAGCTGTGTATTGTACGAGTACGAATACGGGTGCATACGAGTAGAATTGTTGATGAAACTGAACGAGGATGTAATTGTAAGCATTTTTGTTAAGTAGAAGTATTTTGATAAGTGTATTGAAGTCTTTAAAAAGTGTATAAATACATATTAAAACACTACATGTATATACATTTTAACTGAGTCGTTAAGTCATCGTTAGTCGTTACATGTAAGTGTTGTTTTGAAACCTTTAGGTTAACGATCTTGTTAAATGTTGTTAACCCAATGTTTATATTATCAAATGAGATTTTAAATTATTATATTATCATGATATTATCATGTATGAATATCTCTTAATATGATATATACACATTAAATGTCTTTACAACGATAATCGTTACATATATGTCTCGTTTAAAAATCATTAAGTTAGTAGTCTTGTTTTTACATATGTAGTTCATTGTTAATATACTTAATGATATGTTTACTTATCATAGTATCATGTTAACTATATATATATATATATATATCCATATATATGTCATCATATAGTTTTTACAAGTTTTAACGTTCGTGAATCACCGGTCAACTTGGGTGGTCAATTGTCTATATGAAACATATTTCAATTAATCAAGTCTTAACAAGTTTGATTGCTTAACATGTTGGAAACATTTAATCATGTAAATATCAATCTCAATTAATATATATAAACATGGAAAAGTTCGGGTCACTACACCACGTACGAAAGACGATTCACAGAATTGTGCCTATTGTGTCCGGGAGCGTTCGAAGATGAGGAAGAGAAGATCGACGCGTTTGTGAAAGGATTACCGAAAAGAATCCAAGAAGATATAAGTTCACACGAGCCCGCCTCCATGCAACAGGCATGTAGAATGGCTCACAAACTAGTGAACCAGATTGAAGAAAGAATTAAAGAACAGACTGCTGAAGAGGCCAATGTGAAGCAAGTCAAAAGAAAGTGGGAGGAAAACGGTGATAAGAATCACCAATACAACAACAACAGTAATTACAACAATAATCGCAACAATTATCCCAACAATCGCAACATCAACAAACGGCCCAACAACAACAACAACAACAACAACAACAACAACAACAACAACAACAACAACAACAACAACAACAACAACAACAACAACAACAACAACAACAACAACAACAACAGCAACTACAACAATAATAACCGCAACAACAACAACAATTAGAAGCAGCTATGCCAAAGGTGTGAAAAGTATCACTCGGGGTTCTGCACCAAATTTTGCAACAAGTGTAAAAGAAATGGTCATAGCGCGGCGAAGTGTGAGGTCTACGGACCAGGGGTTAATAGAACGAAAGGAACAAATGGTGTCGGAACGAGTAATGGCGGAGCAAGTAGTGTCGGAGCAAGTTATGCCAATGTAGTTTGTTATAAATGTGGAAAATCGGGCCACATTATTAGAAATTGCCCGAACCAGGAGAACACGAATGGACAAGGCCGCGGAAGAGTTTTCAATATTAATGCGGCAGAGGCACATGAAGACCCGGAGCTTGTTACGGGTACGTTTCTTATTGACAATAAATCTGCTTACGTTTTATTTGATTCGGGTGCGGATAGAAGCTATATGAGTAGAGATTTTTGTGCTAAATTAAGTTGTCCATTGATGCCTTTGGATAGTAAATTTTTTACTCGAATTAGCAAATGGTAAATTAATTTCAGCAGATAATATATGTCGGAATCGAGAAATTAAACTGGTTAGCAAAACATTTAAGATTGATTTGATACCAGTAGAGTTAGGGAGTTTTGATGTGATAATCGGTATGGACTGGTTGAAAGAAGTGAAAGCAGAGATCGTTTGTTACAAAAATGCAATTCGCATTATACGAGAAAAAGGAAAACCCTTAATGGTGTACGGAGAAAAGGGCAACACGAAGCTACATCTTATTAGTAATTTGAAGGCACAAAAACTAATAAGAAAAGGTTGCTATGCTGTTCTAACACACGTCGAGAAAGTACAAACTGAAGAAAAGAGCATCAATGATGTTCCCATTGCAAAAGAATTTCCTGATGTATTTCCGAAAGAATTACCGAGATTACCCCCACATCGATCCGTTGAATTTCAAATAGATCTTGTACCAGGAGCTGCACCAATAGCTCATGCTCCTTACAGACTCGCACCCAGCGAGATGAAAGAACTGCAAAGCCAATTACAAGAACTTTTAGAGCGTGGTTTCATTCGACCAAGCACATCACCGTGGGGAGCTCCTGTTTTGTTTGTCAAGAAGAAATATGGTACATTCAGGTTGTGTATCGACTACCGAGAGTTGAACAAACTTACCATCAAGAACCGCTACCCACTACCGAGAATCGACGACTTATTTGATCAACTACAAGGCTCGTCTATTTATTCAAAGATTGACTTACGTTCCGGGTATCATCAAATGCGGGTGAAAGAAGATGATATTCCAAAGACTGCTTTCAGAACACGTTACGGTCATTACGAGTTTATGGTCATGCTGTTTGGTTTAACTAATGCACCAGCTGTGTTCATGGACCTTATGAACCGAGTGTGTGGACCATACCTTGACAAGTTTGTCATTGTTTTCATTGATGACATACTTATTTACTCAAAGAATGACCAAGAACACGGTGAACATTTGAGAAAGGTGTTAGAAGTATTGAGG
This sequence comes from Rutidosis leptorrhynchoides, assembly GCF_046630445.1. NCBI lineage: Eukaryota > Viridiplantae > Streptophyta > Magnoliopsida > Asterales > Asteraceae > Rutidosis > Rutidosis leptorrhynchoides. The sequence continues at coordinate 30,553,920 of NC_092338.1, read as the reverse complement.
AAGGAAGAATTGTACGCTAAGTTTTCAAAGTGTGCATTTTGGTTGGAAGAAGTTCAATTCCTCGGTCACATAGTGAACAAAGAAGGTATTAAGGTGGATCCGGCAAAGATAGAAACTGTTGAAAAGTGGGAAACCCCGAAAACTCCGAAACACATACGCCAGTTTTTAGGACTAGCTGGTTACTGCAGAAGGTTCATCCAAGACTTTTCCATAATAGCAAAACCCTTGACTGCATTAACGCATAAAGGGAAGAAATTTGAATGGAATGATGAACAAGAGAAAGCGTTTCAGTTATTGAAGAAAAAGCTAACTACGGCACCTATATTGTCATTGCCTGAAGGGAATGATGATTTTGTGATTTATTGTGACGCATCAAAGCAAGGTCTCGGTTGTGTATTAATGCAACTAACGAAGGTGATTGCTTATGCGTCTAGACAATTGAAGATTCACGAAAAAAATTATACGACGCATGATTTGGAATTAGGCGCGGTTGTTTTTGCATTAAAGACTTGGAGGCACTACTTATATGGGGTCAAAAGTATTATATATACTGACCACAAAAGTCTTCAACACATATTTAATCAGAAACAACTGAATATGAGGCAGCGTAGGTGGATTGAATTGTTGAATGATTACGACTTTAAGATTCGTTACCACCCGGGGAAGGCAAATGTGGTAGCCGATGCCTTGAGCAGGAAGGACAGAGAACCCATTCGAGTAAAATCTATGAATATAATGATTCATAATAACCTTACTACTCAAATAAAGGAGGCGCAACAAGGAGTTTTAAAAGAGGGAAATTTAAAGGATGAAATACCCAAAGGATCGGAGAAGCATCTTAATATTCGGGAAGACGAAACCCGGTATAGGGCTGAAAGGATTTGGGTACCAAAATTTGGAGATATGAGAGAAATGGTACTTAGAGAAGCTCATAAAACTAGATACTCAATACATCCTGGAACGGGGAAGATGTACAAGGATCTCAAGAAACATTTTTGGTGGCCGGGTATGAAAGCCGATGTTGCTAAATACGTAGGAGAATGTTTGACGTGTTCTAAGGTCAAAGCTGAGCATCAGAAACCATCAGGTCTACTTCAACAACCCGAAATCCCGGAATGGAAATGGGAAAACATTACCATGGATTTCATCACTAAATTGCCAAGGACTGCAAGTGGTTTTGATACTATTTGGGTAATAGTTGATCGTCTCACCAAATCAGCACACTTCCTGCCAATAAGAGAAGATGACAAGATGGAGAAGTTAGCACGACTGTATTTGAAGAAAGTCGTCTCCAGACATGGAATACCACTCTCTATTATCTCTGATAGGGATGGCAGATTTATTTCAAGATTTTGGCAGACATTACAGCAAGCATTAGGAACTCGTCTAGACATGAGTACTGCCTATCATCCACAAACTGATGGGCAGAGCGAAAGGACGATACAAACTCTTGAAGACATGCTACGAGCATGTGTTATTGATTTCGGAAACAGTTGGGATCGACATCTACCGTTAGCATAATTTTTCTACAACAACAGCTACCATTCAAGCATTGAGATGGCGCCATTTGAAGCACTTTATGGTAGAAAGTGCAGGTCTCCAATTTGTTGGAGTGAAGTGGGGGATAGACAGATTACGGGTCCGGAGATAATACAAGAAACTACCGAGAAGATCATCCAAATTCAACAACGGTTGAAAACCGACCAAAGTCGACAAAAGAGCTACGCTGACATTAAAAGAAAAGATATAGAATTTGAAATTGGAGAGATGGTCATGCTTAAAGTTGCACCTTGGAAAGGCGTTGTTCGATTTGGTAAACGAGGGAAATTAAATCCAAGGTATATTGGACCATTCAAGATTATTGATCGTGTCGGACCAGTAGCTTACCGACTTGAGTTACCTCAACAACTCGTGGCTGTACATAACACTTTCCATGTCTCGAATTTGAAGAAATGTTTTGCTAAAGAAGATCTCACTATTCTGTTTGATGAAATCCAAATCAATGAAAAACTTCAATTCATCGAAGAACCCGTCGAAATAATGGATCGTGAGGTTAAAAGACTTAAGCAAAACAAGATACTAATTGTTAAGGTTCGATGGAATGCTCGTAGAGGACCCGAGTTCACCTGGGAGTGTGAACATCAGATGAAGAAATACCCGCATCTATTTTCAGAAGATTCGACAACACCTTCAACAGCTTAAAATTTCGGGACGAAATTTATTTAACGGGTAGGTACTGTAGTGACCCGAACTTTTCCATGTTTATATATATTAATTGAGATTGATATTTACATGATTAAATGTTTCCAACATGTTAAGCAATCAAACTTGTTAAGACTTGATTAATTAAAATATGTTTCATATAGACAATTGACCACCCAAGTTGACCGGTGATTCACGAACGTTAAAACTTGTAAAAACTATATGATGACATAAATATGGATATATATATATAGTTAACATGATATTATGATAAGTAAACATATCATTAAGTATATTAACAATGAACTACATATGTAAAAACAAGACTACTAACTTAATGATTTTTAAACGAGACATATATGTAACGATTATCGTTGTAAAGACATTTAATGTATATATATATATATCATATTAAGAGATATTCATACATGATAATATCATGATAATATAATAATTTAAAATCTCATTTGATATTATAAACATTGGGTTAACAACATTTAACAAGATCGTTAACCTAAAGGTTTCAAAACAACACTTACATGTAACGACTAACGATGACTTAACGACTCAGTTAAAATGTATATACATGTATTGTTTTAATATGTATTTATACACTTTTGAAAGACTTCAATACACTTATCAAAATACTTCTACTTAACAAAAATGCTTACAATTACATCCTCGTTCAGTTTCATCAACAATTCTACTCGTATGCACCCGTATTCGTACTCGTATAATACACAGCTTTTAGACGTATGTACTATTGGTATATACACTCCAATGATCAGCTCTTAGCATCCCATTTAAGTCACCTAACACATGTGGGAACCATCATTTGGCAACTAGCATGAAATATCTCATAAAATTACAAAAATATGAGTAATCATTCATGACTTATTTACATGAAAATAAAATTACATATCATTTATATCTAATCCATACACCAATGACCAAAAACACCTACAAACACTTTCATTCTTTAATTTTCTTCATCTAATTGATCTCTCTCAAGTTCTATCTTCAAGTTCTAAGTGTTCTTCATAAATTCTACAAGTTCTAGTTACATAAAATCAAGAATACTTTCAAGTTTGCTAGCTCACTTCCAATCTTGTAAGGTGATCATCTAACCTCAAGAAATCTTTGTTTCTTACAGTAGGTTATCATTCTAATACAAGGTAATAATCATATTCAAACTTTGGTTCAATTTCTATAACTATAACAATCTTATTTCAAGTGATGATCTTACTTGAACTTGTTTTCGTGTCATGATTCTGCTTCAAGAACTTCGAGCCATCCAAGGATCCGTTGAAGCTAGATCCATTTTGTTCTTTTCCATTAGGTTTATCCAAGGAACTTAAGGTAGTAATTATGTTCATAACATCATTCGATTCATACATATAAAGCTATCTTATTCGAAGGTTTAAACTTGTAATCACTAGAACATAGTTTAGTTAATTCTAAACTTGTTCGCAAACAAAAGTTAATCCTTCTAAATTGACTTTTAAAATCAACTAAACACATGTTCTATATCTATATGATATGCTAACTTAATGATTTAAAACCTGGAAACACGAAAAACACTGTAAAACCGAATTTACGCCGTCGTAGTAACACCGCGGGCTGTTTTGGGTTAGTTAATTAAAAACTATGATAAACTTTGATTTAAAAGTTGTTCTTCTGGGAAAAATATTTTTCTTATGAACATGAAACTATATCCAAAAATCATGGTTAAACTCAAAGTGTAAGTATGTTTTCTAAAATGGTCATCTAGACGTCGTTCTTTCGACTGAAATGACTACCTTTACAAAAATGACTTGTAACTTATATTTACGACTATAAACCTATACTTTTTCTGTTTAGATTCATAAAATAGAGTTCAATATGAAACCATAGCAATTTGATTCACTCAAAACGGATTTAAAATGAAGAAGTTATGGGTAAAACAAGATTGGATAATTTTTCTCATTTTAGCTACGTGAAAATTGGTAACAAATCTATTCCAACCATAACTTAATCAACTTGTATTGTATATTATATAATCTTGAGATACCATAGACACGTATACAATGTTTCAACCTATCATGTCGACACATCTATATATATTTCGGAACAACCATAGACACTCTATATGTGAATGTTGGAGTTAGCTATACAGGGTTGAGGTTGATTCCAAAATATATATAGTTTGAGTTGTGATCAATACTGAGATATGTATACACTGGGTCGTGGATTGATTCAAGATAATATATATCGATTTATTTCTGTACATCTAACTGTGGACAACTAGTTGTAGGTTACTAACGAGGACAGCTGACTTAATAAACTTAAAACATCAAAATGTATTAAAAGTGTTGTAAATATATTTTGAACATACTTTGATATATATGTACATATTTGTTATAGGTTCGTGAATCGACCAGTGGCCAAGTCTTACTTCCCGACGAAGTAAAAATATGTGAAAGTGAGTTATAGTCCCACTTTTAAAATCTAATATTTTTGGGATGAGAATACATGCAGGTTTTATAAATGATTTACAAAATAGACACAAGTACGTGAAACTACATTCTATGGTTGAATTATCGAAATCGAATATGCCCCTTTTTATTAAGTCTGGTAATCTAAGAATTAGGGAACAGACACCCTAATTGACGCGAATCCTAAAGATAGATCTATTGGGCCTAACAAACCCCATCCAAAGTACCGGATGCTTTAGTACTTCAAAATTTATATCATATCCGAAGGGTGTCCCGGAATGATGGAGATATTCTTATATATGCATCTTGTTAATGTCGATTACCAGGCGTTCACCATATGAATAATTTTTATCTCTATGTATGGGATGTATATTGAAATATGAAATCTTGTGGTCTATTGTTACAATTTGATATATATAGGTTAAACCTATAACTCACCAACATTTTTGTTGACGTTTTAAGCATGTTTATTCTTATGTGATTATTAAGAGCTTCCGCTGTCGCATACTTAAATTAGAACGAGATTTGGAGTCCATGCTTGTATGATATTGTGTAAAAACTGCATTCAAGAAACTTATTTTGTTGTAACATATTTGTATTGTAAACCATTATGTAATGGTCGTGTGTAAACAGGATATTTTAGATTATCATTATTTGATAATCTACGTAAAGCTTTATAAACCTTTATTGATGAAATAAAGGTTATGGTTTGTTTTAAAATGAATGCAGTCTTTGAAAAACGTCTCATATAGAGTTCAAAACCTCGCAACGAAATCAATTAATATGGAACGTTTTTAATCAATAAGAACGGGACATTTCAGTGTCAAAGCCCATAGATCTATCTTTAGGATTCGCGTCAACTGGTGGCAATTATAATAAACACCAATTCTTAGATTACCAAGTTCAACAAGGGCGATATCCAGTATAACGATTCAACCATAGAATGTAGTTTCGATTACTTGTGTCTATTTCGTAAAGCATTTATAAAAGCGCATGTATTCTCAGTCCCAAAAATATATATATTGCAAAAGCATTTAAAAAGGGAGCAAATGAAACTCACGATACTGTATTTTGTAGTAAAAATACATATGACGAAACTGAACAATGCAGGGTTGGCCTTGGATTCACGAACCTATATCATATTTATATTTATTAATATACATAGTTGTAATCGAACAAATATATATATAAATTTATTAGTTATATTCTATTTATATTAATAATATATATATGTTTCTTATATTTATTTTGTTATATAAAAATATTAATCTTTGTTATGTTATATGTATTAAATATATATATATATACATATATATATATATATATATATATATATATATATATATATATATATATATATATCATTTGTATATTAATTATAATAGTAGTCAAAATAATATTAATAGTGGTAAAAATGATAATAATTACGATACTTAATATTACTAATAAGGTGATAATGTTAATAATTCTATTAATGATAATAATAATGATATTAATAATTATAACTGTAAAAATATTAATTTTACTGTTAATGATAGTTTTAATAAAAGTAATAACTTTGAAAATTTTAAAATATAATGATACTTTACTTTGATAATATAATGATAATATTAATAACAGTGTTAGTAATAATAAATTTTATCATAACATCGTGTTAAATTTGTAACCTATATCTATAGTTCCTATAATTTAAAGTTATAACCAATTTCATAACAATTATAATAATAAACATGTTTGTAACTATAATCATCATAAAATTAGTAAATGATAATCTTTCTTTCTCATGTTACATATATTAGTAGTAATAATAATAATATCTAAAATTAACAATACTAGTAACAATAATAATATTAATATTTAGTAATAATAATCATTCTAATAATATTAAGTGTAAATTAATAATACTAGTAATTATATTACTACTAGTAATGATAACTTAATGATAATACAATTGATAATACTTATAACACTAGTAATATCAATAATAATAATAATAATAATAATAATAATAATAATAATAATAATAATAATAATAGAAAAGATGAGACTACCTCAAAAAAAATAAAATAAAATAAGCTGTCTAAAAAGAAAACGTCCCTGCCACGGATCGAACCCGCGACCTCCCGAACACCCATTAAACATCCAAACCGTCCCTCCATCCATTCTTTTCTGATTTAATATGAACCTTAATATATTAGAACCCGTTTTTAAACTGTTTAGTCATCATCTTCTTCCTCTTCGAAAACTCAAACAACCCAACGTCAATTCTAATCATAATAACAATGATTCATATTCTTCAAAATAAGTAGAAACATCAACATTAAGTAATTGTATTATTTGAAAAACAAAAAAACAAAGAAACAAAAAAAAATATATAAAGAATGCTGCTGTCTGCTCGTCGAGATAGAAAAAAAAAGAAATTTTTAATTTTTATTTCGAGCTCATTTTAGATTAACCTTATAATATAAAATAGTTTGTAATCTACTCCTTGAATCTATTGGTATCGTTAATTGCAGTTGATTCGCAACAACACACCCGAATTTCCTCAAGAACGAATTCGTTGACTTTTTAAAACAAAAATTTGACTCGAAAATTCGTAGTTGTTTTGAGGAATTGGAATGTAAGATTTTGCAGATAGTTCGACTATATGATTCCTAACATATCTGCTTTAATAGAAATTGAAGTTTTGTTCAAAATCGAATTATGGATGAAAATCTACTCGTACAGAGGTATCGAGTAGTTTTATATATATATATTTTTTATTATTCATCAGATCATATCAGATTAATTATAATTGTTAATGACATAGGATGTTTGCACAATTTCCTCAATAATACGATCGACTAATTTGTTTTATCATGACTTTATGTGTCGACCAGGTAGTCACGAGTAGAATAGTTAACAGATAAAAATAAAACAGCTGATATATTATGCGTGATAATCTGTTATTAGGTTTTATATTTAATTTAATGTTAATAATTAATTATGTATAATAATAATACTATAAATATTGTTAATCATTAATAACAATAATAATAATAATATTCAAATAATACAATTAATAAAAAAATGACAATTTTGAAAATATTAAAAATTAGTAATTTATTCATATCATAATTAATTTATAGTTTCAATCTTTCTTATAATGATATTTATAAAAAAAAAATTAATTTGATAACTCTAACATTATTAGAATAGTAATAATAATAATAATAATATAAATACAACTAATATTGATATTAGTATTAATATTAATAATAATAAAAGTACTAATAATGTCATTATGACAACTATATTCTTCACTTGTTGTTACATATGTTATTATTACAATTTATTAATTAGGTAATATATTTAGTATGATATCACTCATTTGAATATTTAATATTTATACTTTATATATATATTATAATATACATATAATAATATTTATACATATACTTCATATACATATATTTTTAAATTATTATATCTATAACTATGTTTTATTTATCAAATTTTATTACTTACATAAGTATATTGTATATATATACATATGCATATTGAAACAAATAAACTAAAAGTATACATTTAATACTTTGTTATCGTTGACAAATTAGTTCAAAAATATTTATATTTAATATACTTTCTATAATTAGATAAACAGTTTTAACTAATCTTAAGTTATCTTTCATGACAATTAAATCACATAAAAGTTTAATTTATAATATGTACTTATTTTAATATATAACTATTTATGTATACATTTCTATTTACAATTATAGGTTCGTGATTCGTCGAAACTAGTCAAAAGGTCAATTGAATATATGAACATAGTTTCAAAGTTTTCGAGACTCAAAATTACAGACTTTGCTTATCGTATCGAAAACATATAAAGATTAAGTTTAAATTTGGTCGGAAATTTTCGGGTCATCACAAAACCCTTCACGATTCTTGAAAACACCTCAATTAAGAAACAATCGAGAGGATGATCCAACCACACATTATCTGCGAAAGAAAGATTTATGCATATAGCTATGCACCTGAAAACTCCCGGAACCTAAGTAAAGATTTAACATAAATCTGTGATCCATTGGCATTGTTATTACCGAAAATAACCTTGCATATTTTTTAAAGTATCCAGTTTTATCACACTTCCAATTAGTCAACGTCGACTTTTCATATTAGCCTTATCATAAACTTGATAGGTACGTTTTTGTTACTGGGGAACCTTTTATATTTCACCATATTAACAGTGAACGTACCAGCAACTTCATTACCCTTTGACTTAAGCATCTCCGAAAAGTCACTATATTTATTCATTGAAACCATATCATGAACTCATCAGCATCTTGTAACGGTAGTTGCCATACCATAAAGCTTCAATCATTATTCTCGAATTTCGTAGCGTTTCTACATCAACAGTAATATATATACATATAACGTCTATCTCCTGGACTTACGTACTTCAATTCTGAATAAGCAACCCAATTTACGAATCAGTTCTTGGAATTTTGAAAAATGCTGATGAAGTAGCAAAAACTGTAAATGACCTTAACAGTCGAAAGTTTGATGATAAAGAATAGCATGTTGAAAAAGCTCAGAAAATGAGAAAATTTGGTACTGAAAAAAACGGATTGAGCACACCATGAAGGAGGCTGTGAACAAATCACAAAGATTAAACCTGCCTTTAAAGAATCCAAATGATTCAGTGTCTGCTGAAGTCTTTAGCTAATACCTTGCTCCTTACTCTAGACCCTTGTGGACAAATTTCTTCATCATCCTCTGATCTTAGATATTCTAAGATATCATCATATCTTTAATTATAAATATCTTCGATATTTTTGAAGATATCTTCATAACTATTATTATCCGAAATTATTTCTCTTCGCGCTATCTGTGTTACATCATAAAAGAAACTATTTTAGTTTCTAAATTCTGAAAAAATTCGAAAAATGGATGTTTTTGAAGTAGTGTTGGGAATTGAAGCATGAGTTAGTATAATATAATGACACCTGATCAATGTGATTATATTACAGTAAGTCATGCTGAGTTTCTAATGCAACATGATGATTCACAGACCATACTGCCACCACCTGCCATGTTACACGACTCTTACATTCTAACTAATCTCTAAACATATCATGAACATATTTTCTTGATAGTTCTATCTTTTTCCGTGACTTCTGGTAATTTGACTAATCAAGATCGTGCTATTTCAATTTCTTTCTTAGAACATTAGCTATGTTCATTCCGAAATTCATACCTACGAGTTCTTGACCATTACTTGCTTCACACAAAGTCGAGAAGAGAAAACAATAGCACAAAGCTTCAAAATATAGGAGTATAAATCACAGCAAACAGAAGGGATCATTAACCGTAGATGTCAATAATTATGGAAAGACAAATGCAAGGAAGGATTATGAAAACCACTACCCTAAGAGCGAAGTAGAAGTAAACAGATTCCTCCGGTGGAAGTTGGAATAAAAGGATGATTATGGTGATAGTCAGAAAGAGATCAAGGATCAGAACTGGATGAAGCATTTTCACAATCTTTTGAAAATATGAAATGAGGAAGAAGATGTAGGAATGATGAAAATAATGGAATGGAAGAGGTTGATTTATAGCGAAATAACGAACATAGCATTCGAGGCAGATTAGGCATTTAATCAAAGAAAATCATAATTTCCTTAATCACTGAAGAATCAAATCTTATTTAGATTTCGAAGATTTTCTTTAATTTCCTTGAATTTCAGAAATCAACCGTGATTACATCACCGGTTAAGACGAATCTGCATTTACTCATTTCACTCTTTTATGATAGCTTCACTCGTACTCTTCACATAAACGAATTGTTTTATCCATACTATTCACTGATGATAAAACTCAAATCTTCAACTCGTATTCGTCATGAAAACATACTTATTGTCAGCCATGACGATCTCAATCAAATTTTGGGACGAAATTTCTTTAACGGGGAGGTACTGTGATGACCCGGAAAATTTAGACTTATTTAAACCAATTCTCTATATGATTTAATATTTTTATCATGATAAGCAATGAATTTTGACAAGTTTTAAAACTTTTGTAAATGAGTTTTACATAACGATTGACCACTATGTTTGTCTAACGATTCACAAACGTCATAACTTGTGATAATTATATATACGGAAACATGCGAATAATATTTATATACGAAATGATAAAAATTTACTATTGAATGATGAATTTTTTAAATCAAAAATTTTACGTATTTAATCGTTTTATTTTTATGATGTAATTTTTCTTAATTTATAAGAAAAATGCAATTAAATTAAAGATGTACAAGCTGTAAATCACAACGTACAACAATGTAACTTAAATAGTTGAATCGAAATTAATTCATTTACTATTCATATGAATAGTAAATGAAACGAAATTAATTAATCTACTATTCACATGAAAGCGACATGATAGAAATTATTAATTATAAATTACATAGAATACCCCTGAAGTATTTAATAAATACGACTTTTTAAAAATATTAAAATTCATTCGATTGAATTTTACGGTAGCACGGAATGATCAGCAGACTAGTACGTACACTCTACATTGAACGTATATAGTAATTTTTAATAAATAAATTGACCTTTTTACAACTAGTTTTATAAAGCTTAAGACCAAAATAAATATATGTATTCAATTATAAAAGTGGAATTCTTTTTATTTATACTTTTACCCGTCAATTATTAGCAACAGAGTACGAAATACTGGTCTGTGAAAAACTGTCTGCATAAAATAATAAATGAATGGCGGCTTTTAATTTAACACGTTTGATTCTCTTTAATTATTATATTATATTTATATTATTATATTATTATATTTATTCTATATATCGATCGTTTCTGTTTTCTGATTCATTCACCTAACTATCTATCTCTCACACTCTCTCTATAATTATATTTATTATTATTATTATTATTATTATTATTATTATTATTATTATTATTATTATTATTATTAGTAAGATTAATATTATTATTATTATTATTATTATTAATCGTATTATTATTATTATTAGTAGTAGTGTTATTATTAGTATTATTATACATAAAATACTACGACGAGGTCATGAGCGAGTTATTTCAAAACGGGTTTTTCAAGCGGGATATAGCTAAGGAAATTATGGGTTATAGCTATGGAGGTTATGGGTAATGTTGGTGGGTACCATGGGTGAATCAAAGGCTAACCTTTCATTTGTCATTTCCGTTGCGTCTGCATATTTTTCCTACAATATTGAACCACAATATTGATATGTGAGTTTATAGATCTATTTTTAAATGCTTTATATATTTTTGGGCTGAGAATACATACACTTTATTTTAAATGCAAGGGACACAAGTACATACTAAATTCTACACTGAGTTTGAACCGAAAATCTCTTAGCTTTGGTAACTAGTAACTGCCGGTTATAAGAACTGGTGGACGCGAGTAGTTGTATATGGATCCATAGGGCTTGACATCCCCGTCCGTTCCAGGTATAGAAACCCTAGCCTGAACTATAAAGTGGACGTATGCTATTTGAGTTAATACACGTTGGATTGCATGTATTGTACATGTTGGTTGCATGTATGTTAAAACAGAGGGTACTTATTATATATACGTTAAGTTTAGTTACCAGGGTGCTCAATTTCGTAGAATATTTTGATAAATGGATGAAACAACTGAAATCTTGTGATCCACCTTTATATACAAAGTATGCGGAATATTGAAACTATGAACTCACCAACCTTTGTGTTGACACTTTTAAGCATGTTTATTCTCAGGTTTCTAGAAGTCTTCCGTTGTTTGCTTATACGTTATACAAGCTATGTGCATGGAGTCATACATGCTTTATTCGAGAAAACTTTGCATTCACAAAATCATCACCATGTATCTTATTTTGATTGCATTGTCAACGGATGTATTATTGTAAACTATTATTTACGGTGATTGTCTATATGTAGAAATCATCAGATGTCAAAAACCTTGGAATTGGATATTCATTTATGGTGTGCCTTTTCAAAAGAATGCAATGTTTACAAAACGTATCATATAGAGGTCAAAACCTCACTATGAAATCAATGAATAACGTACCGAGTCAATAGCGATTTTGGCGGGCTGTTACAAATTCTAAATAACATAAATGGATACAATGAGGCATGTATATAAACAACATGTACAGAAATTAACTTGACATCTTTAAACATGGTCTCTTGTTTGAAAACATCAAACATGACATATATTACATATAAAATAAATATTACATATATAAATATCAAACCTGCTCATCCCTTGCTATGAACTCAGTAATAAGGTATTTCCCATATTTGGTGTGCGTATCCCAAGTGCGGCATATCATGATTCTAACCTCCGCCTCCTGACCCACCTGCAGTTCATTAAGGTGTGAATAACTTCTTTCGTTAGGTTAGATTGAGTGGTTTTGAATTGCAAGTGCCATTGTAATTGTTATATGTGTTTTTGGTAGTAATGCATTATACAATGGGTGAGAGCAGCAATTTATAAGGGTCTACCATACAGCCATTCTGAGAGAAGATGAAAGGGGTGACCAATCGAATTCTAGATACTAATTATATTAACTGGTATATCACAAATTAATGTCAATTATCTCTATTAATTGGAAATTAAACACAATGTTGTAAATTTAGTAGTTAAATATGGATGGTAATTAGTCAAATATGGATAGTAAAATTTGTACTATATATATGTGCATAATGTAAGTTACAAAAACACACATATACATTAAATACATCACACCTCTCTTCAACCTCTTTCTCTCCTATATCTTCTACGACACATCTCTCTTTTGTTGGTTCTTTCAATTTGAATATATTGAACCAGGCCACTAAAGGTAGTTATAAGCCTACTGAAATATAACACGTTATCAGCACGAAGTGCTCCGTATAATCAAGGTTTATCTAAGCAAGCACACATTACTAATCACGGTAAGAAATTATCTAACTTTTATTAACTTCACTAACATTTATATTTATGTTATTTAAGTTATATATGGTCGGTTATACCGCCTGAATTATATTTTCTGTAATCTAACTCTTATTAACTTCACTAACATTTATATTTATGTTAATAAGACCTCATGATTGTACGCAACACGTCATTTGACAACACGGTACTTTATGTACGCAACACGTCATTTGACAACACGGTACCATGGGTCGAGATTAATTCCGATCAATACGAATACGATGGGGTCTTTATATGTTATCTAACATTTATGATTACTTATGCAATTAATTATTATTTATTTCATGCATACTAATGTTTATTCTTAAAAGTAAATCTTAAAAGTTAAAATAAGAAAAAATAGTTTGTATTTTTATTAAAAGTAAATCTTAAAAGTTAAAATAAGAAAAAGTAGTTTGTATTTTTATTAAAAGTAAATCTTAAAAGTTAAAATAAGAAAAAGTAGTTTGTATTTTTATTAAAAGTAAATCTTAAAAGTTAAAATTAGAAGAAGAAAAAAATCTTGTCCTTTATATTACTCATACGCGTTTTGATAAAGTGACTTTATTCGTTAACGTCAACTAACGACGTTACAACAGTCATATATACATAACGGTTGTTAACGTCAACTGACGACGTTACAACAACTATATTTTTCAAATATAAAATAAACATCTCCGTTTTCACATTTTTACAAATCAATCTTCATTTTTCAGATTACTACTCTCAAAAAGTTTTTTGTAAAAATGATTCACACAAGGATGATTTTTCCTATTGTATTGGTCATATTAACTATCATCATTGTTGCTAATATACCACCGGGCGAACCTATATTCTATCCTGCCCTTGTGGTTTTATTATTTGTAATCATACCATTATTCTGTTATTTGCTACTTATGAATTTAAAATGATTCTAATTTCATTTTATTATTTGTCTATGAATAGAAGTTGATTATGATTATGATTTATGTTATTCATCTTTTTGATAATAGAAAATGTCGAATTTGAAAAGGCTTAAATTTGCTCATTTAGAACAAGTGTGAACAACTACTTAACATGGGTTATGAATGTAGAAAAACATCTCGAATCAAACGGTATTTTAGAAACCCTGAATGAAAATAACAATTATTCCGAACAAGAGAAAGCAATAGTAAGTATTTTTCTTAGCAAACATATTGACGAGTCCTTAGAATCTACATATTATATGATCGAAAATCCAAGTGTATTATGGAAAATACTCAAAGATAGATACGATATTAATTATCAAAAAAAAAAAAATTGATCCATGAAAGAATAAAATTAAAGATATTAGTAGACGCTCTTATAAGAATTCCGGAGATTCTTATTAATGATCTGGTAACGTGGATCATCAGTCTAGTATTTCTTGAATACATGAACATCTTGTTTAGCTCTACAAATAAGTCCCAAAAAGAAAAGAAAACGAGAGTGAATCTGTTGACAAATCTTGATTAAATTAACCCTGAGCTACCTTGAGACTTGAATGGTTTGAATTTTCTAAGATGCCTAGTTTTTTTTATGTATCACTCATAAATAAATGGTTTTAGACCATAACGCATATGTTTTATTAAGTGTTATCTTTTATGTACTTCAGATTATAACTTGTTTGCAGGTAATATAATTTGATTATCTTGCTGAAATATAACTCATTATTTGCTTATCTTATTTGAAGTTTTAGTATGAATCCTGCTGAAATACAACATCAATTAAATGGTAAAGACCTATGTATTACAGATAGTAGTAACATACACACTATGATCAAATCTAAGAAATATTTCATTGATTTAAATCAAATGAAGGAATTATAAATACTATATCAGCTCTTGCAAACTTGATATAAGGAACGAAAAAGGCAAAATTTCATATTACCAAATGGTACGAATTTTTTGGTAAACAATGTCTTGTTTTCTCCCAAATCAAAGAGAAATTTGTTAAGTTTCTCTGATATATATCATAATGGATATGATTATCAGTAAATGATAATCGAAAATGAGAAATATCTATGTAGCACCGAAAAGCGCATATGATAAAAAGCGCATATGATGAAAAGCGCAGCGCATAGGATTAAAAGTGCATATGATAAAAAGCGCATGTGATGAAAAGCGCAGCGCATATGATTAAAAGCGCATATGATAAAAAACGCATATGATGAAAAGCGCAGCGCATAGGATTAAAAGCGCATATGATAAAAAGCGCATATGATGAAAAGCGCAGCGCATATGATTAAAAGCGCATATGATAAAAAGCGCATATGATGAAAAGCGCAGCGCATATAATTAAAAGCGCATATAATGAAAAGTGCATATGACGAAAAGCGCAGCACATATAATTAAAAGCGCATATGGTGAAAATGATATATGATGAAAAGCACATATGGTGATTAATGAAAATCACATATGGTGATTAATGAAAAGCACATATAGTGATTAATGAAAAGCGCATATAGTGATTAACGAAAAACACATATGGTGATTAATGAAAAGCACATATGACGATTAATGAAAAGCACATTGAGAAATAATCACCAATGTTTCTTGAAAGAATTCAAGGGTATATATATGGACCAATTCATCCATCATGTGGACCATTTTTCTAATAGACGCATCTAACGCATGGTCTCATGTTTGTGTGTTATCAAGCCGTAATATGGCATTTGCAAAGTTTCTTGCACAAATTATTAAATTAAGAACACATTATTCTGATTACACCATTAAAAGGATGAGACTTGATAATGCTGGTGAGTTAACATCTCAAGCTTTTAATGATTATTATATGTCTACAAGTATTGTTGTTGAACATCCAGTTGCTCATGTGCATACACAAAATTGGTTTAGCTGAATCAATAGATAAACGCTTACAGCTAATAACTAGACAATTAGAAATGAGTACAAAACTCTCAATATTTATATGGGGACATGTAAATTTACATGATGTGACATTAATTCGCATTAAATCAAGTGCAAGTTATAAATATTCTCCATTACCAACTTAATTTTGGTGGAAACCAAATATTTTTCATCTTAGAACATTTGGTTGTGCAGTGTATTTTTAATTGAACAACCACAACAAATGGTTCCTCAAAGAAGGATTGAAATATATGTTAGATATGAAACATCTTCAATCATAAGATATATTGAACCCATGACGGGTGATGTTTTTACAGCAAGTTTTGTCGATTGTCACTTTAATAAAACATTGTTCCCTATATTAGGGGTAGAAATGAAATATAAATAAAATGATGTTTCATGGTGTGAACATCAATTAAGGAATATTGATCATCGCACAAAAGAATGCGAAAAGAAAGTTCAAATATAATGCATATGCAAGAACTTGCAAATTAATTACTTTATGCATTTAAAGATACAAAAAATAAGTGACTAAATCATATATACCAGCAGTAAATGCTTCAGCTAGAATTGAAATTACAAAAGCTGGCAATAATATCACTCATGAGTCTTTGCTACGGCAGAAACGTGGGAGACCAATTGGTTCCAAAGATAAAAATCCTCGAAAAAGAAAATCAGCTGATAATGAGGTAAAAGAAAGTGTTCAAGAAGAACCACAAATCAATACTCCTTCTGCAGAGGATATTGATAAATGTAAATACATAAATTGCAATAAATTATGCAATATTGTGAAACTGAAATGAAATGAAAAATCTTGATGAGATATTTTCATATAATGTTACAATGACATCATGAATAAAGATGATGATCTGGAACTAAAATCTGTCATTGAATATCAAAATAGACGTGATTGAACTCAACGGAAAGGAGCAATACGAGCTGAATTAGAATCGCTCAATAAAAGAAAAGTTTTTGGATCAATCATTATCACTTTTAAAGATGTGAAACAATGGGATACAAATGAATTTTTATCCGAAAAGAAATGTGCAAATGAAGTTACAAGGCAAAACTAGACTTGTAACTCAAGATTTCCCACAAAGATCAGAAATGAATTAGGAGAAAAACGTATCCTCCTATAATGAATACAATTACTTATTAGATACTTAATCAACCTGGTAGTTATTTAAATGCATCTCATGGATGTTGTTACTACTTATCTGTATGGATCACTTAATAGTGATATATATATGAATATACCTGAAGGGTTAAGGTATCATAAGCATCTAATGCAAAACCCAAGGGAATATATTCCATTAAATCACAAAGATTTCTAAATGGGTTTATACAATCGGGACGTATGTGGTATAATCGATTAAATTACTACTTGATAAGAAAAGGGTATACATATAAACTTATTTGCACGTGTGTTTTATAAAAACAATGTTCGGATATGTGATCATAGCAGTTTATATCAATTATCTTAAATAAAGAAATCTATGAAGCCATTCAACTTCTAAAGAAAGATTTTAAAATTAAAAAAAAATCAAGTATTACGTTGATTTACATATTGAGCATATAACTAATGACTTACTTATACATCAAACAACTTATACCGAAAAGATTTTAAAATATTTTAATATGGACAAGACAAAAACCATTAAGTACTCATATGGTTGTTAGATCTTAATATTGATACTAATCCATTTCATCCTCTAGAAGATCATGAAGATCTTCTTGGTTCAGAAGTTCCATATTTTAGTGCAATTGGGGCTCTTATGTATCTTACAGATTATACAAGATCTGACATTTCTTTTGCAGTTAATTTGTTGACAAGGTTCAGCTCAGCCCCTACCAAAAGACATTGGAATCGAATCAAACAAATAGTTTGATACCTTCGGGGAACTACTGATTTATAATTATTTATTCTAACAACTCGAAACAAGATTTGTTTGGTTATACAGATGCAGATTATTTATCTGATCTACATAAAGCTAAATCTCAAACTGGATATGTATTCCTAAATGGAGGCACCGCAATATCATGACGTTCTCAAAACAAACACTTGTTGCAACATCATCAAATCATGCCGAAGTGATTGCATTACATGAAGCTACTCGGGAATGATTTTAGTTAAGATAAATGATACAAATCATTATTGATTCTTGTGGACTAGAACGCTATAAAAGCCCAACAACTATCTATGAAGATAATACAGCTTACATAGTACAAATGAAAGAAGAGTATCAAAAATGACAGAACAAAACATAAATGCTGACGAGGCGCTAAAGCTATAAACGGTCTTAACGGTCATAAGTTTGATGAAAAAGAATGGTATATTGGTAAGGCTCAGAAAAAGACTGAAAGGGAATAGGAATTGAAACAACAGTTTGAGCAAACCATGAAGGAGACTGTAGACAAATCACATGGGTAAAACTTGTACATAAAAGATTTAGATGATACAGTTTCAGATGAAAACCTCAGATTCTTCTCATATACTCAAGATCTCGTAAAAGACAACCAGATTAAAATGAGATACGTTCAATCAACAACTCTGCTGATCTTTATACCAAAGCACTGTCAATCGTTGTTTTCAAAACATACGTTCACAATATTGGCATGAGGCAAGTTCAAAAGATGTGACGACTCAACGTTGTCTACTTGAGGGGGAGTCAACTCTATGTTGCACTCTTTTTCCCTTAGCTAAAGTTTTATCCCACTGGGTTTTCTTTAGCAAGGTTTTAACGAGACAGTATTAATTGCTCTTTAAAAAAATTACCATCCAAGGGGGAGTGTTGTAAATTTAGTAGTTAAATATGGATGGTAATTAGTCAAATATGGATAGTAAAATTTGTACTATATATATGTGCATAATGTAAGTTACAAAAACACACATATACATTAAATACATCACACCTCTCTTCAACCTCTTTCTCTCCTATATCTTCTACGACACATCTCTCTTTTGTTGGTTCTTTCAATTTGAATATATTGAACCAGGCCACTAAAGGTAGTTATAAGTCTACTGAAATATAACACACAACAATTAATTAACAATTAAGACATCCATGAAATCAATCTGTTACCTGACAAAATTGACACCGGCTATGGAGGGATGACCGACGGCTATGAACCAATTTGGAATCAACGGGGTGACCAATCGGGGGACCAATCAAAGGGGTGACCAAAGGGGTGACTTGGCCGGGTGACGATGCACCCAACCCCTTCGGGTGCCAAGCTATTCGGTGGATCTGCTCTGGTTAATTGCACATGCAGAAGAATTTGAGAGGTGTTGGTGTTGATGGCGGTTGTACAGGGTTGGAGAGGAAGGAGCCCTTTGAATTTTTGGGCCGTACAATTAAATTAAAATTTTAATTAGAACCTTTTCTAAATTAAAATAATACAGTTAACACCTTTTCTTATATTATTTTTATTCTTATATTATTAAATTAATGTCTATTATGGTGGAAAGGGTCATTTTTTTACATTGATTATTAAGAGGCAAAACTTAAACACAAATACTCATTTATAATGAGGTGGGAGTCAAGTTATATATATATATATATATATATATATATATATATATATATATATATATATATATATATATATATATATATATATATAATTTTAATAGTTAATTAGTTAATTGGGTGAGATTTATAACAATAGTTAATTAGTTAATTAATTTTAATAGATAATTAGTTAATTAATTCAAACTTAATAGCAGCCACCTAGCGACAGTGAACTGCGAATATTCGATTCTCCTAAATCTCACCCAATAATATATTCATTCAAGTAAATAAATACGGAGTAAAATCCAACATACGATATTTCATTTCATTTCATTTAATCCTAATAAAAAAACAGCAAAAGTTGACATTTTTTCATTATATACTCAGCACTCACACTCCACGACCTTACCTTACCCCGAATTCATTTTCAATTTCTATCTTGAACACAAACTTAAAAATCAATCTTTTACTTTAATATCCGGGTGTTGTTTCTATATTGAAAATATCATATTTTTTATTCAGGGTCGGTTGAGTTCAATTCCAAACTCATCATCAGCAACAACAAATCTCGATTGGATTTTATTCTTTCTTCTTGGTGAGTACTGCATACCTTTTAATTTAAAGAACTTGCTATTTTATTGTTAGTTTATATAAATAATTATTAATTAATTAATTAATTAATACTCACTTGTTGAGTTGTTTCTGTCTTGATTGTATGAGAATCTTAATCTAAGTAGATCTCACATATGGGTGTGTTTCAGTGTTTGGATTTGCATTCAGTTAATTAGATAGCTAATTGAATACTGATGTAGTTTCAGTTGAGAGTTTAATGACCGATTCGGTAATTATATTTGCACTTAGTAAACCTTTAAGATCTTATCAAGTTTTGATCTTTTTGCAAGGGTTGTTAGTGATTTGGGTTGACCTGAAAACCCATCTCATGCAAGTAAGAACCAGCCGTCTGAGTCAATTTTCTGGCTCGGGTTTTGGTTGTCGGCCTACCCGAAATGTGGTTCACTTATTAATATATAGAAGTAGAGAATGATTCAGATATAGTAAAAGGGTATATTGTTGTGTGATTTCAAAATGATTAGTACGGAAACATATGATAATTTAATCGGCTGCTTGTGCTTTAAATTTGGTCATTTCTAGCCTGAATTAGTAAAAAGCAAGAACTATAATCGAATTCCGCCGAAACTCTTGAGTATTGGTATTTGTAAAAGCTAAAGTGGTAGTCTTTTTCAACTAAACATATACATATCCATATGATATTCATTCGAAGAGAATAACTTGTATGACTACAAAATGGGATGAATTGCGTTATATATGTGAAGTGTTTGCTGTTGATTTTGTATTGTTAACAGTGATCACAATTAGTAAATTTTTCATACGTGTACAGGTCTTTTTGTAATACTACTACTATGGGTGGTAAGCTGACCAAGAGCGATCAGTCACCTGTGACATCAGTACCTACAACCAAACTCGAAGCTAAAATCTTGGAGACAATGCGGCGTAGAGAATCCAAGGGAACATCAATGAAATCGTTCAATACCATTATCTTAAAGTTCCCGAAAATTGACACGGGACTAAGAAAGTGCAAGGCTATATTTGAACAATTTGGTAAGCAGCATATAATCATTTTGTTAAATGGTATCCCAAACGGTGATTATATTTTCATTTCATATTCCTAGTCTCTGTCCGGTGTAGATAGTGTATATTTATTTCATTAACCATTACTATTGGGAGACTATTTGTTGAAATTTTTGTGCATATTTGTGAGTGTAGATGAAGATAGAAGTGGTTCAATCGATCCAAAAGAGTTGAATAATTGCTTTCGTAAGCTGGAGATAGATTTTACAGATGAGGAAATCAATGACATTTTTAAGGAATGTGATATAAACGATGACATGGGAATAGGCTTCAAGGAGTTCATTGTGCTTCTATGTCTCGTTTATCTTTTGAAGAAAGACTCCGCTTCTACCAAATCGGTATTTATTACTAACCCCGTAAAATGTGGTCAAAGCATTTTTTTTCTTCCAAATTTTCATTATTTGTAGATAATCATTATGCCAACTATGATTACAAAGGTTATGTAGTTTTGCTATTAATTAAACTCGAGTAAATTGATTTAGGATGTTTTATGGGTTTTGGACTCAGGTAACCCGCTTCAGGGGCGACTCTACATGTATTGGTGTGGGGTCAAAGCACCCCATTACTTTGAAAAAATTTTATATGATGTATTCTTGAAATTGTATTGGACACCACTAAATTTAACTATGGGACCTCATATATTTTTAAAATTTAAGGTTTTTAGAGGTAAATAACCACCCACTAAAATTTCCTTCAAATATGATTAACTTTAGAAAGAAAAAAAAAATTAAGACCCCATTAGGTTTTCATCCTTGATTCGCCACTGACCCGCTTCCGTTTTAACATAACCTGAATTGCCCCGTTGTAAGTAAATGGGTAGAAATTGCCACTTACAATTATTGAGTTTTCTTTCATCTTATTATAAACCATCCCAAGGTAGCCCAGCGGTTGGGCCCCTGAGAGGTCTCAGGTTCGAATTTTGGGGTGACCAGGGAAGGGTTGGAAAAAGCTAGGGAGTATTCCTGATGGGCTGCATACACTAGAGTATTGGGTCGGATTACTCGCCCTTCCCGGGTAACCCGAACAGGGAAAACCTTACAACTCAACTTTTCATCTTATTATATTTTTGACATTGATAGTGTGCGCGAACGGGGATGCCAGATATAGAAGCAACTTTTGAAACATTGGTTGACTCATTTGTGTTCTTGGACAAAAACAAAGATGGTTATGTTAGCAGGGACGAAATGATTGGTGCAATAAATGAGACTACTTCTGGTGAAAGGTCCTCTGGGCGCATAGCCATGAAAAGATTCGGTATGTCCCCCTCTTTTGTTGCAATTTTGGCTCTGAGGTGGGCATCATGGCCACGGATTGTGGTTAATGACGTGTCAAAATGAGTATTTACAGTACCCGTTAAAGTGGGTCAGTAGGATAGGATTATGTTAAAGTTTTAACAATTGAGTATTGGTATACTTGTAAAATTTGCTTAATTTTTCGGTTGTGTGTTTGCAGAAGAAATGGATTGGGACAAAAACGGAATGGTTAACTTCAAAGAGTTCCTTTTCGCCTTTGAAAAATGGGTCGGAATTGAAGATGCTGAGGACGATGAAGATGAGTCCAACGAATAAGAAGTATACAAGTGAATCATCATGTGTTGCCATCGTGTAGTGAACGGTTAAGATCACAAGCGGCTCAGCTATCAGGCCTCTAACCAAACAGCCTTAATTACTCATGATATGTTATGATATCTTTGTGTCATTTATTTTGTTTGTACAAAGTAAATAGCTTTGAAAATAAAACTTGTGCTTATGTCTCAGTAACACATTTTGGTTGTTGTAACTCAGTAATGATGGTACCAAGTTGTTTTTAGATTCTGTTCATGAGTGTCTTGTTGTCTCGTTGAGTTTCGTACTTGAAAAAAAGTGGCAAAGCACTTGTATATGAGCGTCGTTGATTGCTACAGATGTTGCTCGTTGTTTGCGTATGGAGATTAATTAAAGTTAATTAAAATTCCTTAACACAAGTGTCATTCATTGATATATATATATATATATATATATACTAGTGTGTTCTTGGCCGTGCATAATGCACGGCCCATGAAATAAAGCTTCAATTAGTCAGGTGAACTAATAGTTGCTATTAAACCAAACTCCATAGATTCTTTTACATTTAAACTATCTAATATCATCTAAAACAGTGTTTTTAAACTTCATAAGCGGCTTCGAAAAATGGAGGCTCTACATCAGTGACAATAACTACAGAGATCGAGGCTACTACAGATATTTGATAATTGACAGATATATGTTGCTTAAGTTTCTTGCAACATTTGCGTTTGCAGACAAAACTATATTCATATTGAACCATTAAAAGGTAGTCAAAACTGGCAAGAACTACTAATAAGCCGAACTTTGTTTCTCCGGTTAAACTTGAAACTTTCCTAGCAAGCGAAACAAGTTCCAAAAAATTTTCAACGCACCACCACCATTCATCATCATTAACATCCGTAACATCCATGAATCCATCCCTAAGACACAATCATTCACTAACCAAATATACAGAGTTCCAGTTATAGGATATACTCTTACACAACCACTTTAGCTTTAAAAACGTCACAAAATGAATATAATACTACCTATCAATATTTCATAAACAACTTACTCACAGCTACCTAATCATAAAATTAATAAAGTATGTACTTTAGTTAGTATTGCACAATGCAAACATATATTGTAATAGAGCGATTGTCAATTAACTTTCAATAGGTGAATAAGTGTGATTTTGACAAAACTGATACTTGATTAAATGAAATTGAAGAACACGATACCTGCTCATATCTTCAGACATCAAACATGAATAAGCCAGAAAAAGAGGCTTTGCAGATTAAATAAAAGTATCTTCACTATATGACATGAACTTGTACACATGTATTGGACGTGATAACACACAGGCTTTAGGAAAGAAGTCTTCTTCAGTATATCAACATAAGCATAACAAAATTGGGTCAACCTTTTCAGATAATCCATTAGTGTTGCCTGATATGAATTTGTTTTAACTTTACGAAGTCAATAATTTTGTTATCATTACGCATTCGAAACCATTGTATATGCAATCTACAACACAATACTAATCATTAGCATAAGTTGATTTATGTAACTATCTACTTAATGATGAAATTACCATAACTCACTTCAAAATCGTATATGCAATCTACAACATACTAATCGATAGCGTAATTTGATTTATTCAACAATATCTATATATATAAATTGATGAAATTGCCAAAACTCACTTCAAAGTTCAAACCCTGACCAACAATATCGCATTAAGTCAACATCAAAATCAGCTATTCAACCTGGATTGACAAGTACAATAGTCAATTCAATTACAGCAATGAAATTGGAAGCTTATATGTTTTAGTGATCAAAAGACACATACAAAAGTAAAACAACTTTAAGCTAACATTTAACCAAAATCAGTAACCCCAAACATAGTAAACGAATGCAAGGACTCTTTGTTTTTTTAAACGAATGCAATGAAATTGGAAGCTTATATGTTTTAGTGATCAAAAGACACATACAAAAGTAAAACAACTTTAAGCTAACATTTAACCAAAATCAGTAACCCCAAACATAGGCGGTAAGCAGGAGGTGTCAATTGGTATGCTTGATACAACTTACAGTGGAAGCAGCTGCTGGCAAGAAGTGAAGTGTGGCTAAGGAAAACTTCAAACAAGATGAGATTAAAACCAGGATCAAATGGGTGACCAGACATATTATATGTTCAGAGACTTACAATCTGACACGTGGCAGAAGCTGGAATAGGAGTTGAGAAAAGAGTTCTTCTTATATAGTATTAAAAAGATTAAGATAAGATATGAATGAATGTATTTTTACATAGTTAACAGACATGTGTATGGCTGTTGACCACGTTTATAGGAGACAATATTTCATAATCTCCCCTTAACAAGTTCTCATTACAACATTCATTCCCTCTTTCTGCAAATCATTCATTCGTAACGCTGTAATCGCAACATAAACCATGAGCTGGTGGCGATCAGGATTCGTCGGTGCTGCAAGGGTACGCCATTTCTCTATATCTATCTTTCATTTTTCGCATTTAAATTGTAACGATTTTGTGATAATATCCAGAAAAAACTCGAAGACAACAACGCAAAGTACCAAAGGTTCGCTTTGGTCATTGGCGTCACAGGCATTGTAGGCAATAGCCTTGCCGAAATCCTACCGCTTCACGACACCCCTGGTGGACCCTGGAAAGTGTACGGTGTGGCCCGCCACCCTCGACCACCATGGCACGCTGATTATCCATTAGAATACATCCAATGTGACATCACTGATCCAGAACAAACACAATCAAAGCTCTCGAATTTACCAGACCTGACCCATGTATTTTACGTCACATGGGCTAACTGCTCAACCGAAGAAGAAAATTGCGAAGTCAATGGGAAAATGTTGAAAAATGTTTTAAATGCAGTAATACCAAACGCCCCGAATTTACAACATATATGCTTACAAACGGGTCGTAAGCATTATATCGGCCCATTTGAACAATGGGGTAAAGTTGATCATACATTTCATGATGGTCCTTTTTATGAAGATCTTCCTAGGCTTAATACTCTAAATTTCTATTACACACTTGAAGATATTTTGTTTAAAGAGGTAACACAAAAGGAAGGATTAACATGGTCAGTCCATAGACCGGGTTTGATATTTGGGTTTTCACCGTATAGTATGATGAATATATTAGGAAGTTTATGTGTTTATGCTGCAATCTGTAAATATGAAGGCGAGCCGTTAAAGTTTCCAGGAACAAAAGCGTCATGGAATAGTTATCATGACGCTTCGGATGCTGACCTCATTGCTGAGCATCATATATGGGCGGCTGTGGATGAGTACGCGAAAAATGAAGCGTTTAATGTCAGTAATGGTGATGTATTCAAATGGAAGCATTTTTGGAAAGTGTTGGCTGAGCAATTTGATGTCGAAAACGGTGGGCTACAAGAAGATGAAGATAGGAAGAGTTTGAATGAGATGATGAAAGATAAAGGGCCCGTTTGGGATGCAATCGTGACTGAAAATGAACTTTTACAGACTAAATTGGAGGAGGTTGGAGGATGGTGGTTTGTGGATGTTGTTCTAAGTAATGAATGTATGTTGGATATTATGAACAAGAGTAAGGAATATGGTTTTTTAGGGTTTCGGAATACGAAATCGTCTTTAGTTTCTTGGATTGATAAGATAAAATGTAGTAAGCTTGTTCCATAGATCTAAATCTTCTCTTTTACATTGTATTTTACTCCAGAATTTAGATTTAGATGCTTGACTTTACATATGGTGTATATATATACAAGCTTTAACTGTTTATGAGTTTATAGATATGATCATCATGTAGGCATGTAGACAATTAAATCATAAGAAATTTTTTTGTAAAAATAATAAGCTTAATCGAAGCATCTCAGTTAAAGCACTAGCGGCCATATACTTGGCGGTACATAATGGAAATAAAGGAGAACGTGACTCTTCAAACAATAACCTCTATATCTATACTAAAACATAAAACACAAAAACATTTGAACATATACTAAAACCCAAAAACCTGTAAAAAGTACCAGTGATATTTTTGTCCTTCCATAATACGAATAAATTGTGTTACATACAAGTGGACACCCTTACCAATAATTAAGATTGCTCAGAATTGAATAATCTATCAAATGCTGATTAATTGTAGAGAATATATGTTATTTAAAGATCGATGTAATCTCAGGTATAAAGTAAATTGACCAATGTTTCCAAATTAGTCCAACTTCGTACCTTTTCGGCATAAATCATATATCTCAGAGATCGTATTTTTCGAGTTGGTAGTAGTGGAATGCTTTCATTATCTAAAATAAACATTTTTCACCAAAAGATTCATCCAACAATACTACTCACTGGTAAATAGCACAATACTTCTATGTGAATCTCCGCTATCTGAATATGTTTTCCCGTCCCCTCGCAAGTATAGCATGGTTTACAGCGTTAGCAAATTTCCTAAGTTTAAATAAAAAATTAATAATAATTACTCGATTCTTAATTGAACTTCAATTTTATACTGTAACTAGGTTTTGAGCCCGTGCGTTGCACGGCTACTCAAAAGTCGTTTTAAATTCCTTATATAAAAGGAGCTGCAGTAGTGAAAGACTATAAATTACTAAGCAAACATTATAGTTTCTAAAAGTCATCTATATATGTATGTATACGCAATTACTAAATGTATACATTAATATCAGATGCTATTGAGAGTAAATATATACAATCTTCTCACTAATTCCAAAAGAACAGAGGTAAAATACATGTTATTGATCTTTTTGAAAAAAAAATACATGTTATTGATTATTATACATACTTACTTTGACAAAGTACATGTAATATATTATTCATCTTTGTGCTTCTTAAAAAAGTGCAATCTAATACAGAGTACCTTTCAAATGACTAAGGAGCTTACAAAAAATTGTATTCAAATGTGTCGATTATATTAATGAGTAAGCTTGCAGTTTGTATAAAAATTTTGTTGCTGCAACTATTCTACCAAAAAATGAAGGTGGACAATTTAAACTATTTTTTAGGGAAGTGATAAGTTTTTTTTTTCAAAACTAATAGGATATACACGTTCTCATAATTAATATATATTTTAACGATTGATTTTATTAATCTTATTTTGAGTAAAGCTTGTTATTAATGAACTTGTTAATTATAGCTTAATTATAATCACAAAATTTGAGGTTTTAACAAGTGTAAATTCCACTTGTCCTCATTCCCTATTAATATGGTAGTGTTGACAATTAGGATAAAAAAATCTATTAATCTTATTTTGAGTTAAGTTTGTTATTAATGAACTTGTTAATTATAGCTTAATTATAATCACAAAATTTGAGGTTTTGATAAGTGTAAATTTCACTTGTCCTCATTCCCTATTAATATGGTAGTGTTGACAATTAGGATAAAAAAATCTCTTTTTTATATAAGTAAGTATATAGATATAGATTAAAGTCTCAAAACTTGCTTCTTATGTATTGATCAGCCCCAAAAAAGCCCAATCTTTAGCCCATCAAGTAGTGCGGAAAATATAGGCCCATTAGCTCTTTCGAATGGACAAAACTGTGTTTTAGATCTCCCGCTCCACAAAAAGAACTGGACATTTTTTGGAACCCTAGCTACTAAGCTTAAGCTTAATCTCTTTTTGCGATTCCAACAATGAAGCTCGTCAGGTGTGCGTTTTACTTAACAATAATCGATTATTAGTTTTATATTGCTAGTTTCCTTAATTTTGTATTGTAAAGTTGAAATCATCCTGATGACGGTTACACCTATTTTTGTGTAAATAATATTATAATTAGGTTTTTGATGAAGTTGAACAACGAAACAGTCTCGATAGAGCTCAAAAACGGAACAGTTGTACATGGAACCATCACAGGTAACTCTTATACTGTTTTCAATTGTATTAGCTTCAATTGAATTATTCAGCTATTGAGTAATTAGGGTTTAGGATTTTGCAAAACCCTATAATGCACCTTATGTAAAGGTACTGTTTGCGTTGTGAATTGTGATTTGTGGTAGTTTAAAGCACATTTAAGCTTTTTATTTCATTTCATTAGCGAGGCACTTAATTTAGTAGTAAATAAAGCCATCTCTACACTGGGCTCAATATTATGTAGATTGAGTTGATGACTATCTGAATATTTGGGGTTCGGTTTTTCGTTGCAAACAGTCCATCTTCTTACGCAGATGCAAAAGTAAATCTTTGCGTTGTAGACTGTAGTTAACGAATCATTGATTTTGTAAGGGATGACTTTGGAAGGAAATGTATTGCTAGCCAAACTTTTAGACTTGACCACCTTTCTTTAAATGTTTATTAATCTCAGTTCCATTTAAATAAAATCGTCGTCTAGAAAACTCCGTGGTTGTTCTGCTTATAATCTTAATTTTTTATTTTTATGTGTTTGTGTGTACACTTAAACTTTACCTATAGGCTATATGGTTATATTTTGGTAAGGTTGCGTACTTGGTCTGATTAGGTGTGTATGAACTGAAAGGTCCGAATGATCCACAGCTTTAATAATCAATAGGTTCTCAAATCATTCTTTTGAATAATCTGAAATGCTTTGTATTGGATTGCGTCTACAACAGTTTCTGTCGTTCAATTAGTTTATAAAATATCGCCTGGAGGTATATTGTTGTAAGTTGCAACCCTTCAAAAAAAAAAGTTTATCAACAACGACTTCAAACATGTTACTGTTTTCCTTTCTTACCCGTATAGGGAATAAAAAATCTGTCATGAAGAAATTGAAGAATTGTACAAGGAAAGTAATAGTTTTAGTTATTCAGTAGGAGACCCTCTAATCCTAAGCAGAAGGGAGATCTGCTGTTTTTCTTTAGTTTCCTATTCCGAAATTTAGGACCGACATATTGTCCTTTAAACAGGGACATAGTTTCGATTATGTATTATTGATGTTTTCTGCGGATTGATTTTAATAGAAAAGGGTAGATAATTGTCTCATGTCTGACATTTGTGTTATAGATTTTCTAAACCTGTAGCTTTACGAGACATCATATGGGGTGCTTGTTCAACCCTTTTAGAGTTTTGTAATTCTTCCTCGACTAACATGATCCAAATGGGTGTTGATTTCTTATTTTATCAATGTCTATATGTAAAGCAAGTTTATCCGTGAAGTTACTCTGACCTGTTTGCTTTTGTATCGTGCAGGTGTTGATATCAGCATGAATACGCACTTGAAGACGGTGAAGTTGACACTGAAAGGGAAAAATCCTGTAACCCTTGATCATTTGAGCATAAGAGGCAATAATATTCGTTACTATATACTTCCCGACAGCTTGAATCTGGAGACCTTGCTAGTGGAAGAGACACCTAGAGTCAAGCCCAAGAAGCCAACTGCAGGTAGTTTTTTTTTTTTTTTTTTTTTTGAAGTTTATATCTTATACATGCTACAACTGGAGGTGGAAAGTCTTGATTGTAGTTTTCATCTCTTGTAAAATCGTTTATAGTCCCGTTAGAGATCAAATGAAACTTAAAATTTCCATAATGGGTTGGAGTTGGCACCTATAGCTATAACAGTTGCACTTGTGTTCTATCTTGTTTATTAATGGTTTATCTTTTCACCTCTGATGCAGGGCGAGCTGTGGGCCGTGGAAGGGGACGAGGGCGGGGCCGTGGACGTGGGCGTGGCCGTTAGTCATGTTATTATTCTCATGCTATGTGCTAGTACTTGGCTATGTTGATGGTGTAATTTTTTATGTGGAACTGTATCAAACAATTTCTTGCATTCGGTTTGGCAAAGATTTACTAGTAAGATGATTGAATTTAGGATTTTTAAAGTGTTCTTGTATGAACGCCCCAATTTTCAAATGGTTTCATCTGTTTTTTTTCTTGTATTAACGGATGTCACTTATGTTGTGTACCCTCTTTATTTTTTTTGAACAGCGATTGGGATCACCCGAGGGGACTAAACCACCCGTTGCGATCATCTCCCATGAGTGGATACTTCATGGCAGGGATGAAATTGTGTTTTTAATATGTAGCCAACGGGGTCATTTTGACCCGATCTAACGTGTTTTTATAGCTATAAAAGTCAAAAGGGTCAAGGCGCCAGCTTGGCGTGCGGTACCAATTGAAACTGGTACATAAGATAAAAGAGTTGATATGCCCAGGGGTTACCTGCAATAATATCTAAAATTACTCAACATAATGTTAGGATATTAGGACCCAAACAACGCAAGTGATTCTTCAAGATCACTCACCCACTTAATGAACGAAAGAATATAAATGCGAAAAAGTAAATCGACACAAGATATAACGTGGTTATATGCAATCGTTGTGATTGCTTTAGTCCACGGACCAACTAGAGATCGTTTATTTACTGAATATTTGAGAGTGGTGTATTACAATGAGATACAATGAGCTCCATTTATAGGAGAAACAAGAACACTTAAGAAACTAGCAAGGAATCTTCATCATGACAAGTAATTATCATGTTTGCCAACTAACTAGCTTTACACCCTTGAATTAGCATGATCACAGCCTCAATTCAAGGTGTAAAGTATCCACTTTGCACCTAAAGCAAAAGGAGAATCAAACAAAATCGGATCCCACATGAAAAAAGGTTGCCAGCTGCTGCCAGCAAACGTGCGCGCCGTGCACACTTAAACGTGCGCGCCGTGCACACTCCCAAACTTCGAGCAAGCCTTCTGATCAAAACTTCTCTGGTGCGCGCAGGGAGCGCGCCGCGCACCATCACCGCTCACAATCAACTTGCTCTGTTTTTGATCTGTTTTTCTCTGTTTCACGCTTACCGAAATCTGCAAAATCCGTGCAAGTGTTTGAAACATTTTTTTTTTCTCGTTTTGTATAAATGTCTCCATATTCTAACAAATCTCCCACTTGGAGACTTTGAACAAAACTCCAATCATATCAATGAATTAACCAAGAACATTAAACCACCTTCGATTACCGCCAAATACCATTTGGGACACGCACGCTCAACACATACTTCGGATGAGTAGACTTTCGATAAAAGGTCTTCAATACTACTTGTTAAACTTGTAACACCATTCACATCTCTAGTTGGGGTCTTCTCTCATCAATTCATGAGAAGACCAATTGAGGTAATGCAAAACCTCAATTTCTCCGTTGTAACCACCTTAGTAAACATATCGGCAGGATTCTTCGTACCAAGGATTTTCTCCAAGAATAAAGTGCCATCATTTATATGTTGTCGAATAAAATGATATCTTATCTTGATGTGTTTCGTTCGACTATGAAACACCGGATTCTTCCCAAGATGAACCGCACTTTGATTATCACAATACAAGACGCAATAGTCTTGTCTTTTACCCAACTCGCCTAAGAAGTTCTTCAACCACACTAGCTCTTTAGAAGCTTCCGCAATAGCCATGTATTCGGCTTCGGTGGTTGACAAAGCAACACTCTTTTGCAATCGAGATAACCAACTAATCGCCGTCTTCCCCATTGTGAAAACATAACCCGTAGTGCTTTTCCCCGAATCATCACATCCACCCAAATTAGCATCCGCATAACCTCTAAGTATGAGATTGTTTTTGGAGAAACACAATCCCATATTAGAAGTACCTTTCAAATAACGAAGCAACCATTTGACCGCTTCCCAATGCTCTTTCCCAGGATTAGACATATAACGACTTACAACTCCCACTGCTTGAGCAATATCGGGTCTTGTACAAACCATGGCATACATAATACTACCCACGGCCGATGCATATGGAACCTTTTCCATATCCTTCTTGTCTCTTTCCGTTTTTGGTGATTGACTTTTCGATAACTTTAAGGTGCTTCCCAAAGGCATAGAACGAGCCTTTGAATCTTCCATGTTGAACCTCTCTACTACTTTCTCAATATATTTGGATTGAGACAAGTATAGAGTACCCTTTACACGATCGCGCACAATACTCATACCAAGTATTTGCCTAGCACCGCCAAGATCTTTCATCTCGAATTCTCGGGAAAGTAATCCCTTCAACTTGTTAATTTCGGACATGTTTGAACCTGCAAGCAACATGTCATCAACATACAACAATAAGATTATGTAAGAAGACTTGAATTTCTTCAAGTAGCAACAGTGATCCGCTTCACATCTTAAGAAACCAATCTTCTTCATAAACTCGTCAAACTTCAAGTACCATTGCCGAGGTGCTTGCTTCAATCCATACAAACTTTTATTTAGCTTACAAATCCACTTCTCTTTACCGTTTACCTCAAAGCCCTCGGGTTGCCTCATGTAGATCTCTTCAACAAGATCACCATGTAAGAATGCAGTTTTTACATCTAGTTGCTCAAGATGTAAGTCGTTGGATGCGACTATAGAAAGTACCAAACGGATAGTAGTCATTTTAACTACCGGTGAAAATATCTCTTTGTAGTCAACCCCTTCCTTTTGTTGAAAGCCTTTGACTACCAAACGAGCCTTGTACCTTTTCTTGCCATCCGACTCATTCTTGATTCGATACACCCATTTGTTTTGCAACGCCCTTTTATCATGAGGTAACTTCACTAGTGACCAAGTTTTATTCTTCTCAAGTGACCCATCTCTTTTTTCATGGCAAGCTCCCATTGTATTAATTCTTTTGCTTTCCTTGCCTCAAAGTAACTTTCGGGTTCACCATTCTCGGTATAGAGCAAGTAGTTTGCTGATGGAGAATACCTAAGATTAGGTTTGGGCACTCTAGTCGAGCGTCTTGGTGTAGGAGTAACCGGAATGGTTGGACCGGTTTCATTTGTGTCCTCCTCATCACTAGAGCTCGCACTATGTTCGGAATCATCACCGCTTTCCGAATCATCCCCATCATTAGCATTTTCCTACGCCTCACCGTTATTTGGCAATTCATTGTTTCCCAAACTCCCACTAGAACCTGCAAGATCATCAATAGAAACATCGTCAAAAGTAACTTGACTCGGTTTAGGACTCCCCGTTTCCGGTTTACCATAGACCGAATCTTCATCAAAAGTAACATCTCGCGAACGAATTACTTTTCTAGTTTATTTGTCCCAACAACGATAGCCCATTTCATCCGACCCGTAGCCTACGAAAATACACTTCTTTGACTTAGCTTCAAGCTTGTATTTATCCGCATCTTTGGTCTTCACATATGCATTACACCCAAAGATCCTAAGGTGACCATAACTCACCTTCTTGCCTTGCCATTCTTCCTCGGGAATTCGGAAACCTAACGGTGTTGAGGGTCCCCTATTTATCAAATAAGCCGCCGTATTGACCGCATCCGCCCAAAACATTTTAGGCAAACCGGCATGTAGTCTCATACTCTTAGCCCTTTCATTTAACGTACGATTCATACGTTCGGCGACCCCATTGTGTTGCGGTGTCTCCGGTACCGTTTTCAACATTCTAATACCGAGCTTTGCACAATGGTCCTTAAACTCGAGACTACCATATTCTCCTCCATTATCCGACTTCAAGCACTTAACCTTCAAGTTAGTCTCATTTTCTACCATAGCTTTCCACTTCACAAAAGTATTAAATACATCGGATTTAGCTTTAAGAAAATAAACCCATACCTTTCGAGTGGAGTCGTCAATGAAGGTGACATAATAGCGAGAACCTCCATGTGATTCTACATTGGTTGGACCAAACACATCCGTATGAACGAGCTCCAATTTCTCTAACTTAGGTGCATTCCCCGATTTCCCAAAAGTCACCTTCTTTTGCTTCCCATAAACACATGGTTCGCAAAACCCAAGTTCTACTTTCTTCAAATCCGGAATCCTCCCACTCGAAACAAGCATCTTCATACCCTTCTCACTTATATGCCCGAGTCTTCGGTGCCATAGAGTTGATTCGGACTAAACATTAACCGTAGCAACCACCGTGTCTTCATCAAACACTTCAACCATATAAAGTGTTCCCCTTTTATGCCCACGAGCCACAATACTACTACCCTTAACCACCTTCCATTGGCGGTTTTCAAAACTAACCGCGTTACCTTCATCATCTAATTGACCAACCGAAATAAGTTTCCTTTTCAATTTAGGAATGTACCTTACGTTCTTCAAAGTCTAATTAGAACCAAGAGTAGTCTTCAAAACAACATCTCCAATGCCCTCTATATTGAGTTGCTTGTTGTCCGCCAATCTCACATTGCCTTGGTATGAACGAAAATTCTTCATCATGCTTTTGATATGAGTAGCATGAAACGAAGCTCCCGAATCCAAAATCCAAGACTCCATAGAATTTTCAACACTACACAAAAGTGCATCATCACTTTCCCCTTCGGCCAAGTTTACACCTTTCGTGGAACCATTTTTGCAATTCCTTTGAAAATGCCCCTTTTGTGACAAACCGGAAATTTCCAACCAAATTTAAACTTTAATCTTTATATGTTTCCGATACAATAAGCAATATTTGTTAAGTTAAATTTCAAGAATTTTAAACTATGTTCATACATTCATTAAACCTCGACCAAGTTCCAACGATTCACGAACCATTAAACGAATATGATTATATATGTATATGTGTATATATATTATAACTTGAAACGTAAATAAAATATTAGATTAAATACTTTATATGATTGTATCTGTTTCAAAATGTTTATCAATGGAATTAGAAGATAAGATCAAATGATTGAATTATCAGATATATTAAATTATGATTACAAGTCTCTGTTGAAAGGCCCACGTTGATTTGAGAAATCTTTCCATTTTAACAATATTCGGAAAATGGTAAAGTAATTTATAAATAAGAACAAATTGTCAATCATTGAGAACTAGACAAAGGATAGTGGAAGATTGAATCTCATAAAGACTCGATTGATCTATTTAGTTTCAAACGTACAAAAACGTTTTCAGTTTAAAAAAAACTTTATTATTAAAACGTATATAACTTTTATAAATATCTAGAACCACTTTTGACAACTCATTACTTAACTAGTATGATAAAGATAACGATATTTATATTTTATTTTATTAAATATATATAACGATTTAAATTAATATTATATATATTTATATGCGTATAATACGTACATAGTTTTATACTTTTACTATACTTAAACTTTACCTTTACTTTATTTTTACTTTACTTTAACTTTAATAATTCACTTTAATAATTCATACTTTAATAATTTATACTTTAATAATTCACTTTAATAATTCATACTTTAATAATTCACTTTAATAATTCATACTTTAATAATTCACTTTAATAATTCAAAAATCTATTATAAATAGAATTCAATAGGTTTCATTATTTCATAGAAACTTGAAAATATTTTTCTCTAAACTCTCTCAATCGATTTACATATATATATTTACTTCGTATTATTTCAAGATATTATTAGTATACATAAAATATTACGACGGAGTGTTGTCCGAGTGATTTCGAAATTGTTTTTCGAGTAGGATAGGATTAAGGAAATTATGGGTTATAGCTATGGAGGTGATTGAGTATGGTTCATGGGTATGCTCGCGAGGTCAATATAGTGTTTATCATTTCCGTTACGTCTACGTACCTTTCCTGCAATATTAAATCTCAATATTGATACGTGAGTACTCATAATTTAACTTTTACATACTAATAGTGTATCCCTGACTAGTGCTCGAGTATTTAGGATTATGCATGCTTGTACTTTTGATATTGCCCTTAGACAGGTTAGGTTGAATCTTGAATTAGTTACACTTGCGGTTGAGATAAGGTATAAGATACGCATGTCCTTGGAAAGCTAGCGAAAAATTAAGAACTTTTCCTTTAGATATCGAATGGTTTCGATGAACGGATTAGAAGTTATAATCAATTGAATTTTCGATATTTTTATTAAAAATGATTATTATTATCGTCGTTTTTATCGTCGTTCTAGTTTTATCTTATTATTATCATTATTATTATCTTTATCAATAAAAGGGATTTATCATTAAAAATTGTTTTTTTTATTACTATCGTTATTATCGTTAAAGTTATAATTAGTATTATTATTATTATTATCCAATTATTATTATTATTATTATTATTATTATTATTATTATTATTATTATTATTATTAGTATTATTA
Source organism: Rutidosis leptorrhynchoides (assembly GCF_046630445.1). Lineage (NCBI taxonomy): Eukaryota > Viridiplantae > Streptophyta > Magnoliopsida > Asterales > Asteraceae > Rutidosis > Rutidosis leptorrhynchoides. Next base: position 30,516,691 of record NC_092338.1, on the reverse strand, counting down.
TTATTATCATCATTATTAATATATATATATATATCATTATTTAAAAATAGTTATTGTTATTGTTATTATTATTATTACTATATTATCATTAAGATAATTATTAGTATTATCGTTAATAATATTATAGTAACTATCATTATTAATATTAGTGTAATTAAAACAAATAATTGTAACACCTAAATATTTTGATTACTATTATTATCATTATTATGAACACGATATAAAAGACGATTAAAAGCTATTAAACGAAACGATTAGGAAATAATGAGTAAGAGTATCATGATGAAATTAAAATATTATAAGATATTAATTTAGATAAAATTATCGTTCTTATTATTTTTATCATTACTATTATTATTAAAAGTATCGTTAGTATTAAAACTATCATTTTAACAAAAATTATCATTTTAATAGAAATGTCATTGTTACTATAAAATATTATTATTATTATTATTTTAAATAGAATTATTATTTTAAAGATAATATTAAAAATTATCGTAAATATTAAAGTTATCATAATTAGAATTATCGTTTTATCATAATGTCATATTAGTAATTATAAATATTGATATTTTTATAATAATAATTATTATTACAAAATAATACAACTTTTACTTACTATCATTATAGATATTATTTTATCAAATAAATATGTGATACAAACATATTTTACTACGTGTAATAACTTACTTTAATAATACCTATCATATTATCTTTATGATATTAAATGAACCCTATAAATTTTATTGCTTAATATATATAAAAGTATATTTTATTATATAAATTTAATATAAAATTTTATTTATTAATAAATAAATTATATTATTTACTCTAATAAATCTTTTAAAAATATTTAAAAATATAAAACGACGATATTTAAACTATATATTAATCATGTATAGATTTTTGGAAATTATTTTGAATCAAATTTACTTTTGTTGACTTTTGCATATTAGTCTCGAGCATTAGGATTGTGGTACACTATGACTTGACCTAATTTGTTAGACAAATATTGACCAACATATAAATATATATAATTAATTTAGGTTCGTGAATCCGAGGCCAACCTTGCACTTGTTCAATGACGTTATATGTATTTTTACTACGAAATACAGTATGGTGAGTTTCATTTGCCTTTTTACCCTTTATATTTTTGGGCTGAGAATACATGCGCAACTTTTATAAATGTTTTACGAAATAGACACAAGTACGTGAAACTACATTCTATGGTTGAATTATCGAAATCGAATATGCCCCTTTTTATTAAGTCTGGTAATCTAAGAATTAGGGAACAGACACCCTAATTGACGCGAATCCTAAAGATAGATATATTGCGCCTAACAAACCCCATCCAAAGTACTGGATGCTTTAGTACTTCGAAATTTATATCATTTTCGAAGGAGGATCCCGGAATGATAGGGGATATTCTTATATGTATCTAGTTAATGTCGGTTACCAGGTGTTCACCATATGAATGATTATTTTTGTCTCTATGCATGGGACGCATATTTATGAGAACTGAAAATGAAATTCTTGTGGTCTATTAAAATGATGAAAATAAATGATTATGATAAACTAATGAACTCACCAACCTTTTGGTTGACACTTTAAAGCATGTTTATTCTCAGGTGTTAAAGAAATCTTCCGCTGTGCATTTGCTCATTTTAAAGATATTACTTGGAGTCTTTCATAGCATATTTCGAAGAACGTTGCATTCGAGTCATTGAGTTCATCAAAGATTATTATTAAATCAATTTATAGTTGGATAGTGGATATTATGAAATGGTATGCATGCCTGTCAATTTTCGATGTAAAGAAAGTTTGTCTTTTAAAAACAAATGCAATGTTTGTAAAATGTATCATATAGAGGTCAAATACCTCGCAATGTAATCAACTATTGTGAATCGTTTATAATGTATATGAACGGGTCCTTTCACCTTTTGATTGCAACCCCAACAAGTAACTTCACTTCTATCTTTCGATGGATATGAAATGTCCCGTTCTTATTGATTAAAAACGTTCCATATTAATTGATTTCGTTGCGAGGTTTTGACCTCTATATGAGACGTTTTTCAAAGACTGCATTCATTTTTAAAACAAACCATAACCTTTATTTCATAAATAAAGGTTTAAAAAGCTTTACGTAGATTATCAAATAATGATAATCTAAAATATCCTGTTTACACACGACCATTACATAATGGTTTACAATACAAATATGTTACATCGAAATCAGTTTCTTGAATGCAGTTTTTACACAATATCATACAAACATGGACTCCAAATCTTGTCCTTATTTTAGTATGCAACAGCGGAAGCTCTTAATATTCACATGAGAATAAACATGCTTTAAACGTCAACAAAAATGTTGGTGAGTTATAGGTTTAACCTATATATATCAAATCGTAACAATAGACCACAAGATTTCATATTTCAATACACATCCCATACATAGAGATAAAAATCATTCATATGGTGAACACCTGGTAACCGACAATAACAAGATGCATATATAAGAATATCCCCATCATTCCGGGACACCCTTCGGATATGATATAAATTTCGAAGTACTAAAGCATCCGGTACTTTGGATGGGGTTTGTTAGGCCCAATAGATCTATCTTTAGGATTCGCGTCAATTAGGGTGTCTGTTCCCTAATTCTTAGATTACCAGACTTAATAAAAAGGGGCATATTCGATTTCGATAATTCAACCATAGAATGTAGTTTCACGTACTTGTGTCTATTTTGTAAATCATTTATAAAACCTGCATGTATTGTCATCCCAAAAATATTAGATTTTAAAAGTGGGACTATAACTCACCAACATTTTTGTTGACATTTTAAGCATGTTTATTCTCAGGTGATTATTAAGAGCTTCCGCTGTCGCATACTTAAATAAGGACAAGATTTGGAGTCCATGCTTGTATGATATTGTGTAAAAACTGCATTCAAGAAACTTATTTTGTTGTAACATATTTGTATTGTAAACCATTATGTAATGGTCGTGTGTAAACAGGATATATTAGATTATCATTATTTGATAATCTACGTAAAGCTTTTTAAACCTTTATTGATGAAATAAAGGTTATGGTTTGTTTAAAAATGAATGCAGTCTTTGAAAAACGTCTCATATAGAGGTCAAAACCTCGCAACGAAATCAATTAATATGGAACGTTTTTAATCAATAAGAACGGGACATTTCAGTTGGTATCCGAGCGTTGGTCTTAGAGAACCAGAAAATTTGCATTAGTGTGTCTTATCGAGTTTGTTAGGATGCATTAGTGAGTCTGGACTTCGACCGTGTTTTCTTTAAAAATGATTGCTTAACATTTTTGTTGGAAACTATATATTTTTAACATATGAATATTATGTGATATATTAATCTCTTAACGTGTTTGATATTATGTGATAGATGTCTACCTCTAGAACAAGTCCCATTGACTCACCTAATAATAATGAAGAGTCAAATGTAAATTGGAATGATTTGTGGACTGATTCACAAGTTCCCGAAGAGGAACCGGAAGAAGAGTCGGAACCGGAAGAAGAATCGGAACCGGAAGAAGAATCGGAACCGGATGAAGAAATAGAACCGGTGGGGGAAATAATAAAACGGTTAAGTAAAAGAAAATCCTCAACCAATAGACCAAAGTTAATTATGGTCAATGGTGTTTCCGCCAAGGAAGCAAAATATTGGGAGGATTACCAATTCTCCGATGAATCGGATTCCGACGAGAATTCCGATGATGTTATAGAAATTACCCCAACTGAATTTAAAAAGGCAAAAGAAAATAATAAGGGAAAGGGCATAAAAATAGAGAAATCTAATTCCAACCCCGATGAACTTTATATGTATCGTCAACCCCCGAAGTCCTTAAGTTGTAACAATGACCCGGGAACCTCTAAACCACCAGGTTTTTCTAAACCAATGTGGACAACGACGACTCGTATTAGGGGAACATCATATATCCCTAGAAACTTGGCAAAATGAACCAAAACCGAAGAAGAAGAAACGAGCGAGTCGGAATAAGATAGTTGTATTCGTGTGGTGTAATATATGTAATATAGTGTTCTTATGCTTTATGATATATGTAAAAATTGCTTGTATTAATAAGTATTTTTTTATGAAACTAACTCTTGTCTATTTTACAGTTTAAAAACACAAAATGGATAGACAACCCAATATTTTAAGAGACCTACCCGGAGACATGATTGATGAAATCTTGTCTAGAGTCGGCCAGAATTCTTCGGCACAACTATTTAAGGCGAGATCAGTTTGTAAGACATTCGAAGAACGTTCCAAGAATGTCTTGGTTTATAAGAGACTTTCGTTTGAAAGATGGGGGATATCACATTGGGAAACCCATAAGTTACGATGTGTTTACTTTGACGCATATATTGCGGGGAACCCAAATGCTATTTTACGCAACGGGTTAAGAAATTATTTTGACTCAATATATCCGAATATTGGACTTCGTGATTTAGAAAAAGCGGCTAACATGCAACATAAAGAAGCATGTTATGCTTACGGATTAGTAATGTTCGCTTCTCACCAAAGTGAGAACAAGAACATCGGGCTACAACTATTAAACAAAACGTTTCCACAAGTGACGGAGTCGGTAATTGGGGTAAGAAATGAGGTTTTTAGATTATTACGGGACTGTTGGACATTACGTAACCCTCGTCCCTTTGATGACGTTACAACACGCTGTCTTATCAACGGCCATAACGGTTATGTTGCACAAGACCAAGGATGGGAAGTAGTCCTAGTAAAACCAGAATGCATGACTTGTTTCTGGACGTATGAATTACGTGTATTTATTGCCTTTGCTGAACGACTTGTGTACTAGCTAGAATTGTCTTCACAACTATCTTGTATCAAAGTTATTGTGTGCTATATTTCATGCTTTATGTAAAATAAGCGGTATTGTAAGTTTGTAAAATATTGTATAAAAGTTTGAACGCGAAATATTATTATAATCAGTTTTTCATATAGAATTGTAGTAGTTGAATTGTATATTAGCTACTAAGTATGAACTTAACGGGTAGGTACTACCCGAATTTAAACTTATAAAACGCTAATATGAAGAAAAAGCTTTTATAAATGAGTTCATATTATGCTACGAAATACTATTAACTACTCTTAATATTCTGTATGATTAACTTGTTCCATTTAACTATTTTGAAGGAAATGGCACCGACTACTCGACACACCGTGAATATGAATGAAGAGGAATTCCGTACTTTTCTAGCTTCAAACATAGCCGCAGTACAGGCTGCGCTACATACCAACAATAACCTTGGATCTAGCAGTACAGGAAATCGTGTAGGATGCACCTACAAAGAATTCACTGCCTGCAAACCTTTGGAATTTGATGGAACCGAAGGACCGATCGGATTGAAACGGTGGACCGAGAAGGTTGAATCGGTGTTTGCCATAAGTAAGTGTACTGAAGAGGACAAAGTGAAGTACGCTACGCATACCTTCACAGGTTCTGCGTTAACATGGTGGAATACCTATCTAGAGCAAGTGGGACAAGATGATGCGTACGCACTACCGTGGTCAGCATTCAAGCACTTGATGAACGAGAAGTACCGTCCCAGAACCGAGGTCAATAAGCTCAAGACAGAACTTAGAGGGTTACGAACCCAAGGATTTGATATTACCACGTACGAAAGACGATTCACAGAATTGTGCCTATTGTGTCCGGGAGCATTCGAAGATGAGGAAGAGAAGATCGACGCGTTTGTGAAAGGATTACCGGAAAGAATCCAAGAAGATATAAGTTCACACGAGCCCGCCTCCATACAACAGGCATGTAGAATGGCTCACAAACTAGTGAACCAGATTGAAGAAAGAATTAAAGAACAGACTGCTGAAGAGGCCAATGTGAAGCAAGTCAAAAGAAAGTGGGAGGAAAACGGTGATAAGAATCACCAATACAACAACAACAGCAATTACAACAATAATCGCAACAATTATCCCAACAATCGCAACATCAATCGCAACTACAACAAACGGCCCAACAACAACAACAACAACAACAACAACAGCAACTACAACAATCATCCCAACAACAATAATAACCGCAACAACAACAACAATCAGAAGCAACTATGCCAAAGGTGTGAAAAGAATCACTCGGGGTTCTGCACCAAATTTTGCAACAAGTGTAAAAGAAATGGTCATAGCGCGGCGAAGTGTGAGGTCTACGGACCAGGGGTTAATAGAACGAAAGGAACAAATGGTGTCGGAACGAGTAATGGCGGAGCAAGTAGTGTCGGAGCAAGTTATGCCAATGTAGTTTGTTATAAATGTGGAAAACCAGGCCACATTATTAGAAATTGCCCGAACCAGGAGAACACGAATGGACAAGGCCGTGGAAGAGTTTTCAATATTAATGCGGTAGAGGCACAGGAAGACCCGGAGCTTGTTACGGGTACGTTTCTTATTGACAATAAATCTGCTTACGTTTTATTTGATTCGGGTGCGGATAGAAGCTATATGAGTAGAGATTTTTGTGCTAAATTAAGTTGTCCATTGACGCCTTTGGATAGTAAATTTTTACTCGAATTAGCAAATGGTAAATTAATTTCAGCAGATAATATATGTCGGAATCGAGAAATTAAACTGGTTAGCGAAACATTTAAGATTGATTTGATACCAGTAGAGTTAGGGAGTTTTGATGTGATAATCGGTATGGACTGGTTGAAAGAAGTGAAAGCGGAGATCGTTTGTTACAAAAATGCAATTCGCATTATACAAGAAAAAGGAAAACCCTTAATGGTGTACGGAGAAAAGGGCAACACGAAGCTACATCTTATTAGTAATTTGAAGGCACAAAAACTAATAAGAAAAGGTTGCTATGCTGTTCTAGCACACGTCGAGAAAGTACAAACTGAAGAAAAGAACATCAATGATGTTCCCATTGCAAAAGAATTTCCCGATGTATTTCCGAAAGAATTACCGGGATTACCCCCACATCGATCCGTTGAATTTCAAATAGATCTTGTACCAGGAGCTGCACCAATAGCTCGTGCTCCTTACAGACTCGCACCCAGCGAGATGAAAGAACTGCAAAGCCAATTACAAGAACTTTTAGAGCGTGGTTTCATTCGACCAAGCACATCACCGTGGGGAGCTCCTGTTTTGTTTGTCAAGAAGAAAGATGGTACATTCAGGTTGTGTATCGACTACCGAGAGTTGAACAAACTTACCATCAAGAACCGCTACCCACTACCGAGAATCGACGACTTATTTGATCAACTACAAGGCTCGTCTGTTTATTCAAAGATTGACTTACGTTCCGGGTATCATCAAATGCGGGTGAAAGAAGATGATATTCCAAAGACTGCTTTCAGAACACGTTACGGTCATTACGAGTTTATGGTCATGCCGTTTGGTTTAACTAATGCACCAGCTATGTTCATGGACCTTATGAACCGAGTGTGTGGACCATACCTTGACAAGTTTGTCATTGTTTTCATTGATGACATACTTATTTACTCAAAGAATGACCAAGAACACGGTGAACATTTGAGAAAAGTGTTAAAAGTATTGAGGAAGGAAGAATTGTACGCAAAGTTTTCAAAGTGTGCATTTTGGTTGGAAGAAGTTCAATTCCTCGGTCACATAGTGAACAAAGAAGGTATTAAGGTGGATCCGGCAAAGATAGAAACTGTTGAAAAGTGGGAAACCCCGAAAACTCCGAAACACATACGCCAGTTTTTAGGACTAGCTGGTTACTACAGAAGGTTCATCCAAGACTTTTCCAGAATAGCAAAACCCTTGACTGCATTAACGCATAAAGGGAAGAAATTTGAATGGAATGATGAACAAGAGAAAGCGTTTCAGTTATTGAAGAAAAAGCTAACTACGGCACCTATATTGTCATTGCCTGAAGGGAATGATGATTTTGTGATTTATTGTGACGCATCAAAGCAAGGTCTCGGTTGTGTATTAATGCAACGAACGAAGGTGATTGCTTATGCGTCTAGACAATTGAAGATTCACGAACAAAATTATACGACGCATGATTTGGAATTAGGCGTGGTTGTTTTTGCATTAAAGACTTGGAGGCACTACTTATATGGGGTCAAAAGTATTATATATACCGACCACAAAAGTCTTCAACACATATTTAATCAGAAACAACTGAATATGAGGCAGCGTAGGTGGATTGAATTATTGAATGATTACGATTTTGAGATTCGTTACCACCCGGGGAAGGCAAATGTGGTAGCCGATGCCTTGAGCAGGAAGGATAGAGAACCCATTCGAGTAAAATCTATGAATATAATGATTCATAATAACATTACTACTCAAATAAAGGAGGCGCAACAAGGAGTTTTAAAAGAGGGAAATTTAAAGGATGAAATACCCAAAGGATCGGAGAAACATCTTAATATTCGGGAAGACGGAACCCGGTATAGGGCTGAAAGGATTTGGGTACCAAAATTTGGAGATATGAGAGAAATGGTACTTAGAGAAGCTCATAAAACCAGATACTCAATACATCCTGGAACGGGGAAGATGTACAAGGATCTCAAGAAACATTTTTGGTGGCCGGGTATGAAAGCCGATGTTGCTAAATACGTAGGAGAATGTTTGACGTGTTCTAAGGTCAAAGCTGAGCATCAGAAACCATCAGGTCTACTTCAACAACCCGAAATCCCGGAATGGAAATGGGAAAACATTACCATGGATTTCATCACTAAATTGCCAAGGACTGCAAGTGGTTTTGATACTATTTGGGTAATAGTTGATCGTCTCACCAAATCAGCACACTTCCTACCAATAAGAGAAGATGACAAGATGGAGAAGTTAGCACGACTGTATTTGAAGGAAGTCGTCTCCAGACATGGAATACCAATCTCTATTATCTCTGATAGGGATGGCAGATTTATTTCAAGATTCTGGCAGACATTACAGCAAGCATTAGGAACTCGTCTAGACATGAGTACTGCCTATCATCCACAAACTGATGGGCAGAGCGAAAGGACGATACAAACGCTTGAAGACATGCTACGAGCATGTGTTATTGATTTCGGAAACAGTTGGGATCGACATCTACCGTTAGCAGAATTTTCCTACAACAACAGCTACCATTCAAGCATTGAGATGGCGCCGTTTGAAGCACTTTATGGTAGAAAGTGCAGGTCTCCGATTTGTTGGAGTGAAGTGGGGGATAGACAGATTACGGGTCCGGAGATTATACAAGAAACTACTGAGAAGATCATCCAAATTCAACAACGGTTGAAAACCGCCAAAAGTCGACAAAAGAGCTACGCTGACATTAAAAGAAAAGATATAGAATTTGAAATTGGAGAGATGGTCATGCTTAAAGTTGCACCTTGGAAAGGCGTTGTTCGATTTGGTAAACGAGGGAAATTAAATCCAAGGTATATTGGACCATTCAAGATTATTGATCGTGTCGGACCAGTAGCTTACCGACTAGAGTTACCTCAACAACTCGCGGCTGTACATAACACTTTCCACGTCTCGAATTTAAAGAAATGTTTTGCTAAAGAAGATCTCACTATTCCGTTAGATGAAATCCAAATCAACGAAAAACTCCAATTCATCGAAGAACCCGTCGAAATAATGGATCGTGAGGTTAAAAGACTTAAGCAAAACAAGATACCAATTGTTAAGGTTCGATGGAATGCTCGTAGAGGACCCGAGTTCACCTGGGAGCGTGAAGATCAGATGAAGAAGAAATACCCGCATCTATTTCCAGAAGATTCGTCAACACCTTCAACAGCTTAAAATTTCGGGACGAAATTTATTTAACGGGTAGGTACTGTAGTGACCCGAACTTTTCCATGTTTATATATATTAATTGAGATTGATGTTTACATGATTAAATGTTTCCAACATGTTAAGCAATCAAACTTGTTAAGACTTGATTAATTGAAATAGGTTTCATATAGACAATTGACCACCCAAGTTGACCGGTGATTCACGAACGTTAAAACTTGTAAAAAAACTATATGATGACATATATATGGTTATATATATAGTTAACATGATATTATGATAAGTAAACATATCATTAATTATATTAACAATGAACTACATATGTAAAAACAAGACTACTAACTTAATGATTTTGAAACGAGACATATATGTAACGTTTATCGTTGTAACGACATTTAATGTATATATATCATATTAAGAGATATTCGTACATCATAATATCATGATAATATAATAATTTAAAATCTCTTTTGTTATTATAAACATTGGGTTAACAACATTTAACAAGATCGTTAACCTAAAGGTTTCAAAACAACACTTACATGTAACGACTAACGATGACTTAACGACTCAGTTAAAATGTATATACATGTAGTGTTTTAATATGTATTTATACACTTTTGAAAGACTTCAATACACTTATCAAAATACTTCTACTTAACAAAAATGCTTACAATTACATTCTCGTTCAGTTTCATCAACAATTCTACTCGTATGCACCCGTATTCGTACTCGTACAATACACAGCTTTTAGATGTATGTACTATTGGTATATACACTCCAATGATCAGCTCTTAGCAGCCCATGTGAGTCACCTAACACATGTGGGAACCATCATTTGGCAACTAGCATGAAATATCTCATAAGATTACAAAAATATGAGTAATCATTCATGACTTATTTACATGAAAACAAAATTACATATCCTTTATATCTAATCCATACACCAACGACCAAAAACACCTACAAACACTTTCATTCTTCAATTTTCTTCATCTAATTGAACTCTCTCAAGTTCTATCTTCAAGTTCTAAGTGTTCTTCATAAATTCCAAAAGTTCTAGTTTCATAAAATCAAGAATACTTTCAAGTTTGCTAGCTCACTTCCAATCTTGTAAGGTGATCATCCAACCTCAAGAAATCTTTGTTTCTTACAGTAGGTTATCATTCTAATACAAGGTAATAATCATATTCAAACTTTGGTTCAATTTCTATAACTATAACAATCTTATTTCAAGTGATGATCTTACTTGAACTTGTTTTCGTGTCATGATTTTGCTTCAAGAACTTTGAGCCATCCAAGGATCCATTGAAGCTAGATCCATTTTTCTCTTTTCCAGTAGGTTCATCCAAGGAACTTAAGGTAGTAATGATGTTCATAACATCATTCGATTCATACATATAAAGCTATCTTATTCGAAGGTTTAAACTTGTAATCACTAGAACATAGTTTAGTTAATTCTAAACTTGTTCGCAAACAAAAGTTAATCCTTCTAACTTGACTTTTAAAATCAACTAAACACATGTTCTATATCTATATGATATGCTAACTTAATGATTTAAAACCTGGAAACACGAAAAACACCGTAAAACCGGATTTACGCCGTCGTAGTAACACCGCGGGCTGTTTTGGGTTAGTTAATTAAAAACTATGATAAACTTTGATTTAAAAGTTTTTATTCTGAGAAAATGATTTTTATTATGAACATGAAACTATATCCAAAAATTATGGTTAAACTCAAAGTGGAAGTATGTTTTCTAAAATGGTCATCTAGACGTCGTTCTTTCGACTGAAATGACTACCTTTACAAAAACGACTTGTAACTTATTTTTCCGACAATAAACCTATACTTTTTCTGTTTAGATTCATAAAATAGAGTTCAATATGAAATCATAGCAATTTTATTCACTCAAAACGAATTTAAAATGAAGAAGTTATGGGTAAAACAAGATTGGATAATTTTTCTCATTTTAGCTACGTGAAAATTGGTAACAAATCTATTCCAACCATAACTTAATCAACTTGTATTATATATTATGTAATCTTGAGATACCATAGACACGTATACAATGTTTCGACCTATCATGTCGACACATCTATATATATTTCGGAACAACCATAGACACTCTATATGTGAATGTTGGAGTTAGCTATACAGGGTTGAGGTTGATTCCAAAATATATATAGTTTGAGTTGTGATCAATACTGAGATACGTATACACTGGGTCGTGGATTGATTCAAGATAATATTTATCGATTTATTTCTGTACATCTAACTGTGGACAACTAGTTGTAGGTTACTAACGAGGACAGCTGACTTAATAAACTTAAAACATCAAAATATATTAAAAGTGTTGTAAATATATTTTGAACATACTTTGATATATATGTATATATTGTTATAGGTTCGTGAATCAACCAGTGGCCAAGTCTTACTTCCCGACGAAGTAAAAATCTGTGAAAGTGAGTTATAGTCCCACTTTTAAAATCTAATATTTTTGGGATGAGAATACATGCAGGTTTTATAAATGATTTACAAAATAGACACAAGTACGTGAAACTACATTCTATGGTTGAATTACCGAAATCGAATATGCCCCTTTTTATTAAGTCTGGTAATCTAAGAATTAGGGAACAGACACCCTAATTGACGCGAATCCTAAAGATAGATCTATTGGGCCTAACAAACCCCATCCAAAGTACCGGATGCTTTAGTACTTCGAAATTTATATCATATCCGAAGGGTGTCCCGGAATGATGGGGATATTCTTATATATGCATCTTGTTATTGTCGGTTACCAGGTGTTCACCATATGAATGATTTTTATCTCTATGTATGGGATGTGTATTGAAATATGAAATCTTGTGGTCTATTGTTACGATTTGATATATATAGGTTAAACCTATAACTCACCAACATTTTTGTTGACATTTTAAGCATGTTTATTCTCAGGTGATTATTAAGAGCTTCCGCTGTCGCATACTTAAATAAGGACAAGATTTGGAGTCCATGCTTGTATGATATTGTGTAAAAACTGCATTCAAGAAACTTATTTTGTTGTAACATATTTGTATTGTAAACCATTATGTAATGGTCGTGTGTAAACAGGATATATTAGATTATCATTATTTGATAATCTACGTAAAGCTTTTTAAACCTTTATTGATGAAATAAAGGTTATGGTTTGTTTAAAAATGAATGCAGTCTTTGAAAAACGTCTCATATAGAGGTCAAAACCTCGCAACGAAATCAATTAATATGGAACGTTTTTAATCAATAAGAACGGGACATTTCAGGATACCTCTTCTTAGACTTCTTCCTACCCTTCTTCTCACCGCGTTCAAATTTTCTACCCCGGTTGTCGGTACTTAACAAAGAACCGGATGTCGATTCCCCCGAATTTCTCCTACGAGTATCTTCACCAAGAATCAAGTCCCTTATTCCTTCAAACGCTAGCTTAGTAGTTCCCGTAGAGCTACTAACCGCGGTAACCGTACCCGACCAACTTTCCGGTAATGATGAAAGCAAGATAAGTGCTTTTAGTTCATCATCAAACTTAATCTCTACCGATTCAAGTCTTGAAACGATATTATTAAATTCATTGATATGATCCGTTGCACTCGTACCTTCCTTCATTTTAGTATTAAACAATTGACGCATGAGAAATACCTTATTTGCAGCTGTAGGTTTCTCATACATGTTAGAGAGTGCTTTCAAGCAAGCAAACGTCGTCTTCTCATTCACAACGTTGTATGCAACGTTCTTAGCAAGTGAAAGACGAATAGCACCCAAAGCTTGACGATCTAAAAGCGTCCAATCGGCATCGTTCATGCTTTCGGGCTTGGTCTCTAACAAGGGTTGGTGTAGCTTCTTTTGATACAAGTAATCTTCAATTTGCATCTTCCAAAAGCCAAAGTCTCTCCCATCAAATCGGTCGATTCTAAACTTCCCATCTTCCGCCATCGTTCCCTTAACGAAACCTTGTGCTCTGATACCAGTTGTTAGGATATTAGGACCCAAACAACGCAAGTGATTCTTCAAGATCACTCACCCACTTAATGAACGAAAGAATATAAATGCGAAAAAGTAAATCGACACAAGATATAACGTGGTTATATGCAATCGTTGTGATTGCTTTAGTCCACGGACCAACTAGAGATCGTTTATTTACTGAATATTTGAGAGTGGTGTATTACAATGAGATACAATGAGCTCAATTTATAGGAGAAACAAGAACACTTAAGAAACTAGCAAGGAATCTTCATCATGACAAGTAATTATCATGTTTGCCAACTAACTAGCTTTACACCCTTGAATTAGTATGATCACAGCCTCAATTCAAGGTGTAAAGTATCCACTTTGCACCTAAAGCAAAAGGAGAATCAAACAAAATCGGATCCCACATGAAAAAGGTTGCCAGCTGCTGCCAGCAAACGTGCGCGCCGTGCACACTCCCATACTTCGAGCAAGCCTTCTGATCAAAACTTCTCTAGTGCGCGCAGGGAGCGCGCCGCGCACCATCACCGCGCACAATCAACTTGCTCTGTTTTTGATCTGTTTTTCTCTGTTTCACGCTTACCGAAATCTGCAAAATCCGTGCAAGTGTTTGAAACATTTTTTTTTTCTCGTTTTGTATAAATGTCTCCATATTCTAACAAATCTCCCACTTGGAGACTTTGAACAAAACTCCAATCATATCAATGAATTAACCAAGAACATTAAACCACCTTCGATTACCGCCAAATACCATTTGGGACACGCACGCTCAACACATACTTCGGATGAGTAGACTTTCGCCAAATACCATTTGAAAAAGTGTTGAAATGTCTCCATACTCTAACACATAATTCACTGAGGTAGTAGAAATGGCAAAACAGGTGGGTCATTACTATTCCTGTTCACGTCAAAATGAAATGATATGTTTCTGTTGCATGAAATGAAATAGAACTTTTCAAGACGATAATAAGCTATCGGGTTTCTGTTTAACCCGCTAACGGATGAATACAGCCAGAAATGAGTCATTTTTAATAGAATGGGTCAAAATTGCCATCTCTCAGGTCTGCCGTATGTAAATACCTGAAGAGCAGCCATCCCCACTGTTTCTCGACTTTTGCAGCCACTTTGACCCAAGCTACTGATTCAGTTGGAGGTTCCGGCATGACAACAGAAAGAGCGGTCAGTAAATAGCAAAAGCTGATGCCAGGTGGGCAGCAAGACGGTATGGGCGTACTCTTGGTTCGGAGTACTCCAATCGAGGCTCCTGATGAAAACATCAATATGATTTTGACAAACTTGGCATTCTAAATACAGAAGTGGCAAATTTAACCTATTTACTTATGATTGGGTAGGTTTGCGAATAAATTGTTGAAGCCTAAAACCTCCTAAACACATCACTCAAGAAACTAAAACTGTAAACTAATATAGATCTTGTAATCTTATTTGACACACTGCTTATTGGTCAAATATCGTTCAAGGGAACCTCGATTCGACTCATACAAACGATCACATGTTTTGACACATTCATAAATCACCCAACCCACTCAACTCATCCATTTAGGAACTTCAACTTGATATAGATTCTACAAAAATAAACTGATAATATGAGTCTTCCAACAAACAAGTTCAAACTTCCTCACCGTTGAGTTTTAGAAATTGCCTATTTATTTATAAAAAAACTAAAGATAAATTATATCAACATTATTAAATAGTACTGTATTTGTTTGCAAACCTATTATTATTATTATTATCTATGCTATGCTTTACTACCCGTATGATCACGTGGAAAGAATATATAATTAATAATTCATTAATTGCAAATAAAATTTTTGTAATGGTACGACCATAACCATATGAACTGTAATTACTCAAAGCTAATCACATGGAATATATTATATATTATAATCAGAATTTCGTAGTGGAAAAACAAGTTAAATCACGTGGAATATATTATATCGACATTATGTAGTGGAAAAACTTTTGTCATGGACCGCCTTATATATATTAAAAAAATATACTCGTATATAAAATATTGATGTGATATGTCATATGGTACTATGGTAGATAAGTAGATACTGTTATTCTTCTAGAACCCTTTAAGCATGGTTATTGCACGATTGAACCACTTTTTAAAGTCATGCTGAACCCTGACTAGTGACTACCACCCGTTAGTGTGACATTCATGAGTTTGTCTAGATATATGTCTAAAATTGTCTACTAGGACTCTAGGAATAATCATAAATACCAATTTAGCGGTTACATTTTTTATATTTTGCAAACTAAATGTTATATAAGAAAGTAAAGTTTGTTTATATTGTTTATGTATCTACGTCGAACAAAAAAAAAAAAAAATGAAAAAAATTAAATGTAAAATTGTAAACAAACAAAAGTTATAGTGTACTAATAATATTTTTTAACTATCTATTTCTCTCTAAAGACATCCAATTGAAACGGAGACTATAAATCTTCATTAATTGGCCTTACTAATCTTGTCATCATTAATCATTAATCATTAATATTTATAATTATAATGCCTAACATCATTGTGATGTTTGAGAAACATTGTGAGGCAAGTTATGGAGTTATTATGTGACATGGTAATGTTGTGAGAAAGATAGTTTTTATAGATACGGTTGTGAAGATCGGCTCAGAAATGTCGTAGGAAATATAATAAAGTATAATTGATAATTAAGTAAAAAGAGCGAAAAAAAAAACTAAATTAACAGACAATTAACTAATCAATAATCACTATTGTTCATTATCTATCCCGTTGAAATGCGTTGTAGTTGAGTAACTCACATAACATTGCCCCTACAACGTGTTTGTAATAAGTGCTCAACCAAATATGTATATAGCTATACCAGTTGAGCTCAATTGATTATTACCTTTTGGTTGGTTGAATTTCTTTTACCAACATTTCAACAAACTCTCAATAAAACGAAAGAATGAATATGAGAAAAATTCATGTCACATTCAACAAAAAAAAATAAAACAAGTAATGAGAAATCAATCTTTTAACCATCTAGAAAGAATAAGCCCAAAATTATGGGTGGATGATGGGCCCACGAATAAACTCGGTTTCACTGGTTCATGGACCCCACCTCAATAATTAGTACTTACTATATTATATATCCCATAATAAAATAATATCCTATTCCGATCCATATATAGTAACCCCAAGTCCCCAACCCCTTGTAAGTTGCAAGTCATAGCCAAAAAAAAAAAAAAAAAAGGAGATTACATATTTCAAATTCACATCATATAATATGATCGGAACATCAACCACTTCTATCACCGGAACAACATTCCAGTTACCTCAAATTAAATCCACCTCAAAACTAAATTCAAGCAAGGTTATCTCGTGCCACGCTGTACTCAATACGTCCACGAGTCTATACGAAGTTCTTCGAGTTAAAAGAAACGCAACACCAATAGAAATTAAAACGGCTTACCGGAATTTGGCTAAAGTTTACCATCCGGATACTTGTGAACTTAAGCAGCATGGTGGTGATCAACGTGACTTTGTTGAAATTCATAACGCTTACGTCACGTTATATGATCCTGAGTCAAGAGCGATGTACGATCGAAATTGGAACTTTAAATTGAGAGGATTGTATACAGTTGCAGGATCGAGACAAAGGTGTCGTCGATGGGAGACCGATCAGTGCTGGTAGATTATAAATTAAGCAAAATACCTAAAAAGGATGATTTGTGTTTTTGTAAATATGTTTTAGTAGTATTATTAATATTAATATTAATTGACGATATCGAGGTGACCCGTTTGAAATTATGTGGTGGACAAAAATGTATATATTATTAAAAATATTCGTGTAATTTTCATGTGAGTTTGCCTTTTCAAGGACATCATTTTGCAGGGCAGGGAGGCCGGGGTCATGACCTATCGCAATAAAATTAAATATGTAGTTCGTTGAGTTACGAATGTTTGACCTTTATAATCAATTATATCAGATTTGGTATGAGAGTTATATGATCAAATAGTGAACGTTCGCACAATCCAAACCCAGTCCATCATAACATAATTTTATTCTTATATATCTGTTTGGATCTGATTAAGAAATAATGCGATAAATATTTTTGGTTCCCTTCAGGTAGGCGGAAGCAGGATTTTTCTTCACCGGGGCGAATTTTTTTTTTAAAACCGTAGCAACTTTTTTGGGCAAAATACGGAGTTTTTGGGATAAAAATTGGAGGTTTTTAGGCAAAATTTTGAGGTTTGTGGGCAAAATTTAAAGGTTTTGGGGCAAAATTTAGAGAATTGTGGGCAAAATTTGAAGGTTTTGAGGCAAAATATGTAGGTTTTGGGGCAAATGGCTTTTGGGTTTGGGGCAAATGGCTTTTGTGTTTGGGGCAAAATGAAAAAAATCCAAATTTTTACACTAAAATTTCGAAATCGACTGGGGGCGGGCGCCCTCCCGCCCCCCCTCTAAATTCGCCCCTGCTCAGGTGACTACTCTCGAGGTGACAATATGCTTTACAAAATTCCCAAAATCGTTCATAAATCATAATGAACCTTCATGAGCATAATGAGTTTTCTGATGCTTAATGGATTCAAACTTCTAACTTCCCTTTCTACTTAGAGGGAAAGTCAGAATCATCACTCGGCTATCACCCATTACCTATATATAAATATACAAATCAACCTTTAATAAAGGAATTTTTCGTATATGAAGGAACTTCCAGTGAGAAGCGAACATACATAATAAAGATGTATAATATTATAGCTTTTGGGAAGAAAAAATGGAAACAAATAAAATGAAGTAAAAAGTTTGTTCGATATATATAGGCCAAGAAGATACAAAGCCCAATAAGTATATTGGGCTAATGGGGATTCAAGAGCCCAGTAATGATTGCGTAAATCCAAATAAAAGGGCGGAACGGAAATTTTATCATTATACGGATACGGAAAGCTAACGCTAAAAAAACAGTGAAAAATACACCGCCCTCTGTACGAATAAATTAGCCCTAGGGCTCGAATTAAACGAGCGAGATTTCATCAATTTCATCAAATTTGGATAGTTGAATTCTTCAATTGATGATGGTGAACAGAAAGGAACGTAGGTTAGCTGCCAAAACTGGTTCCAATCGAAGAGTTAAACTCGATATTTTAGCGGAACCCCCCTCTGGTATAATTCGTTGTTTACTTTTGATCTTGTATTTTACTTGATTAATTTTCCGATTAGTTTGTGCCAATTGAAGATTTCGAATATATAGTTTGGTTTATTGATTGATGAATAGCAAGCACATGTTGATATTATTGGATTTGAATATAAATTTTGGTTTGCCTAAGGACATAAGAATATACAAGTTTTTTTTTTTTTTTTTTTTTTTTTTTTTTTTTTTTTGAACGGCAGTTTTTTGTCATCAGTAGATCATTTATTATCAGATAATCATTTATTTCAACGCGGTTATCATTACACAGAAATGGAATTTGCATAACAGTAGTTTAGTATATTATGAAATCTAGATCTGGTTACTTATTTATTCAAAGTAGTTGGGTTGCATACCTTTAATGTTTGCTAGTGTTGTTGGCTTGCATATTATGATGATTGAGTTCTTATAGGTGTTGCTGATGTGTAGTTATGTGATTCTTGGATCTTGATCATGTTGAGTTTAATTTTGTCGTTACTAAATTATATAGGAGATTTTGGTGATTCCCTTAACAAAGAAGTTGGAGGTGGAGGGAAAGCAAATAATGATGCTGGGTCACACAATTCACCATCTTCTTCAGGTGGGTTCCTACAAATTTCTTCTTGGACTGATCTTTGTAGAGGCCGTCATTGTATTGGTTGATGTTTAACTGTATAAGGTCATGTTTGCTCTACCAAGTTATCGTTTTCAGACTGGTAGGTGGCTGTGGTTTTGGGAATCATCTGAGCCTGTTCAACTTTGCCACACCGTTTCTTTGATTGAAATTCGTGACATGTTATGTTGCAGGCAGACTTTCAACATTTCAACAGCGTTAGTGGTTCGTATGTTTCTGCCTTTTTGTGTTATTCTGAGTTACTAACTTCTTTCTAATGTTTCAGGTGGCTGTCAAAATCTCCGTATCGTAAAAATTAATCGAACCTTTTCACAGCTCGTTATTAGTTTAGACCTAAATTAGGTGTAATTCGGGCTTTGCATGCTTTGTATCTATGTGGTCTGAGATGTTAGCATTCTGTGTTTCAGGTGAAAGGCCTGAAAATCCTCTGTTGCTGCTTGGACAATATAGTGATGACGAAGCGGAGAAAGAATCGGATAGAGAAATAAACCATAATACTGAAAATAACTCCTTGGATGAGCTTAATGATCAGGTGTGCTTCCTAGACTAAAGAATTCCTTTTAATTAAAAGGGCCATTGTTGCTAGAAATTTCACGATTGTTAGTGACATTAGTAAAAGAAAATTAGGCCATCGCTATTTGATTACTTTGACGAACTTGAACTATCGGGTTTCCTTCTTTAGAGGTGACTATTTTAACCCATTTACATATAAATGGGTCAATTCGTGTTTTGTTTTTTTTAACAGGTTTACTGGGTAAAATTACAAGATATAATATAAAAGGGAATGGGTTGATGCAATCTACATCAAAGATTGTCTTCGAATATGTTCGTCGTTTGTGTGTCGATTTTTCTTTTGAGTCTTCCGAAGTCACCAGAGTGTACCTTTATTGTCTTATTCCATAAAGCATCTCAAATCATGTTATTTGAATAATTATGTTATTACTGAACTTAGATAGTTTATATCATATTCGTCTCACTAGATTGTAACTTATAAGACCAAAATTGTTTCAGGTCAACCCAAGCTGACCTGTTCAAAAATGATTAATCCATTTACCTATTTCTAATCGATTTTGTTATTAGCAGGTAAAGGTAGAGAATCAGGAGGCTACCAGGACCCGCAATGAGGAAAATATCACTACCGATGAAGCTGTCCAAGAGAACATGGAACCCTTCTCTTCATTGGATGTCTTTCCAAAGTTGGAGGAAAATGGTGTCATGGATAATAACACAGTCGAGTCTCTGCACAATCACAAACAAACAGATGCAGTGGAGCAGGCCTCGGTTTCTTTGTCGTCTGGTGCACAGACAACAGGAAATGTAGACTCTGGCTGGAAAATGGTGCTCCACGATGAGAGTAATTCATATTATTACTGGAACATTGTGACCGGTGAAACTTCTTGGGAAGTTCCTGCTGTTCTTACCCAAGGAAATGAATCTGTCTATGATCTTAAATCTGCTCCAGAAGCTGAAAATAAAGCTGAAATGTATGGTTATGTAGCTACACAACCTAATAATGGATCCACAAACGGTACGGTTGTTGAAGCCAACAATGATTCGAAGACCGAACTTGAAGTGCACGATGAAAAGTTTACAAATGTTGTGGCAAATGATTATGGAGAAGCTCACAATACTGATTCTAGTATTCAAGATATGAGTGTTCACATGTATCAGGGAGAAGATGAATATCCATCCTCTGATTCTTCGTCTCTCCTGCAACTTGGTGAAAATCTGTTAGAAAGATTAAATTCTATAAAAGGGTATGTATTTATTCTCTGCTCTTATATTGCATTTTTCTTTTGCATTTCTTATATGTTATATTACTATAACAATAGTATTTGGCTATTTGCTAATTCTCCTTTTTCTTTGTTAATTTAAATGCTAGGTCTGAAGAATTTGATGACCAGATATCAAAGTTGAAGTTTGAACTTCATATAAGACTTGCAGATATCAAGTCACTAGTACCTTATGGGTCATCGTTGCTACCTTTTTGGTTGCATTCTGAAAATCAGATGAAAAAGCTGGAAGCTGCAGTCAACAATCAAGTTTTAAAGTATTCCCAAACTACAAATGTTGGTAAAATGGACAAACCAGAATTTAATTTACATGATGCTCTCCCCGATAATTCCACCCCTGATGGGTCCCATCATATACTTGCTGATAGCACACCCGAAGTAGATACTGTAGAAACCCATGTAAAAGCAACCCCAGCAGATACTGTTCCAAATGTGGGCCCCCACTCTGCAGAAGATGCTGACATGGACGTCGAAATGGAAGTTGAAGATGAACACGAACCAGAAACCCAACCGAATCAGTCGATACAACTTCTCCCGCATGAAGAAGATGTTTCGAGAGGATCAAAAGAAGATATTGACAATCCACAGCCGCCTAATGATGAATGGATTCCACCTCCTCCACCACCAGACGAAGAACCTTTACCGCCCCCACCACCAGATGAGCCGCCTGAAGCCCCATTCCCACCGCCCGCATCAGATTTGCAGACAGCACAATCTTACTCTTATGGAGAACAATATAATTTAACATACCCAGTATCTGGTTACGAATACTATGGTCAAACAAACACACAAGTCCCAAGTAACGGTTATTATGTAGATGCTAATGGGTGTCAAGTAGCTGCTCCCGTTCCATCTCTTTATTATGCACCAGTGCCAAACCCATATCCTAATGTCAATTCAATAATGAACCATGTTGAGTCTGTTAACTATTATTCCTTACAAGGGTCCGTACCAATTGCTTCTAATCAAAGCGAATCATCGAAAGATGTTTCTTCGATTTCGTCGTCTACTCTTTTTCCTGTAACTTCAATTGTAAATCGTGATGCATCTGTGGTGTCTGCTCCTGCCGTTACTACTACAGTTACTTCAACAGAACCAGTTCCCAAAGTTCAACCCAAAGGTAAATTTATGATGAAATCACTACCATTTTTTTGATTGATTATGTATTCGCTCATCTAAAATTTTTACTACTTGGGTCTGATCCATTGTCACATATAAATAGGGCAACATAACTTAAATGTTTGTGGTATAGTGTTTAACCGACCACATGTGCTCATTTTGGCACCTCTAGTACAATATCACATAGAAAAGAGTAGATGACGATTTACATGTAAGACGTTTTTCTATACATAAAAATGTGAAAAATGAGATCGTGGTAGACTTTACTTTGTTGATTAATGATTTGGAGTATTTGAATATTAGGTACCCTTTGACCCTCTCATAGTATTTAAATTAATAGATGGCGGAATTTTTTATTTTATTTTTTTCGTTTCGTTTTTTAGTCACACGCAATAAGAAAAGAACTGCTGCCTCGGTGTCTACTTTGAGGTCCAACAAGAAGGTTTCTGGGTTGGTGGATAAGGTAAAATTTGCTTATTTTATTGTTTGAATATTCATTCTTCACCATGGGGATCATATTGATGGTTAGATTTATGCAGTGGAAGGCTGTTAAAGAGGAGTTGCATGAAGAGGAGGAAGATGAACCTGAAAATCCTCTAGAGGTTTTAGAGAAGAAACGGCAACGGGAGATTGAGGTTGGTTAACCCTTTTCATTTCTTTGTCAATATTTCTTTTAGTTTCATTTGACACGTGTTCATATATTATAATATTAGTCATTTTAAATGGCTGCTTATGATACCTTATTTATTATGATGCAGCAATGGCACGCTCAGCAGATTGCATCTGGAGAAGCGAAAGACAATGCCAACTTTCAGCCCCTTGGCGGTGATTGGTAAATCCATTTGTATTTACTTTATGTAAAAACAAAAATTATATATGAACTTTTGACAATTTTGCTTACATATTATGGATTTTCATTTAGGCGAGAGAGGGTTAGACGCAAGAGGGCTAAAAAATCAGCCGAAGTTGAAGAAACTCTAGCAAAGACCATTAATGACACGGACCAACCGCCTGATCTCGTTGAGCTAACAAAACAACTCCCATCGGGTTGGCAGGTAATATAATCTTTTCTAGTTGGTTGGTTGTAATTAGTAAAACATGTCCATGTTACAATGTATGACATCCTTGTATGTATTCAAGTACAAGTTGCTAACACGAGTACTATGTAATGAACTTAATTTATGCAGGCATATTGGGATGAAGGATCAAAGCAAGTTTATTACGGGAATTCAAAAACGTCAGAGACCACATGGGTTAAACCCGCAAACTAAATAGAGTCCATCACGCTGTTCTGACAGCTAACACTAGCATTGAACACAGAAAGTATTACATCATGAAAATCAGTTCAACTTCTCTTTCTGTTACCTTGAAATCTAGCTTATATATTTTTCCATTTGTTTCATCATATGTTACTTCATTGTTAATGATGTTCCATCATATAATACCTGTTCTGTCTATTTGTCCATTTATTTTAGGATTTTTCTAAACATAGCTCTAAGGGGGCTGTGCTTAAGAAAATATTGTGTGCATAAATAGTACTCCTATTACTAAAAGGTTAGGAACGTGGTTATTAGCAAGACAGTGAGGTAGTTTTCAACTAGTTACAACTATTTACATGTATGCTTAGAAAATTCTTTTATTCTATTGCTAATGGAAACAAACTTATTAAGAGTTGAATAGGTTCGAATATGCTTTCGTACTGATTTGGATCTTCTCGATAAAGCTAGATATGTTAGCGGTTACATGAATGAAGTCTTAAGAAGTATGCGCTAGTTTTCTAATTCTGTATTTTGTGCAAGTAAGCATGACACACCATAATTTCTACCAAAGATATGAGCAGAAATATATTGACGAAAGGGTATTTTGCGTTAACAATAGTATAAAGCTAGGACCTTGCATCTTATTTTTGGTAACTCGGCTGTACATTCAATTACGTTTAGGGCGTCTGAGTTAGTTATCAAAATCATTATAAAAACATAGATACCCAAGCTGTTTTTGGCATGAAATGCTCAAAAGGATATATATCATACTCTCAATGTCCAAATTATGACCAATCAGTAAAGTTTCTTGAAGCTAAACATGAAGTTTTATTGGACAAAATAATGTAACAAGTGCACATTTTTACAAAAACTTTTTGAATTTTGACAGGAGGAACGTTACCAAATGCTCCAGAATTAGATTAGAATACATGTTTACATGGTAAAAACAAATTATTGGATCAAGAAATGGATAATGATATTTGTTTGTGATCAGGATGGATAACTAATGGTCACAAAAATACCATCCAAATTTAGTAAATATTAGTTTCTGACCATCACCTTTCAATTTTTACTTCTTTTTCTTTTCAGTCATTTTATCTTTAATACTTAACGTGCCTCTCACGTTCACCACCGCAGGCTATCTATCTTGATTACAATTAAATAAAGGTAACTAACCACTAATCTCATCTCATGAAGTTTTTAACTGATTATTTCATCTAAAATTGTAGCTATTCATAATATTGCTTATTGCATAATCAAGCTACATTGATGCATTGTGTCATTATATGATTATTGCTTATTTCATAGATTGATCTTTGAATCATGGATTCATTGTCATTATAATCCAGATTCGTTAGGATTTTAAAACTTACGTTTAAATGCGATTATTTGATTATTACGCTTTCAAACTCGTCATATTCAATGAAATTTATAATCCAATAGCTTATGAAAATCGCATTAAACTTAGAAACTAATGATCTGATTCTTTAGGATATATTTTACAGGGAGATCATTAAATAATCGTAATATACCACATCCAAAAACTAGATTCTGCAGCCTGAAACCCCTTAATTTTTTTTCTTGATTGTTTGTTTGTTTTATGACTCGAAACAAAACTGCAAACAGGAAGAAGAATAAAAAAAATATGGAGGGAAAACAAGAAAGGCCACATATAAGTTTGGAGCCAGGAAAACTAAAAATGGAAGAAACCAAGAAGCCTCTGAGCGGGCATAGCGGTAGTGCATCATCACGTTGCTATGCAGAAATCGCACATTTAGCAACTCCAAGAGGACAGTCGTCGGATTCAAAACCCAACTGTCTTTGTTCCCCAACTACACACGTTGGATCTTTTCGTTGTCGCTATCATCGAACAGCAACAACCAGTTCTCTTGGTAACCATGCAGGCACTTTCAATCATCTCTCAAACCTTGCTAACCAAAACTAAATTGCACTATAATACTTCTATGATAATTTGTTCCTTATCATTTATTTTTGGATTTTTCTAACGACAACCCTTTGGGCTGTCGTTAAGGTGCAAAAAGACTAGTACTATTTACCAACCACCATATAAAGGTGAACAATAAACACTCTGTACAACACATTAATGCACCTTAACGTCATTCCTAAGGGTTGTCGTTAAAAAAATCCTTAATTTTTTTAATGTTACCTTATAAAGTTGTAATTATTCAACTCGGTATTGACACGATGTAATATCCAAATTTTGTTACCAATGATTATATTTTATGAAATGTTACTTGGTGACCGAAAGTCTTATTGTGATTATAAATTTCTTGTAGAATAACGAAAAATATACTCGAAATTGATACACACATGTCCTCTTATGGGACAATAAAGCCTACTTTTGCCTCTTATATATTTTTCCCAAGAAAGATTTCAACACTGCTTGTACTTGTTTGCTCGGGTGAGCTTCAATTGATTTGATCAATTTCGCATGGCTCGTGTTCTCGTAATCTTCAAACGCAGCCTAAAAACATCCACAAAACAGAGTGAGAACTAAGAAGCATGTGTCCAGAAACTGTATGTTGTCGCAAATATATAAACACTTGATCTGGCAAAATGTGCATGTCAGGTCACGGGTCAAAATAGAATATGATAGTTTTTTGGAACAGGTTGAAACAGGTCAGGCCAGGTTACCAGAAAGCCTGAAACATAATTATAAAGTTTTATTAAACTAGATTTTGGACGACTTTTTTATCCATTTGACTCGTTTCCATAAGTACATGGGTCGAAATTGCCACCAGCACTCGGAATTGGGTAAAGAAAAGAACCTGAAGGTTGAGAGAGTGGTAAAGTTCCTTCACTTTTGCTACAGTGACTGGGTCCTTTCTCCCATAGTTCTCCTGAATAATAACGCGTTAGCGGTGCATATAAGTGGATCAAAATGGGAATATAAGATGACGTTTAAAGTTCGTGCTTACATGTAGAAATTTCTTTTGTTCCTCATTGGCAAGTTCTAATGCTTTCACAACCAACCAAGAACACTTGAAGTCTTCAATATCTGTTCCAATCTGGTATAACAGCAACGATCGAGCATGAGTTATAGTTTTTATTAACAAAAAAGATTGACTAATATAAGTAATTTTGGTTGAACTAACCTTTCCAATCACCTCAGGAGCACCAAAACAATCCAGATAATCATCCTACAGTCAGATTTAAAGATTTTAATCAATGGAAATAAAACAAGTTTATATATATTTGCAATAGACGAAACACATTACCTGGACCTGGAAATAGGAACCCATTTCAACAAGTACATCTTTCACTTGAACATGATCATCTAGATTCTCTCCGAACATAAGTAGTGCGCACGCAACCTTAAATAATCATTCAAGTTAGTCTGCCTGCTTACTATTCACTTAATGATCCGTTTTTGTACAACCCTTAATTCAAATTCAGTACTTAATACAAAATAAAAGTAAATAGCCCCATAAACATACGCATCTTTAAAATAACAAAACAGAGCAAAGAGAGCAATTGAAATACACTCACTGGAAGATAAAACGAGTAATAAGCAGTTTTGTACTGCACAATTCGACGATGACTGCAAAACAACAAAAGGCATCAAATAAATAAATCAAGTGGAGTTTATATAAGGAAAAAAAAAACGTAATCTTAACTTACGTAGACAAAGAATATTTCGAGAGATCTTTCTCGCCAACAAGTGTAGTGATCAAATCTATCATCTGTCCAGAAGCTGTTTGGAACTCTACCTGCTCAAACAGATGGTGCAGAGTTATTTAAATCTTCTCTACATTTAATTATAAGAATAATCGTCGAAAACACACCTCATTAAAAAGGTCAACTAAATCGACATAATATGGCTTTAGTCTGAAATGTTTCTTTAGAACTCTAGGAATATGGTTGCGAAGAACAACTCCATCGTTTACAGCAATCATACCAACCTATATTATTTTTAACAAATTCAGTATTCATATTACTGATTACCATAATAACAGAAAAATATATATACTTTTCTAATAAAAGAGTCAAACCTTGGGAATTTTGTACCAGCAGGGTTGGCCTCTGCGCGTATGAGACTCGTCCATTATATCATCAAGTACAAGAAAATATGCTTGCAGCTGTAAAACATTAATATCAACAACAGTTTTTTAAACCTAAAAACTAACTAGAAACAAACTGAAGATTTAGTAGTTATGTTGTTAACTTATTAATTATATACCCATTCAATGCACCAACCAAGAGCACATGCAAGAAAAACTTCATCATCTGTTAGTTCTTCTCCTTTAAGCAATTTGTAACTGTCCACAACAGAAAGGCCTCGGTTCAACTTCCCTGCACGCATCGCATTACATTTTGTATCAAAAAAAGACAATCAAGTTGTAACCTTTTTACTTGATAAGCACATGTTTTGCAAAATTAAGACTCGCTAAAACGAAAATCGCGTTTCTTGAAATGGAATGAAGTAACTGCTCTACCTCCAGGTACATTGTAGTCAAGCATCTGTAGAAAATAATCAAATCATAGTTACATTGTTTAGCCATAAAATACTATTCGATATTTAACAAGAAACAAATCAAACTAAGAAAATTAATGTTCTATCAGACAATGTTTGCAGGAACACATACATTAAATAATATACACAAATGTTGAAGTAGATTGAGTTAATATAAAATCCATTTAACTTTGTTTTACTATTCATAGTTCATATTTCATAATACTCTAGTAGCTAGTTATATGTTAAAGTTCGACATTTCAATATATTATATATTCTTTTCAATTATCTAACGTTTACTCCGCCAAAAATAGTTTATATAAAATAATAATAATAATAATAATAATAATATATAATGAAATTTGAATCTTACACGGTCAACCCACTGACGAGAGTTGTCGTCGAACTCGAATGAAGGATCATGAATAAGTTCGGATTTGAGAGTGTGATAAACTTCCAGGAATTTGGACTTGAGATCGGTGCTCATGATTTTTTATTTGTTTAACTGTTAATTTATAATTATTAAATAGAAATAAAATAGTGGATTGAGATGCTTGAAAGATGCAAATGTAGATCGGAATATATATAAGCCAGATACATGCTCTGATGCTTGTGTACAGTCAGCATTCTAACCAACTTTAATTCCTCGTTAAAAAGATAAAGAAATTTTTAAACGAGTAAAAAAAAAGTAAAAAACACTAAAATTATTTTATATTTCATGAAGTTTGAGGTAAAAAATACTACGTATAAACAAGTATCCCATTAGTTTCATATTTATTGTTTAATATTACTTTTTAAGCAGTAATAAATTAAGTGTCCAGGTTGACACGAACTAAATAGATAAAAATAAAGAGAGATAAAGTTTATCAATACTTTTGGTGTATGTATATAAGGCAGTAAGATAGATAAAAAGTAGGTAATAAAACTGTAAGTTACATAAAAAATACAATATAATGGTGCTATTTCTAATACTATATGTTTTTTGTATGGGTACAATTAAATTGGGACAGATAAAGTAATCGCATATTTCGGCAATTTTCGACATGAGGTACATTTGGCAAAATTAACTGTTAGTTTTTAACTGATAACTGATAGTTTGTAGCTGTTAGCTTACTATATATATTTAAGTGTTTGACATGGTAGCTAAAACTGTTAAAGTTAAAAATAAAAGAGCTACATAAAAGAATAACTTTATATTTTTTTTTTTTCGAAAAGCAATTAAATTAAACCACGAACCGGGCCATAACGGGGGCCCAACCCAGTACACGAAAGGGAGCAAGCCCAAAAAACGAAAACTAGCCTAGTCTGATCACAATAAACCAGGCTGCAATGCTCAGCTACTAAACAATCCTAAGAGACATACTCGATCAACAAATATAAAAGGCTAGGAAAACCAAATAGTTACAAAACATGCACGAGAGAAACAGGAGCAAGCTTCCTGGACAGAACAGCAACAGCGATTGACAGTTGCAGAGGGAGCAACCATCGAGCAGAAGAAGAACCCGGAGTTAGGCCAGACAGGAGGACGGATCCGAGAGCCAAGACAACCATTTGATCTTACGGATTTTTAAACGAGTTGAGATCCATTCAAACGACTTTAGTTGAATATCCATTAATGCCGTTGGTGTGTTCCAACACGAATTGGAGAAAACTTTTAGATTTCGGTTACGCCATAAAAGATACGCACATGTCCATTCAGTTGCTTGCCAAATTAACGAACCTGAAAGAGAGAGAGAGCCCGAGAGCAATGACCCCGAAAAGCTTCGTTCAAGCTTAGATTTGAAACCGTACCTAAACCCCACCACTTGTAAACCCTATCCCAAACTTCCATAGAATTCCTACAAAAAATCATCGCATGTTCAATTGATTCAACGTCATCGTCACATAAAGGGCATCTAACGGAGTCTAGGTCGATACCTCTTTTGTCTAGTTCGGTACGAACCGGGATCCGCCTTTTTAAAACCCTCCATATGAATAGCTCCACTTTTTTAGGCACCAAATAATTTTTGAGTGTTTCTTCATGAGACCTGGGGATGTCACCTGAGATTTTTTCCTCGATCAAACTTGAAAGTACCCTCGTTGTGAAGTTCCCGTTAGATGCTAGGTTCCACGACCATGAATCCCTATTCCTGTCCGGCTTAACAAACGCGTTCAACAAATTAGATAGCTCCTCTAGTTCAGCTCCAGCACGAGTAGTAAGCAACCTGTTCCAGTTCCATGAAAGTGTAGGCGGTTGCACAGACCAGTCGACTCTATCCCTAACCAACACTTCTTGATCAGCTTCAAAATACAGCAGCCTCCTGAATTTATTTTTTAAAGGAATAGGTATCAGCCAAGGATCCTCCCAGAACCTGGTGCTTGCTGTGACAACCCGGAAATTTCCAACCAAATTTAAACTTTAATCTTTATATGTTTCCGACACAATAAGCAATATTTGTTAAGTTAAATTTCAAGAATTTTAAACTATGTTCATACATTCATTCAACTTCGACCAAGTTCCAACGATTCACGAACCATTAAACGAATATGATTATATATGTATATGTGTATATATATTATAACTTGAAACGTAAACGAAATATTAGATTAAATACTTTATATGATTGTATCTGTTTCAAAATGTTTATCAATGGAATTAGAAGATAAGATCAACTGATTGAATTATCAGATATATTAAATTATGATTACAAGTCTCTGTTGAAAGGCCCACGTTGATTTGAGAAATCTTTACATTTTAACAATATTCGGAAAATGGTAAAGTAATTTATAAATAAGAACAAATTGTCAATCATTGAGAACTAGACAAAGGATAGTGGAAGATTGAATCTCATAAAGACTCGATTGATCTATTTAGTTTCAAACGTACAAAAACGTTTTCAGTTTAAAAAGAACTTTATTATTAAAACGTATATAACTTTTATAAATATCTAGAACCACTTTTGACAACTCATTACTTAACTAGTATGATAAAGATAACGATATTTATATTTTATTTTATTAAATATATATAACGATTTAAATTAATATTATATATATTTATACGCGTATAATACGTACATAGTTTTATACTTTTACTATACTTAAACTTTACCTTTACTTTATTTTTACTTTACTTTAACTTTAATAATTCACTTTAATAATTCATTGTAACAACCCAAACCAAACCACGACAATTCCCGTTAAATTTCACAACATAAAAAAAAAAAATTTGGTGCAGTTCATTTGCGCGGCGCGCCAGGTGGGTGCGCGGCGCGCCAAACCACCTGGACAGCCCGCTGTCCCCGGAAGTCAATTTAACGAAAATGTTTGACTAGTTCCCGACATTTTTAGCCAAAACGCTTTTAACCATAAATTCATATATATAAAACTAGCACGTTTAATTAATAAAATTGAGTTTACGAAGCGGGTCCCACAATGACCCATTTTACCACCTTAAGTACCGAAATACAATATTTGACCAAAAGACTTTTAATACAACAAAGCCGAGCATGGCGATTGGGAATACGCTACCCAATCCTAAATGATCCAAAAGTAAGTCACTAAAGCAACTATGCACGTCTTCTAGTCCTCGCGCTTACCCGAGCCACCAATCCACATGCGATCTATAAAAAGAGTCAACAACGAGAGGGTAAGCTAACGCTTAGTGAATGATAATATACTACATACATATGTATGCATAAAATGGACACGCCACATAAATAAACAAATACCGCATATCGGAGCGTCCAAGCCTAAAGGCAAGCTAACCTAAGTATACCATACGATCACTAAGCAACAAGCTAATAATACCATCAATAAGGTAAGTTCACCAACGTCAATGTGAACAACGCCAATAACTACCCCCGGAGGGTTAACTACATCACGACAACACAACATTAATCACGAATTAGCAATTCGACAATCATGCAACATATCGTGCATATACCAATAACCGCAAGTCCACAATAACTAGCAATACCAAAAGCATATAGTTCATAATTAAATATGCCAATACATAACTCATACAACCATGGTTAACCAAGTACACAAGGGAACGGTACATGAAAGTCCGTTGGAGTTCATAACATCCGTTAGTGCTACTTAATCAACGCGTAGTCACTAATCCCCCGGGTGATGTCTTAAACAACGCGACTCACTCACCCTTTACAATGTGGCGTCTTAAACAACGCGACGATTCCACATGCCATTCAATACGATGGATGGTGTCTTAAACAACGCGACATCCCCTCCATTACATTGTGGTGTCTTAAACAACGCGACATCCACTTCTTTACCATGTGGTGTCTTAAACAACGCGACATCCACTTCTTTACAATGTGGTGTCTTAAGCAACGCGACAATGCCACATTCATACGACACAAATAAATACATTATATACACATACGCATAATTATTCCACTCACAACCACGTGTGATAACGTACACCCAAAATGTGTACTTTGCCAAAGGTAGTCAACCAAAATGCACAACCGTGCCAATTGGACCTATGCACAAGTCCATCAAATCCACCTATATGTGAAGTGAGCTCTATAGCCGAGAATCACTTCACCCGACCCGCACCCATCCTACACATACATATGCATATAGGATATTAACACTCACCTTGAAGTCTTGAAGAAAGCTTCCAAGTAATCCGCAACTCGCCAATGGAAAATACCTATTCCATTATCACAATTACAACAATACAATTAGGATGGATTTACAAACCAACCCAATTCAACACTTAGTGCAATTTCGACCCAATTGCACTTCCAAGCACAAACCGTGCCCGAACTAACCAATAATCACTAACACAAGTGAGAATGGTCCTAATAAGCCAATTAAACCCGAACTCAAGTGTCAAACACGTGTCATACCCATTTAGACACTTAAACCCTAATTTTGACCCATAATGGTCAAAATCTCATTCTCTACCAATTTGACACCAAAACACATTTAACTCGGTTTAATATTCCAACTTAATCCATTTTAAGTTCATAAACCTCATTAAGTCACCAAATGGGTCATAATCACCACCAAACCCTAATTTGACCCAAAGTCACAATTAGTCAACCAAATACCCTAAAATGGTTTCCAATACTTCCATAATCACTAATCCAAGTGATTAAACTCATACACAAAGCCTAATCAAGGCCAAACCGTCATCCAACCCAAAACCCGCCAAGTGACAAGAATAACTAGTCACCATAAACCCATTTCATCACCTAAGTGGGTTACACAACAAATTAACTCAAAACCCTAAATTGAATATCAAATTAAACAAATGAAATTTGGAGTTTGAGCTTACCAATACCACCACAACGTAGCTAGGAACGAGGAGAACAACTTTAAAAACCGAGACTTTGAACGATTTGAGCTCCTTCCTCACCAAAACCTCCAATCTCTCTCTAAACTCTTACTCTCACTCTAGGGTTTGAAGATGAGAGTGTTTGATGAGTGAAATATGATCCAAACTGATCAAAGGATCAGTTTTGATGACCCAAAACCGACCCCAAGTGAAAAGACCAAAGTACCCTTCATTTAAAGCCTTTAAAAAGGCTGAAAATTGCTTCTGACCCATTCGGCGCGCCGCGCCACATTGTGGAGCGCCGCTCCACTCTGCAGGTCAGATTTCAGAAACTTGTTTTGGCCATAACTTTTTGACCGTAGCTCCGTTTTCGATGAATCAAATATCGTTGGAAACGTAATAAGATTTTCTTTCCAATGGTAAGGCTTTGAAATATCAACACAAACTTTATTTGGGGTTGAAAAGGTACGTACACACCTTGTACCTCAAACAACGTCCAGTTTTCCTTCGACGGTCGAGCAAGCAACACCTACATGTTGTGCACACTCCATACACACATAGTACACCTTAAATACATTATGTACAATAAATATTTGGGTCTTACAACTCTCCCCCACTTAGAATCGATCACGTCCTCGTGATCCTCGTCACTTAACCAAACGGACCACACTCCACGGTCCTCAACATAAGTCCCAATCCGACTTTCCTAAGCAATTCTTCCCGACGAATCGCCTTCCACAACTAAATCGTCATCCACGATTTTTCTCAAATCCACAATCCGAGCACTAAAACCATACTCATTCCCTCGCATCGGGAAACTCATCCCATCTCTAACCGAGATATCACTCCTCTAGCGTACCATTACCAAGTACCGTGCTAAAGCAACCAAGTCTCAACCTAAGGTCAACAACCCGAAACGATGAAGACCGAACCAAACGAATCCTTACGGATAACACCAATCACTAAACATCCCTTGTAGCGCATAATACAACCAATACGCAACTACCGTAACATCATAAGCGAACGACTAGAACCGCTAGCGTCCAATCGACTATAACAACTTAAAACCCTAGGCGTACAAAATCGACCATTGTCACGCCCGTAACGACATGTGAGCGAAATACGGCTATCGCATCAGTAATCACACAATACGGTCCTCACGATCCCACCATAGGAGTATAAAACAACTGATAGATCACTCAACACCGGATGAAGTCAGCGGACCCGAAAGTCATGCTTCACCGATATAACAATACCTCATGATGAAGTCAGTGGACCCCGAAAGTCATGCTTCACCACTATAACAATACCTCACACAACGAGTAGTGCAACATCGCGCTCCGCTACACTATAGTGAACCCTAACGGATACCGCTAACCGTCTACACTATCGAGCAAGAACCACCTATATCAAACATAGGCACAAAACAATATTTCTCTAGAAGAGAATCCGATACGCACATCCCTTAACCGAGGGATTTCACCTTGCTCGCCAAAACACGTCCATTATCTCTCGACGAGATTCACCAAACTTACCACCTCGGTGGTAATTTACAAATCCAATATCATAAGTACCAATGAGCCAAAAATTGTACTCTACCACCAATTGACCAAAACTAGGTCTCGACCAAATTTCCGGATCTAACAAAAGCATCATCCGAAATCTCACACTAAAACCTCCTCGTGCGGGAGTGCCACTCCCTCACTTGGAACTACGTTCCATATCCACAACTCGTACAACCGTACAATGCTACCAAAGGTAGACTTTACAAACAATTGGGTTCACACGACCCGTTACCATACCTTGCTCCAAACCTTGAGCACACGAAGGACTTGACCAATCCTTAAACACTTCGAACGAAAAGTGTACCACAAATACCCAAACTATACCCTCGCAATCATCCAATTTCATTAGTTTGTCAAATTCCACCTAGTCACTCATGTATCTAAGGGTTTTACTCCGGTACCCTAAGTACAATGCAACCACAACCATAACCTAGTCGGAGTCGAACACCACGCTAGTAGGTATAAAAGAGGCACCTAATGTCGCGTCATAATGACTCCATTACCAACATACATCGAGATTTCAAACACTCGATCTCAAGGGTTCCAACCACCCGACGAACCTCATGGTTCATCACTTCAACATAAAAGCGAACACGCGCTTAACAATCGAACACCAAAACCATTTCCGTGGCTTGGTAGAAACATTTCTCAAATATCAAGGAATGCTTGGTTGCACCAAGTCTTACGCCCTTCGCCCGACAATCAAACGTCACCATAGGGTATTTCCATTAGGAACGTCACCCATAACAACAATATGCACAACACAAGGCATTAACAACTCAAACTCAAACGGCATCGAACATTCCCAAGACTTGTGACCCCTCATGCCACCATTGTAACATCTAGACGCGCTAGAATTCGATATACTCGTCCGCGTACCACCCGTGTTCACACTCGGACGCTTAGTCCTCTTACTCGGAGCACCATAAGAAACAACCCTTCTATCCCTTGAAGGCTCACCCTTCTTTGATCGTGTATGCGACTCGAATCCCCTAGCCAAGTCGATTAATTCCGAAAACGATTTCGCTTGACCACGTCTAATTTTTTTTTTTTCCTTTCAAGTCGTCATTCAAAGTCCGATAGAAATCCCCCATTAATAAACGATCACTTCCCAAATACTCCGGACAAAAACGAGCCTTCGCCATAAAGGTTGTCTTGAGAGTATTTAAATCCATAGATCCTTGTCGCAAATTTCGCAACTCATTACGCAATTCCCACAAATCGGCCGAAGTCCGGAATTCCTCGAAGAATTCCTCCTTAAATTCGTCCCACGATAAGACCATAAACGTTTCACCACCAACAAGATCAATCTTACCATCCAACCAATCCCTTGCCCTACCCCGCAACAAACTAGTTGCGAGCCTCGTCTTCTTCTCGGGAGGGCAATCAATCGTGCGAAAACGCCCTTCGACATCCGAAATCCAAGTTGTGCTTACCAATGGATCCGGTTTCCCGTCGTACATCGGTGGTTTAGTCCTCATGAAGCTCTTAAGATAACGCTTCATTTCGCCACTACTTTGAAGTTTGGAATACTTCCTATCCATTTCTTCTCGAAACGCTCTCATTTGCTCCGCAACGGCGGCCGCAACTCTAGCGTTAAACTCCACGTTATTC
Source organism: Rutidosis leptorrhynchoides (assembly GCF_046630445.1). Taxonomy (NCBI): domain Eukaryota; kingdom Viridiplantae; phylum Streptophyta; class Magnoliopsida; order Asterales; family Asteraceae; genus Rutidosis; species Rutidosis leptorrhynchoides. Next base: position 30,480,043 of record NC_092338.1, on the reverse strand, counting down.
GCCTCGATCTCGTTTCGCGTCGTCAATCTCAAAATGCAAAACGATTAGATCACGAACGTATAAAATCGCACGCACAACTCCGTCCCATCTTGCTAAACACTCGTCGTACATCACTCGTTAGACACGATTTGTACCCGTAATAAGGTTTGCAAGTTCTTATTACGCACACACGCCGCATCGACTCGTTAGTACAACGACCGCCTCGCTCGATGATAAGAACAAACACAACCAAAATTCTACGCGATACAAACACACGCGAGAATTATTACCACAACACAAAATCATATTAATAATATCCGCATTACTAATATATACGTTAGTCGACCTATAAACAAGGCACTAACTAAACCCATTCCGACCCGAAATCCTACAAGTCCCGCAACAATTTAAGCACACACAAAAGTCTAAGTCTAGGCACCTATCTCAAGTCACCTAAATCCCTTAGACCATGCTCTGATACCACTTGTAACAACCCAAACCAAACCACGACAATTCCCGTTAAATTTCACAACATAAAAAAAAAAAATTTGGTGCAGTTCATTTGCGCGGCGCGCCAGGTGGGTGCGCGGCGCGCCAAACCACCTGGACAGCCCGCTGTCCCCGGAAGTCAATTTAACGAAAATGTTTGACTAGTTCCCGACATTTTTAGCCAAAACGCTTTTAACCATAAATTCATATATATAAAACTAGCACGTTTAATTAATAAAATTGAGTTTACGAAGCGGGTCCCACAATGACCCATTTTACCACCTTAAGTACCGAAATACAATATTTGACCAAAAGACTTTTAATACAACAAAGCCGAGCATGGCGATTGGGAATACGCTACCCAATCCTAAATGATCCAAAAGTAAGTCACTAAAGCAACTATGCACGTCTTCTAGTCCTCGCGCTTACCCGAGCCACCAATCCACATGCGATCTATAAAAAGAGTCAACAACGAGAGGGTAAGCTAACGCTTAGTGAATGATAATATACTACATACATATGTATGCATAAAATGGACACGCCACATAAATAAACAAATACCGCATATCGGAGCGTCCAAGCCTAAAGGCAAGCTAACCTAAGTATACCATACGATCACTAAGCAACAAGCTAATAATACCATCAATAAGGTAAGTTCACCAACGTCAATGTGAACAACGCCAATAACTACCCCCGGAGGGTTAACTACATCACGACAACACAACATTAATCACGAATTAGCAATTCGACAATCATGCAACATATCGTGCATATACCAATAACCGCAAGTCCACAATAACTAGCAATACCAAAAGCATATAGTTCATAATTAAATATGCCAATACATAACTCATACAACCATGGTTAACCAAGTACACAAGGGAACGGTACATGAAAGTCCGTTGGAGTTCATAACATCCGTTAGTGCTACTTAATCAACGCGTAGTCACTAATCCCCCGGGTGATGTCTTAAACAACGCGACTCACTCACCCTTTACAATGTGGCGTCTTAAACAACGCGACGATTCCACATGCCATTCAATACGATGGATGGTGTCTTAAACAACGCGACATCCCCTCCATTACATTGTGGTGTCTTAAACAACGCGACATCCACTTCTTTACCATGTGGTGTCTTAAACAACGCGACATCCACTTCTTTACAATGTGGTGTCTTAAGCAACGCGACAATGCCACATTCATACGACACAAATAAATACATTATATACACATACGCATAATTATTCCACTCACAACCACGTGTGATAACGTACACCCAAAATGTGTACTTTGCCAAAGGTAGTCAACCAAAATGCACAACCGTGCCAATTGGACCTATGCACAAGTCCATCAAATCCACCTATATGTGAAGTGAGCTCTATAGCCGAGAATCACTTCACCCGACCCGCACCCATCCTACACATACATATGCATATAGGATATTAACACTCACCTTGAAGTCTTGAAGAAAGCTTCCAAGTAATCCGCAACTCGCCAATGGAAAATACCTATTCCATTATCACAATTACAACAATACAATTAGGATGGATTTACAAACCAACCCAATTCAACACTTAGTGCAATTTCGACCCAATTGCACTTCCAAGCACAAACCGTGCCCGAACTAACCAATAATCACTAACACAAGTGAGAATGGTCCTAATAAGCCAATTAAACCCGAACTCAAGTGTCAAACACGTGTCATACCCATTTAGACACTTAAACCCTAATTTTGACCCATAATGGTCAAAATCTCATTCTCTACCAATTTGACACCAAAACACATTTAACTCGGTTTAATATTCCAACTTAATCCATTTTAAGTTCATAAACCTCATTAAGTCACCAAATGGGTCATAATCACCACCAAACCCTAATTTGACCCAAAGTCACAATTAGTCAACCAAATACCCTAAAATGGTTTCCAATACTTCCATAATCACTAATCCAAGTGATTAAACTCATACACAAAGCCTAATCAAGGCCAAACCGTCATCCAACCCAAAACCCGCCAAGTGACAAGAATAACTAGTCACCATAAACCCATTTCATCACCTAAGTGGGTTACACAACAAATTAACTCAAAACCCTAAATTGAATATCAAATTAAACAAATGAAATTTGGAGTTTGAGCTTACCAATACCACCACAACGTAGCTAGGAACGAGGAGAACAACTTTAAAAACCGAGACTTTGAACGATTTGAGCTCCTTCCTCACCAAAACCTCCAATCTCTCTCTAAACTCTTACTCTCACTCTAGGGTTTGAAGATGAGAGTGTTTGATGAGTGAAATATGATCCAAACTGATCAAAGGATCAGTTTTGATGACCCAAAACCGACCCCAAGTGAAAAGACCAAAGTACCCTTCATTTAAAGCCTTTAAAAAGGCTGAAAATTGCTTCTGACCCATTCGGCGCGCCGCGCCACATTGTGGAGCGCCGCTCCACTCTGCAGGTCAGATTTCAGAAACTTGTTTTGGCCATAACTTTTTGACCGTAGCTCCGTTTTCGATGAATCAAATATCGTTGGAAACGTAATAAGATTTTCTTTCCAATGGTAAGGCTTTGAAACATCAACACAAACTTTATTTGGGGTTGAAAAGGTACGTACACACCTTGTACCTCAAACAACGTCCAGTTTTCCTTCGACGGTCGAGCAAGCAACACCTACATGTTGTGCACACTCCATACACACATAGTACACCTTAAATACATTATGTACAATAAATATTTGGGTCTTACATTCATACTTTAATAATTTATACTTTAATAATTCACTTTAATAATTCATACTTTAATAATTCACTTTAATAATTCATACTTTAATAATTCACTTTAATAATTCATACTTTAATAATTCATTTTAATAATTCAAAAATCTATTATAAATAGAATTCAATAGGTTTCATTATTTCATAGAAACTTGAAAATATTTTTCTCTAAACTCTCTCAATCGATTTACATATATATATTTACTCCGTATTATTTCAAGATATTATTAGTATACATAAAATATTACGACGGAGTGTTGTCCGAGTGATTTCGAAATTGTTTTTCGAGTAGGATAGGATTAAGGAAATTATGGGTTATAGCTATAGAGGTGATTGAGTATGGTTCATGGGTATGCTCGTGAGGTCAATATAGTGTTTATCATTTCCGTTGCGTCTACGTACCTTTCCTGCAATATTGAATCTCAATATTGATACGTGAGTACTCATAATTTAACTTTTACATACTAATATTGTATCCTTGACTAGTGCTCGAGTATTTAGGATTATGCATGCTTGTACTTTTGATATTGCCCTTAGACAGGTTAGGTTGAATCTTGAATTAGTTACACTTGCGGTTGAGATAAGGTATAAGATATGCATGTCCTTGGAAAGCTAGCGAAAAATTAAGAACTTTTCCTTTAGATATCGAATGGTTTCGATGAACGGATTAGAAGTTATAATCAATTGAATTTTCGATATTTTTATTAAAAATGATTATTATTATCGTCGTTTTTATCGTCGTTCCAGTTTTATCTTATTATTATCATTATTATTATCTTTATCAATAAAAGGGATTTATCATTAAAAATTGTTTTTTTATTACTATCGTTATTATCGTTAAAGTTATAATTAGTATTATTATTATTATTATCCAATTATTATTATTATTATTATTATTATTATTATTATTATTATTATTATTATTATTAGTATTATTATTATTATTATCATTATTAATATATATATATATATATATATATATATATATATATATATATATCATTATTTAAAAATGGTTATTGTTATTGTTATTATTATTATTACTATATTATCATTAAGATAATTATTAGTATTATCGTTAATAATATTATAGTAACTATCATTATTAATATTAGTGTAATTAAAACAAATAATTGTAACACCTAAATATTTTGATTACTATTATTATCATTATTATGAACACGATATAAAAGACGATTAAAAGCTATTAAACGAAACGATTAGGAAATAATGAGTAAGAGTATCATGATGAAATTAAAATATTATAAGATATTAATTTAGATAAAATTATCGTTCTTATTATTTTTATCATTACTATTATTATTAAAAGTATCGTTAGTATTAAAACTATCATTTTAACAAAAATTATCATTTTAATAGAAATGTCATTGTTACTATAAAATATCATTATTATTATTATTTTAAATAGAATTATTATTTTAAAGATAATATTAAAAATTATCGTAAATATTAAAGTTATCATAATTAGAATTATCGTTTTATCATAATGTCATCTTAGTAATTATAAATATTGATATTTTTATAATAATAATTATTATTACAAAATAATACAACTTTTACTTACTATCATTATAGATATTATTTTATCAAATAAATATGTGATACAAACATATTTTACTACGTGTAATAACTTACTTTAATAATACCTATCATATTATCTTTATGATATTAAATGAACCCTATAAATTTTATTACTTAATATATATAAAAGTATATTTGATTATATAAATTTAATATAAAATTTTATTTATTAATAAATAAATTATATTATTTACTCTAATAAATCCTTTTAAAATATTTAAAAATATAAAACGACGATATTTAAACTATATATTAATCATGTATAGATTTTTAGAAATTATTTTGAGTCAAATTTACTTTTGTTGACTTTTGCATATTAGTCTCGAGCATTAGGATTGTGGTACACTATGACTTGACCTAATTTGTTAGACAAATATTGACCAACATATAAATATATATAATTAATTTAGGTTCGTGAATCCGAGGCCAACCTTGCACTTGTTCAATGACGTTATATGTATTTTTACTACGAAATACAGTATGGTGAGTTTCATTTGCCTTTTTACCCTTTATATTTTTGGGCTGAGAATACATGCGCAACTTTTATAAATGTTTTACGAAATAGACACAAGTACGTGAAACTACATTCTATGGTTGAATTATCGAAATCGAATATGCCCCTTTTTATTAAGTCTGGTAATCTAAGAATTAGGGAACAGACACCCCAATTGACGCGAATCCTAAAGATAGATCTATTGGGCCTAACAAACCCCATCCAAAGTACCGGATGCTTTAGTACTTCGAAATTTATATCATGTCCGAAGGAGGATCCCGGAATGATAGGGGATATTCTTATATGTATCTAGTTAATGTCGGTTACCAGGTGTTCACCATATGAATGATTATTTTTGTCTCTATGCATGGGACGTATATTTATGAGAACTGAAAATGAAATTCTTGTGGTCTATTAAAATGATGGAAATAAATGATTATGATAAACTAATGAACTCACCAACCTTTTGGTTGACACTTTAAAGCATGTTTATTCTCAGGTGTTAAAGAAATCTTCCGCTGTGCATTTGCTCATTTTAAAGATATTACTTGGAGTCTTTCATAGCATATTTTGAAGAACGTTGCATTCGAGTCATTGAGTTCATCAAAGATTATTATTAAATCAATTTATAGTTGGATAGTGGATATTATGAAATGGTATGCATGCCTGTCAATTTTCGATGTAAAGAAAGTTTGTCTTTTAAAAACGAATGAAATGTTTGTAAAATGTATCATATAGAGGTCAAATACCTCGCAATGTAATCAACTATTGTGAATCGTTTATAATGTATATGAACGGGTCCTTTCAGTTGGTATCAGAGTGGTGGTCTTAGCGAACCAGGTCTGCATTAGTGTGTCTAACTGATAAGTCGATAGGATGCATTAGTGAGTCTGGACTTCGACCGTATCTGCATGTCAAAAGTTTTGCTTATCATTTTGTGTCGAAAATTAACTACTTATCATCCTCAGAAAATTACCTGCTTATCATTTTTAGTCTAAGACACGTCTTGCTGTATTGATTGCATGAATAGTGTATAGACAAAAATTCATATCTTAGCATATCTGCTAAATCATATCTTATCGTATCTGTTACTTTAAACTTTGCTTGACATATCCCGCAAAGTCCTCCGTAATCTACGAAATCTTTTGATCTATATATATATATATATATATATATATATATATATATATATATATATATATATATATATATATATATATATATATATATATATATATATATATATATATATATATATATATATATATATATATATATATATTCTATGTAATTAGAATACCATCCGTTAGCCAAAATCATTTCATATCGAAAAAAAAATCCTTTATCCAATCGTACGAAATGGAATTCGTCATCAGTTCAAGTCACTCAGATTCCGAAATGGAATCCCATTCAAGCTCCGAAAGCAGTGTGACCGGAATAGATCAACCAATCAGTCATCACCTATTCTGGATGAATTGGGGATGGGTTCGTAGCCTCCTCAATCATTGGAGACAAGAAGAAGGTGATCCCTTCCATCCACCACATTGCCCTCTTGATGAAGAACCTGAAGCACTTACCGGCGAACCTGTCCGAAACACCATTTTCTCGCTCATTTCCAGAGTATCTCGTCACGATTATATATTACATCAAATTTTAGATTTTATTTATCCGCTCGTCCGAACCGACAATCACCCCGGTGTAATAGAAGAAGTCAACGAGCTTCGCGCTCGGGTAGTGGCTTTGGAGAATATGGTGCAGAGATTACAAACACCAGCAGCAGCATCAGCAGCATAACCAGTACCACCATCATCAACACCAACAGTACCATTACCACCTCCAACCACAACTGCGTCGTAAACCTCAACTTCACAATCTGTCCCACGAGCATCAACGTCATACGCACCATAGATACCAAGGAGTACCAACAACAATAACTGACGAAGTATTAATTCATAACTTCATTGGAGAAACATTCCGCGGCGATTATGTAATCTCTAAAGTCTTAGAGATTATCTAATCTAGCCCTAACCATAAATCAGTTAAGCGAACCAAAATGATGGAAGGAAGAGTAGAAACCCTGACAAAAATGGTGTGTGATTAACAAGCTAAACTTGCTTTACCAACAACATCAATAGTACCATCAGTGTTACCAGCATCGTCAGTACAGTCAACATCCGAATCAACAACACCGATAACATCACAAACTCCGTCAGTTCAAGAATCACTGTGGACATCATTACGAATCAATAACGTTTATATTGTATCAACGAGTTATGAAGAATTAACTCATTTCCTCTGAAGAAATTATATGTATATTATATATATATATATATATATATATATATATATATATATATATATATATATATATATATATATATATATATATATATATTGAAATAAATCTTTCAGTGCTAAGCTATTGTGTGTGAATCTTAACTACTCGGTTAATTCATATTACAAATATGCAATAATGTACGTCCTTCGGCCGCAACTTAACCAGCGTTAACTACAATCTCTGTCGCAATTCAACAAATTCCAATTCATAATAAATCAAGTATATATTTGATTTTACACTTTCATCATCAATGTACCCGAAACTTTTCAGATAACATCATTCGTACTTTGCGAAATTCACAAGAATTCCACGAACCGAACACCATACATCAACAAATAACGAAGTATTGATTCATAATTTTAATGTCATTAAAGAAATACTGCGTAAAAGTTATGTACTTTTTAAAGCCTTTAGGGATTATTCAATTCTAGTTTCAACCGTAAATTAAATGAGTTTAATTTAACATTAACTCATTAAATCTATGTTACATCTGAAGAAAATATACATATATATATTTTCATAAAGACTGTAATAAAATTCTTTTGTACAAAATATTAATTGTGAAATTTTTTTTAACGGGTAGGTAATACTCGAGAGATATATAAATTCACAATTAATATGTTACATTCTTCGAATTTGATTCAGCAAATCATCCATTATACTCCCTACTTTCACAACAATATACATTCTTTTATAGAAATCAAAACAACCATACTCATTCAAAATTTAATTACATATTCTGATTTTGAAATCTCAAAATTTAACTTGAGATATGACCAAAATCATCACTCTTAGATCCTTACATCTTTCACAAGCTATATTTTGACTTCAAAACTGTGTTAGAACATCAAATGTATGTTAACGATTACAATCTGTGTTCAAACCCTTCGAAAATTTCTGAAGACACTTCGAATGATGAGCAATCGAGATGATGATCCAACCACATGTTACCCACAGTTATGTACCCGAAAAACTCTTGAAACCAAAGTAAAAGTTTAAACAACGTATCCGCGTCAGATTCTTTGGCATTTATTAGCAAAAATAACTTTGCGACTCCTATTCAAAGTAGCCAGTTTTGTCACAGCTCCAGCAAGTCAACTTCGACTTTTCAGTCAGACTAACCTTATTATAACCTTGAGATATACACCATCGTTACCAGGGAACCTTTTACATTCCACCATATTATTAGCAGATGTACCAACAACTTCATTACCCTTTGACTTTAGCCTCTCCAAAAAGTCATCATAATTATTCATTGAAACCCCATCATTTACTCATTCGCATCTTGTAATGAGAATTGCCATACAAATCATTGGGAATTAGCAATCAGTATTTTGAAATCTTGCAGCATGTCTGCGCCAACAGTTATATGTGTATATATAACGCCTATCTTCTGGACTTAATTTGAATGTGAAGTTTCTGAAAAACACTCCGAACTACGAATTGGTTCTCCGAAAATGGAAAAAATGCTGATGAAGCAGCAAAAACTATAAACGACTTTAAATGGTAAAAGCTGGATGATAATGATGAAGTGTGCTGGCAAAGCGCAGAAAAAGAGAAGTTTTGGAACTGGAAAACGGATTGAGCAAAGTAGGAAGGAGGCTGTGGACAAATTACAAAGACTGAACCTTGACTTTAAAGGATCCAAATGATTCAGTACCTGCTGAAGTCATTAACGAATACCTTGCTCCTGACTCTAAACCTCTGCGGACAATATTCTTCATCATCCTCTGATATTAGAAATTCTAAAATATCATCATATCTTTCATTATAAATATCCTCCATATTTCTGAAGATATTTTCTTAATTTTTCTTATTTGAAATCATTTACCTCTTCGCGCTATCTGTATTACATCATAAAAGAAACTATTTTAGTTTCTAAATTCTGAAAGATTCAAGTTTAAAATAGGAATATTTTGAAGTAGTGTTGAGAACTGAAGCATGAATTAGTATAATATAATGACACTTGATCAATGTGATTATATTACAGTAAGTCATGCTGAGTTTCTAAATGGAACGTGATGATTCACAGATCATAACATCATCATGTGCCATGTTATACGACTCTTGTATTCTATTTAACCTCTAAAATATCAAGAAAATATTTCTTGATGATTCGGCCTTTTCCAAGGTATTCTAGTAATTTGACAAGTCAAGATTGTGCCATCACAATTTCCTTCCTAGAACATTAACAATATTCATTCCGAAATTCATATCTGTGAATTCTGGACCATTACAAGCGGTGCTTAATCGCAAGAAGAAGAAACGAAAGGACAAAACTCCGAAATAGAAATTGGGGTATAAATTGCAGCAAATAAAAGAGAGCATTAACTGTGAATGATAATGATTATAGAAGACAGAAGCAGAGACTTTGAAATATAAGGGAACATATAAAGCTCAACGACAAACCAGAAATTATAAACCATATATCGATGCATATAGCAATATAAAGACACGGGAGAACTAGAAACACTATAAACCCAAGAGTATAGTAGAAGTAAATAGATTCTTCCGGCGGTAGATGAAAAAGAAGAATGACCGATATGAAAGTTAGAAGTATATCGAGAATCAGAGCTGGATGGAGCATATTGATGAATACTTTAAAATATGAGTTGAGGGGGAAAGAATAGAAGGTGATGAAACATGACTAGGAACTTAGAAATCAACAGATTTAACTCACACAATGGCAGAATAAGTGAATCAAACCCTCTAGTGAATAGGTTAAGTTTTTTTTTGATTAATTTAGTCAAACCACAACTAAATCAAGTGTGATTAGATCAACACCTAGAGCTATTATTCACCACATGGGTGATTTGGACTGAGAGAGAATCGGAGGAGCTCACTAGATCTGAGTGTGTGTAACAAATAAGAGGCTTAACCTAAAATGAAGAACATAAGACTTTATATACCCCTGCTGTTGACTCACCCATACGATTCATTCATCACACGTACGAGTTGGCTTCATCAGCCGTACGGGTGATCACTCACTCGTGTCTTCTCATTTAGGTTGTAATTGTGACTTAGCTCAGCATCAACCGTGCGTATGAGCCTGTCAGCCGTACTAGTGAGGCTTCACTCGTACGTTTGACTAAGTCTAACATAGTCAAACATCTAAATCTTGTTCCTGCAGTTCCTGTAACCACATACAAACACAGGATAATAATGAGCAATCATGGTGGCCTGTAAACTGTTGTACCTGCAATGGACGTGGGTAGATGTCTAGGGACTTGCATAAAATGCATCAACAGAAGGTGTGAGTTGTAAGGAAACGAAGGAGGTGAATTTATAAGAAAATCTCCGACAGAATAATTAAAATGGACGATCGCATTTAAAGCGGATCCTAATTTCCTTGATTACCGGAGAGTCAAATCTTATTAAGAAGATTTTCTTCAAATCCCTTGAAATCTGGGAATCAATCATATCTACGTCAAATGATAAGATGAATCTACACTTACTCATTTCACTCTTCTATGTTAGCTTCATTCGTACTCTTCATATAAATGGATTGTTTATCCAAATTATTCGCTGATGATAAAACTCTAATTTTCAGCCCGTATGTATCATGAAAACATACTTATTATCATTCACGACCTTTCCACTTAAATTTCGGGACGAAATTTCTTTAACGGGTAGGTACTGTGACAACCCGGAAATTTCCAACCAAATTTAAACTTTAATCTTTATATGTTTCCGACACAATAAGCAATATTTGTTAAGTTAAATTTCAAGAATTTTAAACTATGTTCATACATTCATTCAACTTCGACCAAGTTCCAACGATTCACGAACCATTAAACGAATATGATTATATATGTATATGTGTATATATATTATAACTTGAAACGTAAACGAAATATTAGATTAAATACTTTATATGATTGTATCTGTTTCAAAATGTTTATCAATGGAATTAGAAGATAAGATCAACTGATTGAATTATCAGATATATTAAATTATGATTACAAGTCTCTGTTGAAAGGCCCACGTTGATTTGAGAAATCTTTCCATTTTAACAATATTCGGAAAATGGTAAAGTAATTTATAAATAAGAACAAATTGTCAATCATTGAGAACTAGACAAAGGATAGTGGAAGATTGAATCTCATAAAGACTCGATTGATCTATTTAGTTTCAAACGTACAAAAACGTTTTCAGTTTAAAAAGAACTTTATTATTAAAACGTATATAACTTTTATAAATATCTAGAACCACTTTTGACAACTCATTACTTAACTAGTATGATAAAGATAAAGATAACGATATTTATATTTTATTTTATTAAATATATATAACGATTTAAATTAATATTATATATATTTATATGCGTATAATACGTACATAGATTTATACTTTTACTATACTTAAACTTTACCTTTACTTTATTTTTACTTTACTTTAACTTTAATAATTCACTTTAATAATTCATACTTTAATAATTTATACTTTAATAATTCACTTTAATAATTCACTTTAATAATTCACTTTAATAATTCATACTTTAATAATTCACTTTAATAATTCATACTTTAATAATTCATTTTAATAATTCAAAAATCTATTATAAATAGAATTCAATAGGTTTCATTATTTCATAGAAACTTGAAAATATTTTTCTCTAAACTCTCTCAATCGATTTACATATATATATTTACTCCGTATTATTTCAAGATATTATTAGTATACATAAAATATTACGACGGAGTGTTGTCCGAGTGATTTCGAAATTGTTTTTCGAGTAGGATAGGATTAAGGAAATTATGGGTTATAGCTATAGAGGTGATTGAGTATGGTTCATGGGTATGCTCGTGAGGTCAATATAGTGTTTATCATTTCCGTTGCGTCTACGTACCTTTCCTGCAATATTGAATCTCAATATTGATACGTGAGTACTCATAATTTAACTTTTACATACTAATAGTGTATCCTTGACTAGTGCTCGAGTATTTAGGATTATGCATGCTTGTACTTTTGATATTGCCCTTAGACAGGTTAGGTTGAATCTTGAATTAGTTACACTTGCGGTTGAGATAAGGTATAAGATATGCATGTCCTTGGAAAGCTAGCGAAAAATTAAGAACTTTTCCTTTAGATATCGAATGGTTTCGATGAACGGATTAGAAGTTATAATCAATTGAATTTTCGATATTTTTATTAAAAATGATTATTATTATCGTCGTTTTTATCGTCGTTCTAGTTTTATCTTATTATTATCATTATTATTATCTTTATCAATAAAAGGGATTTATCATTAAAAATTGTTTTTTTATTACTATCGTTATTATCGTTAAAGTTATAATTAGTATTATTATTATTATTATCCAATTATCATTATTATTATTATTATTATTATTATTAGTATTATTATTATTATTATTATCATTATTAATATATATATATATATATATATATATATATATATATATCATTATTTAAAAATGGTTATTGTTATTGTTATTATTATTATTACTATATTATCATTAAGATAATTATTAGTATTATCGTTAATAATATTATAGTAACTATCATTATTAATATTAGTGTAATTAAAACAAATAATTGTAACACCTAAATATTTTGATTACTATTATTATCATTATTATGAACACGATATAAAAGACGATTAAAAGCTATTAAACGAAACGATTAGGAAATAATGAGTAAGAGTATCATGATGAAATTAAAATATTATAAGATATTAATTTAGATAAAATTATCGTTCTTATTATTTTTATCATTACTATTATTATTAAAAGTATCGTTAGTATTAAAACTATCATTTTAACAAAAATTATCATTTTAATAGAAATGTCATTGTTACTATAAAATATCATTATTATTATTATTTTAAATAGAATTATTATTTTAAAGATAATATTAAAAATTATCGTAAATATTAAAGTTATCATAATTAGAATTATCGTTTTATCATAATGTCATCTTAGTAATTATAAATATTGATATTTTTATAATAATAATTATTATTACAAAATAATACAACTTTTACTTACTATCATTATAGATATTATTTTATCAAATAAATATGTGATACAAACATATTTTACTACGTGCAATAACTTACTTTAATAATACCTATCATATTATCTTTATGATATTAAATGAACCCTATAAATTTTATTACTTAATATATATAAAAGTATATTTGATTATATAAATTTAATATAAAATTTTATTTATTAATAAATAAATTATATTATTTACTCTAATAAATCTTTTTAAAATATTTAAAAATATAAAACGACGATATTTAAACTATATATTAATCATGTATAGATTTTTAGAAATTATTTTGAGTCAAATTTACTTTTGTTGACTTTTGCATATTAGTCTCGAGCATTAGGATTGTGGTACACTATGACTTGACCTAATTTGTTAGATAAATATTGACCAACATATAAATATATATAATTAATTTAGGTTCGTGAATCCGAGGCCAACCTTGCACTTGTTCAATGACGTTATATGTATTTTTACTACGAAATACAGTATGGTGAGTTTCATTTGCCTTTTTACCCTTTATATTTTTGGGCTGAGAATACATGCGCAACTTTTATAAATGTTTTACGAAATAGACACAAGTACGTGAAACTACATTCTATGGTTGAATTATCGAAATCGAATATGCCCCTTTTTATTAAGTCTGGTAATCTAAGAATTAGGGAACAGACACCCTAATTGACGCGAATCCTAAAGATAGATCTATTGGGCCTAACAAACCCCATCCAAAGTACCGGATGCTTTAGTACTTCGAAATTTATATCATGTCCGAAGGAGGATCCCGGAATGATAGGGGATATTCTTATATGTATCTAGTTAATGTCGGTTACCAGGTGTTCACCATATGAATGATAATTTTTGTATCTATGCATGGGACGTATATTTATGAGAACTGAAAATGAAATTCTTGTGGTCTATTAAAATGATGGAAATAAATGATTATGATAAACTAATGAACTCACCAACCTTTTGGTTGACACTTTAAAGCATGTTTATTCTCAGGTGTTAAAGAAATCTTCCGCTGTGCATTTGCTCATTTTAAAGATATTACTTGGAGTCTTTCATAGCATATTTTGAAGAACGTTGCATTCGAGTCATTGAGTTCATCAAAGATTATTATTAAATCAATTTATAGTTGGATAGTGGATATTATGAAATGGTATGCATGCCTGTCAATTTTCGATGTAAAGAAAGTTTGTCTTTTAAAAACGAATGAAATGTTTGTAAAATGTATCATATAGAGGTCAAATACCTCGCAATGTAATCAACTATTGTGAATCGTTTATAATGTATATGAACGGGTCCTTTCACTTGCCCCGTCACTGATTTTCTTAGAGATTGAATGTGCGAAGTTGAAGTCCAGAGACTCGATATAATGACCTGCACGCAAGATGTTCAACCAAATACTACTTCTACCCCTCGGTCTACAAGAGGCCGAAGGTATTAGTAGTCCGTTAGCACCATGAATACTTTTAATAATTGAAACCCAAAGCGAATTACAATCGGTTTTGGCTCGCCAAAACCATTTCCCCAACAAAGCAAGATTTTTAACCCGAAGAGACCCTATGTTTAGACCGCCCTCCTCGTAAGACAAGAGCGAATCCTCCCATTTAACCCAAGTTATTTTTGAATACTCCCCCGACCCACCCCAGAAAAAATTACGTCTAATACCCTCTAATTTTTTAATAACACTCATCGGGGCGCGAAAGAGCGAGAAATAATATAACGGTAAACTACTAAGGACCGACTTAACTAACGTTAACCTTCCACCAAAAGAAACCTTCCTTGCCTTCCAATCCGCGAGTCTTGCATTGAACTTTTCAATAATGGGGTCCCAATTCTCTACTTTATTAATATTTCGCCCAACCGGGAGACCGAGATAAACAAAGGGAAATTCGCCCACCTTACACCCCGCACGTGTAGCCATGACTTCCAACTCACCACATGCCACTCCCAACCCAAAGAGAAGACTTTTATGGTAATTTATTTTAAGGCCCGACGCTTTCTCAAAACACTTAAGCAATTTCATTAGATTACAAAAGTTTTGCCTACTCCATTCGCCTAGAAAAATGGTGTCATCCGCGTATTGGAGATGTGAGATGTTTACTTTTTCGGCACCAATTTCAACACCTTTGTAGAGGCCATTATAAATGGCCCTTTTGGTAAGATAGTTAAGACCCTCTGCCGCAATAATGAAAAGAAAAGGGGAAAGCGGATCCCCTTGTCTAACGCCTCTTTCAATATTAAATTCATTGGTAGGAGATCCGTTAACGAGAATAGATATTGAAGCGGATTTAAGACAAGATAAGATCCATCTTCGCCATCTACAGCCGAACCCCATTCTCTTCATTATCTCTAGAAGAAAATCTCAATTTAAACTGTCGAAGGCTTTTTCAAAGTCAATTTTGAAGATGAGACTTTTCTTTTTGTTGCGCTTAAGATAATCAATCAACTCATTTGCAATAAGTGCACCATCTAGGATGTACCTTCCCTTAATGAAAGCGCTTTGTTCGTTACCTATCAGGTCCGGGATAACTTTACGGATACGGATGGAAAGCACTTTTGATAAAATTTTGTAGTAGCATCCTATTAGACTGATGGGCCGAAAGTCATTGAGCCCCAGAGGATCCGGTTTTTTTGGAACCAGGGTCACAAAAGAGACATTGCACCCTTTCGAAATTTCACAAGACTCCCAAAACCAATTAAGCGCGCTCATGAGATCGTTTTTAACCAATTCCCAGTATAACTTGAAGAACTTAAATTTGAAACCGTCCGGCCCGGGCGCCTTTGAAGAGCCACACTCGTTAATCGCATCAAATACCTCTTTTTCTGTGAATTTATCCTCGATATATGCGGCCTGCAAATCAGTTAACTGTTTCGGAAGCAGGTCAGACCCCTCACTGGTTTCTGACAGTTTAAACACAACCCCGTCCCCACTCTTGAATTGATCCCTGAAATGTCTGTAGGCTTCCTCCTTGATAATTATCGGGTCTTCACACCAAGTACCACGTATATTGAGTCCGCGAATATTTCGTTTCGAGAGTCTTCTGTTAATAAAGGAGTGGAAGTACTTGGTGTTTTCTTCACCTTCAAGAACCCATTTAGCGCGAGACTTTTGCTTTGCCATGCTTGTCTTAACCTTTTCTTTGTCAAACCATTCTTTCCTGATCTTGAGCCATTGAACTCTTTCTACGTCCGATAAATTATTGTTTTCAGCCCTTATTTTTAGTGACCCGAACTTTTCCATGTTTATATATATTAAATGAAATTGTTATTTACATGATTAAGTGTTTCCAACATGTTAATCAATCAAACTTGTGAAGACTTGATTAATTGAAATAGGTTTCATATAGACAATTGACCACCCAAGTTGACCGGTGATTCACGAACGTTAAAACTTGTAAAAAATATATGATGACATATATATGGTTATATATATAGCAAACATGATATTATGATAAGTAAACATATCATTAAGTATATTAACAATGAACTACATATGTAAAAACAAGACTACTAACTTAATGATTTTGAAACGAGACATATATGTAACGATTATCGTTGTAACGACATTTAATGTATATATATCATATTAAGAGATATTCGTACATCATAATATCATGATAATATAATAATTTAAAATCTCTTTTGATATTATAAACATTGGGTTAACAACATTTAACAAGATCGTTAACCTAAAGGTTTCAAAACAACACTTACATGTAACGACTAACGATGACTTAACGACTCAGTTAAAATGTATATACATGTAGTGTTTTAATATGTATTCATACACTTTTGAAAGACTTTAAGACACTTAGCAAAATACTTCTACTTAACAAAAATGCTTAAAATTACATCCTCGTTCAGTTTCATCAACAATTCTACTCGTATGCATCCGTATTCGTACTCGTACAATACACAGCTTTTAGATGTATGTACTATTGGTATATACACTCCAATGATCAGCTCTTAGCAGCCCATGTGAGTCACCTAACACATGTGGGAACCATCATTTGGCAACTAGCATAAAATATCTCATAAAATTACAAAAATATGAGTAATCATTCATGACTTATTTACATGAAAACAAAATTACATATCCTTTATATCTAATCCATACACCAACGACCAAAAACACCTACAAACACTTTCATTCTTCAATTTTATTCATCTAATTGATCTCTCTCAAGTTCTTTCTTCAAGTTCTAAGTGTTCTTCATAAATTCCAAAAGTTCTAGTTTCATAAAATCAATAATACTTTCAAGTTTGCTAGCTCACTTCCAATCTTGTAAGGTGATCATACAACCTCAAGAAATCTTTGTTTCTTACAGTAGGTTATCATTCTAATACAAGGTAATAATCATATTCAAACTTTGGTTCAATTTCTATAACTATAACAATCTTATTTCAAGTGATGATCTTACTTGAACTTGTTTTCGTGTCATGATTCTGCTTCAAGAACTTCGAGCCATCCAAGGATCCGTTGAAGCTAGATCCATTTTTCTCTTTTCCAGTAGGTTTATCCAAGGAACTTAAGGTAGTAATGATGTTCATAACATCATTCGATTCATACATAAAAAGCTATCATATTCGAAGTGGTAAACTAGTAATCACTAGAACATAGTTTAGTTAATTCTAAACTTGTTCGCAAATAAAGTTAATCCTTATAACTACACTTTTAAAATCAACTATACACATGATCTATATCTATATGATATGCTAACTTAATGATTTAAAACCCGGAAACACGATAAACACCATAAAACCGGATTTACGCCGTCGTAGTTACAACCGGGGGCTGTTTTGGTTTGGATAATTAAAACTATGAAAAACTTTGATTTAAAAGCTATAATTCTGGGAAAATTATTTTTATTATGAACATGAAACCATATCCAAAAATCATGGTTAAACTCAAAGTGAAAGTATGTTTTTCAAAACAGTCATCAAGATGTCGTTCTTTCGACGGAAATGACTACCTCTTTCAAAAACAACTTGTAACTTGTATTTCCGACTATAAACCTATACCTTTTCTGTTTAGTTTCATAAAGTCAAGTTCAATACGAAACAGTGTCCGCTTAAATCACTCAAAACGGATTAGAAACGAATAAATGGCGAGCAAAACAAAATTGGTAAAAACTACTCATTTTAGCTACATGAAAATTGGTAACAAATCTATTCCAACCATAACTTAATCAACTTGTATTGTATATTATGTAATCTTGAGATACCATAGACACGTATACAATGTTTCGACCTATCATGTCGACACATCTATATATATTTCGGAACAACCATAGACACTCTATATGTGAATGTTGGAGTTAGCTATACAGGGTTGAGGTTGATTCCAAAATATATATAGTTTGAGTTGTGATCAATACTGAGATACGTATACACTGGATCGTGGATTGATTCAAGATAATATTTATCGATTTATTTCTGTACATCTAACTGTGGACAACTAGTTGTAGGTTACTAACGAGGACAGCTGACTTAATAAACTTAAAACATCAAAATGTATTAAAAGTTTTGTAAATATATTTTGAACATACTTTGATATATATGTATATATTGTTATAGGTTTGTGAATCAACCAGTGGCCAAGTCTTACTTCTGGACGAAGTAAAAAATCTGTAAAAGTGAGTTATAGTCCCACTTTTAAAATCTAATATTTTTGGGATGAGAATACATGCAGGTTTTATAAACGATTTACAAAATAGACACAAGTACGTGAAACTACATTCTATGGTTAAATTATCGAAACCGAATATGCCCCTTTTTATTAAGTCTGGTAATCTAAGAATTAGGGAACAGACACCCTAATTGACGCGAATCCTAAAGATAGATCTATTGGACCTAACAAACCCCATCCAAAGTACCGGATGCTTTAGTACTTCAAATTTTATATCATATCCGAAGGGTGTCCCGGAATGATGGGGATATTCTTATATATGCATCTTATTAATGTCGGTTACCAGGTGTTCACCATATGAATGATTTTTATCTCTATGTATGGGATGTGTATTGAAATATGAAATCTTGTGGTCTATTGTTACGATTTGATATATATAGGTTAAACCTATAACTCACCAACATTTTTGTTGATGTTTAAAGCATGTTTATTCTCAGGTGAATACTAAGAGCTTCCGCTGTTGCATACTAAAATAAGGACAAGATTTAGAGTCCATGTGTGATGACCCGAAAAATTCTGACTAAATTTAAACTTAATCTTAAATGATTAATGATTTCGACACGATAAGCAAAGCCTATGAAGTTGAATCTCAAAATTTTGAACTATTCAAATACCCTTCGGTTGTTCTCAACGATTCGCGAACAATTATATGTAAATAGATACATATGCTATAACTTGAAAACGTAACAAAGTGTTATGAAAATGATACCGTACATTACACTTATTGGTTTATATATCTATTTGAATATATATGATCTCAAGTTATTTAGTAAACGATAATAACATTCGATTATTGATTCAATTGATATTTAGATAAGTTAACTAAAACGTTTAAGATGAACCAGTAAAACACTAATTTGCTAAAGTATTTTCAAATTGCTACAGTACCCAAAATGCTACAGTGTTTTCGAAAATTACTATTTGCTACAGTAAAATTGACTTTGCTACAGTGAATTGCTACAGTAAAACACTATTTTAAAAATGTATTTTAATAAATAGTGAAACGATGATTTATAGAAGTAAATGACCAAAACACTCAAACGTATAAGATACACTTTGAGTGACATAGTTTATGGATAGTTTAAGTCTATATTTTGACAAAGGTACGTGTCACGAAACGTAAAATGCAAGTTTTCTAAACGTACGAAAATACGTTCGAATAACCGGAACCGGGACATAAGTCGAGTGATGACGTACGACTTATCGGAACTAAAATTACAAATCAACTATGCATGTGAATTTAATATAATATATAATTAATTATTTAAATTATATATATTATATATTTATTTATTATGTCGACAAACAAAAATACAAAAGTTTTGTGAGCTGGAAAAGGAGCCCATGCGATCGCATGGGAATCCTTCTACAAAATCATGCGATCGCATGGAGGGGAATTCCAGGCCAGGTACTATAAATTCAGGTGTTTTGCTCGAATGAAAAATCACACACACATACTCAAATATATATTACTCCGTATAATATTTATTATTATTATTATTATTATTATTATTATTATTATTATTATTATTATTATTATTATTATTATTATTATTATTAATCTTATTATTTTTATTATTAGCGTTATTATTTTTGCAATACAAAAATAATAATGTACATAAAATATTAAGACGAAGTGCTGTCCAAGTAATTTTCAAAACGAGTTCCCAAGCGAGCTAGAGCTAAGGAAAATATGGGTTATTTTTGTGAAGCAAACCTCGTGTTTATCATCTCCGATGCGTCTACGTGCTTTCCTACAATATTGTATATCAATATTAAACAGTGAGTTTCATTTGCTCCCTTTTTAATTGCTTTTGCAATCTATATTTTTGGGCTGAGAATACATGCACTTTATTTTAAACGCAACGGATACAAGTACATACTAAATTCTACACTGAGTTTGAACCGAAAATCCCTTAGCTTTGGTAACTAGTAACTGCCGGTTATAAGAACTGGTGGGCGCGAGTAGTAGTATATGGATCCATAGGGCTTGATATCCCCGTCCGAGCTAGAGCACTAGCCTTTTAACGGACGTATGCTATTTGAGAAGCGTACATGTTGGTTTGCGTGTATTATTAAGATGACTATACAAAGGGTACAAATTATATATACGTTAAGTTTAGTTACCAGGGTGCTCAATTTAATAGAATATTTTGATAAACATTTCTGGATGAAACAACTGAAATCTTGTTATCCACTTTTATATGCAGATTATGCGAAACACTAAAACTATGAACTCACCAACCTTTGTGTTGACACTTGTTAGCATGTTTATTCTCAGGTTCCCTAGAAGTCTTCCGCTGTTTGCTTATATGATAGACAAGCTATGTGCATGGAATCTTACATGGCATATTTTTCAAGAAAACGTTGCATTCACCAATTCATCACCATGTACCTTATTTAGACTGCATTGTCAACGGAAGTACTGTTGTAAACTATTATATAAGGTGATTGTTTATATGTAGAAATCATCAGATGTCGAAAACCTTTGATTTAATATTCATTTATGGTGTGCCTTTTCAAAAGAATGCAATGTTTATAAAACGTATCATATAGAGGTCAAATACCTCGCAATGAAATCAATGAATGATGTATTCGTTCAAATGGATTTGGAGCGATCGTCACACCATGTTTGTATGATATTGTGTAAAAACTGCATTCAAGAAACTGATTTCGATGTAACATATTTGTATTGTAAACCATTATGTAATGGTCGTGTGTAAACAGGATATTTTAGATTATCATTATTTGATAATCTACTTAAAGCTTTTTAAACCTTTATTTATGAAATAAAGGTTATGGTTTGTTTTAAAATGAATGCAGTCTTTGAAAAACGTCTCATATAGAGGTCAAAACCTCGCAACGAAATCAATTAATATGGAACGTTTTTAATCAATAAGAATGGGACATTTCATTATTTCCCATTTCGAAGCCTCGTTTTTTAAAAACTCTATTTCTGAATTTAGTGTGCCGAATTTGTTGTGGCTCCAGTCTTTCAAAGCCATTTTGACATTTTTCAATTTGTTACGAAACACACAGTCATGCCTATTACCATAAATTTCCTTCCTCCATTCAAACTCAACAGTTTTCTTTGCCTCCTCATCATCCAACCATTCATCAAAGACTTTTATTGGCTTAGGTCCAAAGTCTATGGATCTATCTCTCAAAACAATAGGACAATGGTCGGACAATTTCCTTTCTAAAGCAAGAGCCGATACCACACCCCACATGTGACTAAATTTCCCCGAGAAAAGAAAACGGTCAAGTTTACTAAACTTTATACCATTGTCACATATTCTCGTGAATTTTTTACCCCTAGGGGTACATCGATTAATTGAGTTTTGTTGATGAAATCGTTGAACCATTTAGCTCTTTTCTCCATGAAAACACAGTTTAGCCGCTCTGATGAATCTCGCACCTCATTAAAGTCACCACATATCACCCATGCCGCCTCGAATTGACCTACAAAGTTTACAAGACTCGCCCACAATTTTTGTTTATTAGAATCATCATGGGGGCCGTAAACGTTAACAATAATAACTGGTTCAATCCTCCCCTTCCATTTCCCTTTGATGGCAACATAGAAATCATCCTTTATGGATTGTTCCGGGATGAATTCATCAGAATCCCAGATCAACAAGAGGCCCCCCGACTTCCCAACCATTTCTTTTTGGATAAATCCAAAATCGTTTGAACCCCAAATAAGACTTACCCACCGGTTATCCACAGTATGACATTTCGATTCTTGTATAGCAACAATAGACGGCTTTTCTCAAAAAATTAGTTTCCTAAAATCCCCAATTTTACTATCTTTACCCGACCCGAAACCTCTAATATTCAGTGATAAGATTTTCATAATTAAACAGACTGAAACGAAAAAAAGAGGGAAGAAGGATTAGACCTGTTTTGATTTTCCCTCCCACTCAAGACCAATTCCTTTGGCAAATTTACCTAGTTCTACCGAATCTTCAGATATTGCACCACATCCTGCCATTTTTTTTGATCGTGTGCTACTAGACCTCCCACCCCTTTGTCAATTCCTATTCATTGAATTTTGACTATTCCTGGAACTACTTTTCTTTTCTCCTTTTTTCTTTTCCCCTTTTTGTTGTGATCTCGCCAGACATTTGGCCCTCATAATCATCGAAGATGCCCTCCAATTCCCAATAATCGAGCCTTTTTCATTTGTCCAGAGCTTCTTACGAGTTTGTAATTCGATGTTGACTCCATCATCACACAGCCCCGCCGTAACATGTTCGTCATTCCCTAAATAGGTTTCATGAATCGCCTCACTTGGGTTGCTTGATGTATCTTCGCACCGCCTATTTCTTCTGTTCTTCTTTTTTGATTTAGATCTCCCAGTACAGTCGATGCTATTCTGGAAAGTATCTGGTACACTTTCATATGTCGCTTGCAAATTGGGAACTTTAATCTCCTCCAGGTTTACATCATCCATTAGCCCAACTTGCTGAAACGGCCCACTTGAACTTGCTGCATCGTTTTTAGAATTGGGCTCATCTAATCCATCTTGTAGACAAGGCCCATTATGGCATTTAGTTTCCTCATTTAAATGCTCCTGGTAATTATTGTTGGGCTTCTCATTGTTGGTTACTTCATGACCATTGGGCTCAGCGAGTACTTCATTGGGCTCAATATCTTCTATGGCCTTTTCAGTGCAGTTAGGTCCATTATACTCCATACCGGCCGAACAGTTCACTTCATTAATACTACGGTTATTTGAATTGTGACCTTGTGATTCACGTTCACCCTCATCATCATTTAAGTTCCCCAAGCCAAGCATGCCTTCGCAATTATTACCACGCATGCCTTCGCAATTATTACCATTATCTGGAAAGGTTCTGACACAGCTGTCATTCTCACCTTACCCCCTGCCACCTCCAGCACAGCCAGACTCTTCATCTCCTACCGTGTTTTTCGGGACTAGTTTATCAAATCCGTTATCATCACCGGCCGGATTGATTTCCCGATCATCATCATATTCTTCTTCGGAGCTATATTCCTGAGAATTATCTCCATCTGAATTGCTTTCTTCCTCACCCCATTCACTAACAATCTCTTCATCCATGTCAAGTTCCACAATATCTCCTAATTCTTTGATCACTTTAACGTAGAAAATGCTGTTGCCTGCCTTTAACCTGATCGTTTCGTTAATCAAGTTGATGCCTCTTATTTTAACTAATACTCTACCTGCAATTAGGTTTTGGTCCCCTTCGAAAGAGCAATTGTTCATCTCTTGAATCTGACCCCACCCCTGCGCGATCTTTCTAAAGGTACTTTCCTTCCAGAGTTTGATAGGAACACCCAAGATGTTGATCCATGTTAGCCTTCCTGCCATCATATACGGCATATCACCCAACCGAATATTGTTGATCCACTTTCTGATACTATGATCTTCATTCTCGACAATATGTTTGGCGATGTTTTCATCTTCAAAAATTATCATGAGTTCCAATCCACCTAGGTATTTTAGTTCAAAATTACTCAGACCTTCTGCGTTACAAAGTGAGCGAAAATATCCAAGGTGTTCTATTCGAGACACCTCGCCAATTATCGCCTTCTTCATCAGAGACAAGTTGTCCTCACCCTCGACACCATCAATGATTACCTCAGTCTCCGTTGCACCCTGGGGGTTAGTGTTCCTATTTTTATTATTGTGGAGTGTATCTCTGAGATCAAAAGCAGGTTGTTTGTTTTTGAAGAAGGAGTTTCTTAGGTCATGGGGCCCTTCGACTTTCCTTCGGTTGCAAACAACATCACTGAAATTGCGGCCATCCCTAAACGAGAGTGGGGATTCACCTCTGCAAGCGTTTGTCTTCGGACCACCATCACCACCCTTGGTATCCTTTACAGAATCTTCTTCATCGCGTCTTTTATTTCTATCTTCTTCCACTTTCTTTTCATTGGTCTCCTGCCTTCTGTCCCAGGCCTTAAAGATCTTCAAAATGTGTCCATCAATCCTGATATCCTTTAGTTTGTTTAGCAGTACGTCTTCATCATTCACCTCCCCAAACCTTACAAAGGCAAATCGTTTCCCGTTTCTTAATCTCTTCTTTGGAACAAACACTTCCCTAACCCACCCATATTGCTTGAACATCCTCCAAAGCTCAACCACATTCCATTCCTCTGGAAAATTGAAAAACATGAAGGATTTTAGATGGTTTCCAGTTGATCGTGAGTTGTTGTTGGTCCTGTTGTAGTTACCGTTACCTAAAACCCTATCTCTATTCATGCCCGATGAGTGTTTCTTCCTCACTTCTCTCCACACGTACTCACCAGAATCATTTTCTCTCACTGCACTCTCTCCCATTTTCTCTCTCTATTTAAAATAACAACATTAAGAATAACTTTATATTAAAATGCATGAAAAGAGTATTAACATGTATAAATGTTCATACTACCTCATAATAGATTCAAACTCGTGTCTTCGAATTGTTGATATGATGAATAACATATGAGAGGACCGATTTGATAAAGATTTTTTCATCCTCGGATTCGAAATCTTAAAGACCCTATTTGTTTTTCTCATGTTCGATATGGGTTTTTATCCGTCCGTGTATCTATTTCCATTTTGCTTTTTTTTGGTGGTAATATAGTTGGGGTGTAGTTTTCTACTGTGTGATTTGGGCCCGTATTTCGTGCTTTGCGTGGTATGGTTATTTGTTAGGTTCGTACGATATTTACTAGCTGTTGATCTATTGGGGATTGTTGGCGTGGTTTTATTTGCTAGCTTTTGGTTAGATTTTTTTTTTGAGTAACATGTTATTTGCCTTAAAAAAAGGTTTTGCTCTTAAATATAATACGGAGTATATATAATTATATAATATAATTTATATATACACTCTCATATATCAATAAAAATTATCATAGAATAATACATCATTAGTCAACTATTGAATGAAAAATAAACATAAGATAAGTTGATTGCAAAGTCAAAAAACCTAGGCGTAATTAAAAATTATTGTCCCGAACATATGGTGCAATATTTTATCATCTTCATATAGTTGTTACATATAATAATTTGTTTCGTTTCTGATAAATATGTATTAATAAAATGCAGAAAGATCCAAAATATAACATGGGGATCTTACAATATTTTTGAAACAAAAAATGGTATTTTTTAACTTGCGACAATAGGTGGAATTTGTTGGTAGTATACTACTCCGTATAACTTGCGACAATAAAAGATCAGTAGAAAATAGAGCATAAATTTAAACTCCATCATTTTATGAAGTTAAAACTATTATAAATAAATTAAATATATATAAATCATAATCATAATTAAAAATTAGTTAAAATTAATAATGAACTAAATTGTTAAAATAGTCCCCGTGTCTCTACGATTTTGAATAAATAGTATTAGCTAATTATTTATTGCACGATTAGTCACTAAATTCACCATTTAGTCCCAAATACATCCCTTAACCTAACGACACATACTTAACAACAGTGGCGAGTTTATGACACTACTGGTTTGAAAATTTTTAGTAGAAAATACCATTTAAATTGTATAGGACACACTAAATTTAAATATTTAAATGAAGGACCCCATAAAATTTTCAGATTTATAGCTTTTCTTTTAACATGTATAGGATACTACTAATTTTAACTACTCGGACCCGATATATTTGTCAAATTCATAGTATTTTTTAGGGTAAACTACCACTAAAATAACACTCAGCTATAATTGGTACAAAAAAAAAAATTTGGGACCCCATTGAGTTATAATCCTGGAATCGCCACTGCTTAACAGTCTGTTAAGTTCCAGTCATGTGACTCTCACGTGATTAATTACATTTTATATCTGGTCTTCAAATGTCAAGTTTAATCAATTATACTTTCAAAACCCTAGAAATATCAATTACGATTGGTAATTGATACCGTAAGTAATATTAGTTTAAATCACTATGTAAATCGAAGATATTGTTATTAGATAGTAACATGCATTGCTTCCATATTGTCGTATAAATTCGTATCAATGATTTTTGGAGCTTTGATGCATTTAATTGATATTTCTCACGTTGTGCCTTGTGCGACTATAAAGGTATGTTTCTATCAAGGTTGAAAAAGACGCGAGACAGAGTCGACTGTAGGAACCTTAAAACGTCGCAATGGGAAAAAGACGGGTCGAGACGGATGTTGAACAACGTTGACATTTTGTATATATTTAAATAATAAACATTTTATACATAAATATTTCAAAGTAAACATAGATATTTGCCTTTAATTTGGAATATTTATGTTTGAAATTTATTTAAAAAGTCAACATTGGTCAACATCCGTCTCGACCCCGTCTCGGCCGTTTTTTACCGTCTCGGCCGTTTTTTACCGTCTCGGCCGTTTTTTACCGTCTCGGCCGTTGTTGACCGTCTTTTTGGCGTTGTTGACCAGTTTTTAAGCGTTGACCGTTTTTAACCGTTTCGAGGTCTGTTGCGACGATAACATGGTAAATCCGTTGCGACGTCCGTCTCGGCCGTTTTTTACAACACTGGTTTTTATACTCTCACTGCCCTTATATGAGAGCTAAAATAATAAGTGGCAGACTCGCAATTTCCTTTTCTGTTTTGATATGTATTAATGTCTGATTCTTTGTTTCACGTACTTGTCAATTTCTCTTTAAATTCAACTATTAGGTTTATTTTTCTTTTGACATTTTAGGATCGTGCTAATGAGATATTCAATAAGCTGGAAGATCAAAAGTCAAGTAGAGGAAGAAACCATAATGTCATCTTGACGGCTTGTCTTTACATTGCTTGTCGTCAAAAAGACAAACCACACATTCCAAAGGTTACTAAACCTAATTTATTTGGTGGTCTTACTTTGTGGTCGATGTGAACTTAATATCCCGGAATTTGTGTTCATATAGAAAGTTGTTCGGTTGCAAATGGCGCCACCAAAAAAGAAATTAGTCGTGCAAAAGAATACATAGTGAAGTAGTTGAGCTTGAAATGGGTTAATCATATAACAACCCTCATTTTTCCAATCTGAGTTTATCAGGTTTCCCATAGGGTTTCATTGTCTTATTCAGTATACTATCATTAGGTTTGTTATCCGTTCATAATTAATTATCTTAATTAATACTTGAATTTATTAATCTTAAACCCTAACCCTAATATTAAATTAATAAATAAACTATATATGATATCAAGTGGTGACAAATTTTAAATTAAAAACTAATTATAAGTAAATTTAAATTTATAAAAGATATGGACAAATAATGTAAATTAAATAAATACAACTTATTTAAATAAATGTAACCATAATAATAATAATAATAATAATAATAATAATAATAATAATAATAATAATAATAATAAATAATATATATATAAATATAGTAAATGCTGTAAAAAAATATATATAAATATGTATTGTATATAGAATCGGCTAGGAGAAAAAAAAAATAGGAAAATAAACTTAATCACTAAGCTAACCACTAATCCTAATCTAAACCTAAATCTAGTTCTTGATCACCAAGTTTCCTAAAAACCTAGTTTGATCACAACTCTTGAAACTCAACTATAAAAAGGATCATGTATTCCCATATTTTTGCATTCCAAAATAAACCCACAAAAATCCCATTCTTATAACTGTATTAGTCGATATATTTGTCCAGCCTTTTCCCCCTTTTAGTCGATTGTTCTCCAGCTTCTTTTCCCTCCTTTTCAGTCGACTAAACAACACCTAATCCTACAACCTGCAGTCGACAAACAATCCCCTAAACTACCTCCTGCAAATCGACTCACAACATTCCCCAATCACAGCCACAATTTGACAACATCCAGCCTCCTGTAATCGACATCAAAGCAGCCCGTTTCCTTGTTGTTACAGCCTCCTGTTCCTGCTACAATTCGTGACCCTCAACAGCCCAAAAGTGCACTCGTTCCTGCTTGTTTTCCTGCTGTAAACACATGATTAAACAGCCCAAGAAACTATCCTAAGTTGCTGTGTTTCTTCTGATTTGTTTGCTGTTTCTGTTCGTGATCAAGATACCCAAAAACCCCTTCAATTGGGTCGTTGCTGCTGCTACTGGATTCTGTTTCTGCTTCACATCATCATCATCATCCTTAGTCTCCAATCTTATTAAGGTAGTCACTAAACCCTAGTTGATCATGAATATAAATCAATTACTTTAATGTTATGTTTAAGTATTATGAACTATTTTTGATCTTGAAGAAGTAATAAGTTGTTAATGATTAATGGATATAAGTATTATGTATAACTGTATAAGTATTATGATAAAAGATTATTAGTTAATGATGAATACAAGTTTTTGAATTCATGTTGAATTATGATTAGGTTTATGGATAAGTAAATCAATAATGGTTAATGTGTATGATTAATGATTAATAAACTAGTTCATGAATGTTATTAGTAATAAAGATAATGATGATGATAAAAAGGGTATAAACTAGTTAAAGATTATGGTTATTAATAAGTTAAGGTTGATTGAATGATTATGATATAGATTATGAAGATGAGTTAAGTATGATTAAAAAGGATTAGGGTTAATGAGTATGGTTAGATAGAATGTAAAAAGTTATGATTTTATGTGATAATGATTAATGTTATTAGGTTAAGTTTATGAATAAAAGATATGATTTTATGTGCATGAACTTTGATTAGGAAGTAATAATGATCACGATGTACATGCATGCATGCATACGTACGTATGTGCATGTATACATTGTAGGTATATGTGTGTGTGTATATGTAAATATATACATACGTATATATGTATATGTATATATGTATGTATATGTACGTGTGTATGTATGTATGAATGTGTATTATGTAAGTTATATAAGGTTAGTAAATAATAAGATAAGTAATAAGTATATATATATGTACCACTTTTACATTAAAGTATATATAACACTTACATATATTATACATATATATCACCTAGTTATAAATATATATATGTATAAAAATAAATAAAGAATATATATGTATGTATCATATAGGTATTAGGGGTGTGCGTGGTACGGTTCCGGACCAAACTTGTTCGGTTCGGTTCCGTCCCGAATCCCAATTTGAAGCAAAAACATGGACCGAGGACCGGACCAAATATTATCGGTTCGGTTCGGTACGGTACGGTTCGGGTATTTTTAGTGTTTTTTTCAGTTTTCGGTCCGGTACGGTCTTCGGTTCTTCCCGTACCATGCACACCCCTAATAGGTATATTCATACATGTAACATAATAGTTGATTATTAAAGTAAATAATAAAACTATTATTAGTATAACTTATACCCCTAACTATATAGTAACACTTAATTACACTAAATATATTATCACTTATATATATATATATATATATATATATATATATATATATATATATATATATATATATATATATATATATATATATATATATATATATATATATATATATTGTAGTGACCCGAACTTTTCCATGTTTATATATATTAATTGAGATTGATATTTACATGATTAAATGTTTCCAACATGTTAAGCAATCAAACTTGTTAAGACTTGATTAATTGAAATATGTTTCATATAGACAATTGACCACCCAAGTTGACCGGCGATTCACGAACGTTAAAACTTGTAAAAACGACATGACGATATATATATGGATATACATATGGTTAACATGAGATTATGATAAGTAAGTATCTCCATAAGTATATTAACAATGAGTTATATACATATAAACAAGACTACTAACTTAAGGATTTCGAAACGAGACATATATGTAACGATTATCGTTGTAACGACATTTAAATGTATATATATCATATTAAGATATATTAATATATCATAATATCATGATAATATAATAATTTAACATCTCATTAGATATAATAAACAATGGGTTAACAACATTAATTTAGATCGTTAACTTAAAGGTTTCAAAACAACACTTACATGTAACGACTAACGATGACTTAACGACTCAGTTAAAATGTATATACATGTAGTGTATTTAGATGTATTAAAATACTTTTGGAAGACTTCAAGACATATATCAAAACACTCATACTTAACGAAAATGGTTACAGTTACTTTCCCATTCTTTTCTTTCATCAAGAATTCTAGTCGTATTCTTACCCGTATTATACACAGCTTCAAAACGTACTTACTATGGGTATATACCAATAGGAACTAGCATGGGATTCCACTCTTGATTATGTCATGTATGACTAATCAATTTTAACTTCTACCATGAGCTAGTCAACTAACTAGAACTCCTTTTAACCTCACTCACCACTCACCAATTACCACTCATCATTCACTCCATTTCACTTCCAATTCTCTTTCTAATTCTCTCTCAACACACACACACTATTATGAACGTATTTTTCCAGTAGTTAATCATCATCTTCATCAAAAATCACTTCAAGAATCAAGCTATAATCATCATAGGAAGAACACTTCAAGAACACTTCAAAAATCCCTTCAAGTTTACTAATTTACTTCCAAGCTTTCTAATCCATTCCAAGTAATAATCTAAGATCAAGAAACCTTTGTTATATACAGTAGGTTATCTTTCTTATTCAAGGTAATATTCATATTCAAACTTTGATTCAATTTCTATAACTATAAACTATCTTAATTCGAGTAAAAATCTTACTTGAACTTGTTTTTGTGTCATGATCCTACTTCGAGAACTTTCAAGCCATCCAAGATCCTTTGAAGCTAGATCATTTCTTGTCACTTCCAGTAGGTTTACCTACTAAACTTGAGGTAGTAATAATGTTCATAACATCATTCAATTCATATATATAAAACTATCTTATTCGAAGGTTTAAACTCGTAATCACTAGAACATAGTTTAGTTAATTCTAAACTTGTTCGCAAACAAAAGTTAATCCTTCTAACTTGACTTTTAAAATTAACTAAACACATGTTCTATATCTATATGATATGCTAACTTAATGATTTAAAACCTGGAAACACGAAAAACACCGCAAAACCGGATTTACGCCGTCGTAGTAACACCGCGGGCTGTTTTGGGTTAGTTAATTAAAAACTATGATAAACTTTGATTTAAAAGTTGTTATTCTGAGAAAATGATTTTTATTATGAACATGAAACTATATCCAAAAATTATGGTTAAACTCAAAGTGGAAGTATGTTTTCTAAAATGGTCATCTAGACGTCGTTCTTTCGACTGAAATGACGACCTTTACAAAAAAGACTTGTAACTTATTTTTCCGACTATAAACCTATACTTTTCTATTTAGATTAATAAAATAGAGTTCAATATGAAACCATAGCAATTTGATTCACTCAAAACGGATTTAAAATGAAGAAGTTATGGGTAAAACAAGATTGGATAATTTTTCTCATTTTAGCTACGTGAAAATTGGTAACAAATCTATTCCAACCATAACTTAATCAACTTGTATTGTATATTATGTAATCTTGAGATACCATAGACACGTATACAATGTTTCGACCTATCATGTCGACACATCTATATATATTTCGGAACAACCATAGACACTCTATATGTGAATGTTGGAGTTAGCTATACAGGGTTGAGGTTGATTCCAAAATATATATAGTTTGAGTTGTGATCAATACTGAGATACGTATACACTGGGTCGTGGATTGATTCAAGATAATATTTATCGATTTATTTATGTACATCTAACTGTGGACAACTAGTTGTAGGTTACTAACGAGGACAGCTGACTTAATAAACTTAAAACATCAAAATATATTAAAAGTGTTGTAAATATATTTTGAACATACTTTAATATATATGTATATATTGTTATAGGTTCGTGAATCAACAGTGGCCAAGTCTTACTTCTCGACGAAGTAAAAATCTGTAAAAGTGAGTTATAGTCCCACTTTTAAAATCTAATATTTTTGGGATGAGAATACATGCAGGTTTTATAAATGATTTACAAAATAGACACAAGTACGTGAAACTACATTCTATGGTTGAATTATCGAAATCGAATATGCCCCTTTTTATTAAGTCTGGTAATCTAAGAATTAGGGAACAGACACCCTAATTGACGCGAATCCTAAAGATAGATCTATTGGGCCTAACAAATCCCATCCAAAGTACCGGATGCTTTAGTACTTCGAAATTTATATCATATCCGAAGGGTGTCCCGGAATGATAGGGATATTCTTATATATGCATCTTATTAATGTCGGTTACCAGGTGTTCACCATATGAATGATTTTTATCTCTATGTATGGGATGTGTATTGAAATATGAAATCTTGTGGTCTATTGTTACGATTTGATATATATAGGTTAAACCTATAACTCACCAACATTTTTGTTGACGTTTAAAGCATGTTTATTCTCAGGTGAATATTAAGAGCTTCCGCTGTTGCATACTAAAATAAGGACAAGATTTGGAGTCCATGTTTGTATGATATTGTGTAAAAACTGCATTCAAGAAACTGATTTCGATGTAACATATTTGTATTGTAAACCATTATGTAATGGTCGTGAGTAAACAGGATATTTTAGATTATCATTATTTGATAATCTACGTAAAGCTTTTTAAACCTTCATTTATAAAATAAAGGTTATGGTTTGTTTTAAAAATGAATGCAGTCTTTGAAAAACGTCTCATATAGAGGTCAAAACCTCGCAACGAAATCAATTAATATGGAACGTTTTTAATCAATAAGAACGGGACATTTCAGTTGGTATTCGAGCGTTGGTCTTAGAGAACCAGAATTTTGCATTAGTGTGTCTTATCGAGTTTGTTAGGATGCATTAGTGAGTCTGGACCAGAATGCATGACTTGTTTCTGGACGTATGAATTACGTGTCTTTATTGCCTTTGCTGAACGACTTGTGTACTAGCTAGAATTATCTTCACAACTATCTTGTATCAAAGTTATTGTGTGCTATATTTCATGCTTTATGTAAAATAAGCGGTATTGTAAGTTTGTAAAATATTGTGTAAAAGTTTGAACGCGAAATATTATTATAATCAGTTTTTCATATAGAATTGTGGTAGTTGAATTGAATATTAGCTACTAAGTATGAACTTAACGGGTAGGTACTACCCGAATTTAAACTTATAAAACGCTAATATGAAGAAAAAGCTTTTATAAATGAGTTCATATTATGCTACGAAATACTATTAACTACTCTTAATATTCTTTATGATTAACTTGTTCCATTTGACTATTTTGAAGGAAATGGCACCGACTACTCGACACACCGTGAATATGAATGAAGAGGAATTCCGTACTTTTCTAGCTTCAAACATAGCCGCAGTACAGGCTGCACTACATACCAACAATAACCTTGGATCTAGCAGTACAGGAAATCGTGTAGGATGCACCTACAAAGAATTCACTGCCTGCAAACCTTTGGAATTTGATGGAACCGAAGGACCGATCGAATTGAAACGGTGGACCGAGAAGGTCGAATTGGTGTTTGCCATAAGTAAGTGTACTGAAGAGGACAAAATAAAGTACGCTACGCATACCTTCACAGGTTCTGCGTTAACATGGTGGAATACCTATCTAGAGCAAGTGGGACAAGACGATGCGTACGCACTACCGTGGTCAGCATTCAAGCACTTGATGAACGAGAAGTACCGTCCCAGAACTGAGGTCAATAAGCTCAAGACAGAACTTAGAGGGTTACGAACCCAAGGATTTGATATTACCACGTACGAAAGACGATTCACAGAATTGTGCCTATTGTGTCCGGGAGCATTCGAAGATGAGGAAGAGAAGATCGACGCATTTGTGAAAGGATTACCGGAAAGAATCCAAGAAGATATAAGTTCACACGAGCCCGCCTCCATACAACAGGCATGTAGAATGGCTCACAGTCTAGTGAACCAGATTGAAGAAAGAATTAAAGAACAGACTGCTGAAGAGGCCAATGTGAAGCAAGTCAAAAGAAAGTGGGAGGAAAATGGTGATAAGAATCACCAATACAACAACAACAGCAATTACAACAATAATCGCAACAATTATCCCAACAATCGCAACATCAATCGCAACTACAACAAACGGTCCAACAACAACAACAACAACAACAACAACAACAACAACAGCAACTACAAAAATCATCCCAACAACAATAATAACCGCAACAACAACAACAATCAGAAGCAGCTATGCCAAAGGTGTGAAAAGTATCACTCGGGGTTCTGCACCAAATTTTGCAACAAGTGTAAAAGAAACGGTCATAGCGCGGCGAAGTGTGAGGTCTACGGACCAGGGGTTAATAGAACGAAAGGAACAAATGGTGTCAGAACGAGTAATGGCGGAGCAAGTAGTGTCGGAGCAAGTTATGCCAATGTAGTTTGTTATAAATGTGGAAAACCGGGCCACATTATTAGAAATTGCCCGAACCAGGAGAACACAAATGGACAAGGCCGCGGAAGAGTTTTCAATATTAATGCGGCAGAGGCACAGGAAGACCCGGAGCTTGTTACGGGTACGTTTCTTATTGATAATAAATCTGCTTACGTTTTATTTGATTCGGGTGCGGATAGAAGCTATATGAGTAGAGATTTTTGTGCTAAATTAAGTTGTCCATTGACGCCTTTGGATAGTAAATTTTTACTCGAATTAGCAAATGGTAAATTAATTTCAGCAGATAATATATGTCGGAATCGAGAAATTAAACTGGTTAGCGAAACATTTAAGATTGACTTGATACCAGTAGAGTTAGGGAGTTTTGATGTGATAATCGGTATGGACTGGTTGAAAGAAGTGAAAGCAGAGATCGTTTGTTACAAAAATGCAATTCGCATTATACGAGAAAAAGGAAAACCCTTAATGGTGTACGGAGAAAAGGGCAACACGAAGCTACATCTTATTAGTAATTTGAAGGCACAAAAACTAATAAGAAAAGGTTGCTATGCTGTTCTAGCACACGTCGAGAAAGTACAAACTGAAGAAAAGAGCATCAATGATGTTCCCGTCGCAAAAGAATTTCCCGATGTATTTCCGAAAGAACTGCAAAGCCAATTACAAGAACTTTTAGAGCATGGTTTCATTCGACCAAGCACATCACCGTGGGGAGCTCCTGTTTTGTTTGTCAAGAAGAAAGATGGTACATTCAGGTTGTGTATCGACTACCGAGAGTTGAACAAACTTACCATCAAGAACCGCTACCCGCTACCGAGAATCGACGACTTATTTGATCAACTACAAGGCTCGTCTGTTTATTCAAAGATTGACTTACGTTCCGGGTATCATCAAATGCGGGTGAAAGAAGATGATATTCCAAAGACTGCTTTCAGAACACGTTACGGTCATTACGAGTTTATGGTCATGCCATTTGGTTTAACTAATGCACCAGCTGTGTTCATGGACCTTATGAACCGAGTGTGTGGACCATACCTTGACAAGTTTGTCATTTTTTCATTGATGACATACTTATTTACTCAAAGAATGACCAAGAACACGGTGAACATTTGAGAAAGGTGTTAGAAGTATTGAGGAAGGAAGAATTGTACGCTAAATTTTCAAAGTGTGCATTTTGGTTGGAAGAAGTTCAATTCCTCGGTCACATAGTGAACAAAAAAGGTATTAAGGTGGATCCGGCAAAGATAGAAACTGTTGAAAAGTGGGAAACCCCGAAAACTCCGAAACACATACGCCAGTTTTTAGGACTAGCTGGTTACTACAGAAGGTTCATCCAAGACTTTTCCAGAATAGCAAAACCCTTGACTGCATTAACGCATAAAGGGAAGAAATTTGAATGGAAGGATGAACAAGAGAAAGCGTTTTAGTTATTTAAGAAAAAGCTAACTACGGCACCTATATTGTCATTGCCTGAAGGGAATGATGATTTTGTGATTTATTGTGACGCATCAAAGCAAGGTCTCGGTTGTGTATTAATGCAACGAATGAAGGTGATTGCTTATGCGTCTAGACAATTGAAGATTCACGAGCAAAATTATACGACACATGATTTGGAATTAGGCGCGGTTGTTTTTGCATTAAAGACTTGGAGGTACTACTTATATGGGGTCAAAAGTATTATATATACCGACCACAAAAGTCTTCAACACATATTTAATTAGAAACAACTGAATATGAGGCAGCGTAGGTGGATTGAATTGTTGAATGATTACGACTTTGAGATTCGTTACTACCCGGGGAAGGCAAATGTGGTAGCCGATGCCTTGAGCAGGAAGGACAGAGAACCCATTCGAGTAAAATCTATGAATATAATGATTCATAATAACCTTACTACTCAAATAAAGGAGGCGCAACAAGGAGTTTTAAAAGAAGGAAATTTAAAGGATGAAATACCCAAAGGATCGGAGCAGCATCTTAATATTCGGGAAGACGGAATCCGGTATAGGGCTGAAAGGATTTGGGTACCAAAATTTGGAGATATGAGAGAAATGGTACTTAGAGAAGCTCATAAAACCAGATACTCAACAACCCGAAATCCCAGAATGGAAATGGGAAAACATTACCATGAATTTCATCACTAAATTACCAAGGACTGCAAGTGGTTTGATACTATTTGGGTAATAGTTGATCGTCTCACAAAATCAGCACACTTCCTGCCAATAAGAGAAGATGACAAGATGGAGAAGTTAGCACGACTGTATTTGAAGGAAGTCGTCTCCAGACATGGAATACCAATCTCTATTATCTCTGATAGGGATGGCAGATTTATTTCAAGATTCTGGCAGATATTACAGCAAGCATTAGGAACTCGTCTAGACATAAGTACTGCCTATCATCCACAAACTGATGGGCAGAGCGAAAGGATGATACAAATGCTTGAAGACATGCTACGAGCATGTGTTATTGATTTCAGAAACAGTTGGGATCGACATCTACCGTTAGCAGAATTTTCCTACAACAACAGCTACCATTCAAGCATTGAGATGGCGCCGTTTGAAGCACTTTATGGTAGAAAGTGCAGGTCTCCAATTTGTTGGAGTGAAGTGGGGGATAGACAGATTACGGGTCCGGAGATTATACAAGAAACTACCGAGAAGATCATCCAAATTCAACAACGGTTGAAAACCGCCCAAAGTCGACAAAAGAGCTACGCTGACATTAAAAGAAAAGATATATAATTTGAAATTGGAGAGATGGTCATGCTTAAAGTTGCACCTTGGAAAGGCGTTGTTCGATTTGGTAAACGAGGGAAATTAAATCCAAGGTATATTGGACCATTCAAGATTATTGATCGTGTCGGACCAGTAGCTTACCGACTTGAGTTACCTCAACAACTCGCAGCTGTACATAACACTTTCCACGTCTCGAATTTGAAGAAATGTTTTGCTAAAGAAGATCTCACTATTCCGTTAGATGAAATCCAAATCAACGAAAAACTCCAATTCATCGAAGAACCCGTCGAAATAATGGATCGTGAGGTTAAAACACTTAAGCAAAACAAGATACTAATTGTTAAGGTTCAATGGAATGCTCGTAGAGGACCCGAGTTCACCTGGGAGTGTGAAGATCAGATGAAGAAGAAATACCCACATCTTTTTCCAGAAGATTCGTCAACACCTTCAACAGCTTAAAATTTCGGGACGAAATTTATTTAACGGGTAGATACTGTAGTGACCCGAACTTTTCCATGTTTATATATATTAATTGAGATTGATATTTACATGATTAAATGTTTCCAACATGTTAAGCAATCAAACTTGTTAAGACTTGATTAATTGAAATATGTTTCATATAGACAATTGACCACCCAAGTTGACCGGCGATTCACGAACGTTAAAACTTGTAAAAACGACATGACGATATATATATATGGATATACATATGGTTAACATGAGATTATGATAAGTAAGTATCTCCATAAGTATATTAACAATGAGTTATATACATATAAACAAGACTACTAACTTAAGGATTTCGAAACAAGACATATATGTAACGATTATCGTTGTAACGACATTTAAATGTATATATATCATATTAAGATATATTAATATATCATAATATCATGATAATATAATAATTTAACATCTCATTAGATATAATAAACAATAGGTTAACAACATTAATTGAGATCGTTAACTTAAAGGTTTCAAAACAACACTTACATGTAACGACTAACGATGACTTAACGACTCAGTTAAAATGTATATACATGTAGTGTATTTAGATGTATTAAAATACTTTTGTAAGACTTCAAGACATATATCAAAACACTCATACTTAACGAAAATGGTTACAGTTACTTTCCCATTCTTTTCTTTCATCAAGAATTCTAGTCGTATTCTTACCCGTATTATACACAGCTTCAAAACGTACTTACTATGGGTATATACCAATAGGAACTAGCATGGGTTTCTACTCTTGATTATGTCATGTATGACTAATCAATTTTAACTTCTACCATGAGCTAGTCAACTAACTAGAACTCCTTTTAACCCCACTCACCACTCACCAATTACCACTCATCATTCACTCCATTTCACTTCCAATTCTCTTTCTAATTCTCTCTCAACACACACACACTATTATGAACGTATTTTTCCAGTAGTTAATCATCATCTTCATCAAAAATCACTTCAAGAATCAAGCTATAATCATCATAGGAAGAACACTTCAAGAACACTTCAAAAATCCCTTCAAGTTTACTAATTTACTTCCAAGCTTTCTAATCCATTCCAAGTAATCATCTAAGATCAAGAAACCTTTGTTATATACAGTAGGTTATCTTTCTTATTCAATGTAATATTCATATTAAAACTTTGATTCAATTTCTATAACTATAAACTATCTTAATTCGAGTAAAAATCTTACTTGAACTTGTTTTTGTGTCATGATCCTACTTCAAGAACTTTCAAGCCATCCAAGATCCTTTGAAGCTAGATCATTTCTTGTCACTTCCAATAGGTTTACCTACTAAACTTTAGGTAGTAATGATGGTCATAACATCATTCAATTCATATATATAAAACTATCTTATTCGAAGGTTTAAACTCGTAATCACTAGAACATAGTTTAGTTAATTCTAAACTTGTTCGCAAACAAAAGTTAATCCTTCTAACTTGACTTTTAAAATTAACTAAACACATGTTCTATACCTATATGATATGCTAACTTAATGATTTAAAACCTGGAAACACGAAAAACACCGTAAAACCGGATTTACACCGTCGTAGTAACACCGCGGGCTGTTTTGGGTTAGTTAATTAAAAACTATGATAAACTTTGATTTAAAAGTTGTTATTCTGAGAAAATGATTTTTATTATGAACATGAAACTATATCCAAAAATTATGGTTAAACTCAAAGTGGAAGTATGTTTTCTAAAATGGTCATCTAGACGTCGTTCTTTCGACTGAAATGACTACCTTTACAAAAATGACTTGTAACTTATTTTTCTGACTATAAACCTATACTTTTTCTGTTTAGATTCATAAAATAGAGTTCAATATGAAACCATAGCAATTTGATTCACTCAAAACGGATTTAAAATGAAGAAGTTATGGGTAAAACAAGATTGGATAATTTTTCTCATTTTAGCTACGTGAAAATTGGTAACAAATCTATTCCAACCATAACTTAATCAACTTGTATTGTATATTATGTAATCTTGAGATACCATAGACACGTATACAATGTTTCGACCTATCATGTCGACACATCTATATATATTTCGGAACAACCATAGACACTCTATATGTGAATGTTGGAGTTAGCTATACAGGGTTGAGGTTGATTCCAAAATATATATAGTTTGAGTTGTGATCAATACTGAGATACGTATACACTGGGTCGTGGATTGATTCAAGATAATATTTATCGATTTATTTCTGTACATCTAACTGTGGGCAACTAGTTGTAGGTTACTAACGAGGACAGCTGACTTAATAAACTTAAAACATCAAAATATATTAAA
Organism: Rutidosis leptorrhynchoides; assembly: GCF_046630445.1. Classification (NCBI taxonomy): domain Eukaryota; kingdom Viridiplantae; phylum Streptophyta; class Magnoliopsida; order Asterales; family Asteraceae; genus Rutidosis; species Rutidosis leptorrhynchoides. The sequence continues at coordinate 30,438,825 of NC_092338.1, read as the reverse complement.
AGTGTTGTAAATATATTTTGAACATACTTTAATATATATGTATATATTGTTATAGGTTCGTGAATCAACAGTGGCCAAGTCTTACTTCTCGACGAAGTAAAAATCTGTGAAAGTGAGTTATAGTCCCACTTTTAAAATCTAATATTTTTGGGATGAGAATACATGCAGGTTTTATAAATGATTTACAAAATAGACACAAGTACGTGAAACTACATTCTATGGTTGAATTATCGAAATCGAATATGCCCCTTTTTATTAAGTCTGGTAATCTAAGAATTAGGGAACAGACACCCTAATTGACGCGAATCCTAATGATAGATCTATTGGGCCTAACAAACCCCATCCAAAGTACCGGATGCTTTAGTACTTCGAAATTTATATCATATCCGAAGGGTGTCCCGGAATGATGGGGATATTCTTATATATGCATCTTGTTAATGTCAGTTACCAGGTGTTCACCATATGAATGATTTTTATCTCTATGTATGGGATGTGTATTGAAATATGAAATCTTGTGGTCTATTGTTACGATTTGATATATATAGGTTAAACCTATAACTCACCAACATTTTTGTTGACGTTTAAAGCATGTTTATTCTCAGGTGAATATTAAGAGCTTCCGCTGTTGCATACTAAAATAAGGACCAGATTTGGAGTCCATGTTTGTATGATATTGTGTAAAAACTGCATTCAAGAAACTGATTTCGATGTAACATATTTGTATTGTAAACCATTATGTAATGGTCGTGTGTAAACAGGATATTTTAGATTATCATTATTTGATAATCTACGTAAAGCTTTTTAAATCTTCATTTATAAAATAAAGGTTATGGTTTGTTTTAAAAATGAATGCAGTCTTTGAAAAACGTCTCATATAGAGGTCAAAACCTCGCAACGAAATCAATTAATATGGAACGTTTTTAATCAATAAGAACGGGACATTTCATATATAACTAATAAGTATCTTAATAAATTGGTTATGTGTATACACTTACAACGTGAAGGTTATAATTAAAGATAGTGTACAAAGACTACAAACATCACCGCTACTTGTGGCCTAGGGTGATCCTTGTTATCATTATCGGACATGCTTGTGGATCTCGAATGCCAAGACTTAGATTCTGGTCAAGAGTCCTGGGCGCCCGGTAACAATAGATCATTCAAGTGACTTGCATGATAGCAACGAAGTTTGGGCGAGATTGTACAACATCTTTGTTAAGAATTATAATCCGAACTTCTTAAACTAGAAGCTTACTATAAGTGGAAGTTTTCCATAAATAGTAGGCTTCCAAATATAGAAACTTTTGAGAAATAGGAACTTTTCTCGAAATTGGTCACTGTTAATATAGTTTGCTATATTAATAAACAAACTTTATGTCTACTAGACATTAACTAATCCAAGGTTATATCTCTAGGTTGAGATCTCCGTTTACATACTCCGTTCATACTACTTGCGTGGAATTACTTGCTTGCTACTAAGGTGAACTTCATAGCCCCCCTTTCTACTATTTCTTAACTGTTTTATAAACTTTGGGGTGAGACACATGCTTGCTTTTAAATGATTTACAATTTAGACACAAGTACCTAAACTATTTGATATGCAATTTCGTGAGACTTTTGTTAAACATGTATTTATTGTTACATGCAAATCCCCGCCATAATATCGTTAATTGCTGGAATTGGAATTTTGCAAGCTTAATTATTGTGAGTAGGCCTATTGAGAGTGACGTCTCTACCCATTGGCGTGATCGTCAAGGGGGTACATAATAATGGTTGCCGACACCCGTACATTGTCAGGGGTTAATGTTTAGTTCGATACTATAACTCATGGCATATTGAATATTTTGATATTTTGAATTAAATCTTGTGGTCTAAAACTTATTATGATTGTTAAACCTATGATATTCACTCAACCTTTATGTTGACACTTTAAGCATGTTTGTCTCAGGTGAAGATTAGCTTGTGTGCTGCCCTATGATGCTTAGTTAGCTGTTGCATTGGAGTCCACATACTAGACTTATCATTTGTTATTTACATATGAATCTCATTATGTAAAACAATATTATGTTTCCGCTGCAAATCAAATTTTGTTAAAACGTCTCATTTAATGTCGTTCTCATTTATACATACTTGTGTTGTGATATTGTGAAGTCATATTTCCCCGGCCCTATTTGGGGGTATGACAGGGTGGTATCAGAGTCAGGCTTGTTATAGAGAATCAGGATTGCATTTTATGTGTGCCTTATGTGTTAGTTAGGTGCCTTAGTAATCTATAGGACTATAACCTTTCCTGCCTTAGTTTAAGCACCTTACTTATTTGTCTATATTCCTGTCTTAGTTTAAAAGTGCGATCCTCATTTCTATGCTTGCCTTACTATGCTCTCCTTATATCTTTGCCGTTATACCGTGCCTTAGAATCTACTTAGTACTTCGCGAGATTTTTTCGAGTTGAACGGTGGGCTCCGAGAAATTTAACTCGCACCGAGCGAGAAGATAGGGCCCGTTATAAATTCAGGTGTAATTAGTTTTTTTTATTTTTATAAAATTATATATTTACAGTTTCTACCCTTGAAAAAGTGTAAACATGAGGGGTCGTTATGTAAATTGAGCAGAAGTTGAGGGACCGTTTGTAGTGTGAACGCAAACTCAAAACGACGTTGCGTTAAAACTAAAATGACACAAAATTAGGTGGCTTTTAGTATATAGGAAGGATGTCTAGTCATTGCTCAGTCATCGTTTCGGATACCGAAGGATCCAACACTGAAGGATCTATCCGCACACCCAATTACTCACTTGCTTCACCATCATTATCACTAACTAACCCATACTACCTTTTCTTATCCATTGGTGTTGCTACCTAGTGCACCATAACTCTTCAACTAATACTGTTTTTGTGTGTTGAAGATCATGTCTCATTCAACTCGTGATGCTAACGCTCTTCCAAATGTCACTTTGACTCCCGCACAATTTCAACAACTGCTTGCTGCCGCTCAAGGCAACAATAATCAAGGAAACAACCAAGGAAATCTACCTACATCATGCACCTACAAGGAGTTTATGAACTGTAAGCATCCATCCTTCAATGGAAATGAGGAACCAGTCGAGTTAACTAGTTGGTTCAAAAAACTCGAATCAATCTTTCGCATCTGTAACTGCGCGGAGGTCGACCGAGTGAAGTATGCCACTCATACACTAAGTGGTCTTGCTTTGACTTGGTGGAACGCTTATGCCCAAACTGTAGGGCTAGATGCTGCTAATGCTATTCCATGGGCCGTTGTGAAAAGAATTATGACCGATAAGTTTTGCCCAAGGAACCAAATCTAAAAGTTAGAAGTAGAGTTTTAGGAATTGAAGGTTAATGGTACCAATATTGAAGCTTATACCAACATATTTATAGAGTTGGTTTCATTGTGCCCGAACATGGTACCCACTGAACAAAAGAAGATAGAGCGATACATAGAAGGTCTTTCTGACGAGATTCAAGGAAATGTTATTGCTGCTAGTAAAGAGACCTTAGATGCAGTGATACTTATGTCTCAAAACTTGATGATGGCTAAGAGGAGAAAGGCCGCGGCTAATAAACAAGCTGAGGCTAAGACTAGTGAAGGCAAAAGGAAATTTGAGCCTACTCAGGAATCAAACCAAGGTTCAAATAAGAAAGTTGCCGAAATTCAGGAGGAGATTATTCTGGGAAACGACCTTATTGTAAGCGTTGTGAGAGGCACCATTCTGGGTGGTGCAAGGCTGAGTGCACCAAGTGTAAGAAGATTGGTCATATAGCTAAGACTTGTAGGGTTGCAGTTCCTTCAACTGGTACACCTGCAACAAAAGCCAACGCAATCGTTCCTACATGCTATGACTGTGGAGAAAAAGGGCATTTTCGCAACCATTGTCCAAAGAAAAAGGATAACACGGGAAATGCTAAGGGCCGAGCATTTGTGATGACTGCTGAGGAAGCTCGGGATAATGAGGAAGAAGGATGAAGAGGCACAACGAAGAGTTTTTGACAACTACAATAGTCATCTAAATTTCTCATAGTGTTCTTTATGTTATCATTTAGTACTTCTATATTTTGGAAGATTTCGTTAAGTTTCTGTAATACTCTGGTTACTTTCTTTTAAATGAATGAATGATGTTATTTTCTTTTCTTTCATATTCCATTGAATCATACACCTCGAAGAAGATGAATATTGACTAGATGATATAGTAGTAACTTTATGAAGTGATAAAAGTATGACTTAGTATAATATAATGACGCTTGATCAACGTAGTTATATTATGATAAGTCATGCAGAAATCTTAATGGATCATGATGGAAATAAGATTTGATCAACCTTAGGACCATTGTGTACCGTTACCTACTCCTTATCACTATATTGTCAACTAAAAATATCAACCCTAGATATTATATTATCCTTCACTTGTAAATTATCCACACCCGGTGCTGCACCTATTGCATAGGTACCGTACCGCTTAGCTCCATCCAAAATGAAGGAATTACCCAATCAACTCCAGGAAGTTTTGGAGAAAGGTTTCATTCGTCCTAGCTTGCCTCCGTGGGGAGCACCCGTTCTTTTCATTAAGAAGAAAGGTGGTACGTTGAGAATGTGTATTGATTACCGAGAACTCAACAAGCTAACCATCAAGAATCGTTATCCACTCCTGCGTATTGAGGACCTGTTCGACCAACTGCAAGGGTCAAGTATCTATTCGAAGATTGATCTTAGGTCGGGTTATCATCAATTGAGAGTCAATGAAGTTGATGTTTCTAAGACTACTTTTCGAACTCGTTATGAACATTATGAATTCTTGTCATGCCTTTGGTTTAACCAATGCTCCTGCTGTATTCATGGATCTTATGAACCGTGTATGCAAACCTTATCTTGACCAATTCGTGATCGTTTTCATCAATGACATCTTGATCTATTCCAAGAGCGAGAAAGAGTGTGAGCAAACATCTGCAATTGATTCTAGAGCTCTTAAAGAAGGAACAACTGTATGCCAAGTTTTTCCAAGTGTGAATTTTGACTGCGAATCGTACAATTTCTTGGACATGTAGTTGATAGTGAAGGAATACATGTCGATCGTATAAAAATCACCGCTATTTGGAAATTTTTAAGAATTAGTCATGGATGAAGTCCATAAGACTAAATATTCTATTCACCCAGGCTCTAGTAAAATGTATCACGATGTGAAGAAGTTTTATTGGAGGCCTATACGGACGAAAATGTAAATCCCCACTGTAATTAAGTGTGAACCTTGACTTAACAAAACGTTGACCGAATGGTAATTTTTAGTCAAAAATTCATGTTAATTAAAGTTCATGCATTTCACATCTTGAATCTTAAAATTTTTGTGCGTTTAAAGGCTTGAAACAAAGCTCTATTCCTATTGTTAATAACCGTTGGAATTCACGTAGAGGCCCCGAGTATACCTGGGAACGTGAAGACTAAATGAAGCAGAGATATCCTCATATTTCCACAAACATTGATTCATCCGAGAAGTCTTCTTGAAACTTCGAGACGAAGTTTAAATTAACAGAGAGGTACTATAACAACCCTCATTTTTCCAATCTGATTTTATCAGGTTTCCCTTAGGGTTTCATTGTCTTATTCAGTATACTATCATTAGGGTTGTTATCCGTTCATAATTAATGATCTTAATTAATACTTGAATTTATTAATCTTAAACCCTAACCCTAATATTAAATTAATAAATAAAAATAAACTATATATGATATTAAGTGGTGACAAATTTTAAATTAAAAACTAATTATAAGTAAATTTAAATTTATAAAAGATATGGACAAATAATGTAAATTAAATAAATACAACTTATTTAAATAAATGTAACCATAATAATAATAATAATAATAATAATAATAATAATAATAATAATAATAATAATAATAATAATAATAATAATAATAATAATAAATAATATATATATAAATATAGTAAATGCCGTAAAAATATATATATAAATATGTATTGTATATAGAATCGGCTAGGAGAAAAAAAAATAGGAAAATAAACTTAATCACTAAGCTAACCACTAATCCTAATCTAAACCTAAATCTAGTTCTTGATCACCAAGTTTCCTAAAAACCTAGTTTGATCACAACTCTTGAAACTCAACTATAAAAAAGGATCATGTATTCCCATATTTTTGCATTCCAAAATAAACCCACAAAAATCTCATTCTTACAACTGTATTAGTCGATATATTTGTCCAGCCTTTTTCCCCTTTTAGTCAATTGTTCTCCAGCTTCTTTTCCCTCCTTTTCAGTCGACTAAACAACACCTAATCCTACAACCTGCAGTTGACAAACAAATAACGTATGACTTTCACGAGACTCATTGCTACTTAGGGTCATGGATGGTGTCTAGGTTGACAGTTTGGGATGTGGTTGTGGATCTCGAATGTCACGACTTAAAGTCGGATCAAAAGTCCTGACCCCCGGTTACATCTGGATGTCCATTGACTTACTTGATAGCAACGAGGATCATTTGAGTTATGCAATATCTAAACTGTGGGAATGATTAGCATTGTAAACTCTAGAAAGGACACCGGTAATATATATGAAAATATATATCAAACACATAACTATAATGATAATGATGATGATGATGATGATGACCATGATGATCCAACTAACTTAAACCTGATGATGATAGGTTGACAACTTTGGACTACCGCTGCCATTTACTATCATACTATTTACTACGCTCATAAGGTGAGTCATAGCCCCAACTTTTTAACTATTTTATAAACTGTTTTCGGGGTGAGAATACATGTTTTTTTTATGTTGTACAAGTAGACACAATTGCTAAACCTACATTCTATGCTGAGTTATAACCGAAAATCTCTTAGCTTTGGTAACTAGTAACTACCAGTTTAGGAACTGGTGGGCGCGAATAGGTGTATATGGATCCATAGGGCTTAACATCCTCGTCCGTCTGGGTTAGAAACTAACCTAAACTTAACGGGCGTATACTATTTGAGGTGGTACATTTTGGTTAGGTGTACATAACAACAGGGGTACTAAACGAATGTTAAGGCTTAGTTACTGGGTGTTCAAACTTATAGAATCTTTTTATATATTTTTAAAGATGCCGGCAAAGCATGCAAACAAACAAATCTTATGGTCTATACTCTACACTTTATACTACTTAAACCTATGATTAACTCAACCTTTGTGTTGATGTTTTTACATGTTTATTCTCAGGTAATTAGGAAATGCTTCCGCTCTAGCTAGTAAGGCAGTAGAGGTCATGCATTTGGAAATGAAGATTTGTTTAAACTTTGATAGTGGCATTATGTCTTTCCATTTTAAATACATTTGGTTTTGATTAGTACTTTGTTGGTTTTCTTTAAGTTATGTAAACACTTTAGTTTTTGAATAAAATGACACTATTGTTTTTGAAATGTTGCATATAGCTTGCATCTATCAGACTTTGGCCTCTGGTAATACAGCACGTCAAGGCCACATTTTGACGGGGTATTACAGTTGGTATCAGAGCTCTGGTTATAGGGAATTATGATGCATTAGTGTGTCTGCCTATATGATACGTTAATAAGCCTAATCTATAACTAGACATTTATAAGTTTCCTTACTTACTTATTACTCTAGATTTACTTGTTTTCTTTTAGATAATATGTCAAAAGCTAACCCCATCATTCTCTCCAACTCCGAGGACGAAAGTCCTAACCATTCACCGAGCTACCACCCTATGACCTCCTCCGAATGGAGAAATTACCCTGACTATTTGACAATATGCATACATATCTAAGGATGCTAACTTTGTATTTATTAAATTGTTTGAAGAACAATGTCCAGAAGACGAACTTACAGTCCTGATGAACTCTAAGCACTTATCAATGAAGGTGTCTCCGCTGCATTGGCTAATATGCCTGGAGGCTCGAACACGAGACAAAACTGCACTTACAAGGAGTTTATGGCTTGTAAGCCACTACCATTCAAGGGCACTGAAGGACCGGTGGGTTTAACCCATTGGATTGAGAAGATGGAGTCAGTGTTTAGTATTAGTAACTGTACTCAAGCTAACTGGGTAAAGTTTGCTACTTCCACAGTGGAAGGTAAAGCCTTGACCTGGTGGAATTCTATTGCTCGACCTATGGGTCTCAAGGCTGCTCATGTCATCCCTTGGGAAGACATCAAAACCCGTATGACTGCTGAGTATTGTCCCGATAATGAAGTTAAGAAGATGGAGGCAGAGTTATGGGATCTAAAGATTATTGGGACTGATCTTGCTACTTATACCAACTGCTATTTGGAATTGATTCTGCTGTGTCCGGGTATGCTCCCAACTGAAAGGAAGAAAATCGACCATTATGTTAAGGGTCTTTCTGAAAATATTCAAGCTAGTGTTCATGCTTCTAAACCCCAAACTTTGCAAGAGACCATTAATATGGCAAATGATCTCATGGATCAAATTACTCAACGCACTGTTGCTGAGGTGAAGGCTGGGGATAATAAGAGGAAATGGACTGGAAATTCTAACTCCCAGTCATCCAAAAAGCAGGAAGTTTCTGTGAAAGGATATCAAGGAAAAGCTCCTTATTGGTCAAGGTGTGAGAGGCATCATGAAGGAAGATGCACTGTGACGTGTGGGAAGTGCAAGAAAATAGGGCACCTGACCAAGAACTGCTGGTCAAAGACTACTGGTCTTGCAAATCCTCCTGCTGCTAATACTGGTACGGTGAAGACATGTTATGAGTGCGGTCAGAAGGGGCATTTTAGGAATGAGTGTCCAAATAAGAAAGGGCCAAAGAAAGGAAGAGGAAGATCATTCAATATCAATGCTCACGAGGCTCGTGAGGACCCCGACTTGGTTACTGGTACGTTTCTTCTAAACAATCACATTGTTTCAGTACTGTTTAATTGTGGTGCCAATAGAAGTTTCGTATCCATAGAAACTAGTTGCATGCTTGATAAAACCCATGTACCCATAGACACTAAGTACTGTATTGAACTGGTGAACGGTAAACTTATGAAGGCTAATAAAATCTACAAAGACTGTACCTTAGTTTTAGAAGGAAAACCATTTTTGGTAGACCTGATGCCTATTGAAATAAGAAGCTTTAACGTAGTAATAGGAATGGACTGGTTGTCTAAGAATAGAGCCGAAGTAGTGTGTTTCGAGAAGGTGATTCGTATACCCCTTGACAATGGGGAGAATTTGATGGTTTATGGGGATAAAACCGGCGTAAAACTTAACCTGATTTCGTGCATGAAGGCACAAAAGTATTTAAGGAAAGACTATCAAGCTATCCTAGTACATGTGAAAGAGATCGAGACCGAAGAAAAGCGAATTGAAGATGTACCAATCGTTAGAGAATTCCCGAACGTCTTTCTCGAAGAACTAACTGGTCTTCCACCTCATAGATCGGTAGAATTCCAAAAAGATCTCGTACCCGGAGCTGCACCAGTTGCACGGTCACCATATAGATTGGCACCATCGGAACTAAAAGAGTTGTCCAACCAATTGCAAGAATTGTTGGATAGAGGTTTCATCCGACCGAGCTCATCTCCGTGGGGAGCCCCTATTCTCTTTGTTAAAAAGAAGGATGGATCCCTGCGAATGTGTATCGACTATAGTGAGCTAAATAAGTTAACTATCAAGAACAGGTATCCACTACCGAGAATCGACGATTTATTCGACCAACTACAAGGGTCTTCTGTATACTCTATGATCGATTTGAGATCTGGTTATCACCAATTGAGGGTGAAGAATGAAGATATCTCCAAGACAGCATTTAGAACTCGCTATGGCCATTGTGAATTCCTAGTGATGCCATTCGGATTAACAAATGCTCCTACAGTATTCATGGACCTTATGATGTGACGACCCGGGAATTTTCGACTAAATTTAAACTTAATCTTTGTATGGTTACGATACGATAAACAAAGTCTGTAATGTTGAGTCTCGAAAAACTTTGAACTATGTTCATGTATACATTAGACCTTTGACTAATCCCGACGATTCACGAACAATTGTTTATAAATAATATATATATATATATATATATATATATATATATATATATATGTATATAGATGTAGGTATCTATAAAAAGTTGAAATTTTAAAATTTAAACATTTAAAAATAATTATGTAAAATAATTTACAAAATTATTATGTGTAATTTAAAATGAATCTATATATAAATATATGATTTTTATGTATAATTATGTTATATGTATATTGTAATATATATGAGATTAAATAATCAAAATATGTTATTATATATAGTGAAGAGTTGTTAAATATTACATAGTTAATAATACGTAATATAAACATTTGATATTCAATTATGTCACTTCATATAACATAAGTGTTACATAATTAATAAATTGTATTATTAATATATGAAATGTAATTACAAGTTTAATTATAATTGTCATTATTATTATTAATATTGATAAACGGTATTATCAAAAAGATTATTAAAAATTATTATATACATTTGAATTGTTATATTATTACTATTATTATTGTTATCTGTACTAATAACATTATTATTATATGTAGTAATAAAATTATGATCTTAATTATTTTTATGATATTATTATTATCACTTCTATTTCTATTGTTATTATATTATTACTCTTACTATCTTTTATAATATTGAGTGTAATATAAATACAATTATATAAAAGGATTAATTATGATATATAATTACTGAAATATATAAGAACATATATATACATATATATAAAGATATAACATAAAAATATATATCAGTTAAATAAGTAAAAGTAGCCATATATAATGCAGATATCGTGTAACTCTGTTCCTATCCCTATCAATTATTTTTTTTTCTGTTCTTTTCTTTCTTTACCCTCGTGATACTTGGTCGATTTAATTATCACTACAATACAATCTGTAATCAATCTGTTACTACTTCAAATATTAAAAATCATCTTTAAATGTATACAACCTTTTGAAATTTTGATCACAGATGAAGAAAACAATTTTTTTTTTAAGAAAACCGATGGTCCTCTGTATCACTCACTTTTTTGGCCAAAACTTCAATTCAAACGCGATTTAAAAATCTGGATATGCAGTTATGTTAGGGATGACCCGTTTTAACTATCTGTAATGAAATGTCCCGTTCTTATTGATTAAAAACGTTCCATATTAATTGATTTCGTTGCGAGGTTTTGACCTCTATATGAGACGTTTTTCAAAGACTGCATTCATTTTAAAACAAACCATAACCTTTATTTCATCAATAAAGGTTTAAAAATCTTTACGTAGATTATCAAATAATGATAATCTAAAATATCCTGTTTACACACGACCATTACATAATGGTTTACAATACAAATATGTTACAATAAAATAAGTTTCTTGAATGCAGTTTTTACACAATATCATACAAGCATGGACTCCAAATCTCGTCCTTATTTAAGTATACGACAGCGGAAGCTCTTAATAATCACCTGAGAATAAACATGCTTAAAACGTCAACAAAAATGTTGGTGAGTTATAGGTTTAACCTATATATATCAAATCGTAACAATAGACCACAAGATTTCATATTTCAATACACATCCCATACATAGAGATAAAAATCATTCATATGGTGAACACCTGGTAACCGACATTAACAAGATGCATATATAAGAATATCCCCATCATTCCGGGACACCCTTCGGATATGATATAAATTTCGAAGTACTAAAGCATCCGGTACTTTGGATGGGGTTTGTTAGGCCCAATAGATCTATCTTTAGGATTCGCGTCAATTAGGGTGTCTGTTCCCTAATTCTTAGATTACCAGACTTAATAAAAAGGGGCATATTCGATTTCGATAATTCAACCATAGAATGTAGTTTCACGTACTTGTGTCTATTTTGTAAATCATTTATAAAACCTGCATGTATTCTCATCCCAAAAATATTAGATTTTAAAAGTGGGACTATAACTCACTTTCACAGATTTTTACTTCGTCGGGAAGTAAGACTTGGTCACTGGTTGATTCACGAACCTATAACAATATATACATATATATCAAAGTATGTTCAAAATATAATTACAACACTTTTAATATATTTTGATGTTTTAAGTTTATTAAGTCAGCTGTCCTCGTTAGTAACCTACAACTAGTTGTCCACAGTTAGATGTACAGAAATAAATCGATAAATATTATCTTGAATCAATCCACGACCCAGTGTATACGTATCTCAGTATTGATCACAACTCAAACTATATATATTTTGGAATCAACCTCAACCCTGTATAGCTAACTCCAACATTCACATATAGAGTGTCTATGGTTGTTCCGAAATATATATAGATGTGTCGACATGATAGGTCAAAACATTGTATACGTGTCTATGGTATCTCAAGATTACATAATATACAATACAAGTTGATTAAGTTATGGTAGGAATAGATTTTTTTACCAATTTTCACGTAGCTAAAATGAGAAAAATTATCCAATCTTGTTTTACCCATAACTTCTTCATTTTAAATCCGTTTTGAGTGAATCAAATTGCTATGGTTTTATATTGAACTCTATTTTATGAATCTAAACAGAAAAAGTATAGGTTTATAGTCGGAAAAATAAGTTACAAGTTGTTTTTGTAAAGGTAGTCATTTCAGTCGAAAGAACGACGTCTAGATGACCATTTTAGAAAACATACTTCCACTTTGAGTTTAACCATAATTTTTGGATATAGTTTCATGTTCATAATAAAAATCATTTTCTCAGAATAACAACTTTTAAATCAAAGTTTATCATAGTTTTTAATTAACTAACCCAAAACAGCCCGCGGTGTTACTACGACGGCGTAAATCCGGTTTTACGGTGTTTTTCGTGTTTCCAGGTTTTAAATCATTAAGTTAGCATATCATATAGATATAGAACATGTGTTTAGTTGATTTTAAAAGTCAAGTTAGAAGGATTAACTTTTGTTTGCGAACAAGTTTAGAATTAACTAAACTATGTTCTAGTGATTACGAGTTTAAACCTTCGAATAAGATAGTTTTATATATATGAATCGAATGATGTTATGAACATCATTACTACCTCAAGTTTAGTAGGTAAACCTACTGGAAGTGACAAGAAATGATCTAGCTTCAAAGGATCTTGGATGGCTTGAAAGTTCTTGAAGTAGGATCATGACACAAAAACAAGTTCAAGTAAGATTTTTACTCGAATTAAGATAGTTTATAGTTATAGAAATTGAATCAAAGTTTGAATATGAATATTACCTTGAATAAGAAAGATAACCTACTGTATATAACAAAGGTTTCTTGATCTTAGATGATTACTTGGAATGGATTAGAAAGCTTGGAAGTAAATTAGTAAACTTGAAGGGATTTTTGAAGTGTTCTTGAAGTGTTCTTCCTATGATGATTATAGCTTGATTCTTGAAGTGATTTTTGATGAAGATGATGATTAACTACTGGAAAAATACGTTCATAATAGTGTGTGTGTGTTGAGAGAGAATTAGAAAGAGAATTGGAAGTGAAATGGAGTGAATGATGAGTGGTAATTGGTGAGTGGTGAGTGGGGTTAAAAGGAGTTCTAGTTAGTTGACTAGCTCATGGTAGAAGTTAAAATTGATTAGTCATACATGACATAATCAAGAGTGGAATCCCATACTAGTTCCTATTGGTATATACCCATAGTAAGTACATTTTGAAGCTGTGTATAATACGGGTAAGAATACGACTAGAATTCTTGATGAAAGAAAAGAATGGGAAAGTAACTGTAACCATTTTCGTTAAGTATGAGTGTTTTGATATATGTCTTGAAGTCTTCTAAAAGTATTTTAATACATCTAAATACACTACATGTATATACATTTTAACTGAGTCGTTAAGTCATCGTTAGTCGTTACATGTAAGTGTTGTTTTGAAACCTTTAAGTTAACGATCTCAATTAATGTTGTTAACCCATTGTTTATTATATCTAATGAGATGTTAAATTATTATATTATCATGATATTATGATATATTAATATATCTTAATATGATATATATACATTTAAATGTCGTTACAACGATAATCGTTACATATATGTCTCGTTTCGAAATCCTTAAGTTAGTAGTCTTGTTTATATGTATATAACTCATTGTTAATATACTTATGGAGATACTTACTTATCATAATCTTATGTTAACCATATGTATATCCATATATATATCGTCATGTCATTTTTACAAGTTTTAACGTTCGTGAATCGCCGGTCAACTTGGGTGGTCAATTGTCTATATGAAACATATTTCAATTAATCAAGTCTTAACAAGTTTGATTGCTTAACATGTTGGAAACATTTAATCATGTAAATATCAATCTCAATTAATATATATAAACATGGAAAAGTTCGGGTCACTACAGTACCTACCCGTTAAATAAATTTCGTCCCGAAATTTTAAGCTGTTGAAGGTGTTGACGAATCTTCTGGAAATAGATGCAGGTATTTCTTCTTCATCTGATCTTCATGCTCCCAGGTGAACTCGGGTCCTCTACGAGCATTCCATTGAACCTTAACAATTGGTATCTTGTTTTGCTTAAGTCTTTTAACCTCACGATCCATTATTTTGACGGGTTCTTCGATGAATTGGAGTTTTTCGTTGATTTGGATTTCATCTAACGGAATAGTCAGATCTTCTTTAGCAAAACATTTCTTCAAATTCGAGACGTGGAAAGTGTTATGTACAGCCGCGAGTTGTTGAGGTAACTCAAGTCGGTAAGCTACTGGTCCGACACGATCAATAATCTTGAATGGTCCAATATACCTTGGATTTAATTTCCCTCGTTTACCAAATCGAACAACGCCTTTCCAAGGTGCAACTTTAAGCATGACCATCTCTCCAATTTCAAATTCTATATCTTTTCTTTTAATGTCAGCGTAGCTCTTTTGTCGACTTTGGGCGGTTTTCAACCGTTGTTGAATTTGGATGATCTTCTCGGTAGTTTCTTGTATAATCTCCGGACCCGTAATCTGTCTATCCCCCACTTCACTCCAAAAAATCGGAGACCTGCACTTTCTACCATAAAGTGCTTCAAACGGCGCCATCTCAATGCTTGAATGGTAGCTGTTGTTGTAGGAAAATTCTGCTAACGGTAGATGTCGATCCCAACTGTTTCCGAAATCAATAACACATGCTCGTAACATGTCTTCAAGCGTTTGTATCATCCTTTCGCTCTGCCCATCAGTTTGTGGATGATAGGCAGTACTCATGTCTAGACGAGTTCCTAATGCTTGCTGTAATGTCTGCCAGAATCTTGAAATAAATCTGCCATCCCTATCAGAGATAATAGAGATTGGTATTCCATGTCTGGAGACGACTTCCTTCAAATACAGTCGTGCTAACTTCTCCATCTTGTCATCTTCTCTTATTGGCAGGAAGTGTGCTGATTTGGTGAGACGATCAACTATTACCCAAATAGTATCAAAACCACTTGCAGTCCTTGGCAATTTAGTGATGAAATCCATGGTAATGTTTTCCCATTTCCATTCCGGGATTTCGGGTTGTTGAAGTAGACCTGATGGTTTCTGATGCTCAGGTTTGACCTTAGAACACGTCAAACATTCTCCTACGTATTTAGCAACATCGACTTTCATACTCGGCCACCAAAAATGTTTCTTGAGATCCTTGTACATCTTCCCCGTTCCAGGATGTATTGAGTATCTGGTTTTATGAGCTTCTCTAAGTACCATTTCTCTCATATCTCCAAATTTTGGTACCCAAATCCTTTCAGCCCTATACCGGGTTCCGTCTTCCCGAATATTAAGATGCTTCTCCGATCCTTTGGGTATTTCATCCTTTAAATTTCCCTTTTGTAAAACTCCTTGTTGCGCCTCCTTTATTTGAGTAGTAAGGTTATTATGAATCATTATATTCATAGATTTTACTCGAATAGGTTCTCTGTCCTTCCTGCTCAAGGCATCGGCTACCACATTTGCCTTCCCCGGGTGGTAACGAATCTCAAAGTCGTAATCATTCAATAATTCAATCCACCTACGCTGCCTCATATTCAGTTGTTTCTGATTAAATATGTGTTGAAGACTTTTGTGGTCGGTATATATAATACTTTTGACCCCATATAAGTAGTGCCTCCAAGTCTTTAATGCAAAAACAACCGCATCTAATTCCAAATCATCCGTTGTATAATTTTGTTCGTGAATCTTCAATTGTCTAGACGCATAAGCAATCACCTTCGTTCGTTGCATTAATACACAACCGAGACCTTGCTTTGATGCGTCACAATAAATCACAAAATCATCATTCCCTTCAGGCAATGACAATATAGGTGCCGTAGTTAGCTTTTTCTTCAATAACTGAAACGCTTTCTCTTGTTCATCATTCCATTCAAATTTCTTCCCTTTATGCGTTAATGCAGTTAAGGGTTTTGCTATTCTGGAAAAGTCTTGGATGAAACTTCTGTAGTAACCAGCTAGTCTTAAAAACTGGCGTATGTGTTTTGGAGTTTTCGGGGTTTCCCACTTTTCAACAGTTTCTATCTTTGCCGGATCCACCTTAATACCTTTTTTGTTCACTATGTGACCGAGGAATTGAACTTCTTCCAACCAAAATGCACACTTTGAAAATTTAGCGTACAATTCTTCCTTTCTCAATACTTCTAACACCTTTCTCAAATGTTCACCGTGTTCTTGGTCATTCTTTGAGTAAATAAGTATGTCATCAATGAAAACAATGACAAACTTGTCAAGGTATGGTCCACACACTCGGTTCATAAGGTCCATGAACACAGCTGGAGCATTAGTTAAACCAAATGGCATGACCATAAACTCATAATGACCGTAACGTGTTCTGAAATCAGTCTTTGGAATATCATCTTCTTTCACCCGCATTTGATGATACCCGGAACGTAAGTCAATCTTTGAATAAACAGACGAGCCTTGTAGTTGATCAAATAAGTCGTCGATTCTCGGTAGTGGGTAGCGGTTCTTGATGGTAAGTTTGTTCAACTCTCGGTAGTCGATACACAACCTGAATGTACCATCTTTCTTCTTGACAAACAAAACAGGAGCTCCCCACGGTGATGTGCTTGGTCGAATGAAACCATGCTCTAAAAGTTCTTGTAATTGGCTTTGCAGTTCTTTCATCTAGCTGGGTGCGAGTCTGTAAGGAGCACGAGCTATTGGTGCAGCTCCTGGTACAAGATCTATTTGAAATTCAACGGATCGATGTGGGGGTAATCCCGGTAATTCTTTCGGAAATACATCGGGAAATTCTTTTGCAATGGGAATATCATTGATGCTCTTTTCTTCAGTTTGTACTTTCTCGACGTGTGCTAGAACAGCATAGCAACCTTTTCTTATTAGTTTTTGTGCCTTCAAATTACTAATAAGATGTAGCTTCATGTTGCCCTTTTCTCCGTACACCATTAAGGGTTTTCCTTTTTCTCGTATAATGCGAATTGCATTTTTGTAACAAACGATCTCTGCTTTCACTTCTTTCAACCAGTCCATACCGATTATCACATCAAAACTCCCTAACTCTACTGGTATCAAATCAATCTTAAATGTTTCGCTAACCAGTTTAATTTCTCGATTCCGACATATATTATCTGCTGAAATTAATTTACCATTTGCTAATTCGAGTAAAAATTTACTATCCAAAGGCGTCAATGGACAACTTAATTTAGCACAAAAATCTCTACTCATATAGCTTCTATCCGCACCCGAATCAAATAAAACGTAAGCAGATTTATTGTCAATAAGAAACGTACCCGTAACAAGCTCTGGGTCTTCCTGTGCCTCTGCCGCATTAATATTGAAAACTCTTCCGCGGCCTTGTCCATTCGTGTTCTCCTGGTTCGGGTAATTTCTAATAATGTGGCCCGGTTTTCCACATTTATAACAAACTACATTGGCATAACTTGCTCCGACACTACTTGCTCCGCCATTACTCGTTCCGACACCATTTGTTCCTTTCGTTCTATTAACCCCTGGTCCGTAGACCTCACACTTCGCTGCGCTATGACCATTTCTTTTACACTTGTTGCAAAATTTGGTGCAGAACCCCGAGTGATACTTTTCACACCTTTGGCATAGCTGCTTCTGATTGTTGTTGTTGTTGCGGTTATTATTGTTGTTGGGAGGATTGTTGTAGTTGCTGTTGTTGTTGTTGTTGTTGCTGCTGTTGTTGTTGTTGTTGTTGGGCCGTTTGTTGTAGTTGCGATTGATGTTGCGATTGTTGGGATAATTGTTGCGATTATTGTTGTAATTGCTGTTGTTGTTGTATTGGTAATTCTTATCACCGTTTTCCTCCCACTTTCTTTTGACTTGCTTCACATTGGCCTCTTCAGCAGTCTGTTCTTTAATTCTTTCTTCAATCTGGTTC
The DNA here is from genome assembly GCF_046630445.1 of Rutidosis leptorrhynchoides. Classification (NCBI taxonomy): domain Eukaryota; kingdom Viridiplantae; phylum Streptophyta; class Magnoliopsida; order Asterales; family Asteraceae; genus Rutidosis; species Rutidosis leptorrhynchoides. Next base: position 30,420,470 of record NC_092338.1, on the reverse strand, counting down.
ACTAGTTTGTGAGCCATTCTACATGCCTGTTGTATGGAGGCGGGCTCATGTGAACTTATATCTTCTTGGATTCTTTCCGGTAATCCTTTCACAAACGCGTCGATCTTCTCTTCCTCATCTTCGAATGCTCTCGGACACAATAGGCATAATTCTGTGAATCGTCTTTCGTACGTGGTAATATCAAATCCTTGGGTTCGTAACCCTCTAAGTTCTATCTTGAGCTTATTGACCTCGGTTCTGGGACGGTACTTCTCATTCATCAAGTGCTTGAATGCTGACCACGGTAGTGCGTACGCATCGTCTTGTCCCACTTGCTCTAGATAGGTATTCCACCATGTTAACGCAGAACCTGTGAAGGTATGCGTAGCATACTTTACTTTGTCCTCTTCAGTACACTTACTTATGGCAAACACCGATTCGACCTTCTCGGTCCACCGTTTCAATCCGATCGGTCCTTCGGTTCCATCAAATTCCAAAAGTTTGCAGGCAGTGAATTCTTTGTAGGTGCATCCTACACGATTTCCTGTACTGCTAGATCCAAGGTTATTGTTGGTATGTAGCCAAGCCTGTACTGCGGCTATGTTTGAAGCTAGAAAAGTACGGAATTCCTCTTCATTCATGTTCACGGTGTGTCGAGTAGTCGGTGCCATTTCCTTCAAAATAGTCAAATGGAACAAGTTAATCATACAGAATATCAAGAGTAGTTAATAGTATTTCGTAGCATAATATGAACTCATTTATAAAAGCTTTTTCTTCATATTAGCGTTTTATAAGTTTAAATTCGGGTAGTACCTACCCGTTAAGTTCATACTTAGTAGCTAATATACAATTCAACTACTACAATTCTATATGAAAAACTGATTATAATAATATTTCGCGTTCAAACTTTTATACAATATTTTACAAACTTACAATACCGCTTATTTTACATAAAGCATGAAATATAGCACACAATAACTTTGATACAAGATAGTTGTGAAGATAATTCTAGCTAGTACACAAGTCGTTTAGCAAAGGCAATAAAGACACGTAATTCATACGTCCAGAAACAAGTCATACATTCTGGTTTTACTAGGACTACTTCCCATCCTTGGTCTTGTGGAACATAACCGTTATGGCCGTTGATAAGACAGCGTGTTGTAACGTCGTCAAAGGGACGAGGGTTACGTAATGTCCAACAGTCCCGTAACAATCTAAAAACCTCATTTCTTACCCCAATTACCGACTCCGTCACTTGTGGGAACGTTTTGTTTAATAGTTGTAGGCCGATGTTCTTGTTCTCACTTTGGTGAGAAGCGAACATTACTAATCCGTAAGCATAACATGCTTCTTTATGTTGCATGTTAGCCACTTTTTCTAAATCACGAAGTCCAATATTAGGATATATTGAGTCAAAATAATTTCTTAACCCATTGCGTAAAATAGCATTTGGGTTCCCCGCAATATATGCGTCAAAGTAAACACATCGTAACTTATGGATTTCCCAATGTGATATCCCCCATCTTTCGAACGAAAGCCTTTTATAAACCAAGGCATTCTTGGAACGTTCTTCGAATGTCTTACAAACTGATCTCGCCTTAAATAGTTGTGCCGAAGAATTCTGACCGACTCTAGACAAGATTTCATCAATCATGTCTCCGGGTAGGTCTCTTAAAATATTGGGTTGTCTATCCATTTTGTGTTTTTATACTGTAAAATAGACAAGAGTTAGATTCATAAAAAAATACTTATTAATACAAGCAATTTTTACATATATCATAAAGCATAAGCACACTATATTACATATATTACACCACACGAATACAACTATCTTATTCCGACTCGCTCGTTTCTTCTTGTTCGGTTTTGGTTCGTTTTGCCAAGTTTCTAGGGATATATGATGTTCCCCTAATACGAGCCGTCGTTGTCCACATTGGTTTAGAAAAACCTGGTGGTTTAGAGGTTCCCGGATCATTGTTACAACTTAAGGACTTCGGGGGTTGACGATACATATAAAGTTCATCGGGGTTGGAATTAGATTTCTCTATTTTTATGCCCTTTCCCTTATTATTTTCTTTTGCATTTTTAAATTCAGTTGGGGTAATTTCTATAACATCATCGGAATTCTCGTCAGAATCCGATTCATCGGAGAATTGGTAATCCTCCCAATATTTTGCTTCCTTAGCGGAAACACCATTGACCATAATTAACCTTGGTCGGTTGGTTGAAGATTTTCTTTTACTTAACCGTTTTATTATTTCCCCCACCGGTTCTATTTCTTCATCTGGTTCCGATTCTTCTTCCGGTTCCGATTCTTCTTCTGGTTCCGACTCTTCTTCCGGTTCCTCTTCGGGAACTTGTGAATCAGTCCACGAATCATTCCAATTTACATTTGACTCTTCATTATTATTAGGTGAGTCAATGGGACTTGTTCTAGAGGACATCTATCACATAATATCAAACGCGTTAAGAGATTAATATATCACATAATATTCACATGTTAAAAATATATAGTTTCCAACAAAATTTGTTAAGCAATCATTTTTCAAGTAAACACGGTCGAAGTCCAGACTCACTAATGCATCCTAACAAACTCGATAAGACACACTAATGCAAAATTCTGGTTCTCTAAGACCAATGCTCGGATACCAACTGAAATGTCCCGTTCTTATTGATTAAAAACGTTCCATATTAATTGATTTCGTTGCGAGGTTTTGACCTCTATATGAGACGTTTTTCAAAGACTGCATTCATTTTAAAACAAACCATAACCTTTATTTCATCAATAAAGGTTTAAAAAGCTTTACGTAGATTATCAAATAATGATAATCTAAAATATCCTGTTTACACACGACCATTACATAATGGTTTACAATACAAATATGTTACAACAAAATAAGTTTCTTGAATGCAGTTTTTACACAATATCATACAAGCATGGACTCCAAATCTCGTCCTTATTTAAGTATGCGACAGCGGAAGCTCTTAATAATCACCTGAGAATAAACATGCTTAAAACGTCAACAAAAATGTTGGTGAGTTATAGGTTTAACCTATATATATCAAATCGTAACAATAGACCACAAGATTTCATATTTCAATACACATCCCATACATAGAGATAAAAATCATTCATATGGTGAACACCTGGTAACCGACATTAATAAGATGCATATATAAGAATATCCCCATCATTCCAGGACACCCTTCGGATATGATATAAATTTCGAAGTACTAAAGCATCCGGTACTTTGGATGGGGTTTGTTAGGCCCAATAGATCTATCTTTAGGATTCGCGTCAATTAGGGTGTCTGTTCCCTAATTCTTAGATTACCAGACTTAATAAAAAGGGGCATATTCGATTTTGATAATTCAACCATAGAATGTAGTTTCACGTACTTGTGTCTATTCTGTAAATCATTTATAAAACCTGCATGTATTCTCATCCCAAAAATATTAGATTTTAAAAGTGGGACTATAACTCACTTTCACAGATTTTTACTTCGTCGGGAAGTAAGACTTTGCCACTGGTTGATTCACGAACCTATAACAATATATACATATATATCAAAGTATGTTCAAAATATATTTACAACACTTTTAATATATTTTGATGTTTTAAGTTTATTAAGTCAGCTGTCCTCGTTAGTAACCTACAACTAGTTGTCCACAGTTAGATGTACAGAAATAAATCGATAAATATTATCTTGAATCAATCCACGACCCAGTGTATACGTATCTCAGTATTGATCACAACTCAAACTATATATATTTTGGAATCAACCTCAACCCTGTATAGCTAACTCCAACATTCACATATAGAGTGTCTATGGTTGTTCCGAAATATATATAGATGTGTCGACATGATAGGTCAAAACATTGTATACGTGTCTATGGTATCTCAAGATTACATAATATACAATACAAGTTGATTAAGTTATGGTTGGAATAGATTTGTTACCAATTCTCACGTAGCTAAAATGAGAAAAATTATCCAATCTTGTTTTACCCATAACTTCTTCATTTTAAATCCGTTTTGAGTGAATCAAATTGCTATGGTTTCATATTGAACTCTATTTTATGAATCTAAACATAAAAAGTATAGGTTTATATTCGGAAAAATAAGTTACAAGTCGTTTTTGTAAAGGTAGTCATTTCAGTCGAAAGAACGACGTCTAGATGACCATTTTAGAAAACATACTTCCAATTTGAGTTTAACCATAATTTTTGGATATAGTTTCATGTTCATAATAAAAATCATTTTCTCAGAATAACAACTTTTAAATCAAAGTTTATCATAGTTTTTAATTAACTAACCCAAAACAGCCCGCGGTGTTACTACGACGGCGTAAATCCGGTTTTACGGTGTTTTTCGTGTTTCCAGGTTTTAAATCATTAAGTTAGCATATCATATAGATATAGAACATGTGTTTAGTTGATTTTAAAAGTCAAGTTAGAAGGATTAACTTTTGTTTGCGAACAAGTTTAGAATTAACTAAACTATGTTCTGGTGATTACGAGTTTAAACCTTCGAATAAGATAGTTTTATATATATGAATCGAATAATGTTATGAACATCATTACTAACTCAAGTTTAGTAGGTAAACCTACTGGAAGTGACAAGAAATGATCTAGCTTCAAAGGATCTTGGATGGCTTGAAAGTTCTTGAAGTAGGATCATGACACAAAAACAAGTTCAAGTAAGATTTTTACTCGAATTAAGATAGTTTATAGTTATAGAAATTGAATCAAAGTTTGAATATGAATATTACCTTGAATAATAAAGATAACCTACTGTATATAACAAAGGTTTCTTGATCTTAGATGATTACTTGGAATGGATTAGAAAGCTTGGAAGTAAATTAGTAAACTTGAAGGGATTTTTGAAGTGTTCTTGAAGTGTTCTTCCTATGATGATTATAGCTTGATTCTTGAAGTGATTTTTGATGAAGATGATGATTAACTACTGGAAAAATACGTTCATAATAGTGTGTGTGTGTTGAGAGAGAATTAGAAAGAGAATTGGAAGTGAAATGGAGTGAATGATGAATGGTAATTGGTGAGTGGTGAGTGGGGTTAAAAGGAGTTCTAGTTAGTTGACTAGCTCATGGTAGAAGTTAAAATTGATTAGTCATACATGACATAATCAAGAGTGGAATCCCATGCTAGTTCCTATTGGTATATACCCATAGTAAGTACGTTTTGAAGCTGTGTATAATACGGGTAAGAATACGACTAGAATTCTTGATGAAAGAAAAGAATGGGAAAGTAACTGTAACCATTTTTGTTAAGTATGAGTGTTTTGATATATGTCTTGAAGTCTTCCAAAAGTATTTTAATACATCTAAATACACTACATGTATATACATTTTAACTGAGTCGTTAAGTCATCGTTAGTCGTTACATGTAAGTGTTGTTTTGAAACCTTTAAGTTAACGATCTCAATTAATGTTGTTAACCCATTGTTTATTATATCTAATGAGATGTTAAATTATTATATTATCATGATATTATGATATATTAATATATCTTAATATGATATATATACATTTAAATGTCGTTACAACGATAATCGTTACATATATGTCTCGTTTCGAAATCCTTAAGTTAGTAGTCTTGTTTATATGTATATAACTCATTGTTAATATACTTATAGAGATACTTACTTATCATAATCTCATGTTAACCATATGTATATCCATATATATATCGTCATGTCGTTTTTACAAGTTTTAACGTTCGTGAATCGCCGGTCAACTTGGGTGGTCAATTGTCTATATGAAACATATTTCAATTAATCAAGTCTTAACAAGTTTGATTGCTTATCATGTTAGAAACATTTAATCATGTAAATATCAATCTCAATTAATATATATAAACATGGAAAAGTTCGGGTCACTACATGTAAGTTTTCGATTTCTAATTCATTCTAAATATTCTGAATTTCGAGGTCAAACTATAAACAGAAAAAAGTCAACTAAATTGTTCATCGTAAAATTCGAATTCCGTTTGATGTTTCAGATTCAATTATGTATTCAAAAAGTTTCCTGTAATCATTTACAGTATATTTCATGTTTTAATTATAACCTAAAACTATCTAAAATTAAAAATCCAATTTAGAGTTTATAGTGTTCTTGGTTCAAAAATCAAAAACTGGAATTTGAATTCGATTGCAAAAAGTAATAATGTAGTTGTGTTAGGAATCATTCATGTAAACTATATGCAAAATATCAAATTCCAATTCACCTTAACGAACTCGAATTTTTAAGTCAAAGTTTTTAAATCCAAAAGTCAAACATTTGTTCTTGAACGAATTCGAATTAATTGTTATGATTTAAGTTAAATAAACGTTTCCAATAGCTTCTATAGATGATTTAAAATGAGTTTCATGTTGTAACAATTGTCTAACTCTCTATAAAATACGAAATCCGAAATTTTTTTTTTATTAAAGGCCTGCGTCGAACAGCACTCTGTGTTTATATTTTTTTCATTTTTTTTCAATTAAGATAATTACTGGATACTTATATTGGTGTTATTACTGTGATGTAATTTTTTTTTTTGTGAATTACAAACTCACGGTAGTTATAAATTTTTTTTTTTCAAGGAGAGGAGATGAACTAACATAAAAACGGTATATATATTTTTTTTCTTTGCATAGAATTCCAGATAACAGGATACAGAGTAATGGTCATGGGTGTTATGGGTTTTTGAGAGGTCATGGGTTCGAGTCCCGGCAGCAGCGTTCTTTTTTCTGGACTTCTCATTAAAGGTTGTAAACCTTTATTATTTTTTATTATTTTTTTACTATTATTATTATTATTATTATTATTATTATTATTATTATTATTATTATTATTATTATTATTATTATTATTATTATTATTATTATTATTATTATTATTATTATTATTATTATTATTATTTGTATTTGTATTATTGTTATTATTATTATCAATTTTTGTTATTATTAGTTGTTATCATTATTAATACTAGTAATAGGTATATTAGAATAATTAAAAGTAATATTATTATGGTTGTTACTAAATATAATTATTATTATTATTAACATAAATAGGAACGTTATTGTTATTATTATGTGTATTAGTAACTAAATAATATAAAAACTATCATAATTTTTTTAAAATGTACTTAATACATATATTATAATTATATTAATATTTTACATAACTATATATATAACACCTATTAATATTAATTATATAAATACGTACATATAATGAACTATTAATTTCTAATATAACACTAAACAATTATATATATAAAAATATATAACTATATAAGTATTAATCATTATGAACATATATATATACACACAAATTAAACATTCATAATATATAAATTAAAGATATAATAAATATATATATATTGTTCGACTACAATTATGTATATTAATAAATATACAAATATTATAGGTTCGTGAATCCGAGGACAACCCTGCATTTGTTCAAATGTCGTCATATGTATTTTTACTACAAAATACAGTACTGTGAGATTCATTATTCCCTTTTTATATATATTTTTGGGCTGAGAATACATGCAATGTTTTAATAACTATTTTACAATATTTATATGCGTGAGTTTCATTTGCTCCCTTTTTAAATGCTTTTGCAATATATATTTTTGGGACTGAGAATACATGCACTGCTTTTATAAATGCTTTATGAAATAGACACAAGTAATTGAAACTACATTATATGGTTGAATTATCGAAATCGAATATGCCCTTTTTATTAAGTCTGGTAATCTAAGAATTAGGGAACAGACACCCTAATTGACGCGAACTCTAAAGATAGATCTATCGGGCCCAACAAGCCCCATCCAAAGTACCGGATGCTTTAGTACTTCGAAATTTATATCATGTCCGAAGGAGTATCCCAGAATGATGGGGATATTCTTATATGCATATTGTGAATGTCGGTTACCAGGTGTTCAATCCATATGAATGATATTTTTGTCTCTATGCATGGGACGTATGTTTATGAGAATTGGAAATATGAAATCTTGTGGTCTATTAAAACTGTGAAATGATTATTCATGTTAAACTAATGAACTCACCAACCCTTTGGTTGACACTTTATAGCATGTTTATTCTCATGTATGAAAGAAGTCTTCCGCTGTGAAATTGCTCATTTTAAAGATATTACTTGGAGTCATTCATGACATATTTCAAAAGACGTTGCATTCGAGTCGTTGAGTTCATCAAGATTATTATTAAGTCAATTATAGTTAGATATGTTATAAAATGGTATGCACGCCATCAACTTTCGATGTAATGAAAGATTGTCTTGTCAAAAACGAATGCAATGTTTGTAAAATGTATCATATAGAGGTCAAGTATCTCGCGATGTAATCAACTGTTGTGAATCGTTTATAATCGATATGGACTTCGTCCGGATGGATTAGGACGGGTCATCACAGTTGGTATCAGAGCGGTGGTCTTAGCGAACTAGGTCTTGCATTAGTGTGTCTAACTGATAGTTGTTTAGATGCATTAGTGAGTCTGGACTTCGACCGTGTCTGCATGTCAAAAGTTTTGCTTATCAATTCTAGTCGGAAATCATCTGTTTATCATCCTTAGGAAATTACCTGCTTATCATTCTTATTCTAGACATGTCTTACTGCCTCTATTGCATAGACAGTGTATAGATAAATTCACATCTTAACGTATCTGTTATTGTTACTTTTGCCTAACAGCTTCCGTAGATTCTTCCGTAACTTATGGTATTTTAGTATTATATATGCATATGTAAATTATGTATTGCAGGGTACTAATCTACATCATATAATCTATTTCTTATCGAAAATCCTTCATCTGATCGTACGAGATGAATCCCTCAACCAGTTCGAGTCCCTCAGATTTCGATAGCTATCCCGATAGTTATCTCGACAGCTATTCCGACATGGATATTTACCTAAGCTCCGAAAGCGGTGTCACCAGAATGAATCAATCAATCAGCTATCCCCAATTCATCTGATGGGTTCGTAGTCGACTTGACCAATGGAGACGCGAAGAAGGCTATCCCTTCCACTAACCGAATTCACCTCTTGACGAAGAACCCGAAGCATTTACCAGTGAACTAGTCTGAAACACCATTTTCACCCTCATTTCCTGAATAACTCACTATGATTATATTCTATCTAAAATTCTAAACCTCATTCATTCGCTCGTCCGAACCAACAATCATCCCGGCGTAATAGAAGAAGTCAATGAGCTTTGCGCTCGAGTAGTGGCTTTGGAAAATAGGGTGCAAAACGTACCAGCTTCAACAACATCACCGGCACCAACAGTATCACCAATATCAACACCAGTACCACCAACAACCCAAGTTTCAACATCACATACCTCAACATCGCAAACTATACCTCGAGCATAATTTTCGTTCTACATCTTGTCCTACATCGATTATCTTCGTTCTACGTATCGTTCTACATCCTTGATCTTCGTTCGACATGACGATTATGTAATCTCTAATGTTTTAGAGATTATGTATTCTTATTCTAATGGTAAAGCAAATGAGATTAATATCATATTGACCCATTAAATCCATGATTACATCTGAAGAAAATATATATGTATATATATTTTCACAAAGATTGTAATTGAAAATTTTTTTGTACAAACTATTAATGATGAAAATATTTTAACGGGTAGGTAATACCCGAGGAATATTTAGATTTCACATTAATAAGTTATACTGTACATTCTTCGAATCTGATTCAACAGTCATTTACTATTTTACTTACAACCACCGATATACGTATCCGTTCACCGCAGAATAACCATTTTATTCAATTTCATATACGGATTTTGACCTATCAGAATCCAACAAGTGGCATAATGAAGAAAACATATGACAAAATAAAATTTGTTAGAAACAGACTAATTAACTATGAGAAATTGTGTTATGAATTCACGCTAAGTGTTCCTAGCTAATTGTTCCTAGCTAACTGATTACATTTTATTTATCGCAATTTACATTCACGCAATTTACATTCTCGCAATTTTATTTATAGTCATTTAATTTCTGTTATTTATTTTACGCATTTTATTTATCGCCATTTAATTTCTGTATTTATTTTACTCACTTTAAATATCGGGACACGTATACAAGGTTTTGACATATCATATCGACGCATTTATATATATTATTTGGAATCACCATAGACACTCTATATGCAGTAATGATCGAGTTCTCTATACAGGGTTGAGGTTGATTCTACAATAATATATATAGTTTGAGTTGTGATCGAGTCTGAGACGTATACGGGTCACGACACGTATTAATTAATTCGAATATTATATATTAAACTATATATGAATTATTGGACTGTCAACTGTGGACTATCGAATGTGGACTAATAACATTGGACAATTAAAATGAATTAAAATATTGATTATAACATATGAAACTAAATAATTCTTCAAATTGCCACTTGATTTCGTCTTAAACATCATTTGTATCTTCACGATTACATTCTGCGTTCAAACCTTTCATGATTCTTAAAAACACCTCAATCGAGAGGATGAACAAACCACACTTCATTTACGGGAGAAAAGATTGATGCATATAGCTATGCACCTGAAAACACTCGGAACCTGAGTAAACGTTTAACGCGTAGCTATGCTAATTCCTTTAGCGTTATTATTACCGAAAATAACTTTGCATCTGCTGTTCGAGATAGCCAATTTTGTCACAGCTTCAACAAGACAACTTCGACTTTTCGCATGAAACAACCTTATTATAACGTTGATATATACGCGTGCTCTTTTATTGTTACCAGGGAACCTTTCATATTCCACCATATTACCATCAGCGTTTAATCATCTAAAAACACAATTTTCCTGAAACCACCTCGAATTAATAACCGATGATTCAGATATCATAGCATTAAATGCAGAGGAAACAGAAAAATGGTAGATGGTCTAAACGACCAAAAGTTTGATGATAAAGAAAGGAGTGTTAGGAACGCTCGATAGAAAATTGGGTATTGAAAAACAGATTGAGCTACCCATGAAGGGGACCAAGGACAAATACAAGGAACAAACCCTATATTCAAAGGATTCAGGTAATTCTGGATCCGTTGAAATCTTTAGAGAATATTTTGCTCCGAAGTCATGTTAAAATCTTGCGGAAAATCTTTCTCCATCAACCATCGAACTTAGAAATTCCAAAATATCATCATCAATATCTTCGATATTTCTGAGGATATTTTCATAAATATTCTCGTTCAAAATTATATACCTCCTCGTGCTTCCTGTGTATCATTATATTGGAAACATTCAATAGAAAATTTAGTACCGAAAAGCAGATTATGCGAAACTAGGAAGAAAGCCGTAGACAAATCACAAAGAATAAGTTTGACTTCAAAGAATCCAAATGATTCAATGTCTGCTAAAGTCTTTAGTGAATATCTTGATCCAAACTCTAAACCCTTGCAGATAATAGTTTCTATCATCCTCTAATCTTAGATATTCCTAGATATTATCGTATCTTTCATTATAAATATCCTCCATATTTCTGGAGATATTTTTATAACTATTCTTATCTAAAATCATTAATCTCTTCGTGCTATCAGTATTACATCATATAGAAACTGTTAGTTTCTATATTCTGTAAACTTTCGAGCTTAAAATATGAATGTTATTGAAGTAATGTTGGGAACTGATGCATGAGTTATTATAATAGAATGGCACTTGATCAACGTGATTATATTACAGTAAGTCATGCTGAGTTTCTAATGGAACGTGATGATTCACAGTACCATCATTATGTGTCATGTTACACGGCTCTTACATTTTATCTGATATTTAAACATATCAAGAACATATTTTCTTGATAGTTCTATCTTTCCCGGATATTCTGGTAATTTGACGAATCAAGATCGTGTTATTACCATTTCTTTCTTAGAACATTAACTATGTTCATTTCGAAATTCATATCTATGAATTCTGGACCGTTGCTCGCTTTAATAGAGGTCGAGAAGATAATAAAAAGGCAAAGAGATCCAACATATAAGAGAAAATATAAAGCCCAATGGCAAACACCGAAATTACAAACCGTGGATATCAGTACGTATAGCAATATAAAGACACGGGAGGATTATAAATACAATAATCCCTAGAGCATAATAGAAATAAACAGATTCTTCAGGTGGGAGTTGGAAAAGAAGAACGATCATTGCGATAGTTAGAATAAGAACAAGGATCAGAACAGGGTTAAGAATTTTCATAAACCTTTTGAATTTGGGAATTGAGTATAGAAGTGGTGGAAACAAATGGAACGGAAAAGGTAAATTTATAAAGGAAATATCAGACGTAGTAATCGGGGCAGATCACCGTATTTAATTAAAAAGATCTTAAATTCCATAAATCCCGAAGAATTAGATCTTATAGATTTCCAAAGATTTTCTTTAAATCCCTTGAATTCCAGAATTCAACCTTGTTTACGTCAAAAGCTAAGGAAAATCTTATTTTCTTCAATTCACTCTTTTACGATAGCTTCATTCGAATTCTTAGAATAATCGAATTATTTTAACATTATTATTCAATGCTGATAAACCTCTAATTATCAACTCATATTCATCATGAAAATATTTTTATTGTTAACCATGACCATCTCACTCAAATTTCAGGACGAAATTTCTTTAACGGGTAGGTACTGTGACGACCCGGGAATTTTCGACTAAATTTAAACTTAATCTTTGTATGGTTACTATACGATAAACAAAGTCTGTAATGTTGAGTCTCAAAAAACTTTGAACTATGTTCATGTATACATTAGACCTTTGACTAATCCCGACGATTCACGAACAATTGTTTATAAATAATATATATATATATATATATATATATATATATATATATATATATATATAGATATAGATGTAGGTATCTATAAAAAGTTGAAATTTTAAAATTTAAACATTTAAAAATAATTATGTAAAATAATTTACAAAATTATTATGTGTAATTTAAAATGAATCTATATATAAATATATGATTTTTATGTATAATTATGTTATATGTATATTGTAATATATATGAGATTAAATAATCAAAATACGTTATTATATATAGTGAAGAGTTGTTAAATATTACATAGTTAATAATACGTAATATAAACATTTGATATTCAATTATGTCACTTCATATAACATAAGTGTTACATAATTAATAAATTGTATTATTAATATATGAAATGTAATTACAAGTTTAATTATAATTGTCATTATTATTATTAATATTGATAAACGGTATTATCAAAAAGATTATTAAAAATTATTATATACATTTGAATTGTTATATTATTACTATTATTATTGTTATCTGTACTAATAACATTATTATTATATGTAGTAATAAAATTATGATCTTAATTATTTTTATGATATTATTATTATTACTTCTATTTCTATTGTTATTATATTATTACTCTTACTATCTTTTATAATATTGAGTGTAATATAAATACAATTATATAAAAGGATTAATTATGATATATAATTACTGAAATATATAAGAACATATATATACATATATATATAAAGATATAACATAAAAATATATATCAGTTAAATAAGTAAAAGTAGCCATATATAATGCAGATATCGTGTAACTCTGTTCCTATCCCTATCATTTATTTATTTTTTTCTGTTCTTTTATTTCTTTACCCTCGTGATACTTGGTAGATTTAATTATCACTACAATACAATCTGCAATCAATCTGTTACTACTTCAAATATTAAAAATCATCTTTAAATGTATACAACCTTTTGAAATTTTGATCACAGATGAAGAAAACAAATTTTTTTATTTAAGAAAACCGATGGTCCTCTGTATCACTCACTTTTTTGGCCAAAACTTCAATTCAAATGCGATTTAAAAATCTGGATATGCAGTTATGTTAGGGATGATCCGTTTTAACTATCTGTAAGTTTTCGATTTCCAATTCATTCTAAATATTCTGAATTTCGAGGTCAAACTATAAACAGAAAAAGTCAACTAAATTGTTCATCGTAAAATTTGAATTCCGTTTGATGTTTCAGATTCAATTGTGTATTCAAAAATTTTCCTGTAATCATTTACAGTATATTTCATGTTTTAATTATAACCTAAAACTATCTAAAATTAAAAATCCAATTTAGAGTTTATAGTGTTCTTGGTTCAAAAATCAAAAACTGGAATTTGAATTCGATTGCAAAAAGTAATAATGTAGTTGTGTTAGGAATCATTCATGTAAACTATATGCAAAATATCAAATTCCAATTCACCTTAACGAACTCGAATTTTTAAGTCAAAGTTTTTAAATCCAAAAGTCAAACATTTGTTCTTGAACGTATTCGAATTAATTGTTATGATTTAAGTTAAATAAACATTTCCAATAGCTTCTATAGATGATTTAAAATGAGTTTCATGTTGTAACAATTGTCTAACTCTCTATAAAATACGAAATCCGAAAATTTTTTTTATTAAAGGCCTGCGTCGAACAGCACTCTGTGTTTATATTTTTTTTATTTTTTTTTCAATTAAGATAATTACTGGATACTTATATTGTTGTTATTACTGTGATGTAATTTTTTTTTTGTGAATTACAAATTCACGGTAGTTAAAAAAATTTTTTTTCAAGGAGAGGAGATGAACTAACATAAAAACAGTATATATATTTTTTTTCTTTGCATAGAATTCCAGATAAAAGGATACAGAGTAATGGTCATGGGTGTTATGGGTTTTCGAGAGGTCATGGGTTCGAGTCCCGGCAGCAGCGTTCTTTTTTCTTGACTTCTCATTAAAGGTTGTAAACCTTTATCTTTTTTTTTTTTTTTTACTATTATTATTATTATTATTATTATTATTATTATTATTATTATTATTATTATTATTATTATTTGTATTTGTATTATTATTATTATTATCAATTTTTGTTATTATTAGTTGTTATCATTATTAATACTAGTAATAGGTATATTAGAATAATTAAAAGTAATATTATTATGGTTGTTACTAAATATAACTATTATTATTATTAACATAAATAGGAACGTTATTGTTATTATTATGTGTATTAGTAACTAAATAATATAAAAACTATCATAATTTTTTTAAAATGTACTTAATACATATATTATAATTATATTAATATTTTACATAACTATATATATAAAACCTATTAATATTAATTATATAAATACGTACATATAATGAACTATTAATTTCTAATATAACACTAAACAATTATATATATATAAATATATAACTATATAAGTATTAATCATTATGAACATATATATATACACACAAATTAAACATTCATAATATATAAATTAAAGATATAATAAATATATATATATTGTTCGACTACAATTATGTATATTAATAAATATACAAATGTTATAGGTTCGTGAATCCGAGGATAACCCTGCATTTGTTCAAATGTCATCATATGTATTTTTACTACAAAATACAGTACTGTGAGATTCATTATTCCCTTTTTATATATATTTTTGGGCTGAGAATACATGCAATGTTTTAATAACTATTTTACAATATTTATATGCGTGAGTTTCATTTGCTCCCCTTTTAAATGCTTTTGCAATATATATTTTTGGGACTGAGAATACATGCGCTGCTTTTATAAATGCTTTACGAAGTAGACACAAGTAATTGAAACTACATTATATGGTTGAATTATCGAAATCGAATATGCCCTTTTTATTAAGTCTGGTAATCTAAGAATTAGGGAACAGACACCCTAATTGATGCGAACTCTAAAGATAGATCTATCGGGCCCAACAAGCCCCATCCAAAGTACCGGATGCTTTAGTACTTCGAAATTTATATCATGTCCTAAGGAGGATCCTGGAATGATGGGGATATTCTTATATGCATATTGTGAATGTCGGTTACCAGGTGTTCAATCCATATGAATGATATTTTTGTCTCTATGCATGGGACGTATGTTTATGAGAATTGGAAATATGAAATATTGTGGTCTATTAAAACTATGAAATGATTATTCATGTTAAACTAATGAACTCACCAACCCTTTGGTTGACACTTTATAGCATGTTTATTCTCAGGTATGAAAGAAGTCTTCCGCTGTGAAATTGCTCATTTTAAAGATATTACTTGGAGTCAATCATGATATATTTCAAAAGACGTTGCATTTGAGTCGTTGAGTTCATCAAGATTATTATTAAGTCAATTATAGTTAGATATGTTATAAAATAGTATGCACGCTGTCAACTTTCGATGTAATGAAAGATTGTCTTGTCAAAAACGAATGCAAAGTTTGTAAAATGTATCATATAGAGGTCAAGTATCTCGCGATGTAATCAACTGTTGTGAATCGTTTATAATCGATATGGACTTCGTCTGGATGGATTAGGACGGGTCATCACATATGAATCGTGTATGCAAGCCCTATCTGGACAAGTTTGTGACCGTGTTCATCGATGAAATCTTGGTATACTCGAAGAGTAAAGCAGAACATGAGCAACACCTGAGGTTACTTTTGGAACTACTCGAGAAGGAACAATTGTACGCGAAGTTTTCGAAGTGCGAGTTTTGGCTATCGAAGGTACAATTCCTTAGTCACGTAGTTAGTAGCCAAGGGATACAAGTGGATCCAGCGAAGATTGACTCTATTAGAAACTGGGAAGCACCTAAGACGCCAACCCAAGTACGACAATTCTTAGGTCTTGCCGGTTATTACAGGAGATTCATTGAAGGTTTCTCCAAGATTGCACGATCATTGACTGCCTTGACTCATAAGGGCAAGAAATATGAGTGGTCTGATGTGCATGAAGCTGCTTTCCAACTTCTGAAATAGAAGTTAACATCTGCTCCTATCATGTCCCTACCCGAAGGAAACAATGACTTTGTCGTATACTGTGATGCATCCCGCCAAGGTTTTGGATGTGTCTTGATGCAATGGAAAAAGGTCATTGCTTACGCCTCCCGTCAATTAAAGATTCACGAACAAAACTACACCACACATGATTTGGAACTTGGTGCTGTGGTCTTCGCACTCAAAATGTGGAGACACTATCTTTATGGAACCAAGTGTACAATCTTTACTGATCATAAGAGTTTGCAACATATTTTAAACCAGAAAAAACTCAACATGAGGCAACGACGCTGGATTGAGTTATTAAATGATTATGATTGCGACATCCGATATCACCCTGGTAAAGCAAATGTAGTGGCTGACGCCCTAAGCCGAAAAGAAAGGGCTAAACCCTTACGAGTCAGAGCTTTAAATCTGATTGTCCATACCAATTTGACTACACAAATTCGAGATACTCAACTCGAAGCGCTTAAAGAAGAGAACATGAAGGAAGAATCTCTTAAGGGTTTAGACAAGCAGTTCGAAATTAAAGGAGATGGAACTCGTTACTTTGCCGGAAGAATTTGGGTCCCAAGAATTGGCGAAGTAAGAAAGAAAGTGATTGATGAGGCACATAAGACAAGGTATTCGATTCACCCAGGCGCTGACAAGATGTATCATGATTTAAAAATGTTATATTAGTGGCCTGGAATGAAAGCGGATATTGCTACCTATGTGGGCATGTGCTTGACTTGCTCTAAAGTTAAAGCTGAACACCAGAAACCTTCTGGACTACTGCAACAGCCTGAGATTCCCGAGTGGAAGTGGGAACGGATTACCATGTATTTCATTACGATGTTGCCAAAAACTGCGAATGGCTATGATACGATTTGGGTGATTCTTGACCGTCTCACCAAATCAGCTCACTTTTTACCGATGAATGAAACTGACAAGATGGAAAAGCTTGCTCAGTTGTATTTGATGGAAGTTGTTTCAAGTCATGGTGTTGTCGTGACCCGTCCTAATTGTAGTGACCCGAACTTTTCCATGTTTATATATATTAATTGAGATTGATATTTACATGATTAAATATTTCCAACATGTTAAGCAATCAAACTTGTTAAGACTTGATTAATTGAAATATGTTTCATATAGACAATTGACCACCCAAGTTGACCGGTGATTCACGAACGTTAAAACTTGTAAAAACTATATGATGACATATATATGGATATATATATAGTTAACATGATACTATGATAAGTAAACATATCATTAAGTATATTAACAATGAACTACATATGTAAAAACAAGACTACTAACTTAATGATTTTTAAACGAGACATATATGTAACGATTATCGTTGTAAAGACATTTAATGTATATATATATATCATATTAAGAGATATTCATACATGATAATATCATGATAATATAATAATTTAAAATCTCATTTGATGTTATAAACATTGGGTTAACAACATTTAACAAGATCGTTAACCTAAAGGTTTCAAAACAACACTTACATGTAACGACTAACGATGACTTAACGACTCAGTTAAAATGTATATACATGTAGTGTTTTAATATGTATTTATACACTTTTTAAAGACTTCAATACACTTATCAAAATACTTCTACTTAACAAAAATGCTTACAATTACATCCTCGTTCAGTTTCATCAACAATTCTACTCGTATGCACCCGTATTCGTACTTGTACAATACACAGCTTTTAGATGTATGTACTATTGGTATATACACTCCAATGATCAGCTCTTAGCAGCCCATGTGAGTCACCTAACACATGTGGGAACCATCATTTGGCAACTTGCAAGAAATATCTCATAAAATTACAAAAATATGAGTAATCATTCATGACTTATTTACATGAAAACAAAATTACATATCCTTTATATCTAATCCATACACCAACGACCAAAAACACCTACAAACACTTTCATTCTTCAATTTTCTTCATCTAATTGATCTCTCTCAAGTTCTATCTTCAAGTTCTAAGTGTTCTTCATAAATTCCAAAAGTTCTAGTTTCATAAAATCAAGAATACTTTCAAGTTTGCTAGCTCACTTCCAATCTTGTAAGGTGATCATCCAACCTCAAGAAATCTTTGTTTCTTACAGTAGGTTATCATTCTAATACAAGGTAATAATCATATTCAAACTTTGGTTCAATTTCTATAACTATAACAATCTTATTTCAAGTGATGATCTTACTTGAACTTGTTTTCGTGTCATGATTCTGCTTCAAGAACTTCGAGCCATCCAAGGATCCGTTGAAGCTAGATCCATTTTTCTCTTTTCCAGTAGGTTTATCCAAGGAACTTAAGGTAGTAATGATGTTCATAACATCATTCGATTCATACATATAAAGCTATCTTTTTCGAAGGTTTAAACTTGTAATCACTAGGACATAGTTTAGTTAATTCTAAACTTGTTCGCAAACAAAAGTTAATCCTTCTAACTTGACTTTTAAAATCAACTAAACACATGTTCTATATCTATATGATATGCTAACTTAATGATTTAAAACCTGGAAACACGAAAAACACCGTAAAACCGGATTTACGCCGTCGCAGTAACACCGCGGGCTGTTTTGGGTTAGTTAATTAAAAACTATGATAAACTTTGATTTAAAAGTTGTTATTCTGAGAAAATGATTTTTATTATGAACATGAAACTATATCCAAAAATTATGGTTAAACTCAAAGTGGAAGTATGTTTTCTAAAATGGTCATCTAGACGTCGTTCTTTCGACTGAAATGACTACCTTTACAAAAACGACTTGTAACTTATTTTTCCGACTATAAACCTATACTTTTTCTGTTTAGATTCATAAAATATAGTTCAATATGAAACCATAGCAATTTGATTCACTCAAAACGGATTTAAAATGAAGAAGTTATGGGTAAAACAAGATTGGATAATTTTTCTCATTTTAGCTACGTGAAAATTGGTAACAAATCTATTCCAACCATAACTTAATCAACTTGTATTGTATATTATGTAATCTTGAGATACCATAGACACGTATACAATGTTTCGACCTATCATGTCGACACATCTATATATATTTCGGAACAACCATAGACACTCTATATGTGAATGTTGGAGTTAGCTATACAGGGTTGAGGTTGATTCCAAAATATATATAGTTTGAGTTGTGATCAATACTGAGATACGTATACACTGGGTCGTGGATTGATTCAAGATAATATTTATCGATTTATTTCTGTACATCTAACTGTGGACAACTAGTTGTAGGTTACTAACGAGGACAGCTGACTTAATAAACTTAAAACATCAAAATATATTAAAAGTGTTGTAAATATATTTTGAACATACTTTGATATATATGTATATATTGTTATAGGTTCGTGAATCAACCAGTGGCCAAGTCTTACTTCCCGACGAAGTAAAAATCTGTGAAAGTGAGTTATAGTCCCACTTTTAAAATCTAATATTTTTGGGATGAGAATACATGCAGGTTTTATAAATGATTTACAAAATAGACACAAGTACGTGAAACTACATTCTATGGTTGAATTATTGAAATCGAATATGCCCCTTTTTATTAAGTCTGGTAATCTAAGAATTAGGGAACAGACACCCTAATTGACGCGAATCCTAAAGATAGATCTATTGGGCCTAACAAACCCCATCCAAAGTACCGGATACTTTAGTACTTCGAAATTTATATCATATCCGAAGGGTGTCCCGGAATGATGGGGATATTCTTATATATGCATCTTGTTAATGTCGGTTACCAGGTGTTCACCATATGAATGATTTTTATCTCTATGTATGGGATGTGTATTGAAATATGAAATCTTGTGGTCTATTATTATGATTTGATATATATATAGGTTAAACCTATAACTCACCAACATTTTTGTTGACGTTTTAAGCATGTTTATTCTCAGGTGATTATTAAGAGCTTCCGTTATCGCATACTTAAATAAGGACGAGATTTGGAGTCCATGCTTGTATGATATTGTGTAAAAACTGCATTCAAGAAACTTATTTTGTTGTAACATATTTGTATTGTAAACCATTATGTAATGGTCGTGTGTAAACAGAATATTTTAGATTATCATTATTTGATAATCTACGTAAAGCTTTTTAAACCTTTATTGATGAAATAAAGGTTATGGTTTGTTTTAAAATGAATGCAGTCTTTGAAAAACGTCTCATATAGAGGTCAAAACCTCGCAACGAAATCAATTAATATGGAACGTTTTTAATCAATAAGAACGGGACATTTCAGTTGGTATCCGAGCGTTGGTCTTAGAGAACCAGAATTTTGCATTAGTGTGTCTTATCGAGTTTGTTAGGATGCATTAGTGAGTCTGGACTTCGACCGTATTTACTTGAAAAATGATTGCTTAACAAATTTTGTTAGAAACTATATATTTTTAACATGTGAATATTATGTGATATATTAATCTCTTAACGCGTTTGATATTATGTGATAGATGTCTACCACTAGAACAAGTCCCATTGACTCACCTAATAATAATGAAGAGTCAAATGTAAATTGGAATGATTCGTGGACTGATTCACAAGTTCCCGAAGAGGAACCGGAAGAAGAGTCGGAACCGGAAGAAGAATCGGAACCGGAAGAAGAATCGGAACCGGATGAAGAAATAGAACCGGTGGGGGAAATAATAAAACAGTTAAGTAAAAGAAAATCCTCAACCAACCGACCAAGGTTAATTATGGTCAATGGTGTTTCCGCCAAGGAAGCAAAATATTGGGAGGATTACCAATTCTCCGATGAATCGGATTCCGACGAGAATTCCGATGATGTTATAGAAATTACCCCAACTGAATTTAAAAAGGCAAAAGAAAATAATAAGGGAAAGGGCATAAAAATAGAGAAATCTAATTCCAACCCCGATGAACTTTATATGTATCGTCAACCCCCGAAGTCCTTAAGTTGTAATAATGACCCGGGAACCTCTAAACCACCAGGTTTTTCTAAACCAATGTGGAAAATAACGGCTCGTATTAGGGGAACATCATATATCCCTAGAAACTTGGCAAAACGAACCAAAACCGAAGAAGAAGAAACTAGCGAGTCAGAATAAGATAGTTGTATTCGTGTGGTGTAATATATGTAATATAGTGTGCTTATGCTTTATGATATATGTAAAAATTGCTTGTATTAATAAGTATTTTTTTTTTATGAATCTAACTCTTGTCTATTTTACAGTATAAAAACACAAAATGGATAGACAACCCAATATTTTAAGAGAACTACCCGGAGACATGATTGATGAAATCTTGTCTAAAGTCGGTCAGAATTCTTCGGCACAACTATTTAAGGCGAGATCAGTTTGTAAGACATTCGAAGAACGTTCCAAGAATGTCTTGGTTTATAAAAGGCTTTCGTTCGAAAGATGGGGGATATCACATTGGGAAATCCATAAGTTACGATGTGTTTACTTTGACGCATACATTGCGGGGAACCCAAATGCTATTTTACGCAATGGGTTAAAAAATTATTTTGACTCAATATATCAGAATATTGGACTTCGTGATTTAGAAAAAGCGGCTAACATGCAACATAAAGAAGCATGTTATGCTTACGGATTAGTAATGTTCGCTTCTCACCAAAGTGAGAACAAGAACATCGGGCTACAACTATTAAACAAAACATTCCCACAAGTGACGGAGTCGGTAATTGGGGTAAGAAATGAGGTTTTTAGATTGTTACGGGACTGTTGGACATTACGTAACCCTCGTCCCTTTGACGACGTTACAACACGCTGTCTTATCAACGGCCATAAAGGTTATGTTCCACAAGACCAAGGATGGGAAGTAGTCCTAGTAAAACCAGAATGCATGACTTGTTTCTGGACGTATGAATTACGTGTCTTTATTGCCTTTGCTGAACGACTTGTGTACTAGCTAGAATTATCTTCACAACTATCTTGTATCAAAGTTATTGTGTGCTATATTTCATGCTTTATGTAAAATAAGCGGTATTGTAAGTTTGTAAAATATTGTATAAAAGTTTGAACGCGAAATATTATTATAATCAGTTTTTCATATAGAATTGTAGTAGTTGAATTGTATATTAGCTACTAAGTATGAACTTAACGGGTAGGTACTACCCGAATTTAAACTTATAAAATGCTAATATGAAGAAAAAGCTTTTATAAATGAGTTCATATTATGCTACGAAATACTATTAACTACTCTTAATATTCTGTATGATTAACTTGTTCCGTTTGAGTATTTTGAAGGAAATGGCACTGACTACTCGACACACCGTGAATATGAATGAAGAGGAATTCCGTACTTTTCTTGCTTCAAACATAGCCGCAGTACAGGCTGCGCTACATACCAACAATAACCTTGGATCTAGCAGTACAGGAAATCGTGTAGGATGCACCTGCAAAGAATTCACTGCCTGCAAACCTTTGGAATTTGATGGAACCGAAGGACCGATCGGATTGAAACGGTGGACCGAGAAGGTCGAATCGGTGTTTGCCATAAGTAAGTGTACTGAAGAGGACAAAGTGAAGTACGCTACGCATACCTTCACAGGTTCTGCGTTAACATGGTGGAATACCTATCTAGAGCAAGTGGGACAAGACGATGCGTACGCACTACCGTGGTCAGCATTCAAGCACTTGATGAACGAGAAGTACCATCCCAGAACCGAGGTCAATAAGCTCAAGACAGAACTTAGAGGGTTACGAACCCAAGGATTTGATATTACCACATACGAAAGACGATTCACAGAATTGTGCCTATTGTGTCCGGGAGCATTCGAAGATGAGGAAGAGAAGATCGACGCGTTTGTGAAAGGATTACCGGAAAGAATCCAAGAAGATATAAGTTCACACGAGCCCGCCTCTATACAACAGGCATGTAGAATGGCTCACAAACTAGTGAACCAAATTGAAGAAAGAATTAAAGAACAGACTGCTGAAGAGGCCAATGTGAAGCAAGTCAAAAGAAAGTGGGAGGAAAACGGTGATAAGAATCACCAATACAACAACAACAACAACAACAACAACAACAATTACAACAATAATCGCAACAATTATCCCAACAATCGCAACATCAATCGCAACTACAACAAACGGCCCAACAACAACAACAACAACAGCAACTACAACAATCATCCCAACAACAATAATAACCGCAACAACAACAACAACAATCAGAAGCAGCTATGCCAAAGGTGTGAAAAGTATCACTCGGGGTTCTGCACCAAATTTTGCAACAAGTGTAAAAGAAATGGTCATAGCGCGGCGAAGTGTGAGGTCTACGGACCAGGGGTTAATAGAACGAAAGGAACAAATGGTGTCGGAACGAGTAATGGTGGAGCAAGTAGTGTCGGAGCAAGTTATGCCAATGTAGTTTGTTATAAATGTGGAAAACTGGGCCACATTATTAGAAATTGCCCGAACCAGGAGAACACGAATGGACAAGGCCGCGGAAGAGTTTTCAATATTAATGCGGCAGAGGCACAGGAAGACCCGGAGCTTGTTACGGGTACGTTTCTTATTGACAATAAATCTGCTTACGTTTTATTTGATTCGGGTGCGGATAGAAGCTATATGAGTAGAGATTTTTGTGCTAAATTAAGTTGTCCATTGACGCCTTTGGATAGTAAATTTTTACTCGAATTAGCAAATGGTAAATTAATTTCAGCAGATAATATATGTCGGAATCGAGAAATTAAACTGGTTAGCGAAACATTTAAGATTGATTTGATACCAGTAGAGTTAGGGAGTTTTGATGTGATAATCGGTATGGACTGGTGGAAAGAAGTGAAAGCAGAGATCGTTTGTTACAAAAATGCAATTCGCATTATACGAGAAAAAGGAAAACCCTTAATGGTGTACGGAGAAAAGGGCAACACGAAGCTACATCTTATTAGTAATTTGAAGGCACAAAAACTAATAAGAAAAGGTTGCTATGCTGTTCTAGCACACGTCGAGAAAGTACAAACTGAAGAAAAGAGCATCAATGATGTTCCCGTCGCAAAAGAATTTCCCGATGTATTTCCGAAAGAATTACCGGGATTACCCCCACATCGATCCGTTGAATTTCAAATAGATCTTGTACCAGGAGCTGCACCAATAGCTCGTGCTCCTTACAGACTCGCACCCAGCGAGATGAAAGAACTGCAAAGCCAATTACAAGAACTTTTAGAGCGTGGTTTCATTCGACCAAGCACATCACCGTGGGGAGCTCCTGTTTTGTTTGTCAAGAAGAAAGATGGTACATTCAGGTTGTGTATCGACTACCGAGAGTTGAACAAACTTACCATCAAGAATCGCTACCCACTACCGAGAATCGACGACTTATTTGATCAACTACAAGGCTCGTCTGTTTATTCAAATATTGACTTACGTTCCGGGTATCATCAAATGCGGGTGAAAGAAGATGATATTCCAAAGACTGCTTTCAGAACACGTTACGGTCATTACGAGTTTATGGTCATGCCGTTTGGTTTAACTAATGCACCAGCTGTGTTCATGGACCTTATGAACCGAGTGTGTGGACCATACCTTGACAAGTTTGTCATTGTTTTCATTGATGACATACTTATTTACTCAAAGAATGACCAAGAACACGGTGAACATTTGAGAAAGGTGTTAGAAGTATTGAGGAAGGAAGAATTGTACGCTAAGTTTTCAAAGTGTGCATTTTGGTTGGAAGAAGTTCAATTCCTCGGTCACATAGTGAACAAAGAAGGTATTAAGGTGGATCCGGCAAAGATAGAAACTGTTGAAAAGTGGGAAACCCCGAAAACTCCGAAACACATACGTCAGTTTTTAGGACTAGCTGGTTACTACAGAAGGTTCATCCAAGACTTTTCCAGAATAGCAAAACCCTTGACTGCATTAACGCATAAAGGGAAGAAATTTGAATGGAATGATGAACAAGAGAAAGCGTTTCAGTTATTGAAGAAAAAGCTAACTACGGCACCTATATTGTCATTGCCTGAAGGGAATGATGATTTTGTGATTTATTGTGACGCATCAAAGCAAGGTCTCGGTTGTGTATTAATGCAACGAACGAAGGTGATTGCTTATGCGTCTAGACAATTGAAGATTCACGAACAAAATTATACGACGCATGATTTGGAATTAGGCGCGGTTGTTTTTGCATTAAAGACTTGGAGGCACTACTTATATGGGGTCAAAAGTATTATATATACCGACCACAAAAGTCTTCAACACATATTTAATCAGAAACAACTGAATATGAGGCAGCGTAGGTGGATTGAATTGTTGAATGATTACGACTTTGAGATTCGTTACCACCCGGGGAAGGCAAATGTGGTAGCCGATGCCTTGAGCAGGAAGGACAGAGAACCCATTCGAGTAAAATCTATGAATATAATGATTCATAATAACCTTACTACTCAAATAAAGGAGGCGCAACAAGGAGTTTTAAAAGAGGGAAATTTAAAGGATGAAATACCCAAAGGATCGGAGAAGCATCTTAATATTCGGGAAGACGGAACCCGGTATAGGGCTGAAAGGATTTGGGTACCAAAATTTGAAGATATGAGAGAAATGGTACTTAGAGAAGCTCATAAAACCAGATACTCAATACATCCTGGAACGGGGAAGATGTACAAGGATCTCAAGAAACATTTTTGGTGGCCGGGTATGAAAGCCGAGGTTGCTAAATACGTAGGAGAATGTTTGACGTGTTCTAAGGTCAAAGCTGAGCATCAGAAACCATCAGGTCTACTTCAACAACCCGAAATCCCGGAATGGAAATGGGAAAACATTACCATGGATTTCATCACTAAATTGCCAAGGACTGCAAGTGGTTTTGATACTATTTGGGTAATAGTTGATCGTCTCACCAAATCAGCACACTTCCTGCCAATAAGAGAAGATGACAAGATGGAGAAGTTAGCACGACTGTATTTGAAGGAAGTCGTCTCCAGACATGGAATACCAATCTCTATTATCTCTGATAGGGATGGCAGATTTATCTCAAGATTCTGGCAGACATTACAGCAAGCATTAGGAACTCGTCTAGACATGAGTACTGCCTATCATCCACAAACTGATGGGCAGAGCGAAAGGACGATACAAATGCTTGAAGACATGCTACGAGCATGTGTTATTGATTTCGGAAACAGTTGGGATCGACATCTACCGTTAGCAGAATTTTCCTACAACAACAGCTACCATTCAAGCATTGAGATGGCGCCGTTTGAAGCACTTTATGGTAGAAAGTGCAGGTCTCTGATTTGTTGGAGTGAAGTGGGGGATAGACAGATTACGGGTCCGGAGATTATACAAGAAACTACCGAGAAGATCATCCAAATTCAACAACGGTTGAAAACCGCCCAAAGTCGACAAAAGAGCTACGCTGACATTAAAAGAAAAGATATAGTATTTGAAATTGGAGAGATGGTCATGCTTAAAGTTGCACCTTGGAAAGGCGTTGTTCGATTTGGTAAACGAGGGAAATTAAATCCAAGGTATATTGGACCATTCAAGATTATTGATCGTGTCGGACCAGTAGCTTACCGACTTGAGTTACCTCAACAACTCGCGGCTGTACATAACACTTTCCACGTCTCGAATTTGAATAAATGTTTTGCTAAAGAAGATCTCACTATTCCGTTAGATGAAATCCAAATCAACGAAAAACTTCAATTCATCGAAGAACCCGTCGAAATAATGGATCGTGAGGTTAAAAGACTTAAGCAAAACAAGATACCAATTGTTAAGGTTCGATGGAATGCTCGTAGAGGACCCGAGTTCACCTGGGAGCGTGAAGATCAGATGAAGAAGAAATACCCGCATCTATTTCCAGAAGATTCGTCAACACCTTCAACAGCTTAAAATTTCGGGACGAAATTTATTTAACGGGTAGGTACTGTAGTGACCCGAACTTTTCCATGTTTATATATATTAATTGAGATTGATATTTACATGATTAAATATTTCCAACATGTTAAGCAATCAAACTTGTTAAGACTTGATTAATTGAAATATGTTTCATATAGACAATTGACCACCCAAGTTGACCGGTGATTCACGAAAGTTAAAACTTGTAAAAACTATATGATGACATATATATGGATATATATATATATATATATATATATATATAGTTAACATGATACTATGATAAGTAAACATATCATTAAGTATATTAACAATGAACTACATATGTAAAAACAAGACTACTAACTTAATGATTTTTTAAACGAGACATATATGTAACGATTATCGTTGTAAAGACATTTAATGTATATATATCATATTAAGAGATATTCATACATGATAATATCATGATAATATAATAATTTAAAATCTCATTTGATGTTATAAACATTGGGTTAACAACATTTAACAAGATCGTTAACCTAAAGGTTTCAAAACAACACTTACATGTAACGACTAACGATAACTTAACGACTCAGTTAAAATGTATATACATGTAGTGTTTTAATATGTATTTATACACTTTTGAAAGACTTCAATACACTTATCAAAATACTTCTACTTAACAAAAATGCTTACAATTACATCCTCGTTCAGTTTCATCAACAATTCTACTCGTATGCACCCTTATTCGTACTCGTACAATACACAGCTTTTAGATGTATGTACTATTGGTATATACACTCCAATGATCAGCTCTTAGCAGCCCATGTGAGTCACCTAACACATGTGGGAACCATCATTTGGCAACTAGCAAGAAATATCTCATAAAATTACAAAAATATGAGTAATCATTCATGACTTATTTACATGAAAACAAAATTACATATCCTTTATATCTAATCCATACACCAACGACCAAAAACACCTACAAACACTTTCATTCTTCAATTTTCTTCATCTAATTGATCTCTCTCAAGTTCTATCTTCAAGTTCTAAGTGTTCTTCATAAATTCCAAAAGTTCTAGTTTCATAAAATCAAGAATACTTTCAAGTTTGCTAGCTCACTTCCAATCTTGTAAGGTGATCATCCAACCTCAAGAAATCTTTGTTTCTTACATTAGGTTATCATTCTAATACAAGGTAATAATCATATTCAAACTTTGGTTCAATTTCTATAACTATAACAATCTTATTTCAAGTGATGATCTTACTTGAACTTGTTTTCGTGTCATGATTCTGCTTCAAGAACTTCGAGCCATCCAAGGATCCGTTGAAGCTAGATCCATTTTTCTCTTTTCCAGTAGGTTTATCCAAGGAACTTAAGGTAGTAATGATGTTCATAACATCATTCAATTCATACATATAAAGCTATCTTATTCGAAGGTTTAAACTTGTAATCACTAGGACATATTTTAGTTAATTCTAAACTTGTTCGCAAACAAAAGTTAATCCTTCTAACTTGACTTTTAAAATCAACTAAACACATGTTCTATATCTATATGATATGATAACTTAATGATTTAAAACCTGGAAACACGAAAAACACCGTAAAACCGGATTTATGCCGTCGTAGTAACACCGCGGGCTGTTTTGGGTTAGTTAATTAAAAACTATGATAAACTTTGATTTAAAAGTTGTTATTCTGAGAAAATGATTTTTATTATGAACATGAAACTATATCCAAAAATTATGGTTAAACTCAAAGTGGAAGTATGTTTTCTAAAATGGTCATCTAGACGTCGTTCTTTCGACTGAAATGACTACCTTTACAAAAACGACTTGTAACTTATTTTTCCGACTATAAACCTATACTTTTTCTGTTTAGATTCATAAAATAGAGTTCAATATGAAACCATAGCAATTTGATTCACTCAAAACGGATTTAAAATGAAGAAGTTATGGGTAAAACAAGATTGGATAATTTTTCTCATTTTAGCTACGTGAAAATTGGTAACAAATCTATTCCAACCATAACTTAATCAACTTGTATTGTATATTATGTAATCTTGAGATACCATAGACACGTATACAATGTTTTAACCTATCATGTCGACACATCTATATATATTTCGGAACAACCATAGACACTCTATATGTGAATGTTGGAGTTAGCTATACAGGGTTGAGGTTGATTCCAAAATATATATAGTTTGAGTTGTGATCAATACTGAGATACGTATACACTGGGTCGTGGATTGATTCAAGATAATATTTATCGATTTATTTCTGTACATCTAACTGTGGACAACTAGTTGTAGGTTACTAACGAGGACAGCTGACTTAATAAACTTAAAACATCAAAATATATTAAAAGTGTTGTAAATATATTTTGAACATACTTTGATATATATGTATATATTGTTATAGGTTCGTGAATCAACCAGTGGCCAAGTCTTACTTCCCGACGAAGTAAAAATCTGTGAAAGTGAGTTATAGTCCCACTTTTAAAATCTAATATTTTTGGGATGAGAATACATGCAGGTTTTATAAATGATTTACAAAATAGACACAAGTACGTGAAACTACATTCTATGGTTGAATTATTGAAATCGAATATGCCCCTTTTTATTAAGTCTGGTAATCTAAGAATTAGGGAACAGACACCCTAATTGACGCGAATCCTAAAGATAGATCTATTGGGCCTAACAAACCCCATCCAAAGTACCGGATGCTTTAGTACTTCGAAATTTATATCATATCCGAAGGGTGTCCCGGAATGATGGGGATATTCTTATATATGCATCTTGTTAATGTCGGTTACCAGGTGTTCACCATATGAATGATTTTTATCTCTATGTATGGGATGTGTATTGAAATATGAAATCTTGTGGTCTATTATTATGATTTGATATATATAGGTTAAACCTATAACTCACCAACATTTTTGTTGACGTTTTAAGCATGTTTATTCTCAGGTGATTATTAAGAGCTTCCGCTGTCGCATACTTAAATAAGGACGAGATTTGGAGTCCATGCTTGTATGATATTGTGTAAAAACTGCATTCAAGAAACTTATTTTGTTGTAACATATTTGTATTGTAAACCATTATGTAATGGTCGTGTGTAAACAGGATATTTTAGATTATCATTATTTGATAATCTACGTAAAGCTTTTTAAACCTTTATTGATGAAATAAAGGTTATGGTTTGTTTTAAAATGAATGCAGTCTTTGAAAAACGTCTCATATAGAGGTCAAAACCTCGCAACGAAATCAATTAATATGGAACGTTTTTAATTAATAAGAACGGGACATTTCACTAATCCATCTGGACGAATACATTACATTAGGTTACATCGCGAGGTACTTGACCTCTATATGATACATTTTACAAACAATGCATTCGCTTTTAAAAAACAAACTTTCATTACATCAAAAGTTAACAGCATGCATACCATTTCATAATATATCCCAACTATAATTGACTTAATAATAATCTTGATGAACTCAATGACGCGAATGCAACGTAAATATGCCATGAGCGACTCCATGTAATATCTTTAAAATGAGCAAATGCACAGTGGAAGATTTCTTTCATACCTGAGAATAAACATGCTTTCAAGTGTCGCCAAAAGGTTGGTGACTTCATTAGTTTATCATAATCGATCATTTTCATCATTTTAATAGACCACAAGATTTTCATTTTCATTTTTCATAAATATACGTCCCATGCATAGAGATAAAAATCATTCATATGGATTGAACACCTGGTAACCGACATTAACAAGATGCATATAAGAATATCCCCTATTATTCCGGGACATCCATCGGACATGATAAAACAACATCGAAGTACTAAAGCATCCACTACAACGGATGGGGTTTGTTAGGCCCAATAGATCTATCTTTAGGATTCGCGTCAATTAGTAGACTGGTTTACTAATTCTTAGGTTACCAAGCAATAAGGGCATATTCGGCTTCGAACATTCAACCATATAATGTAGTTTCGATTACTTGTGACTATTTCGTAAAACATTTATAAAAGCGCATGTATTCTCAGTCCCAAAAATATATATTTCAAAAGCATTTAAAAAGGGAGCAAATGAAACTCACGATACTATATTTTGTAGTAAAAATACTCATACGACGATACTGAACAATGCAGGGTTGGCCTCGGATTCACGAACCTATATCATTTATTTATATTAACACATATAATAACATTTAAACAAGTTGATATTATTAATATACTAGTTTTATTAATGATTTATGTGTTACCCTAAATAAATATATTAATCATATCATTTTTATATATTTTAATTACATAGTTAATATTTATATATATCGGATTCTTATTAAGGTATTTTAATTAAAACAAATATGATATATTAAAGTTTATATATAAGGTTATATTAAAATATATTTATATCTTATATGTAATTTAATCAATAATAAATAATAATATTTTATTTTGAAAACAAAATAGTTTGTAAGCTTAACCTAGGTATTATATATGCGTTAGATACATTTTTCGTAAGTAATATATGTTGTAATAATAGTAATGATAATAATAATAATAATAATAAATAGCTAATAATAATAATAATAATAATAATAATTATTATTATTATTATTATTATTATTATTATTATTATTATTATTATAATAATAATAATAATAATAATAATAATAATAATAATAATAATAATAATAATAATAATAATAATAATAATAATAATAATAATAATAATAATAATAATAATAATAATAATAATAATAATAATAATAATAATAATAATAATAATGATAATAATAATACTTTACTAAATGATATTTATAAACATGATATTTTTTTTTAACAATAATGTTAACAACAATAATATCAATGATGTTAATAATAATAACAATTGTGATAATAATATTAATAATAATAGAATTCTACCTTAAAAGCTCCAAAAATATAAACTGTCTTTGCCCGGGCTCGAACCTGCGACCTCTCGCTAATCGTCAACAACTGTAACCACTACTCTGTCTATCACTTTGAGAATAAATATGATTTTAATTCCTTTTATGTCGTGAGTAGCAGTAGCCAGTAATCTAGCTGGCTTCGTTCAAAACAGACTATAATTGGGCTTTTGCTATGGCCCAACAACAACCCGAAATAGTAGCCCAAAAGTATATTTAACCAAGCCCAATCTTTTAGCCCAACATCTAAACAATACACGACCCAAGATTTGGTTCAATGCATATCATGAGATTCCAATTTCTGTCTAAAGTCACGAATAAGGAACACAGTGGTGGGGTTCGTTTGAAATTAAAATAACAATTCAATCACCATAATTACTTTTAATGGAAACGTACCCCTTTTTCTTCACTTCATCCCCACACAACTCTAAACCAATCAAATGATTGAATCAATTATTAGCTAGCTTAAATTATTATCTCATCTCAATATAACATATGTATACTTGACTTTGTAAATTAATTCAAGAAGCATGAAGCAAATATTGGTGATGATGAACCGGCTAAACAAGCGAAGCATAAGAAAAAGTTCAAAGGTGGCCATTTATGATGGTTTTGGGCTGTCTTCAATCAGTAAACCGTGGAAACAAAAAGGCAGATACAATAGTAGTGATTTTACAGTGATGGTGACTAGTTTGGTGTTGTATGATGGCTGTTGGATCCTTGGGTTACAATCGCGACTAGTACCACACATTTGGGTTTCGTTTTTGATCTCGTTTAAACAAGAACAGAAGGAATAAGTAGCGGTAGTTGTAAGTGGGTTTGTTATTGATGTTGCAACTAGACACGATAAATTATATGGTTTGTTTGTTGTGATAATTTGTAATGATGTTTTGTGGTATTTAAGAGGTGGTGAAGATGGTTGCAACCGTAAAGGAGAAATCAAAGGAAGTGGTGGAGTTGGCGGTGGTGGTCATGGTGTTCTTGATGGTGGTTTGTTTTGATGATTATGTCTAGAAATAAACAAGAAACATAGGTACCGGTAGTAGTCGAATAATTTGAACACGTGTGTTTGTGTAGCTTGATAAACAGAATAAAACACAAAATTGGTGAATGTGGCAATAAGGGTGTTCACTAGTAATCGAGTAATGATAATGGTGGTTGTTGATTTTCGATGGTGATGAAAAGATGGTTGCCGTACGTGTTCGATCAAGAAAAGAGGAAACAATCGAGTAGAAGAAGCAATCTATGATGGAGTTTATGATTGATCGAATATAGCGAGCTAGTCGAATACATGTGTGGGTTTGATGAAGGGATAGTAAGAAAATATTGGTGATGGGTGGCGGTTATGGGATGACCGAGGGTGGTGGTTGTCAAGGTAATGGCGGATCATGGTGCCCACGGTGGTAGAAGTGAGGGTAAAGGAGAAGGAGCAAGGTTGAGGTGGAAGTGGGTTTGTGTGTTATATCTCAGTAACATATATGTATATGATGTTATGCGAGGTGTATATAAAATAGCTTATATTTTACAAGGAAATACTATTAAATATGATACAATTTTACACAAGATATTTATTTATTTATAGAATGGATATACTTAAACCTTGCTACAACACTTATATGCAGTGTACCTAATCGTACAGTAGTGTAGTTTTTAGTAAGTCCGGTTCGTTCCACAGGGAATCTTTTTCACAAAGCTTAACGCTATATTAGTTTAAATTTATAAAAATACAAATATATATAAGTAATATTATTATTATAAAGGGGGGGTTTTTACCGTTTAATGACCGGTTTGTCGATTTTATATACTTTAGTCGCAGTTAAAACCAAATGTAAAATATTAAAAATAAATAAAAGACTTAATTTAAAGCGTAAAGTAAATAACGATAATGAAATTGCGATAAATAAAAGTGCGATAATTAAAAATTACGATAATTAAAAGTGCAATTAAATACAATAACAATAAATAAAAGTGCGATAATTAGAAGTGCAATTAAATATAAAATAAAGGAAATTAAATATGAAATAAAAGAATTATGCTTATTTAAACTTCCGTAATCATGATGTTTGACGTGTTGATTTTAGTTTTATGCCCATGGGTTAATTGTCCTTTGTCCTGGATTATTTAATATGTCCGTCTGGTTTTTGTCCATAACAGTCCATCAGTCATAAATATAAAGTGCGAGTGTCCTCGTCAAATTATCCTTATACCCGAAGTCAAATATTCCAACTAATTGGGGACTTAAACTGTAACAAGATTTTAATACTTTGTTTAATAATTACACCAGGATGTCGACTGAGTGTAACCCAAGGTTTTAATACTTTGCTATCAATTATGCCAAGTGTCCTTGAACATAATTTCACCCATGTTTTAATAATTCTAGTGGCTATTAATCCATTCCCGTGTCTGGTTAAATGAACGATTATTCGTACATATAAATATCCCACCCATCGTGTCCGATTGAGTGTATATGGTTATTTATAGGGACGTCCAATTGTAAATCTTTATATTAAAATTAACAAACTATCATTTAGTTAAACAAATATAAAGCCCATTAATAGCCCATAGTCTAATTTCCACAAGTGTCGTTCTTTTGTCCAAACCCCAATTATGGTACAAAGCCCAATTACCCAATTTTAGTAATTAGCCCAACATCATGATTACTTCGTTTTAAATAAGCATAATAATAACTTAGCTACGAGACATTAAATTAAAAAGGTTGAACATAACTTACAATGATTAAAAATAGCGTAGCGTTACACGGACAGAATTTCGACTTACACCCTTACAATATTCGCTAACATACCCTTATTATTAGAATTAAAATTAAAATTAAAATTAAAATTAAAATTAAAATTAAAATATAAATATAAATATTTACGTATAGATATAGAGAGATTGATATTTTTTGGATATTTTTACGATCAGAATTCGCTGACTTTTATAGGAATTTTCGTCCAGGGGGACTCCGCGAGTCGCGTAATTTTTTGCCTTCAAACTCCGCAACTCGCGGAGTTTGAAATTACAGCTCACCCAGCTTTGGCTCTTTGTTTGCCGATGATTTATAAATATATTATAATATATATATTAATTTTAAGAATTAATTATATATTATATTATATTTATATACATAGTTAACTTGTAATTTTTAGTCCGTTGCGTCGAGCGTTGAGAGTTGACTCTGGTCCCGGTTCCGGATTTTTGAACGTCCTTGCGTACAATTTAATATCTTGTACTTTGCGTTTTGAATCTTGTACTCTTGTAATTTTGAGACGTTTCTTATCGATAATTGGAACCTCTTTGATTGTCTTTTGTACTTTTGAGCTTTTTGGTCGTTTGCGTCTTCAATTCGTCGAATCTGTCTTTTGTCTTCATCTTTTTATTATTTAAATGAGAATCACTTGTAAATAGGACAATTGCAACTAAAAGCTTGTCTTTCTTGAGGAATAATGCTATGAAATATATGTTCGTTTTTAGCATTATCAAATATTCCCACACTTGAGCGTTGCTTGTCCTCAAGCAATATAGTCCTGAAATACTAGAATCACTTCTTTATTCTTCACACTTTGTACATCAGTGATTTCTTTACGGCGGTATAAACAATGGTAGTAACGATGTGGTTTACAGTCCCACATGACTATAAAATTTAGATCCTTTAAGGAAATTGGATCTTTATGAAAACATTTGATCTTTTTGAAAATTCAATCTAGCTTTTATCCTAGATAAGTTTTCCAGAATAACCCTTCACCGGTGTTTGCAAATTCTTTTTGTGGGTTTGGTGGGTTTCAGATTTGAAAATTTTAGCTCAAAACTTGCGGTTTTGTGTCACCCACTTGCTAACCTTGTATTAGGAAAGCAACACGTCCAGTATACTTGCTCCGTATATTACCTTTCGGTAAACTACTGTCCGGTTGTAAAGGAAAGTGTTGAACAAGCAACTGTTAAGGCAATGTCCCCTGACATGCTTTTAATTATGGTCTATAACGTGTCGGACGCAATTACTATCCTTGGTAGGAGCAATAGTAAAGCTCACCCTTATGATTTTTCGGTCTGGCACAAGGTCCTGTCTTTGACCATGCTATGCAACCACCGTTCTTACGGTTGACACCCAATTTGGTTCAGGTGACCTAATGAATTCCAGGTGAATTCCTAGGATTTTACGTTCAATGGTAATGAACGCATTGAAAATGGGTTTTCAGAAAACAAATCGGTTTGTAATTTTGATCAAAATATTTTCTCGTTCAAGCTCGAGTTTAGATATCATCGAATTCCATGAGTTTGAATTCTCAATCTTTAAGGTCAATCTCAAGGATTGAGTAATATCAGGCTTATAAGCTGATTTTTAATCTTTAAGGAGATTATCCTTTCTGGGGATCTGATTCATTAGTCTTATCAAGCTAATTTGCACGGTGCCCCCCATTGTACGAGATAAATCCTTCTCATGGTTAGGATAAATCTGACCACTTGGCGACCCTGTTTTATGCTGAGGTCCGTGGATTTCCTGCTGATTTTAGAGATGACTTTTCTAGATTTTTCATCAACCTACAGCTGGTCTGGATGACAACTTCCTGACCTAAATCAAGAAGCGCGTTTCTTTTTCGAAAGACTTTACTTCCTTTTAATGATGAAATTGATTCATCGTGTAGATCCATCTCTTCTTTTCTTTCATCGGGTAAAACAGTTTAGTTTAGTCCAAAGCAAAAGTATTTTCAGTTATTTGTTACAGAAATATGTGACATATGTTTAAGATAACTTGGTAATTTTTCCCACACTTAGCTTTTATTTTCTTTTTTATTGTCCTCTATTCCATTTTAAATGAATTCTAACATTTTGGTTTGTTTCTCAATTTATGTCCTTTCCAAGGTAACAATAATTTCGGTGTTAACACCTAGTTTTATCGTTCATAAATATGTATAAACATGATTTTGAGTTCATTTAATTGAAAATCTTGAAAAATTTTACTAGAATTGGGTAGTCAGTATATAAGACTAGGGCTGTTCTTTATTATCAGAGAGCACTAGATTCTAATACAACTACTGCTTTACTAGTATTTTTAATGGTAACCAAGTGTTTAAGATAAAAATTTTAAAAATTCGAAAGAATTTAACCCCTTCCCACACTTAAGATCTTACAATGCCCTCATTTGCAAGAAATCAGTAACAATTTAAATTATTGAGGGTGATTAGCGTAGAAATGATTAAATTTTACCAAATTTTTCAAACATATTGTTGTTTGTGTTGAATGATAAATGGTTCACATCATTTGTTCATTCCTTCTCGTTGTTATTTCACATATATTTTGCATCTTGTCGTCAAAATTAGTTGCTTTTGCTGAACTTAATGCCAGTCTTTAAAAATGCGTTGTTTTACCCTGTTGTGTACATAAGATAAACTGCAAACATATATACATATTTTTGAAGTTTGGTATATTATCCCACATTCAAAAATTATTAAAATCTAATAAAAAAATTAGAAAATTATAAAAACTATTACAATATTAACATAAGTATTAAATGTATCAACATTACAAATAATAAAATAAATAAAACTAAGTAGACTAGGGATGATACTGATACCAGTAGGGGTTCCATGCATAACCGTATGTGTTATAGAATGCTTCGGCTGGGTTATACGTAGGATACGGTGGTTGGATCTCTATAGACCAGGGAGGAAATACGGGCGATGGAGTAGGAATATAGTTTCTACCTACATGTTGGCAATGAGCTATGATTTGGTTTTGATGAACTTGCCAATCTTCAAATGCTCGATGTCTAGCATTTTCATACTCTTGTGAAGCTATAAACATTTGCATTTCTGTCATTTCATTTCCTCCTCCCACATTACCTGGCTGTTGGTTTCTCTCAACCTGTGGATGTCTACCATGGTATTGTACTGCGGCATTATTTCGCCTCTTCAAAACCTTCGCACCATGGTATACATTTAAACCTATTGTATCGCGGGGTTCTGGTTCTTCGACTAATAATTCCCCCCGACTTATATCCACACCGAGATATTCAGCAATCAAAGTAATAAATATACCACCTCCTATTATGCTATGCGGTCTCATCCCCCTAACCATAGCTGATAAATAATAACCCACACAATAAGGTATACTTACAGTGCTTTGTGGGTCTCGAATACACATATGGTAAAACAAATCCTGTTCATTTACCTTTTCCTTATTCTTACCTCTTTGTGTAATCGAATTAGCTAAAAACCTATGAATTACTCTTAACTCTGCTCTATCTATATCCAAATAAGAGTAATTTCTCCCTTTAAATCGGTGATGGCTAGTCATTTGACTCCATATGTAACAACCCAACCCGTTAACCAACCAATAACGCGGATAAATTTTTTTTTTTTGCTGGAACAGCATATGGCGCGGCGCGCCATATGGCCGCGCGGCGCGCCAAAGTGGCCTGTCCAAAAAGTCATGAAATGTAAAAATGTTTGACCACTTCCCGACGTATTTAGACAAAACGCTTTTAACCATACATTGATATATGTAGAACTAACACGTTCCATTAATAAAATTAGTCTTACGAAGACCGGGCCCACATCGGCCGTTTTACGACTTTCGTACGAAAATACGAGTTTTCAACCACATGATTTGTAATACAAAATAAAGGCCGAGCATGGCAATTGGGGATACGCTACCCAATCCTAATCAATCCAAAAGCAAGCCTTCTAAAGCAACTACGCAAGTCCACTAGTCCCCGCTTACCCGAGCCTCCGCATCCATGCAATCTATAAAAAAGTCAACAACGAGAGGGTAAGCTAACGCTTAGTGAATGCAATACTTATACATATACATATGTAATTTACCTACACGCATCCACTTACAATACCATGCAAACAAAATGCATAAACGAGCTAGCAACACCAAACATACGACTAGCAACAACGTTAGTATATAAATCGCCACAATAATATACCAAATCACAATAATGCATAAATATAACAAACCGTTCCCCGCTATGGCACTACCGACTTGTAGACGACCAATAACGTCGAGTCTCACTCGTATGTTGTCATCGACTTGTGACTCATCAAAGGGTGTCACCGACTTGTGAACGCCATGTGACATCACCGACTTGTGAAGTGCCACTAAGTGTCACCGACTTGTGAACACTATAGGGTGTCACCGACTTGTGAATCACCCAAGGGTATCACCGACTTGTGAACCCCCATCAATACATATGGGTCACCGACTTGTGAACCTCTATGTGGCATCACCGACTTGTGAAGCACCACCTAGTGTCACCGGCTTGTGAACACTATGAAGTGTCACCGACTTGTGAATCACTTCCCCGACTTATGGAGACACCGACTTGTGAAACACCAACCAACTACTAAGGGTCACCGCCCCGTGAACCATTATGAGGTGTCACCGACTTGTGAATAACCTGTCGAGACACTACCGACTTGTAGTTCCCATCCCATCATATAACGCCACTACTCACGATGTGGCACCAAAGGCCCACATCACGTACGAGTAAATAAACCACATACATACATGTATAAATATTTCACTCACCTTGTCGCCTTGAAGAAATGCCACCGAATAATCCGCAACACACCGATGGAATGTACCTATTCCATTATCACAAACACAACAACACAATTAGGGTGGATTTACAAATCAACCCAAATTGACAACTAGTGCAATTTCGACCCAAATGCACTTCTAAGCACAAACCGTGCCCAAACTAACCAATAATCACTAACACAAGTGAGAATGGTCCTAATACGCCAATTAGACCCAATCATAGGTGTTAAACACCTATCTTGCCCAAAATGGCACTTAAACCCTAATTTTGACCTAAAGGAGTCAACATCGCGCCATTAGCGAGTTTTGACACCAAAACATATTTAACTCGGTTTTATACTTCAACTTAATCCATTTTAAGTTTATAAACCTTATTAAATCGACAATTGGGTCATAATCATCACCAAACCCTAATTTTGACTCAAGTCAAAATTAGTCAACCCAAATTCACCTAAAGTGATTCCAACACTTCCATAATCACTAAACCTAGTGATTAAACTCAAGATTAAAGCCTAATCAAGACCAAATCATCAACCAACCCAAAACCCACCAAGTGACAAGAATAACTAGTCACCATAAACCCATTTCATCATCTAAGAGGGTTTCACTACAAATCAAACTCAAACCCTAACTTGAATATCAAATCTAACAAATGTAATTCGGAGTTAGAACTTACCAATACTACCAAAACGTAGCTAGGAGCGAGATGAACAACTTTAAAACCTGAGACTTTGATCAATTCAAGCTCCTTCTCCTCCAATTCAAGCTCTCTCACTCTAGAACTCTTCCTCTCTCTCCATATGTGGATGAGAGTGTTTGTGTGGGTGAGAAATGAGCTCCAATGGAGTTCTAGATCAGCTTTGATGACCCCAAACCGACCCCAAGTGAAAAGACCAAAGTACCCTTCATTTAAACCTTTAAAAAAGGCTGAAAATTGCATCAGACGGGTTCAGCGCGCGGCGCCGAAAGGTGGAGCGCCGCTCCAAATAACTGGAAATTGTGGTCGAGCCCAAAACAGGTTTCAGCAACTTGTTTTGGCCATAACTTTTCGACCGTAACTCCGTTTTCGATGAATCAAATATCGTTGGAAACGTAATAAGATATTCTATCCAATGGTAAGCCTTTAAAACATCAACTCAAACTTTATTTGGGGTTGAAAAGATACATACACACCTTGTCACTTCGGAAAACGTCCAGTTTCCTTCGACGTTCGAGCAAGCAACACGTACACTTCATACACGCATCGTACACCATAAATACATTATGTACAATAAATATTTGGGTCTTACAACTCTCCCCCACTTAAACTCGATCACGTCCTCGTGATCTTCTCCACTTAACCAATCCGGACCTACTCAAC
Source organism: Rutidosis leptorrhynchoides (assembly GCF_046630445.1). Classification (NCBI taxonomy): domain Eukaryota; kingdom Viridiplantae; phylum Streptophyta; class Magnoliopsida; order Asterales; family Asteraceae; genus Rutidosis; species Rutidosis leptorrhynchoides. The sequence continues at coordinate 30,378,930 of NC_092338.1, read as the reverse complement.
GATCCTCACTCAAGTCCCAATACGAACTTTCCTAGACAATTCCTCCCAATGGATCACTTTTAACAACTAAAATCGTCAACCGTGATTTATCAAAACCACAATCCGAGCACTAAAACCTGCTCAATTTCTCATATCGGGAAAAACTCAACCAACCTCGTACCGAGATATAAATTCCTTAGCGTACCTTTACCACGGACAACGCTAAAAGTGACCAAGTCTCAACCTAAAGTCAACAATCCGAACGTTGAAGATCGAACCACATGAATCCTCACGGATTACTCTTACCACTAAACATCCTTTGTAGTGTGCAATACAACCAATACGCCACTATCCTAACATCACAAGCAACGACTAAAACCAAAAGTGCCCAAAACGACTATGGCAACGCTAATCCTAAGGTGTCCAAAATCGACTATTGTCACACCCGTAACAACACGTGAGCGAAACACGGCTATCGCAATCACTAATCACACAACATGGTCCTCACGATCCCACTCTCGGCGTATAAAACCACCAATAGATCACACATCCAACAATCATGAAGACTGGCCGAAAACTACACACATCAAAGATAGTCAACATCCGTGACTCTTCTTGCACACATACTTGGTCAACGTAAACGCCTCTCGAACGGCATACCATTTCTACGCTAACCATTATGGAGAACAATACAAGTAACCCTCTAATCACCTCATGGTTACACTCGACTTGGTTAAGCCTCCACACCAAAACAATTAACCCGAACTCGTTAGTCAAACACACTTGGTCAACCCGCCTCGATCAACACCTATCACCTAATTGATTAACCCGACTCGGTTAGTCAAACTCGCTTGGTTAACCCGCCTCGGTCAAACCTCTAACGACAAATGATTTACCCAACTTGGTTAGTCAAACGCATTCGGTCAATACCTAACATCAAATTGATTAACCCGACTCGGTTAGTCAAATACCCTAGGTCAACCCGACTCGGTCAATGCCTATCATCTAATTGATTAACCCGACCCGGTTAGTCAAACTCACTTGGTTAACCCGCCTCGGTCAACACCTAACATCTAATTGATTAACCCAACTTGGTTAGTCAAACTTGCTTGGTTAATCCGCCTCGGTCAACACCTAACATCTAATTGATTAACCCGACTCGGTTAGTCAAACTCGCTTGGTTAACCCGCCTCGGTCAACACCTAACATCTAATTAATTAACCCAACTCGGTTAGTCAAACTCGCTTGGTTAACCCGCCTCGGTCAACACCTAACATCTAATTAATTAACCCGACTCGGTTAGTCAAACTCGCTTGGTTAACCCGCCTCGGTCAACACCTAACATCTAATTGATTAACCCGACTTGGTTAGTCAAACTCACTTGGTTAACCTGCCTCGGTCAACACCTAACATCTAATTGATTAACCCGACTTGGTTAGTCAAACTCACTTGGTTAACCCGCCTCGGTCAACACCTAACATCTAATTGATTAACCCGACTCGGTTAGTCAAACTCGCTTGGTTAACCCGCCTCGATCAACACCTAACATCTAATTAATTAACCCGACTCGGTTAGTCAAACTGCAATGGACTAACTCGACCTAGCTAGTCACTACATCACACTAGAATACCTTCGTGCGAGAGTATAAACTCCCCCACCTAGAACTCCGTTCCGTAAACACATCGTCGAAATAATAGCATCCCATGGAATGGCCACTCATCAACATACACAACCAATATCCTCATTGGTCATAGTCCTCGAATTCTCACGAATTCATCTCCAACAATAGCTCCCGACGATAAACACATGCTCACTCTCACGGAAAGAGTGACCACTAATCCGACAACTAATGCGCCAATCGCATTATCATAACTCCTAAAAGAAAGACGAGGTTCACCCGTCTTGCATCTCTTAATACGCACGTCAACAAACCTTGCTCCAACCTTGAGCATACGAAGGATTTTGGATTATCCTTTGCTACTTCAACCGAAGCACTTACCGAACCGTACGGGTATTACTCTAGCAATCATCGAGTTGCTATCGCTTGTAACTTCCACACCGCCACTCAAAAACCTAAGGGTTTTCTTGTCGATACCCTATGCTCAATGTAACCGTAACACCATCGGAGTCGAATACCACGCTAGTAGGTATGAAAGAGGCACCGAACGTTGCGTCCCGTAGACTCCATTTCCAACATTCATCTAGATCAAACACTTGATCTCAGGGGTTTCATCCACCCGACGAACCTCATGGATCATCAACTTCAACACGAAAGCGAACATGCACTAACATCCGAATACTACTACAATCGCCTAACATACGTGTAACTCTAGCATTAAACTCAGCGTCGTTCGTCTCGATCCTATTTCCCGTCGCCATTCTAAGGAATGCAAAGCGATTAGATCACGAACGTATAAAGCACACACACAATACCACCCCATCTTGCTAAACACTCGTCGTACATCACTTGCTAGACACGATTTGCACCCGTAATAAGGTTTGCAAGTCCTTATTACGTATACACGCCGTATCGACTCGTTAGTACAACGACCGCCTCGCTCGATGATATATGCACACAAACAAAATTCTACGTGATATGCACATACGCGAGAATTTTTTTATCACAACACAATTAATATATTAATAATATCCGCATTACTAATATAAACGTTAGTCCACCTACAACAAGGCACTAACTAAACCCATTCCGACCCGTAATCCTACAAGTCCAGTACAAAATTTAGCACACACAAAAGTCTAAGTCTAGGCACCAATCTCAAGTCACCTAAATCCCTTAGACCACATAAGTAGTGTCTCCATATCTTCAATGCAAACACTACTGCTCCCAGTTCTAAATCATACGTCGTATAATTCCGCTCATGAATCTTCAATTGTCGGGATGCGTATGCTATAACTTTCTTCCGTTGCATAAGGACGCAACCAAAACCTTGTCGCGAAGCGTCACAATATATCTCAAAATCATCGTTCCCTTCAGGTAACGATAAAATAGGTACTGTAGTCAACTTCTTCTTCAGTAATTGAAATGCACTCTCCTGCTCAGAAGTCCATTCGTACTTCTTCCCTTTTTGTGTTAACGCTGTTAATGGTTTAGCTATTCGGGAAAAATCTTGAATAAACCTTCTATAATAACCAGCTAAACCCAAAAATTGGCGTATCTGCGTTGGTGTCTTAGGAGTCTCCCATTTTTCAATGGCCTCAATTTTAGCTGGGTCAACCTGAATTCCTTTGCTACTAACAACATGGCCAAGAAATTGCACTTCTTTCAACCAAAACGCACACTTAGAAAATTTGGCGTATAATTGTTCTTTTCTTAACAATTCTAATACCAATCTTAAATGCTGCTCATGCTCTTGCTCACTCTTGGAATAGATAAGAATATCGTCAATGAAAACGATAACAAACTTATCTAAATACGGACTACAAACTCGATTCATGAGGTCCATGAATATAGCTGGCGCATTCGTTAATCCAAACGGCATGACCAAAAATTCATAATGACCGTAGCGTGTCCGAAAAGCAGTTTTCGGAATATCTTCTTCTTTGACGCGTAGTTGATGATAGCCCGACCTTAGGTCAATTTTCGAGTAAACACATGATCCTTGCAATTGATCAAATAAGTCATCAATTCTCGGTAGTGGATACCGATTCTTGATAGTTAACTTATTTAATTCACGATAATCTATACACATTCGGAAAGATCCGTCTTTCTTCTTGACGAATAAAATCGGAGCTCCCCACGGTGAAGTGCTCCGTCGAATGAAACCACGGTCCAGTAATTCTTGTAACTGGCTTTGTAACTCTTTCATCTCAGATGGTGCAAGTCTATATGGAGCACGAGCCACTGGTGCAGCTCCCGGTACTAGATCTATTTGAAATTCTAAAGATCTAAATGGAGGTAATCCTGGTAACTCTTCCGGAAATACTTCAGGAAAATCTCTTGCCACAGGCACGTCGTTGATGCTCTTCACTTTTTCCTTCGTTTCGACTTTATTAACATATGCTAAGATAGCATAGCACCCTTTCTTCAAGCACTTTTGAGCTTTCAAATAACTAATGAGTTTTAGCTTTGAGTTACCCTTCTCTCCATAAATCATTACTGGCGTTTAACCTTACGAGGAATGCGAATTGCCTTCTTGGCGCACACAACTTCAGCTCCTATTTTGGACATCCAGTCCATGCCGACTATTACATCCAAACTTCCTATTCTACGGGTATCAAATCAATCTTAAATGTTTCTCCGGCTAAATTTATTTTACAATCACGGCAAATTTTATCGGCTTTAATTAGTTTACCATTAGCTAACTCAATCATGTACTTAGCATCTAGAGGTAATGATGAACAATTCAATTTAGCGTAAAAGTCTCTACTCACGTAACTTCTATCGGCACCAGTATCAAATATAATAGATGCGGATAAGTTATTAATGGTAAACGTACCCGTAACAAGCTCCGGGTCTTCACACGCCTCTCTAGCATTAATAACAAATGCTCTTCCACGTGCAGATCCATTATTCTTCTCTGGATTCGGACACTGGCTCTTATAATGACCCTGTTTCCCACACCCATAACAAGTAACAGTGGCCAAGGCAGTTCTATTTGCATTGGTGGCAGGAGTCTTGGTACCGTTTGTATTTGTAGCAGGAACCCTACAATCTTCAGCAAGATGACCTTTTCGATTACAATTGTTGCACACCACATTACAATAACCAGAGTGATGTTTGTGGCATCTGTTACATAAAGGATTTCGTCCTTTGTAACCTGAGTTTGAACCGCTACCCGCACCTTGCGTGGTTTCTTGTTTCTTGTTGGATTGTTGATGATTACCTTCCCACTTTCTTTTGTTTCCCGATGTCTTGACATCGTTGTTCTTATCCAGAATAATCTGGTCCATCAATTCGTTCGCCATGGTGATAGCTTCATGAATAGTCTTGGGTTTGGATGCTGTAACATTTGCCTTGACCTTTTTAGGCAAACCGTCTTTGTACAGTTCAATCTTCCGTTCTTCGGTTGGTACCAATTCGGGACATAGCAAAGCTAATTCCATGAATCGCTGATTGTAGTTGGTGAGTTCAGTACCAACAGCTTTCAGGCTTCGTAATTCAGCTTCCAACTTCCTAACCTCGTTCCTTGGACAATATTCGTTGATTAGCATTGTTTTGAATTCTTCCCAAGGAGTATCATAAGCTACATCTCCTCCTACGGCCTTCACATAGTTTTTCCACCACGTGAGTGCACTATCTTGTAGGGTGCACGATGCATACTTGGTCATGTCCTTCTCAATACAACCACTGATTTTAAACACAGACTCAATCTTTTCGATCCACCGGGTTAAACCGACCGGTCCTTCTGTTCCACTGAATGATGAGGGCTTGCAACCTTGAAAAGTTTTGTAAGTGCACCCCACACGAGGATTTGGGTTAACTGCAGCACCTCTTGCAGCCTCGACCCATAACATTCTGTCGTTCACTCGCTGATTGATGAGTTCCTGGATTTCTTGTTCCGTCATTCGGTTCAATCGCGCCATAATCTTCAATAAGAATGAAAAAATAATTATTCACATGGAATATTATAGATGTAGTATGTATTTACAGTACATCGTAGCTTATTAATAATATGAACCAGTTATTATTATAAAAGCCTTTTCTTCTTATTAGCGTTTTATAATTATATCTAGGGTAGTACCTACCCGTTAAAGTTCATACTTAATAGCTTAGTACGAAAATCAATTACTACCACCCAAATAATACTTAACCATGGAAAATTATTGCATTTCACACTTCACTATTTTACATATGCTTATCTTACATCAAACATTAAGCAAACCACACTAGTAATATTATACAAAACATTATATAATCCCATGGTTTAAAACAACAGCGCATCATTTAACCCAAAGCGTTTGTGTTCAAAGAAATCGCTTAAAGGTTATCCTGGTTGTCTCCCTGCGTTTTGGCTGAGGAACCGAAGAACTGGATGTCGGAATAGAACTAATAGGAATAGCGGGAATAGGTGTGGAAGTATCTGGTGGAGTTGGTGCCACAACATCCTCTCTAGACTCGGGATTTAGATTTTCCATTTCAGTAGCCTTTCGTTTCTTTCCTCGTTCGAACTTGTCTTTCGTAATTTCCTGTATTTCTTCCTCCTCAGGATCACTTTCCAGTTCCTCTTCAATTGATTCATCCGGAACTTGTGAGTCTTCCCCAAAGGTGTCATTTTCATCATCAGATAGATTAATGACTGGAACACCATCTGAAGAGTCTGGTTCGGAGTCGCTGAATGTGATAATAAGTTCTAAGCCAGACATCTATCACATAACAACTAGCACGTTAATACCACATAATATTTACATATTAATTTTTAACCAACAAGGATAAACAATAATTTTCAAAATCAAACACGGTCAAAGTCCAGACTCACTAATGCATCCTAACAAACTCGATAAGACACACTAATGCAAATTCTCTGGTTCTCTAAGACCAACGCTCTGATACCACATGTCATAACCCGACCCTAACCATAAGGACGAATGCAATAATATATGATTTCATCGCGAGGTATTGACCTCTATATGCGACATTTTTCAAAAACTGCATTCGTTTTTACAATACAAACCATAGCTTTTATTACAAATACAAGGTTTAAACAACTTAATAATGATTATCGTTTAGCGATAATCTTAGACTTACAAACTTTACATGTGATAATAACAATACGACCTTCAACATATTTTACATTACAAATCCTCCGATATGCAGTTTTATTTTTGACACAAATATGCATACTCAAGATCTTGCTTAAATTCAACATGTTGCAGCGGAAGCTTTTAGTTATCACCTGAGAATAAACATGCTTAAAACGTCAACATAAAGTTGGTGAGATATAGGTTTAATGCCGGCAGCGTTATAAATATAGACCACAAGATTTCATATATAAACGTTTTAATAAAAATATTCTAAGTTGTTGAGCACTTGATAACCATACTTAACATTTAATCAACGTCGCATATTCCCTTTATTATGAAATCTTACTACACCGTACCAAGTGTAGTTACCGAAACGAAGTACTGTGCAACCGTTGAATACTGGTCGTCCAGTCCGGTTGGGGTTGTCAGGCCCGATAGATCTATCAACAGGATTCGCGTTTACAATACCTCATGTAAATAATAGTTACCAAGTTACAGGGAAGTATGCCAGTGGTACAACTCAACGTAGAATATATATTTTTAATCACTTGTGTCCATAACGTAAATCATAAAATGCATGTATTCTCATCCCGAAATATTTAGAGTTTAAAAGTGGGACTATATACTCACCTTTTCCTTGAAGGTATTTAACTCGACTTGGTCTCCGATAGATATCACGAACCTAACCATATATATAATATATCAACATATTTTCTTTTCAAGTAATCGTTACATATATATATATATATATATATATATATATATATATATATATATATATATATATATATATATATATATATATATATATATATATATACTTATAATACTTTTAATATTTTCTTAGTCCGTAGTTAGCAGTCTGTTGTTAATGGTCCACAATTAGTTGCTCAATAAAATAAATAAAGACCCCATCGTATTGGTATTGATCAGAATTAATCTCGACCCATGGTACCATGTTGCTAAATGACGTGTTGCGTACATAAAGTACCGTGTTGTCAGATGACGTGCTGCGTACAATCATGAGGTCTTATGATTAATCTTCTCGTGTTGTTTACGGGTGGTCCTGGAATATATAAAATTAAATCATAAGTAAATATATATTAAATATTATGTTAATTAGCCAATATATGATTAATCCAATTTTGTCATAATATGATATATTACAGGTTTTGAAGTGTTTTAAAAATCAAATTAGAAGGATCTATTTAGTTTACGAACAGGTTTGAAATCATTCAAACTATGTTCTTGTTGTTAAAAATTTTATAACACAAAATAAGATAGCTATATAAATATGAATCGAATAAGATTATGAATAAGGTTACTACCTCAAGTTACTTGGATAAAGCTACTGGAAAAGATAGAAAATAATCTTGATCAAACTTTCTTATGATGATTATAGGTTGTTCATGAAGCTAGTTCTTCATGAGTATTTGCTGAGATTGTGAAGAACACTTAGAGTTCCTAAGAGTGTGTTTTTCTTTGGTTAGAGAAAGATGGTTGTAAGAATGAAATGAAAAACCAAGGTGATGGTGATACTTATAGGACAGTCTGGTTGTTGAGGGAACAAGGACAAATTATTGTGTTGAATTTTTGAGTAATAATGTATGCTAGCTTACAAATAAGATTCCCTCTTATCTAGGGCAGATCTAAAGCTGATAAGGATATTGATTTGATGTGTATTTACCAATAGTAAATACGTATGGATGATGAGTATGATACGGTAAAAGAAGCTCAAAATCAGGCTTTTATTTTGGGTCCAACCGGGCCAAAAATAAAATTTTAAGACATTTTTAATAAAGCAATGTTAGCCCAAAAAAAAAAATTTCCAAGCTGACCTGGTAGCTCGACCCCAGCCAGGGGCTCTGCCCCTTGGACCCCGCCAGGGGTTGCCACCCCTTGGACCCCGCTTATCGGGGGCGCTGCCCCCGAACCCCCGTCATAATCAAGATAAGTTCAAACAAGTGTGCACTCCACACTTCCCCAAACTTGTTCGATATTTATCAAGATTATTTTGGTTACAAATTAATCCTATTACACTTAAATCATATTGGTGACATAAATCACAACACATTATAGATTGTAAGTATATATGTCAAAGAACGTTACATATAGTTATCGTTTTGAAAACTTAAGTTAGTGGTCTCAAAGTATACTTATAACTCATTGTTGTTAGTTCACAATAAAATGTTAAACCATCCTTAAATCATGTTAAATATGTATAGATATGTACATATACATAATTGTATAATTATCGTGTGTTATATAGTTCGTGATATCATCGGTCAAATTGGACGGTCAAACGTTGTGTAAAACTCTTTTCAAAAATATAAGTCTCAACAGTTTGGATTGCTTATCATGTTGGTAAGGTTTAATTTTTGTAAATATTAATCTCATAAGTATATAGAACGATCGGAAAATTCTGGGTCGTTACAGTACCTACCCGTTAAATAAATTTCGTCCCGAAATTTTAAAATTGTACCTATTTTGCGTTCTCGGGAAACAAATGTGGGTACTTTTGTTTCATCTGATCCTCTCGTTCCCAAGTAAACTCGGGACCCCTTCGAGCATTCCAACGAACCTTAACGATTGGTATGTTGCTCTGCTTGAGTTGTTTAACTTCACGGTCCATGATTTCAACTGGTTCTTCTATGAATTGTAGTTTCTCGTCGACTTGGATTTCTTCAAGAGGAATGGTGAGGTCTTCCTTTAAAAGACACTTCTTAAGGTTTGAAACGTGAAATGTATTATGTACTCCGGCGAGTTGTTGTGGTAATTCGAGTCGATAAGCTACCGGTCCAATGCGTTCGATAATCTTGAACGGGCCTACATACCTTGGGTTCAGTTTACCTCTTTTTCCAAAACGTATTACACCTTTCCAAGGTGACACCTTTAACATAACCATGTCACCGATCTGAAACTCTAATGGTTTCCTTCGAACATCGGCGTAGCTCTTTTGGAGACTACGGGCTGTTTTCAATCTCTCCTTGATTTGTACTATCTTCTCAGTCATTTCGTGTATGATCTCGGGACCAGTTAATTGTCGATCTCCTACTTCATTCCAACAGATAAGGGATCTACACTTCCTTCCATACAGTGCTTCGAATGGTGCAGCTTTAATGCTCGCATGATAACTGTTATTATACGAGAATTCTGCTAATGGTAGATATTTATCCCATCCGTTTCCAAAATCGATCACACATTCCCTGAGCATGTCTTCAAGAGTTTGAATTGTTCTTTCACTCTGCCCGTCAGTTTGTGGATGATATGCGGTGCTCATATCCAAACGAGTTCCCAGGGCCTCCTGTAGTGATTGCCAAAACTTTGATGTAAATCTACTATCACGATCGGATATAATGGAAATAGGTATTCCATGCCTTGAAACAATTTCCTTTATGTATAATCGTAATAGTTTCTCCATTCTATTCGTTTCCTTTATAGGCAAGAAATGTGCAGATTTGGTGAGACGATCAACTATTACCCAAATGGTGTCATAACCCCAGGCAGTCTTAGGTAACTTTGTGATGAAATCAATGGTAATACCGTCCCATTTCCATTCTGAGATTTCTGGTTGTTGAAGTAATCCTGACGGCTTCTGGTGTTCTGCTTTGACTTTGGAACAAGTTAAACATTCCCCAACATATGTTGCAACGTCTGTCTTCAAATTAGGCCACCAATAATGCGTCTTAAGATCTTGATACATCTTTCCAACTCCAGGATGTATCGAGTACCTTGTCTTATGTGCCTCATTCAATATCAACTTCCTTAATCTACCCAACTTTGGTACCCAAATACGGTTTGCAAAATATCGAATTCCATCTTCCCGTATAACGAGTTGTTTCCCATACTTCTTCATTATTTCATTTCCTATGTTTTCTTTAGTAAGAGCTTCTCGTTGAGCCTCTTTGATTTGTGAGTTGAGATTCATGCGAATTTTTATGTTCATTGCTCGTACTCGAATTGGTTCCCGTTCCTTTCTGCTTAGAGCGTCGGCCACTACATTCGCTTTCCCAGGATGATAGCGAATCTCACAATCATAGTCGTTTATCAGCTCGACCCACCTACGTTGCCTCATGTTCAGCTGTTTCTGATCGAAGATATGTTGAAGGCTTTTATGATCGGTAAACACAGTGCATTTAACCCCATATAAGTAGTGTCTCCATATCTTCAATGCAAACACTACTGCTCCCAGTTCTAAATCATGCGTCGTATAATTCCGCTCATGAATCTTCAATTGTCGGGATGCGTATGCTATAACTTTCTTCCGTTGCATAAGGACGCAACCAAAACCTTGTCGCGAAGCGTCACAATATATCTCAAAATCATCGTTCCCTTCAGGTAACGATAAAATAGGTGCTGTAGTCAACTTCTTCTTCAGTAATTGAAATGCACTCTCCTGCTCAGAAGTCCATTCGTACTTCTTCCCTTTTTGTGTTAACGCTGTTAATGGTTTAGCTATTCGGGAAAAATCTTGAATAAACCTTCTATAATAACCAGCTAAACCCAAAAATTAGCGTATCTACGTTGGTGTCTTAGGAGTCTCCCATTTTTCAATGGCCTCAATTTTAGCTGGGTCAACCTGAATTCCTTTGCTACTAACAACATGGCCAAGAAATTGCACTTCTTTCAACCAAAACGCACACTTAGAAAATTTGGCGTATAATTGTTCTTTTCTTAACAATTCTAATACCAATCTTAAATGCTGCTCATGCTCTTGCTCACTCTTGGAATAGATAAGAATATCGTCAATGAAAACGATAACAAACTTATCTAAATACGGACTACAAACTCGATTCATGAGGTCCATGAATACAGCTGGCGCATTCGTTAATCCAAACGGCATGACCAAAAATTCATAATGACCGTAGCGTGTCTGAAAAGCAGTTTTCAGAATATCTTCTTCTTTGACGCGTAGTTGATGATAGCCTGACCTTAGGTCGATTTTCGAGTAAACACATGATCCTTGCAATTGATCAAATAAGTCATCAATTCTCGGTAGTGGATACCGATTCTTGATAGTTAACTTATTTAATTCACGATAATCTATACACATTCGGAAAGATCCGTCTTTCTTCTTGACGAATAAAATCGGAGCTCCCCACGGTGAAGTGCTCGGTCGATTGAAACCACAGTCTAGTAATTCTTGTAACTGGCTTTGTAACTTTTTCATCTCGAATGAAACCACGGTGAAGTGCTTGGCCATGAAAAGGAGAATAATAATACTCCTCTAATAATATATATATATATATATATATATATATATATATATATATATATATATATATATATATATAATATAGGTTAGTTTTATATTAGATTAGTTTTGGGTTATGCAAAGGTTATTTTACGGGTTTTAAAGTCGGAGCTCTGTCCGTGTAACACTACGCGATAAATAATCAATGTAAGCTATGTTCTCCTTTTTAAATTAATGTCTCGTATTTAAGTTATTATTATGCTTATTTAAGACGAAGTAATCATGATGTTGGGCTAAAAATATTAAAATTGGGTAATTGGGCTTTGTACCTTAATTGGGGTTTGGACAAAAGAACGACACTTGTAGAAATTAGACTATGGGCTATTAATGGGCTTTATATTTGTTTAACTAAATGATAGTTTGTTAATTTTAATATAAAGATTTACAATTAGACGTTCCTATAAATAACCATATACACTCGATCGGATACGATGGGCGGGGTATTTATATGTACGAATAATCGTTCATTTAACCGGACACGGGAATGGATTAATAGCCACTAGAATTATTAAAACAGGGGTGAAATTATGTACAAGGACACTTGGCATAATTGATAACAAAGTATTAAAACCTTGGGTTACACGCAGTCGATATCCTGGTGTAATTATTAAACAAAGTATTAAAACCTTGTTACAGTTTAAGTCCCCAATTAGTTGGAATATTTGACTTCGGGTATAAGGATAATTTGACGAGGACACTCGCACTTTAAATTTATGACCGATGGACTGTTATGGACAAAAACCAGACGGACATATTAAATAATCCAGGACAAAGGACAATTAACCCATGGGCATAAAATTAAAATCAACACGTCAACCATCATGGTTACGGAAGTTTAAATAAGCATAATATATTTTATTTCATATTTCATCGTACTTTTATTTACTCGCTATTTTATTTAACGTCATTTATTTATTGTCATTTATTTTTAGCTACTTTAATTATCGTCATTTATATTTTGCATTAGGTTTTAATTGTAACTTAAAATATAAAATCGACAAACCAGTCATTAAACGGTAAACCCCCTTTTATATATTATCAATATAATATATTTTGTACAAATATAGTTAATTAAAAATATAGTGTGCAATAAGCCCGCTCCCTGTGGAACGAACCGGAATTACTAAAAACTATACTACTCTACGATTAGGTACACTGCCTATAGTGTTGTAGCAAGGTTTAGGTATATTCAATCTGTAAATAAATAATTAAAACTTGTGTAATATTTCGTCATATTTCGTATTTAAATTAATACTATTTCGTACACCCCGCTGCACACATCAAATAGATAATCTCTAAGACTTTAGAGACTACATAATCGTCGCAGAATGTTTCTCTAATGAAGTTATGATACAACACTTCATCGTTTGTTGTTGTTGGTATTCCTTGGTATCTACAAAGCGTATGACCTTGGTGCTCGTGGAACAGATTGTAAAGTTGAGGTTTATGACGCAGTTGTGGTTGGGGTTGGTAATGGTACTGTTGGCGTTGATAATGGTGGTACTGATTACGCTGCTGGTGCTTGTAACCTTTGCACCATATTCTCCAAAACCACTACCCGAGAGTGAAGCTCGTTGACTTCTTCTATTACACCGGGGTGATTGTCGATTAGGACGAGCGAATAAATAAAATCTAGAATTTGATGTAGTATATAATCGTGACGAGATACTCTAAAAATGAGAGAGAAAATGGTGTTTCAGACAGGTTCGCCGGTAAGTGCTTCAGGTTCATCGCTAAGAGGGCAACGTGGTGGATGGAAAGGATCACCTTCTTTTTGTCTCCAATGATTGAGGAGGCTACGAACTCATCCCCAATTTATCCAGAATAGATGATGACTGATTGGTTGATCCTTTTCGGTCACACTGCTTTCGGAGCTTGAGTGGGATTCCATTTCGGAATCCGAGGGACTTGAATTGATGACGAATTCCATTTCGTACAATTGGATAAAGGATTTTTCGATATGAAATGTTTTTCGGTTATCGGATGGTATTCTAATTACATAGAATATACATAGATATAGAACAAAAGATTTCGTAGATTACGGAGGGATTTGCTGGATATGTCAGGCAAAGTTTACAGTAATAGATACGATAAGATATGATTTAGCAGATACGTTAAGATATGAATTTTGTCTATACACTATTCATGCAATCAATGCAGCAAGACGTGTCTAGACTAAGAATGATAAGCAGGTAATTTTTCCTAAGGATGATAAGTAGATGATTTTTGATACAAAATGATAAGCAAAACTTTTAACATGCAGACACGGTCTTCACTATTGCATCCTAACGACTTATCAGTTAGACACACTAATGCAGACCTGGTTCGCTAAGACCACACCTCTGATACCACATGTCGTGACCCGTCCTAATCCATCTGGACAAATACATTACATTTGGTTACATCGCGAGGTACTTGACCTATATATGATACATTTTACAAACACTGCATTCGTTTTTAAAAGACAATCTTTCATTACATCAAAAGTTGACAGCATGCATACCATTTCATAATATATCCCAACTATAATTGACTTAATAATAATCTTGATGAACTCAACGACTCGAATGCAACGTAATTATGCCATGAGCGACTCCATGTAATATCTTTAAAATGAGCAAATGCACAGCGAAAGATTTCTTTCATACCTGAGAATAAACATGCTTTCAAGTGTCAACCAAAAGGTTGGTGAGTTCATTAGTTTATCATAATCGATCATTTTCATCATTTTAATAGACCACATGTGATGACCCGGAAATTTCTGATCAAATTTAAACTTAATCTTTGTATGATTAACATTTCCGACACGATAAGCAAAGTCTGTAATATTGATTCTCAAAATTTTTGAACTAATGTTATATATTCAGTTAACCTTTGACTATTGACCAATGATTTATAAACATCTATTTGAAAATATATATATATATATATATATATATATATATATAAATTGGAATATTAATTATTCATAAATAACTTGCAATGTGTATTTAAAAACTAATTTATGTATATTAAAAAGATATATACATATATATAATTTCAAGTTATTTAGTAAACGATAGTAACATTCGTTTATTGATTCGATTGATATTTAGATAAGTTAACTAAAGCGTTTAAGATGAACCAGTAAAACACTAATTTGCTACAGTATTTTCAAATTGCTACAGTACCCAAAATGCTATAGTGTTTTCGAAAATCACTATTTGCTACAGTGAAATTGACTTTGCTACATTGAATTGCTACAGTAAAACACTATTTCAAAATGAAAATGTATGTATTATATGTTAACAAATAGCGAGATGATGATTTACAGAAGTAAATGACCAAAACACTCAAATGTATAAGTTATACCTCGAGTGGTATAGTTTATGGATGATTTAAGACTATATTTTGATAAAGGTACGATTCACAAAACGTAAAGTACAAGTTTTCTCAGTATACGATAGGACGTTCGAAAAATCGGAACCGGGACATAAGTCAAGTGATGACGTACGACTTATCGGAGTAAAAATTACAAGTCAACTATGCACGTGAATTTAATATAATATATAATTAATAATATAAATTATATATTATAAATATAATATAAATAAATATGTCGACAAGAGTCATGACAAAATCATATGTGAGCTGGAAAAGCTTCCCATGCGATCGCATGGGAATTACACTGTCCAGCCATGTGATCGCATGGCAACCCTGGACAGGCCACATCTATAAAAGCCGATGTTTTGTGCTTCTGATTTCATTCCTACTCCGTATTATATTTATTAATTATATTATTATTATTATTATTATTATTATTATTATTATTATTATTATTATTAAGATTAATATTATTATTAATCTTATTATTATTAGTAGTATTTGTATTATTATTAGTATTTTACATAAAATACTACGACGAGGTCATGAGCGTGTCACTTTCAAAATATGTTTTCAAGCGGGATAGAGTTAAGGAAATTATGAGTTATTGCCATGGAGGTTATGGATAATGTTCGGGGGTATATTTATGAATCAAATCTAGTGTTTATTATCTCCGTTACGTCTACGTACTTTTCTACAATATTGAATCTCAATATTGATATGTTGAGATCTACAGTTATTTGGTAATCCGTGTTTCGATCACATTTTGGTGAACGACTTTATATGCTGCTAAGGTGAGTTTCATTTGCTCCCTTTTTAATTGCTTTTGCAATCTATATTTTTAAGCTGAGAATACATGCACTTTATTTTAAACGCAATGGATACAAGTACATACTAAATTCTACACCGAGTTTGAACCGAAAATCCCTTAGCTTTGGTAACTAGTAACTGCCGGTTATAAGAACTGGTGGGCGCGAATAGTTGTATATGGATCCATAGGGCTTGATATCCCCGTCCGAGCTAGAGCACTAGCCTTTTAACGGATGTATGCTATTTGAGAAGCGTACACGTTGATTTGCGTGTATTATTAAGATGATTATATAAAGGGTATAAATTATATATACGTTAAGTTTAGTTACCAGGGTGCTCAATTTCGTAGAATATTTTGATAAACGTTTCTGGATGAAACAACTGAAATCTTGTGATCCACCTTTATATACAGATTATACGAAACATTAAAACTATGAACTCACCAACCTTTGTGTTGACACTTGTTAGCATGTTTATTCTCAGGTTTCTTAGAAGTCTTCCGCTGTTTGCTTAGATGTTAGACAAGCTATGTGCATGGATTCTTACATGACATATTTTTCAAGGAAATGTTGCATTCACCAAATCATTACCATGTATCTTATTTTGACTGCATTGTCAACGGAAGTACTGTTGTAAACTATTATTTATGGTGATTGTCTATATGTAGAAATCATCAGATGTCGAAAACCTTTGATTTAAATATTCATTTATGGTGTGCCTTTTCAAAAGAATGCAATATTTACAAAACGTATCATATAGAGGTCAAATACCTCGCAATGAAATCAATGAATGACGTGTTCGTCCATATGGATTTGGAGCGATCGTCACACCACAAGATTTTCATTTTCATTTCTCATAAATATACGTCCCATGCATAGAGACAAAAATCATTCATATGGATTGAACACCTGGTAACCGACATTAACAAGATGCATATAAGAATATCCCCTATCATTCCGGGACATCCATCGGACATGATAAAACAACATCGAAGTACTAAAGCATCCGCTACAACAGATTGGGTTTGTTAGGCTCAATAGATCTATCTTTAGGATTTGCGTCAATTAGTAGACTGGTTTACTAATTCTTAGGTTACCAAGCAAAAGGGGCATATTCGGCTTCGATCATTCAACCATATAATGTAGTTTCGATTACTTGTGTCTATTTCGTAAAACATTTATAAAAGCGCATGTATTCTCAGTCCCAAAAATATATACTTTAAAAGCATTTAAAAAGTAAGCAAATGAAACTCACGATACTGTATTTTGTAGTAAAAATACTCATACAACAATACTGAACAATGCAGGGTTGGCCTCAGATTCACGAACCTATATCATTTATATATATTAACACATATTAATACATTTAAACAAGTTGATATTATTAATATACTAGTTTTATTAATGATTTATGTGTTACCCTAAATAAATATATTAATCATATCATTTTGATATATTTTAATTACATAGTTAATATTTATATATATCGGATTCTTATTAAGGTATTTTAATTAAAACATATATGATATATTAAAGTTTATATATAAGGTTATATTAAAATATATTTATATCTTATATGTAATTTAATCAATAATAAATAATAATAATTTATTTTGAAAACAAAATAGTTTGTAAGCTTAACCTAGGTATTATATATGCGTTAGATACATTTTTTGTAAGTAATATATGTTGTAATAATAGTAGTGATAATAATAATAATAATAAATAGCTAATAATAATAATAATAATAATAATAATAATAATAATAATAATAATAATAATAATAATAATAATAATAATAATAATAATAATAATAACAATAATAATAATAATACTTTACTAAATGATATTTATAAACATGATATTTTTTTAACAATAATGTTAACAACAATAATATCAATAATGTTAATAATAATAACAATTGTGATAATAATATTAATAATAATAGAATTCTACCTTAAAAGCTCCAAAAATATAAACTGTCTTTGCCCAGGCTCGAACCCGCGACCTCTCGCTAATCGTCAACAACTGTAACCACTACTCTGTCTATCACTTTGAGAATAAATATGATTTTAATTCCTTTTATGTCGTGATTAGCAGCAGCCAGTAATCTAGTTGGCTTCGTTCAAAACATACTATAATTGGGCTTTTGCTATGGCCCAACAGCAACTCGAAATAGTAGCCCAAAAGTATATTTAACCAAGCCCAATCTTTTAGCCCAACATCTAAACAATACTCGACCCAAGATTTGGTTCAATGCATATCATGGGATTCCAATTTCTGTCTAAAGTCACGAATAAGGAACACAGTGGTGGGGTTCGTTTGAAATTAAAATAACAATACAATCACCATTATTACTTTTAATGGAAACGTACCCCTTTTTCTTCACTTCATCCCCACTCAACTCTAAACCAATCAAATGATTGAATTAATTGTTAGCTAGCTTAAATTATTATCTCATCTCAATATAACATATGTATACTTGACTTTGTAAATTAATTCAAGAAGCATGAAGCAAATATTGGTGATGATGAACCGGCTAAACAAGCGAAGCATAAGAAAAAGTTCAAAGGTGGCCATTTATGGTGGTTTCGGGCTGTCTTCAATCAACAAACAGTGGAAACAAAAAGGCAGCTACAATAGTAGTGATTTTACAGTGATGGTGACTAGTTTGGTGTTGTATGATGGCTGTTGGATCCTTGGGTTACAATCGTGACTAGTACCACACATTTGGGTTTCGTTTTTGATCTCGTTTGAACAAGAACAGAAGGATTAAGCAGTGGTAGTTGTAAGTGGGTTCGTTATTGAAGTTGCAACTAGACACGATAAATTATATGGTTTATTTGTTGTGATAATTTGTTATGATGTTTTGTGGTGTTTAAGAGGTGGTGAAGATGGTTGCAACCGTAAAGGAGAAATCAAAGGAAGTGGTGGAGTTAGCGGTGGTGGTCATGGTATTCTTGATGGTGGTTTGTTTTAATGATTATGTCGAGAAATAAACAAGAAACATAGGTACCGGTAGTAGTCGAATAATTTGAACATGTGTGTTTGTCTAGCTTGATAAACAGAATAAAGCACAAAATTGGTGAAGGTGGCAATAAGGGTGTTCACTAGTAATTGAGTAATGATAATGGTGGGTTGTTGATTTTCGATGGTGATGAAAAGATGGTTGTTGTACGTGTTTGATCAAGAAAAGAGGAAACAATCGAATAGAAGAAGCAATCTATGATGGTGTTTATGATTGATCGAATATAGCGAGCTAGTCGAATACATGTGTGGGTTTGATGAACAGATAATAAGAAAATATTGGTGATGGGTGGCAGTTATGGGATGACCGAGGGTGGTGGTTGTCAAGGTGATGGCGGATCATGGTGCCCACGGTGGTAGAAGTGAGGGTGAAGGAGAAGGAGCAAGGTTGAGGTGGAAGTGGGTTTGTGTGTTATATCTCAATAACATATATGTATACATATATAATTCATATATAAATATAATACTAGTTAATAATTATAATCATATTATATTATAAATTAAAAATCAACGAGAATGAGAATTGAGAAGGAAACAATACATCACAGTTCAGCAGTTGAAATTTTGAATGTTTTAAGAAAATAGACAGGTGCATGTATCATGCATATTCATAAAATAAAATAATATAATATATTAATACATGTTAATAACAAAAATAAAACATTGAATCTTGCCGACACTTAATTATGGATATAATCTCGTACTCCGTTGATAATCAGTGGCGGATAAAAAGTACTCAGATAAATTCTAAATTTTTACAGTAATTATCTTTATTTATTTCAGTCATTATGGTATAAAATTCGATCATTAACTATTTAAAATTATTAAATAAAAATTAACTCACTGTCCACGCTCGATTCCAGGTAAAATATAAAAAGTGTTCAAATTTAACGATTAGCTCCTAAATACATTTTTAATAAGCCTATAATTTATATAACTCATTTTCGGATCACCGTTTATTTTATAATCAGAAAAGTTCAATTTTTTACTTGTTTAAATAACCATCAAATGATGAACGAGTGCTACTATAGTCTACTAAATGAATTCCAAATCAAATATATATTCGATATACCTTATATATATTTATATACCTATATATGTGGACTCATTTTAAATAACAACTTTATTATATCGTTTGTTATTTTACATATTTATTTCTAATATTCAAATCATATATTACTTCCAATTATATTTCAAATTTAAATATGTATGTATCTATTTACAAATAGTGGTTCGTGAATCGTCGGGAACAGTCGAAGGTCATTTGAATATATGAAACAATTCAAAAATTTTGAGACTCAACCTAACAGACTTTGCTTATCGTGTCAAAATCATATAAAGATTAAGTTTAAATTTAGTCAGAAATTTTCGGGTCGTCACAGGTGTGCCTGTATCTATTATTCGGATCGAGATAGCCGTTTTACTTCTAGATTCTGGAGGTTGTTACAAGAAGCTTTGGGAACGCAGTTAGACATGAGTACTGCTTACCATCCTCAAACAGATGGACAAAGCAAGAGAACGATTCAAACGCTCGAAGATATGTTACGAGCCCGTGTTATTGATTTTAGAAAAGGATGGGACCGATTCCTGCCATTAGCTGAGTTTTCATATAATAACAGCTACCATTCAAGTATCCAAGCTGCACCGTTTGAGGCGCTCTATGGGCGAAAGTGTAGATCGCCAATCTGTTGGAATGAAGTGGGTGACCGACAATTGACTGGACCCAAAATCATCCACGAGACAACCGACCATATTGTAAAGATTAAACAAAGGCTAGAGACGGCCCTAAGTCATCAAAAGAGCTACGTCAACGTTCGAAGGAAAGACTTAGAATTTCAAGTTGGGGATAGAGTTATGCTAAAGGTGTCACCTTGGAAAGGTGTAATACGCTTCGGCAAACGAGGAAAGCTGAGCCCAAGATATGTGGGGCCTTTTAAGATCATCGAACGTATTGGGCCAGTGGCCTATCGACTGGAATTACCTGAACAACTCGCTGGAATACACGATACGTTTCACATGTCGAATTTGAAAAAGTGCTTAGCAAACGAGGACCTTATCATCCCACTTGATGAAATTCAAGTTGACGACAAACTGAACTTTATTGAAAAACCCGCGAAAATCATTGACCGAAACGTCAAAGGACTACGTCAGAGTAGAATACCAATCGTCAAAGTTCGATGGAACGCACTTCGAGGACCCGAGACCACGTGGGAACGTGAAGATCACATGAGAGAGAAATATCCTCATTTATTTGCAAACGAAATGCCAGATGACGGCAACGACCAAATTTCGGGACGAAATTTCTAATAACAGGTAGGTACTATAACACCCCAACTTTTTCGATCATTTTAATACGAACGAACTTGAAACTTAGGTTGTCCAAAACAAACGAACCCAGTTAGAAAACCCAAAACTATTGGAAGTAACGAAATGGGTAACGAGGTTACCTAAACCTACGATCATGGATCATCGTCATCAATAAAAATTTAATGAAGGACTAACGCGAATACAATGTGTAGGGACCGAATTGCACATTAATTAAATGAGTAAAAATTTAAAATATATATAATATATATATATTTCCGAAAAAAATAAATAAATAAAAATAATAATAATAATAATAAATAAAATAAAGTTAATTATAGATAATTAAATGATAAGTATAAAACTTTTATCCTAATCCAAACTAAGACTAATCCTAAACCAACTCAAAGTAATCCTAATCTAAATCAAAAGAGATAAAGCCTAATCCTAAACTTAAACTAATTGTAATTTAACTCTAACACTTAATCTATAGAATTTTCCTAGCTATCCTATAAATACCCCATAATCTACCCATTCCCATTCACAAATCACCTCACAAAAACACACACAAAATCCCTTCTCTTCTCCCTCTCCCTCTTGTGGCCGAAACCCCCTCCCCCTCTCCCTTTTCCGATCGGCCGAAGGGCACCAAGCACCACCATCACCGCCACCCTGCTGCTGCTATTTTCAGCCCCACATTCGCCACTTTTTGCAGCCCTTGCTGCTGTTTTTCGACCACCAAACCCGCCCAAAACTGCCCTCAAAACAGCCCCTGCAGCCTCCTGGTTTGCTGTTGCTGTCCGCGAGCTCCAACACCACCCAAACCACTCGATATTTGCTACTTTTTGCTTCTACTTGTTGTTGCTGCTGTCCAGTTTCCAAACACCCTCAAAAACACTCGTTTTCTTCATCGTTTACTCCTAAAGGTACCCTATATAACTCTAGACTATATACATACTTTATATATATGCAAACTCTAATTTTATGGTTAATATACCTTGATATGATTATGATTGGAATGAAAGAAATTAAAAGGCTTGAACATATATATATATATATATATATATATATATATATATATATATATATATATATGTGTGTGTGTGTGTGTGTGTGTGTGTGTGTGTGTGTGGGTGCGTGGATGTGTGTATGCATGTTCATGCATGCGTGTGTATGTATACATGTGTATGAATATAACTAAACTTAATAATCTATTAATGTGGTGATTAACTATAATATGAACTTAAAGAGATTAACGAGGTATTGAATAATAATATGGATAATATAAAGATGATAAGTATGAATATTAACTATGATAGCTAAGAACATGAATAAACTATATGGATTAAAAGTTGGTGAATGACATGAACTTTAAAGATAATACTTGAAACATAATATTGAATGGTAATTTGGATATGAATGAAAGTATTATGATTTTGACATTATGATAAGGATGGTGTATTATAACTTGAAAATATTTGATTTGTAAAACCCTAATATGGATGTGATATTGTGTATATATGAAACATATAGATATTTATGGAAGCTTATGTTTATGCGTATATGTAGATATACATGTATACATGAGTGCACGCATGTATAGATGTAGATACATATATACGTACTACATAATTAGAAGTATATGTGTATGTGTGTAAAAAATATATATATATATATATATATATATATATATATATATATATATATATATATATATATATATATATATATATATATATATAGGGGCAGGATCAATGGGGAAGTAACCAATCGGGGGGAAGCGGGGGGAAGCAAAATTTATTTTTTTTTTCGTTTTTTTTTTTGGAATTTTTTTTTCGGCATCAAGATCACACGAAAATATGAACATTTAGAAGAGACACTTCGTGATGAATGTTATAATTTAGGTGGGAAAACGATCGACAAAAATAACATTCAAGATAATATTGTTCGTGAAGAATATGAACGTTTTTTTTCATGTTTTGTGAAGTAAAATTTAACCCTAAACTCTAAACCGTTCGTGTTAAAAACTCAATCTAAATCCTAAATCTAAACCCTAAATCTAAACCCTAAACCCTAAATTTCTAAACCCTAATATCTAAACCCTATAAACCCTAATATCTAAACCCTAATATCTAAACCCCAATAGCTAAAACCTCAACATACGCTCGAAAAACACGATAATTGTTATATATTGCTTCTTCGAGCGTTTTCCCGCCAAAATAAAAACATTTATCACAAAGTGTCTCTACTAAATGTTCATATTTTCATCCCATCTATAATGTTCCTGAACAAAGTTTTTTTAAAAAACGAAAAAAAAAAGTTTTTGCTTCCCCCCGCTTCCCCCCGATTGGTTACTTCCCTCTTGATCCTACCCCTATATATATATATATATATATATATATATATATATATGAAAAGAAATAATGTAAAGAAATTATAATATGACTTAAATATTATTAAAGGGTAATATAATATATGATATATATCGAAAACGGAAATAAACAAGTGATGTATTCCTATACTCACTAGAATTAAAAATCACAAACAAATAACGTATGACTTTCACGAGACTCATCGCTACTTACGGTCATGGATGGTGTCTAGGTTGCCAGTTTGGGATATGGTTGTGGATCTCGAATATCACGACTTAAAGTCGGATCAAGAGTCCTGGCCCCCGGTTACATCTGGCTGTCCATTGACTTACTTGATAGCAACAAGGATCGTTTGAGTTATGCAACATCTAAACTGTGGGAATGATTAGCATTGTAAACTCTAGAAAGGATGTGACAACCCGGAAATTTTTAACCAAATTTAAACTTTAATCTTTATATGTTTCTGACACGATAATCAATATTTGTTAAGTTAAATTTCAAGAATTTTAAACTATGTTCATACATTCATTCAACCTCGACCAAGTTCTAACGATTCACGAACCATTAAACGAATATGATTATATATGTATATGTGTATATATATTATAACTTGAAACGTAAACAAAATATTAGATTAAATACTTTATATGATTGTATCTGTTTCAAAATGTTTATCAATGGAATTAGAAGATAAGATCAAATGATTGAATTATCAGATATATTGAATTATGATTACAAGTCTCTGTTGAAAGGCCCACGTTGATTTGAGAAATCTTTCCATTTTAACAATATTCAGAAAATGGTAAAGTGATTTATAAATAAGAACAAATTGTCAATCATTGAGAACTAGACAAAGGATAGTGGAAGATTGAAACTCATAAAGACTCGATTGATCTATTTAGTTTCAAACGTACAAAAACGTTTTCAGTTTAAAAAGAACTTTATTATTAAAACGTATATAACTTTTATAAATATCTAGAACCACTTTTGACAACTCGCTACTTAATTAGTATGATAAAGATAAAGATAAAGATATTTATATTTTATTTTATTAAATATATATAAAGATTTAAATTAATATTATATATATTTATACGCGTATTATACGTACATAGTTTTATACTTTTACTATACTTGAACTTTACCTTTACTTTATTTTTACTTTACTTTACTTTAATAATTCATACTTTAATAATTCACTTTAATAATTCATACTTTAATAATTCACTTTAATAATTCATACTTTAATAATTCACTTTAATAATTCATACTTTAATAATTCACTTTAATAATTCAAAAATCTATTATAAATAGAATTCAATAGGTTTCATTATTTCATAGAAACTTGAAAATATTTTTCTCTAAACTCTCTCAATCGATTTACATATATATATTTACTCCGTATTATTTCAAGATATTATTAGTATACATAAAATATTACGACGGAGTGCTGTCCGAGTGGTTTCGAAATTGTTTTTCGAGTAGGATTGGATTAAGGAGATTATGGGTTATAGCTATGGAGGTGATTGAGTATGGTTCATGGGTATGCTCGTGAGGTCAATATAGTGTTTATCATTTTCGTTGCGTCTACGTACCTTTCCTGCAATATTGAATCTCAATATTGATACGTGAGTACTCATAATTTAACTTTTACATACTAATAGTGTATCCCTGACTAGTGCTCGAGTATTTAGGATTATGCATGCTTGTACTTTTGATATTGCCCTTAGACAGGTGAGGTTGAATCTTGAATTAGTTACACTTGCGGTTGAGAGAAGGTATAAGATATGCATGTCCTTGGAAAGCTAGCGAAAAATTAAGAACTTTTCCTTTAGATATCGAATGGTTTCGATGAACGGATTAGAAGTTATAATCAATTGAATTTTTGATATTTTTATTAAAAATGATTATCGTCATTTTTATCGTCGTTCTAGTTTTATCTTATTATTATGATTATTATTATCTTTATCAATAAAAGTGATTTATCATTAAAAATTGTAATTTTTTTTATTATTACTATCGTTATTATCGTTAAAGTTATAATTAGTATTATTATTATTATCCAATTATTATTATTATTATTATTAGTATTATTATTATTATTATCATTATTAATATATATATCTTTATTTAAAAATGGTTATTGTTATTGTTATTATTATTATTACTATATTATCATTAAGATAATTATTAGTATTATCGTTAATAATGTTATAGTAACTATCATTATTAATATTAGTGTAATTAAAACAAATATTTGTAACACCTAATTATTTTGATTACTATTATTATCATTATTATGAACACGATATAAAAGATGATTAAAAGCTATTAAACGAAACGATTAGGAAATAATGAGTAAGAGTATCATGATGAAATTAAAATATTATAAAATATTTATTTAGATAAAATTATCGTTCTTATTATTTTTATCATTACTATTATTATTAAAAGTATCGTTAGTATTAAAACTATCATTTTAACAAAAATTATCATTTTAATAGAAATGTCATTGTTACTATAAAATATCATTATTATTATTATTTTAAATAGAATTATTATTTTAAAGATAATATTAAAAATTATCGTAAATATTAAAGTTATCATAATTAGAATAATCGTTTTATCATAATGTCATCTTAGTGATTATAAATATTGATATTTTTATAATAATTATTATTATTACAAAATAATACAACTTTTACTTACTATCATTATAGATATTATTTTATCAAATAAATATGTGATACAAACATATTTTACTACGTGTAATAACTTACTTTAATAATACATATCATATTATCTTTATGATATTAAATGAACCCTATAAATTTTATTACTTAATATATATAAAAGTATATTTTATTATATAAATTTAATATAAAATTTTATTTATTAATAAATAAATTATATTATTTACTCTAATAAATCTTTTAAAAAAATATTTAAAAATATAAAACGACGATATTTAAACTATATATTAATCATGTATAGATTTTTGGAAATTATTTTGAGTCAAATTTACTTTTGTTGACTTTTGCATATTAGTCTCGAGCATTAGGATTGTGGTACACTATGACTTGACCTAATTTGTTAGACAAATATTGACCAACACATAAATATATATAATTAATTTAGGTTCGTGAATCCGAGGCCAACCATGCACTTGTTCAATGATGTTATATGTATTTTTACTACCAAATACAGTATGGTGAGTTTCATTTGCCTTTTTACCCTTTATATTTTTGGGACTGAGAATACATGCGCTTTTATAAATGTTTGACGAAATAGACACAAGTAATTGAAACTACATTCTATGGTTGAATTATCGAAATCGAATATGCCCCTTTTTATTAAAGTCTGGTAATCTAAGAATTAGGGAACAGACAACCTAATTGACGCGAATCCTAAAGATAGATCTATTGGGCCTAACAAACCCCATCCAAAGTACCGGATGCTTTAGTACTTCGAAATTTATATCATGTCCGAAGGATGATCCCGGAATGATAGGGGATATTCTTATATGTATCTAGTTAATGTCGGTTACCAGGTGTTCACCATATGAATAATTATTTTTGTCTCTATGCATGGGACGTATATTTATGAGAACTGGAAATGAAATTCTTGTGGTCTATTAAAATGATGGAAATAAATGATTATGATAAACTAATGAACTCACCAACCTTTTGGTTGACACTTTAAAGCATGTTTATTCTCAGGTGTTAAAGAAATCTTCCGCTGTGCATTTGCTCATTTTAAAGATATTACTTGGAGTCTTTCATAGCATATTTCGAAGAACGTTGCATTCGAGTCATTGAGTTCATCAAAGATTATTATTAAATCAGTTTATAGTTGGATAGTGGATATTATGAAATGGTATGCATGCCTGTCAATTTTCGATGTAAAGAAAGTTTGTCTTTTAAAAACGAATGCAATGTTTGTAAAATGTATCATATAGAGGTCAAATACCTCGCAATGTAATCAACTATTGTGAATCGTTTATAATGTATATGAACGGGTCCTTTCAGTTGGTATCAGAGCGGTGGTCTTAGAGAACCAGGTCTGCATTAATGGGTCTAACTTATAAGTCGTTAGGATGCATTAGTGAGTCTGGACTTCGACCGTGTCTGCATGTCAAAAGTTTTGCTTATCATTCTAGTCGAAAATCATCAGCTTATCATCCTTATGAAATTACCTACTTATCATTATTAGTCTAGACACGTCTTGCTACATTAATTGCATGAGTAGTGTATAGACAAAATTCATATCTTAGCGTATCTGCTAAATCATATCTTATCGTATCTATTACTTTAAACTTTGCCTGACATATCCCGCAAATTCCTCCGTAATCTATGAAATCTTTTGATCTATATATATAGATATCCTATGTAAATAGAATATCACCCGATAGCCAGAAAAATCATTTTATATCGAAAAATCCTTTATCAAATCGTACGAAATGGAATTCGTCGTTAGTTTGAGTCACTCGGATTCCGAAATGGAATCTCACTCAAGCTCCGAAAGCAGTGTGACCGGAATGGATTAACCAATCAGTCATCACCTATTCTGGATGAATTGGGGATGGGTTCATAGCCTCCTCAATCATTTGAGACAAGAAGAAGGTGATCCCTTCCATCCACCACATTGCCCTCTTGACGAAGAACCTGAAGCACTTACCGGCGAACCTGTCCGAAACACCATTTTCTCGCTCATTTCCAGAGTATCTCGTCACGATTATATATTACAACAAATTTTAGATTTTATTTATCCACTCGTCCGAACCGACAATCACTCTGGTGTAATAGAAGAAGTCAACGAGCTTCGCGCTCGGGTAGTGGCTTTGGAGAATATGGTGCAGAGATTACAAACACCAGCAGCAGCATCAGCAGCATAACCAGTACCGCCATCATCAACGCCAACAGTACCATTACCACCTCCAACCACAACCACGTCGTAAACCTCAACTTCACAATCTGTCCCACGAGCATCAACGTCATACGCACCATAGATACCAAGGAGTACCAACAACAATAACTGACGAAGTATTAATTCATAACTTCATTGGAGAAACATTCCGCGGCGATTATGTAATCTCTAAAGTCTTAGAGATTATCTAATCTAGCCCTAACCATAAATTAGTTAAGCGAACCAAAATGATAGAAGGAAGAGTAGAAACCCAGATAAAAATGGTGTGTGATTAACAAGCTAAACTTGCTTTACCAACAGTATCAACAGTACCGTCAGCGTTACCAGCATCGTCAGTACAGTCAACATCCGAATCAACAACACAGATAACATCACAAACTCCGTCAGTTCAAGAATCACTGTGGACATCATTACGAATCAATAACGTGCATATTGTATCAACGAGTTATGAAGAATTAACTCATTCCCTCTGAAGAAATTATATGTATATATATATATATATATATATATATATATATATATATATATATACATATATATTGAAATAAATCTTTCCATGCTAAGCTATTGTGTGTGAATCTTAACTACTCGGTTAATTCATATTACAAATATGCAATAATGTAGGTCCTTCGGCCGCAACTTAACCAGCGTTAACTACAATCTCTGTCGCAATTCAACAAATTCCAGTTCATAATAAATCAAGTATATATTTGATTTTACACTTTCATCATCGATGTACCCGAAACTTTTCAGATAACATCATTCGTTCTTTGCGAAATTCACAAGAATTCCACTAAACGAACATCATACATCAACAAATAACGAAGTATTGATTCATAATTTCAATGTCATTAAAGAAATACTGCGTAAAAGTTATGTACTTTTTAAAGCCTTTAGGGATTATTCAATTCTAGTTTCAACCGTAAATCAAATGAGTTTAATTTAACATTAACTCATTAAATCTATGTTACATCTGAAGAAAATATACATATATATATTTTTTCATAAAGACTGTAATAAAATTCTTTTGTACAAAATATTAATTGTGAAATTTTTTTTAACGGGTAGGTAATACCCGAGAGATATATAAATTCACAATTAATATGTTACATTCTTCGAATCTGATTCAGCAAATCATCCATTATACTCTCTACTTTCACAACAATATACATTCTTTTATAGAAATCAAAACAACCATACTCATTCAAAATTTAATTACATATTCTGATTTTGAAATCTCAAAATTCAACTTGAGATATGACCAAAATCATCACTCTTAGATCCTTACATCTTTCACAAGCTATATTTTGACTTCAAAACTGTGTTAGAACATCAAATGTATGTTAACGATTACAATCTGTGTTCAAACCCTTCGAAAATTTCTGAAGACACTTCGAATGATGAGCAATCGAGATGATGATCCAACCACATGTTACCCACAGTTATGTACCCGAAAAACTCTTGAAACCAAAGTAAAAGTTTAAACAACGTATCCGCGTCAGATTCTTTGGCATTTATTAGCAAAAATAACTTTGCGACTCCAATTCAAAGTAGCCAGTTTTGTCACAGCTCCAGCAAGTCAACTTCGACTTTTCAGTCAGACTAACCTTATTATAACCTTGAGATATACACCATCGTTACCAGAGAACCTTTTACATTCCACCACATTATTAGCAGATGTACCAACAACTTCATTACCCTTTGACTTTAGCCTCTCCAAAAAAAGTCATTATAATTATTCATTGAAACTCCATCATTTACTCATTCGCATCTTGTAATGAGAATTGCCATACGAATCATTGAGAATTAGCAATCAGTATTTTGAAATCTCGCAGCATGTCTACGCCAACAGTTATATGTGTATATATAACGTCTATCTTCTGGACTTAATTTGAATGTAAAGTTTATGAAAAACACTCCGAACTACGAATTGGTTCTTCGAAGAAAAAATGCTGATGAAGCAGCAAAAACTATAAACGACTTTAAACGGTAAAAGCTGGATGATAATGATGAAGTGTGCTGGCAAAGCGCAAAAAAGAGAAGTTTTGGAACTGGAAAACAGATTGAGCAAAGTAGGAAGGAGGCTGTGGACAAATTACAAAGACTGAACCTGACTTCAAAGGATCCAAATGATTCAGTACCTGCTGAAGTCATTAACGAATACCTTGCTCCTGACTCTAAACCCCTGCGGACAATATTCTTCATCATCCTCTGATATTAGAAATTCTAAAATATCATCATACCTTTCATTATAAATATCCTCCATATTTCTGAAGATATTTTCTTAATTTTTCTTATTTGAAATCATTTACCTCTTCGCGCTATCTGTATTACATCATAAAAGAAACTATTTTAGTTTCTAAATTCTGAAACATTCAAGTTTAAAATAGGAATATTTTGAAGTAGTGTTGGGAACTGAAGCATGAATTAGTATAATATAATGACACTTGATCAATGTGATTATATTACAGTAAGCCATGCTGAGTTTCTAAATGGAACGTGATGATTTACAGATCATAACATCATCATGTGCCATGTTATACGACTCTTGTATTCTATTTAACCTCTAAAATATCAAGAAAATATTTCTTGATGATTCGGCCTTTTCCAAGGTATTCTAGTAATTTGACAAGTCAAGATCGTGCCATCACAATTTCCTTCCTAAAACATTAACAATGTTCATTCCGAAATTCATATCTGTGAATTCTGGACCATTACAAGCGGTACTTAATCGCAAGAAGAAGAAACAAAAGGACAAAACTCCGAAATAGAAATTGGGGTATAAATTGCAGCAAATAAAAAAGAGCATTAACTGTGAATGATAATGATTATAGAAGACAGAAGCAGAGACTTTGAAATATAAGGGAACATATAAAGCCCAACGACAAACCAGAAATTATAAACCATATATATCGATGCATATAGCAATATAAAGACACGGGAGAACTAGAAACACTATAAACCCAAGAGTATAGTAGAAGTAAATAGATTCTTCCGGCGGTAGATGAAAAAGAAGAATGACCGATATGAAAGTTAGAAGTATATCGAGAATCATAACTGGATGGAGCATATTGATGAATACTTTAAAATATGAGTTGAGGGGGAAAGAATAGAAGGTGATGAAACATGACTAGGAACTTAGAAATCAACAGATTTAACTCACACAATGGCGGAATAAGTGAATCAAACCCTCTAGTGAATAGGTTAAGTTTTTTTTTTTTTTTTTGATTAATTTAGTCAAACCACAACTAAATCAAGTGTGATTAGATCAACACCTAGAGCTATTATTCACCACCTGGGTGATTTGGACTGAAAGAGAATCGGAGGAGCTCACCAGATCTGAGTGTGTGTAACAAATGAGAGGCTTAACCTAAAAATGAAGAATATAAGACTTTATATACCCCTGCTGTTGACTCACCTGTACGATTCATCCATCACACGTACGAGTTGGCTTCATTAGCCGTACGGGTGATCACTCACTCGTGTCTTCTCATTTAGGTTGTAATTGTGACTTAGCTCAGCATCAACCGTGCGTATGAGCCTGCCAGCCGTACTAGTGAGGCTTCACTCGTACGTCTGACTAAGTCTAACATAGTCAAACATCCAAATCTCGTTCCTGCAGTTCCTGTAATCACATACAAACACGGATAGGATAATAACGAGCAATCATGGTGGCCTGTAAACTGTTGTACCTGCAATGGACGTGGGTAGATGTCTAGGGACTTGCATAAAATGCATCAACAGAAGGTGTGAGTTGTAAGGAAATGAAGGAGGTGAATTTATAAGAAAATCTTCGATAGAACAATTAAAATGGACGATCGCATTTAAAGCGGATCCTAATTCCCTTGATTACCGGAGAGTCAAATCTTATTAAGAAGATTTTCTTCAAATCCCTTGAAATCTAGGAATCAATCATATCTACGTCAAATGATAAGATGAATCTACACTTACTCATTTCACTCTTCTATGTTAGCTTCATTCGTACTCTTCATATAAATGGATTATTTATCCAAATTATTCGCTGATGATAAAACTCTAATTTTCAGCCCGTATGCATCATGAAAACATACTTATTATCATTCACGACCTTTCCACTCAAATTTCGGGACGAAATTTCTTTAACGGGTAGGTACTGTGACAACCCGGAAATTTTCAACCAAATTTAAACTTTAATCTTTATATGTTTCTGACACGATAATCAATATTTGTTAAGTTAAATTTCAAGAATTTTAAACTATGTTCATACATTCATTCAACCTCGACCAAGTTCTAACGATTCACGAACCATTAAACGAATATGATTATATATGTATATGTGTATATATATTATAACTTGAAACGTAAATAAAATATTAGATTAAATACTTTATATGATTGTATCTGTTTCAAAATATTTATCAATGGAATTAGAAGATAAGATCAAATGATTGAATTATCAGATATATTGAATTATGATTACAAGTCTCTGTTGAAAGGCCCACGTTGATTTGAGAAATCTTTCCATTTTAACAATATTCAGAAAATGGTAAAGTGATTTATAAATAAGAACAAATTGTCAATCATTGAGAACTAGACAAAGGATAGTGGAAGATTGAAACTCATAAAGACTCGATTGATCTATTTAGTTTCAAACGTACAAAAACGTTTTCAGTTTAAAAAGAACTTTATTATTAAAACGTATATAACTTTTATAAATATCTAGAACCACTTTTGACAACTCGCTACTTAATTAGTATGATAAAGATAAAGATAAAGATATTTATATTTTATTTTATTAAATATATATAACGATTTAAATTAATATTATATATATTTATATGCGTATTATACGTACATAGTTTTATACTTTTACTATACTTAAACTTTACCTTTACTTTATTTTTACTTTACTTTACTTTAATAATTCATACTTTAATAATTCACTTTAATAATTCATACTTTAATAATTCACTTTAATAATTCATACTTTAATAATTCACTTTAATAATTCATACTTTAATAATTTACTTTAATAATTCAAAAATCTATTATAAATAGAATTCAATAGGTTTCATTATTTCATAGAAACTTGAAAATATTTTTCTCTAAACTCTCTCAATCGATTTACATATATATATTTACTCCGTATTATTTCAAGATATTATTAGTATACATAAAATATTACGACGGAGTGCTGTCCGAGTGGTTTCGAAATTGTTTTTCGAGTAGGATTGGATTAAGGAAATTATGGGTTATAGCTATGGAGGTGATTGAGTATGGTTCATGGGTATGCTCGTGAGGTCAATATAGTGTTTATCATTTCCGTTGCGTCTACGTACCTTTCCTACAATAT
This sequence comes from Rutidosis leptorrhynchoides, assembly GCF_046630445.1. NCBI lineage: Eukaryota > Viridiplantae > Streptophyta > Magnoliopsida > Asterales > Asteraceae > Rutidosis > Rutidosis leptorrhynchoides. Next base: position 30,344,862 of record NC_092338.1, on the reverse strand, counting down.
TGAATCTCAATATTGATACGTGAGTACTCATAATTTAACTTTTACATACTAATAGTGTATCCCTGACTAGTGCTCGAGTATTTAGGATTATGCATGCTTGTACTTTTGATATTGCCCTTAGACAGGTGAGGTTGAATCTTGAATTAGTTACACTTGCGGTTGAGAGAAGGTATAAGATATGCATGTCCTTAGAAAGCTAGCGAAAAATTAAGAACTTTTCCTTTAGATATCGAATGGTTTCGATGAACGGATTAGAAGTTATAATCAATTGAATTTTTGATATTTTTATTAAAAATGATTATTATTATCGTCGTTTTTATCGTCGTTCTAGTTTTATCTTATTATTATGATTATTATTATCTTTATCAATAAAAGGGATTTATCATTAAAAATTGTAATTTTTTTTATTATTACTATCGTTATTATCGTTAAAGTTATAATTAGTATTATTATTATTATCCAATTATTATTATTATTATTATTAGTATTATTATTATTATTATTATCATTATTAATATATATATCATTATTTAAAAATGGTTATTGTTATTGTTATTATTATTATTACTATATTATCATTAAGATAATTATTAGTATTATCGTTAATAATGTTATAGTAACTATCATTATTAATATTAGTGTAATTAAAACAAATATTTGTAACACCTAATTATTTTGATTACTATTATTATCATTATTATGAACACGATATAAAAGACGATTAAAAGCTATTAAACGAAACAATTAGGAAATAATGAGTAAGAGTATCATGATGAAATTAAAATATTATAAAATATTGATTTAGATAAAATTATCGTTCTTATTATTTTTATCATTACTATTATTATTAAAAGTATCGTTAGTATTAAAACTATCATTTTAACAAAAATTATCATTTTAATAGAAATGTCATTGTTACTATAAAATATCATTATTATTATTATTTTAAATAGAATTATTATTTTAAAGATAATATTAAAAATTATCGTAAATATTAAAGTTATCATAATTAGAATAATCGTTTTATCATAATGTCATCTTAGTGATTATAAATATTGATATTTTTATAATAATAATTATTATTAAAAAATAATACAACTTTTACTTACTATCATTATAGATATTATTTTATCAAATAAATATGTGATACAAACATATTTTACTACGTGTAATAACTTACTTTAATAATACATATCATATTATCTTTATGATATTAAATGAACCCTATAAATTTTATTACTTAATATATATAAAAGTATATTTTATTATATAAATTTAATATAAAATTTTATTTATTAATAAATAAATTATATTATTTACTCTAATAAATCTTTTAAAAAAATATTTAAAAATATAAAACGACGATATTTAAACTATATATTAATCATGTATAGATTTTTGGAAATTATTTTGAGTCAAATTTACTTTTGTTGACTTTTGCATATTAGTCTCGAGCATTAGGATTGTGGTACACTATGACTTGACCTAATTTGTTAGACAAATATTGACCAACACATAAATATATATAATTAATTTAGGTTCGTGAATCCGAGGCCAACCATGCACTTGTTCAATGATGTTATATGTATTTTTACTACCAAATACAGTATGGTGAGTTTCATTTGCCTTTTTATCCTTTATATTTTTGGGACTGAGAATACATGCGCTTTTATAAATGTTTGACGAAATAGACACAAGTAATTGAAACTACATTCTATGGTTGAATTATCGAAATCGAATATGCCCCTTTTTATTAAAGTCTGGTAATCTAAGAATTAGGGAACAGACAACCTAATTGACGCGAATCCTAAAGATAGATCTATTGGGCCTAACAAACCCCATCCAAAGTACCGGATGCTTTAGTACTTCGAAATTTATATCATGTCCGAAGGATGATCCCGGAATGATAGGGGATATTCTTATATGTATCTAGTTAATGTCGGTTACCAGGTGTTCACCATATGAATAATTATTTTTGTCTCTATGCATGGAACGTATATTTATGAGAACTGGAAATGAAATTCTTGTGGTCTATTAAAATGATGGAAATAAATGATTATGATAAACTAATGAACTCACCAACCTTTTGGTTGACACTTTAAAGCATGTTTATTCTCAGGTGTTAAAGAAATCTTCCGCTGTGCATTTGCTCATTTTAAAGATATTACTTGGAGTCTTTCATAGCATATTTCGAAGAACGTTGCATTCGAGTCATTGAGTTCATCAAAGATTATTATTAAATCAGTTTATAGTTGGATAGTGGATATTATGAAATGGTATGCATGCCTGTCAATTTTTGATGTAAAGAAAGTTTGTCTTTTAAAAACGAATGCAATGTTTGTAAAATGTATCATATAGAGGCCAAATACCTCGCAATGTAATCAACTATTGTGAATCGTTTATAATGTATATGAACGGGTCCTTTCAAAGGACACCGGTAATATACATGAAAATATATATCAAACACATAACTATAATGATAATGATGATGATGATGATGACCATGATGATCCAACTAACTTAAACCTGATGATGATAGGTTGACAACTTTGGACTACCGCTGCGATTTACTATCATACTGTTTACTGCGCTCATAAGGTAGTCATAGCCCCAACTTTTTAACTATTTTATAAACTGTTTTCGGGGTGAGAATACATATTTTTTTTTCTGTTTTACAAGTAGACACAAGTGCTAAACCTACATTCTATGTTGAGTTATAACCGAAAATCTCTTACTTTAGTAACTAGTAACTACCAGTTTAGGAACTGGTGGGCGCAAATAGGTGTATATGGATCCATAGGGCTTGACATCCCCGTCCGTCAGGGTTAGAAACTAACCTAAACTTAACGGGCGTATACTATTTGAGGTGGTACATTTTGGTTAGGTGTACATAACAACAGGGGTACTAAACGAACGTTAAGGCTTAGTTACTGGGTGCTCAAACTTATAGAATCTTTTTATATATTTCTAAAGATGCCGGCAAAGTGGTCTATACTCTACACTTTATACTACTTAAACCTATGATTCACTCAACCTTTGTGTTGACGTTTTTACATGTTTATTCTCAGGTAATTAGGAAATGCTTCCGCTCTAGCTAGTAAGGCAGTAGAGGTCATGCATTTGGAAATGAAGATTTGTTTAAACTTTGATAGTGGCATTATGTCTTTTCATTTTAAATACATTTGGTTTTGATTAGTACTTTGTTGGTTTTCTTTAAGTTATGTAAACACTTTTGTTTTTGAATAAAATGCCACTATTGTTTTTGAAACGTTGCATATAGCTTGCATCGATCAGAATTTGGCCTCTGGTAATACAGCACATTTTTCCAATCTGAGTTTATCAGGTTTCCCTTAGGGTTTCATTGTCTTATTCAGTATACTATCATTAGGGTTGTTATCCGTTCATAATTAATGATCTTAATTAATACTTGAATTTATTAATCTTAAACCCTAACCCTAATATTAAATTAATAAATAAACTATATATGATATTAAGTGGTGACAAATTTTAAATTAAAAACTAATTATAAGTAAATTTAAATTTATAAAAGATATGGACAAATAATGTAAATTAAATAAATACAACTTATTTAAATAAATGTAACCATAATAATAATAATAATAATAATAATAATAATAATAAAAATAATATTAATATTAATATTAATAATAATAATAATAATAATAATAATAATAATATATATATATATATATATATATATATATATATATATATATATATAGTAAATGCCGTAAAAAATATATATATATATAAATATGTATTGTATATAGAATCGGCTAGGAGAAAAAAAAAATAGGAAAATAAACTTAATCACTAAGCTAACCACTAATCCTAATCTAAACCTAAATCTAGTTCTTGATCACCAAGTTTTCTAAAAACCTAGTTTGATCACAACTCTTGAAACTCAACTATAAAAAGGATGATGTATTCCCATATTTTTGCATTCCAAAATAAACCCACAAAAATCCCATTCTTATAACAGTATTAGTTGATATATTTGTCCAGCCTTTTTCCCCTTTTAGTCGATTGTTCTCCAGCTTCTTTTCCCTCCTTTTCAGTCGACTAAATAGCACCTAATCCTACAACCTGCAGTCGACAAACAATCCCCTAAACTACCTCCTGTAAATCAACTCACAACATTCCCCAATCACAGCCACAATTCGACAACATCCAGCCTCCTGTAATCGACATCAAAGCAGCATGTTTCCTTGCTGTTACAGCCTCCTGTTCCTGCTGCAATTCATGAACCTCAACAGCCCAAAAGTGCACTCGTTCCTGCTTGTTTTCCTACTGTAAACACGTGATTAAACAGCCCAAGAAACTGTCCTAAGTTGCTGTGTTTCTTCTGATTTATTTGCTGTTTCTGTTCGTGATCAAGATACCCAAAAACCCCTTCAATTGGGTCGTTGCTGCTGCTACTGGATTCTGTTTCTGCTTCGCATCATCATCATAATCCTTAGTCTCCAATCTTATTAAGGTAGTCACTAAACCCTAGTTGATCATTAATATAAATCAATTACTTTAATGTTATGTTTAAGTATTAAGAACTATGTTTGATCTTGAAGAAGTAATAAGTTGTTAATGATTAATGGATATAAGTATTATGTATAAGTATTATGATAAAAGATTATTAGTTAATGATGAATACAAGTTTTTGAATTCATGTTGAATTATGATTAGGTTTATGGATAAGTAAATTAATAGTGGTTAATGTGTATGATTAGTGATTAATAAACTAGTTCATGAATGTTATTAGTAATAAAGATAATGATGATGATAAAAAGGGTATGAACTAGTTAAAGATTATGGTTATTAATAAGTTAAGGTTGATTGAATGATTATGATATAGATTATGAAGATGAGTTAAGTATGATTAAAAAGGATTAGGGTTAATGAATATGGTTAGATAGAATGTAAAAAGTTATGATTTTATGTGATAATGATTAATGTTATTAGGTTAAGTTTATGAATAAAAGATATGATTTTATGTGCATGAACTTTGATTAGGAAGTAATAATGATCATGATGTACATGCATGCATGCATGCATACGTACGTATGTGCATGTATACATTGTAGGTATGTGTGTGTGTGTGTATGTAAATATATACATACGTGTATATGTATGTGTATATATGTATGTATATGTACGTGTGTATGTATGTATGAATGTGTATTATGTAAGTTATATAAGGTTAGTAAATAATAAGAAAAGTAATAAGTATATATATGTACCACTTTTACATTAAAGTATATATAACACTTACATATATTATTCATATATATCACCTAGTTATAAATATATATATGTATGAAAATAAATAAAGAATATATATGTATGTATCATATATATATTCATACATGTAACATAATAGTTGATTATTAAAGTAAATAATAAAACTATTATTAGTATAACTTATACACCTAACTATATAGTAACACTTAATTACACTAAGTATATTATCACTTATATATATATATATATATATATATATATATATATATATATATATATATATATATATATATATATATATATATATATATATATATATATATAACTAATAAGTATCTTAATAAATTGGTTATGTGTATACACTTATAACGTGAAGGTTATAATTAAAGATAGCGTATAAAGACTACAAACATCACCGCTACTTGTGGCCTAGGGTGATTGATATCGCGTATTTCATATGCATTTTCCTTAGCGATATCGGGTACATTTTGGTCCTTTTGGATACGATTTGGAGTTATTTTGGTTAAAGTTGTGAAAGTTTGAGTTCCAAGACCAAGAAGGTTAAATTTGATGTTATTTGATGGTTTTGGATGTCTTTCGATGTTTACGAGTGAAAAGGTTTGATTCGGTTCGAGTTTTGGTGTTAATATGATGTTTTTAAGCTCGTTTCAGCAATATTATAATGGAGCGCCGCTCCAAAATAGGGCGCGCCGCGCCAATTAACTAGAAAAGCATGTCGAGCATATCAGAAGGTCAAAGATTCAGTTTACAGTGAAATGGCGCGCCGCGCGGGGTCCTTGGCGCGCCGCGCGGGGTCCTTGGCGCGCCGCGCGAGTTGAGGCCCGGGTCCAGATTTTTCCCATATTTAAAGGCCGAAAAATACCCTAATTTAGAATAATCGTATCCTGACGAATTCCAGCCACTTTTTGACGAACTTAGGTGATTTTTGGAGATCTTCAAGGTCATTCTAAGGTACTAATCATTCCGGGAACAAGTCTCGATTCGTGTATCGTTCAGATTTCAATCTTTGATTAGGTTTATTCTTTTGTTATCAACAATGAATTTCTCTATGTTTTTTATTGTTATTTTGATTTCAGCCATGATTGTAGGCTAAACTCTTAATGTTTGTCTAGATTGAATATTTGCAAGTGTTTGGATGTTACTTTGAGGTTTTATTAATTGATGCATGATAATTATGAGTTTTGATTAAGAACCATTCTTGTGGGTGTTAATTATTGATACTAGGTTGACTAGTGAATCTTGTTTGAACAAAGGGAACCCTGTTTCAATTTAGTGATCTAATTTCCAATTGATTTGTCTTAACCGATTGGGTGCTTACTGGACCAAGGGGGTAAACCGGGTATGGTAATTAAACAAAACAGGGGTGAATTGTGTGGAGCGAACGCGTAACCAATTGAATCTTAATCTTGTAATTAGCTAGTTACTAAGTCACAAACGAAAGATAGTTTTTGGTGAAAGGGAACCCTAAGCCAATAAGTCCTAGTTTGATGTGTTTGCTAAAAGAGAACTCTGGGTAAACCGACTCTGTAATTGCGTGCATTGATTAATAGAACTAGTGCTTAATAACAAATCATCCAACACTGCGAATAGGATATCTAGGCGAACATTCTTTTATCCATTGAATTCAAATATCTTTATTTTTCTGTCGAGTCTGCATTTCTTTTATTTAAACTTAAAAACCAAAAATATTGTCTTTTATTTTCAAAGCTATCTTGATTTGGCTAATCGTTAAATAGCCGTAAAACAAACTATCTCGTACTTTCAATTTTCATAGTTTAACTTAGTTTACTTTTCTTAGTTGCAAACTTAATTCTCACGTTAATACTGTCCTTGGAACGATACTTGGAATTACCATTTTTATACTATTGCACGATCGGGTACACTGCCCGTTAGTGTGTAGTAATCTTTAAACCAGGCATATTTCCAGAGATAATTTATATACTAGATTTCACACTTCAAAGGGCCGGTAAAGTCACCAAACGTGATGAGATGCCTCAACAAAGCATCCAAGTTTGCGAAGTATTTGACGTTTGGGGAATTGACTTTATGGGGCCATTTCCGAAATCTCAGAATTATAGTTACATACTCGTTGCCATTGACTACGTGTCTAAATGGGCCGAAGCGCAAGCTTTACCCACAAATGATGCACGAGTAGTGATTTCGTTCCTTAAGCGTTTATTCCCTCGATTTGGAACTCCTAAAGCTTTAATTAGCGATAGGGGTACTCATTTTTGTAACGCCCAAATGGAGAAGGTATTGAAGCGATATGGAGTTCTCCATAAAGTTTCTACTTCATACCATCCCCAAACGAGCGGACAAGTTGAGAATACAAATCGAGCTCTTAAAAGTATTCTTGAGAAAACTGTGGGTTCGAATCCGAAGGAGTGGGCAAATAAGCTCGATGAAGCTTTGTGGGCGTTTAGAACCGCCTTCAAAACACCAATTGGTACCACTCCTTATCGGTTGGTTTATGGGAAAGCGTTGAAATGTCCCGTTCTTATTGATTAAAAACGTTCCATATTAATTGATTTCGTTGCGAGGTTTTGACCTCTATATGAGACGTTTTTCAAAGACTGCATTCATTTTTAAACAAACCATAACCTTTATTTCATCAATAAAGGTTTAAAAAGCTTTACGTAGATTATCAAATAATGATAATCTAAAATATCCTGTTTACACACGACCATTACATAATGGTTTACAATACAAATATGTTACAACAAAATAAGTTTCTTGAATGCAGTTTTTACACAATATCATACAAGCATGGACTCCAAATCTTGTCCTTATTTAAGTATGCGACAGCGGAAGCTCTTAATAATCACCTGAGAATAAACATGCTTAAAACGTCAACAAAAATGTTGGTGAGTTATAGGTTTAACCTATATATATCAAATCGTAACAATAGACCACAAGATTTCATATTTCAATACACATCCCATACATAGAGATAAAAATCATTCATATGGTGAACACCTGGTAACCGAAAATAACAAGATGCATATATAAGAATATCCCCATCATTCCGGGACACCCTTCGGATATGATATAAATTTCGAAGTACTAAAGCATCCGGTACTTTGGATGGGGTTTGTTAGGCCCAATAGATCTATCTTTAGGATTCGCGTCAATTAGGGTGTCTGTTCCCTAATTCTTAGATTACCAGACTTAATAAAAAGGGGCATATTCGATTTCGATAATTCAACCATAGAATGTAGTTTCACGTACTTGTGTCTATTTTGTAAATCATTTATAAAACCTGCATGTATTCTCATCCCAAAAATATTAGATTTTAAAAGTGGGACTATAACTCACTTTCACAGATTTTTACTTCGTCGGGAAGTAAGACTTGGCCACTGGTTGATTCACGAACCTATAACAATATATACATATATATCAAAGTATGTTCAAAATATATTTACAACACTTTTAATATGTTTTGATGTTTTAAGTTTATTAAGTCAGCTGTCCTCGTTAGTAACCTACAACTAGTTGTCCACAGTTAGATGTACAGAAATAAATCGATAAATATTATCTTGAATCAATCCACGACCCAGTGTATACGTATCTCAGTATTGATCACAACTCAAACTATATATATTTTGGAATCAACCTCAACCCTGTATAGCTAACTCCAACATTCACATATAGAGTGTCTATGGTTGTTCCGAAATATATATAGATGTGTCGACATGATAGGTCGAAACATTGTATACGTGTCTATGGTATCTCAAGATTACATAATATATAATACAAGTTGATTAAGTTATGGTTGGAATAGATTTGTTACCAATTTTCACGTAGCTAAAATGAGAAAAATTATCCAATCTTGTTTTACCCATAACTTCTTCATTTTAAATCCGTTTTGAGTGAATCAAATTGCTATGGTTTCATATTGAACTCTATTTTATGAATCTAAACAAAAAAAGTATAGGTTTCTAGTCGGAAAAATAAGTTACAAGTCGTTTTTGTAAAGGTAGTCATTTCAGTCGAAAGAACGACGTCTAGATGACCATTTTAGAAAACATACTTCCACTTTGAGTTTAACCATAATTTTTGGATATAGTTTCATGTTCATAATAAAAATCATTTTCTCAGAATAACAACTTTTAAATCAAAGTTTATCATAGTTTTTAATTAACTAACCCAAAACAGCCCGCGGTGTTATTACGACGGCGTAAATCCGGTTTTACGGTGTTTTTCGTGTTTCCAGGTTTTAAATCATTAAGTTAGCATATCATATAGATATAGAACATGTGTTTAGTTGATTTTAAAAGTCAAGTTATAAGGATTAACTTTTGTTTGCGAACAAGTTTAGAATTAACTAAACTATGTTCTAGTGATTACAAGTTTAAACCTTCGAATAAGATAGCTTTATATGTATGAATCGAATGATGTTATGAACATCATTACTACCTTAAGTTCCTTGGATGAACCTACTGGAAAAGTGAAAAATGGATCTAGCTTCAATGGATCCTTGGATGGCTCAAAGTTCTTGAAGCAAAATCATGACACGAAAACAAGTTCAAGTAAGATCATCACTTGAAATAAGATTGTTATAGTTATAGAAATTGAACCAAAGTTTGAATATGATTATTACCTTGTATTAGAATGATAACCTACTGTAAGAAACAAAGATTTCTTGAGGTTGGATGATCACCTTACAAGATTGGAAATGAGCTAGCAAACTTGAAAGTATTCTTGATTTTATGAAACTAGAACTTTTGGAATTTATGAAGAACACTTAGAACTTGAAGATAGAACTTGAGAGAGTTCAATTAGATGAAGAAAATTGAAGAATGAAAGTGTTTGTAGGTGTTTTTGGTCGTTGGTGTATGGATTAGATATAAAGGATATGTAATTTTGTTTTCATGTAAATAAGTCATGAATGATTACTCATATTTTTGTAATCTTATGAGATATTTCATGCTAGTTGCCAAATGATGGTTCCCACATGTGTTAGGTGACTCACATGGGCTGCTAAGAGCTGATCATTGGAGTGTATATACCAATAGTACATACATCTAAAAGCTGTGTATTGTACGAGTACGAATACGGGTGCATACGAGTAGAATTGTTGATGAAACTGAACGAGAATGTAATTGTAAGCATTTTTGTTAAGTAGAAGTATTTTGATAAGTGTATTGAAGTCTTTCAAAAGTGTATAAATACATATTAAAACACTACATGTATATACATTTTAACTGAGTCGTTAAGTCATCGTTAGTCGTTACATGTAAGTGTTGTTTTGAAACCTTTAGGTTAACGATCTTGTTAAATGTTGTTAACCCAATGTTTATAATATCAAATGAGATTTTAAATTATTATATTATCATGATATTATCATGTATGAATATCTCTTAATATGATATATATACATTAAATGTCTTTACAACGATAATCGTTACATATATGTCTCGTTTAAAAATCATTAAGTTAGTAGTCTTGTTTTTACATATGTAGTTTATTGTTAATATACTTAATGATATGTTTACTTATCATAGTATCATGTTAACTATATATATATATATCCATATATATGTCATCATATAGTTTTTACAAGTTTTAACGTTCGTGAATCACCGGTCAACTTGGGTGGTCAATTGCCTATATGAAACATATTTCAATTAATCAAGTCTTAACAAGTTTGATTGCTTAACATGTTGGAAACATTTAATCATGTAAATATTAATCTCAATTAATATATATAAACATGGAAAAGTTCGGGTCACTACAGTACCTACCCGTTAAATAAATTTCGTCCCGAAATTTTAAGCTGTTGAAGGTGTTGACGAATCTTCTGGAAATAGATGCGGGTATTTCTTCTTCATCTGATCTTCACGCTCCCAGGTGAACTCGGGTCCTCTACGAGCATTCCATCGAACCTTAACAATTGGTATCTTGTTTTGCTTAAGTCTTTTAACCTCACGATCCATTATTTCGACGGGTTCTTCGATGAATTGAAGTTTTTCGTTGATTTGTATTTCATCTAACGGAATAGTGAGATCTTCTTTAGCAAAACATTTCTTTAAATTCGAGACGTGGAAAGTGTTATGTACAGCCGCGAGTTGTTGAGGTAACTCTAGTCGGTAAGCTACTGGTCCGACACGATCAATAATCTTGAATGGTCCAATATACCTTGGATTTAATTTCCCTCGTTTACCAAATCGAACAACGCCTTTCCAAGGTGCAACTTTAAGCATGACCATCTCTCCAATTTCAAATTCTATATCTTTTCTTTTAATGTCAGCGTAGCTCTTTTGTCGACTTTGGGCGGTTTTCAACCGTTGTTGAATTTGGATGATCTTCTCGGTAGTTTCTTGTATAATCTCCGGACCCGTAATCTGTCTATCCCCCACTTCACTCCAACAAATCGGAGACCTGCACTTTCTACCATAAAGAGCTTCAAACGGCGCCATCTCAATGCTTGAATGGTAGCTGTTGTTGTAGGAAAATTCTGCTAACGGTAGATGTCGATCCCAACTGTTTCCGAAATCAATAACACATGCTCGTAGCATGTCTTCAAGCGTTTGTATCGTCCTTTCGCTCTGCCCATCAGTTTGTGGATGATAGGCAGTACTCATGTCTAGACGAGTTCCTAATGCTTGCTGTAATGTCTACCAGAATCTTGAAATAAATCTGCCATCCCTATCAGAGATAATAGAGATTGGTATTCCATGTCTGGAGACGACTTCCTTCAAATACAGTCGTGCTAACTTCTCCATCTTGTCATCTTCTCTTATTGGTAGGAAGTGTGCTGATTTGGTGAGACGATCAACTATTACCCAAATAGTATCAAAACCACTTGCAGTCCTTGGCAATTTAGTGATGAAATCCATGGTAATGTTTTCCCATTTCCATTCCGGGATTTCGGGTTGTTGAAGTAGACCTGATGGTTTCTGATGCTCAGCTTTGACCTTAGAACATGTCAAACATTCTCCTACGTATTTAGCAACATCGGCTTTCATACCCGGCCACCAAAAATGTTTCTTGAGATCCTTGTACATCTTCCCCGTTCCAGGATGTATTGAGTATCTGGTTTTATGAGCTTCTCTAAGTACCATTTCTCTCATATCTCCAAATTTTGGTACCCAAATCCTTTCAGCCCTATACCGGGTTCCGTCTTCCCGAATATTAAGATGCTTCTCCGATCCTTTGGGTATTTCATCCTTTAAATTTCCCTCTTTTAAAACTCCTTGTTGCGCCTCCTTTATTTGAGTAGTAATGTTATTATGAATCATTATATTCATAGATTTTACTCGAATGGGTTCTCTGTCCTTCCTGCTCAAGGCATCGGCTACCACATTTGCCTTCCCCGGGTGGTAACGAATCTCAAAGTCGTAATCATTCAATAATTCAATCCACCTACGCTGCCTCATATTCAGTTGTTTCTGATTAAATATGTGTTGAAGACTTTTGTGGTCGGTATATATAATACTTTTGACCCCATATAAGTAGTGCCTCCAAGTCTTTAATGCAAAAACAACCGCGCCTAATTCCAAATCATGCGTCGTATAATTTTGTTCGTGAATCTTCAATTGTCTAGACGCATAAGCAATCACCTTCGTTCGTTGCATTAATACACAACCGAGACCTTGCTTTGATGCATCACAATAAATCACAAAATCATCATTCCCTTCAGGCAATGACAATATAGGTGCCGTAGTTAGCTTTTTCTTCAATAACTGAAACGCTTTCTCTTGTTCATCATTCCATTCAAATTTCTTCCCTTTATGCGTTAATGCAGTCAAGGGTTTTGCTATTCTGGAAAAGTCTTGGATGAACCTTCTGTAGTAACCAGCTAGTCCTAAAAACTGGCGTATGTGTTTCGGAGTTTTCGGGGTTTCCCACTTTTCAACAGTTTCTATCTTTGCCGGATCCACCTTAATACCTTCTTTGTTCACTATGTGACCGAGGAATTGAACTTCTTCCAACCAAAATGCACACTTTGAAAATTTAGCGTACAATTCTTCCTTCCTCAATACTTCTAACACCTTTCTCAAATGTTCACCGTGTTCTTGGTCATTCTTTGAGTAAATAAGTATGTCATCAATGAAAACAATGACAAACTTGTCAAGGTATGGTCCACACACTCGGTTCATAAGGTCCATGAACACAGCTGGTGCATTAGTTAAACCAAACGGCATGACCATAAACTCGTAATGACCGTAACGTGTTCTGAAAGCAGTCTTTGGAATATCATCTTCTTTCACCCGCATTTGATGATACCCGGAACGTAAATCAATCTTTGAATAAACAGACGAGCCTTGTAGTTGATCAAATAAGTCGTCGATTCTCGGTAGTGGGTAGCGGTTCTTGATGGTAAGTTTGTTCAACTCTCGGTAGTCGATACACAACCTGAATGTACCATCTTTCTTCTTGACAAACAAAACAGGAGCTCCCCACGGTGATGTGCTTGGTCGAATGAAACCACGCTCTAAAAGTTCTTGTAATTGGCTTTGCAGTTCTTTCATCTCGTTGGGTGCGAGTCTGTAAGGAGCACGAGCTATTGGTGCAGCTCCTGGTACAAGATCTATTTGAAATTCAACGGATCGATGTGGGGGTAATCCCGGTAATTCTTTCGGAAATACATCGGGAAATTCTTTTGCAATGGGAACATCATTGATGCTCTTTTCTTCAGTTTGTACTTTCTCGACGTGTGCTAGAACAGCATAGCAACCTTTTCTTATTAGTTTTTGTGCCTTCAAATTACTAATAAGATGTAGCTTCGTGTTGCCCTTTTCTCCGTACACCATTAAGGGTTTTCCTTTTTCTCGTATAATGCGAATTGCATTTTTGTAACAAACGATCTCCGCTTTCACTTCTTTCAACCAGTCCATACCGATTATCACATCAAAACTCCCTAACTCTACTGGTATCAAATCAATCTTAAATGTTTCGCTAACCAGTTTAATTTCTCGATTCCGACATATATTATCTGCTGAAATTAATTTACCATTTGCTAATTCGAGTAAAAATTTACTATCCAAAGGCGTCAATGGACAACTTAATTTAGCACAAAAATCTCTACTCATATAGCTTCTATCCGCACCCGAATCAAATAAAACGTAAGCAGATTTATTGTCAATAAGAAACGTACCCGTAACAAGCTCCGGGTCTTCCTGTGCCTCTACCGCATTAATATTGAAAACTCTTCCACGTCCTTGTCCATTCGTGTTCTCCTGGTTCGGGCAATTTTTAATAATGTGGCCTGGTTTCCCACATTTATAACAAACTACATTGGCATAACTTGCTCCGACACTACTTGCTCCGCCATTACTCGTTCCGACACCATTTGTTCCTTTCGTTCTATTAACCCCTGGTCCGTAGACCTCACACTTCGCCGCGCTATGACCATTTCTTTTACACTTGTTGCAAAATTTGGTGCAGAACCCCGAGTGATTCTTTTCACACCTTTGGCATAGTTGCTTCTGATTGTTGTTGTTGTTGCGGTTATTATTGTTGTTGGGATGATTGTTGTAGTTGCTGTTGTTGTTGTTGTTGTTGTTGTTGTTGGGCCGTTTGTTGTAGTTGCGATTGATGTTGCGATTGTTGGGATAATTGTTGCGATTATTGTTGTAATTGCTGTTGTTGTTGTATTGGTGATTCTTATCACCGTTTTCCTCCCACTTTCTTTTGACTTGCTTCACATTGGCCTCTTCAGCAGTCTGTTCTTTAATTCTTTCTTCAATCTGGTTCACTAGTTTGTGAGCCATTCTACATGCCTGTTGTATGGAGGCGGGCTCGTGTGAACTTATATCTTCTTGGATTCTTTCCGGTAATCCTTTCACAAACGCGTCGATCTTCTCTTCCTCATCTTCGAATGCTCCCGGACACAATAGGCACAATTCTGTGAATCGTCTTTCGTACGTGGTAATATCAAATCCTTGGGTTCGTAACCCTCTAAGTTCTGTCTTGAGCTTATTGACCTCGGTTCTGGGACGGTACTTCTCGTTCATCAAGTGCTTGAATGCTGACCACGGTAGTGCGTACGCATCATCTTGTCCCACTTGCTCTAGATAGGTATTCCACCATGTTAACGCAGAACCTGTGAAGGTATGCGTAGCGTACTTCACTTTGTCCTCTTCAGTACACTTACTTATGGCAAACACCGATTCAACCTTCTCGGTCCACCGTTTCAATCCGATCGGTCCTTCGGTTCCATCAAATTCCAAAGGTTTGCAGGCAGTGAATTCTTTGTAGGTGCATCCTACACGATTTCCTGTACTGCTAGATCCAAGGTTATTGTTGGTATGTAGCGCAGCCTGTACTGCGGCTATGTTTGAAGCTAGAAAAGTACGGAATTCCTCTTCATTCATATTCACGGTGTGTCGAGTAGTCGGTGCCATTTCCTTCAAAATAGTTAAATGGAACAAGTTAATCATACAGAATATTAAGAGTAGTTAATAGTATTTCGTAGCATAATATGAACTCATTTATAAAAGCTTTTTCTTCATATTAGCGTTTTATAAGTTTAAATTCGGGTAGTACCTACCCGTTAAGTTCATACTTAGTAGCTAATATACAATTCAACTACTACAATTCTATATGAAAAACTGATTATAATAATATTTCGCGTTCAAACTTTTATACAATATTTTACAAACTTACAATACCGCTTATTTTACATAAAGCATGAAATATAGCACACAATAACTTTGATACAAGATAGTTGTGAAGACAATTCTAGCTAGTACACAAGTCGTTCAGCAAAGGCAATAAAGACACGTAATTCATACATCCAGAAACAAGTCATGCATTCTGGTTTTACTAGGACTACTTCCCATCCTTGGTCTTGTGCAACATAACCGTTATGGCCGTTGATAAGACAGCGTGTTGTAACGTCATCAAAGGGACGAGGGTTACGTAATGTCCAACAGTCCCGTAATAATCTAAAAACCTCATTTCTTACCCCAATTACCGACTCCGTCACTTGTGGAAACGTTTTGTTTAATAGTTGTAGCCCGATGTTCTTGTTCTCACTTTGGTGAGAAGCGAACATTACTAATCCGTAAGCATAACATGCTTCTTTATGTTGCATGTTAGCCGCTTTTTCTAAATCACGAAGTCCAATATTCGGATATATTGAGTCAAAATAATTTCTTAACCCGTTGCGTAAAATAGCATTTGGGTTCCCCGCAATATATGCGTCAAAGTAAACACATCGTAACTTATGGGTTTCCCAATGTGATATCCCCCATCTTTCAAACGAAAGTCTCTTATAAACCAAGACATTCTTGGAACGTTCTTCGAATGTCTTACAAACTGATCTCGCCTTAAATAGTTGTGCCGAAGAATTCTGGCCGACTCTAGACAAGATTTCATCAATCATGTCTCCGGGTAGGTCTCTTAAAATATTGGGTTGTCTATCCATTTTGTGTTTTTAAACTGTAAAATAGACAAGAGTTAGATTCATAAAAAAATACTTATTAATACAAGCAATTTTTACATATATCATAAAGCATAAGAACACTATATTACATATATTACACCACACGAATACAACTATCTTATTCCGACTCGCTCGTTTCTTCTTCTTCGGTTTTGGTTCGTTTTGCCAAGTTTCTAGGGATATATGATGTTCCCCTAATACGAGCCGTCGTTGTCCACATTGGTTTAGAAAAACCTGGTGGTTTAGAGGTTCCCGGGTCATTGTTACAACTTAAGGACTTCGGGGGTTGACGATACATATAAAGTTCATCGGGGTTGGAATTAGATTTCTCTATTTTTATGCCCTTTCCCTTATTATTTTCTTTTGCCTTTTTAAATTCAGTTGGGGTAATTTCTATAACATCATCGGAATTCTCGTCGGAATCCGATTCATCGGAGAATTGGTAATCCTCCCAATATTTTGCTTCCTTGGCAGAAACACCATTGACCATAATTAACTTTGGTCGGTTGGTTGAGGATTTTCTTTTACTTAACCGTTTTATTATTTCCCCCACCGGTTCTATTTCTTCATCCGGTTCCGATTCTTCTTCCGGTTCGGATTCTTCTTCCGGTTCCAACTCTTCTTCCGGTTCCTCTTCGGGAACTTGTGAATCAGTCCACAAATCATTCCAATTTACATTTGACTCTTCATTATTATTAGGTGAGTCAATGGGACTTGTTCTAGAGGTAGACATCTATCACATAATATCAAACACGTTAAGAGATTAATATATCACATAATATTCATATGTTAAAAATATATAGTTTCCAACAAAAATGTTAAGCAATCATTTTTAAAGAAAACACGGTCGAAGTCCAGACTCACTAATGCATCCTAACAAACTCGATAAGACACACTAATGCAAATTTTCTGGTTCTCTAAGACCAACGCTCTGATACCAACTGAAATGTCCCGTTCTTATTGATTAAAAACGTTCCATATTAATTGATTTCGTTGCGAGGTTTTGACCTCTATATGAGACGTTTTTCAAAGACTGCATTCATTTTTAAACAAACCATAACCTTTATTTCATCAATAAAGGTTTAAAAAGCTTTACGTAGATTATCAAATAATGATAATCTAAAATATCCTGTTTACACACGACCATTACATAATGGTTTACAATACAAATATGTTACAACAAAATAAGTTTCTTGAATGCAGTTTTTACACAATATCATACAAGCATGGACTCCAAATCTTGTCCTTATTTAAGTATGCGACAGCGGAAGCTCTTAATAATCACCTGAGAATAAACATGCTTAAAACGTCAACAAAAATGTTGGTGAGTTATAGGTTTAACCTATATATATCAAATCGTAACAATAGACCACAAGATTTCATATTTCAATACACATCCCATACATAGAGATAAAAATCATTCATATGGTGAACACCTGGTAACCGACAATAACAAGATGCATATATAAGAATATCCCCATCATTCCGGGACACCCTTCGGATATGATATAAATTTCGAAGTACTAAAGCATCCGGTACTTTGGATGGGGTTTGTTAGGCCCAATAGATCTATCTTTAGGATTCGCGTCAATTAGGGTGTCTGTTCCCTAATTCTTAGATTACCAGACTTAATAAAAAGGGGCATATTCGATTTCGATAATTCAACCATAGAATGTAGTTTCACGTACTTGTGTCTATTTTGTAAATCATTTATAAAACCTGCATGTATTCTCATCCCAAAAATATTAGATTTTAAAAGTGGGACTATAACTCACTTTCACAGATTTTTACTTCGTCGGGAAGTAAGACTTGGCCACTGGTTGATTCACGAACCTATAACAATATATACATATATATCAAAGTATGTTCAAAATATATTTACAACACTTTTAATATGTTTTGATGTTTTAAGTTTATTAAGTCAGCTGTCCTCGTTAGTAACCTACAACTAGTTGTCCACAGTTAGATGTACAGAAATAAATCGATAAATATTATCTTGAATCAATCCACGACCCAGTGTATACGTATCTCAGTATTGATCACAACTCAAACTATATATATTTTGGAATCAACCTCAACCCTGTATAGCTAACTCCAACATTCACATATAGAGTGTCTATGGTTGTTCCGAAATATATATAGATGTGTCGACATGATAGGTCGAAACATTGTATACGTGTCTATGGTATCTCAAGATTACATAATATATAATACAAGTTGATTAAGTTATGGTTGGAATAGATTTGTTACCAATTTTCACGTAGCTAAAATGAGAAAAATTATCCAATCTTGTTTTACCCATAACTTCTTCATTTTAAATCCGTTTTGAGTGAATCAAATTGCTATGGTTTCATATTGAACTCTATTTTATGAATCTAAACAAAAAAAGTATAGGTTTCTAGTCGGAAAAATAAGTTACAAGTCGTTTTTGTAAAGGTAGTCATTTCAGTCGAAAGAACGACGTCTAGATGACCATTTTAGAAAACATACTTCCACTTTGAGTTTAACCATAATTTTTGGATATAGTTTCATGTTCATAATAAAAATCATTTTCTCAGAATAACAACTTTTAAATCAAAGTTTATCATAGTTTTTAATTAACTAACCCAAAACAGCCCGCGGTGTTATTACGACGGCGTAAATCCGGTTTTACGGTGTTTTTCGTGTTTCCAGGTTTTAAATCATTAAGTTAGCATATCATATAGATATAGAACATGTGTTTAGTTGATTTTAAAAGTCAAGTTATAAGGATTAACTTTTGTTTGCGAACAAGTTTAGAATTAACTAAACTATGTTCTAGTGATTACAAGTTTAAACCTTCGAATAAGATAGCTTTATATGTATGAATCGAATGATGTTATGAACATCATTACTACCTTAAGTTCCTTGGATGAACCTACTGGAAAAGTGAAAAATGGATCTAGCTTCAATGGATCCTTGGATGGCTCAAAGTTCTTGAAGCAAAATCATGACACGAAAACAAGTTCAAGTAAGATCATCACTTGAAATAAGATTGTTATAGTTATAGAAATTGAACCAAAGTTTGAATATGATTATTACCTTGTATTAGAATGATAACCTACTGTAAGAAACAAAGATTTCTTGAGGTTGGATGATCACCTTACAAGATTGGAAATGAGCTAGCAAACTTGAAAGTATTCTTGATTTTATGAAACTAGAACTTTTGGAATTTATGAAGAACACTTAGAACTTGAAGATAGAACTTGAGAGAGTTCAATTAGATGAAGAAAATTGAAGAATGAAAGTGTTTGTAGGTGTTTTTGGTCGTTGGTGTATGGATTAGATATAAAGGATATGTAATTTTGTTTTCATGTAAATAAGTCATGAATGATTACTCATATTTTTGTAATCTTATGAGATATTTCATGCTAGTTGCCAAATGATGGTTCCCACATGTGTTAGGTGACTCACATGGGCTGCTAAGAGCTGATCATTGGAGTGTATATACCAATAGTACATACATCTAAAAGCTGTGTATTGTACGAGTACGAATACGGGTGCATACGAGTAGAATTGTTGATGAAACTGAACGAGAATGTAATTGTAAGCATTTTTGTTAAGTAGAAGTATTTTGATAAGTGTATTGAAGTCTTTCAAAAGTGTATAAATACATATTAAAACACTACATGTATATACATTTTAACTGAGTCGTTAAGTCATCGTTAGTCGTTACATGTAAGTGTTGTTTTGAAACCTTTAGGTTAACGATCTTGTTAAATGTTGTTAACCCAATGTTTATAATATCAAATGAGATTTTAAATTATTATATTATCATGATATTATCATGTATGAATATCTCTTAATATGATATATATACATTAAATGTCTTTACAACGATAATCGTTACATATATGTCTCGTTTAAAAATCATTAAGTTAGTAGTCTTGTTTTTACATATGTAGTTTATTGTTAATATACTTAATGATATGTTTACTTATCATAGTATCATGTTAACTATATATATATATATCCATATATATGTCATCATATAGTTTTTACAAGTTTTAACGTTCGTGAATCACCGGTCAACTTGGGTGGTCAATTGCCTATATGAAACATATTTTAATTAATCAAGTCTTAACAAGTTTGATTGCTTAACATGTTGGAAACATTTAATCATGTAAATATTAATCTCAATTAATATATATAAACATGGAAAAGTTCGGGTCACTACAAGCGTGCCATCTCCCGTTGGAGATTGAGCATAAAGCTATGTGGGCACTTCAAAAGTGCAATTTAGATTTGAAGGAAGCCGGACGCCTAAGGGCGGGGCAATTGAATGAGCTTGGTGAGTTACGCCTTGATGCGTACGAGAATTCATTGATTTATAAAGAAAAGACCAAGCAATGGCATGATAGGAAGTTAAAGGGTCCAAAAGAGTTTAACGAAGGCGACCGAGTGCTTTTGTTTAACTCTAGATTGAAGCTTTTACCGGGAAAACTTAAGTCCCGATGGACGGGACCATTTGAGGTTGTTAAGGTGTACCCATACGGTACGGTCGAGTTGAAAAATGCGAATGGTATCACCTTTAAGGTTAACGGACATCGTGTGAAGAAGTATGTTGATGGTCCGTTAGTGATTGATGACGAGGTTCACGTTGAACCCGATCCCAACGCCGCTTGAAGTTGGGGACGAGTCGTGTGAACGACTCGTTAAATAAGGTTCACATTGTTGTAGAGTTTGTATATTTTTGTGCTTGTTTGATAATATGTGCAACATGATCATGATGGGATTGTTATTGGGTTTGTTTGGTAGTTTGATGGTGAGAAAATTGGGTTTAGAGACTTGTAAAAACGAATTTTTGATGTTTCTGGAGGTGGAGCGCCGCTCCATTTGTGGGCGCGCCGCGCCACTGTGTAGTATCTGATGCATCAGTTTTTGAAAACACTCGACATCGTTTTTCAGTTATTCGGAGCGCCGCGCGAGCATTCGGCGCGCCGCGCGGTTTTGTTGCGCGCCGCGCGACTTATTGGAGCGCCGCGCCACCTGGGTCGGGTAGACTGTTTTGGGCTTTTAATTTAAATTACACCCGAATTTTCCCATCCACATAACTTAAAATCGGGAACCAGATGTCTTTTATGCTTTATTACTTCAATTATTTTCATTCACACCCATCTTTAACACCTACAAATCCTTTGATCTTACAAAACCCTAAATCTTTAAGTTTAATTTCTTGTTTCAAGTAACCTTAATCTTTCAAGAATGGCACCCAAGAAGGTCCGAATTTGTTCCTTTCTCTACTAATTTCATCTTATTATATGTAAATTGCTTGATTAATTCTTAATTAACATGATGAATTAGTGTGGGGTTGTTTTAATTTGGGTTATGTGATTCAATTAGTCATGGGTTTTTGTTAGATAATGTTTAAATGCTTTGATTTTATGCTAAAGTTGGTGTTTGTGGAAGTTTAACATGAACCTAGGGTTTGTAGGGTTAAGAGCCCGAATTTGGTAAATAAAAAGGGGATAATTGTTTGAAGGAGTGTTGGTATTTGAATTGTTCATGTGTTTTTGAACTAGTGTGGGGTAGTGTCCATATGGGCGGGTCAATTGTTTTGATTGACTTAAGCTAAATTGTTCCAATTTTGTGCTTTGCCATGCTAGTGATGATTAAGCATATGATTTTGAATTGTTTTGAAGCTTTTGTTTAATGGTTGTTGAAATTGATAAAAGTTGCTAACATGATGAAGTTATTGGATTTTTGGAATTTAAAAGAGTTATAAGTAATCATGTTGTTATGTTTTGGTTATGTTGTTTGATGAATAAGGTTATGAGTTATTTGTTTTGATGGATGATGTGAGTTGGTTGAGAGTTAGTTTTTGAAAAAGTTTTCACAAGAGTTGTTTTGTTTAGTTGGTAATTGTTTTTGAAAGTGAATTAACATGAAGCAAGGATTGATTGTAAAGGTGTTTGGTGCTTATTATGATGACTAACACTAACTTTTGAGTTTTGTGTTTGTTTTTTACTTGTTTCATGAATGTAGAGAACAAGAGGTAACCAACCACAGCAACCACCGAACAACCCTGAATTGTGGTTGACCCAAGTTGGTAATATTGAGGATTTGGAACAAAGGTTTAACATCAATCTTGCTCGTCCGATTGAGCAAACTTACTACTTGGATTGGACGCAACTTCGAAATGAAAGTGTTCATGTTTATCGAGAATTGCGTGGTTACTTATGGGTTACTTATAGCGGTAATGAGTTGAGACCGTATGAGCGTTTGTTTGAGATTAACGAAGATGTTTATGAGCAATTGACTGTTGAGTTCTTTTCGACCGTAAGTTGTCGGCCCCGAGTTGCTCCTCGTGAGTCGGATTTTTTGACATTTAGGCTTGGCGGGGCGGACCGTCGAATGAGTAAGGTTGAGTTAGCTCGGGCGTTGGGTTTGTACCCCGAATTAAATGATGATATAGATTTACAGTACCATTTGTTGGGGTGCCGGGTTTTCGGTGACGGCGAGTTTAGTGAAAGTGAGTATTGGCCAACGATTATTAATCCGGGGGTTAGGGCGTTCAGTTCTAGTAGAAGCATTCAGTCTAATCTTCGACGTCCGGTGGACCGTATTCTTTTTAAAATGATTGCTACTATGTTCATGGCCCGGAGAAATGCAAACAAAATTAAACGAAAGGATCTTTGGATCCTCCAGCAGATAAAAGCGAGAGAGGCAATTGATGTGCCGACTATGTTGGGGTCCTGGTTTCAGGAAATCGGTGAAGATAATCGTCCCGAGCGCCCGTTGTTAGGGGGCCATTTTGTGACACGTATAGCTGAGGCATTTTCTGTGCCTACTGATAGGTGTACTATCGCGGGGGTCGAAGCAATGGTAACAAACATTTTGTTTTTCGCTAAAGCCGATTTTATTAGGCGAGGACCGAACGGTTGGGTTTTGGTAGAGGATGAAGAACAACCACAGGGTCAAGGTCAACAGCAACAGCAACAGCGAGGTCAAGGTAGAGGACGTGGTATTGGGTCCACGTATGAAGCAGGGAGTTCTAGTGGTAATGTTCGGGGAGTATGGACTCCCGATGAGGAAGCTTTTAATGGGTTGGTGAATAGTGTTGACGGGCTGCATCTTGAGTTCCAAGATAGTCGTACATTTTATAATGATCAGGTTGCGCATAATCAGCGTATGTATGACGAACAGCGCCGTCATAATCAGGAGTTGATGACGTGGCATCAGGGTAACTATGGGTCGCTTAACACGAGTTTGGGTCAGGTTCGGACAGAGGTTGGTAATTTGGGCGACCGTGTTGACAGGATAGAGTATGATGTTCGAGGGATTCGGGCCCACAATCAGTGGGAAATTCATCAGAGGCAGCTCCAACGGCAGATGCGTCGTGTGCCGGATGCGTACATTCCTACGCAAACCACTATTCCGGACTACACCGCCGTGACGCCTCCGAGACCGGATCCGTCTTATGACCCGTATCAAGCGTGCCAAGATACTTATGGCGTGACTTGGGACCCGTTGAGAGATTTTTGGCCGGGAAGCGATTGATGTGTTGCACGTATTATTGTTGTATTTGTTTAAACTATTTCCGTTTCGATTTGGTTGTACTTGACTATTTTTATTTCTCGTATGATGTACTTGAGACCTTATTAGGGGCAAGGCGTTTCGGTACCAGGTGGTACCACCTTGTTCCCATTTATGTATTTGGTGTGTTTTGCTTTTTCTTAGGTGTGTTGGAGAAACGGTTTTTCAAGTCTGGCATTAAGTTCAGCAAAACTACTTGAGTGATGATATTTGTGTGAGAATCGGGAATGGACGATGTTCTTATGCTGGCAGTCAGTTCAGCGCCATCTGTCACTGTCATTCCACGATTTGTGGTTAAGCTCGATAAGTTTTTATTTTTCTTACCCTTTTGATTTTAATCCATTTTTGATCTCAAATAATGGGGACATTACTTGATCTCAAGTGTGGGGTGGGGGATGTAAAATCTCTCGGGTTGGTTATTAATAGAATCATCATTATTTTGGTTTTGATATCTAAAAGACTTGACATTTCACGGAGTTTTGGTCGTAAAAAAAAAAAAAATTGAAAAATTAGGGGAAAATAAAAAAAAAAATTGGAAAAATTAGTTAGTTAAAAAGAAAAAAAAAATATATATATAAAAGTAGTTAAAAATTCGACCAAAACCCTTGTTTAAGTATGGCTTGGTATTTATATTTCATGATGTTTAAAGAAGCCAAAGTTGTTCCACATGTTCATTACCATTAACATGAAATCCTACGAGTTCGGGGAACTCAATAGTAGGTCACCTGTACCAAAACGGGTGTAAACCGTGAGAGAGCGGTGATTGCATAGCGTGATTGTGACCGAATCACGTGCCAGATCAAAAACTTTTGGTTACTTGGTATAGCATACTTCCGAAACTATATCATTTTATTATTGTATCATTTAATGATGTGATACTGTGGGAAGAGGAGCCTTGAGCTTCACCAGTGCTGTCCTTTTCAGGAGCAATAGCTACGTGCTTGTGTTTGCTTAGACAACACAACCCATAGCCAAAAGCTATGGAACCCGAAGGTTTTCGGGATTTTTCAAAATCGGTGTCAATTGAAACAGATTGGCACTTCCGAGTGATTCAGATCCACTCATTTAAGGAAGTAAAGTCTTTCGACCGTCCTACTTGGTACGTATGCCTCTTAAGCGTGCCATTTCATTACCCATCATTTCACGATGAGGTACTGTTAGAGGAGAAAGTCTTGAACTTTCAAAACACGTTCATTATTTTGAATGTGAAATCCTACATGAACATTCAGTTCATACGTAGGTCACTTGTACAAAAACGGGTGTCAACCGTATGAACGGTGATTGGATCGTGTGGTCGAAGCCGGGCCATACGCTAGATCGAAAACTTTATAGGGCGGTCTTCATTGTTTCTCCTAACAAGGATAATGTATGCGCTCGACCACCTTTTATGACCATACAGGATGAATCCACTCCATCCTAAAGGGAGTCAAGTCTCCCGAACGACACACTTGCTGATTCATTTCAGAAGTTGTAGTCCAGACCAGTTGTAGGGTGACGAAAAGTCTTGAAAAGTCATTGCTAAAATCTACTGGAAATCTACCAGGCCTCAACATCAAACAGGGAAACTAGTAGTCGAAGCTTATCTCAATGAGGGAGATTTGCTAGCCAAATGGGAAGCTCACCATGATACACAAAATGTCAGTGATTGATCAGATTCCCAGTGGATAACCTCCGGAAAGGTAAGATATCAGCTTTTAAGCCTGATGAACCTCAATCTTTATGGTTGACTTAACGGATTAGACGGTTACCTCATAACCATCGATGATATCCGGACGTAATGTGTATCCTCCTAAGCACATTATTTTCTACCGACATCTCGCGATATTAGGCACTGTGGGAGGCTTGGCTTGACCAATTGCGGGGTAGCCCGTGCGTTCTCTTGGCACATGTGTTCGATTGCTTATTCTTTGGTGCTCGGTTCCCACTTGATTCCCGATTCTTTTGAAGATTTATGTTATGACTTGAGATCCTCTACTTCATCATTATGAAGATTATTATCGAGTTTCATTGCTTGAGGACAAGCAAAACTCTAGTGTGGGGTTGTTTGATATCGCGTATTTCATATGCATTTTCCTTAGCGATATCGGGTACATTTTGGTCCTTTTGGATACGATTTGGAGTTATTTTGGTTAAAGTTGTGAAAGTTTGAGTTCCAAGACCAAGAAGGTTAAATTTGATGTTATTTGATGGTTTTGGATGTCTTTCGATGTTTACGAGTGAAAAGGTTTGATTCGGTTCGAGTTTTGGTGTTAATATGATGTTTTTAAGCTCGTTTCAGCAATATTATAATGGAGCGCCGCTCCAAAATAGGGCGCGCCGCGCCAATTAACTAGAAAAGCATGTCGAGCATATCAGAAGGTCAAAGATTCAGTTTACAGTGAAATGGCGCGCCGCGCGGGGTCCTTGGCGCGCCGCGCGGGGTCCTTGGCGCGCCGCGCGAGTTGAGGCCCGGGTCCAGATTTTTCCCATATTTAAAGGCCGAAAAATACCCTAATTTAGAATAATCGTATCCTGACGAATTCCAGCCACTTTTTGACGAACTTAGGTGATTTTTGGAGATCTTCAAGGTCATTCTAAGGTACTAATCATTCCGGGAACAAGTCTCGATTCGTGTATCGTTCAGATTTCAATCTTTGATTAGGTTTATTCTTTTGTTATCAACAATGAATTTCTCTATGTTTTTTATTGTTATTTTGATTTCAGCCATGATTGTAGGCTAAACTCTTAATGTTTGTCTAGATTGAATATTTGCAAGTGTTTGGATGTTACTTTGAGGTTTTATTAATTGATGCATGATAATTATGAGTTTTGATTAAGAACCATTCTTGTGGGTGTTAATTATTGATACTAGGTTGATTAGTGAATCTTGTTTGAACAAAGGGAACCCTGTTTCAATTTAGTGATCTAATTTCCAATTGATTTGTCTTAACCGATTGGGTGCTTACTGGACCAAGGGGGTAAACCGGGTATGGTAATTAAACAAAACAGGGGTGAATTGTGTGGAGCGAACGCGTAACCAATTGAATCTTAATCTTGTAATTAGCTAGTTACTAAGTCACAAACGAAAGATAGTTTTTGGTGAAAGGGAACCCTAAGCCAATAAGTCCTAGTTTGATGTGTTTGCTAAAAGAGAACTCTGGGTAAACCGACTCTGTAATTGCGTGCATTGATTAATAGAACTAGTGCTTAATAACAAATCATCCAACACTGCGAATAGGATATCTAGGCGAACATTCTTTTATCCATTGAATTCAAATATCTTTATTTTTCTGTTGAGTCTGCATTTCTTTTATTTAAACTTAAAAACCAAAAATATTGTCTTTTATTTTCAAAGCTATCTTGATTTGGCTAATCGTTAAATAGCCGCAAAACAAACTATCTCGTACTTTCAATTTTCATAGTTTAACTTAGTTTACTTTTCTTAGTTGCAAACTTAATTCTCACGTTAATACTGTCCTTGGAACGATACTTGGAATTACCATTTTTATACTATTGCACGATCGGGTACACTGCCCGTTAGTGTGTAGTAATCTTTAAACCAGGCATATTTCCAGAGATAATTTATATACTAGATTTCACACTTCAGTGATCCTTGTTGCCATTATGGGACACGCTTGTGGATCTCGAATGCCAAGACTTAGATTCTGGTCAAGAGTCCTGGGCGCCCGGAAACAATAGATCATTCAAGTGACTTGCATGATAGCAACGAAGTTTGGGCGAGATTGTACAACATCTTTGTTAAGAATTATCACCCGAACTTCTTAAACTAGAAGATTACTATAAGTGGAAGTTTTCCATAAATAGTAGGTTTCCAAATATAGAAACTTTTGAGAAATAGGAACTTTTCTCGAAATTGGTCACTGTTAATATAATTTGCTATATTAATAAACAAACTTTATGTCTACTAGACATTAACTAATCCAAGGTTATATCTCTAGGTTGAGATCTCCGTTTACATACTCCGTTCATACTACTTGCGTGGAATTACTTGCTTGCTACTAAGGTGAACTTCATAGCCCCTCTTTCTACTATTTCTTAACTTTTTTATAAACTTTTGGGTGAGACACATGCTTGCTTTTAAATGATTTATAATTTAGACACAAGTGCCTAAACTATTTGATATGCAATTTCGTGAGACTTTTGTTAAACATGTATTTATTGTTACATGCAAATCCCCGCCATAATATCGTTAATTGCTGGAATTGGAATTTTGAAAGCTTAATTATTGTGAGTAGGCCTATTGAGAGTGACGTCTCTACCCATTGGCATGATCGTCAATGGGGTACATAATAATGATTGCCGACACCCGTACAGTATCAGGGGTTAATGTTTAGTTCGATATTATAACTCATGGCATATTGAATATTTTGATATTTTAAATTAAATCATGTGGTCTAAAACTTATTATGATTGTTAAACCTATGATGTTCACTCAACATTTATGTTGACACTTTAAGCATGTTTGTCTCAGGTGAAGATTAGCTTGTGTGCTGCCCTATGATGCTTAGTTAGCTGTTGCATTGGAGTTCACATATTAGACTTATCATTTGTTATTTACATATGTATCTCATTATGTAAAAAAATATTATGTTTCCGCTGCAAATCAAATTTTATTAAAACGTCTCATTTAGAGTCGTTCTCATTTATACATACTTGTGTTGTGATATTGTGAAGTCATATTTCCCCGGCCCTATTTGGGGGTATGACAAATCAGTAGATATGGGGACTATACACGATGGCGATTTTATGGTCAATTTGTATTTTGATTGCTATAATACTTTACCAGTGTAGTTGTGATTATTTATCTTGGACAAAAGCTAATTCTTCAAAAAAAAATTGTAGAAGATACATGTACATATACTTTTGGTTTACTGACTAATAGCTAACCGGTTATGAGATAACATAGACGATTTTGTTCAAATCTTGGGATGACAAACCAGGTTGTTAAAGCGGCTCAGTAATCTATCAAGAAGTGAAAAGATTTTGATATAAGGTAGTTATGTTGTCATGTTGTTGACTCGACAAGCCTATATATATATATATATATACATATATATATATATATACATATATATATATATATATACATATATATATATATATATATATATATATATATATATATATATATATATATATATATATATATTGGAAAGGCCAATATATTAAGAACAAGAACAAAAGAAAGATACATCGCAACACCATGCTTGTATGCAGTATTAACAGAAGCATGATGCAAACTGTAAAAGGAAACAGAGGAGACACAAAAGGAGCTGTAACCTAACTACAAAAACAAGAACAAACAACATCATAATCAAAGAGTGTGTTAGTATATGCCTGATCTATGAGGGATGTAATCAAGATACTGTCGAGGATTTACGAGCCATTGATGCCATTCAATATCAAGAGATTTGGCACGTCTTGCAATCCATTCATATGATTTTATTTGAATTTCGTTCAAAAGACTCGTCCCGGACCACATTTTATCTCGAAAAACTTTTTGATTTCGATTTTTCCAAATGAGATACCCACTGACCCATTCAACCGCCTGCCACAATTTCCTACCGATTGAGGTTTGCGCACCGCATCCGTCTCCATTCAAGATTTCATGAATACTCCAATTTGAGAAATTACCTAACCCCCACCATTTAAAGACTCTATCCCAAGCATCTAAAGCGTGATTGCAAAATATCATCGCGTGATCCGTCAATTCGATGTCATCGTTACACGTGGGACACCTTACACTCTCCATGTCAATACCCCTTTTATCAAGCTCAACCCGAACCGGAATTCTCTTACGCTTTACTCTCCATGAAAATATATTCAAGGATAACGGAACAAAGTTATTTCTCATGGTTTCTTTGTCTTCATCATTTATATCTAAAATTTGGTCATCAAGAAGAGAATTGATCCACTTCCATTTATCACCTTCACTAGCCGATCGTGGAATGGCAGCAATCTCAGCAACAAGGTTGTCCAATTCACATCTAACACGACCATTAGGCTCACGACACCAATTCCAATGACAAACCCAAGCAGACCCGTTCCAACTAATTCGATCTCTAACCAATGTATCCTTTTCACTTTCTAGCCTAAATAGCCGATTGAATCTATCCTTCAAGCTTCTACCATCGAGCCAAGTATCATCCCGAAATCGGTATGCCGAGTCTTCACCTATACAAAGCTTAAACGTCTTGACAAAATTAAAGTTGCAGTTATTCATGTGTTTAGAAATTGTAATGATGTTTTTCCACGGAGAACCACATCCTAAACTACTAGCATTGCCCAAATATCCTAACCCACCATCACGCCCGTAAATACTTTTAATGACGTTAACCCAAAGAGAATTGGTTTCATTTCTAAATCTCCACCACCATTTACCGATAAACGCCCAATTTTTTGCTTTTAAAGAACCCACATTTAAACCCCCCTATTATAATTACTCAAAATCGAGTCCCATTTTACCCATGACATTTTAGAATCATTCCCAATCCCGCCCCAAAAAAACTTACGTCTCAAACCTTCGAGCAAGGATAAGGCACATGAAGGAGCACGAAACAAGGAGAAATAGTACAACGGTAAACTAGAAAGGACCGATTTGATTAGGGTTAATCTTCCACCAAATGATAACAAACGTCACTTCCAATCCGAGAATCTTTTATGAAACTTTTTAATCACCGGATCCCATTCAGTCATTTTGGTCATCCGAGAGCCTACCGGTAATCCCAAGTAAAAAATTGGAAAGGACCCTACATTACAGCCTATCCGACTTGCAATTCTTTCAATAGCCTCACTCGAAATCCCTACCCCATAAAGACAGCTTTTTGACATGTTGAGCTTTAACCCCGAAGCATCCTCGAAACATTTCAATAATTTCACCACGTTCGATATGTTACTTTTACTCCATTCGCCCGTAAAGATTGTATCGTCTGCGTATTGGAGGTGTGAAAGAACCACCTCATCTTTACCAATCGAAACACCTTTAACTATACCCCTTTGAAGCGCAATTTTAGTAAACGCATTAAGACCTTCTACCGCTAAAATAAAAAGAAAAGGGGAAAGCGGATCACCTTGTCTAATCCCTCTTTGAGGGAAAAACTCTTGGGTAGGGGAGCCGTTAACTAAGATAGAGATCGAAGCCGACGAAAGACAAGTTTTGATCCATTTAATCCATCTCGCACCAAAACCCATTTTTCTCAGAACATCACATAAAAAGTCCCAATTAACACTGTCAAACGCTTTAGTGAAATCCACTTTAAAGACAAAGCTTTTCTTTTTACGCATCTTCAAATCTACTAGTGCTTCATTCAAAATGAGGACACCATCAAGAATAGAGCGGCCCTTCAAATAAGCACTTTGCCCAATGCCAGTTAATTTGGGAATGACAGCACACAACCGCGAGGCAAGAATCTTAGACAAAATCTTGTAATAACTGCTAATGAGACTAATTGGTCTATATTCTTTAAGTTCAATTGGAGAATCTACCTTCGGGATTAGAGAAATAAAAGACGCATTGCATCCAAAGGAGATTTCACCTCGTTCCCAAAACCATCTAACGGCCTTCATTAAATCATCTTTAATAATGTCCCAAAATGTTTTATAGAATTTAAAGTTGAAACCATCGGGACCCGGGGCTTTCGAGCTGTCACAACCATTAATCGCCTCTCGGACTTCTTTTTCATCAAACGACATTTCAAGAGCTGCTGCTTCTAAGTCAGTAAGTTTGGTCTGAAGTGAATCGAACAATACTGGCCTAGAGTGAGAAGATTCTGAAAAAAATATCATTAACATAATTAAACACCTCATTTTTAATTAGAGTCGGGTCCTCCTGCCATTCACCTGAAATATTGAGACCACGAAAATTTTGTTTATTGTATCTTCTTTAATTACCGAATGGAAGAACTTTGTGTTATCTTCTCCCTCAGCAGCCCATTTAACTCGAGATTTTTGCTTCAACATATTACATTTTATTTGATCCAGGTCTACCCATTTCTTTCTCGAATTTAACCAAGAGATTCTTTCCTCATCGCTTATGTTATTGTTTTCTGCTTCTTTTTCCAAATTTACAAACAACTCCTTTGCTTCATCAATCTCTTCATCAAGTGTGCCAAATGTGGTTTTGGCCCAGATGCGTAAAGAATCTTTGACAAGTTTCAATTTTTTTTGAAAAATTATATCAGGACATAATATCCTTTTGCCATTCAACTTTGATCAATTCATCCGCATCCTTATGTTCGAGCCATTCATCGAAGATTTTTGTAGGCTTAGGACAATAATCGTTATTAGTGCACCGAAGTAAAAGTGGACAATGATCTGAAAGTTTCCTATGTAACGCAACACTAGCTAAATTTTCCCATCTTTGAGCAAACGAATCCGAAACCAAAAACCGATCCAACTTACTAAACTTGCAACCATCATCACTTATACGAGTAAACTTTCTGCCAACCAAAGGAATTTCTATCAATTGCATTCGGTCAATGAACCTATTAAACGCATCAGCTCTTCTACTATTAAATTCACAATTTTGTCTTTCATCATCACATCTAAGCTCATTGAAATCACCACACAGAACCCAATCATCATTATCAAAACTCATTAACTGCTCCAAACCATCCCACATTTTCGATTTATTTTCATCGTCATGAGGACCATAGATATTAACTATGATTGTTTCAGTCGATTGTCCCTTACGAACACCTTTAATTGCTAAAAAGAAATCACCCTCAACGCTTGATTGACATCGAATAAGTTGGGATCCCAAATTGTTAATAACCCTCCAGACCTACCATTAGGCTTTTTCTGTACATAACCAAACTCTGAATTACCCCACAACAATTCAACCCATTTATCATTAAGTTTTTGACTATGAGTTTCCTGAATAACGACTACAATAGGATTGGCTTCAACACATAGATTTCTAAACCAATTCACCTTCCCATCCTTTCTAAACCCACGAATGTTAACAGAGAGAATATTCATAAGAAAACAAACCTATAAACAGCACATTGGAGGCATGAGTTTATTGTTTCTACCCCGCTTCCCATTGAACACCATCATATCGCCAAATTCCTTCAAATGCACCGAACCATTGCTGAAAAGAGACTCACTGACATTTGAATCGGACTGTTTTTTCTGTTTTCCCACCATGTATTTACGTATGTTGCCCTCACTGTAAAAAGATTGGTTCTTGCCTCTAGATGCATGACTAGGTCCTTTCGAATTACCATTGAGCGAACCCCTCTTTTTCTTCCTGCTTGAAGTATTGGAATTCGAAGTCTTCATATTAGGTTTACGAAGTATATGAACCTTTCTAACTATTTTCTTAGCTCTCAGAATTCTAGACGAGGCTCTCCAGTTCATCAGATTAGACCAAGTAGAATTATTGAAATTAGTAGAGATTGAATCGTTATTACCAGATGATCGGACCCTTGTAGTCTTTGTTTTCTTCCTTGAGTTGTCCCTTCTGCTGCGTTTGGAAGGGATAGTGTTCACTTTACCAATTTCATCAACTGGATCAATTGGATCGTGAGGTAAATCAGTAGCCTCCCCATTAGTTAATCATCCTGAAGGTTATCATTACACTCATCCTGTGACAGCCCAACAGATATATATATATATATATATATATATATATACACACACACACTAATAGCCACCAAGAATTTGGTCGTTACATGACCAAATTCTTTCAAAACAACACATAAAGAAAACAAATTCAACCCTCAAACTTTAACCCTCATACAAATTCGACCCTCCACATAGGGGTGTAAAATGTAAAATCGTTATTTTAATTAAAAAATAAAAACAAACTTCACCCAAATTTTAATGGGGCGTATCTTCCCCCTCGCTTCGAATTAAATTTTTCCGAAATCACCGTTCAACTCGAAATAATTTTATGAACACAAGGCAACTAGCTATGCGCGAAACGGACTATTTTTTAAAAACGGTATACATTTCGGGATATAATTTAATTTATACATTTACATACAGATATAATAAACAACCAAAACTAACCACATCATATCGATGGTTTTGTTCCCTTTTTTTATGTTTTTCTAGCGCTAAAAACGTGGAGTCCATTACGTATACTAGGTACTAACCACGTGTTTCCAACCATACCCGTAGCCACGCGCTTTTAATTCTGTAAATACAAAACGCTATGTTATATATGAATATGTAACCCGATAGGCCCTGCCGCATTGCGCGGGCCGGAATTTTTCTAGTTTCTTTACAATGTTAGTACTTGATTTGACATGTTGTTTGATAAATAAGATGTATATATATATATATATATATATATATATATATATATATATATATATATATATATATATTATTTTTTTTTTTATTTTTTTTTTTTTTTTTTGCTGTTTGTTGAAATTGGTTGATGTTTTTTGTTTGTAATGTACTTGTACCATTCAATTACCTTGAAAATACGGCAATATGAATGCAATGCATGTTAATATCTAATGACAATATCTTCGATTTACATAATGATCTAAACTAATATCAATTACCAATCGTAATTGATATTTCTAGAGTTTTGGAAGAATAGTCGATTTAACCTGGAATTTGAAGAGAGGTTGTGACTGGAACTTAACGGCCATTGAATGTCGTTAGGTTAAGAATGTAACTAATTGTGCGGTAAATAACTGGATGTGATTATTTCAGTAACATAATAAAAATACAGGAATTATTTTAGCAATATTGTGTTAATAATTAATTTACGGTAATTTAAAAGGTTCGGTGTATTTAACGAACACTATATTTTATTATGCTCTTAGTCAAATCATAAAATGTCTTATTTTACAATGAACTTGTCATGTCTACGTTGACCGATCACATTGTTTAAATATTGATATACGCTTATGTATTTTAAATTTAAAAATAGTTGATGAAATGTACTACTCCGTACTACATTAGATTATTTTAAACTTTTGGAAAGTATAATAATAGCATTTGTAGCAACATTCATCTCGACTATTATTGGCCCGTTAGCATGCTAAAGCAAAACACATTCACGTCAGCCCGGCCCATATATGGTTTCACCCAAATATATGATTCCACCCAAATACACGATTCATAGAATTCGTTTCTTTGTACAAGATAGTAAGAAGAAAAAAAGATGATAATAATATAGACAAATAGATCCCAAATCATCAATGGATCAATACCCATTTTCTAGTAACTAAGTATATTCGTGCTACAAGTTAAAGGCATTTCAATAGAAGGTGTATATATGCACACATACATGTAGGTACATGTATATATTTGTTGCTTGTTAAAATGCAACGATACAATATTACTATCGATCCATAACCGCGTCACCGTTCTAATTCTTGCTTGCAAAGCGGACAACACGATACGATTTTGAGCCATTGATCAACACATTTCATATGGAAGATATGTGAGCAACCCAATTGTCTCATTTCTTCCTTCTCCTTGTATTTTGTCAAGCATATACAACATTCCTATTTATTTTATATGTATTTTGTTAGTCTCGTACAATTAATTAAACGTCAAAATATAAATGCGTAATTAATGATCGATCGAGGCAATAAAACTTACGGTAGTCGAGCTGTCAATAACAGATTTTCCATTTTCTAAATCTTGATCGATTTCTTTGTATTTCCATGTAGGTAGTTTGGAAATTTGGTCTTCAGATGCACCCCGATTTATGGAACCAGCGTTCATGTTGTACCCAAGAATGTTACTAACAAGTGGCACGAAAATACACAAAAATAGGAACAATATGAAAGGAAATGAGTAGGTAATGGCGTTCCATGCAAGTAACGAAATGCAAAGAACGTCAAGTTTTGGAGCTCGTCGAAAGGTTCCCCATCGGGAATCAAACACCCAAACGTTCCCCATCACGAACCATATCGCAAAAAATAGCTCCATACATGTTCGAAATTTGTTCATCAGCTGCAAGTTCCTGCATATTAATAAGAGCTTAAGTAAAAATGTGTAAGCGAATAGGGTTATATTTCAGTTGTACGCGATCTAACCGGATTTGTCCACCCCAAGATATACTAATAATTAACTTTAACCCAATTACTAGTTTATCATGAAATTAATAATAAGACATCGTTAACGTACATAATTACATTGTACTCAGCGGCTGAGGTTGAAATTTGGATGAAAGTTATATAAATGTACAATAAATTTATGTAGGTTGTCGTTAGCAAAATTCTTACCAAATGACTATATACTTGTATGACTTTAGTTACCTTGACTCTTCGATGTTAGCAGATTGTTCTAATCCAACTTGAGTCCAACAAAAAGTCCGATATCTCCAAAACAACAAACCCAAATTAAGTACACACCCAGTTCCATATCCGAAAGCCCATGTTCTCATGGGCCAAACAGGCTTCTCTTCTTTTGAAATCGATAGAGTAAAACTTATCATCAATATTTGAAAAATCAAACCCATAAACTCCATAAACATCCATGAACCCGTATTAAACGGGTTTGAGCTGATATCCGATCTTGACCCGTTTTGGTAATGAAACACTCTTCTTGCAAAGCTATACCACCTTGCCCTTGATATCCTAATTGCCATTCTTACCAAGAAAGGTGGAGAGACGGTGGTTGTGGGCCGACTAGTAGCCCGGACTCGTGGGCCCACAGTATTTGTCGTCCCATCAGCTTCTCCCACATTAGGAATAAATGAAAATGAAATCGCTACCGCAGAGTTGCATATTGATTCCGTCGTAAGGAAATATCGTGTATTCATTGTAGAAAAAATAAAAGATCACAACTTGAAGATTTTTTTATCATATTGAAGCTAACAAGCTAACTTATTCCCATGAAACTTGGGTTTCAAGAAACATAAAGACAAAGTTGTCTTGAAGCAATGTTTATAGGATTAAGTTTTCAAGAAAACGAAATGGGAAGTATTATAGTTTCACGAATCCAAAGGTAAGATTAAAACTTTAACAAACGTACATAAATACGTTTAGATCAAAATTTCAAGAAGCCGATCGATATGGAGCATGATCAATTGAAATTATCGTGATTAAGCAAGAATTGGGGAGAGATGATATGATGGAATTCAATGAAAATAAATGAAATATATGTAAAGAAAGGAAGGTTGGAGATGGTAACCAATAAACTGCTTTGCTTTGATTCAAAGGCAATGATATAGAAGAAGATAATGTAACAAGTTTGTAGCAACGGTTGGCCTAACTTAGTTGATGTTTTGTTGTGCTTATTAAGCAAATAAAATTAAGCTACTTCAACTGCAAACTATGGAATCTTGTTTATTGGATTACAATTAGTAACTTTAATTATAAATAATTAAATTAGTGTACGGTTTAAGAGACTTATTATGTTAATTAAAATTGATTGATTTTGGTTATTACTTTGAGTTAATGACTCATCATAGTTATATTGTGAGATACCTAACCAACAAGTGCAAAAACCATGACCACGATCATCTTTGATACGTGCATATGATAATGCACCTTTTTTTTACGGTTTAATAGGTTAGAAAAAGTCAGCTACAGTCGTGGTCATTTTTTGATGTTCCACGATCCCATAATTTCCACATTTTCAGCATTAATTATAAACGTTACGATTGCTAATTTAAATCTCATCTTTATATATTGTTATAACTTTATATATAGTGATTATATAACGATTTTTTAGTGGAAGATAATGTAATTGAAAGTAAAAAAATAGAAAAATGATGGGAATGAAAGTTATAAAATACGGAATAGCTTATATGTATTGTTGATCTAGACTAGAAGGTAAAACAGAGAAGGAAAAAAAAAAAAAAAAAAAAAAAAAAACTAATTTGGTGAAATAACTATTAAATGAGAACAATAAATATGAGTAGTCGTTTTTTTGTCAAAAAAAAAAAAGAAAAAAAAAAGAGTAACTTACTTTATTAAATAATCGATAGAAAGTAAATTACGTCAAACTATATAATACTTATTAATCATTATAGATACATATTGATTATTTTGCCTCTGAAAAGGTTGAATGAAAAGGTTGAACAGAAAAATATTGTGACACACCATGTAATAACTGTATATTGTATACGTTAGCCGAAATAAGGTTTAAAAATGTGGCGTGTGAAGAGTGACTATGTTTTTATGGGTGGTGATATTTCCAAATTTATTTTTTGATGAAATCGTATAAATTTACTAAAATACTCTCAAATGATTATACACAAGTTTTTTTGTTAGAATTTATTTAAGTGTATTTTGAAAAGATAATATCAAATGGCGGTGAATCTATCAAATGAATTTGAAAATATTAACCGTATCTCTCACAGAGAATTGTTGATGGGGCACCTAATCCAACCATGAGTTTTTGTATGTTTACGTATATATGTGTCATCGATGTGGACAGAATGTTCATTTTCGGTTGTTAGAAAATCTGTTTCTTGACGGGTAGCTTTTTACAGGTCAGATATTTATAAGATTTGATGTCACACCCAAAATTAATCAAATTACACGCGTGTATTAAAACAAGGACAAATAAGTTTATATTTCTAGCTAACTTTTAAAACAAACAACACCTGATTTAATCTTCAAAGATTCACTCTTTTTCATCCTAATCCTTCCATTTCTTTCCCTCATAACTAATCCTAATCCTTCAGATTCAAAATGTTAGTGGTATAATCTTTTTACGAAGATTTTTGTTATTTATACTCTTTACGTTATCTTTTATAATTAAATGATTATGATATAATAATAATAATAAAGATGAAGATTTTACCTTTCTAAAGTTTAGTGGTTTAATTTAACTTTCAAAAGTCAAGTGGTTTAACTAATTGATGGGGAGTGATATGTACACAACCTATTTTTGTTATGTACACAACTAATATGCTTTACATTGTTGTACTGTACAATACTGTAAAGCATGATGGTTGTGTACATAACAAAAATGAGTTGTATACATTGAAGGGTTAAACTTTTTAAAGGGTTCAACTAATAAGTCAACGTAAACTTGAGTTAACTCGTTTGAAAAAGAAAAAAAAAAAAGGTTGAATGGCTTAAACGTTATAAAAAGTCAAAACTTGCAGGATTAAACCATCATTTAACCCTAAAATTTTATCTACCATTATTCTAAGTCACTTTCATATTTACAAATGGTTTCCTAATTCGTGTCAATAATCAAAACTCAAAATAGTCCCATATAATTTATGTGATACTTTGTAAAACTTTCCCAGAAGATGGTTATTTACTTAAAAAAAAACTCATTGATATAAAGAAACTCATGGGTACCTAACTTCTTATTTAGAAGTGTTCTATAAAATTTTAGTAACAATTTATACATAAAAAAATACGAGTACAAAATAGTAGGGTCCAAAAACTCCATAGTCAACAAGGTAGATTCGCCTTTTTTTCTAATAGAAATCCGATATATTCAGATAAAAACGTAAACAACAACAAAACCCAATACAGCGTAAGTATTAATTCTAATAATTCAGTATTAATTCTAATAACGAGACAAAAGCAAACACTCTTTAATGTTCAACGTATAAACATGTAGACCACATTTTCTTTTGTAGATGTGGTAATATATAGTACATCTTAAAAAACAAAGAGCAAATTAGTCTGCAGACTTATAATGTATGTAACTCCCAATCGTTCTATGACAATATGCCGTGTTCGTAACTATGTAAGCAACACAAATGCATTATTTAAAAAGTTGGGACTCGTGAAAATTATAACTATGACCCAATTCACATCAATATTAACTATCAACACACTTGTTTGGGCCAATAAAAGCTTCCAAAGAATAAAAATTTTTACCGAAATAATTGTATATTGACCCATCAACTTTACAAAGAATCTGTCCAATTAACCATTAACCATATATATATATATAAATTAAATACAGTATTATGACAATACCTCAAAGAATTTTCCTGATAGGAGCAGAATTGGCTACTGCTTTTTTTTCTTCTTTTGGTTCATCATCCAAAACATATTCTGCATACAAATCTTTCAGAGCAATAACAACAGTTGTTATCAATGGCCCCATTATTGCACCCTGCATCATCGATAATTAACAATCAGAAAATGATGATGATGTGAAGGATATAAAGATCTCAGACTGGAAAATATCTAGAGATGCCAATTTAGGCCCACTTACAAATAAACCAATTGGGGTTTTTAGTTTTTTAACCTCGAACGGGTAAATTCAGGGGAATAGGTCAATTGGGTTGTGGGTTGCCCATAGTCCATTTTTTACATTCACATATCCGCTTTCATCTTTACACATTTTGATTAAAATTGTAATTAAGTACTCCCTCCGTCTCAAAAAATTTATCCATCCTACTATTTTTGTTTGTCCCGAAAATATATTGTCCCTCAATAAAAACCCATTAAAATTCCAATTATACCCTTTAATTATTAGAAATAGAGCAGTCAATATAGG
Source organism: Rutidosis leptorrhynchoides (assembly GCF_046630445.1). NCBI lineage: Eukaryota > Viridiplantae > Streptophyta > Magnoliopsida > Asterales > Asteraceae > Rutidosis > Rutidosis leptorrhynchoides. Next base: position 30,304,244 of record NC_092338.1, on the reverse strand, counting down.
CATGGCAGCTAATTTATTGCTCCGTAATTAATTACTCTTTGTAACAGCTTCTTTTTTATGAATGAAGGACATAACAGACAATTCACAAATATATCTTAAATCCAATAAAAAGTCAAACAAGACAATAATTCTGGGACGGATGGAGTATTATTTGAACTTTTTATTACTGTAACAGAATTCTGACCAGCCCTTTTCGACTTGTACTAAAGTAACCTCTTTCACCCCATTAGCCTGACCCACCCATTTTACCACCTCTAAAATTGATAGTACTTTAGTACTTACCTCCAATGCAGATGGAAACAATGCCACACCACCAATAATGCTAAGCCCAGTGAGATAAGCACTGTGACCAGGTATGTCCTCTTGAATTTCAGCAGTACCATAATCTATAAGCACGAGATGAATAATCGACAAGCAAATAGCAACGATATATCTACCTTCAAGCACCAACTGCAATGCTGCCGGAATTGTCGAGAAAAAATACGGAAATATCGGGAGCAACGGGTTGATAAACGCAAGCAATGTACACATATACAAGAAATGAATATTAAAGAGTCTAAACAAAAGCCATGTGAGACATCCTTGAAAAAACGCAATCTCTGCAGTAGCCAAAAGAACACCCGAAATAGCTTTATCAAGAACCTCAACACAACGTGTCCTTGCAGATTTTGAAATCGGAATCATATTCAAAACTTGTTCTGTAACCCCACCAGAATCCGATGTTATCAAAGAATATAAGACCCAAATGAACACCATTGATTGAGAAACAAAATTAAAAATTCCCGCAGCACCAGAAACAATTGAATTAATAACTACAAAAACCAACTTAGTACTACCACCCATTATCGATTTACTACTTGCAAACACACGTTGTACCACATCTTTACCTTGAAAAGCAATAGCTTTCGCTTTCTCAATTACATCCTGTTGACTAATTCGTGCATCGTTTAACATAGCGTTGACTTCTGGATAAATCTTTGACCATTCACGATTAGTAACGATTCTTCTTAAAGCTTGTATCTTTTCAACATACGGATTTGAGGTAGTTAATACAGTTGAAGGCACAGAAGAATTGGTCATGTTTGATTGTGGTACGATTAATTGTTTCATTTCTTCAACAATTTCAGTCACATTATACTGCATTGCTAAACTATCAATCTGTTCATAAACCGTTTCATAAAACTGCGTTGTATACTTATCAACAATTCCGGGAACATTATTATCATCAATCCATTGCCTTAACCCTATTTTCTCCGCATAATTATTCTCCTGAACGTGTGTTTTTATCGAATAAACCACATGTTTTCCTTCAACACCAATCTTATACGAAAAAAACATAGTCCCGGCTAACGACCCCAAAATCATGCCAAAAATCAACCCAAAAGCCACAATCGTTTCCAACCTATTCAAAATCCCTTTAGTCAAAAAGGCCGAATCACGACTTGGTTTAAACTTCCGACCCCCAAACGACGAAACAGCAGACATAGTAGACTTCACATTACTAGAAGTAAACATAAACCCTATCCCCAACAAACTAACAGCACCAAAAACACCAAATTGCTCATAAGCCATAACAAAAACCCAAAAAGACACCAACCATCTTAACAATATCGAAAACCCAGTTCGTTTTCGCTTCAAAGCATCCGGCTTTTTCGCATTCGGTTTACGGCGAATAATTTTATACAAAACAGATTTAATCTCAACAAGTGTACCAACAAAAACTTTGTACATAGAAACAGGTACA